>NW_027361726.1:24342500-25555000 GCF_039654945.1 Dendrobates tinctorius | reverse complement strand
GAGTTACATCCTGTATTATACTTCAGAGCTGCGCTCACTATTCTGTTGGTGCAATCACTGGGTACAGACTTAGCAGGTGGGTTTCATGGTACATTCAACAGTAGATAATAGGATCCTCGGGATTGCAGGTGTATAATGTATGGTAAATGGTAATGATGACATCATTTTATCTTACTGACTGCACTATCCTCGCTGGTATCTCTGCGCCGTGTCGACAGTCACAATGTGCTGCAGATTTCCCTACACAGAAACAATGATACAATTTATACACATTGTAGAGATCATACAATGCAGGTAGATAAAGGCTACAACAACACAGAACATCCCTACCCCCCCCCCCCCCCCCCGGTGACAACACTATGCTTATCTCTCCGAGTAAAATCCCTTTTGTTGATATTTCCCCTGAAGTCTCTAGAACAAAATCTCAGAGATTCTGTTTTAGGGACCTTGAAAGTCGTGTGTTTATTGTGCAAGTCGCTGCTCTGGTATCTGGCGCCGGCGGTGGAATCGCGTGTCCTTTGTGCTGTGGTTATTTGCAGCCATTTGTAGGATAAGAAGGGGTAATGTTCAGTAAAATGACTGAGATTGGATATGAATTATATTATATTACGTTCTCGCAGGCATCATCAGCACAGGGAAATAATCACATTTGTGCATTGGAAGCCGCACAGACTTTGTCCTTATCTAGCAGAACATTCCCTAATTAAGGGTTCTCTAAAGACATCTTAATCATGTCCACTCCCTGTGCAGCCGCCTGTCCAGCCTTTCTGCATTGTGCCCCGGTTCACGCATCCAAGTCGCATCCAAGTCACCTCTACATGTAATATTCATCAGGTTTTATCCAAGCTAATTAAAATATAGACCATATGGCCAAAACTATGTGAACTCTTGAAGATCACCTTCATATGTAAGAACACGTGATTCCAAAACCAAAGACCAGTCCATATTAATTTGGATGATAAGCCCAGTCCTTTAGTGGTGTCACTCACCAGTGTTGGTCCACCGGTCCATTAATTGTGTCACGCACCAGTGTTGGTGTTAATCCCGGTCCATTAATGGTGTCACGCACCAGTGTTGGTTATAATCCTGGTTCATTAGTGGTGTTACGCACCAGTGTTGGTGATGAGCCCGGTCCATTAAAGGTGTCACACACCAGTGTTGGTGATGAGCCCGGTCCATTAATTATGTTACGCACCAATGTTGATGATAAGCCAGATCCATTAGTGGTGTCACGCACCAGTGTAGGTGATAAGCCTGGTCCATAAGTGGTGTCACTCACCAGTGTTGGTGATAAGCTTGATCCATTAGTGGTGTCACTCACCAGTGTTGGTGGTGATCCCGGACCATTAGTGGTGTCATGCACCAGCGCTGGTGATGAGTCCAGTCCATTAGTGGTGTCATGCACCAGTGTTGGTGATAAGCCTGGTCTATTAGTGGTGTCACTCACCAGTGTTGGTGATAAGCTTGATCCATTAGTGGTGTCACTCACCAGTGTTGGTGGTGATCCCGGACCATTAGTGGTGTCATGCACCAGCGCTGGTGATGAGTCCAGTCCATTAGTGGTGTCATGCACCAGTGTTGGTGATAAGCCTGGTCTATTAGTGGTGTCACGCACCAGTGTTGGTGATAAGCCTGGTCCATTAGTGGTGTCATGCACCAGTGTTGGTGAGAAGCCTGGTCCGTTAGTGGTGTCACTCACCATTGTTGTTAATAGGACTGGCCCGTTGCTTGAATTGAACATTAGCGGTGATGAAAGGACTTGTCCGTCAGTTGGGTCAGACATTAGTGTTGGTGATTGGACTGGTCCATTAGTTGGGTCAGATATTAGTGTTGGTGATTGGACTAGTCCATTAGTTGGGTCAGACATTAGTGGTGATTATAGGACAACACGGATCCCTTAGTTGGGTCAGACATTAGTGTTGAGATACGGCTGGTCCATTGGTTGGGTCAGACATTGGTTTTCGAGATATGGCTAGTCCATTAGTTGAGTCACACATTAGTATTGGTGATTGGACTGGTCCATTAGTTGGGTCAGACATTAGTGTTGGTGATTGGACTGGTCCATTAGTTGGGTCAGATATTAGTGTTGGTGATTGGACTAGTCCATTAGTTGGGTCAGACATTAGTGTTGAGATACGGCTGGTCCATTGGTTGGGTCAGACATTGGTTTTCGAGATATGGCTAGTCCATTAGTTGAGTCACACATTAGTATTGGTGATTGGACTGGTCCATTAGTTGGGTCAGACATTAGTGTTGGTGATTGGATTGGTCTTTTAGTTGGGTCAGACATTAGTGTTGGTGATTGGATTGGTCCATTAGTTTGGTCAGACATTAGTGTTGGTGATTGGACTGGTCAATTAATTGGGTCAGACATTAGTGTTGGTGATTGGACTGGTCCATTAATTGGGTCAGACATTAGTGTTGGTGATAGGACTGGTCCATTAGTTGGGTCAGACATAAGTGATGTTGAACATTCATGTTGGTGATCACACTTGCACACTGGGCTGGACACTGGTGTTGGTGACAAAGTCAGTCCATTAGTTGGGTTAGACATTTGTGTTGAAGATATGACTGGTCCATTAATTGTGTCAGACATTAATATTGGTGATTGAACTGGTCCATTGCTCAGATTGGACATTAGTGGTGTTGATAGGACTGGTCCATTAGGTGGGTCAGACATTAGTGGTGGTAATTGGACTGATCCATTGCTCAGATTAGACATTTTTTTGGCATTGATGTATTTATAAAACATTTTGGGATTTATTTTAATGTAGTTGGCAATTTGTTTCTCTGTAGAAAGCTTTGCTAGCTTGATTTCTTTTTTACGTTTCTTATTTAGTTCTTTATACTCCTGAAATGCTATTTCAGTATTCTCGGCTTTCAAGATTTTGAAAGCCCTTTGTTTTTGTCTTATTAAACTTTGTACTGTCTTATTCATCTGTGATACAAATGAGACAAGTATGAGTGTGTGCCTTGGTTACGATAGGTATCCAGTTTTCAGAATAGGTGATTATTGAAGTCATGCTGCCCATATGCTACCATCTTAGAGCGTTATGCTATGAGCATGAAGAGTTACGGTAAATTTGTGACAAGCAACATATGTTGAACTTTGAACAGTAACAAAAAACCTTGAAGCACTGTGCTATTGTTAGAAGACTTGCCAGTGGCAAACAAATCTTGGGTTGTAATCAGTAACAAACAAGCTTGAAGCATTATGCTATTGTTAGAAAACAACCTATTGCGCAATGGCAAAATACTGATGACTCGGCATAAACATACTGCACAGATGTGATAGGGGAGGATGTGGGAGCTGTGTATAAAAAAGGGGACCCTGTGTCAGCGAGGGAGGGACATTCCAGAAGGTATCGTGGAGGCACGGTTTCTGTGATGACAAGACCAGAGTATTTCCCTCTCGCTGACACTGTGGTCCCTCCAGTGGAGAAGTGATGTTACAATACTTGGTAATGTATTGATGCTTATTTCTCTATATACTATAATTCATATTAATTGTATGATTCACATGAAATGAATTAACAAAACAGGGTAAAATTATATCTGCCATTCCATAATTCAGCATTATCCTGATGTAATCTTAATAAATTGTTACATTATTGTTTAACCATAAAACTGTATTTAGTGGGCCTAATTTGTATATTAGTGAGCATTACGTAAGTAAGGGCGTACCCGCCCTGTCACTTTGACGTGGTAAAACATCATCCATAATGGTTTCTTTTTATTCCTTGACATTTTATTACCAGGGAGTATAAGTTTTCTGCAGGATTCTAGTAGTATTTCCTTTATAATGCCCCATTTATGTTCGGTATTCCCAGTTACCATGATGTGGTCCCCATCTATAAGATTAAGCCCTTCCCTTAATTTGTTAAAATCAGCCGTCTTAAAGTTCTAGGTTTTGGTATTTCCCCTTTTGAATGTTTGATTGAAAATTACATTGAAACTTACCATGTTATAGTTACTGTTTCCCAAATGCTCCCTTACCTGTAGATCTGAAATTGTATCTGGTCTATTTGACATATCTCCCCCCCACCTCTGCCCAAATCTGGGGTTTTTGGCAACTTCACTCGCTAAACAGGTAAATCTGAACAGGGCCTCTGTGTTACCATGTGCAGTTGAAACCAGAAATTTCCATCCAGTATATAAAAAGACACATCTGCATGGTTTTCTCAATATCTGACATGAAATCAGACTAAATCTTTCCCGTTTTAGGAAAATAATTAGGATTACCATAATTATTATTTGCCGGAATAATGAGAGAGTGAATGTTTTAAGGCATTGGGAACTTCTGGTTTCAACTGTAGCTTCCCGGGCCTGTGCTCCACATGAAAAGTATTGTCCTGGAGCGCTAGAAACCGTCTAGTAACCCAGGCATTTTTCCCCTTCTTTTCCCTCATCCATCTGAGGGGCACATGATCTGACACTGGCCTGAACTTCTGGTCTAACAGGTAGTATCTCAGGGTGTCAATTGCCCACTTGATGGTTTCTCTACAATTGCATAGCTCTAGTTCTTTTCACAGGAGGACAGTTTCCTACTAAGGTATAGGACTGGATCTTTGGCCCCCTCTATTTCCTGTGACAACCCAGCACCCAAACTGGCCTCGGAGGTGTCTATCTCGAGCACGAACTCCTTAGTGAAGTCCAGTGGACCAAGACCAGCTATTTGCATAGGGCGGACTTCAACTCCAGGAATGCCATCTCCACTTCAGAGGACCACTTGGCCATCAACGTCTTTGTACCCTTAAGAAGATCAGTCAGAGGGGTGGCTATCATGGCAAAATTTGGCATATATTGCCTATAGTATCCTTCAATTCCCAGAAAGGCCCAAACATGCTTCTTGAAGATTGGTTGTGGCCAGTTCTGGATTGCCTCCACTTTATTTAGTTGCTGCTTTGTTTCGCCCCTCATGACGATGTTGCCCAAGTATTTTACCTCTTCCTTACCCATGGCACACTTCTTTTGGTTTTTGGTAAACCCTGCCTTGCTCAGTGCATCCAGTACCGCTTGGACCTTCTGCAGGTTACTTCCCCAATCCGGACTGAAAATCACATTGACGTCCAGATAAGCAGCGGCATACTTTCTGTGAGAGACTAGGATCCAGTTAATGGCCCTCTTGGAAGGTAGCTGGGGCTCCCTGCAGACAGAACGGCATCCGGATGTATTGAAAGCATCCATCAGGCATAGAGAAAGCAGTCATTTCCGTGGCACTTGGGGACAGGAGAATTTTTCAGTACCGTTTCGTTAGGTCCAGGGTGGTGATATATCTGGCTGACCCTAGCTTCTCAATGAGCTCATCAACCAACCAGTGGTCTCGGGATGAGTTGAATTTGGACACCTCATTTAGCTTCCTGTAGTCATTACAGACCACTACACTCTGTCTTGCTTCAGCACAAGGACAATGGGGCTGGACCAGCCACTCTTTGACTCCTTGATAACTCCCAGACTCAACATTCTTCTCACATCCTTGGAGATCACCTCATGGTGAGCTTCGTGAATCCGATAAGGCTTTTGGTTCACTTTCACACGTGGTTCCGTCAGGATTTCTCCACAACCTGCGTACAACCTGGCAACTCTGAAAACAGGTCCCGGTTCCACTGAAGCAGCTGTTGGCTCTGTTGCTTCTGGGTCGGTAACAGTGTCTCTGCCACTGTGACATCCTAGACCTTGGCTTCAGGATTGGCCTCCAGGCACGTGGTACACCTTGTAAGCACAATACCCAAGCCCATTTCACTCATACAAGGAGTGGGCAACACTCCATACACTGATATATCATATACTGTAGATCACATCACAATTATGTAAAATATAGGTCAAGAGTGTCACATAAGTGCAAATAAAATCCAATGTACTTTATTTCAAAATATAACAAACATCACACATATAAAAATGGTTGCCTCAAACCAATTAACACATAAGCAGGGAGAACGACTACAGCAGTAGGATATTAATTGTATATACATTTAGCCACATTCAGCATTCAAATAGTGTTTTTTATGCACATATATCCTAATTGCACAGGTAAACTTGTATTAGGGATAAAAAATTCAATTTTTGCACACAGTCTGGATATCGCTGTACACAGTGGTATGAAATCGCTCCCTGTCACATTAAAGCAATATTTTTATTTTTCTTGATACACTGTAACAGTTACTATATTCAAAGCAAAAGTTATAAGGTGCAAAAAATACCCAGACTGCAGCAAATGGCTCGAAGAATTGCTAAAGTGCTAGTGCAGAGGTATATTTGTTGCTATACGGAAGAACTGCATTCATTTCTGTGTTAGATACATGTACCCAATTGCACATTAAAGATTCTAGCCTAACTACAAGTGTATTACATCCCTGTGCTCAATTACACATAGGTTCATGTGCTCATTTGCACACTAAAGTCGTTCTCCCCACTTATGTGTTAGTTGGTTTGAGGCATCCGTTTTTATATGTGTGATGTTTGTTATATTTTAGATTTTGAAATAAAGTACTTTGGATTTTATTTGAGCTTATGTGACACGCTTGATCTATATGTGGTACACCTTGTACGGCTTTCTTCTCCCTGGCTGGTGGACCTTGTACTTGACTTCACTCAGTTTTTCGGCCACTTTGTATTGCCCTTGCCACTTGGCCAGGAACTTACTTTCCACCATGGGGATCAATAACAACACCCGATCTCCAATACTAAAGTGTCTTAATCCCGCTGCTTGATTGTAGATTCTTGCCTGGGCCTCTTGTGCTTGAAGGATGCTCTCCTTCACAATTGGCATGTCCTTTGCGATCTTGCCCTGCATCTGTGCCACATGCTCAATGATGCTCCGGTGGGGTGTAACCTCTGCCTTCCAGGTCTCCTTTGCAAAGTCCAGAAGTCCCCAAGCATGCCGTCTTTACAGCAGCTAGAACAGCGAGAACCCCTTAAAGGCCTGTTTAACTTTCTTGATAGAGAGTAACAGATACGAGAGTAGGCAATCCCAGTTTCGGCCATCCTTCTCCATGGACTTCAAGGTCTTTTGAATTTTTCCACCAGGTTGTCCGTCTGCAGATGTAACCCCAACGATTGGAGTTGTTTAATATGGAGAGCTTTAATCAACTCTCTTATCACTTTGGACATAAACTGAGCTCCTTGGCCCGTCAGGATATCCTTTGGCAGGCCCGTTTGTCAGAAAATATGGACTAACTCTTGGGCTATGCTCCTGGCGGAGGAGTTTCTTAGCGGTACTGCCTTGGGGTACCGTGTGGCATAGTCCATCACCACTAGGATGTATTGGTGGCCTCTGTCAGACTTAACTATGGGCCAACTGACCTTGTCAATCCGGTCAAATGGGACCTCTGTAATGGGCAATAGTACTAGGGGACTTCAGAAGTGAGAAACGGGAGCAGTTCATTGACATGTAGGACAGGATCGATAATAATTAACAATCTCCTGGTGACACTCAGGCCAGTAGAACCTTTGAAGGACCCACTCTTGGGTTTTGTCTACGCTCCAATGCCCCCCAAGACATTAGAATTGGTGAGGTCTAGTACCCTACTACTATAGGGTCTCAGGACTAACAACTGCTCTACCACTTCCTCTCTAAATTTAGTGACCTGATATAGCAGCTCCTCATTTAAAGCGAAATGTGCAAATTGTCTCTTCAGAGAGGAAGAGGACTAGAACTCTAGTGCTACCTATTGGAAGTAGCAATCCTAAAAGTCAATGTCGACCCTTTAAAGAGCCTTGTCACATGACTTAGGATAATATCACGCTTACCCTTATCTGCTGGAGGGTAGCGTGACCGGTCAGTGGTCCCGGCGTCGGTGTAGGAACTCGGACCACGGGACTGTCAGCAGCACAGGCTGGGAGGTCGCAGGACCTGTGGAGGGGGCGGAGCGCTTGCAGAAGCACTCAGAAGCTGTAGGACCTAGCATCACGTGACCTGTGAAGTCAGAGGGGGTGGAGCTTATCGCAGGGACGCTGAAGTGACAGGCAGAGGGCTCAGAGAGCCAGGAGTTTATACAGTAGCGATGGTCGGGCAATCCAGAAGTCATACACAGGAGAATCAATGCGGTACAGAGTCAGGAAGAACAAGAATGGTCAGGGAAGCAGGAGGTCAGGCACGGGTCGGGCTGCACGGTACAAAATCAGAAAGCCAAGAGACAGAAACCAAAATCCAGACCAGGTCATACACACCACAATCACGGAAACAGGCGAGAGACACTTAGCAAAGGCAGGGTCGGACACACTCAAGTATGAAGTATAAACGACAGGGAAGGTTGCTCGCCTGTGGCCATAAATACCCTCCCTGAGACCAAAGAGAGGCTCCAACCATTAATCCTTCACTTGTCAGACCAAAATTCCAGATACCATGACATTAACCCTTTGCTTGTCAGACCAAAATTCCAGATACCATGACAGATAAAAGCTAAATCAGAATCTCAATTTGCAGACACTGTGTTTCAGAGTACTGCCTCTCATCAGTGCAAAGTGTGAGATGTGGTTTGGCTGTGTGAGATGTGGTTTGGCTGTGTGAGAGGCGTCTGACCGATATCCAAGAAGTATTGTTTCTCCTTGCAGAGATTGACATGCTCAGCATGCCGAGATGAGGAGACTTAAAGCCGCAATGCTCCTCTGGGAAATATGCAAATTGTCTCTTCAGAGAGGAAGAGGACTAGAACTCTAGTGCCACCTATTGGAAGTAGCAATCCTAAAAGTCAATGTTGACCCTTTAACGAGCCTTGTAACATGACTTAGGATAAAAGCCAAACCAGAATCTCAGTTTGCAAGCATTGTGTTTCGGGGTACAAAATGTGGAAACCAGGTGTCAGCTCCTAGTTCTTGAGTGACTCCATTTATCACTGTTACATTGTCAAATGCCCCTTTAATGTAAGATCCCGCACTTGAGCAGTTCCAAAATTTCCCCCAGAAACCCCCAATTCAGGAATCTCACTGGTCATTGTCTTGTCCTTGTCACCAGCCAGGACACACAAGGGGAACTCATCCACTTCCAACTGCGGTGGGGTTTCATAATGGTTAAACTGGCTCTTCCGCCATAAGTCCAGAACAGGCCACAGTCCCACCCTCTTATCATCGGGTGTAGCAAGCCCTTAACCACCCCGACCTCATGGGTCTCCGTCCCACATTTTGTTTTTATAGACACTCTGGCAACGGGGTAGTCCTTGACATCCCCATGAATACAGTGGACACCCACGTGTTTTCCGGGGATCAATTGGTGGGGGAGTGTGGCCCTTACCAGGGTCACCAAACTCCCTGAGTCCAAGAGTCCTGACACCTCACCCGGCAGATAGTCCACACTGCAGGCGGGATAGGCATAGTACGAACAGCGCCTTCCTATGAAGTCCTGCTTGGAGAACATAGGACAACGGGTGGTCATGTGTCCAGGACTGTGGCTTCTTCAGCAGACCAGGTCTTTACCAGCGTCCTTGGGCAATCAGCAACGCCGTAGTACCTCGGGCTACTCCCAAGTGGTGGCTTTACTACTTCTCCTTTGAGATTCGGGGTCCAGCTAAGTACCCCAATATGGACATGCACCACCCTCCGGCTTCCTTAGAGATCTCTTGACAACCTGGTACTTTTATGCGAGGTCTATCAGGTTGTCTGCATTCCAGGGTCTCCCTGGGCAGCCCAGATTTGCAGCGACCTAGGGAGGGAGTGAATAAATCGGTCCATGACAACCTGCTCTACCATTCAGGCTGGGGTGGAAGATTCTGGCTGCAACCATTTCTGTACAAGATGTGAGTCAAACATTTGAGAGCGAGGGGGTTTGTCGTCATATGCTCAGTGATGAACCTTTGCGCTCTGACAGACATAGTGACCCCAGAGCGTGCCAATATCTCAGTTATTAAATTGGTATATACCCGGGCATCTTGTAAGGCCAAGTCATAATAAGCCTTCTTAGATAGGTGACCAGCACCTCTGCCCATTGCCCTGGCGGTAGTTTCGCCAGCTCTGTAACCGAATCGAAAACAGTCAATAATGACTCAACATCATCCCCTAGGGTCATTTTTTTGCATGGCTCATCTTACCGTCTTCCAGATGTTTGTGTCATCACCTGGACTTGGGGGAGGGGCTGCAGGCCTCCCACGAACCACGTCTGCTGTTGTCGGAACTGGTCTTGTTGGTGGCGCCACTGTTGTTGAAATGGCTGCTACTTCTGCTGCTGGTGTTGCACAAGCAGCTTACTTGTCACCTGATGGGCCAGTTGTTGCTGCTGTGTGATTACCAGATGCTTAATCATGTCCTCCATGCTTAAGGCCACCTTTACCCAGGACATGCAGTTGGTCCACAGCCGCTATTCGTGCTCCGCTATTCGAAACACCACGTGTGGTAGATCGGCTAGCTCAGCTGCACATGGAGGTAGACACAGGTACACTGTATCTTTAAATCTTCTGTTGGTTCTGCTGGAGTATTGCATGTCTCTTTTCTCTTTTTTGTTGCTCCATATGTCTTGACATGCTACAGGTTGATCCCATGTATTTGATGGTACTCTCTACTTTTGTATGTTGAAAAAACAAAATGGCATATCACAGTCGATACATCTGCAGGGATCTGTCTGCTCACGTGAACTTAGCATTTAAAGGTTCAGTTTTTCCTCCCTGGACACAAAACGCTGAAGTTCTCTCCAGCCCTACTGACCACTGACTACCTCTGGAAGCCGACTATTTAAGCCGCAGACCATTCTCTGGTGTGAAGATCAGGTGGACAACCTAACACCCGCTCTATGGTTGTCCACAAAAGCCCAGCCCTTAAACAAAATTACTAATTAACCCCTCACAATACTTAATGTGCTGGAGGAAAACTTCTTGGTTTTAAATCACTGAAGCCAACAGCCTCAGTGTAACATTTCCCCCCTCCAGCACCTTGCCACTGACTTTGTCACAGGTGTCAGACTGATAGTTTGGCATTGGACGGATTCAGGCTCTGGACTGTCAGATTTTGTCCATAACTCACCCAACCTGCTGAAATATGAAAAGACTTTCCCCAAAAGGTGGACAAAGATTTGTGAGTTATTTCTATTTTCTTGAAGCATTACTTCCCTAGATTCAAGTGACCATGAGGACCGATCACAAGCTTTCTTCCTTCTCCCTCAGTCCCTATAGTTGTCCCTACTGTATGTATTTTGACAAGAAGTGCTCTTGGGTTTTGACCATGCTTAGGTTCCTTCCCCAGCCTTACAGACGGTGAATTGCAGATCACCCCTGCTGAGAACTTGGTTCCTCTGCTCCAGGCTCCAGTATTGGTGGCTTTCCATGTGTTCAGTTGAAACCTTGAATTGAGAATGGAGCCCTCCTGGTTTTCTGCACCTGTTAACAAAGAATATGGCTGAACTACAGGGTGGGCCATGTATATGGATACACCTAAATAAAGAAGGATTGATTGGTGATATCAACTTCCTGTTTATGGCACATTAGTATATGGGAGGGGGAAAACTTTTCAAGATGGGTGGTGACCATGGTGGCTATTTTGAAGTCGGCCACTTTGGATTCAACTTTATTTTTTCCAATGGGAAGAGGGTCATGTGACACATCAAAATTATTGAGAATTTCACAAGAAAAACAATGATGTGCTTTGTTTTAACGGAACTTTATTCTTTTATGAGTTATTTACAAGTTTCTCTTTGTTTACAGCCATTGACATGCTGCAGAGGATAACATGTAAGGAGCGGAAAAAAATTGTGCTGATGTCTGGTGAACACAGTGCCCGGGTCATTGCAGCAGATTTCAATGCAAGACACCCTACGCAAGAAAACTGTCACCATTCCCATTTTATATAGGTTGTGGTGTAGTGACCACTGTGTCCGCTAGGGGGCGCTGTGTGGATGTCCCAAGAGAGAGGATGAGTGGCAGAATCCTGAAGGACCGTTATGTATCTCAAGGTAGGTGGCATTGAGATGGAGACTGATGTGTGTGTTGATCAGCAGTGATATTGCTGAAGTGCTGGGTCAATGTGTCAGGGAAAAGTCTCCAGGTAACTGGGCAGACGGGCGAGCCCAGTTACCTACAAACCCACCCAGGGGGTGTGTTTAAGGACGCTATTGCAAAGAGTATGTGAATGGTTCCAGGACCTGTGATGAGGTCATAGCCATGAGACCCGGTGGGCGTGGCTACGGACCATATACGGTGGCCAGGGTAGGTCACATGGGGTGAATGCTGGGAGCCGGTTGGTCCAGTGTGGAAGGTCCCACTGAGATGGGGCTTCCTGGCTAACAGCGTGTGAGGTGGCTGTGAGTAATGGCGACATGTGCCTGATAGTTCCCTGGAGGGAATGAACGTGTGCAGCATGGTGAAGCAGCAGGAGGAAACCCTGACAGGGTGAGATAACTTGGTGGCTAGAAAGCCTGCGCATTGAACAGTGCATAACTTGTATGACTACAGGATAACAGCGCTGAACTCTGTAATGGACGCTATGATGACTATATGCTGTTTTCTGTTGCTTTGATGGTTTATGATGCTGAATAAACCGAAGGGACTATGATTGTTCTATAAAAAAACCTGTGCCGGATCTGGTTTTGTGACTGCAAGCGAGTGATCCCCTATGTGAATGACAGCGCTACCTCACAAGGTGTATCTATATAAACGGCCCACCCAAAAAGTTTGCCTCATCACAGAACAATGTTCTGTGTACACTGTGGGTCCTGTTCCAATTTTTGTTTTGCACATTCTGCAAATTCAGCGCTCCGATTTGGGTCATCTGCTGCACATGACCCTCTTCCCATTGGAAAAAATAAAGTTGGATCCAAAATTGCCGACTTCATAATGACCGCTATGGTCACCACCCATCTTGAAAAGTTTTCCCCCTCCCATATACTAATGTGCCACAAAAAGGAAGTTGATATAACTAACCATCCCCATTTTATTTAGGTGTTTCCATACACATGTATCCATATACATGGCCCACCCTGTAGATAAAACTCACTAGCTAGATGGGGGTCACATACTTTTGGTAGTGCAATGTATATATGCTTTTACTTTCCTTAGGAATAAACTAATCTACTGTGATACAAATGTGCAAAGAAAGAAAAAGTTTGATATTTCATTCTCCAACTTCTTGATGGCTGAGGAGAGCCACCTGAGGACTCTTCTTGTATCTTTTCGCTCTGGAAGACGTGGTCATCCTTGACTTTGCGGCTCCATTTAATGAGGACAGGAGTATTTAATAGCACCATGAGGTCTTGGCTGACATGACAATGGATTCTCCACCGGAGCGATCAGTGATAAAGACCACGCTCTAGAAAACTGCTCTCTGTGGAAACTCCCAGGGTGAGGACTGTCATCTGGACCATTGCTCCTCTGGTTAGAAGAGCGGCTTTAAGGCAGCGTGACATGATGCATCCCCTCCTCTATGAGATCTCATCATATCTGCTGGTGATATGACGACAGTACGGGGCTCTGTGACCTTCCTAGTGTCATTCCTGCTCATTGCCCTACTCCACATCATCCAATGTTTAACCCATCGTGCGCTGCACAGTCCCCATCACTGCGGTCACATAACCAGTCCTGTACCAGGAGCTTATGACACCAGACACAAGATGTCTTCTTAATAAATGGGATTGATAAGGTTCAGATTACATTAAAATTGCCAGTCCATAGGGTTAAATGGGACAGATGGGTGTAATACAGGGGTCTCTTGCGTTCCCTGCCAGAGAGCTGCTCTGCTTCTCAATGACCCATAAAATATACTATGTCACATGTGTTCCATATGTAGACTATTGAGTTCAAGTCTCCTGCAACTTTGTTTGGACCCTTGTAAAGAAACGAATCGTCAGAGCCCCCCCCCCATACTTATTTCTTTTACCACTTTTCCCATCATGGGTCATTGTTTGTAACATATGTGATAGTGTCTCAAAGAGTTATATAGTAGTACACTCCCCATCATGTAATTTTACTGCTATGTGTAGACACTGGACGTTTAATTGTTGGGACCACCAAGAGATCAAGATAAAGGGGGTCCCAAAGTCCATTGTGTGAATGGAGTAGTAGTCAGTATGTCTGACCACAGTGTCATTCACTTCCTATAACAGCAGTGGTTGTACATATTTACTGCCCCATTAATAAAGGGGACTTTTTGGACCCCTGTTGTCTGGACCGGTGGTTGGTCTATGCGTCTGGAATCCCAACAATCATACAAGTATGCATTTCCTGTAAAAAAGTGATAAATGCGGCTTCTTACAGCCTGTATGTTTCTTTATAAATGATCTCAACCCTCCCCAGTCCATACAGTGTACAACACTAGATAAATGGAGGAGGGAGATGCAGCTGCTTCTTCTCTTTCTGTGACTGTGAGACTACAGGAAAGATGTATATCTTTGTACCGTGTTAGCCAGTAGATAGAAAAATATTCAGAATTGAGAGTCCTCAGTGGTTGATACCATTTAATGGCTAACTGAAAAGATGGTAACACATTGCAAGCTTTCCAGACTACGCAGGTCTCTTCATCAGGCATAGACTAATACAAAATCTGAAGGGTCACATATTTATGCACAATACAGCACAGAAAAAATGCAATAGATGAGACAAGTGACGTGAAGCAGAATTATGATTATGGGAGAGGGAGAAACATAAATATCGGACCAGTTCATAGATAAGGAGTCCGGATGTTTTATTGTCCTCTGATTGGGGTCTCCTAATGTGTTGTGATGCCCCCATAAGGTCTTAGGAGCAAATTCCTTAATTGATGGAAAAAGACATAAATCCATGCGACACATTCATTCCAGCATTGAGAGTGTCAAATGTAGTCATAAATTTATACTCACTGACTCTTCTCTCTCTCTGAGATGTGAAGTTACCTTTCAATACCAGTAATTTCATATCCCTGGTGTTGTGGTCCATTATACAAAAATGTTTTGCCACAGGTAGATCCATTCTTTTTTCTCTTATTGTGTGACGATGAGCATTCATCCTTGTTCTAAGCAGTCAACTGGGAGGAGCAATAGGAGAGACATCTGATTGGCCCAGAGCACACAGCACAGCTCTGACATCACAGGAAGTTGAACCCACCCACACTAGTGGTATAGAGAGAGAAAAGGCAGAGGGAAGACCCCCAGTCACAGAGCTGAGGAAGGGGTTCACTGCACGGTACACTGAATGAAACACAGGTTACACTTTATCCACCGCACTGGATGCTGTATCCAGCACAGGTTACACTATATCCACCACACGGTTCACTGTATCCACCGCACGATACACTGTATCCACCGCACGGTACACTGTATCCAACACAGGTTACACGGTATCCACCGCGTGGTACACTGCACTGCACACTGTATCCAGCACAGGTTACACTGTATCCACCGCACGGTACACTGTATCCAACACAGATTACACTGTATTCACCGCACGGTACACTGTATCCAACACAGGTTACACTGTATCCACCGCACGGTACACTGTATCCACTTCACGGTACTCTGAATCTAATACAGGTTATTCTGTATCCACCGCACGGTACATTGTATTCAACACAGGTTACATAGTATCCACCGCACAGTACACTGTATCCAACACAGGTTACACTGTATTCACCACATGCTACACTGTATCCAACATAGGTTACTCTGTATCCACAGCACAGTACACTGTATCCACCCCACGGTACACTGAATCCAATACAGGTTGCACTGTATCCACCGCATGGTACATTGTATCCAACACAGATTATACTGTATCCACCGCACGGTACTCTGAATCTAACATGGGTTACACTATATCCACCGCACAGGACACTGTATCCAAGACAAGCTACACTGTATCCACTACACGGTACACTGTATCCAACACAGGTTACACTGTATCCACCGCACAGTACACTGTATCCACCCCACGGTACACTGAATCCAATACAGGTTACACTGTATCAACCGCACGGTACATTGCATTCAACACAGGTTACGTAGTATCCATTGCATGGTACACTGTATCCAACACAGGTTACACTGTATCCACCGGACTGTGCATTGTATCCAACACAGGTTACACTGTATCCACCGCAAGGTACACTGAATCCAACACAGGTTACACTGTATCCACCGCACGGTACACTGAATCCAACACAGGTTACACTGTATCCACCGCACGGTACACTGTATCCAACACAGGTTACGTAGTATCCACCACATGGTACACTGTATCCATCACATGTTACACTGTATCCAACACAGGTTACACTGTATCCACCGCACGGTACACTGTATCCAACACAGGTTACACTGTGTCCACTGCAGAGTACACTGTATCCAACACAGGTTACACTGTATCCACCATATGGTACACTGTATCCAACACAGGTTACACTGTATCCACCGTACGGTCCACTGTATCCAACACAGATTACACTGTATCCTCTGCACGGTACACTGAATCCAACACAGGTTACACTGTATCCACCGCACAGGACACTGTATCCAACACAGGATACACTGTATCCACCACACGATACACCGAATCCAACACAGGTTACACTGTATCCACCGCAAGGTACACTGAATCCAACACAGGTTACACTGAATCCAACAAAGGTTACACTGTATCCACCGCACAGGACACTTTATCCAACAGAGGTTACACTGTATCCACTGCAGAGTACACTGTATCCAACACAGGTTACACTGTATCCACAGCACGGCACTGAATCCAACACAGGTTACACTGTATCCACCACACAGGACACTGTATCCACCGCATGGTACACTGTATCCACCGCACGATACACTGAATCCAACACAGGTTACACTGTATCCACCGCACGGTACACTGAATCCAACACAGGTTACACTGTATCCACCGCACAGGACACTGTATCCACCGCATGGTACACTGTATCCACCGCACAGTACACTGAATCCAACACAGGTTACATTGTATCCACAGCACGGCACTGAATCCAACACAGGTTACACTGTATCCACCGCACAGGACACTGTATCCACTGCATGGTACACTGTATCCACCGCACGATACACTGAATCCAACACAGGTTACACTGTATCCACCACACGGTACACCGAATCCAACACAGGTTACACTGTATCCACTGCACAGTACACTGAATCCAACACAGGTTATACTGTATCCACAGCACAGCACTGAATCCAACACAGGTTACACTGTATTCACCGCACAGGACACTGTATCCACCGCATGGTACACTGTATCCACCGCACGATACACTGAATCCAACACAGGTTTACACTGTATCCACCGCACGGTACACAGTATCCACCGCAAGGTACACTGTTTCCACCGCATGGTCACTGTATCCACTGCACGGTACACTGAATCCAACACAGGTTACACTGTATCCACTGCACAGTACACTGAATCCAACACAGGTTACACTGTATCCACAGCACGGCACTGAATCCAACACAGGTTACACTGTATCCACTGCACAGGACACTGTATCCACCGCATGGTACACTGTATCCACTGCACGATATACTGAATCCACAACAGTTTACACTGTATCCACCGCACGGTACACTGAATCCAACGCAGGTTACACTGTATCCACTGCACGGTACACTGAATCCAACACAGGTTACACTGTATCCACCACACGGTATACTGAATCCAACACAGGTTACACTGTATCCACTGCACGGTACACTGAATCCAATACAGGTTACACTGTATCCACCGCACGGTACACTGTATCCACCGCATGGTACACTGTATCCACCGCACAGTACACTGAATCCAACACAGGTTACACTGTATCCACCACACGGCACACTGAATCCAACACAGGTTACACTGTATCCACCGCACAGGACACTGTATCCACCGCATGGTACTCTGTATCCACCGCAGGGTACACTGAATACAACTCAGGTTACACTGTATCCACCACACGATACACTGAATCCAACACAGGTTACACTGTATCCACCGCACGCCACACTGAATCCAACACAGGTTACACTGTAGCCACCCCACGGTACACTGAATCCAACACAGGTTACACTGTATCCACCGCACGGTACACTGAAAACAACACAGGTTACACTGTATCTACTGTACGGTACACTGAATCCAACACAGGTTACACTGTATCCACCGCATGATACATTGTATTCAACACAGGTTACACTGTATCCACTGCACGCTGCACTGTATCCAACACAGGTTACACTGTATCCACTGCACAGTACACTGTATCCAGCATACCCTACGCTGCATCCAACACAGGTTACACTATATCCACCACACGGTACATTGTATTCAACACAGGTTACACTGTATACACCGCACATTATACTGCATCCAACACAGGTTACACTGTATCCACCACATGAAACACTGTATCCACTACACGGTACACTGTATCCAACACAGGTTACATAGTATACACTGCACGGTACACTGTATCGAATATAGGTAACACTGTATCCACCGCACGGGTACAATGTATCCTACACAGGTTCCACTGTATCCACTGCACTGTAGCTTGTATCCAGCACAGGTTACACTGTATCCATCGCAGGGTAACATGGTATCCAACACATGTTACACTGTATCCACTGCATGATACTCTGTATCCAACACAGGTTACATAGTATTCACTGCAAGTAACTCAGTATCCCCCGCATGTTACGCTGCATATACTTAGGTTACAATGTATCCACCGCACTTTAGGCTCATTCACACATCAGTATTTGCATACTAAAACAATTATATCTCCAAAGCACAGACATTTGCTAATATTTCAATTATAGTTTTTCTCTGTAAGTTCCACTCTTGGTTTTGGCAGCCAAACATAAATTCAAAATACTGATGTGATACTGATCAAAAATACTCCAGGACAGGTTACATTATATCCATACCCTTATATTATACAACATGTAGCTAAAGCTTTATTTTTAGGGTGGAGTTTTTTCCATGAACACTTGTGGCCCCAGTAATAAGGGCCCATTACTACACTGTAAAGCCCCAGGAATGACATATTTCACTTTTCACATTAGGACCACTAATTGACTATTGAGCCACAACTACAGGGAAAGGGTTAATCCCATGAAGCAATAAACCCACAACAGACTGGGGAGCAGTAAGGAGACAGAAGGAGGGTAATAATGTGAGTGTGAGCGCTGCGGAGAGGAGCAGGCGCCCACGTTTCATCTTCCTCTAAACATCTGTCGGAGCAGCTAATTAAAACAGATTCATTTTTAGGTGAGACGTTGGGGGTGACAGTGAGCGCCCTGAGGTTAATGCTTCTGACTGAGCTGTGTATTCATCACCCAGAGGCATCAAACCCCACGGGGACCAACACAAAGTGAACGCAATGTGGTAATGAATCACAACAAAGACATGAATGAGCCTCAAAGTGATACATCCCCCATTAATGTAGAGACTGATGAGACCCCAGAGGCGTCAAGATGCAGATACAGATGCGTAGCTAGGGTTTCAGCTTAGGGGGGGGGGCGAAAAATCTCAGTGGGCCCCTAACCAGGTAATCCTGACTACAGCTTTATGGTGCACCCTAATTGTGAGCATAGGGGAACATCAGCAGGTGCCTGAGCTGTGATTGAAAATAAATCTATATACAAAACGAACACTGATATTACTATATGGAGACCATATAGTGGTAGATACCAGTGCTGCAGACCATATAAGAGATCACAGTGCAGTTATAGATCGTGACTTACCACTGACGTTCCTTCTTATGGAGTCGTTGACGTTTCCCGTCTTTTCCATCTGGCCGAGACCGACACAACTTCTCAAGCCAGGACTCATCTGCAGAGCTTAAAGCAACAACACAGTTGACTTCTCACATTTCCTGCACCTTCCATATCTATCCCGAACCTGCTCAAACTTCTCATCCTGCTGATACCCCAATACTGAGCCGCTGCTGCCATATGTGTCCCTATTACTGCACCTACTGTGCAGTACAATAACCATGCTCCCCTTACTGCCCCACATAATACTGCCACCCCTGTTACCCCTACATAGTAATAGTGCCCCACTTGTGCTCTCTAGATAGTAAAATTCCCCCCCTAAAAAATATTAATGCCCTGTGCTAGTGCCCTCCACATTTTGTCCCTAAAAAGTAATAGGGACAAAATGTAATTTTGATGGTCAGAATACTCTGAGTGCCCCTATAACAACAATGCTTAAATTCCCACTTAACATTTAATAATGTGCCCTGAGTCTCTCCATGTACAGTGACAATGACCCCAGCATCACTGATGTCAGTAGGTGGTCATGTGACGACTCTTTCGGCTTCTCTCAATTGTCTTCTATTGAGAGAAACCAAACTTTTCTAGTGGACATTTTTTTTCCCTCGCCACTGGAGTGGTGTGTCATAGCTGTTTTCATTCTGACCAAAGTCAAATATGCCAGATCACCAGTGAGGCCGAATTAGGAGTTTTACGCCCTTAATTTACAAGCGCTTGGAAACAAAAGAGACTGCACACACGGGCCATGGGCAAATCACTTTATCTGACGTAATGAAATACAAGGCAATCTTTTATACCATTTACAACAATATGTAATTCTATGGAGCTCATGTGGCCCCCACCATCACTTCAGGGTCATACCTTGTTTATAATGTACCCAGAACACGTTGTGGCTGACTATTGAGAACATATATGATAAGAAGCATATTTCCCTTGAAGAGGAGACAGCCAAAACTGCAGTGTCATAAGAATAAATGAAAGGCAAAAGGCAAATGAAGAATTAAAGGCAGTTAGGCATTTAAAGGCAAATCATTAACCCTTCTATATCAATTCCCTCCTTTTGTAAATGGTATAACCTTTGCCACAGGGTCAGCTGATGTCCACAAAGGAGCTACTGTCTCATGGGTCTAGTACCCATAAGGGGGCTTCCTACCTGCTTCGCCCATCCACCCTCAGTGTGGACACTCACTTTCCCCATCAGCAATGGCTATCTGGGGTCTATGATACACTACAGAATGTTCAGCCTTAGATTCTTTTTTCATGCATACATTATTCAGTAGCTTAAGTAATACATATACTAGCGCTTTTACGGCTACATAAAACAATAAGCAAAACAACAAAATTTGCATACAAGTCTGTACAATGCCAAAAATCCATCCTGCTATGCCATTAAACCAATTTGCTGGATTTAAAAAAAAAAAGAATGTATTACCTCACCAGGAGTCTCTGTTTGCACTGTGTTGTTTTAACCATTGGTCTCTAAGTTCACCATTTTGTCTATACTGGCCCTGATCTGGAGATTGCCAGCAGGGTCGATTACAACAGGTGGGACCAATTATTTGACACATTCCTCCTTAACATTTATACCTGAGGCCGCGTTGTATTAAACTGAAACCAGGGATTAGCAGCCCATCCGATTATAGCCAATGAGGCAGATATATCACGAGGCACATCTTTTCCCCAAAACCTTGATTGAGTCCAAGTCTCATTGTGTATGCAGTGTGGGGTTAATACCTTGCATGGCTCCAGAGGTAAGGCTAAGTATGGAATAGTCCTTGCAGATACTGGGCTGTGTGTACAGATCCAACAGTCTTTCGGTCTCTGTCCTTCCATGTCCTTTATGAGAAGAGCATGATGTCGAATAAGTTTGTTGTCCCAGTCAGCATTTAGGAGCGTGTCCTGTGTCTCTGTAGCTTGCAGTAACCCTGTCACTGCCAGCAAGCTGATTAGGAGAACAGTCATTCTGCTGTTGAAAGGACCTTCTTGCAGTGACTGGCGTGGATCCAGGTGGGCTTTCCCTCAAGTTTTACTGAGGTGGATGTGGTCAGCTGGATTTGGAAGGGGCCGTCAAATCATGCGTCAAGGCTCCTTCTCATGTGTCTGCGTATAACCACCCAATCACCTGGATTCAGCTGATGCACATCTGCACTGGCATTAGGATCTGGAATGGATGAGAACACATGGTTATGCACCACATTAAGTCTTTTCTGCAAGGCCGGGACATAGGCTGTTCTAGAACCGTGTTGCATTTTTCGCACCTGTGGGAAGCACAGACCAGTCTTTGGTGCACTACCAAACAGGACTTCAAAGGGAGTCAAGCCTGTGTTTCTATTTGGAGTGTGTCTGACTGAAAAGAGTGCAAGAGACAAGCACTCTACCCAGCTCTTTCCTGTGTCTGCCATGGCCTTTTGAATTTTCAGTTTAAGTGTCCCATTTAGTCTTTCCACTTTCCCACTACTTTGTGGTCTATATGATGTATGAAATGCTTGCTGTACACCCAGGGCCTGCATGACTTCCCTCATTATTTCTCCCATGAAGTGTGTACCCCTTTCTACGGTTTCTGGGACACCATACGTGCAGATCAGTTCTTTCATCAGTTTGTCTGCAGTCGTTTTAGCATTTTCACATTTTACTGGATAGGCTTCCGGCCAACCAAAGAAGAGATCTATACATACGAAGACATTTGCATACACTCCTACCTTGGTGGCTGTATGTAGTGAATCTGCAGTCTCTGAAACTGGTAGAGAGGCCTAGGTGTCGGTTTCTTAGGGACTTTTACTGTTTTACCTGGGTTGTGCTGTGCACAGATGAGGCATGATTGTACAAGTTTCGCGGCTGTGTAACTGAAACCAGTAGCGATCTAGAAGGCATCTACCATGGCACACATGTGACTTTTTGAGGCGTGAGTGGGGCCATGTGTTGCTTGCGCCTTGATTGGGAACAGGGACTTCGGTAGGCACAATTTATCCTTATTTTCCCATACTCCATTTGAGTTTAGCTCAGCTCCCAGTCTCCCCCGGTGTACCTTCTCTGTTTGGGCAGCCTTTTGCTGGAGGGATTTCAGTGTGGCTGGAATACGCTGACTCCCCGCCACCGTCCACTGCTCCCTAGGTCGCCTTGCTGCTACTTTAGCAGCCTCGTCCGCCCTTCTGTTGCCCTCTACCTCCACATAGTCACCTTTTGTGTGTGCTTTTACCTTGACAATGCCAACCTGGACTGGTAACATCAATGCCTCCATCAATTGTTTCACCAGCTCTGCATTCTTAATGGGCTTACCGGCTGATGTAAGAAACGCTCTGCTTCTCCAGATAGGGCCAAAATCATGGGCTATTCCCCATGCATAATTCGAATTTGTGTAAATATTAGCGACTTTACCTGCAGCAGCTCTACATGCCTCAGTGAGTGCCTTCAACTCTGCCTCCTGTGCCGACATGTGAGGAGGGAGTGGTTCAGCTCGGATTACCTCATGTGAGGATACTACTGCATATCCAGTGTAGAATCGTCCATCAAAATCTGCATTAGGAACAGGTTTTTCATGAACGTGTGCAAAACCCACTGTCTCCTGAATCATCAGTTCTATGCAGTCATGTGCATGCATCGTGTCAAAGTATTCTTCCTCACTTGCTAATACGGTCACCAATTCCCCCTTTTCTGAATCCACAGGCAGGAGGGTGGCGGGATTCAGAACATTACATCTTTTGAGGTTGACATACTCAGGAATTAGTAGAGCACATTCAAGTTGCAGCTGTCTGGCCATAGACAGATCTTTTGGTTGAACTTGTACGAGTATGGAATGGATGTCATGTGGGGAATAAATTGTCAAAGGAAACGTCAGTGTGATCTCACATGCCTTTCCTAGTAGTAGTGCAGCTGCTCCTACCGCATGGACACACGTAGGTGACCCTCTGATTACTGGGTCTAATTGTGCTGAGTAGTAAGCTATTGGTCTTTGTTTCCCTCCATGTTGTTGTGTCAGTACTGCAGTAGCATGTCCTCCCTGCTCTGTGCAAAACAAGAAAAATGGCTGGTCATAGTTTGGAATGCCTAAAGGGGGCTTTACACATAGCGATACCGCAAGCAATATCGCTAAAGTGTCACCAATTTTGTGACGCAGAAGCGATATTGCTAGCGGTATCGCTACATGTGATACTTACCTCCGACCGGCTCCCCCGCTGGCTATCGCTGATCGCGCGGTCCATTTCTCGTCATCGGCTTTCTGCTTGCCAACGAGCAAGCCATGGACGCAGGCGGACGACGGACACCCTCGCCGCGTCTGAAAGGTAAGAGCGACCGCCGACCGCTGCTGCATCGCTAGTGAGATCTGCAAGTTTGGCAGCTCCCTAGCGACTATTTAGCGATGCACCAGCGATCCTGACCGGGTCATATCATGGTCGGGATCGCTGGAGCATCGCTAAATGTAAAGGGGCCTTAAGGCTGGGGCTGACACAATGAGCAGTTTGAGAGAATGGAAGGAATCAATTGCTTCTTGAATGAGATCATAGGGGTCTGATGACAAACAGTCATAAAGTGGTTGCATCATTTGTGAAGCAGACCTTTTCCAAGGCCTACAGTAGGTCACCAAGCATAGGAAAGTGCGTAGATGCTGATGTGACTTGGGTAGAGGGAGATTTTGAATTGCCTGTTTCCTGTCTTCAGTCAGGTGTCTGGTACCTTCGGCAATACAATGTCCCAAAAATATCACCTTTTGTTTGTAATACTGTAATTTGTCACATGAGACCTTGCAGCCCTTTTCTGCTAAAAAAACATAGCAAGGAAACTGTAGCTTCCCTGCAGGACCTCTGGTCCAGGCAGAACAGCAAAAGGTCATCCATATACTGTAATAGTACAATCTGCGGACGAGGTGATTGCCACTACTCAAGGATCCCTGCCATCACTGCTGAATAGATGGCAGGGGATTTCTTTCCCCCTTTGTGGGAGGACCATCCAACAATATTGTTTATCTTTATGAGTAAAGGAAAAAGATACTGACAGCAAGGGTGCAGGGGTACAGAGAAAAATGCACCCGCTAAATCAATGACTGTGAAACATTTTGACATCACTGGGATCTGTGACAGTATTGTGTGTGGATCAGGGACAATTGAGATTATACTCTCTGTAACATCATTAATAGCCCTTAAGTCATGAACCATTCTATAAGTGTCAGGGGAACCCTTTGGTCCTTTTTTTGGGATACAAAGGGGTGTTAAAGGGGGAAATCTTTGCACCAGAACTCCTGCAGTCTTACACAAATGTTTATCTGAGAGGGGACTTGTGAATGTAATACTCTCAGGAGAGTACTGTATGGTGGCCTGGATTGCACTCAGTACATCTCCTCCCAGTAAATTCATAGGGGTATTGTCACTAACAATAAGTTTTGTAAGCACCTCTTGGCTATCTCGTAATTTTAGTCTTATTTGTTTAGTCATAGGGGCTTCTGTCACTTGCCCCTCTACCCCCACACATTTCACAATCTCATTAGTAATCATGTCTGGCATTATCAAATCTTTGTGTACCACAGTCCCGGCTGCCCCATTGTCAATCAAAAATTCTGCCTCTTTCCCTCCCGGCATTGTTATGGTGGTCATCAAGGCAGGACCAGGTCCGGAGGGGACAAGAACAGGGCACACATTTGTCACTGGGTTGCCAGTTTCCTAGTCTGTATGTGGAAGATTGGTCTGCTTACTCTCCTTTATAGGGTTTTTGCAATTGTGGCGCCCCCAGGAGTATGGTCGCCACAGTGGCATTACCTTCCTCCTAGGGAGAGTGATGTCACGCCTGGAAGCAATGAAGGGTCTCTCTGGCAGTTAGCCATTGCATACAACACAGTTCCTCTCCAGGCCAGCAGGGGGAGCTCTGAACCAAAACTGAGAGAACAGCTTCTCTCTGGGGGCCAGGAAGGGGAGAGGCAGTTAGTGTGAGGAAGGTGTCGTGTGCAGACGTGAAGGAGAAGAGCTGGGGAGACTGAGGAAAGCGGAGAGCTCAGTCCCAGTGATAGCGCATGATCTGGAGCCTGGTCCCCAAGGGTGTATGGATACTAACAGTCCTGCACCAGAAACCAGAGGAATAGGAAGCTGTAAATGCTCTATCCCCACATAACCCTCGGAGGCACAACAGCGACGGTTGAGCCAAGAGAGATAGAAGGCTACGGCTGTCTGCCATGCGAGTGGGGTGTGGATAACATCAGAAAGGAGGAACTCCAGTGTAACTCAGTACTGGGAGTACTTCATTGAGAGCGCTGTCATGATATGTATTTTTCCCCAATACTTTGCAATGTCTTGTGTATACCTGTAACAATATGTTTCCTTTCCCCATTGCCTGTGTCTCTGGGACTATAATGTAATTATGTAAGTAACCTGTCTCCTTTCCACAAGACTTGTGTATCTAGACCATAATTGAATTCAGGCTTGGGTCAACACAGCTAGGGGAATCACCATTGTTCTCCTCAGCAGGGGGGGACTCACAATACACATCCTCGTAGACACCTCGGAGCCCTGCGATGGACCGAACCATTGACTAGGAGGTGGGAACTTCTACTCCCCTACACTTGGGCTGATCCCAGGAGCCCAAGACAATGGACTTATGTGTGACCCAGCAGATGTGAGTTGGATGCTGAAAGAGAAGGACGAGGCTGTCTGCGGAAGCCTCGGCCTCTGTGTGATCGTGGTGGATTTCTGGGACTCTTAAAGGACTATGGTTTTGTGATCTGGCACAAGGATTGTCGGGAGGTGCCCTGAATCAGTTTCCTGTGGACTTATTTTGGGACTCTGCAAATTACCTTCGTGTTGTTCCTGTTTTCTGGTCAATAAATCTGTTGGATCGTTCCCAGGCCTGTTGTCCCTCCTTGCTCTGGAGAATACTCCCGTCACAAACTGGTTGGCAGCGGTGGGATTGGAGCAGAAGGAATGGAGGAGAACGGCCCATCAACATCGGGAACCAGCACCTCAGAGTACAAGAACTGGACTGCGAAGAACCTACAAACAAAGGCCCGTGAACTGGGAGTCAGCTACAAGGGACTCTCCAAGGAGCAGCTGATTGAGGCTTTGGAAGCAGTTCGCCTGCAAGACGATGTTGAGGAAGGATCCTCACAGCAAAGAGAGGAAAGACGGCAGCCGGAGGTAAATACCCAAAAAAGTCAGTGGGTTGTGTGGTACGAGGAGGAGATGGCCTTGCTGGGAGAAGAGGTCTCCATAGAATATAAGATGGAGGTCATGCGCAGAGCCGAGGAGAGGCAGCGCAGGATGGAGGAGAGGGCAATGCTGGAGAGGGAGATCGCTTTGGAGGCAGCGAGAAGCTCCAGCCAGACTGTACCCACAGCATCCCCCATGAGGGAACTCCCCAGATTGTCCCGCAAAGACTTCAAGCTGTTTAATGAGGCTTCCGGTGACATTGAGGGCTTCTTCCAGGACTTTGAGCATCAGTGTCGATTAATGGAAGTCCCGGAAAGGGAGCGCGTCCGACATCTGGTGGGGCTCTTAGAGGGTGGAGCTGCCGCAGCCTATAGAGCTATGGACCCTCGGTGGAACTGTGAGTATGCAGAGATTAAACGGACTGTTCTAGAACATTATGCTGTGACCCCAGACACCTACAGGACCCAGTTTCGTACTTTAGCCTGTAATGAGGAAGTGTCTTTCAAGATGTATGCCCACAAACTCAAACAAATATGTAATCGCTGGCTGGAGGCAGAGGAGGCCTTAACCTGGAACACCTGTCTCCAGGTTATCCTAAAAGAACAATTTTTTGCTCAGTGCCCCGCTGAGATCAGGGAATGGGTGCGTGAGAGGAAACCTGCTACAGTGGAAGAAGCTGCATCTCTCGCTGATGAGGCTCTCACCATCAAGCCTCAGTGGAGAGTTCTGTTGGAGGATGGAGAGAGGTCTACCAGCTCCACAACACCGGTGGCCCCCAGTTCTTCTGTCCCCATTGTTTCCCGTTCCTCTGAGCCACCACCTCGTGTTGATACCTGTGTTAATGTGCCTCCTGTTGTTTCTACTGCATTTTCTGGAATATGACGAGGAGAGGAAGTAGCAGAGCGCAGGTGTTATGGTTGTGGGCATCCGGGGCATCTGCAGGCCTCATGTCCAGCCAGCCTATGGAGGAGTCGTCCTCAAACCCCTACAGTACCTTCAGGTGGGAGCCGACCGGCAGGTTCCCTTACTCCTCGCCCAAGAGGACGCATTGGATGGAGTGAGACACAGCACAGATGCTATCGATGTGGGCAGCCGGGGCATCTGCAAGCCTCCTGCCCAGCTGTTCAAATGAGGATTGATCCTGTACCCAATCATATTATTAATTATGTACAGCCAAGTGCCATGGAGGAAGACGTGTCACCACTACGTGAGGACTGGCCAAGTGCCTCACCCACCCATGTTGCACCACTAGGAGTTTATGGTGTGCGACCCGCAGCTATGACGACTTCTGCTCATCGAGGTAAGCACTTGCAGGAGGTCGTGCTGGATGGACAAAGACTTGCTGGATTTTGTGACTCAGGGGCTTTCCTCACGCTGGCTGATCCCCGAGTGGTGCGGCCTGAGGCAATCCATAGAGGACCTGGGATTGTCATTGAACTGGCTGGTGGACAATGGAGGACTATTCCCACAGCCACTGTGGATCTGAACTTTGGTTTTGGGGTCAGGCGATGTGTGGTTGGGGTGATGTGTGGTCTGCCTGCAGCTGTTCTCCTGGGCAATGATGTGGGAAAGCTACGATGCCAATTCGTGGCTGCATGAAGCCACATGTAAGTTACGCCATGCCTGTGTGTACTTACCCAGTGACCTGTAGAGGTCCCTAGTACGTACACAAATTAGGAGGGGAAGGGATTGTCATGATATGTATTTTTCCCCAATACTTTGCAATGTCTTGTGTATACCTGTAGCAATATGTTTCCTTTCCCCATTGCCTGTGTCTCTGGGACTATAATGTAATTATGTAAGTAACCTGTCTCCTTTCCACAAGACTTGTGTATCTAGACCATAATTGAATTCAGGTTTGGGTCAACACAGCTAGGGGAATCACCATTGTTCTCCTCAGCAGGGGGAGGACTCACAATACACATCCTCGTAGACACCTCGGAGCCGTGCGATGGACCAAACCATTGACTAGGAGGTGGGAACTTGGGCTGATCCCAGGAGCCCAAGACAATGGACTTATGTGTGACCCAGCAGATGTGAGTTGGATGCTGAAAGAGAAGGACGAGGCTGTCTGAGGAAGCCTCGGCCTCTGTGTGATCGTGGTGTATTTCTGGGACTCTTAAAGGACTATGGTTTTGTGATCTGGCACAAGGATTGTCAGGAGGTGCCCCGAATCAGTTTCCTGTGGACTTATTTTGGGACTCTGCAAATTACCTTCGTGTTGTTCCTGTTTTCTGGTCAATAAATCTGTTGGATCGTTCCCAGGCCTGTTGTCCCTCCTTGCTCTGGAGAATACTCACGTCACAAGCGCTAGGAAGGAGACTGCACAACCCATCTGCCAGAGTGATTCCTGATTTGCTTCTAGGCTAACCAGCTCCTGTGCCATCTGTACTCAGGACCCTGGACTGCATTTGCCAAGTAAAGTTGAAGAAACTGCAACCTATTGTGTCCTTGCCTTCTTGCTGCAACCTCCCTGGCACTGCTACATGTCACGCTCACGCTTTGGCTGAATGGCACGAGCCGGGGGTTTGTGGCCCCACTGTGCCACAAACCAGACTACCCTGGAAGGGGCGTGACTACGACAGCTACCTCGGTCTTCACTGGAACCTCTGATGGTGAGGTCAGGCTTGTTCGGCAGGTAGCTGTCGGGTGCCACTCCAGGGTGGTGTCTGGCTGTGGCTGCTGATCCCACTCGGGGACAAGTCACTTGGACAGGTGCTATAGACTGGCAGGCAGGTAGACACGACAGGCACGGCTGAGACACTGGGCAAACGGGCGTGGCTTGGAGACACTGGGCAAGCGGGCGTGGCTTGGAGACACTGGGCAAGCGGGCACGGCTTGGAGACACTGGACACGGCTTGGAGACACTGGGCAAGTGGGAACGGCTTGGAGACACTGGGCAAGCGGGCACGGCTTGGAGACACTGGACACGGCTTGGAGACACTGGGCAAGCGGGCACGGCTTGGAGACACTGGGCAAGCGGGTACGGCTTGGAGACACTGGGCAAGCGGGCATGGCTTGGAGACACTGGGCAAGCAGGAGTGGAATATGAGAGACAGGTTTGGACCTGTTCACACAGGAGGTGCAGGTATGGATATAGGCAGGAAGGAGTGGAATATGAAGGAACAGGTTTGGACCTGTTCACACAGGAGGTGCGGAGTAGGCTGGACTGCAAGGGAGCCATGCAGGCAGAGCGGCTAGGGAGCTGTGCAGGCAGAGCGGCTAGGGAGCCGTGCAGGCAGAGTGGCTAGGGAGCCGTGCAGGCAGAGCGGCTAGGGAGCCGTGCAGACAGAGCGTCTAGGGAGCCATGCAGACAGAGCGGCTAGGGAGCCGTGCAGACAGAGCGGCTAGGGAGCCGTGCGGGCAGAGCTGCAAGGGAGCAGAGCCTCTGATAGGGAGGAAACAAGGAAAGACACAGCAGAGAAGGAACCACAGACAAGGAGACTGACAGACAGAGGTAAGACTGAGTTCAGACAGAGACACAGGGACAAAGACACAAGGACCAGGATATTCAGCCTCCTGGCAGGCGGACAGAGAAGTACTAAGCAAGGTACCAAGACACAGGAATACGCAATAAGAGCCTTCAGAGAAGGCAAGACATAGGACAGGGCCTGGCTAGCTCAGCAGCAAGGAGCTAACTGAGTTTAGACATTGCTCAGGCAAAGGTCAGTGGGTGTGGCGAAACTAAATAGTCAAGGGCTCTAGGTGATTGGTAAGAGACATATTACACAGGTGCACCCTGACTGCATAAGAACCAGAGAGTTCAGGCGCCGCCCCCCCTATACACACAGTCAGGAAACATGGAGAGCAAGCAGGAAAACAAGAGGCATAGCACCTGGAGCTCAGGGCTGGCAACAGACAGAGTTCACAGCATGGCTTGAAGCAGAAAGTAAGTTGGTGTGCGGGGAATGGGAGGCCATGCAGTGATGCCAGCAGGGTTGTTACAGTACCCCCCCCCTTTACGGCCCCTCTTCCTCAAGCCTGCCAGAATGACTTGCAGAAGGAGTGTGGGACCACACACAGTCCAGGCTAACATGATATTCATCAGGTCGAATAGATTATGTGTGCCATCAGGAATCCCAGATTGCCCGGTTTCTTGGTGCCCAAGGGAGTCAGTTTCCAACACAGAGGGTACAAGGACTTCTTCCTCCAGATTGGCGAAAAGCGGGGCCCTGGCAGCTTCAGAATTCGCCCCTACATCAGCCGGCCAGCTAGAAACTGAAGACACCTGCACAGAGTCAATTTTTAGGCCGTTATTCCAAGAAAATTGGACCGCCTCCTCCAGATGGGTAAAAAACGGAGATACATAGGCCACTGTTCTCACCTCTTCATCCACCTGCCACACGGAAGTTGGAGGCATACATACGGGGAGCCACTTCTGCCTGTTACCCGGAAAAGACTGGGCCACTTCTTTCAAGTTGGCGAAGGAGTACTGCTTAATCCTGGGACCTTCACCCACAGGCTATAGAGGAGCCGAGGGGATCCACTCAAGATCCATCTTCAGATCACTATCCTGGGGAAGACAATCAAGTGACAGGGATGTTCCTGGGGACAGGTCATCGGAGGTGTGCGGAGAGGTCGCCACTGCTTTCTTTTCTTCAGTGACGTCAGCACACCATGACTTAATAACCAGCAGATCAGGTGGAGAAGGTGACAATACAGAAGACTGGCCTTGCAGTAGTGGAACTAGGAACCTCTGTTGGCTAGGTAGTTCCAAATGCAGCACCACGCTGGGTCTTTGGACCGGAAGGGGCAGTAGAGTACCCGGCTCTGAACGACCAGTGGGCAAACTGGACAGCAGGTGGAAAATAAATGTCTTCGTGTATAACGCTCCGATTAGGAGTTGTAGTTGACCCCTCAGTACTGGACTGTTCACAAGTAGGGCTCGGCCATCACCAAACACCCTCAAAGGATTCTGGAACTGTGGAACAGGAACCCAACACAGACTCCGTCTGGCTTGCAGCTTACATACAACTGCAGGGCCGAAACTCCCACAAGGCACCAGAACAGTCACAGACTTTAGTGGAGTGGAGGTACTCTCACCAAGGGCAGTATCTCCTACTGACCCAAGGTTCTGGAGCTGTGGCTTCACAGGGCAGAGACCGTCAGGATGTTCCTTCTCAGGACTGGACTCTGGTGACAACCTAGCCAGCCCCTTTTTCTTAGACCTCTTGGATCTTGCACGGCGGGTTGTCTTGGCAGGTGGTGGAACAGGTGGGTCATGGACGGTCATAGACGGATGAGACGAATTAGCCTCGGGTTCTCTTTGTCTGGTCTGTTTCTGGAAGCTTGAGGGGGAAGACTCTTCAGGAGACACTGTATTTGGCTTGTCAAAGGCTTTGCAGAAGGCCACCAGGAAGGCCAGTAAGCTCAAGGTGATAGGATCCCCCGCTTCCCAAAGGGGGTTAAGCCACTGTAATGCATCTCCTGTTAGGTAGGACATTAGTAATCCTACCTTTACCCGATCGCTGGTGAAGTAGGGAGCATGCCATTGAAAATAGCGTAGGCACTGCTCCATAAAGATTAAAACAGTGGGGATGATGTTCAATATTAATTTAATAATAAATCCATTGTAATAATGTAAACTAAATATACAAACAACCCCTCTGAGAAAATGGATGGCAGACCATCCGGTAAGAAAACTACCATACACACTGAGTGAGGTGGAAGTTGAAACTGACAAGGTATCATATACTTGTGATTAGAGTTGAGCGATACCGTCCGATACTTCAAAGTATCGGATCGGAATGGATCGGCCGATCTTAAAAAAAAGTATCGGTATCGCCGATTCCGATACCGGGAGTCCCATTCAAGTCTATGGGACTTCCGGTATCGGAATAAGAAAAACCCTGTTTTTGCCTTGTACAGCCTCTCTGGGGTCTGTACGGGCCTTTCGGGGGGCTGTGCCGGCCTGCCAGGGGGTCTGTGCAGGCTCCGGTGGTCTGTGCCGGCCTGCCGGGGGGCTGTGCCGGCCTGCCGGTGGTCTGTGAAGGCTCCGGTGGGCTGTGCCGGCCTGCCGGGGGGCTGTGCCAGCCTGCCGGTGGTCTGTGCAGGCTTCGGGGGTCTGTGCAGGCATCGTCCGATGGGACTACAAGTCCCATCGGGCGATGCCTGCTACCATGACAGTGATTGACACATTAGCCAATGATGGGACAGTAGTAGTCCCATCATCCGGCTAATGTGTTGAATGTAAAAAAAAAAAAAAAAATTACATGCTACATACATACAACATGCATACTACATACATGCTACATTCATACTACATACTACATACATGCTACATTCATACTACATATATACTACATGCAACATACATACTACATATATACTACATGCATGCAACATGCATACTACATATATACTACATGCTACATACATACTACATATATACTACATGCATGCTACATACATACTACATATATACTACATGCATGCTACATACATACTGCATGCTACATACATACTACATGCTACATACATACCACATACATACTACATGCATGCTACATGCTACATACATACCACATACATACTACATACATACTACATACATACTACATGCATGCTACATGCATGCTACATGCTACATACATAACACATATATACTACATGCATGCTACATACATACTACATGCTACATACATACCACATACATACTACATACATACTACATGCATGCTACATACATACTACATGCTACATACATACCACATACATACTACATACATACTACATGCTACATACATGTAGTATTTCCCACGCAGCAATGGCATAAAGTGAGACTAGGGACTTTTTTTTTTTTAAGTGGCGGAGGAATACAGTGCGGAAGGATACCTACCTTCCGTCATTGGATTCCTGCAGCCCGTAGAGAACGGCAGCATCAGCTGATGCTGCAGTTCTCTACCCAAGATCGTCGTGGGACACACTCGTGGACTGCTTCGGATCGTGGGTGAGTATTTTTTGTGGTTTGTTATGTTAATATTTATTCCGTAAAAGACAATGGCTTCGGGGAACAATGTGACAAGTATTGGTAAGTATGTTACTCTATGTTATATGTACTGTATGTCTATGTATGTATTGTATGAATGTATTGTATGTAGTATGTATGTAGTATATATGTGGTATGTATGTAGCATGTAGTATGTATGTAGTATGTAGCATGCATGTAGCATGCAGTATGTATGTAGCATGCATGTAGTATATATGTAGTATGTATGTAGCATGTAGTATGTATGTAGTATGTATGTGGTATGTATGTAGCATGTAGTATGTATGTAGCATGCATGTAGTATGTATGTAGTATGTATGTAGTATGTATGTGGTATGTATGTAGCATGTAGTATGTATGTAGCATGCATGTAGTATATATGTAGTATGTATGTAGCATGTAGTATGTATGTAGCATGCATGTAGTATGTATGTAGTATGTATGTAGTATGTATGTGGTATGTATGTGGTATGTAGTATGTATGTAGCATGCATGTAGTATATATGTGTTATGTATGTAGCATGCATGTAGTATGTATGTAGTATGTATGTAGTATGTATGTGGTATGTATGTAGCATGCATGTAGTATGTATGTAGTATATATGTGGTATGTATGTAGTATGTATGTAGCATGCAGTATGTATGTAGCATGCATGTAGTATATATGTAGTATGTATGTAGCATGTAGTATGTATGTAGCATGCATGTAGTATATATGTAGTATGTATGTAGCATGTAGTATGTATGTAGCATGCATGTAGTATGTATGTAGTATGTATGTAGTATTTTTTTTTTTTTTTTTTTAACATTTAACACATTAGCCGGATGATGGGACTACTACTGTCCCATCATTGGCTAATGTGTCAATCACTGTCATGGTAGCAGGCATCGCCAGATGGGACTTATAGTCTCATCGGACGATGCTTGCACAGACCCCCGGACATCTGCACAGCCCCCCGGCAGGCCGGCACAGCCCCCCGGCAGGCCGGTACAGACCCCCACAGGGTGCACAGACCACCGGCAGGCCGGCACAGCCCCCCGGCAGGCCGGTACAGACCCCGGGCAGTCCACACAGCCCCCCGGCAGGCCGGCAGAGACCCCCGGAAGGCCCGAAATGACGGCGCATCATGATGCGCACACACCGCGCATCATGATGACGTCATTTCGGCTGTCAATCAACTTTGAACTTCCGATTCCGATGCCGACTTCCGATATTGAAAAAATATCGGAAGTCGGTATCGGAATTCCGATACAGCAAGTGTCGGCCGATACCCGATACTTGCGGTATCGGAATGCTCAACACTACTTGTGATAGATATGGCAACACGCAAAAAATAGATAAAATACCTTTTATTAAAAAATGGGTGTACACATTAAACATAAAAAGGCATCACCAATATGTGAAGAGAAAAAGAACTCCATTCGTCAGGGGGTAGGTACTGACGAAGGAGTTCTTTTTCTCCGAAACGCGCGTCGGGGCGCGTTCTCAGGCATCCATCCTTGGCTCATGAAGTATTAACCCTTTACCATTCTTTTTGCTCCCCATTGTATAAAGCGATTTTTGCTCTTTGCACGATGAATTCTTATTGCGCACTGGAACTCATGGTTCTTTGATTTATGCATATTCATATTGGTACTGCATTTCTTAACAGCACCACATATTATATATAACTTCCTTGGGGACCCTATTCAGTATATACATTTTTTGTATTCCTTTTATTTTTGAGCCTGTATTATATGGCTATTTATACAATTTCATGTTATAGCCTACCATGCTATCATGCCATGTATAAACTTTTGTGATGCCTTTTTATGTTTAATGTGTACACCCATTTTTTAATAAAGGGTATTTTATCTATTTTTTGCGTGTTGCCATATCTATCACAAGTATATGATACCTTGTCAGTTTCAACTTCCACCTCACTCAGTGTGCATAGTAGTTTTTTTAGTACTGCTCCATAAAGGCACGACACTTCTTAGGGTCCCCATCATATCTCGGCAGGTCCGAGGGAGGTTCCTCTTTAGGTATGCCAGCCTCTAGTTGAGCAAACAGTCTATTGGAGACCACAATGGTGGGTGGAGCAGTGAAGGATAGGGCTTCAGACCGGGTAAATTTATTTGGTTGCCCATACTGGCAAAAAAGCTCATCTTGTTCCGAGAGCGAAAGGACATGGGACTCAGCGGGGACCATGGCCTGAGCAAACTGTCACGCTCGCGCCTTGGCTGAATGGCACGAGCCGGGGGTTTGTGGCCCCACTGGGCCACAAACCAGACTACCCTGGAAGGGGCGTGAATACGACAGCTACCTCGGTCTTCACTGGAGCCTCTGATGGTGAGGTCAGGCTTGTGCAGCAGGTAGCTGTCGGGTGCCACTCCAGGGTGGTGTCTGGCTGTGGCTGCTGATCCCACTCGGGGACAATTCACTTGGACAGGTGCTATAGACTGGCAGGCAGGTAGACACGACAGGCATGGCTGAGACACTGGGCAAGCAGGCGTGGCTTGGAGACACTGGGCAAGCGTGCACGGCTTGGAGACACTGGGTAAGCGGGCACGGCTGAGACACTGGGCAAGCAGGCGTGGCTTGGAGACACTGGGCAAGCGGGCACGGCTTGGAGACGCTGGGTAAGTGGGCACGGCTTGGAGACACTGGGCAAGCGGGCACGGCTTGGAGACACTGGGTAAGCGGGCACGGCTGAGACACTGGGCAAGCAGGCGGGCTTGGAGACACTGTGCAAGCGGGCATGGCTTGGAGACACTGGGTAAGCGGGCACTGCTTGGAGACACTGGGTAAGCGGGCACGGCTGGACACTGGGCAAGCAGGCGTGGCTTGGAGACACTGGGCAAGCGGGCACGGCTTGGAGACACTGGGTAAGCGGGCACGGCTTGGAGACACTGGGCAAGCGGGCACGGCTTGGAGACACTGGATAAGCGGGCAGGGCTTGGAGACACTGGGCAAGCGGGCACGGCTTGGAGACACTGGGTAAGCGGGCACGGCTGAGACACTGGGCAAGCAGGCGTGGCTTGGAGACACTGGGCAAGCGGGCATGGCTTGGAGACACTGGGTAAGCGGGCATGGCTTGGAGACACTGGGCAAGCGGGCACGGCTTGGAGACACTGGGCAAGCGGGCACGGCTTGGAGACACTGGACACGGCTTGGAGACACTGGGCAAGCGGGCACGGCTTGGAGACACTGGGCAAGCGGGCATGGCTTGGCGACACTGGGCAAGTGGGCATGGCTTGGAGACACTGGGCACGGCTTGGAGACACTGGGCAAGCGGGCACGGCTTGGAGACACTGGGCAAGCAGGAGTGGAATATGAGAGACAGGTTGGGACCTGTTCACACAGGAGGTGCAGGTATGGATATAGGCAGGAAGGAGTGGAATATGAAGGAACAGGTTTGGACCTGTTCACACAGGAGGTGCGGAGTACGCTGGACTGCAAGGGAGCCGGGCAGGCAGAACGGCAAGGGAGCCGTGCAAGCAGAGCGGCTAGGGAGCCATGCAGGCAGAGCGGCTAGGGAGCCGTGCAGGCAGAGCGGCTAGGGAGCCGTGCGGGCAGGGCTGCAAGGTAGCAGAGCCTCTGATAGGGAGGACACAAGGAAAGACACAGCAGAAAAGGAAGATGGAACCACAGACAAGGAGACTGACAGACAGAGGTAAGACTGAGTTCAGACAGAGACACAGGGACAAAGACACAAGGACCAGGATATTCAGCCTCCTGGCAGGCGGACAGAGAAGTACTAAGCAAGGTGCCAAGACACAGGAATACGCAATTAGAGCCTTCAGAGAAGGCAAGACATAGGACAGGGCCTGGCTAGCTCAGCAGCAAGGAGCTAACTGAGTTTAGACATTGCTCAGGCAAAGGTCAGTGGGTGTGGTGAAACTAAATAGTCAAGGGCTCTAGGTGATTGGTAAGGAACATATTACACAGGTGCACCCTGACTTCATAAGAACCAGAGAGTTCAGGCGCCGCCCCCCTATACACACAGTCAGGAAACATGGAGAGCAAGCAGGAAAACAAGAGGCATAGCACCTGGAGCTCAGGGCTGGCAACAGACAGAGTTCACAGCATGGCTTGAAGCAGAAAGTAAGTTGGTGTGCGGGGAATGGGAGGCCATGCAGTGATGCCAGCAGGGTTGTTACACTACATCTCTGAGCCTGACACTGCACCTTCCTTCCCAACACCCATCTACACTGCCCTGGGACAACAGCCCTGCCTGTGGCGGGTTATAACATCTTGGCTGCACCACACCATCTGTCCCAGCGGATCTGTCTGCAGCGTCGGCTTAACATCTTCATTGCTGAACACCACAGGTGGCATCACGAATCATCTATTCATAAACTTTATTCCATCACTTCACTCCCTTACATGGACGCCCAGGGCCACGGACCGGGTCACCGCTACTGTGACACTTCCCTGTGAAATACCGACCCAGTACCGAGTACCTCACTGCCTTGGCGGGCAATCCATTTTGGCGTCATGAACAGGATTAACAGAGCCCGGCATCCCCGGGTCCTGTGTGCTATAGACTGTGTGCGTAATTGGCGCCATTGCCGCCATTATCCCGCTGATTGGCACGCAGGAAGAAAAGGGGGCAGACCTTCATGGGTAGAGCCAGCCGAGAAGCGCGAAAGGAGAAGAGCGTGCGGGAAGTGAGAAGCTGAGGCCTGCAGTTCCGGCGCCCCCTCATCCAGCCGAGTAGCGGCATCCGGTAAGCCAGCGCAACCCCGCGGCCTGGCCCATGTTAACTAGGGGGGGAGAGAAAATGTCTGAGGACAACGCCAATGCAGCGGCGGACGCTCCCGCTAACCTCCCAGCGCCGCCAGATGCAGGGTCCAGCACAGCTGCAGCTCCAACAGCGCCACTGAATCCGGCAGTCAGCGCTGCCTCCAGGGCACCGCAAGAATCAGCGCCCACCGCAGCGATCCCCATAATGCCGCTGTCCATGCCCTATATACCAGGAGCAGCCTGGCTACCGCAGTACTCGGGTGAGTGACATACCCTGAGTGAATTCAAAGAGAGACTGTGCAGCTTGTTCGAAGTGTATCCCCTGTCTGAAAGTCAGAAAGTGAACATTCTTATTGGGCAGCTAACAGGTGCAGCGCAGAGAGAAGTAAAAGCCTGGCAGGACACTGATAAAGAGACTGTTAAAAAGATTCTGGCTAAGCTCAGAAGCACCTTTGACACCCGCGCTGCAGCTGAAATAAAGACGAGATTCTTTGGATGTAAGCAGAAGCACAGGACAGTATACAGGACTATGCTCTTAACCTGCAGGAGGTGCTGCGAGCCATAAAGCAGATGGATCCACACAGTGTGCAGGACGGAGACAGACTGTTAAAGGAGCAGTTTATTGAAGGACTCCTATCCAGTACCCACAGAGCACAGCTGCGCATTATAGCCCTGCAGAACCCTGACCTGGATTTTGCAGACTTCAAGGACAGGGCTATCCGGGTGCTGCATGAACCAACTGTCAGCCGTCCAGCGCCCCCTAGGTGCCCAGCGATCACCTACCACCAGGAAACAACATCTTTCCCCTTCAACCCTGTGGAGGCTGATGCACAGACTCTGGACAATGACCCATCTTCAGAACTGCGTTTTCAGGTCCAGGAGTTGACAAAAGGTATGGCTGCACTTGCCAAAACCGTGCAGTCCCTCAAGGAGTCCTCCAAGGAGAAGATCCAGTTGGCCTCCAGTCCGGAGGATGTCCCGTTGATGCGGAGGAAGAGGATCTCGCCAATCCGAGGGAGGAACAGCGATCGCTATGACCAGAACGGACGTCCCATCTGTCGTCACTGCCACAAAGCAGGCCACCTCGCAAGATTCTGTCCTTTAAACAAGTAACCCCTGGGGCAGAGGGCCAACCTCCAGGAGTTGGACCGCAAGGCCCAAGGAACTGGCGAGCCAAGTATGTTGGAGGGCGACCGGTCCTCCCAGTGGTGATTGATGGCATCCCCATGAACGCTTTGCTGGACACTGGCTCTCAGGTGACTACTATGCCGTATATCCTTTAGAAGTGGTATTTGGCCGACTCTGAACTTACCCGTGGCCCAACTGATGAACTGACAGTCGTTGCTAGTAATGGTCAGTCTTTACCGCAGATAGGATGTAAAGAAATTACTCTTAAAGTGGGTCGAGTAGAGTTAAAATCTCAAGGTCTGATAGTTGTGGATATTGATCGACGAGAATGTAACACAATGATGACTCTTGGTACCAATGTGATTGAAAATTGTCTTTCCGAGGTTATTGTCTTATTGCAACAGGTGGCTGAAACTGCTGGTTCCAGTGAACAACGAGTCCTGCAGAAGGAGATCAGAGCCCTGATGCAAAGACAGCAGGTAGAACTCTCTGGCGGAGAAATTGGCAGCGTCAGAGTGAGTGATTCTTTCCCAATTGCAATACCCCCCAGATGAGAATTGTTGATTTGGTGTTGGGCAGCCATAGGCCTCAGAGGAAAAGATTACCAGGCAATGGTAGAACCAGTGTACTCTGATAGCAGGCCCACTGTCCTGACAGCCAGAGGGGTAGTTGATGTTCGTAAAGGGAGGGTACCTGTACACCTCTTGAATTGTGGGAGGAGGAGGCCACAATACCTCGGTATGCCACAGTTGCTAAGCTGCTTACTGTCAGTAACAACGCAATATGGGCAGCAGAGCCCTTGGTCTCATCCGACCTGGTGGAGGAGAATGGCTCTGTAAAGCAGCTGGAGGAGTGGTGTCAGCAACTGCAGGTGGGAACTGACTTCACCCCTTCATACCAAAAGAATGGGGTTTACCGGGTGACTCAGGAGTATGAGCGGGTATTCAATAAACACCCTCTAGATTTTGGGAAGGCAAAAGGGGTTCAACACCATATCCCCACTGGAGACCAGCCACCCATTAAAGAAAGGTACCGGCCTATACCCCCAACACAATATCAATGTGCCAAATGTATGTTGTGGGAAATGAAGGAGGCTGGGGTGATCAGAGACAGTTGTAGCCCGTGGGCAGCCTCAATAGTCTTTGTGAAAAAGAAAGATGGTACCATGAGAATGTGTGTTGATTACAGAAAAAGTAACAGCATTACACATAAAAATGCTTACCCATTACCCAGAATTGAGGAGTCATTAGCTGCACTTAAAACTGCTAACTATTTTTCCACCTTGGACCTCACTAGTGGGTATTGGCAGGTTCCCGTGGCAGAGGCAGTCAAGGAGAAAACAGCATTTACCACCCCAATGGGTCTCTGTGAGTTCAACTACATGCCATTCGGGCTCTGCACTGCTCCAGGGACATTCCAACGGCTAATGCAATGCTGTCTTGGGCACAAGAACTTCGAGACGGTCCTGTTGTACCTTGATGATGTCATTGCTTTCTCCAAGACTTATGAAGACCATCTGAAGCACCTGGCTGAGGTGTTTGAAGCCTTGTCCAACTTTGGCCTGAAAGTGAAGCCTTCCAAATGCCACCTCCTGAAGCCCAAGGTACAGTACCTCGGTCATGTAGTCAGTGCAGAAGGTGTGGCACCAGATCCTGACAAAGTCACAGTCATCCGGGACTGGCAGAAGCCCAGCAACCTCCATGAAGTACGTCAATTCCTCAGGCTGGTAGGTTACTACCGAAGGTTCATCAAAGGCTTCACTAAAATAGCCACCCCGATGCAAAACCTTCTGGTGGGGCAGTCCAAGAAAGGCAAGCAGAAGAATTCCACATTTGAATGGACTGCACCTTCCTTCCCAACACCCATCTACACTGCCCTGGGACAATAGCCCTGCCTGTGGAGGGTTATAACTAGAGTTGAGCGACTTTTGGTTTTTTAGGGTCGCGTTTCGTTTCGTGAAACCCGACTTTTCCAAAAGTCGGGTCGAGCAAGATCGTCCGATTATAGGGAAAAGTCGGGGTCGTCCCGAAACACGAAACCCAATGTAAGTCAATGGGGAATAAAAGTCGGCAGTGAGAGGAGGACAGGAAACACACCTACAGTGCCCATTTGAATGCCAAAAGCATCAATTCTTCTTTCTTAAGCTTGTCAACCTTAAATAACTTCATAATACAAGTTACGCACTGAAAAATGGGGGTTATTTGGCTACAAACTGTGGGGGGGAGGGCTGGCTCCAGGGTTTCATGTGCCCTGGGCGAAAGAGTGCCCCTTTAACACATACCACAACTCATCATGCTCTGATACGGCAGAGAAATAGCGGTATAGTACAATGAAAAATACCTCACTTTTTACATCTCATGACGAGGCCCATCTATTTCTCCATACAGAATCATTGGTCCCATATAATGTTTGAAACAGTATATGATGAGCTCCACATAATGCTACAGTATATGTTGGTCCCCATGGATGAAGCTCCACTGTCTTATGGGCCCAAATAATGCTCCAAACATAATGGGCCCCATTTCTAATGCTCTGTAAATGCTGCTCCAGTGTCTGATGTCCACCTTTGGAATGTTCCAGTGTATGGTGGGCCCCATCTATCATCTCCAGAGTATAGTGCTCCCCAAAAATTGCTGTCCCAACATTGAAAACAATCAAATAAGTCTCCTCGCTAGGGAATCCCTGTACTTGTCTGGACAGGTGCTGTAGCTTGCTTAACAGCTCGCCAGCCGTTCTCACGCCCAGTATGGATTACACGTGATTGCACAAAGGTGAGAAAGGGTACCGTATCCCCAGATAACATGTATGGATAGCGTACACATTCAAAATATATGTCTCAGGAGGCAGGCTCAGACGGTGTTAGGCCCAGTATGGATTGCACGTGATTGCACAAAGGTTAGAAAGGGTACCGTATCCCTGGATAACATGTATGGATAGCGTACACATTCAAAATATATGTCTCAGGAGGCAGGCTCAGACGGTGTCAGGCACAGTATGGATTTGACGGCCCAGATTACACAGCGGAGGAGCAGGGAGAGGTAAAGATTGCAAATGCTGGGGCTCTGCCCAAGCAAGGGGGGCCCACTCGTGGGCGTCGGTACTGGCACTGGGCCCCTCATAGTACAGCGGTGTGTCTGACGGCGGGTGTGCACCACCACCGTCAGAGACACTTGATTGCACTATGAGGGACCCTGTGCCAGTGCCCGCGCCCAAGAGTCGGCCTACCCACCTGTCCAGGGCAACGGCACTCGCACGGTGTCGTGCGGTAGGTGGTGACCCCGGCCATGGGGGGGGAGGCAGCACAGTTAGGGAGTTTTAGAAAGTGGCATATGTTGATGTTGGACATTCAACTGATGCAAAAGGCGAAATAGGTGAAGTACCAGGAAGAGGTGGACCAAAGCAAGCCATTTTTCTGTCACCCTATGTGTCATCAGGGGAAGGTGGGACAAAATCCTTGGAAACCCATGCGTGGTTCATTTTAATGAAGGTTAGATCATCCACATTTTGGGTTGACAGACGGGTCCTTTTTTCTGTCAGGATTGATCCAGCTGCACTGAAGACTCTTTCCGATAGCACACTTGAAGCTGGGCAAGCGAGCTCCTGTAAGGCATATTGGGCCAATTCAGGCCAGGTGTCCAGTTTAGCGGCCCAATAGTCAAAGGGGAATGACCTGTGTGGGAGAACATCGATATGGGAGGAAAAGTAGTTTGTTACCATAGTTGACAACTGCTGTCTCCTGTCACTTTCCATCGATGCAGTATTACCAGTTGTGTGAGCGGTATTTGAAAAATCAGTCCACAACATTGTCATGAAACCCCTGTCTCCAACGCCACTTCTGCTGTGTGCACCACGAACACCTCTGCCAAGCTGCCCCCGGCCCGTACGGCTCGTGTGAGAACCATCACCGCTGCTGTGTGCTGGGAATGCCTCAAGCAACCGATTTACCAGAGTTGCTTGTTTATTAGCCAATATTAGGTCAAGGTTCTCCTGTGGCATGATGTTTTGTAATTTGCCTTTATAGCGTGGATCCAGGATGCTGGCCAACCAGTAGTCGTCATCGTTCATCATTTTGGCAATGCGGGGGTCCCTTTTTAGGATCCGCAAGGCATAATCTGACATGTGGGCCAATGTTCCCGGTGTCAATGATGCACTGCGAGTGCTGGGTGGAGGAGCACTTTCTGGCAAATCCACATCCCTCCAGTCACGCACAAACCCTGTACCAGACCTTGCCACGCCAACATTTTCACTTGCCCCACGAGATGCATCCTCCTCCCCTAAGTAATCATCCCCATCATCCTCCTCCTCCTCCTCTTCTTCCTCCACCTCGTCCAGGAGAGGTCCCTGAGCAGACAATGGCTGAATGTCATCAAGGATTCCCTCCTCCTCTTCCTCCTCATCAACATTGGCTGCAGACGCCTGCTCCTTAAGGTGCATCAAAGTTTGCATGAGCAGACGCATAAGTGGGATGCTCATGCTTAGGATGGCGTCGTCTGCGCTTACCAGCCGTGTGCATTCCTCAAAACACTGAAGGACTTTACAAAGGTCTTTCAGCTTCGACCACTGCACACCTGTCAACTCCATGTCTGCTCTCAAAGTGCCTGGCCGTGTATCCTCCCACAAATGCATTATGGCCTGCCTCTGCTCGCACAGCCGCTCCACCATGTGCAGGGTGGAGTTCCACCTTGTTGCAATGTCGATAATGAGGCGGTGGTTGGGAAGGTGGAGCAATCGCTGCAGCTTCTGCATACGAACGGAGTGTACAGGCGACCGGCGGATGTGCGCGCACAGTCTTCGCACCTTCTGGAGCAGGGCTGTTAACTCCGGATAATTTTTGAGGAAGCACTGCACCACCAGGTTCAAGGTGTGAGCCAAGCAAGGTATGTGGCTGAGTTTTGAAAGGGCTATGGCTGCCACAAAATTACGGCCGTTATCACTAACTACCTTGCCTGCCTCAAGATGTACACTGCCCAGCCATGACTCAGTTTGTCGCTTCAAGTACTCGGCCAGCACCTCGGCGGTGTGTCTGTCGCCCAAACACATCATCTGCAACACAGCCTGCTGACGCTTTCCACTAGCTGCTCGATAGGGGGACACATCGTGTGCAACAGTGGCAGCTGCAGATGGAGTGCTCGTACGACTGCGCTCTGTGGACGAGCTTTCGCTTCTGGAGGAGGAGGAGGGTCGAACGCCTACAGCCAACTGTTTCCTATACCGTGGGCTAGGCAGCACTGTCCCACCACCGCTGTCCCCTGTGGACCCTGCATCCACCACATTAACCCAGTGCGCAGTGATGGACACGTAACGGCCCTGGCCATGCCGACTGGACCATGCATCAGTTGTGAGGTGCACCTTTCCGCTCACTGACTGCTTGAGTGCATGGACAATGCGGTCTTTCACATGATGGTGGAGGGCTGGGATGGCTTTGCGAGAGAAGAAGTGGCGACTGGGTAGGTCACAGCGTGGTACTGCATAGGCCATGAGTTCGCGGAAAGCTGTGCTTTCCACCAACCGAAAGGGCATCATCTCAAACGAGATTAGTTTGGCAATGTGGGCGTTCAAACCCAGTGTACGCGGATGAGAGACTGAGTACTTTCTTGACCTACTCATAGTGTCTGGGAGGGTGAGCTGGACTTGAGAGCTGCATATGGTGGAAGTAGCGGTGGACAGGGCGGACTGAGAGAGGGTTGATGATGGTGATGGAGTTGGTGTTCTTTCTGATGGCCTAGAATCAGTATTTCGTTGATATAACAGTGGGATTCCCTGACTGCTGTGGTCTTGCAACGACACCTCAACATTTGCTGCTGTGCTAACCGGTGGGCTTACAGTGGGGGAAACAATGTAGCGTTGCTGACTACCTTCATTGTGATCAGTTGCACATGTGGCACTTGAGGTTTGGTGTTGTGTCCACGCTTGCAAGTGCATGCTGGTTAAATGTCTAAGCATGCAACTGGTATTCAAATTTTTCAGATTTTTCCCTCGGCTAAAGGTCTTTGCGCACTTCTTACAGATAACCTTGGCCTGATCATGAGGATTTTGTTCAAAAAAGTGCCACACTGCACTCTTCCGACTTTGGCAGACATTTTGCAGCCTAGCACGCTGTGATCTTTTGACCCTCTGGACAAGCTGTCCAGCAACTCTTCTGATGTTTGGAACCTGTCTTTGGAGTGCTCCGGGCCTGCCAGATAACAGCTGTTGCGATGTCGATGTCTGCTGTGGATGCTCCTCATCTGAGCTATTGGAAGCAGCACCCTCTTCCCCAATGGATGCCAATCTGGGTCAACAACTGGGTCATCCATCACCTCCTCTTCTATGTCATGTGCACCTTCCTCTGTGTCACCGTGTATGGTGGTATAGTGTGCGGGAAGGGGCACCTGAGTCTCATCAGGGTCAGAATCTGGCTCTGTACACTGCGAGGACAATGTAGTGCTCTGAGTTAATGTACCAGCAGAATCATCCATCAGCGGCTGTGCATCAGTGCACTCCATGTCAATTCATCTTGGCCTGGGTAATTCACCATTTGACTTGATAATCCAGGCATGGTATGTGAAAACAGCTCCATGGAGTAATCAGTAGTATGGCCTGCGTCATCCTTCAATCTTGGTTGGGGTGAAGGACACAAGGAAAGGTGTGGTTCATGAACATGAGCCTCCAATGACGACTCAGTGCTTTTACTTTTTACAACTGAAGAAGAGGAGGCGATAGAGCTGGAGGCTGAGTCAGCAATGTAAGACAAAACTTTTTCCTGATGCTCTGGCTTTAAAAGCGGTTTGCCAACTCCTAGAAAACTAAGCGTTCGAGGCCTTATGTAGCCAGACGATGACGCAGGGTCAGCACCTCCTGCATTCGGTCCTATTTTGCTCTTGCCACTACCATCAGATCCACCACCAACACCATCATTACCAGCTGCCAACCCCCGCCCAATTCCACGGCCTCTTCCACCAGCCTTCCTCATTTTTGGTAGAAATGTAGACAAAATCCAACAAACTATATAGTAATGTAAAACAAGGTACAAGGTGTCTATAGGACAGGGGAGATTTTGAATTTCTGCACACACTTGTGGACAGTGGACACTTTTGGATTGTGTGAGGCCCACTGATATCTGAGCGCTATGTGACAGGCTCGATGGCACTGCTGTGACAAAAGTGACTAGAGGATAAGGGAGATTTTGAATATCTGCACACACTTTTGGACACTGGACACTTTTTGATTGTGTGAGGCCCACTGATATCTGAGCGCTATGTGACAGGCTCGATGGCACTGCTGTGACAAAAGTGACTAGAGGATAAGGTAGATTTTGAATATCTGCACACACTTTTGGACAGTGGACACTTTTGGATTGTGTGAGGCCCACTGATATCTGAGCGCTATGTGACAGGCTCGATGGCACTGCTGTGACAAAAGTGACTAGAGGATAAGGGAGATTTTGAATATCTGCACACACTTTTGGACACTGGACACTTTTGGATTGTGTGAGGCCCACTGATATCTGAGCGCTATGTGACAGGCTCGATGGCACAGCTGTGACAAAAGTGTCTAGAGGATAAGGGAGATTTTGAATTTCTGCACACACTTGTGGACAGTGGACACTTTTGGATTGTGTGAGGCCCACTGATATCTGAGCGCTATGTGACAGGCTCGATGGCACTGCTGTGACAAAAGTGACTAGAGGATAAGGGAGATTTTGAATATCTGCACACACTTTTGGACACTGGACACTTTTGGATTGTGTGAGGCCCACTGATATCTGAGCGCTATGTGACAGGCTCGATGGCACAGCTGTGACAAAAGTGACTAGAGGATAAGGGAGATTTTGAATATCTGCACACACTTTTGGACACTGGACACTTTTGGATTGTGTGAGGCCCACTGATATCTGAGCGCTATGTGACAGGCTCGATGGCACTGCTGTGACAAAAGTGACTAGAGGATAAGGGAGATTTTGAATATCTGCACACACTTTTGGACACTGGACACTTTTGGATTGTGTGAGGCCCACTGATATCTGAGCGCTATGTGACAGGCTCGATGGCACTGCTGTGACAAAAGTGACTAGAGGATAAGGGAGATTTTGAATATCTGCACACACTTTTGGACAGTGGACACTTTTGGATTGTGTGAGGCCCACTGATATCTGAGCGCTATGTGACAGGCTCGATGGCACTGCTGTGACAAAAGTGACTAGAGGATAAGGGAGATTTTGAATATCTGCACACACTTTTGGACACTGGACACTTTTGGATTGTGTGAGGCCCACTGATATCTGAGCGCTATGTGACAGGCTCGATGGCACAGCTGTGACAAAAGTGACTAGAGGATAAGGGAGATTTTGAATTTCTGCACACACTTGTGGACAGTGGACACTTTCGGATTGTGTGAGGCCCACTGATATCTGAGCGCTATGTGACAGGCTCGATGGCACTGCTGTGACAAAAGTGACTAGAGGATAAGGGAGATTTTGAATATCTGCACACTCTTTTGGACACTGGACACTTTTGGATTGTGTGAGGCCCACTGATATCTGAGCGCTATGTGACAGGCTCGATGGCACTGCTGTGACAAAAGTGACTAGTGGATAAGGGAGATTTTGAATATCTGCACACACTTTTGGACACTGGACACTTTTGGATTGTGTGAGGCCCACTGATATCTGAGCGCTATGTGACAGGCTCGATGGCACTGCTGTGACAAAAGTGACTAGAGGATAAGGGAGATTTTGAATTTCTGCACACACTTGTGGACAGTGGACACTTTTGGATTGTGTGAGGCCCACTGATATCTGAGCGCTATGTGACAGGCTCGATGGCACAGCTGTGACAAAAGTGACTAGAGGATAAGGGAGATTTTGAATTTCTGCACACACTTGTGGACAGTGGACACTTTTGGATTGTGTGAGGCCCACTGATATCTGAGCGCTATGTGACAGGCTCGATGGCACAGCTGTGACAAAAGTGACTAGAGGATAAGGGAGATTTTGAATTTCTGCACACACTTGTGGACAGTGGACACTTTTGGATTGTGTGAGGCCCACTGATATCTGAGCGCTATGTGACAGGCTCGATGGCACAGCTGTGACAAAAGTAACTAGAGGATAAGGGAGATTTTGAATTTCTGCACACACTTGTGGACAGTGGACACTTTTGGATTGTGTGAGGCCCACTGATATCTGAGCGCTATGTGACAGGCTCGATGGCACAGCTGTGACAAAAGTGACTAGAGGATAAGGGAGATTTTGAATTTCTGCACACACTTGTGGACAGTGGACACTTTTGGATTGTGTGAGGCCCACTGATATCTGAGCGCTACGTGACAGGCTCGATGGCACTGCTGTGACAAAAGTGACTAGAGGATAAGGGAGATTTTGAATTTCTGCACACACTTGTGGACAGTGGACACTTTTGGATTGTGTGAGGCCCACTGATATCTGAGCGCTATGTGACAGGCTCGATGGCACTGCTGTGACAAAAGTGACTAGAGGATAAGGGAGATTTTGAATTTCTGCACACACTTGTGGACAGTGGACACTTTTGGATTGTGTGAGGCCCACTGATATCTGAGCGCTATGTGACAGGCTCGATGGCACTGCTGTGACAAAAGTGACTAGAGGATAAGGGAGATTTTGAATATCTGCACACACTTTTGGACACTGGACACTCTTGGATTGTGTGAGGCCCACTGATATCTGAGCGCTATGTGACAGGCTCGATGGCACTGCTGTGACAAAAGTGACTAGAGGATAAGGGAGATTTTGAATATCTGCACACACTTTTGGACACTGGACACTTTTGGATTGTGTGAGGCCCACTGATATCTGAGCGCTATGTGACAGGCTCGATGGCACTGCTGTGACAAAAGTGACTAGAGGATAAGGGAGATTTTGAATATCTGCACACACTTTTGGACACTGGACACTTTTGGATTGTGTGAGGCCCACTGATATCTGAGCGCTATGTGACAGGCTCGATGGCACAGCTGTGACAAAAGTGTCTAGAGGATAAGGGAGATTTTGAATTTCTGCACACACTTGTGGACAGTGGACACTTTTGGATTGTGTGAGGCCCACTGATATCTGAGCGCTATGTGACAGGCTCGATGGCACTGCTGTGACAAAAGTGACTAGAGGATAAGGGAGATTTTGAATATCTGCACACACTTTTGGACACTGGACACTCTTGGATTGTGTGAGGCCCACTGATATCTGAGCGCTATGTGACAGGCTCGATGGCACTGCTGTGACAAAAGTGACTAGAGGATAAGGGAGATTTTGAATATCTGCACACACTTTTGGACACTGGACACTTTTGGATTGTGTGAGGCCCACTGATATCTGAGCGCTATGTGACAGGCTCGATGGCACTGCTGTGACAAAAGTGACTAGAGGATAAGGGAGATTTTGAATATCTGCACACACTTTTGGACACTGGACACTTTTGGATTGTGTGAGGCCCACTGATATCTGAGCGCTATGTGACAGGCTCGATGGCACAGCTGTGACAAAAGTGTCTAGAGGATAAGGGAGATTTTGAATTTCTGCACACACTTGTGGACAGTGGACACTTTTGGATTGTGTGAGGCCCACTGATATCTGAGCGCTATGTGACAGGCTCGATGGCACTGCTGTGACAAAAGTGACTAGAGGATAAGGGAGATTTTGAATATCTGCACACACTTTTGGACACTGGACACTTTTGGATTGTGTGAGGCCCACTGATATCTGAGCGCTATGTGACAGGCTCGATGGCACAGCTGTGACAAAAGTGACTAGAGGATAAGGGAGATTTTGAATATCTGCACACACTTTTGGACACTGGACACTTTTGGATTGTGTGAGGCCCACTGATATCTGAGCGCTATGTGACAGGCTCGATGGCACTGCTGTGACAAAAGTGACTAGAGGATAAGGGAGATTTTGAATATCTGCACACACTTTTGGACACTGGACACTTTTGGATTGTGTGAGGCCCACTGATATCTGAGCGCTATGTGACAGGCTCGATGGCACTGCTGTGACAAAAGTGACTAGAGGATAAGGGAGATTTTGAATATCTGCACACACTTTTGGACAGTGGACACTTTTGGATTGTGTGAGGCCCACTGATATCTGAGCGCTATGTGACAGGCTCGATGGCACTGCTGTGACAAAAGTGACTAGAGGATAAGGGAGATTTTGAATATCTGCACACACTTTTGGACACTGGACACTTTTGGATTGTGTGAGGCCCACTGATATCTGAGCGCTATGTGACAGGCTCGATGGCACAGCTGTGACAAAAGTGACTAGAGGATAAGGGAGATTTTGAATTTCTGCACACACTTGTGGACAGTGGACACTTTCGGATTGTGTGAGGCCCACTGATATCTGAGCGCTATGTGACAGGCTCGATGGCACTGCTGTGACAAAAGTGACTAGAGGATAAGGGAGATTTTGAATATCTGCACACTCTTTTGGACACTGGACACTTTTGGATTGTGTGAGGCCCACTGATATCTGAGCGCTATGTGACAGGCTCGATGGCACTGCTGTGACAAAAGTGACTAGTGGATAAGGGAGATTTTGAATATCTGCACACACTTTTGGACACTGGACACTTTTGGATTGTGTGAGGCCCACTGATATCTGAGCGCTATGTGACAGGCTCGATGGCACTGCTGTGACAAAAGTGACTAGAGGATAAGGGAGATTTTGAATTTCTGCACACACTTGTGGACAGTGGACACTTTTGGATTGTGTGAGGCCCACTGATATCTGAGCGCTATGTGACAGGCTCGATGGCACAGCTGTGACAAAAGTGACTAGAGGATAAGGGAGATTTTGAATTTCTGCACACACTTGTGGACAGTGGACACTTTTGGATTGTGTGAGGCCCACTGATATCTGAGCGCTATGTGACAGGCTCGATGGCACAGCTGTGACAAAAGTGACTAGAGGATAAGGGAGATTTTGAATTTCTGCACACACTTGTGGACAGTGGACACTTTTGGATTGTGTGAGGCCCACTGATATCTGAGCGCTATGTGACAGGCTCGATGGCACAGCTGTGACAAAAGTAACTAGAGGATAAGGGAGATTTTGAATTTCTGCACACACTTGTGGACAGTGGACACTTTTGGATTGTGTGAGGCCCACTGATATCTGAGCGCTATGTGACAGGCTCGATGGCACAGCTGTGACAAAAGTGACTAGAGGATAAGGGAGATTTTGAATTTCTGCACACACTTGTGGACAGTGGACACTTTTGGATTGTGTGAGGCCCACTGATATCTGAGCGCTACGTGACAGGCTCGATGGCACTGCTGTGACAAAAGTGACTAGAGGATAAGGGAGATTTTGAATTTCTGCACACACTTGTGGACAGTGGACACTTTTGGATTGTGTGAGGCCCACTGATATCTGAGCGCTATGTGACAGGCTCGATGGCACTGCTGTGACAAAAGTGACTAGAGGATAAGGGAGATTTTGAATTTCTGCACACACTTGTGGACAGTGGACACTTTTGGATTGTGTGACGCCCACTGATATCTGAGCGCTATGTGACAGGCTCGATGGCACTGCTGTGACAAAAGTGACTAGAGGATAAGGGAGATTTTGAATATCTGCACACACTTTTGGACACTGGACACTCTTGGATTGTGTGAGGCCCATTGATATCTGAGCGCTATGTGACAGGCTCGATGGCACTGCTGTGACAAAAGTGACTAGAGGATAAGGGAGATTTTGAATATCTGCACACACTTTTGGACACTGGACACTTTTGGATTGTGTGAGGCCCACTGATATCTGAGCACTATGTGACAGGCTCGATGGCACTGCTGTGACAAAAGTGACTAGAGGATAAGGGAGATTTTGAATTTCTGCACACACTTGTGGACAGTGGACACTTTTGGATTGTGTGAGGCCCACTGATATCTGAGCGCTATGTGACAGGCTCGATGGCACAGCTGTGACAAAAGTGACTAGAGGATAAGGGAGATTTTGAATTTCTGCACACACTTGTGGACAGTGGACACTTTTGGATTGTGTGAGGCCCAATGAATATCTTAGCGCTATGTGACAGGCTCGATGGCACAGCTGTGACAAAAGTGACTAGAGGATAAGGGAGATTGGATTGCTTTTAAAAAAAGCAGTTTGCGGAGCAGTGGGTAAACAGCAATGCCAGCCTGTCAGGAAGCCTTAGAAGGCAGCCCAACAACCAACACCACTGATACACCACTATATAGCCTCCCCTTGCACTGCACACACAGTGACTGGTGTGTTGTGCAGGCCAAATTGCTAGCAGCAGAAGCAGTTTTTTTTTCTTCTCAGCAGGACAAAAAAAAAAAATTGGGATTGCTTTTAAAAAAGCAGTTTGCGGAGCAGTGGGTAAACAGCAATGCCAGCCTGTCAGGAAGCCTTAAAAGGCAGCCCAACAACCAACACCACTGATACACCACTATATAGCCTCCCCTTGCACTGCACACACAGTGACTGGTGTGTTGTGCAGGCCAAATCGCTAGCAGCAGAAGCAGTTTTTTTGTCTTCTTCCCTGCCTAACGCTCTCCCTACAGAATCAGCAGCAACCTCTCCCTATACTAAGATCGGCAGAAGTAAGATGGCGGTCGGCGTGCACGCCCTTTTATACCCCCTGTGACGCCCACCAAAGCAAGCCAATCACTTGCATGCCCTTCTGAAAGATGGTGGTGACCCGTGCCTATGTCATCACGTTGTCCACAGTGTCCGTGGATCCTGATTGGCTGAAAAAGAGCGCAAAACAAACTTTTGAAATGCGACTTTGGCGCGTAAGTCGCCGACCTCGTGGCCGACCTCATCCTAGGGTCGGGTTTCGTTTCATGAAACCCGACTTTGCCAAAAGTCGGCGACTTTTGAATTTTTTCGACCCGTTTCGCTCAACTCTAGTTATAACATCTTGGCTGCACCACACCATCTGTCCCAGCGGATCTGTCTGCAGCGTCAGCTTAACATCTTCATTGCTGAACACCACAGGTGGCGTCACGAATCATCTATTCATAAACTTTATTCCATCACTTCACTCCCTTACATGGACGCCCAGGGCCACGGACCGGGTTACCGCTACTGTGACACTTCCCTGTGAAATACCGGCCCGGTACCGAGTACCCCACTGCCCTGGCGGGCGATCCACAATGGTTGGCGTAGTGCCCATTCTCACCACAATTCCAGCACCTCACTGTTTTTATGTCCCTAGGTCCCTTGCTACGTCTCCACTGTTTTCCTTGTGTTCCAGCATACATGATAGGTCATCTTATCGTCCTTGTTTGCTCAACTACTTTAGCTACCTTAAGGAGGTCTTTCGGATCTACATATCTCTATTCAGGTCTGGCTGTCTGTACTGCGTCTCCTAAGTCTTTGTTCATACCGTCAATGAATGCATTCACCAGTATTCTAACATCAAGTGGGTTTAGGCAAATGTACCCCATGTCTGCTCATTTCAGCTGTAACCGTCCAAAGTACATCTCTACACTCTCTCCTTTTTGCTGTGTCACGTCAGTCAGGAGTACAGACTGCTCTGATTGTTTCACTATAGCCCATTGTTTTAGTGATTCACAGTATGTCTCCCCAGACCGTGCAGATTTATCATCCATACCCCAAGCCTGATTCTTTGCCACATCTGTGTGTGTCTTAACTATATGTCCTAGTGTGTCACCTGCCTTTAAACTCACCAACTTCTCTAGGTCTGCCCAGGTGCACTTATATGTCCGCTGTATTTCCTTTATGTGTCTGTAAAATGGGAATGGTTGGTTTTCAGGGTCAGGCAGCTGCTTCAGCAAAGCTAGCTGGTCAGAGGGGCTCCAGGGATAATACACCTGCATCTTTCTTATTCTAGTCGCCCTTCTAGGTCCTGATGTGGTTGGTCGTCTGATGTCTACTGTCAGCTTACTCGTCAAAGGTCAATGTCCCCACTACCCACTAACCACACTATTATGTCAGCATCTTATGTCACTGCATATGATCTTGTTGTGACGGGAGTATTCTCCAGAGCAAGGAGGGACAACAGGCCTGGGAACGATCCAACAGATTTATTGACCAGAAAACAGGAACAACACGAAGGTAATTTGCAGAGTCCCAAAATAAGTCCACAGGAAACAGATTCGGGGGCACCTCCCGACAATCCTTGTGCCAGATCACAAAACCATAGTCCTTTAAGAGTCCCAGAAGTCCACCACGATCACACAGAGGCCGTGGCTTCCTCAGACAGCCTCGTCCTTCTCTTTCAGCATCCAACTCACATCTGACTGAGTTGCACAGGGATCTAGTGTCTCTACTCCTGGATCAGCCTATGTGTGTAGTGGAGGAGGGTTCCACTCCTCCTATGCAATGGTTTGGCCAACAGCAAGGCACCGCTGTGTCTACGAGGATGTGCACTGAAAGTAGTCCTCTGCTTACTAAACAATAGCTAATCTCTCCCAATCTGTTGACCAAGTTAATTACATTATAGTCTCAGGAATGAAGTCAGGTTAGTTACAGCTAATAGAACCAGAGAACAACTACACACATCACATGGCATTGCAAAGCATTGGGGGAAGGGAAACATGGCTAACACAGCAAATGCAAGCAGAGAACAGTTACGTGGCATATTATAGAAATACAGGACAGGGAAAAATATATACATCATGACAATCCCTTCCCCTCCTAATTTGTGTACGTACTAGGGACCTCTACAGGTCGCTGGTTAAGTACACACAGGCATGGCGTAACTTACATGTGGCTTCATGCAGCCACGAATTGGCATCGTAGCTTTCCCACATCATTGCCCAGGAGAACAGCTGCAGGCAGTCCACCCATCACCCCAACCACACATCGCCTGACCCCAAAACCAAAGTTCAGATCCACAGTGGCTGTGGGAATAGTCCTCCATTGTCCACCAGCCAGTTCAATGACAATCCCAGGTCCTCTATGGATTGCCTCAGGCCGAACCACTCGGGGATCAGCCAGCGTGAGGAAAGCCCCTGAAGTCACAAAATCCAACAAGTCTTTGTCCATCCAGCACGACCTCCTGCAAGTGCTTACCTCGATGAGCTGAAGTCGTCATAGCTGCGGGTAGCACACCATAAACTCCTAGTGGTGCAACATGGGTGGGTGAGGCACTAGGCCAGTCCTCACGTAGTGGTGACACGTCTTCCTCCATGGCACTTGGCTGTACATAACTAATAATATGATTGGGTACAGGATCAATCCTCATTTGAACAGCTGGGCAGGAGGCTTGCAGATGCCCCGGCTGCCCACATCGATAGCATCTGTGCTGTGTCTCACTCCATCCAATGCGTCCTCTTGGGCGAGGAGTAAGGGAACCTGCCGGTCGGCTCCCACCTGAAGGTGCTGTAGGGGGTTGAGGACGACTCCTCCATGGGCTGGCTGGACATGAGGCCTGCAGATGCCCCGGATGCCCACAATCATAACACCTGCGCTCTGCTACTTCCTCTCCTCGTCGTATTCCAGAAGACGCAGTAGAAGCAACAGGAGGCACATTAACACAGGTATCAACACGAGGTGGTGGCTCAGAGGAACGGGGAACAATGGGGACAGAAGAACTGGAGGCCACCGGTGTTGTGGAGCTGGTAGGCCTCTCTCCATCCTCCAACAGAACTCTCCACTGAGGCTTGATGGTGAGAGCCTCATCAGCGAGAGATGCAGCTTCTTCCACTGTAGCAGGTTTCCTCTCACGCACCCATTCCCTGATCTCAGCGGGGCACTGGGCAAAAAATTGTTCTTTTAGGATAACCTGGAGACAGGTGTTCCAGGTTAAGGCCTCCTCTGCCTCCAGCCAGCGATTACATATTTGTTTGAGTTTGTGGGCATACATCTTGAAAGACACTTCCTCATTACAGGCTAAAGTACGAAACTGGGTCCTGTAAGTGTCTGGGGTCACAGCATAATGTTCTAGAACAGTCCGTTTAATCTCTGCATACTCACAGTTCCACCGAGGGTCCATAGCTCTATAGGCTGCGGCAGCTCCACCCTCTAAGAGCCCCACCAGATGTCGGACGGGCTCCCTTTCCGGGACTTCCATTAATCGACACTGATGCTCAAAGTCCTGGAAGAAGCCCTCAATGTCACCGGAAGCCTCATTAAACGGCTTGAAGTCTTTGCGGGACACTCTGGGAAGTTCCCTCATGGGGGATGCTGTGGGTACAGTCTGTCTGGAGCTTCTCGCTGCCTCCAAAGCGATCTCCCTCTCCAGCATTGCACTCTGCCCCTCCAGCAATGCCCTCTCCTCCATCCTGCGCTGCCTCTCCTCAGCTCTGCGCATGACCTCCATCTTATATTCTATGGAGACCTCTTCTCCCAGCAAGGCCATCTCCTCCTCGTACCACACAACCCACTGACTATTTTGGGTATTTACCTCCGGCTGCCGTCTTTCCTCTCTTTGCTGTGAGGATCCTTCCTCAGCATCGTCTTGCAGGCGAACTGCTTCCAAAGCCTCAATCAGCTGCTCCTTGGAGAGTCCCTTGTAGCTGACTCCCAGTTCACGGGCCTTTGTTTGTAGGTTCTTCGCAGTCCAGTTCTTGTACTCTGAGGCTCTGGTTCCAGAAGTTGATGGGCCGTTGTCCTCCATTTCTTCTGCTCTGATCCCACTGCTGCCACCAGTTTGTGACGGGAGTATTCTCCAGAGCAAGGAGGGACAACAGGCCTGGGAACGATCCAACAGATTTATTGACCAGAAAACAGGAACAACACGAAGGTAATTTGCAGAGTCCCAAAATAAGTCCACAGGAAACAGATTCGGGGGCACCTCCCGACAATCCTTGTGCCAGATCACAAAACCATAGTCCTTTAAGAGTCCCAGAAATCCACCACGATCACACAGAGGCCGAGGCTTCCTCAGACAGCCTCGTCCTTCTCTTTCAGCATCCAACTCACATCTGACTGAGTTGCACAGAGATCTAGTGTCTCTGCTCCTGGATCAGCCCATGTGTGTAGTGCAGGAGGGTTCCACTCCTCCTATGCAATGGTTTGGCCCACAGCAAGGCACCGCTGTGTCTACGAGGATGTGCACTGAAAGTAGTCCTCTGCTTACTAAACAATAGCTAATCTCTCCCAATCTGTTGACCAAGTTAATTACATTATAGTCTCAGGAATGAAGTCAGGTTAGTTACAGCTAATAGAACCAGAGAACAATTACACACATCACATGGCATTGCAAAGCATTGGGGGAAGGGAAACATGGCTAACACAGCAAATGCAAGCAGAGAACAGTTACGTGGCATATTATACAAATACAGGACAGGGAAAAATATATACATCATGACACTTGTCGCTTAGGTCGGTAGCACAGGTCACACAAGTAGCTATTCAGTCTGGGTTTGTCTGAGTCTGACCACAGTGTTTACAAGTCCATCTGTTTTGTCTGAGTCTCTGGTTAAACTTTGTCAATCAAAACATTCATAATACACCTTCCATACTGTTGCACATTCTCAAACATCATTTATTCACTTGCTATTTTCTTCCCTTGTCTGTGCCTTTTTGTACATCCAAACATTCACACTCTGGTATTTTTGCCTTTTTCAATATTGGTTCCACTTGTTTTACTGCTTCCTTTCTCCTCTGTCTTTTACAATCTGCATAGCTGTCTTGGATCCCATTGGGGGCACCGGCTGTACACAGAAAAAGTTGCCCATGGCTTCAACTTTTTCTCCCGACAGCTCACCTTCTGAAATGCCCCTCTAGTGTGCCTGACTTTGTCTTACAGGCCACACTTAGCAAGTCAGAGAGAGCCTGCCAAGGTGTAGCGGGAAGGCTGCTTGCCTCTCACCCGGTAGACCTACAGGATGTAACGAGAAGGCTCGCTGCCTCTCACCCATTAGATCAGCTGGCTAGAATAGGAATAGGCCTTTTTCTTTCCAGCCCAGCTCCATGGAACTTGGGAAGGCTGCTTCAACTTAGACAGCTCACCTCTTTTCTGAAATGCTCTTCTAGTGTGTCTGACCTTGTCTTACAGGCCACACATAGCAAGTCAGAGTGAGCCTGCCAATGTGTATCCAGAAGGCTTCTTGCCCTCGCCTCTCACCCAAAACAAAAAAACCCACTGACTAAAGTAAGAGGGCCCTGCTGTCGGCTACCTCCTTTGTTGATCCACAATTTGCTATAAATCAATCACACAACTAGAAGCAGGTTCAAACACATTAATGACCAAACAATCACTTACAATTTCCTTCTAAATTAGGCACCATATTTAACTTTCAACTTCAACTTACAAAATTTCATTCCACTTCAATTAAGTACTGTTGCTTTAAAATGCACAAATCTCCTAGCGAGTATTTACACCAAGGACAGAAACACAGGGAATCTTGAGCGCAGCTCCGTGAATCCTCCCATTAGACACTCAGCGGAGATAACAACGGAGAGGATAGGAGAACCGCGCAGCCCTTTCATTCCCCCCTCCCATCAGAATTTTAGAAAAGTAGTGTCCTTCACACTAACAGAATACAGCAGTTCTTTAGACTTAATCAAAATCAATTTCTACAAAACTCTCAAAATCACAGGATTTCACGGTAAGAGCAGGAAACTGTATAATGTGAGTAACCGAGCCTTGCCCTTTTCTGGCCAAATGCATCCAGGAAACTTTACAATGTAATGCCACATATAACACGAGCTATATCATTACTCAATTCATTCAGTCTCAGATGTAGATTTGAAATATCTATAACGCCTCTGTCCAGGATCTCCCACAAGAACTAGAAAGGTAACAATCTCTTGACACAAAATGATGTGTGATGATTCATTCATACGTGCTCATTCAGTGATTTTCTTTTTTCCTTTTCACTTTTTAGTGGTTATTTGACTTTACAAGAAGAGAACAAAATCCCTTACCTCAATCACTCCGCCTAATTCAGCTCAAAGTGAGTTGAATAATGTCCTCTGTCACATACAGAGGACCATTCCTAATCGGAACCCCTCATCAATCAGGGATTTATTCATATCCCTTATACTCAATTACTCATCTCTCATCTCATTCAGAGGTTCTCATAGACATACATACAAGGATTCACACAGCCTGCCTATTTTGCACTTTAGAATTAACACCTTAAACTACAGCAGTGTCCATTGACACTCTGAGAACACCAAAGCCGACTTCTTAAACACAAGAACAACATAAACCAAAACAATCAAAAACCACAGCCCTATACAAAATACAGCCTCATATAATTTACTGCCAATCCAAAATGACCAAAATAACAACACTGCACGGAGTATCCCACCTCTGTGCTACACAGTACAGAACCAGTGAGTATATTAGTATATTGCCAGAATAGATTGACAGATAATACAGATGACAATTATTATCTTATTACTCTATTATTCAACTCTCATACGGACATGCTCACTGGTGATGTAGGTTCTTTTGAACCGTGTTGTACAGCTTTACCCAGAGATAATTAGACATCTATAGAGAGGCTGCAAAATGCAAAATCAATGTAATAATAAAATTTCCTCACCTGCTGCAGCTGGATTTTGAATGTTTCAACCTCCCAGGAAGCTCCCACATACGGATTTCGAATAGGCTGTTTTCCACGGTCCCCATTTGGGCGCCAAACTGTCGTAGCTGTTTTCATTTTGACCAAGGTCACATATGCCAGATCACCAGTGAGGCCGAGTTAGGAATTTTACGCCCTTAATTTACAAGCACTTGGAGACAAAAGAGACTGCACATACAAGCTGTGGGCAAATCACTTTATCTGACATAATGAAACACAAGGCAATCTTTTATACCATTTACAACAATATGTAATTCTATGGAGCTCATGTGGCCCCCACCATCACTTCAGGGTCATACCTTGTTTATAATGTACCCAGAACACGTTTTGGCTGACTATTGAGAACATATATGATAAGAAGCGTATTTCCCTTGAAGAGGAGACAGCCAAAACTGCAGTGTTATAAGAATAAATAAAAGGCAAAAGGCAAATGAAGAATTAAATTCAGTTAGGCATTTAAAGGCAAATCATTAACCTTTCTATATCAGGTGCTTTAACCCCTTACCTACAATTGACGTAATATTCCGTCCATGTGACCATGGACCTAATTACCATGGACGGAATATTACGTCATCGCGATCAGCGGCGCCCACGTGGTGAGCGCCGCTGATCGCGGCCGAGTGTCAGCTAATTATCATAGCTGACACCCGGCACAATGTGTCAGGGGCGGTCACGGACCGCCCCCGACACGTTAACCCCTTGCACACCGCGATCAAACGCGATCGCGGTGTACCGGGGGTTAAAGGGAAGCATCGGCAGGGAGGGGGCTCCCTCCGTGCTTCCCTGAGCCCCCCACGGCAGCGCAATGTGCAGCGCTGCTGCGGGGGACTCCCTTCCTCCAGGCCCCCGAATCCAAGATGGCGACGGGGGCCTGAGGAAGCTGGCTTCCTCAGTGCCTGCAAAGCGCAGGCATGAGGAAGTCTGCAGCAGTGCCTGTGACAGATCGCTGATCTGTCACAGTGATCTGTGATGTGACAGATCAGCGATCTGTCACAGGACAGTGATGTCCCACCTGGGACAAGGTAATAAAGTAAAAAAAAAAAAAAAAAAGTGTTAAAAATAATTTAAAAAAAATCGCTAAATAAATTAGTTAAAAAAAAAAAAAATATTCCCCAATAAATCCATTTTTTGAAAATAAAAAAAAAACAAAACAATAAAAGTACACATATTTGGTATCGCCGCGTCCGTAATGACCTGCCCTATAAAACTGTCCCATTAGTTAACCCCTTTAGCGAACCCCTTAAAAAATAAAAATAAAAAACGAAGCAAAAAATAATGATTTATTATCATACCACCGAACAAAAAGTGCAATAACGCGCGATCAAAAAGACGCATATAAATATCCATGGTACCGCTGAAAACGTCATCTTGTCCCGCAAAAAACGAGCCACAACACAGCATCATCAGCGAAAAAATAAAAAAGTTATAGCTCGCAGAATAAAGCGATACAAAAATAATTATTTTTTATATAAAATTGTTTTCATTGCAAAAAACCGACAAAACATAAAAAAACGACCTAAATGAGGTATCGCTGTAACCGTACTGACCTGAAGAATAAAAACGCGTTATCAATTTTACCGCACGCGGAATGGTGTAAACGCACCCCCCAAAAGAAATTCATGAAAAGCTGGTTTTTGTTCATTCTGCATCCCAAAAATCGGAATAAAAAGCGATCAAAAAATGTCACGTGCCCGAAAATGGTACCAATAAAAACGTCAACTCGTCCCGCAAAAAATAAGACCTCACATGACTCGGTGGGTCAAAATATGGAAAAATTATAGTTCACAATATGTGGTGATGCAAAAACTATTTTTACAATAAAAAGCGTCTTTTAGCGTGCGACAGCCGCCAAACATAAAAACCGCCATAAATCGTAAATCAAACCCCCCGTTATCACCCCCTTAGTTAGAGAAAAATAATAAAACTAAAAGAAAATGTATTTATTTCCATTTTCCTGCTAGGGTTAGGGTTAGGGTAGGGTTAGGGCTAGGGTTAGGGTTAGGGCTAGGGTTAGGGCTAGGGTTAAGGCTAGGGTTAGGGTTAGGGTTAGGGTTAGGGCTAGGGTTAGGGCTAGGGTTAGGGCTAGGGTTAGGGCTAGGGCTCAGATTAGGGTTAGGGGTGTGTTGAGGTTAGGGTTGGAGTTATAATTGGGGGTTTCCACTGTTTGGGCACATCAGGTGCTCTCCAAAGGCAACATGGCGTCTGATCTCAATTCCAGCCAATTCTGCGTTGAAAAAGTCAAATGGTGCTCCTTCCCTTCCAGGCTCTGCCATGTGCCCAAACAGTGTTTTACCCCCACATGTAGGGTATCAGCCTACTCAGGACAAATTACAAAACAACTTTTGGGGTCCAATTTCTCCTGTTACCCTTAGGAAAATAAAAAATTGGGGGCAAAAATATAATTTTGCGGAAAAAAATGTTTTTTTTATTTTCACGCCCAGGCGTTATAAACTTCTGTGAAGCACTTGAGGGTTCAAAGTGCTCTCCACACATCTAGATAAGCTCCATGGGGGGTCTAGTTTCCAAAATGGGGTCACTTGTGGGGAGTTTCAATAGTTTAGGTACATCAGGGGCTCTCCAAACGCACATGACACCCGCATACCAATCCATCAAAGTCTGCATTCCAAAACGTCACTACTTCCCTTCCGAGCCCCGACGTGTGCCCATACAGTAGTTTTCTCCCACATATGAGATATCAGCGTACTCAGGACAAATTGGACAACAACTTTTGGGGTCCAATTTCTCCTGTTACCCTTGGGAAAATAAAAAAATGGGGACTAAAAGATGATGTTTGTTGAAAAAATACGATATTTTTATTTTCACGCCCGGTCGTTATAAACTTCTGTGAAGCACTGGGGGGTTCAAAGTGCTCACCACACATCTAGATAAGTTCATTAGGGGGTCTAGTTTCCAAAATGGGGTCACTTGTGGGGGGTTTCCACTGTTTAGGTACATCAGGGGCTCTCCAAACGCAACATGACACCCGCAGACCATTCCATCAAAGTCTGCATTCCAAAACGTCAGTACTTCCCTTCCGAGCCCCGACGTGTGCCCATACAGTAGTTTTCTCCCACATATGAGGTATCAGCGTACTCAGGACAAATTGGACAACAACTTTTGGGGTCCAATTTCTCCTGTTACCCTTGGGAAAATAAAAAAATGGGGACTAAAAGATCATGTTTGTGGAAAAAATACGATTTTTTTATTTTCACGCCCGGTCGTTATAAACTTCTGTGAAGCACTGGGGGGTTCAAAGTGCTCACCACACATCTAGATAAGTTCATTAGGGGGTCTAGTTTCCAAAATGGGGTCACTTGTGGGGGGTTTCCACTGTTTAGGTACATCAGGGGCTCTCCAAACACAACATGACACCCGCAGACCATTCCATCAAAGTCTGCATTCCAAAACGTCACTACTTCCCTTCCGAGCCCCGACGTGTGCCCATACAGTAGTTTTCTCCCACATATGAGGTATCAGCGTACTCAGGACAAATTGGACAACAACTTTTGGGGTCCAATTTCTCCTGTTACCCTTGGGAAAATAAAAAAATGGGGACTAAAAGATCATGTTTGTGGAAAAAATACGATTTTTTTATTTTCACGCCCGGACGTTATAAACTTCAGTGAAGCACTGGGGGGTTCAAAGTGCTCACCACACATCTAGATAAGTTCCTTGGGGGGTCTAGTTTCCAAAATGGTGTCATTTGTGGGGGGTTTCTACTGTTTTGGTACATCAGGGGCTTTCCTAATGCGACATGGTGTCCGATCTCAATTCCAGCCAAAAACGTCAAATGGCGCTGCTTCCCTTCCGAGCTCTGCCATACGCCCAAATAGTGGTTTACACCCACATGTGGGGTATCAGCGTACTCAGGATAAATTGCACAATATCTTTTAGGGTCCTGTTACTTTTGGAAAAATAAGTATTGAGGGTGAAAAGATCATTTTTGTGGAAAAAATATGATTTTTTAATTGTACTGCTGTACGTTATAAACTTCTGTGAAGCCCTTGGGGGTTCAAAGTTCTCACCACACATCTAGATAAGTTCCTTGGGGGGTCTAGATTCCAAAATGGTGTCATTTGTGGGGGGTTTCCACTGTTTTGGTACATCAGGGGTTTTCCAATCGCGACATGGTGTCCGATCTCAATTCTAGCCAAAAACGTCAAATGGCGCTGCTTCCCTTCCGAGCTCTGCTATGCGCCCAAATAGTCATTTACACCCACATATGGGGTATCAGCGTACTCAGGACAAATTGCACAATAACTTTTAGGGTCCTGTTACCCTTGGAAAAATAAAAATTGTGGGTGAAAAGATAATTTTTGTGGAAAAAATATGATTTTTTAATTGTACCGCTGTACGTTATAAACTTCTGTGAAGCCCTTGTGGGTTCAAAGTTCTCACCACATATCTAGATAAGTTCCTTGGGGGGTCTAGTTTCCAAAATGGGGTCACTTGGGGGGGTTTCCACTGTTTAGGTACATCAGGGGCTCGCCAAACGTGACATGGCGTCCGATCTGAATTCCAGCCAATTTTGCATTGAAAAAGTCAAACGGCGCTCCTTCCATTCTGAGCTCTGCCATGCACCGAAACAGTGGTTCCCCCCCACATATCAGGTATCAGCGTAGTCAGGACAAATTGCACAATAACTTTTGCAGTCCAATTTCTCCTGTTACCCTTGGTAAAATAAAGAAAATTGAACCTGAAGTATTTTTTTTGTGAAAAAAAGTTAAATGTTCATTTTTTTTTTAATATTCAAAAAATTCCTGTGACTCACCTAAAGGGTTAATAAACTTCTTGAATGTGGTTTTAAGCACCTTGAGGGGTGCAGTTTTTAGAATGGTGTCACTTTTGGGTATTTTCTATCATATAGACCCCTCAAAGTGGCTTCAAATGTGAAGTGGTCCCTAAAAATAAAATGGTGTTGCAAAAATGAGAAATCGCTGGTCAATTTTTAACCCTTATAACTTCCTAGCAAAAAAAAATTTTGGTTGCAAAATTGTGCTGATGTAAAGTAAACATGTGGGAAATGTTATGTATTAAGTTTTTTGTGTGCCGTATCGCTGTGATTTAAGGGCATAAAAATTCAAAGTTGGAAAATTGCGAAATTTTCAAAATTTTCGCCAAATTTCCGTTTTTTTCACAAATAAACGCAAGTTATTTGAATGCAATTTTACCACTAACATGAAGTACAATATGTCACGAGAAAACAATGTCAGAATCACCAGGATCCATGAAAGCGTTCCAGAGTTATGACCTCATAAAGGTACAGTGGTCAGAATTGTAAAAATTGGCCCGGTAGTTAACGTGCAAACCACCCTTGGTAGTGAAGGGGTTAAGCGCAAGTCCCCTGCCCCGGTCATATACGCATCCTTCGGTGTATTCACCATTTTCTGGCACCGCTACAGTCTCGCGGCTCAACCTTGTGAGTGCAGCTTCTAACTGGCCAGAAGTTAGAAGCTACATCACAAGCGCTCAATGTAAGTCTATGAAAGACAGAAAGAGGCCAGAACGAGGCTAGAAAGAGACTCTCATAGACTCACATTGATTAGAGACCCCTGTACTGCTCCAAGAAACACTGGTGCAGTGGACAGGGCACAAACTGCCAAGCAGGAGGCGAAAACAGATGAAAACGCCGGAAGGTGAGTATCTGTCGGTAGAGGTCTTGGATTTTAAGTCGCCACTCCAGTGGTGACATAAAAAACATGCTGGAGTGGTGCTTTAAAGGGAACCTGTCAGCACTTTTTTGGGCTAACAGCTAAAAATATCATTTAATTTAGTGTCACCTATGCATTACACAACTACTTCTGCTACCCTCTGACTCCCCATGTATCATTCATAAATACCTTTTTTAATCCTCCTGCTGTCCGGTCCGATGGGTGTGGCTTAGTGTCCATCTCTCCCCCTTCCTCTGCTTGCTGTACATATTCCTTGCTGTGAATATCACAGATTGTGTACAGTTTTTGCGCGTGCGCATCAAATGGCATCTCGCGCGTATGCAGTATGCTTTGCCCAACTGTGTACTAAGCAGAAAAGCAGTATTGCACATGCACCGGCATATGCTCTTGCTTTCTTTGGCCCGGAAGTATTTCGCTGCAATTCTGTGTTCCCTGCAGATGCATGCGCAATACCGCTTTTTGGTTTTGCCCACAGTTGGGAAAAGCATACTGCGCACGCGAGAGATGGATTTCAAATGCGCACAAGCAAAAACTCTACGTGATCGCCGATATTCACCACAAGGAATGCGTAGAGCAAGCGAGGAGGGGGGGAGAGACAGAAATGAAGACACGCCCATCGGACCGGACTGAACATATTAACATACAGCGCGGGAGGAATAAAAAAGGTATTTAAGGATGATACATGGGGAGTCAGGGGGTATCCGAAGTAATTGTGTAATGCATAGGTGACACTAAATTAAATATTTTTAGCTGGTAGCCCAAAAAAGTGCTGACAGGATCCCTTTAAAGGGAATCTGTCACCCTCCGGGATGTGTATGACCTATTAATTTGGGCATACAGGTAATAGAGATGTTGCCCTAGTCCTACCTGTAGGCCTCATAGTAATGGTCTTAGGCTGTTTCACACTAGCTTTTTTTTGCGCTGCGCTTGGAGCGCACATGAAACGCATGTCAAAGGCGCATGCAAACACTTGTAAACGCTGCGTTTTTTGTAGCATTATTGTGCGCATAACGACAAAAAATCGCAGCGTTTTTATGCGTTTGTAAGCGTTTTTCATGCGTTTGCATTTTTTATGCGCAATATACTGGAGAAAAAATCCTTGAAAAATTCTTGCAACACACTCCACCAATGGGAAACCAGTGGGCGTGTCTTATTGAAATTCTTTATATAGCACCTGTTTACAAGTGAATTATTCACATTTGCTTGCATTTGACTTGTGAAACATGGATCTGTGCTGGAAGAGTTTTTACTTTGACTTGGATCTGGACGTCAGGATGGCTCAGGCTTATGCCGTTGCTTGCCATGAAAAGAGGGAGAGAGAGAGGCAGCGAAGACGGCAGCAGCGGCGTATGTGGATACATCCCATTATGGAACTCCGGGAGAGCCGTGGAGCGTACCACACCCTCTACAGCGAGCTCCAGGCAAGCCCGGAGAAATTTACGGATTATACCCGGATGACCCAAGAAACCTTTAACTCTTTGCTTGGTCGGGTAAAAGAAGTCATCCGGAGACAGGACACGCAACTTCGGCGTGCGATTACTCCTGAGGAACGGCTCCTGGTCACATTAAGGTACGTAGTTTTGCTAAACCAATGCCTGCTGATTTTTTGGTTGTGACATGTACCCTTCCAAATCAGGCAGAATTATAGTTCTGCCATATAGTTAACTAAAGGCTGCGGTAATTTTTTGATGGCATGTATTGAACCAAAGGCTGCAGATATTTTTTTTTTTAAATTAAACGTGTAATAAAAAATTACGTATACACAAATATTCATTTTTGTTGTTTTCTTTGTGTCACAGATTCCTGGGTACTGGAGAGACCCTCTCGTCACTGCACTTCCAGTACCGGATTAGAATCTCCACGTTGTCTGGAATTGTAGCGGACACCTGCCGGGCTTTGTGGAACGTTCTTTGTCCCGAATTCATGCCCATGCCAAGCGCAGACAAGTGCTTGCAAATTGCCAAAAGATTCTGGACAGTATGCATTTTCCCTAACTGTTTGGGAGCGGTGGATGGGAAACACATCCGGATTATCAAGCCCAAAAGAACAGGCTCTGATTTCTATAGCTACAAAAAGTACTTTTCTACTGTACTGATGGCCATTGCGGATGCAGACTGTATATTTATTGCAGTGGACATTGGGGCATTTGGCCGTGGGAATGACTCCCAGGCTTTTAAGAACTCAGACATGGGCATGAGGTTGTATGGCAACAACTTCAATTTCCCCATGCCACGGCCTCTTCCCAACACCGAAGGTCCGCCACAGCCATTTGTAATGGTTGGTGATGAAGCATTCCAGATGTGCCAAAACCTGCTCAAACCCTACTCCAGCCGGGACTTGGACCTCAACAAAAGAATTTTTAATTACAGGCTCACCAGGGCCAGGAGAACAGTAGAGTGTGAATTTGGTATACTTGTATCTAGATGGTGCATTCTTGGCACAGCTATTAATCTGAAACTGGAAACAGTGGATGAGGTGGTCAAGGCCTGTGTTGTTCTACATAATTTTGTAAATTCTCGAGAGCACCCGAGCTTTGATCTTGATGATGTTGCTCCTAATCCATTGCCTGAATTTACACAGCACCCTCTCAGGTCATCCGTTGAAGTTGGCCAAATGAGGGACCAATCTGCGGCCTACTTCAACTCAGATGTAGGTGGAATGGCAAGAGCAAATGGTGTAAAAAAAAATTATTGTCGGTATGTTAATAAAAAAAAGGTTTTAATACATGTTGTTGGTATGTTAATAAAAAATATTGTTTTGATACCTGTACTGAGTGCATTCTCTGTTTTTACACTCCCAATACCATTAGCAAGTAGCCAGGTGTATCAGTGAATTTATGATGCTGTGTTTTGTGCATCATGAATTCACTAATACTCCTGAGTAGGTGACTATACATACACACACAAGTTGTATTACCTTTATAATCTCTACAGTGTGTTCAATTAACAGCGATGGTGGAGATAATACAACTGTGTCAGGTAAAATACCCAGATCTTGTGTCATGCTAAATACTTATCACAAATGGCCAATACAATACAGATTAAACTGCAGCATCACTACACTCTTCTGCAAAATATATGGAGAGTTATAGTAACGCTGCAGGTTCAAACTCTATTCACCTGCCCAGGTGTGATACTGATGCAAGTTCAGGGTATTTTTGAAGTATATATAACATTTATTTTCACCATCATCAATCTGTTTCTTCCACAAATACATAATAGAGTATGTGGTTAATTACAAGGTATATCTATAGTTCCTTGCCTTTTCTCTAATAGTTAAATGAGAACGGTACAAAAAAGGCAAGGTAACAATAGATATGCCTTGCACTCAACACCATCCTCTATGCCAGGGTTTCAAAAATGTAGTCCAAAATGTCAACCAACAGATCATGTTTAAATGATTTTTTTTCCCCTCAAATGGAATTACTAAAAACATGATTTGTTTGTTGTCTTTTAAAACTGTAGTTGGGGAACCCTTCCAAAATTCAGCATTTGCAATACACCAGATATCTCCATTACTGATGTTTCTTGTGTCAGTCTTGGAGATATGTGTTGTCAACGAAAACAATCTACATGACTTCTCTTTTCCACAGCAGTCTCTACATTCTTGTAATATTGCACAGACTGGATCCAGCAGGGTTCCCCAACTCCAGTCCTCAAGGTCCACCAAGAGATCATGTTGTAATGAAATCCATATCTCCGTTGATAACTCTTTCACAAGAGCCCAAAAAAAAGAGGATTCCATACAACATGATCTGTTGGTGTTCCTTGAGGACTGGAGTTGGTGAACCCAGCTGGATCCAGTCTGTGCAATATTACTAGAATGTAGACACTGTTGTTGAAAAGACAAGTCATGTTGATTTGTTTCGTTGACAACATATATCTCCAAGACTGACACAAGAAACATGGCTCAGTAATGGAGATATCTGGTGGCAAAAACGCTAAGTGTACGGCGCAGTGTGTGTAGTCGACGATTGACACAGTAACGGGCAGGCTGGGCCGGGTGGCAGAGAGGCATTTACCCCCCGGGCCGGTTAATTAGCGTCAGACAGGGCCGCGCCACTCACCTGCCTGCCCCGCAGCCTGTACATTACATGATATAAAACATTGCTGCGGCCACGCCGGCGCGGCCCCCTGTACATGTGGAAAGGAGAGTGGAGGTCACACACAAAGCAGACACAGCGCGGGGCCGGTGGGCGGGACTCAATCACTGCACTGACTGCAGGCTGAGACCCCGTTGCCGTGGCAGCCGGCAGCGCGCTGTTATTGGAGCAGTAGGTAGCTGGGGGGGGCAGAGGGGGCGGTGGGTCACTCACTGTTACATTCTGCACTCAGCCAGTGCGGCCACTATAGTCAATCTTTTCTGTGTGCTGCGCACAGGACCTGTGATGAGGTCACAGGAGGGGAGGAGTCGGGGGTCACATGATGAGGGCCCTCAGTGTATGCAGGACTCTGCTGTGCTGTTGTCATCGTGCTGGATGAGGACAAGTGTATGTGTGCGGTCAGGAGGGGTTTACAGTGTGGATGTAGCAGAGCTGTTTGTGAACGAGGTGTAAGGAGCGGAGCCGTGTGTGTACGAGGTGTACGGAGTGGAGCCGTGTGTGTACGAGGTGTACAGAGCGGAGCCGCATGTGTACGAAGTGTACAGAGCTGAGCCGCGTTTGTACGAGGTGTATTGAGCGGAGCCCTGTGTGTAGAAAGTGTACGGCGCCATATGTGTATAAGTGTACGGAGCGGAGCCGCCTGTGTATGAGGTGTATGGAGCGGAGCCACGTTTGTACGAAGTGTATTGAGCAGAGCCCTGTGTGTAGAAAGTGTACGGAGCTGAGCCGTCTGTGTACGGGGTGTACGGAGTGGAGCCGCGTGTGCATGGAGCGGAGCCGTGTGTGTACAGGGTGTACGGAGCAGAGCCGTGTGTATGGGTTGTACGGAGCAGAGCCGCGTGTATGGGTTGTACGGAGCAGAGCCGCGTGTGTACGTGGCATACGAAACAGAGCCCTGTGTGTACGGAGCAGTGCATGTGTGTATGGGATGGAGTCGCGTGTGTATGGAGCGGAGCCGCCTGTGTACGAGGTGTATGGAAGAAAGCCGCATGTGTACAAGGTTTACGGAGAGGAGCCATGTGTGTACAAAGTGTACAGAGCAGAGTTGCATGTGTATGAGGTTTATGGAGTGAAGCCATGTGTGTACTGAGTGGAGCCATGTGTGTGTGAGGTGTATGGAGCGGAGCCGTGTGTACGAGGCATAGAAAGTGGAACCATGTGTGTATGAGGTGTGCGGAGCCATGCGTGTACAAGGTGTGTGGTGGGGAGCATTTTTACCTCCCAACCGTCCCGGATCCAGCGGGACAGTCCCGATTTTGAGAGAGTCTGCCCCGGCTGGGAGCTTACTTTTCCCACAGACACAGGAGTGTTATGAACTCATTTTCTGCTCCACCAGTTGAGAATTCCCCTTCCATTCTCCCTCTGGTGGTGACAGGAGGTAGTGCGGTTGGTTTAAGTGGTAGTGATTTGCCACCTGATGAGGAAGATAACGATTAGATCTCTGGAGTATCAGACTGGATATAAGACAGCCGACGCCCTATCCGGGTGCTGGTGATTCAGTCTGCTTCTCAGGTCCTGGACTTCAGCTCTCTTCCAGTCTTCTCAAGTTAAGTTTGTTTTTTGCTATTGTTCACACTTGTGCTTGTTGGTCAATTCAGTTTTTTGTGCCCCTGCTGGGGCTATGCTGAAATTCCACTCCTATTAATCAGTATTTGCCAATCTGCTTTTTGTCCTTTATTAGATTGGCCTCTTTTTTGCTCTGTCTCAGAATATTTCAGAGTGCTGATATAGGTTTAGAAGTCTAGTGACTTCAGGGTTAATTTTGCTATCAGAAGTGTTGGACAATATTTTTGTAGGTTTTTTTTGGCAGATTGCAGACAGTGTCTTTCCTTTTCTGTCCTTTTTAGTTAGCCGGGCCCCATCGTTTGCTCAGCCTATTTTCCTGCCTTTGTGTGTATTTTCATCTTGTTTCACTGTCAATACATGTGGGGGGCTGTCTTTCCTTTGGGGTCTGCTCTGGGGCAGTTAGTTTTCCTCTTTTCCTGCTTTAGGCTTATGTAGCTCTTCGGTTGTGACGAGGCATCTAGGACCAGCGTAGGAACGCTCCACAACTACTGCTAGTTGTGCGGTTAAGATCAGGGATCTGCAATCTGCATAGTTACCAACTTCTCTGGTTTTCTGAGACTTAGCTTGTTGTCTTTTTTTCCTCCTCGGTTTTGAATTCATAACACAGGAGTACACGGCAGAGCCCCGAGGAGCACTTTAAAATTTGCACGTGACGTTCTACTGGAAATTACATGCTAGAAACTGACCAGAAATGAGGTAATTTCGGGAGGAGATTGTGACGGAACCATGGAGGCACTTCAGGGAATGCTTCAGATCTATCACTGTGTCCTCTGACGACAGCGCGGATAGCGGGATCGCCTTGGACTCGGGGATGTCAGTCATGATATGTCCTGCAGCGGGAGGGTCAGGTGGGCATTACAATGGGAGCTGGGCTGCTATAGTATCCTTATAGAATCTTTCTTTTTCTCTCTGTTTCTCTTTCTCTGTTCTTTCTTTCTCTAATCTTTCTTTTTTTATTTCTCTCTGTTCTTTCTTTCCCCTCTTCCTTTCTTTCTCTCTCCTTTCTTTCTTTCATTCCCCTCTTTCTTTCTCTCTCCTTTCTTTCTCTTTCCCCTCTTTCTTTCTCTCTCCTTTCTTTCTTTCTTTCTTTCCCCTCTTTCTCTCTCTAATCTTTTTTCTCTCTCTAATCTTTCTTTCTTCTTTCTCCTCTTCCTTTCTGTCTCTCTCTGTTCTTTCTTTCGCTCTTTTCTTTCTTTCTTTCCCCTCTTTCTTTCTCCCTCTAAGCTTTCTTTCTCTCTCTCTCTCTGTTCTTTCTTTCTCTGTTCTCTTTATTTCCCCTCTTTTTTCTTTCTGTGTTCTTTCTTTCCTCTCCTTCTCTGTTCTTTCTTTCTCTCTGTTATTTCTCTCTCCACATTTTAGAGGGCCACATCCCCATTAGAGGGTCACATCCCCATTACACAAGGTCATATCCACATTTTAGAGGGTCACATCCACATTTTAGAGGGTCACATCCACATTTTAGAGGGTCACATCCACATTGTAGCGGGCCACATCCACATTGTAGAGGGTCACATCCACATTGTAGAGGGTCACATCCACATTTTAGAGGGTCACATCATGTTTGTGACTCTATATTGTGGATGTGACCCTCTATATTGTGGATGTGACCCTCTATATTGTGGATGTGACCCACTGTAAAGTGGATGTGACCCTCTATAATGTGGCTGTGACCCTCTATAACAGGGGTGGGCAATTAATTTTCCTGAGGGGCCACATGAGAGACCATGACTGTCGTGGAGGGCCGAACAAATAGGCCAAATTTAATTCTTCTCAATATTAATATTGATATTTTATAATTATTATATTACTGATAATTGTATTAATATTAATTTTATCAGAATTGTACATTGATCAGAATTATGAAAGCCGACATCCCCCTATATATTGTTTGAACCCGAGCACAGCCCCTTCAGTATATTGTATGAGCCCCCTAACAGCCCCTTATATGCGGCATGAGTGCCACACAGCCTCCCCATATATACAGCATGAGTCCCACACAGCCTCCCCATATATACTGCATGAGCCCCACACAGCCTCCCCATATACTGCATGAGCCCCACACAGCCTCCCTATATTCACTGCATGAGCCCCACACTGCCTCCCCATATACAGCATGAGCCCCACACAGCCTCCCCAAATACACTGCATGAGCCCCACACAGCCTCCCTATATACATTGGATGAGCCCCACACAGCCTCACTATATGCACCATGTGCAGCTGCAGCACCATATCAACCCCTCATGTCACAACAGGTGTGCAGCACCTTGTCGACACCCACCCCAGGTGTGCAGCACCATGTCGACACCCACCCCAGGTGTGCAGAACCTTGTCGTCACCCACCCCAGGTGTGCAGCACCTTGTCAGCCACCCCAGGTGTGCAGCACCTTGTCGTCACCCACCCCAGGTGTGCAGCACCATGTCATCACCCACCCCAGGTGTGCAGCACCATGTCGTCACCCACCTCAGGTGTGCAGCACCATGTCGTCACCCACCCCAGGTGTGCAGCACCATGTCACCCACCCCAGGTGTGCAGCACCATGTCGTCACCCACCCCAGGTGTGTAGCACCATGTCGTCACCCACCCCAGGTGTGCAGCACCATGTTGTCACCCACCTCAGGTGTGCAGCACCACATCGTCACCCCCTAGCCTCCCCATGCCCACCCAAATGGCCCATACACATAAGGAAATAAAACACCACATACTCACCTCGTCCCGTTCCCTGTCACTGTGTTTCTCTCCCTGCCTCCGGTGCGCGGACTCTCCAAACTAAACAGCTGATGCAATGACGTCATTTTATCATGTCAGCTGTTTCACACACTGGTGGAGGAAGTGGCCGGAGGCCCCTCCTCCACTAAAGGAGTCAGCGGCGCACATGGAAGCAGCGAGAGGCCAGGCGGGCATTGTGCGGCCCGTGGGCATCTGATTTCCAGCCTGACAGTTGTCTCATTCCAGATGTGGCCCCTGGGTCGCACTTTACCCAGGTCTGCTCTATAATGTGGATGTGACCCTCTGTAATGGGGATGTGACCCTCTGTAATGTGAATGTGACCCTCTAATGTGGATGTGACCCTCTGTAATGTGAATTTCAACTTCTGTAATATGAATGTGACCCTCTATAATGTGGATGTGACCCTCTAGGTTACAGTGTGCCACAGGCCAGTCTGAGTCCCACTCCTACTCCAGTCCCTGCTGCCCAGTGCCTGCGCCCTGTGGTAAGTGGTGTCCACGTCCAATATTATCCCAAATGGGTGCTATCCCTGAGGGTGCTTCAATACTGTAGCGCATAGCACACTATAGCTGATTGTAAAGAATATATACACAGTACAGTATATAGAGCTCTGGCAAAAATCAAGAGACCACTTTGAAATTTTCAGTTTGTCTGATTTTTTTCTTTATATTTGAGTAAAATGTAAATTGCTCTTTTATTCTACAAACTACTGACAACATGACTCCGAATTTCCAAGCACTAAATTTTTGTATTTTTTTTCTGAAAATGAGAAATGGTTAAAATTAGAAAAAAAATGCCGTGCTTGCAGACCTTGAATAATGCTAAAAAAACGAGTTCATAATCATTTAGAAACAACAATACTAATATTTTAACTCAGGAAGAGTTCAGAAACCAATATTTTGTGGAATAACCGTGATTGTTAATCCCAGCTGTCTTGGCTGCGTTCCACCAGTCTTTCACACTGCTTCTGGCACAAAAATGTAAGCAGTTCTTCTTTGTTTGATGGCTTGTGACTATCCATCTTCCTCTTGATTACTTTCCTGAGGTTTTCAATGGGGTTCAGGTCTGGAGATTGGGCTGGCCATGGCAGGTATTTGATGTGGTGGTCTCTTAATATTATTTTTTTATAAATATATATATATATATATATATATATACCACTGCGCTGAAAATATGGGGCTGAGATATCAGCTGGTTGTATAGACACTACTACAACCACTACCAATAATTTAGTAAAATTACGGTAGTATTACCATGTACTGACGGTGGTGGTATAGCGTGCCGAGGGTTCAGAGAGCTGGACCTGCAGCATGGCAGGATTTGTGCTGATATCAATTTATGGTATGCTGTGGATCCCTGGCTGACACGTTTAACTGAGTACTTACTTATGTTTTCGGTGGTGATACACTAACAGAGCCTTTTTTCTATTGATAAGTATTTAGGGTGTGTGCACACGATGCGGATTCTGCTGCGGTGTACAGTACCATTTTAGTCTATGTAAAAAGAAAAACGCAGTGCACACGTTGCGGATTTTTCTGCGTGGATTTGCTACGGTTTCAAAACCACAGCATGTCAATCCTTTGTGCGGATTTCATGACAGGTGTCAAACCGCAGGCTAAACTGCACTAAATCCGCAGATAAACTGCAGGTCTTTTGACCTGCGGATTTACCTGCGGATTTGTACAAATCTGCGCAGAAAAATCCGCAGCAGAATCCGCAACATGTGCACACACCCTTATTGTACATCAACCATTTTTATGAAATGGGTTGTTAGAAGGTTTACCTCTGTTGCACATGTGCTATACTCAAGTGCTACTATAGGAGACCTAAGCCTTAAGATGGGCCGCATCCTGCTTCACAGTGGGCCACTGCATTGTGCTTGCCCCCCCAGGCTAAAATTTGCCAGCCAGCCCCTGCACAGTAACCAATCCAAATATTTTGAAAGCACAATTGCACATTTATTTTGTAACAAAAAAAAAAAAAAAAAACATTTTTATTAGGAATGACGTTCGGGGGAAGATTGGGATACTTTGGGTGTTCTAGGAGAAGGGGCGACGAAAGTACTGGGGGAAGGGAGCTCTGGAATGGACATGGAGGCAGGTTGAGAAACATTAGGAGGAGAGGGTGGATGGACGAACAAAGTTTTTTTTTTTTTTCTTTGGCGCAGGAGTATCCTGCCCAGACCGACTTGCACCCTGTGACCGCCTTACTTTGGTCGACCGCCTTGTGATGGTGGACTGTGGCGTTGCCCTGTAAAATAGGGAATGCAGATCACCCCTTTGCTGCTCTATGGTGGCGGTGGTGGTGCTGCTAGAAGTGGCAGTGGCGGTGCTCCTAGAAGGGGACAAAGTTTGGTCGGTGCTCCGAGAAGAAGGCTGCCTGTCTGGGATCTCAGCCAAAGTTCTTGGGGGACTCCGAGGAGGAGAATTGGTGGCGGTGCTCTTAAGATGAGGAGTGGTGGTGGTACTCCTTTGATGAGGAGTGCTGGCGGTGCTCTTTTGCTGAGGAGTGCTGGCGGGGCTCTGTTGATGAGGAGTGCTGGCGGTGCTCTGTTGATGAGGAGTGTTGGCAGTGCTCCTTTGATGTTGACTGGTGGTGTCGGTGGCCCAAGCAGGTTCTGTGGTGGTTTGGCTCCAAGCTGGTGGTGCTATGGCGGTGGTGGTGCTCCATACAGGAGCAGCGCTTGCCATAGTGGTGGAGGCGGAGGAGCATCCAGCAGCACTCAGACTTGGGGTGGTGTAGTGGTGTCCGGCTTCACTGGGAATGCAGGTGGCCGTGCAATGGTATGCAGCAGAAGTCGGTAGTGTGGTTAAGCGAGTCAGCGGTGGAAATGTTGGAAATGACACCACTGACTGCTGAACATACCAATTCTGCTGCATAGCCTGCAAGTAAGCAGTGTTGCAGGCCTGTAACACACTCAGCTGTTGCTCAGGACTAAGGTGTTCCGCCATGCCCTGTTCAATTTTACTGAAAAAATGGTGCACTGGTCTTTTGAGGTCGGCCTCCAGACGGTCAAGGCGCTGGTCAACAGAGTGGAAACGGTGTTCCATGTGGTTAAAACCACGTTCCATCAGGGAAAAACCGCTTTCCGTTCTGGCGGACAGCTCCCTGAGGCTGCCCTTAAAGGCCTCGCTCAAGAGCATGAACTCGGGCATGACAGGCCTGTCCGAGGCCCTCTGCTGCTGGTGGGTAGTGCCCGCATAACCAGTGACAGAGACCCAGGACAGGGGAACACCTGATGGACCAGCTTCCTGGTCACCAGCTGTCTGAGTTGCTGACCTGCAAGATGCTTCCTGGCTGTCGGATGGCTGGGAGATGGGTCTGAGGTCGATCAATGAAGAACCGCTCCCGGGACAGGTTGCAGGATGCTGCTCCAAGTGCTGTGGAAAGAAAGGGAAAACATTAGTATCATGCATTTACAAGAAGCATCACCTGTGGAATTGAAAAGCACATAGTAATAACAAACCAAAATAAAAAAAAAACTTACATTCTGCTGGCAAGGACCGGTCTCAGGAAAGCCAACTCTCGATAATAGCGGTACTTTCTTCTGCGCCTTGCCGCAGAACCACTCCGAACCTATCCCTCAGCACGAACATCAGTGTTGAAGCGGTCCTTCATCGAGCGCCAACGTGTGCGGATTTTGTTCACTGTTGGGAAAATAAAAAACAACGTTAGACAATGCACTTAAGGCAACTTAATTATCAGCACACACACACCTGATAGAACTTTGCAAACAGTCAATGCTGCAGTACAAATTTATTACAGACACAATGCAGTCACTGTTGATCCTGAGGACACTGTTATGTTTCCTGCTAGAATATATATAGCAGCCAAAGCAACAGTATCCTCCGGAGCAAGAGTGAAAACAGGATCAAGACAGCAGTTTAACCCCTTAACGACCAGGGGTATTTTTGGTTTTACATTTTCATTTTTCCCTCCCCTTCTTTCCAGAGCCATAACTTTTTTAATTTTCCATTTATATGGCCATGTGAGGGCTTATTTTTTGCGGGACGAGTTGTACTTTTAAATGACATCATTGGTTTTACCATATCGTGTACTCGAAAATGGGAAAAAAATTCCAAGTGCGGTGAAATTGCAAAAAAGTGCAATCCCACATTTTTTGCTTGGCTTTTTTGTTAGGTTCACTAGATGCTAAATCTGACCTACCATTATGATTCTCCAGGTCATTACGAGTTCATAGACACCAAACATGTCTATGTCCTCTTTTGTCTAAGTGGTGAAAAAAAATTCCAAAGTTTGCTAAAAAAAAAAAAAAAAAATGCGCAATTTTCCGAGACCCGTAGCGTCTCCATTTTTCATGATCTGGGGTCGGGTGAGGGCTTATTTTTTCCGTGCTGGACTGACGTTTTTAATTACACCACTTTTGTGCAGATACGTTCTTTTGATCGCCCGTTATTGCATTTTAATGCAATGTCTTGGTGACCAAAAAAAACGTAATTCTGGCGTTTTGAATTTTTTTCTCGCTACGCCGTTTAGCGATCGGGTTAATGCTTTTTTTTATTGATAGATCGGGCGATTCTGAACGCGGCGATACCTAATGTGAGAGAGAGAGAGAGAGAATATTTTTTTTTTTTGTCCGGCACCCAGAAAGAATTTTGGGTTAAATGAGTGTCTGGAGGATCCGCCAGAAAAAAAAACGTTGCAAGCTCCGTTTTGAAATCTTTGAGGATGGTGACGGACAGCAACTTTTGGCGGATCCTCAAAAAAAACGGATGCAACGGACGGCAATCCGTCACAATCCGCCATTAATGAAAGTCAATGGAGAAAAAAAACGGATCCTCAAAAGAAAATTGAGGATCTGTTTTTTTCAAAACCTGGCGGATTGTGACTGATTGTAAAAAACTGAAGTGTGAAAGAGGCCTAAGAAGACGTGCTGAAATGTAAACAAAAAATACATTAGTACATTATAAAATTGTACAGGACACACAGACATTATGTTGAAGAATACTCACATTTTGGCTCCTGAAGCTTGAATCCACAGGTGGAAGGCTCTTGGAGGTGCTTGTCTGGTCTCTGCAAGGCTGTCTGTAGAGTAATTGTGTGACCCTGAAGACTCCTTCTTTTATCTACACTCCTCCCAAACAATGTTGCTTGTTTAGGGGGAGTGTTAGACAAGTGTCTAGACATTGTTTACTCAAATCGTGTGCGCGCACAAGGCGCTGATGTGCGCGGTGCCAAGCGCACGTCAGCGACCACATAGACTGTAATGCTATTTTTTGGCGCACACGTGCGCGCGCGATTTTTTTAACGATGTAGGTGGAACAAAAAATGCAACATGTAGCGTATGGCGCGTCTGGGTGCACACCTGTAAAATGCGCAGCGCACGCTAAGTGCTGATGATTGCGTACAATCGCAAGACCCGGCGATCACCATGTTAAAGATAGGGGAACATTGCGCGTGCGCCCGATAGCGCACGATGCGCTGCGCGATAAAACGCTAGTGTGAAACCAGCCTTATTGCTGAGAAATCTTATATCCTTACCTTATGCTAATGGTTTCTTCCAGGCTCCAGGGCATCCGGTGCTGTAAGAAATCCCTGCCTCCTGTCTTCATTATAATACTACCCCTCTCTCATGTATGTTTGTTATGGCCCCGGAATCCTGTGCCTGCGAGTCACCACAATCTGAACCTCATCCTCCTTTCTGTGGGCACTGCATTCATTGATCTTATGCGCAGGCGAATCACTGTGACCTCTGGTGCGTGCGCCTATAATATGTTCTTCCCACTTCCTCCCTGTACAGTCATTGCTAGGAACCATGTGTACATGGTGATGACTATGCAGGGAGTAAATGGGGAGAACACCTTATTGTCACGCACACCAGAGGTCATTGGAGCGGAAGTCATCAGCGACTGCACAGAAGATCCCTGAATGCAGTGCCCATAGAAGTGAGGATGAGGTACATAGTCTTGAGAGAGTGTAGTGCGCAGGCGCCGGATTCTGGGGCCATAACTGACGTCCATGGGAAGGGGGTAGTGTTACAATGAAGACAAGAGGCAGGGATTTCTTACAGCACCGCCCACCATGGAGCCTGGAAGAAATCATTAACATAAAGAAAGAATATAACATTTCTCAGCAACAAGACCACTAATATGAGGCAGACAAGTAGGACTTGTGGAACATTTCTATTACCTGTACGCCCATATTAATAGGTCATATATATCCGGGAGGGGGGACAGATTCCCTTTAAATGTGATGCAGCTCATGGTTACTATAGGGGGCTTGTTATACTAATATTCGTTAAAGACCCAACTGGTAAGTATCAAAAGCCACCAACCTCCCCATCTCCAGCCCCCAGACAGCAACTACAGTATTACATGTGATTGAGTACATAAAATATCCTAACAAAACAGTATAATAATCAGCCCTTCAAAAAGTATGTAAGCCAGCTCACCGACCTTCACAGGAGCACGGATCACCATCCCACAATGGTTAAATCAACGAAGAAAAGGAAAAATTATCCAGCTCCACACGATATTCAATTCAGGAATTTATTCCAATAAAGACAATATTCAAGTCAGCTCCAGGGTTGCATAGCTCACACAGGAGCGGCATTTAGCGATCTTTATCAAAGCTACTACATCAAAATCACAAGCAGGTTAAAAAGGAGCAAAGACCAATCCAAAATCTGATACAAATCACATGATTGGAAGGTCCTGTTCCATTAATACAATACAAACAAACAACGAATTTGTGAAATATATCTCAAAAATATATATGAAATATACAAAAAAGACATTACATAAATATAAAAAACACCATCAATAGAAAAAATTCACAAATTTATCAAGAACAATAAAGCTACAAGTATAAATTTATAAATCATGTGACCGTAAAAGCTGACATAGGCAGCGCAAAGATCAATTAGCGGTGTCACATATATTTATCACAAAACATGAAAAAATATCATGCACATGTATGTACATACAAAAATAAATATGAAAAACACCATATAATGAACATGCTCTGAAATACTAATAATGAAACATGATTTCATTCTTTTTGTTTAATCCATCAGGAAATCTCGTCCCCAGGTTAAAAATCCAGAAAGCCTCCCGGGTGAGCAGAGTTCTTCTGATATCACCACCCCTAGAAGATTTCCTGATTTTTTCAATACCTGTCACCTGCAAAGAAGCAACATTACGGGAATGGAAATTAATAAAATGTTTAGCTGCAGAAGAAATATTACGGACTCCACTTGTGACATTAATCACATCATATAGATGTTCAGCTATCCTAGTCTTCAATTTTCTAGATGTACAACCTATATAGGATTTGTTGCAAATAGTGCAATCAATTTTGTACACTACAAAATCGGTATTACAATTAATAAAATTATTAATTTTGAACGATGTGGATTTGTCATTATTATAAAAAAAAATTTGTTTTTACCATATACAGTCATATGTAAAAGTTTGGGCACCCCTATTAATGTTAACCTTTTTTCTTTATAACAATTTTGTTTTTTGCAACAGCTATTTCAGTTTTATATATCTAATAACTGATGGACTCAGTTATATTTCTGGATTCAAATGAGGTTTATTGTACTAACAGAAAATGTGCAATCTGCATTTAAACAAAATTTGACCGGTGCAAAAGTATGGGCACCCTTATCATTTTCTTGATTTGAACACTCCTATCTACTTTTTACTGACTTCCTGAAGCACTAAATTGGTTTTGTAACCTCATTGAGCTTTGAACTTCATAGCCAGGTGTATCAAATCATGAGAAAAGGTATTTAAAGTGGCCACTTGCAAGTAGTTCTCCTATTTGATTGTCCTATGAAGAGTGGCATCATGGGCTCCTCAAAACAACTCTCAAATGATCTGAAAACAAAGATTATTCAACATAGCTTTTCAGGGGAAGGATACAAAAAGTTGTCTCAGAGATTTAACCTGTCAGTTTCCACCGTGAGGAACATAGTAAGGAAATGGAAGAACACAGGTACAGTTCTTGTTAAGCCCAGAAGTGGCAGGCCAAGAAAAATATCAGAAAGGCAGAGAAGAAGAATGGTGAGAACAGTCAAGGACAATCCACAGACCACCTCCAAAGACCTGCAGCATCATCTTGCTGCAGATGGTGTCACTGTGCATCGGTCAACAATACAGCGCATGCATAACGCCTTTTTGTATGACCAAACAACTCAATCTTTGTTTCATCAGTCCACAGGACCTTCTTCCAAAATGTAACTGGCTTGTCCAAATGTGCTTTTGCATACCTCAGGCGACTCTGTTTGTGGTGTGCTTGCAGAAACGGCTTCTTTCGCATCACTCTCCCATACAGCTTCTCCTTGTGCAAAGTGCGCTGTATTGTTGACCGATGCACAGTGACACCATCTGCAGCAAGATGATGCTGCGGGTCTTTGGAGGTGGTCTGTGGATTGTCCTCGACTGTTCTCACCATTCTTCTTCTCTGCCTTTCTGATATTTTTCTTGGCCTGCCACTTCTGGGCTTAACAAGAACTGTACCTGTGTTCTTCCATTTCCTTACTATGTTCCTCACAGTGGAAACTGACAGGTTAAATCTCTGAGACAACTTTTTGTATCCTTCCCCTGAAAAGCTATGTTGAATAATCTTTGTTTTCAGATCATTTGAGAGTTGTTTTGAGGAGCCCATGATGCCACTCTTCATAGGAGAATCAAATAGGAGAACTACTTGCAAGTGGCCACTTTAAATACCTTTTCTCATGATTTGATACACCTGGCTATGAAGATCAAAGCTCAATGAGGTTACAAAACCAATTTAGTGCTTCAGGAAGTCAGTAAAAAGTAGTTAGGAGTGTTCAAATCAAGAAAATGATAAGGGTGCCCATACTTTTGCACCGGTGAAATTTTGTTTAAATGCAGATTGCACATTTTCTGTTAGTACAATAAACCTCATTTGAATCCAGAAATATAACGGAGTCCATCAGTTATTAGATATATGAAACTGAAATACCTGTTGCAAAAACCAAAATTGTTATAAAGAAAAAAGGTTAACATTAATAGGGGTGCCCAAACGTTTACATATGACTGTATTTACAAGTCCTACAATTGTTACCTAATAATCAGCCCCCCAGTGTCCTGTCCCCCTCCCCCACTTCAGCCCTCACAGTACCCCATCCTCTCACATTCACCCCCAGTGTCCTGTCGCCCCTCACCCACCTCAGCCCTCACAATACCCCCATCCTCTCACATTCACCCCCCAGTGCCCTGTCCCCCCTTCCCCACAATACCCTCATCTTCTCACATTCACCCCCAGTGCCCTGTCTCCCACCACCACAATACCTCCTTGGTCTCACATTCACCCCCCAATGCCCTGTCTCCCGCCCCCAAAATACCCCCATTCTCTCACATTCACTTTCGAGTGACCATAGCATGCCACTTACCAAGTTTGCAGAGTGAGGAAGGACCAGAAAATGTCTGAGGGAAATGCAAGGTGTGCACTAGGACCCCGTGTGCATGAGCAAATCCAAACAGTGCAGTTTAGGAAGAAGCTCCTCAGGTGAGGTCAGTAAAGCCGGCACTTTACACTGCAGGAGGGAGACTCCACTGTGCCAGCAGTGTGCAGGATGTCTGTCAGGCAAGGAGCAGGTATTTTCCTGCTCTCCTCCTGTGTGGTGATCTGCCTCAGTGCCATATCAAAAAGTGGCATTGACTCCAGTGGGCCCCTTCATGTGACAGGGCCCAGACGATGGCCCCCTCAGCCCCCAGTATCTAGCTACTGTGCAGATATTAACCCTATATGAACAGATACTGCAGCATATATCTCCTACAGTCCTATGTAATACCACAGATAACACAGTGACATACCTCCCAACTTTTAAAGAAGGGAAAGAGGAATAAAGGCTGTGGCAAATTTTAGGCCATGCCCTGACCACACCCATTTTGCAACTAGTCACACCCATATCCACACCCCAATTACACCCATTTAGCACTGCTGATTACACTGACAGGTACTGATGGCACAGTGGCTGGTACTATGGGCACACTGACTGGTACTGAGGAAAAGAAAGAAAGAACAAACAGAGAGAAAGAAAAAGAAAGAACAGAGAGAGAAAGAAAGAAAGAACAGAGAGAGAAAGAAAGAAAGATTCTATAAAGATACTATAGCAGCCTGGCTCCCATTGTAATGCCAACCTGAGCCTCCCAGTGCAGGACATATCATGATCCGCTCACATGGCCAGTATCCCTGATTTCAAGGTGATCCCGCTGTCTGTGCTGTCGGAGGAGGACACGGTGATGGATCTGAAGCATTCACTGAAGTGCCTCCAAGGTTCCGTCACAATCTCCTCCTGAAATTACCTAATTTCCGGTCAGCTTCCAGCACATCACTTCCGGTGGAATGTCACATGCGAATTTTAAAGTGCTCCTCGGGGCTCCGCCGTGTACTCCTGTATTTGCGGGAAAATTAAGCTCCCGGCTGGGACAGCGGGGCAGACTATCAAAATCGGGACTGTCCTGCTGGATCCGAGACGGTTGGGAGGACGTACACGCACAGCTCCGCACACCTCATACACACACGATTCCGCTTTGCATGCCTTGTACACACACGGCTCCGCTCCGTACACCTCGCACACACGGCTCCACTCAGTACACAGATGGGTCCACTCTGTAAACCTCGTACACATGTGGCTCTGCTCTGTACACATACGGCCATGCTCCGTACACCTCGTAAACACATGGCTCTACTCGTAAACCTTGTACACGTGCGGCTCTGCTCCATACACCAGTACTCATGTGGCTCCGCTCCGTACACCTCGTACGCACACGGCTCTGCTCCACTCCTTACACACACGGCTCAGTTCCGTACACTTTGTACACACAGGGCTCCATTTCGTGCACCCCATACACACGCGGCTCAGCTTCGTACACTTCGTACACACAGGGCTCTGCTCGGTACACTCCGTACACACACGGCTCTGATCCGTACACCAAGTACACACACGGCTCCGCTCCGTACACCAAGTACACACACGGCTCTGCTCCATACACCTTGTACACATGCAGCTCCGCTCTGCACACCTCGTACACACGGCTCCGCTCCATACACCTCGTACACACACGGCTCTGCTACAGTACATCCACCCTGTAATAAACCCTTCCTGGCCACACTCATAATCTTCCATCACCATGACAACCAGCACAGCAGAGTCCTGCATACACTAAGGCCCCTGATCATGTGACCCTTGACTCCTCCCCTCCTGTGACCTCATCACAGAACAGCCATATATGAGCAACCCAAGCAGACGCAGGAAAGGAGCGACTTCAGCTTCAGGACCTGTGATTATGTGACGGTCACAAGAGTCGGGGAGGGCTTCTGTTCTGGAGTGTGCTGTGCATAGAGGGAATTGTATGGCGATCAGTACACAGGCCCTTCTGAAATGACAGGTGAGCATGGCGGCTGATTCGCAGTGCGGGAATTATAATAATCATTTTATTTCTATAGCGCTGACATATTCCGCAGCACTTTACATTTCAGAGGGGACTTGTACAGACGATAGACATTACAGCATAACAATAATCACATAGATCATAAGATACCAAGAGGAATGAGGATCCTGCTCGCAAGCTTACAATCTAAAATCCCGGCTAGGACAGTGGGTGGGTGAATCAAAATCGGGACTGTCCCGCTGGATCTGGGATGGTTGGGAGCCCTGCAGTGATAACTCTCTGAGTTCAGATAATGTAGAGCAGGGGTCCCCAACCTGTAGCTTGGGAGCCACATGTGGCTCGCGGTCCCATGAATTGTGGCTCGCGACTGTCTCCCAGTTGGTGGGTTAGCTCCAGGTCTAGCAAACAGGTATGAAGAGTACATCTCAAAATGGTGAATTTTGTGAGTAGCCCTGCACAGAAGAGCAGATCTGGATGAACATTTTCTCTCTTGGGGTTTAGAGATGATTTAGATATGGTACGCTGGAGGATGGTACTACCTGTTAGAGGAGGTTCTTGAAGCTGGAGGTGACAGTGTGTTAGGAGTCCTTGATGGGAGAATACTGAATGGGGGATTGTGGGAACAACCCCTGGATCTCAGTGTACTGCTTTGGAGTGATTTATGTGGAAAAGCTTTGGTTATGATTATACCTGTAATGGGGGCTTTGGTTGACACTACTTTGAGGGGGTGAGGAGCTGGATGTGGCTCGCAACCCTCTCTCAGTGCTGAATGTGGCTCGAGACCATCTCTCTAAGCTGAATGTGGCTCTCAAGGTCAGAAAGGTTGGGGACCACTGATGTAGAGAATGTCACCTGCATTCCTATGTAACACCACAGATAACAGAGTGGTAACTCACTGAGTACATATAATGTGGTAGATGTCACCTGCAGTCCTATTTAACACCACAGATAACACAGTGATAACTCTGAGTACAAATAATGTAGTAGATGTCACCTGCAGGCCTATGTAACACCACATATAACACAGTGACAACTCTCTGAGTACAGATAATGTAGTAGATGTCACCTGCAGTCCTGCATAACATCAGAGATAACAGTGATAACTCTGAGTACAGATAATGTAGTAGATGTCACCTGCAGTCCTATGTAGCACCACATATAACACAGTGATAACTCTGAGTACAGATAATGCAGTAGATGTCACCTGCAGTCCTAGGTAACACCACAGCTAACACACTGATAACTGTTATGAATGGGTCACCGAGGAGAAAAAAGCAAAACAAGCTAAGTCACAGAAAACCAGAGAGGTTGGTATCTATGCAGATTGCAGATCCCTGATCCTACTGCACAACTAGCAGAAGCCATGGAGCGTGCCTACGATGAACCTAGATGCCTCGTCACGGCCGGAGGACTAAATAAGCCTAAAGCAACAAAAGGGAAAACTAACTGCCCCAGAGCAGACCCCAAAGGAATAGATAGCCCCCACACATGTATTGATGGTGAAACAAGATGAAAGCACAAACACAGGCAGGAAAATAGGCTGAGCAAATGATGGGGCCCAAACTAACTAGACAGGAAAGGAAAGGAAAGACACTGTCTGCAACCTGCAAAAAACCCTACAAAAGTAATGTCCAACACTTCTGATAGCAAAATTAACCCTGGAGTCACTAGACTTCTCCCACTATATCAGCACTCTGAAATATTCTGAGACAGAGCAAAAAGAGACCAAACTAGTAGATGACAAAAAGCCAATTGGCAAAATACTGATAAATAAGAGTGGAAATTCAGAACAGCCCGCAGCCGGGGCTGGCTGACCACACAAAAAACTGAATAGACGAACAAAATCAAGTGTGAACATTAGCAGAAAAACTTAGCTTTAGATGACTGGAACAGAGCTGAAAACCAAGCGCTGACAAGCATGAAGGAATCACCAGCAACTGAATAGGGCGTCGGTTGTCTTAAATCCAATCTGAGAATCCTGAGGTCCAATCCTCATCCTCATTCTCAGGTGGCAGATCTCCACCGATCAAATCAGCCTCACTACCTCCTGTTACCACCAGAGGGAGTCTGGAAGGAGAACTCACAACTGGTGAACCAGAGAATGAACTCACAACAGATAACTCTGAGTAAAGATAATGGAGTATATGTCACCTGCAGTCCTATGTAACAACACAGATAACACAGTGATATCTCTGAGTACAGATAATGTAGTAGATGTCACCTGCAGTCCTATGTAACACCACAGATAACACAGTGATAACTCTCTGAGTACATATAATGTAGTAGATGTCACCTGCAGTCCTATGTAGCACCACATATAACTAGAGATGAGAGACTTTTCCTTTTTTAGGGTTGAGTCGGGTTTCATGAAACCCGACTTTCTCAAAAGTTGAGTCGAACGAAATCGGACGACTATCAGGAAAAGTCGGAGGTCCGACTGAAACACAAAACCCAATGCATGTCAATGGGGAAGCAAAGTCGGTAGGGAGTGGAGGACACCTACATGCCGGACGGCTTTTTTAAAGTGCGCAAAATCTCTCCCTCTCCCTCCCTCTCTCTCTCCCCGGACGCTGCACATGTCATCTTGTTGCCCACAGTGTGCGTCCTTACTCATTGGCTGAAAAAAAAAAGTCATGTGCAAGCATTCTGTGAAATCTGACTTTGGCGCTCGGGTCGCCGAGCGCATGGCCAACCTCACGCTATGGTCAGGTTTCGCTCAGCGAAACCCGACTTTGGCGAAAGTCGGCGACTTTTGAATCTGACTGACCTGTTTTGCTCATCTCTACATACAGTATAACACTGTGATAAATCTCTGAGTACAGATCAAGTAGTAGATGTCACCAGCAGTCCTATGTAACACCACAGATAACAGTGATAACTCTCTGAGTACAGATAATGTAGTAGATGTCACCTGCAGTCCTATGTAACACCACAGATAACATAGTGATAACTCACTGAGTACAGATAATGGAGTACATGTCACCTGCAGTCCTATGTAACAACACAGATAAGTGATAACTCTCTGAGTACAGATAATGGAGTACATGTCACCTGCAGTCCCATGTAACAGGAATCCTAATTTGTGATATTATTGGTTTATTATTTGCTTCCGCACTGTCAGAGACGTGACTGGTTGTTTGGTGTCTGGACAGTTCTGGGGTTCCGGCACACACGGCCCCTTGTCTACATATCCCCATGTGTCCGGCTCCTCGGCAATGTAGCGCTGTGATAGATCAGCGACCGCCATGTAGAAATGACTGGGAGCGACTTTAATATTTAATGTGGCTGAAGAAAAATGACGTTGGGTGATTTGCGCGTTAATTAGATGTAATTGGATGCCGCGCAGGAGACGTTTGTAGGTTTCGGAATAAATGTCTGTGGATTTGTTTAATGATCCTCTGATATAATGGATTTACATCTTGTATTAATGACCCCTGTTTAAAATCGCCGTGAACCAACCCTGGGGACACTGTGCAGAAGAAGTATGTGAGCGAGCGGCGGCGGAAATCAGAATGTGGAAACGTCAGTGAATTATGCAATGGTTTGTACGTTTTTGGAGCTCCAGGCCTTCTGGCAGAAGCCACTAGCTTGGCTTTTGCAGCTTTGATTTTGGAAAGTATTATTTGTGCATAATCTACATTTCCCAGACTGCAGTGCGTCAGAGGCTGTTCTGCACATGCTCACTACCTGACATTTCTCACTGCACATGCTCACTACCTGACATTTCTCACTGCACATGCTCACTACCTGACATTTCTCACTGCACATGCTCTTCATTCTGCCCCTGTATCTGATGTCAAGCACATTGAGACGAAGACAAAGGCCTGCCTGTAGAGTCAGAGTCACATTGACCAGCCACCACTTCCTTTAGAGTTACAAAGACCCACTCTCCACTTCCTGCAGATACACGGACCCACCCCCACTTCCTGTACAGAGACATAGACCCACCTCCACTTCCTGAAAATGCCTAGACCCACCCCTAATTCCTGTAGAGACACGGACCTGCTCCCACTTCCTGTACAGAGACACAGACCCGCCTGCATTTCCTTTAGAGACACAGACCTGCCCCCACTTTCTGTAGGGACATGGACCTGACCCCACTTCCTGAAAACACAGACCCACGTCCACTTCCTGTACAGAGACAAAGACCTGCCCCTACTTTTTGTAGCAACACGGACCTGTACAGAGACATAAACTGCTCCCACTTCTTGCAGAGCTACAGACCCACCTCCACTTCATATACAGAGACATAGACCAGCCTCCACTTTCTGTAGAGGCAGACCCACTCCCACTTCCTGTACTTAGACCAAGATCTGTCCCCACTTCCTGTACAGAGATACAGACTTGCTGCCATTTCCTGTAGATACATAGACCCAATTCCTGTAGAGGCATGGACCCATCCCCACTTTTCATAGAAATATAGACCTGCCCCCATTTCCTGTACAGAGACATAGATCTCCATTTACTTCCTGTAAAGGGAAACACACGCCCCACTTTTTCTACAGAGACACAGACCCGCCTCCACTTCCTGTAGAGGCCTGCACCATCTCCCACTTCCTGTAGAGACATGGATCTACTCCCACTTCCTGCTCAAATAAACAGATCCACCCACAGTTCCTGTAGTGACACAGACCCACCACCACTTCCTGTACAGGCATGGACCCGCTCCCACTTCCTGTACAGAGACTTATACCCGCCCCCACTTCCTGTAGAGACATAGACCCACCCTCACTTACTGTAGAGACATAGACCTGCCCCCCATTTTCTGTAGACCCCACTGCCCCCACTTTTTGTAGAGACACAGACCTGCCCCCACTTCCTGTGGAGGCACAAACTTGCCCCAACTTTCTGTAGACATAGACCTTATCTCCACTTCCTGTAGAGGAAAAACAGTGTATGCACAACTTCAGAAGGTGCTCAAGTAGGGCCCCACACCATACATGAATAATAAAGAAAACTTGGCACTCAACTTCTAGAATATTTTTTTGGATTTTTTAATGCAGCCAGAAAATAATAGACGTTTCGGCCTCACTGGCCTTCATAAGTAACAGACTGCAGTATAGTAGTTAATCGCATTCAGTGCGATAATAGAAGTGACACCATAGTCACTTTAAATGTGCCTGGTCATGCACTAGGCGCTGGGCATGGAGCCTGAATCAAACAATACCTGGGTGGGTGGGGGTGCCATGCAGACATCAGCGACCCAGAATCCACTGTCGGTCCGCTGATGGTCTCCACTTCCTGTAAAGACATAGACCCACCTCCACTTCCTGTAGAGACACAGCTTCACCCCACTTCCTGTAGAGACACAGACCCACCACCACTTCTTTTAGAGACATAGACCTACCCTCACTTCCTGTAGAGACACATGCCCTTCTCCACTTCATGTAGAGACACAGACCCACCCCCACTTCCTTTAGAGACATAGACCTACCCCCCTTCATGTAGAGACACAGGCCCTTCCCAATTTCATGTAAAGATACAGACCCACCCCCACTTCGTTTAGAGACATAGACCTACCCCTACTTCCTGTAGACACAGGCCTTTCTCCACTTCCTGTAGAGGCACAGACCCACCACTTCCTTTAGAGACATAGACCTACCCCCACTTCCTGTAGAGACACAGGCCCTTCCCCAATTCCTGTAAAAATACAGACCCGCCCCCACTTCCAGTAGAGACACAGACCCACCCCACTTCCTGTAGAGACACAGACCCACCCCCACTTCCTGTAGAGAATCAGACCCTTCCCCACTTCCTGTAGAGACACAGACCCACCCCCACTTCCTGTAGAGAATCAGACCCTTCCCCACTTCCTGTAGAGACACAGACCACACCCACTTCGTGTAGAGACACAGACCCAGCCCCACCTTGTTTAGAGACACAGACCCTCCTTCATTTCCTACAGTGAGGAAGTGAGACAGAAAGGGGAGGCATTTGGGGGGTAACTCCTCATAACTTAGTAATGTAAAGTGCATTTAACCCGTTATCTGCCAGATGGTATCTAGTTATCAGAAAGTACTGGGACCATTTACACCTACCCTGACACTGCTGGGTAATATCCAATATGGCCACTACGCTTCCTTATCTGCTTTCTTCACGTTTTATTAAGAGTTTTGGAATAGCGATGTTTCTTGGTTACAGAAACACTAGATGTCCTAGAAATGTGTTATAGTAATGGCCGACTGTCATTGACTCCGGAGAAGGAGGAGGAGTTAAGAGGGGCGTGTTTAGTTAAGGCCTGCCTCCTGCCCCTTGAAGATTGCTGGGTCCTGCCTGTGTGAGCTTATGTTAAAGAAGGGAACCGGTCAGAGGTCATATGCCCCCTTTCCTTCAAAGTAAAGTATATGGTGGATAGGCATATGAACCAGCAGCAGTAGGGGGTTATATTTCAATATTCACAGCCATATCCATCAATACCCAGGAAGGCCCCATCACATAGCAATAAAAGTAAAATAGACCGGTCATATGGACCGCAAGTGACGCAATTCAGCTGGTATTAAAAGTCTTTATTTATTAGTTTCCACAACGCGTTTCAACGGAATGGCTCCATCTTCCTCAGGTGGCAGTTTACTTTTATCCTGTCTGATTCTCTCTTGAGGTACCCGGCCAGAGCTGCAGCAGACTATCCTCATTGTATCTACTCCCACCGCCAGCCTGGCGCTCAGTTGAAGCCGCCTACCTGACTCTGTCTACCATCACATAGCGAGACATTACTGGTAGTGACAAAGATTTTAAAAAATCAAAAGTGCACATTAATCCCCCTGGATGCTCCCATTTTGACATGAGATGATCTTACGCTGCGGGCGGTTTCCTCTCTCTACTCCACTAAGTCTGAAACAGATTTTTTTTTTACCAGTGTTAATAACTTGCGGATGACTTGAGGGAGCGGCGGCTGACAGGCCAAATTTAAGTCATTGAGTCCATGAATAATGTAAATGGCTCATTGCATTCAATGTAAGAAGCAAGTCAGAGGCAGCCATGATATGAGTGGCTAATACGGCCACAGCAGAGATCATGCCAGATGGAGAGATTCTAGTGCCTCATGGCGGATGTAACAAAATCACTTAAATATGTTACATTGTATCCTTTGTTGTCCAGATCCCAATAGTAACTATGTATCTCGCTACAATATGCTTTTCTACCACTAGGTGGTTGTACAGAGCGTCTAGGTTGCTGCTAGGTATATTCCCCAATAACAGCACTCCATGAGGTCCAGAGAGGTATTGCAAGTGGAAATGCAAATTAAGTCATACAAATCCCTCAATGCCAGTAATATTATGTGTAACCTACAGATTTATTTCTCTCTGCTTGATTTGTAAATCCATTCTTTCTCTCTTCGTACCTACTGACTGGGTGGGGTCTGCCTACTGTGTGTTACGATCACGGACACAGCGTGACTTACCAGCCAACGCTCCCATGTCATTGAAATTTAACGGGGGGACCCGGGCCTACCCGGACTAGGGAAGGGTAGCGACCGGGGTTGTGGCAGCTGAGCTAGTGGACAAGATGGCCATATGCAGAACTAAAAGACACCTCACAACTTCAGGTATGAAGAAACAAATTTTACTTAAATGAAGCAAAAAGACATCTAGACACCAGGTTCCCGTTTACGCACATCAAGAAGGGTACATATCTCAGGTTAATAGATGAAGCAGGAGGTCATCACGGGTTGGCACAATCCAGGGACATCTGGCACAGGCATCCTAGGAGGACCTCTCTCTCTGCCCACAGGACAGACACAGGCACAGCAGGAGAACATCAGACACCGACCTCGGGCCGACTTCAGACGATGGCTAGGGTCATCACAGGTTGATGCAGTCCACGGTTGTCTGGCATGGGCATACTAGGATGGCCTCTCACTCAGGCCTAGCACAGGCACAGCAGGAGAACATCAGACACCGACCTTGGACAGTCTTCAGACAATAGCAGGAGCCATCACGGGTAAGACCCCAGGGAACTGGCAGGACATCAGAACATAAGCAAGACATGGATAGCACAGGTCCAGGAACATTGGGACTACAGCATCGGGCATCGGCTGGTCAGATCCAGGCCTCACTGGCGGGACAGTCACTGGGAAACAGCTGGAGACTCCCGAGAACCACGGAGGAGGAATCCATCCAGGAACATGAACGGGACTGACTCAAGAGCACAGGCTGGACCATGGACTGGACATCTGGACACAGGCTGGACATTGGAACACGGACTGGACATCGGAACACGGACAGACATCGGACTCAGGTGGGACATCAGGACACAGGCTGTATATCAGGACATCAGACACAGGCAGGACATCTGGACATCAGACACAGGCTGGACATCAGGACACAGACTGGACTTCAGGACATCAGGACACAAGCAGAACATCTGGACATCAGGGCACAAGGCGGACATCAAGATATCAGGACTCAGGCTGGACCTCAGGACTCAAGTCTCAGATAGAACATCAGAACACTGGCATCGGACTCCGGACATCTGGCGGAGGATGTCAGGCACCGGACATCTGGGTGCGGTCGTCAGACACCAAATATCAGGCCACGGTCATCTGGCTCCAGACACGAGTCCACGGTTGTCCAGCTCCAGACATCTGGCAGCTAACTAAAAAGGAACTCAAGCGGTTTGGTGCAAGTACTGCCGGGTTGGACTGGAGCCAGCCGGGGATTGCACCGAATAACAAGCTGACTACAGCATAGAAGAGACTCAGCAGAAACACCGGACTCCAGCTTCCAAAATGAACCCAGGTTTGTTCACAGAAAGTCAGTTAGCTAAAAGTCACAGTCACTGGGTACATGGCTCCAGACACAAAGGGTCCTCAGGAATGTAACACTGAGGACACAGTTCAGACAGGGTCAGGTACAGGAATGGATACAGGATCAAGGGTTCAAGCCTGAGAATGTAGCCCTCAGGGAGGCGGGAAACAAAACAGAAATGGGCCTGGATATACAGCCTACAGGAAAGGCGGATCTGAGTATTCAGCCCCCAGAGCAGGCAGAAACGGGCTTGAATATGCAGCCTCCTGGAAAGGTGGATCTGGGTACTCGGCCCCCAGAGCAGACAGAAAAACAGGACATGAACAGAAACGGATCTGGGTACTCAGCCCCCAGAGCTGGCGGAAACAGGCATCATCTCACCTAGAACTGCACACAGGCAGAACAGGAGCTGAACACCAAACACACATGGCAAGACTCAGAAACTTGATGCAAAGCTCTGGCAACGTCCCACAGGGCAGGGGAACTTTATATAGGAGCTGTCTCACAGCAATAGGCTGGGGACAGCAATTCAAGCACACACCCATACCTCATAAAAGCAAGGGAGGTGTGGCCGCACGCACCCTAAGCACAGCCAGAAACAAATCAGCATAGCAAAGGACACCTGCCAGCAAGCCTGGACACACATGGTAAGTCATGCACAACTGCAGAGAACCTTGCAACCCGCGTATAGCTTCTACAGTGGCAGCCAGGGACTGCACATGCGGGTGGTCATGCAGCACAGTGGAGACACGCATGTACGGCTACGCAGCGGAGCCGGGAACTGAGCAGCATCCATACAGGTAACTGACAACAGCATTCCAGCTCATTAGGGGGAAAGGAGCGAGGGGTTAAAGAAGAGATATGCAGAGTAACGCTGGGTAAACAGAGTACAAACACAGCGGCATTATACTGTGCACTCAGAGCAAAGCTGCAGGTTTCTCCACTTCCATCTTCCTCCCAATTGCAGACAGAATATTTTTGCTTATTGTGCAAAAACCCCGCAGGTACAGAGTGGGTTGTAAGATAGCGACAGGGTTGTAGTCATGTCAGCACAATCCGTACTCACTGTGCTGGCAGCTGCTTCTTCCCTGCTGTGTCTCCCATTCTTCCTTGCATTCAAAGGACAGGAGGCAGAGTCCAAAGCAACTTTAAACAATACGGGTTTATTATCTTCAAGACACAGCACATCCATAACACTTCCAGCACATTCGTCACCAGCAATACATTTCTCTTTCTTCCCCTAACTTGTTCTTCTGCTTCTCAGAATAGGCCACAAAGAAATAACAGGACGAGGAGACCGGTGAAAGCGCCACTGTAATATATCTCCCTGAAACCAGCTCCATCTCAGACTCAGAAATACTGTCTACAGGGTCGTCCACCCCTTCTATGGTTATCCTGCCTGCGCACTCTCATGGTGGCCCACTCTAACTTTGTCTGTAATCTGCTTTAGTCTTCATTACATTGCTGCGTATGCTGTGCTCTTAACTCTTCTCTTCCTTCCTTGTACTCCCACTCTCTTCCTAAGATGGCTGGGCTTCTGCTTAGAATGTTTCGTGATAGCCGGGCAGCCCAGGCCAAAGGCCACCTGAGCAGAACACAGGGGTCTTCCCCTGACTGATTATATCCAGGAAGTCTCACTATCTTATTCCCCAGCTACCCCTTCTAGTATTAACCTCTATGTGTCCTACAACTAAACCGTACCATGCAATGTACTCAGTGCCCCCATCTAGTGGCCCTTTTTCCTAACTGCACTGTCCCTATCTTACACAAAATATACAAAGATACGAGAATACGACACAATGCAATATATTACAATTATCTTCTATATAATCATCTAATTCTGTCTGTCTGTAATGGAAATCCCACGTCGCTGATTGATCACGGCCGGCCGGGCGCGACCAATCAGCGACAGGCGCAGTCCGGCCGCGAATTCTGCGTCGCTGATTGGTCGCGGCCGGCCGGGCGCGACCAATCAGCGACGTGGGATTTCCGTTACAAACAGAGAGACAATGAACATAAGGATGAGTGACCTCATGGAGATCAACATCCAACACTGCGGAGACACCATCACATGTTTCTCAACGCAGTGATCTAGAGCAATGCCCCCATCCCTTATGGGAAATATGCAAAAGCATGTAAATCAACAGCCGCGGAGACACCATCACATGTTTCTCAACGCAAGCAATGACTAGCCAGGTCTTTCCCCGGGAAGGAACAACCACGGGAAGGGCAGTCTCCAATGAAGGAAACCACCTATGCCAAAACATGGTATCCATCCACAGACAGCTGTTTCGGGGTATTGCCCCTCATCAGTGTGGAGTAGGAAACTGGCTAGTAGGAGCAATGCCTAGTGAAAGGCTATGAACATAAGGATGAGTGACCTCATGGAGATCAACATCCAACACTGCGGAGACACCATCACATGTTTCTCAACGCAGTGATCTAGAGCAATGCCCCCATCCCTTATGGGAAATATGCAAAAGCATGTAAATCAACAGCCGCGGAGACACCATCACATGTTTCTCAACGCAAGCAATGACTAGCCAGGTCTTTCCCCGGGAAGGAACAACCACGGGAAGGGCAGTCTCCAATGAAGGAAACCACCTATGCCAAAACATGGTATCCATCCACAGACAGCTGTTTCGGGGTATTGCCCCTCATCAGTGTGGAGTAGGAAACTGGCTAGTAGGAGCAATGCCTAGTGAAAGGCTATGAACATAAGGATGAGTGACCTCATGGAGATCAACATCCAACACTGCGGAGACACCATCACATGTTTCTCAACGCAGTGATCTAGAGCAATGCCCCCATCCCTTATGGGAAATATGCAAAAGCATGTAAATCAACAGCCGCGGAGACACCATCACATGTTTCTCAACGCAAGCAATGACTAGCCAGGTCTTTCCCCGGGAAGGATCCTTATGTTCATAGCCTTTCACTAGGCATTGCTCCTACTAGCCAGTTTCCTACTCCACACTGATGAGGGGCAATACCCCGAAACAGCTGTCTGTGGATGGATACCATGTTTTGGCATAGGTGGTTTCCTTCATTGGAGACTGCCCTTCCCGTGGTTGTTCCTTCCCGGGGAAAGACCTGGCTAGTCATTGCTTGCGTTGAGAAACATGTGATGGTGTCTCCGCGGCTGTTGATTTACAAACAGAGAGACAGACAGACAGAATCGTGTAGGATGCAGTTGTAGGAATGAGTTCCTCACAGGAACAACTGTACTGTGGAAGCATCCATGATGCGGTACCGCGCACTCCTGTGTATGAGGCCGGCGCTGCGGGAAGTCTCATGATATGCCGCCTGCTCTCGTGGTGAGTTAGGCAGTGGCTGTAGTTACCTGGCAACGCACTGACTCCAACAACCGAGCAGCGCAGCTATGGAGGGAGACAGAGACAACTTCTACCTGGAACGTATCCTGCATTCTGTGAGGGGGACGGCGACCGGTGTGTGGGTGCGGGGGGTAGAGACAGGCGAGGGGGCAGCAGCGCCAGTGTATGGGACACGTTATGCCTCACAGTCGGCGTTATGCGGCTATCTGTGCCTGGCCAGTGTGCCCCGCCCTGTGTGTCCTATCCTATATGTCATGTTCTGCCCTGTGTGTGTGTATGGAAGCAGTAGAGAATTATCTAAATCTAGATGGTGGCCTGATTCTAACGCATCAGGTATTCTAGAATATGTATGTAGTTTCGCAGGCGGACTGCACCTGTCGCAGTCCGGCTGCGAATCCCGCGTCGCTGATTGGTCGCACCCGGCCGGGCGTGACCAGTCAGCGACACGCACAGTCCAGCCATGAAATGGCGTGGAATTCGAACGACGCACGCCACCCCTACCATCGGGAGATCTGCAGCACTAGCCGCTGATCTCCTGACGGTTGCCGCGGGTCATCTGCCGCATGGAGGTCAGCGGCGACGCAGCCGGGAGATGACCGGCGCTAGCCTGATTGGTCGCGCCCGGTCGGCCATGACCAATCAGCGACAGGTGCTGTCCGCCCGCGAAACTACATACATATTCTAGAATACCCGATGCGTTCGAATTGGGCCACCATGTAGTATACAGATAAATATAAATAGCAGCATGAATATTTAAAGGGGTAAAGCCCACACCACCTTACAGGATCTACAGAGATGCCACTTTCCTCTGGTATAGAGTCTAGCTATACAGCTTCTATGGTGCTCATATCAATGTTGGAGAGGGTTAGCCCATCCCAGTCAAGCTGTACTCTATTTTGGCTTCTGTATAACTATACTGGACCCCACTCTGTCCACAGTAGGGAGGAGGGGGATGAAGTTGCAGTTTCTGTGTATAGTTGACATTATGCCATGAGTAGCCAACCCGCACAGCAGCCGTGGAGACGCCAGTCCCCCTATATAATGTACAACTCTATACATACTGCTGTCCATCAACACAGTTTGCCATCGGGGGCGTCACCTCAGTCTCACCAGTTGCCCCCCCTGTTTTTGGTTCTGTGCACCTGGACTGGACTCATTTCTCAGAGATATAATTGGGCCCCATGCAGATAGGGCCCATACGCGCACACCCAGCCTCGAAAAGACAGGCTCCTTCCTATTATTCAGATATAAAATGTTATTTTCTGTTTTCGCTTTCCCGTGATGCCAGTTACTGAAATATTTATTAATCTAGAACAAGTTATTGCTAAAAGTAGTTTTTCAGGATCCTTCGGAGGGTTCACAAATATTATCTGCTCTGGAGTTATAGCATTGGCTGCCGTCTCTGTTTTTATTCCCAGCGCTTGGTACTTGAAGTCTTATTTAATGCGCTTGGAGCAGCGACCATTCCTCCGGGCAGACAAGATGCCGGTGATACGTTCTCCTATAACTGCAGGGATACATAATGTGCTGATGAGACCCGGCATCCGCACGCCTCATACTGTAGGATTATTAAGTACGGATGGCGCTTTACACCCATTATTTTTTTCCACCTCATTACCCTAAAAGGGTAAAAAAAATCTGGAAATGGTTACTACATCATGGCGGCATCCTCCTTGTTTGTGGCTGAAACTTTTTGCTTAGACTTAAAGAAGCCCTCCTCCTTCTCTCATCAAAGACTTCTTCCTCTGAATATATTGGACTCATCACATGATTCAGAGCTGTGCACTTACAATTGCTCATTTTTCATTTCTACCCAGATAATTGTTCTCTTTTCCATTAGATCTATGACATCACGTGGTTAATAACGGAGGAGCTGAATCCTTCTGAGCTCTATGCAGATAGGTCAGTTTTCCCTGTATAAGTCATCAGTAACTTCAAAGTCCCTTGTGGGGGTGGGGGAGCAGCTGGGTCAGGAGTTGAAGAGAGTAATGATTTCTGCAGACAAGAGACTTCCTGTTTCTACATAGAGCAAAGAGAATTAATTGGGTAGAAAGGTAAAATGAGCATTTGTAAGTACACAGTGTGTATAATATGATGACTGTAATATATTTGACATGTATCTGGGTTCAATCCATTGATCCTGTGCTTTGTAGTCAGCTTCTCCATCTGCTGAGCCAATGCAGTTACACTTTTTCTCTGGGTGTTTGTCTGCTATTCTTGCTTCAGTCTCTTTAGGGTAATGTGTTTTTGTTTCTTTGTCTGCCCAGTCACCTATCAGGTGTAGCTTTATATACTTTCCCTTTGCTGGTATTTTCCTGCTGGTGATTGTCAGATATGGGTGACTAGACATAATGCCATTGTTTATGCCAGTCAGTGAAAGACCAGCAAGGGCTAATCTGTCTGCTGGTTTTGCTTTTCACCCTGCACCTATCTTCTGTTTCTTGTTTAGGAAGTAGGTGGCATACTCTCTAGCAGTACATAAATTATCTCTTCATTTTGTGGTTTGTCTTTACTCACTCTGGGATCTCTTTCTATCTCAGCACACTTTCCCTTTTTGTAGGTAATTTGCACTTTGCTCTGCCTTCCGGTTCCTTAGGTGGAACATGAAATGCTCAACAGGCTTTCAGACAGCACAAATCCAAGCTGCCATTTGTCTAGTCTGGGATTAGAGCTATCTCAGCTTATGCAGGAACCACTAGGAACTGCAATGTCAGGATCTCTAGTCTGTACAGGAACTGACTGGGTCGTGTTGCAGTTTTTTAGTGTTTTTCTTATTTTCCAGTGTGAGTTGTTACACTATCATAACAATATTAAGATGCTAAAAAGTTTGATTAGAGGAGTTCTTTTAAATGGGTTGTGGTGAATTCTCTTTCTGGTCTCCCTCTGGTTATTACTGAAGGTAGTGCAGCTGGTCAGATTGACAGAGGGGTTGCGAGTTCTCTTTCTGGGCTCCCTCTGGTGGTTAATGGAGGTAGTGGAGCTGATCTGATTGACAGAGGCTTGCCACCTGATAATGAGGATGACGATTGGAGATCTGGGGTTTCAGATTGGGATTTATGACAGCTGACTCCCTCTATCCCTGCTGGTGATTTTCTTCCTGTGCCTTCTGAGGTCTGATGTCTCCTGCTCTGTCCCTGCATGGTTCAGCTAAGTGGTTCATTTGCTATTCTGTTTGCATGTGATCTGGTTTTGTCTATCTCTGCTTTGTGCGGGTCAGCCAGCTCCGGCTGGGGCTGTGCTGAATCACCGCCCATATGTTACTGCTTGTGCCAGTTTGTTTTGTCTCCTGTTATATTGATCTCTTTTGCTTTGCTTTCAGAATATACCAGAGTGCTGATATAGTGGGGGCGAAGTCGTGCGACTTCAGTGTTTTTTGTGCATCAGACGTGTTGGACTTTTTGCAGGGTTTTTTGCGTGATTGCAGACAGTCTTTCCTTTCCTGTCCTGTCTAGTCAGTGTGGACCACAGCTCCTGGACAGGGGGGGAAGTGAAAGATTATACAGACAGGACAGTAGGGGATCACAGCTGATTCTTTTTGTGAGCTAAAACATTTCTCTGCCTGTTTTTAAACAAAGTTTTACCCCAAAGAAAGAATCAGCTGTGATCCCGGCTTTAATGTCTGTATACTCTTATTTTTTTTGCTTCCCCCAAGGAGCTGTGGTCAGACACGACCATTACACAGTGCAGCAGGGGACATTTATAAGATTATCTCAGCTCAGGAACATTTTATTTAAACACATCCAATTGTAGAGTTTATTTTTATTTCAAGATGTATTGATTAAAATATACTTTTGTTAGTGACACAACCCTTTTAACCCCTTTCCTACATTAGACGTACTATTCTGTCCATGTGACCTGGGACCTAAGTCCCAAGGACGGAATAGTACGTCTAGCGTGATCAGCTGCGCTCACGGGGAGCACAGCTGATTGCGGCGGGGTTTCAGCTGATTATCACAGCTGACACCCGGCACTATGTGTCAGGGGTGGTCACGGACAGCCCCTGACACGTTAACCCCTGGCACACCACGATCAAACATGGGGGTTAAAGGAAGCATCGTCAGGGATGGGGCTTCCTCCGTGCTTCCCTGAGACCCCCACAGCAGCGCAATGTGCAGCGCTGCTGCGGGGGCCTTCGCTGTTTCATGAGGAAGCCTGCAGCAGTGCCTGTGACAGATCACTGATCTGTCACAGCGATCTGTGATGTGACAGATCAGTGATCTGTCACATAACTGTGATGTCCCCCCCTGGGACATTATAATAAAATAAAATAAAAAAAAGTAAAATAATTTTAAAAAATCACTAAATAAATTAAAAAAAAAAATATTCCCTAATAAATTCATTTTTTGAAAATAAAAAAACACAATAAAATTACACATATTTGGTATCGCCACGTCCATAATGACCCACCCTATAAAACTGTCCCATTAGTTAACCCCTTTAGTGAACCCCTTAAAAAATGAAAATAAAAAACGAAGCAAAAAATAATGATTTATTATCATACCGACGAACAAAAAGTGCAACAACGCGCGATCAAAAAGACGCATATAAGTATCCATGGTACCGCTGAAAACGTCATCTTGTCCCACAATAAACGAGCCACAACACAGCATCATCAGCGAAAAAATAAAAAAGTTATAGCTCGCAGAATAAAGCGATGCAAAAATAATTATTTTTTATATAAAATTGTTTTCATTGCATAAAAGCGCCAAAACCTTAAAAAACACATAAATGAGGTATTGCTGTAACCATACTGACCCAAAGAATAAAACTGCTTTATCAATTTTACCGCACACAGAACAGTGTAAATGAACCCCCCAAAAGAAATTCATGAAGCGCTGGTTTTTGTTCATTCTGCGTCCCAAAAATCAGAATAAAAAGGGATCAAAAAATGTCACGTGCCCGAAAATGGTACCAATAAAAACATCGACTCGTCCCGCAAAAAATAAGACCTCACATGACTCGGTGGGTCAAAATATGGAAAAATTATAGCTCTCAAAATGTGGTGATGCATAAACTATTTTTACAATAAAAAGCGTCTTTTAGCGTATGACAGCTGCCAAACATAAAAACCCGCCATAAATAATAAATCAAACCCTCCTTTATCACCCCCTTAGTTAGGGAAAAATAATAAAATAATTTTTTTTTTATTTATTTCCATTTTCCCATTAGGGCTAAGGTTAGTGCTAGGGTTAGGGTTGGAGTTAGAATTGGGGGGTTTCCACTGTTTTGGCACATCAGGGGCTTTCCAAACGAGACATAGCGTCCGATCTCAATTCCAGTCAAAAAAGTTAAATGGCGCTGCTTCCCTTCCGAGCTCTGCCATGTGCCCAAATTGTGGTTTACCCTCATATATGGGGTATCAGCATACTGAGGACAAATTGCACAGTAACTTTTGGGGTCCTGTTACTCATGGGAAGATAAAAATTGGGGGTGAAAAGATCATTTTTGTGGAAAAAAATATGATTTTTTTAATTGTATGGCTGTACATTATAAACTTCTGTGAAGCCCTTCGGGGTTCAAAGTGCTCACCACATATCTAGGTAACTTCTTTGGGGGTCTAGTTTCCAAAATGGGGTTACTTGTGGGGGGTTTCCACTGTTTAGGCACATCAGGAGCTCTCCAAACGTGACATGGCATCCGATCTAAATTCCAGCTAATTTTGCAGTGAAAAAGTCAAACGGCGCTCCTTCCCTTCTGAGCTCTGCTATGCACCCAAACAGTGGTTCCCCCTCACATATCAGGTATCGGCGTACTCAGGACAAATTGCACAATAACTTTTCCAGTCCAATTTCTCCTGTTACTCTTGGTAAAATAAAAAAAATTGAACCTGAAGTTTTTTTTTTTTTTGTGAAAAAAAGTTAAATGTTCATTTTTTTTAAAACATTCAAAAAATTCCTGTGAAGCACCTGAAGGGTTAATAAACTTCTTGAATGTGGTTTTGAGCACCTTGAGTGGTGCAGTTTTTAGAATGCTGTCACTTTTGGGTATTTTCTATCATATAGACCCCTCAAAGTGACTTCAAATGTGATGTGGTCCTTAAAAATAAAATGGTGTTGTAAAAATGAGAAATCACTGGTCAACTTTTAACCCTTATAACTTACTAACAAAAAAAATGTTGGTTCCCAAATTGTGCTGATGTAAAGTAAACATGTGTGAAATGTTATTTTTTAAGTTTTTTGAGTGCCATATCTCTGTGATTTAAGAGCATAAAAATTCAAAGTTGGAAAATTGCGAAATTTTCAAAATTTTCGCCAAATTTCCATTTTTTTCACAAATAAATGCAAGTTATATGAATGAAATTTTACCACTAACATGAAGTACAATATGTCACGAGAAAACAATTATGCAAATAAAGTCCATGGAGCCTCATTTAAGAGTCTCAAACACGGGAGTAGCCAGATCTTCCTCCAGGAAGGTGTCATGATCTGAAGTGATCTGACAGTTTTAAATCACTGGGTGAACTTTTTTTACTTTGGAAAGTTCCAAGGTGTCTTGACTGTCCCCGGTGGTGGTTTTGATATTGCACTTTAGGTTTTGTGCACTTAATCATGTATCAGGTGTTACACCCTATAAAGGTGTGCTAGAGGTGTGCAATCACTGCCTGTGATATTGTGAGTTTGTGTTCACTCTGAGTTTGGAGAGCCTGGATGAAGGATGGAGCTGGTGAGGAGTCCTGCGCAGCTTAGCCAGGGGGGAAGAGTGTCAGCTATGGTGTCTGGACGAAGGGCTGGCATGGCGTGGTGGAGTCGCAGTGATGGTGTCAGCGGGAAGTGTCTGCATGGGCTGGTGGAGTGGCGACTATGGAGAGTGGCACTCACCATGTGGGACTTGGCCGCTGAGCTGGACTCAAGCATGCTCGACTTCGTGTCAGCAGCTGAACTCATCCTTGGGACTCTGGTTCTAAGCAGCTGCAACTGGTGTTGGACTCTGCTCCAAGGTTGCACTAAGGTGAAGGATCCTGTTATGGTGATGGATCCGGGTGGAGAAAATGCACTCAGGTGGAGGGCTCTGTTGCTAGGAGCGCACGCAACAGAGCAAAGCTAAGTGGTGTTTCCCCTGTATTGTCTCTTTCCTCGTGTGTTATTAGTGCAGTGGTGGGATTAGTTTCCGCACCGACCTATTCCCTAGTGAGGGTTTAGGTTCAGGGCGAGCTAGGGCGTTGAGGTGCGCGTGCGGCGGGAACATTAGGAGTGCAGGGACACTGGCTCAGGGGAGCTCAGGAGGTCTCCAATTCCCTTTTCCCTATTGCAGGGCCCACCATTGTTAAAGTTACCCAGGTTCCCCCCTTTATTATTTAAATGCGCCTTACTGGAGGCGGTGTTTCCAGATATTGTATGTATAACGTGTAATACCTAAATTCGCCAGGTGGAGGCGGCGTATCCACCTGCACGTCTTTATTATTTAAATGCGCCCCACTGGAGGCGGTGTATCCAGGGTCACGTGTGTTATGGGTTCGCCTTGCGGCATCATCTGCGTCCTGACACACGTGACCATGACATTATCACAGGCCCTACAGTTTTTTTTTCTGGTGCGCTTTGGCCATGTGGAGACCGCTGAGTTATTGCTGCCGGGCCTCACTGAGGTGAGTGGGGAGCGGCAACGTGTTTAGAGCCGCTGCAGCAGCAGTTATCACGGTCTGGGGCCTCTGCTCAGGTAACCAGGAAATAAAAAATGGCAGCTTTGGCAAATTGCGGGTCTGGCAAAAGCCCCTGGAGTCGCTGCTGGGGAGCGGGACTTGCTCATGCACGTGGGCATACCCAGGCAGGTGGGAGGAATGGTGCCCCACGGAGCTGCTTGGTGTTCCCCGAGGTGAAGGGGTGCGTTCCAGTGATGAGCAGACTGGTGTAGAGTCCACGGGGTTTACGCCAAATCTTCAAATACCACCGTAGAAGCCGCCCCTCCTGGCCGTGTGGAGGCAGCCAGTGAGTGTATATTTCCTCCATATGCGTTCCCTATCCTCCTGGTGTGAGCAGCAGGTGTGCTGCGGGGGAGTAGGGACAAATCTCTGCCCTCGCCATTGACCAACCCTAGGAGGCGCAGTCCTCATGGTGAAGGGGTTGGAGGGTGGTGTCGCTTGCTGAATAGCGGGGGTGTGAGTGTGGTGACACAGGGGGACGCCTCTGTGATCAGGTCCTGAATGAGTTCACCAATTTTTTGACAAACGAATGTGTGTAATAAACGTTCAGGTCCAGACCTGTGTGTGAACGAGCATGTATGTGTGCCACCAAAAAACATCTTGTGGAAGTGTGTTGTGGAGCCTGATCAGCTCATAACAAACAAACATACACATACATAAACTCGTTCCCCAGGTCGGCGCTGTGGAGATGAGTGGTGCCTCCAAAATGAACTTTATTGCCAATACCAGCGGTGCGTTTGTCATAAACCTGAAGTGTCAGGTAATGGTGGGGTGAACTCAGGGTCTGGGCGTCCCCGCTGTAGGTGTTTCCCTAATGAGGGGTGGTCTTGAGGGTCCAGAGGCCCCTCATTAGGGAGGGGGTACTGTCATGATCTGAAGTGATCTGACAGTTTTAAATCACTGGGTGAACTTTTTTTACTTTGGAAAGTTCCAAGGTGTCTTGACTGTCCCCGGTGGTGGTTTTGATATTGCACTTTAGGTTTTGTGCACTTAATCATGTATCAGGTGTTACACCCTATAAAGGTGTGCTAGAGGTGTGCAATCACTGCCTGTGATATTGTGAGTTTGTGTTCACTCTGAGTTTGGAGAGCCTGGATGAAGGATGGAGCTGGTGAGGAGTCCTGCACAGCTTAGCCAGGGGGGAAGAGTGTCAGCTATGGTGTCTGGACGAAGGGCTGGCATGGCGTGGTGGAGTCGCAGTGATGGTGTCAGCGGGAAGTGTCTGCATGGGCTGGTGGAGTGGCGACTATGGAGAGTGGCACTCACCATGTGGGACTTGGCCGCTGAGCTGGACTCAAGCATGCTCGACTTCGTGTCAGCAGCTGAACTCATCCTTGGGACTCTGGTTCTAAGCAGCTGCAACTGGTGTTGGACTCTGCTCCAAGGTTGCACTAAGGTGAAGGATCCTGTTATGGTGATGGATCCGGGTGGAGAAGATGCACTCAGGTGGAGGGCTCTGTTGCTAGGAGCGCACGCAACAGAGCAAAGCTAAGTGGTGTTTCCCCTGTATTGTCTCTTTCCTCATGTGTGTTATTAGTGCAGTGGTGGGATTAGTTTCCGCACCGACCTATTCCCTAGTGAGGGTTTAGGTTCAGGGCGAGCTAGGGCGTTGAGGTGCGCGTGCGGCGCCCGGTGCGAAACCAGCATAGGGAACGTTAGGAGTGCAGGGACACTGGCTCAGGGGAGCTCAGGAGGTCTCCAATTCCCTTTTCCCTATTGCAGGGCCCACCATTGTTAAAGTTACCCAGGTTCCCCCTTTATTATTTAAATGCGCCTTACTGGAGGCGGTGTTTCCAGATATTGTATGTATAACGTGTAATACCTAAATTCGCCAGGTGGAGGCGGCGTATCCACCTGCACGTCTTTATTATTTAAATGCGCCCCACTGGAGGCGGTGTATCCAGGGTCACGTGTGTTATGGGTTCGCCTTGCGGCATCATCTGCGTCCTGACACACGTGACCATGACAGAAGGGACCCAGCCAAGGAGTGGCTCCTTTCGGAAACCACTATTACCACCATATTAAGTGGCCCTTTAAGTCAATATCCAGCTCTTTATGAGTTTACAGATATGACAAGGGAAATACCAAGGCCAGGTATCCATCCACAGACAGCTGTTTCGGGGTGTTGCCCCTCATCAGTGTGGAGTAGGATTCTGGCTAGGTGGGAGCAATGCCTAGTAGACCAACATCACGAAACAATCACTGACCTCAGGGAGACCAGTCAAAGAAAACACTGCGGCAACCGGCAAAGGCGCTCAATCAGTGAAATCCTAGGTGCGCTGCGGACAGACAGTCACTGGCGTTCTGTAGCACAGTGGGGGTAAGCCTAGAGAGTAGGAGGTGGTGGTCAACAGCGTCAAAAGCTGCAGAAAAGTCAAGAAGAATGAGCAGAGAGTGGTCACCATTACATTTTGCTGTCAGAAAGTCATTGGTCAATTTGATGAATGCAGTTTCTGTTGAATGTAGGGGGTGGAAGCCGGACTATGAAGGGTCTAGGAGTGAGTGAGTGGAGAGGTAATGGGTAAGGTGGGAGTAGACCAGCCACTCGAAGAGTTTAGAGATGAAGGGGAGATTGGAGACTGGTCTGTAGTTGTTTTGACAGGATAGGTCGAGAGCGGGTTTCTTTAATAATGGAGTAATGATAGAGTGTTTGAAGGAGGAGGGGAACTGCACAAGGAGAGGGAGATTAAAGATTGTAGTTAGGTGAGTTGTGATGACTGGAGAGAGAGACTGGAGGAGATGTGAGGGAATGGGGTCAGAAGTGCATGTAGTTGGATGATGTATTGTAAAGGTTTCAATGGATTGTAATGAATAAGAAAATGCTCACACAAGAATTGAATTTACTAAATTGATTTAATTAAGTGATAAGATCAAATAAACAGTTTAAAACTATAAATTACATGTGCATTAATCAGAAACCAGCATTATTCATACGTTAGATTAGACATCGACCAGTCATCCTCCAGGAGCCAAAAAGAGACTGAGCACATGTGTCCTGGTTCTTTTAAATGTCCAGCTAAAAGGTGTTTCCAGCCCCACCACGTAGGGAATGATGTCACAAGTCTATTGTGCATTGGCTATAAACACATCCTCTCAATACCTGTTTTAACCAGTATATAATACAGGAAGCTAGAGGGGGCCTCATGTGTGCCACATGGCAGAAATACAGCAAGCTGGAGGAGGGGCTTCGGAGCACAAGATAACATCCTTGGGAAAGTTAACATGCCCAATCTAATTAGGGTAGTTGCCTTGAATATCAATGGTCCTTTGTTGATGGATAAACAAATGACCAGTAATTTGCATTCCTTTATCTTAAGTAAGTTTCAGTGACCTTTTGCTTACCTCACTATATTAAACTGATTGAAACCATATAAAAATAACTCATAGTATACATTCCACCCCTGGTTTCAATCACTTTAATTAATTAACATGCCACTAAACTATTCCATTTATCATTATTTGCATTGCTCCTATATATATTTATTTATTTGCTACCAATAGAAAACCGTTTTGGTAAAAAACAACATCCGGCTTAAAACGGATATCCATGACAAATACACAAAGCACATACAGTGACAAAGGTAAACACTTAGTACAAATAAGTCATCTATTTATCTTGTCAACCCCCCAGTATATTATCAGTCATCTAACTTTAGATCAGTCTTAAATTCATTGTCTGTAATGTCACTCCCTCTTTTCCTTGTATGTTTCTCTCACATGGCTCCCACATACAGAATCATCTTATATCTGCTGTGGTCTTTTGCCTTTTAAAACATCAAGGTCTATTACAAACCCTCAGGTGAGGAATGCACATTTATGCATCACCAAGACCAAACCCAATTCATCATATATCAGCCAGCACATACTTCATAGCATGCTCACAGGAATATTTCTCTAAGAAACTCTAGAACGAAAACAAACATCATTAGACATCAAAAAATGGCAAAACTGTTCAAACAATTTTCAGGGATGTTCCACAACTTTTATAATTAGTCCATGAGGGAATTTTGGCAGGGGGTGTAGTATGCCATGGTATTGGAAGAGTGCAAGGGGCGGTTACGTGGGGGCTTTGCATGCCTCCATCAGGTGTCCCACCTCTATCTTTCCAACCCCCTATCTCATTTGTCGCCACCCTCTTGGGTCTGGCGAGTTGCAATTTACCCTTTCTCCTCAGATCTTGCCATCTTCTCAACAGGTCACTTGTAGAGATCCCATCTACCTCCTGGAATGGAACTCCACTAGCTATCAGGTCACAAAGCAACTCCTTCCTGCTCTTTCTAATTTGGGTATCATCCTCTTTTCTCCTTTCTTGATCTACTCTCTCTACTATACTATTTTTGATACTTTTGCTCTCTCTAGAGCAGATAGCTGGGAGATTAAGTTGCATGCTGTGTATACAGTAGTGGAATTTCCCATAAGTGCACTGAACATAGTGAATAATGGGGCTTTGTATGACGCTGGGGCACCTTCTATGAACTTATTCTTCATCAATACTGTCAATATTGCAGCATCTGGTCCCTTCCAATCCTCAACAACAGCAAAGTGATCATTCAGATCTGGCAAAGGATTGCGAGTTATGCCACCTATACCTGCGATTTCTCTCAATCTCTGAACTCCATCTGCAAGGGTCTTCCATCGTGTCTGTGGTATTAATTCCATGGGAGAGTCATACACTTGTGCCACAGAATCCCTCACTAAATGCAGCAAAGAGAAATTCTCTGCAGTGTCCCTTGCATGTCTCATTTTTAGACGTACCATAGGATCAATACAAATACTATAAAGTCCTATTGCCTCAAGACGGTTCAAAATTATAGTATCGGCTCCCTGATCCCATAATCTGAGAATCCATGCTAACAAAGGTTCTCCTGCTTGCTGCCTGTACCTGGTAGCTAATTCTGTTAATTCTCCTGCTGTATAATTCCTAGTTTCCTCGGTCATTGAAGCTTCTGCTCCTGTAGCTGCGTTTCCTGCATCCATCCTATCCCCACTACGCTGTGTGACTTCTCTCCTAGTTTTAGTAGTCACAATTGGTCTGGCTTGCTTTTCTTCCTCATCTGTCTCACTGTTACAGCCATCCCATTCTAGCAAATCTGACCATTTCTCATGTGCAATCATGGTTCTAATCTGTGAAGTACAAATATCTGACACTGGCCGCTGTCTCCTCCTGCGCCTATTCTTATTCACATTTTTCATTACATAAGCTTCAAAATTCCTTTGCATATTGTCATGCTGTTTAATTTGCTCTCTCAAGGCTGATTGCAAGCTAATCCTTTGCTCTATAGCTGTATGCAGCTCTAAACGCAAATTATCTATCTCCTCCTGTAATCTTTGGGACACTTGCACACAGATCCATCCAACGGCTGCTGCAGCTTTCTGCTCTTTTGCATCATACCTTGAGAGATCAAATTTGCCAGCCACATCCTGAGGATTTGATAAGCGCTGTCCCTCCATATATTTATTACATTCCTGTGCCATTGGGGTCCACTTTCCTGGTAACACCCATTCTGGCAAATATCTGACACTACTCTCAACTGCTTTCCTACTCTTAACAAACTTATTCTAATTTGCAAACATTTTTATTCAAAACAATCCCACTTCTGACACCAATTTGTATTGTAAAGGTTCCAATGGATTGTAATGAATAAGAAAATGCTCACACAAGAATTGAATTTACTAAATTGATTTACTTAAGTGATAAGATCAAATAATAAACAGTATAAAACTATAAATACATATGCATTAATCAGAAACAAGCATTATTCATACGTTACATTATTCAAATAGACGTCGACCAGTCATCCTCCAGGAGCCAAAAAGAGACTGAGCACATGTGTTCTGGTTCTTTTAAATGTCCAGCTAAAAGGTGTGTCCAGCCCCACCATGTGGGGAATGATATCATAAGTCTATTGTGCATTGGCTATAAACACATCCCCTCAATACCTGTTTTAACCAGTATATAATACAGGAAGCTAGAGAGGGGCCTCATGTGTGCCACATGGCAGAAATACAGCAAGCTGGAGGAGGGGCTTCGGAGTGCAAGATAACATCCTTGGGAAAGTTAACACACCCAATCTAATTAGGGTAGTTGCCTTGAATATCAATGGTCCTTTGTTGATGGATAAACAAATGACCAGTAATTTGCATTCCTTTATCTTAAGTAAGTTTCAGTGACCTTTTGCTTACCTCATCTCAGTGTACAAGTATACTGATTGAAACCATATAAAAATAACTCATAGTATACAGATGAGAAGAAGAGAGGAGCCTGGAGACTTCTTCTGTGATGTGATCGAATGTGGAGAGTGAACCAGAGGAAATGCAGGGAGGGATGGGAGTCACTGCCCCTGGGGGCTGGAAGCGGATTTCCTGACAGATGTTTTCTATTTTCTCTATGAAGTGGGAGGCCAGGTCATCAGCACAAATGTCTGTGATAGGGGCTTGTGCTTTCGGCCTGAGGAGGGAGTGAAAGGTGTCAAAAAGTTTCTTGGGGTTGTTGAATAATGAGGAGATCAGGGTGGTGAGGTAGGTCTGTTTGGTGAGGTGAAGGGCAGAATTATAGGTTCTTAACATAAATTTGAAGTAGATGAAGTCTTCTGGTGTGCAAGTTTTCCTCCATAAGCGTTCAGCACACCTGGAGAAATCGGGTTTGTGATGTGAGCCAGGGCTGTTTTACTCTCTGCTTGGAGAAGGGTGAGGGGAGCTACTTCTAAGAGTGTCGTTGTAGTGATGTACAGCCAGATCAGGACAGGAAAAAGAGAAGATTGGGAACAATGATGAGTGTAGGGAGTCTGCAAGTGTATGAGGGTTAATGGCTTGTAGATTTCAGAATGTGTGGTAGGTAGGAGTATGCTGGGGCTGGTGATGATTTGTGAGTGTGAAGGAGAGAATGTTGTGGTCAGAGAGGGGAAGTGGTGAGTTATCTAGGTAGGAGATTGAACAAAGCCGGACAAAGACCAGGTCAAGGGTGTTACCGTCTTTGTGTGTCTCAGAGGTTGAGAGCTGTGAGAGGCCGAGAGAATTAGTTAGTGATAGAAGCTGAGATGCAGATGTGGAAGTGGGGCTGTAAATGGGGATGTTGAAGTCTCCCAGGATAAGGGTTGGGAGTTCTGAGGACATGAAGTGCGATAGCCAAACAGAGAAATGGTCAAGGAAGTGGGTGGGTGAGCCTGGGAGAGCTTGATGGTGTGGACCTCAAAAGAAGGGAATGAGAGTGATGGAACTGGGGGGATGATCTGGAAAGTGCATTTTGGGGACAGGAGTATGCCGACTCCACCACAATGTCTGTTTGTGGGTCTTGGAGAATGGGAGAATTGTAAGCCACCATGGGAAAAGGCAGGAGGGGAGACAGTGTCAGAATCCTGAATCAAGGTTTCTGTGAGGACCAACAGGTTGAGAGAGTTGTTCAGAAAGTACTGTAATTTTGTAGGAAAGGAAGTTTGTTACATTCAGACCGTGAGGTTGGGGAGCAGGTGGGAAGGGATAGGGTCAAGTACACAGGGGGTGAGGTGTAATTTGGAAAGGAGATGAGTAAGCTCTCCTTCAGTGATATTGGAGAGGGAGGTTATTAGGGAAAGACAGAGGTCTGGTAAATGGAGTGGTTGGGGTGGTGGAACAGTAAAGGTTTGCCTTGTTTGGTCAATATTATTTTTGAAGTAGGTGGAAAAGTCCTCGGCAGAGATGGGGGGAGTTGGAGGTGGCAGTGGTGGGCGGAGGAGAGAGTTGAATGTGCTGAACAGTTGTTTTGGGTTGTAGGATAATGAAGATACAAGGTTTGTGAAATAGATCTGTTTAGCAGAGGTGAGGGCTAATTTGAAGGCAAATGTAGCTTGTTTGAAAGCAGTGAAGTTGTCTGGCAGGCGTGTTTTCTTTCAACGCCGCTCCGGGACCCTGGATGATTGTCAAAGTTTTTTGGTAAGATTGTTGTGCCAGGGTTGACTGTTGATTTGTCACACTTTGCCATGCGTGAGAGGGGCGACTGAGTCTATGGCTGATGTGAGGGTAGCGTTATAGAAAGCGGTGGCACTGTCCGTGACGTGGAGTGAAGATATGGAGGACAGAGGTAAAAGAGAGTCTGAGAGTCTAGGTGTGCGAGGTTTCTGCGAGGATGTGCTAGTGGCTCGACATGGGGAGGTAGGTGAGAAGGACAGGGATGTGAAGGTGAGTAGGTGGTGGTCAGATAAGGGGAGGGGAGAGGTTGTGGGATTAAATAGGGAACAGAGGCGGGTGAAGATGCGGTCTAATGTATGTCCATCTGTGTGTGGGTGGGTGTGGAGGACCACTAAGTCCAAGGGATGAAGTAAGTGACAGAAGTTTGGAGGCTGCTGGCTGGCAGGTGTCAGTAGAAATATTAAAGTCACCCATGATGATGGTGAGGATGTCAGCAGAGAGAAAGTGAAGAAGCCAGGTGGCGAATTGGTTGATGAAGGCATATATGACAGCCATTTGGAGATTAGAGGGAGAGTAGATACGGACAGAGTGCACCTCGAAAGAAGGGAGGATAAGGGAGGGTGGGGATTGGATAGGGTTGAAGAATCAGTTTTTAGAAAGAAGGAAACCCACTGCATGTCTGTTGCCAGAGCGAGGAGTGTGGGTAAAGTGGAGGCAACAGTAACTCAGTGCAGCAGGGGAGGCCATGTCAGGGGGCATCAGCCAGGTCTCATTGAGGGCCAGGAAGGAAAGGTTGCGGTAAGTAAAGAGGTCATAGATCATGTGGAGCTTGTTGCAGGCGGAGCGGGCATTCCAAAGTGCTCCAGAGAGAGGAAGCAGGGGGGTGTGGGTCAGTGGCACAGATATTAAGTGTGAGGGATTGCGGTAGTTTCTCTTAGTGTGTGAAAGATGGAGGTGAGGATTAGTGGGATGTATGAGGCAGGGGTGGGCAGGATTAGGGGATATGTTGCCAGCAGTGAGAAGAAGCAGAGAAAGGGAAAGCAGGTGGGTGAAGGAGAGTGACTAGCTTATGTTATATTATTTTAGTAGGACAGGTCTGAGGTTAAGGAGCAGGTCTGCAGATGAAGCGAGGTGGGGGTAGAGAGAGGGGGAGATAGTTATTTGATTTGAAGGTGCAGGAGTTTGGGGATAGCGAAGGAGAGTGAAGATTAGTGGAGCCAAATGGTGAGGGCAAATGTGAGCATGGATAAAGAGCAGGGTAAGAAAGGAAAGGCAAGTAAAATTAGAAGACAGTGATTATTCTTACCTTCTGACTGATTTCTGGACTATTTTTGGTATATTTCTGATGTTACATTTGAAAAATGTCACACTTCAAATGATGTCACATCTGACCAAGGTCAGATCTGACCTGCTCCATTCAACTTATACCATCCATGAAATGAAGTCAGGTGAGAGAAAGAGAGGAGGAGGATGGAGCAGGAGGAAAGTTCACAGCAGGGAGCAATTAACAGATTGCAGTTGATAGAACATTTGACTAGCATCAAAGCTGGAGAAAGAGACAGAATGAGATGGAAGAATAGGGCTAGGAGTGAGGAGCACTGACATATCAATATGCATTCAGTAAATTTGAAGTATTGTACATGGAATTAAAGTCAGGGAAAAAGCAGCAGCGTACCAGTTAAAAAAGAGGAAGGTGAGCGCATGGGTTTCTGGGGTGCAGTGGGTATTCTGGATTAAGAGATAGTTCAGACATACCAGTTAAAACAGAGGTAGGGGAGCGCTTGGGATTCTGGGGTGCAGTGGGTGTTCTGGATTAAGAGATAGTTTTGGCGTACCAGTTAAAACAGAGGAAGGGGAGCGTATGGGATTCTGGGGTACAGTGGGTATTCTGGATTAAGAGATAGTTCAGACATACCTGTGGATGAAAGTAGATGGATCAGGACATGACAGCATGAAGAGAATATACCATCGGTTACCATTCTGGTACATTTCTGATGTTACACTTGAAAGATGTCACACTTCAAATGATATCACATCGGACCAAGGTCAGATCTGACCTGCTCCATTCATACGGTTAGTAAGGTTTTGATGTGAGGTGCGGTAAGGGTTAAGGTTGGGGGATGGTGGACAAGGGTTGGGAGAGATGTCCCCTGAGATCAGTAGGAGCAGGAAGATAAAGAGCAAGTAGTTATTGGAATTGTAAGAAATTTTTTTGTGCGATGTGTTTGGGTAAGATGGATGGAGGTTTTTCAGGAAGGTGAGAAATAAATGGGAGCTGTACATGGGAGAGGGAAGTATAGAGGGGAACACAGGAGGATAGAAATAAAGCACATGGGTAAAAGGGAGAGCAAAGTGTGCGCTACCTGACTCCTGCCCTGACTAACTGCCATGGAGTAACTGCATTTTCTTGATGCTTAGCTTCTGTGATGCTTTGCTTATGGGATGCGTGCAACCCCACACATGTGTGCACCCCTCAGAATGTTTCTAAATATATAGCCCACACTACAAGGTCAGGAGAGATTGATTGTGGGAGCTGGTTTGGGATAATTTGGCAGCTGGGGCCAGCACACCCAGGGGGTGGTTAGATAATCAAAGACATTGGGCCTGGCTACATCTATATGCTATATCACCTTCCACCAGATGACATCTAGAGTGACCCCAGTCATGAATATACAACAGTGAGAATTAAGTACAATGCAACAAATGAATTATACCAATGATTTAGCAGGCACATTAAGATATGTTGCTATATGTTAAAGCGGCAGATGGCAGACAGTAGACAGCAAGCAGAGATGGATACCATTAGAGGCTGCTTGCTAACATAGAATAGAGTGAATACGAAGACCTGCTTGTAAGGTTCTGCGAGGATCTGCTTATAAGGGTCTGGCAGGGCTATCTTATAAGGGTCTGCGAGGGCCTGCTTGTAAGGGTCTGTGAGTACCTGCTTGTAAGGGTCTGCGAGTACCTGCTTATAAGGTTCTTCAAGGACCTGTTTATAAGGGTCTGGAAAGGCCTGCTTATAAGGGTCTGCGAGGGCCTGCTTGTATGGGTCTGCGAGGGCCTGCTTGTATGGGTCTGCGAGGGCCTGCTTGTAAGGGTCTGTGAAGGCCTGCTTGCAAGGATCTGTGAGGGCCTGCTTGCAAGGGTTTGCGAGAGCCTGCTTGTGTAAAGGGGGTTTAAGTAAAAAGTGTTCTTTGTTGTATTCATTACTCTTTGCTTACTGGTACTGCTATATTTGTACATGTATTACCACACTTATGGAATTGTACTGCTACCCCTTCTGGGCATTACCATTGTTTTGTCCTTATGTTTTACTGTATTATTGCGTTTACTTGCACATAGTTGTGATAATGTCTTACTGCATTTCATGGTGTGTCATTTATAGTATAGTGAAAGCGTAGTGCTCTTTTTGGGACACTAGAGGGGGGCATTCTAGTGTATAGAACTCATAGTAGGTAGGATAGGGTTAAGTGTAAGAGAGGCTGCCGGAAGTTAAGGTTAGAGCAGAAGGGAAGTTAGTTAGACGAGGCCAGGTTGCCCGAAGTGTCCACATGGGCTATAGGCCCAAGACGGCTCGACAGCCATGCAACGTTAAGCAGTGACAGCCCACATTATCCACGGCCACTGGACATCAAGACAGTGTGTCAGTACAGTAGAGAGAAGATGTGGCGACTCATAGCCTGGGCGGACGCCTTTAGGGTGCGAGTCGGTTTTTAGTGAGGAACAGGAGAATGCTGAAGCTTCGCAGGGAGCTGTACAGATGGGCCGGATGCTTTTCTAGAGGCAGCCAAACCGGGTGGCAGATGATTTCAAGTCTGGGGCAAAACAGGCAGAAGGAATTGTCATCATGGCGAGGTTAGGCCAGGAAGAAGCTGGGAAGCAGTCTAAGATGGTCCGGTCCGGACATGTGCCGTATAGAAGCGTCAGCAAAGTAGGGAGAGCTGAGGAAGCAAGCGAAGTTGAATGTGTATTCCATGATGTGCCAACTGTGGATATAATGTGTGAAGTTATAAGTAAATAAGAGGTTCAAGTTACTCTGGACTGTGTCTCAATTATTGGGAATCGCCTCTGTGAAGGTCCAACGCCGCTTGGAAAGTGCCCAGTTGAACCTGAACCTGGAGATGCAGGTACGCTGAAAAGTGAAATGCAATTTTCTGTGAGGGAGGGAAGGCTGGGACACAGATGCTTTAGTGTCTCTGGCACGACTATAGTCCTGGCCTCCCCTTAAAGGGTCTGCGAGGACCTGCTTGTAAGGGTCTGTGAGGACCTGCTTGCAAGGGTCTGCAGGGGCCTGCTTGTAAGGGTCTGTGAGGATCTGCTTGCAAGTGTCTGCGAGGGCCTGCTTGTAAGGATCTGCGAGGGCCTGCTTGCAAGGGTCTGCATGGGCCTGCTTGTAAGGGTCTGCGAGGGCCTGCTTGTAAGGGTCTGCGAGGGCCTGATTGTAAGGGTCTGTGTGGACCTGCTTGTAAGGGTCTGCGAGGGTCTGCTTGTAAGGCTAAGTGCACACGTACCGGAACTCTCGCGGAAATTATCGCGAGAATTCCGGAATTCCAGTCCGCGGGAAAATCACATTTTAAATTCCCGCGATTTTCCCGCGGAAAAACTAGCATTTTGCAAGCGTAATTAGCTTGCAAAATGCTGGCGTTCTCCAAGCGATCTGTAGCATCGCTGGGAGAACTGATTGACAGGTTGGTCACACTCGTCAAACATAGTGTTTGACGAGTGTGACCAACTTTTTACTACTGAGGCCGCCTATGCAGCATCAGTAGTAAAAGATAAAATGTAAAAAAAAATAAAAAATAGTGTTATTCTTACCCTCCAACGTCCCGCGCATCCGTTCCCAGTAATCCTTTGCGAAAATGCCCGCGATGACGTCAGTTCTCGCGGGATCGCGACGTCTCGCGGTAATTCGCGATGACGTCGCGCGAATGACCGCGAGACTTCGCGATCCCGCGAGAACGGACGCCATCGCGGGCATTTTCGCAAAGGATTACTGGGAACGGGAGCGTGAAGAGAAGCGGAAAGACTGCGCGGGACGTCGGAGGGTGAGAATAACAATATTTTTTATTTTTAAATTCTATTTTTTACAGGGGTATGGTACCCAAAGCCCGGAGGACAGTCTCCTCTCCTCCGGACCGTGGGTACCATCCGCAATTGTTCTGCTTACTTTCCGCATGGTGTGCACAGCCACATGCGGAAAGTAAGCGGAACAATGCATTCCTATGGGTGCGGGATCGCCGCGATTCCGCAAATTAATGAGCATGCTGCGGTTTTTACCGCGAAGCGATTCCGCCGCGGTAAAAACCGCAGCATTAGCACAGCATTGCGGAATCCCATATGAATGCATGGGATGCTTATTTTTTGCGTTTTCGCGGCAAAATCGCGCGGTTAAAACAGCCGCGGAAACGCGAAAAAAACGCCACGTGTGAACTCAGCCTTAGGGTCTGTGAGGGCCAGGACCTCCCTCCTCTGTACATGGCTGTCATTGTAATTTAGATCTGTATAATGTATGTAACCCCTTCACTTGTACAGAACTGAGAATCAATGTTGCTGTAAGAAAAATAAATAAATGCAAGAACTTTTAGTATTTTCTGCTTGTTACAATCTCCAGCCATTCTTGGGATATTAACACTAGACTGCCGAACATGCACAGTACCTACATGCTGCTCTTTTATATAGCGCTGTTCTGAAGATGCCAGGATCTCTGGTGTGTGCAGTTACAGTACCTCCCAATCCTGGACAGCTTCAGCACTGTGCTTAAAAGCTACACAGCAGCTGTAGTCAGTTACTTAGACTACAAGCTATAAACAAAACAGAACCAACAGGTTAAACTTACATACATAGTATATCGTATAATACATTTACCATCTATATGTAATGCGGATTGTGGTTGCCTATCACCAGCAACATATAAACCATACCAGAAAAAGGTGATCACAAGGCCAAAAAATTTTTTAGAAAAAGATTCATAATTTTATTCACATAGAAAATATATAAAATCCAATTGACAGGATAATTAGGGGAAAGGATTGAAAAAACACACATAGATATGGTAGTACACAAGCACATACAAAAAAGGACGTACTCATCCAAGTAAATATGTATACTGACAATACATCAGAATTAAATAGTTAAATAGTTCAAATTAATGTGGATACTATTCCACTCATGACACATATGGACACTAGTAAACATAATGTGCAGGCAGCTGGGGTATATACCACAATCAATCCCCACTGACATATACACAATGATCCCACCCCACTGACTGCTCACAACCTCCCATGATCCTCACAAATATAATAATCAGGACAGTGCCACAAGACATAAGGAGTTAATTACCATAGGTATCATCAGCAGCAGGGGAGCGTGTCACACACCGGGATGAGCGCGTCCGCCCCGACGCGCATTTCGGACCTTCCTTCTTCAAGGGGCCTGACTCTGCTGATGACAGCCTGCCTCTTTATACTGCCCGGTCATAGCGCGTTGACCGCGCGACTGGAAGTCGCGGTCCCGGCCCGGAAGTGACGCGCTCCGTTGTCAGGACACCAGCGACGCCAGCCTGCGTTGACGTCATGCAGGGGGAGGAGCCAGGGGCAGGCTCTGCCGCCGCATAGAACCACCGAGAGCAGGCGGGCGCAGGAGGGACGAGACAACAGGCGCGTGCAAGCCGAGAGAGCTAGTCACACAAATTGCTAATATAGATATGCTAACATAAAATAAAACCATCACCATAGTGACTTTTGCATATACAGTCTCTATGCCTGATTTTTTACTAGTGTCCATATGTGTCATGAGTGGAATAGTATCCACAATAATGTGAACTATTTAACTATTTAATTCTGATGTATTGTCAGTATACATATTTACTTGGATGAGTACGTCCCTTTTTGTATGTGCTTGTGTACTACCATATCTATGAGTGATCTTTCAATCCTTTCCCCTAATTATCCTGTCAATTGGATTTTAAATATTTTCTATGTGAATAAAATTATGAATCTTTTTCTAAAAAAAATTTTGGCCTTGTGATCACCTTTTTTTGGTATGGTTTATAAGCTATAAACAAAACTAATGGGTTAATATTTCAAGAGCAGCTGCAAATTTTATAAGCAGTAAATTGCAAAAGTGCTTTTATTTATAAACTGTACCAAACAATATCCATGTATCAAGATGGGAATAAGTCTTAAAGAGCTCCCTCTTCCCAAAAGCAAGAGTCCATCAATTCAATGATAACACAGAGCTTTAAAATGTTAAAGGTTCGGGTGATAAGGAGAGAGGTGGATGGAGCGTAATATAAAGTAATGTATTACAGGTCTATATCAGCTGAGGTTACAACAAGAATGGAGATCAAAAAGCAACCGCCAACTGTCACATCATAAAATACATCCAAAACCCATAGGGAAGGAAAACTCATAGTCAGATGGCAGTCCATGGTGCCTCCTTCCTAAATAGTCCCCAAAATACAGTGAAGCTTCCATTACCCACTGCAGCATTTCTACAACAGCACCCTAGGGTCAAAGACAATGGCGGACAATTACCCCCAGTGAGATATTGACACATGGACATAAACTGGAGACCTGGATGGAAACCCACAAAACCACGGGAGAACATACAGGCTCCATTACTGGCTTCAGTCCTGGATCCCCATTCTATCCCCCGGAGTTACTCTCGTCTCCTGCCACTGTTTTCATTGTTTTGTACTTTTCCTTTATGTTTCTGCATCGCACAAGTCTAAACATCCACCTGTGAAAGCGGCAGAGTTACGACACCCAGCGCCGCCATTACATTCAGTCCGATGCCGCCGCTGTTCTCAGGCCCAGCCTGACGTTGCCATGTGGCGCAGGACATTTTAGGAGTGAAATATAACATTGCTATTGCAGAACGTCGGAGCTCTGCAGCTGGTTTATTGCTCGGGTGCTCTATGCTGCAGATCCCCGCAGCCGCTAGGCACATAAATTATATATCCAATGCTTAATATTACATATTTCTGCCTCTGGTAAGATTTTAAGGACATCTGGATATTACAAAGGAGCATATGCGCTGGAATACCTTATCCGACACGTGCGCCCATTAACATGCAAATGCGCCCCATCCCCGGAGTCTGCCTTGTTTACAAGATGAAAGATGTTAGATGCGGTGTCAGGAGCCATCATCTTCATCCCTGGGGGGTGTCAGGTCAGATGGTCAGTGCTTGGGCTGTGTGCTAACTTTCACCTCCAATGACCCCTAAATAAACATTGGGGGTCTGCACAAATAATAATTGTCTATTATCATCCCAACACCAGGATTTGCTCATTCATGACCTGAAGATAATAGCATTACTGATGTTTAGAGATGAGCGAACTTATTTAGCAAACATTCGTCAATCTCAACTTTGGCATGAACATAGCTCATTCGGATTAGTCTTCGAATTCCCGAGCATCTTCCCTCAAAGTCGGCAAAATTTGTTCACAGTTCAGTAAATGATCGCTTCCAATAATGATTTTGTTAGGGCTTTGGCTAGGATAGTGGTGCTGTATGATGAGCGGGAGGACATGTTTGATAAGGGGAGAAGGGGAGTATCGACGGACAGTAATTTTCTTTTTAACTTAGGCCTGTTTCACACTTCAGATGTTTGACGTCAGTTGCAAACAACCAAAGTGTGAAAAAACGGATCCGTTTCCGTTTTGCAACAAACGGATGCAACCGGATCCGTTTCTTGGACTGCAGCCGCTAAGTGCCTGAAATTTAAAGGAACCGATCTCTGGAAAAGGAGAGAGAGAGAGAAACTTTTTTTGCCGTTTCCAGAACACCGTTTAGGGTTAAACTACATGAAAGGGAAAATCTTCCGAGCATGCGCAGTTTAAAATAGCGGTCCGCTGCTGGAAAAAAGGGTTACATTGTCCGTCTACTCCAGCCGGCTGACACTAAAATTCTAACGGATCCGTCAAAAAACGGTTGCAACGGACGACTATCAGTCAAAATCCGCCTCTAAGTCTATGGGGAAAAAAGCGGATCCGCCAAAAAATGGCTGATCCATTTTTTTCTAAAAATGGCGGATTTTGACTGACGTCCAATAACTGAAGTGTGAAACAGGCCTTAATGGGTGAAGATTCTGGCAGCCAATCAGGATGCAGAAACCATACACAATGTCCAGACACAAGGTCTTCTGTCATTGGCTGCCAAAATCACATATCCCTCTCCATATAAAAAGCAGACTAATCTAACTTGTTTGTGCTTATAGTGTGGAGCAGCCAGGAGGCCACATTTCCTAATCTTACTCGTTTGTGCTAATATTGTGGTGTGGTGCAGGCACCAGGCCACATTTCATAATCTAAATCGCTTGTGCTAATACTGTTGTGCAGGCACCAGGCAACATTTTCTAATCTAAATTGTTTGTGCTAATATTGTGGTGCAGGCAGGAGGCCAAATTTCCTAATTTAAATAATTTGTGCTAATACTGTGGTGCAGGCAGGAGGCCACATGTCTTAATCTAAATCATTTGTGCTAATACTGTGGTGCAGGCACAAGACCACATTTCCTAATCTAACTTGTTTCTGCTAATATTGTGGTGCAGGCAGGAGGCCACATTTCCTAATCTAACTTGTTTGTGGTAATAGTGTTATGCAGGCAGGAGGCCACATTTCATAATCTAAATCATTTGTGCTAATACTGTGGTGCAGGCAGGAGGCCACATTTCAAAATCTAAATTGTTTGTGTTAATAATGTGGTACAGACACACAAGCAAATAACTACTTATTGTTAATTTAGTGACAGGTGACTGAGAAGTCTAGGCCTAGTGTTGTGAAACAGCTGGTTAAAAGAGGGGATGGGTACATCCAACATGAGTGTGAAAAGTGAGGTCGTGATGGAAGGGGGAATAGTCTTGCTGTTGGACATGTACATGGGTTAGGTGGTAATGCTACTGAGAGCTCAACAGAACAAATACCGTCTCATCCTATCCAAAAACAACTTACAACATTTGTTATAGTCCAGTCAAAATACGGTTTGACCCGGAACAAATTCCAAGAAAGCGTTTTATGATTTTTTTTTTTATTACTATTATATGCGGGGAACAACATATTAAGTTTTCCAAAAATTGATCACCACAGAGGTCCTAACTATGACGTCATAAGACGATGACAGCCATTGCACTAAAAATAATGAATATTTCCCTATTTCAAAGCTGTAGCTTTAAGTTACAGAAGAGTTTGCATTTTGTATACTATATATTTTCATATAACAATTTTTATACAAAGTTTTATACTAACTACATGGACAGGCAAGGTCATGACATATATGTACATTTCTAGAAATTATAGAATTAATACACAGTGCATTTTAAGACCTACTTCATCACTGAATAAGCGTGTCAGGTCAACAGTCACTATTTTCATCATCAGACACTGCTTCCTCACTCATATTGTCACAATGCCCTTCTTGACATGGTCCGCATACCCATTAACAGGTAAGTCCGTGTCTTTTGCAAGTGCACCGAAGTGTACTACAACCACGAGAACAATTGCAGTGAATTATTTTCAGAAGTGTTTCGGGCGCGAGCGAAGTATCCATCATCACTGGAACTAGACTGTTGTTCTGCAATTCCCATCCCCATTCAGTAGTGTCCATGGCCTCACCATTGTCCATCCAAAGCATCACTTGGAGGTAACTCCGAAGGGCATGATTCTTCGTTGCAGAGGAGGTCGGTGGCAGTCGTTCAGGTGTAACAAGGATTTTGGCTGAACCAACTTTTTTGCAGAGAGTAGAATACCTCATTGCAGACAGATTGTCTCCAGGTTCCCCCGAACAATGCCACCATCGCTTTACACCCAGCGTCTTCAATCTCAGCTCTGTTTTTGTTAGGTGTGGAAAAGATTTTAGCACAGCTATTTAAGACCGAGTCTCCCTTCAAAACCTTGTGTAGACCGAGTTTTTTTCCGATTCCAAAAACCGCGGAAGTGGTATCACAACCCGTGAATGCATGAAGGAACAGAAGACTGCTGCAGACATGGTTTCCCAGGAACTTCTTCATAACCTTAATGTCGTATACTGTTGCAGGACTCCCTTTATCCGAGTAGAAATAAAGCTTGTTGCCATCGCTGGTTGACGCGTGATGAAGTAACAACACCAAAAGATCTGTATCTTCGCCAATGAGACTAGTACTTTTGTTGGATGACATTGACACTGCTACCTTAACAATCTCCACATCTGCATCCCCCTCTGATTGTATTAAGTGGCAACCTCTGTCATTCATGCGCTGTGAAACGAGATTGATAAGAGACTGTTTGTTCTCCACATTCGAAAGGAAATCCTCCTTTTTCCCGACAAATTTCGTTCCTTCAGCAATGTTCACTTTGCTACTTGTTCGTTTTTTGCGCCGTCGCTGATGGGTAATGTCGTTAGTGTTTGGTCCTCCAATGTAACCATCAAATACTATTGTAGCCTTACCATAGTGCTTTAGTGTGAAAGATGCATAGTCTTCAGCGATTGAACAATATGTCTTTCCTTCTGACCACTTCAGTCGATGGAGAAGAGAACCTCCGTCAAGAACATAATGTTCCACTTCTGGTACATCTTTGAGTACTGTGTCATCTGAACTCTGTTCTTTTATACAGTAGCAGCCATCAGTTGTGCTTAGTTTGGTTTGCGTAAGAGATGTTTTGCCTCAAAGAGGGATGGTGGGTATGGTGAAAGTTCATAGGCCATCACCTCATCAATGTAAAGATCAGCAGTTTGAGACACCACAAGAAACCTTTGGAACAAAAGAGCGGGGTCTATTGTTTTGTCCTTAGCAACGTCAATAGCCTCACTGGATGCCAGGGTCTTGGCTTTCATTGACCGCTTGTACTTAACTGAAAACAATGATTGACCCTCCATTGTTGCCACTATTTCTCTGCCAGTGGTGAACAGGTTATGGACATTCACATTCTTATTTGCATTGACACTGGTGATAATGTTGCGAAGAGACACTTCATCAGAGAAATTTGAAAAGGTCTCGAGTTTATCTGCAATTTTCTCCAGGTCTTCACAATCTCTTCTTGTCCTTGACGTTCTTGCCTCCTTGTGTTGTTCACTGGTGACAAAGCTCTGGCGAGTGAAACCCTGCATTGCATCACTGTAGGAAGAGGACACTGGCACAGACAGAGTCCACAAGGCCCTCTGATGTTCAGACATTCCACTTCCTCTGGTGAGTCCTCCTGCAGTTTTTAGGGAGCACATCAGAGCTTGCTCGATGACTAGGTCGCAACCCAGGCCTGCCCAGTACTGATCAGTCCGCCTTACAACATGCAAGCCATTCATAAATCTATGGAAGACTGATGGCATATCATCTTCCAGAGTGGTCATAGACTGGAGGTAAAGGTAGGCGGCCTTCACATAGTTCCATGCCCAGCAGCTGCAAGAATGGGCAAACATTCAGCTACAGCATGAAGGTGCATCAGCCAGGATCCTGTACGATCGGCCTCGATAAGCTCCCTTGCAATTCCAACCATCTGTTGGTAATTCAGCCATAGTTTACTGGTGCGAGAGTGATCGAATAATCCGTTTCTTTGGGGGACAAGAGGTGGACAACTACACTAAGGCAGGTAGAAGTGATGACCGAATTCAAGTCACTCTCCCCTGTCAGTGTCCGAGCATACAACTTCTCAAGTTCTTACAACAGGTCTGCAAAACCAGGATGGTCGCAAAGTACTTTGTCTGCAACTTGCTGAGTAAGACACTGATCAAGGAGGAGATGGCCACGAACTGCACGCTGAACTGCCTTTCCAGTCATGATGTGTTGCACAGCATTGTCACTGTAAATTGTTCCCAAGATCTCTTTGATTCCACTCCCATCCATCAACGTTCCTATGGCACCCATAAGATTCATCAATGTGTGGAAGCTCCCGAGCATCAGGACAAGATCTCGAATCGGGCTGTCTTCAGGCGCCTCGTGTTTGATTTCTGCCGCTTTCCAGTAGAGTGGCTGATCGATTGTAACAACTGCAGCGGATCGGTGTTTATCAGCAAGGTTGCACAGATAATAAGAGTAGAGAAGATGCATGACTTGTCTCTGGAATACATGTCAATGATGGGCAGGAAGATTACCGAAGACAACCACAGTCTTTATGCAGCATGTGCAGGCTGTTTGAAGCGTAAAGAGTAAAGACATCTCCCACAATACATCAACACGATGGTCAATGGCATCGAGAAATGGCAAGGGCTTGAATTTTATGTTTCGGCGAGTGTGTTTTGCGAAACGGTATTCCCTTATATCAACTCTGCTTTGTTCAACTATCTCCAAGTCCGCAGTCTTCTGTCTGAGAACAGTGCGACTGACCTTCCTTCCTGGAGTCACAGTAGCTACCATCCCCATGCCATGGAATGTCCCCTTCCAATCTAAAGTGATGATATTGTGATCGACGTTGTCCGCAGCGAACAGCAGTGCCGTATCCAGTCTGTCTATGGTACCACCGAGTACATCCTGGCCAACAGAAGCGGCAGCGTTTTCCTCGAATCGCTGAACTTCCGAATATGATCAATATCCCATGGCTGAGAGACTGTCTACAAGAAATTGAGACCTGAAATGATGATGGAGCTGGACTGCTAACCCAAGCTGCAATGGAGCTACTACAGCCCTGGGACGTACAGCCTGAACAACTGATTGTCCAATACTTGCGACCTTCCTGTGAATGTCCTTTCCAATGAAGAGGGTTTCAAGCAAGCAAAGCAAACTCAGGGGGAGATAATGTAAGGCAGACTGACATTCAAGCGAAGAAGTCTTCGGATATTCATCGGTTGAAGATGGGATCTTAGACTTATCGCTCTTGATTAGTTTGGCCACAGTCTCTATGATGGCTCTCTTCTGGGCTTCTTCATCCATTTCCTGACTACGGAAATAGTCCCTCAGGATTATTCTGGTCTTTTCACGGAACGTTACAATGTTAGGCAACCCTTCACACTCTGCTATGAATAGCGAATCGCCACACCTCTCCTCCAGCCTATATCTCAGCCATTTATTACTATAGGCAGGCACTGTCTCCTTCTACAAGATACTTTGTCATACTTTGCAAGATCTGTGACAGTCAGTTGCGCTTCATCGTTGTCCTCGAGAAATGCACACATTCTCAAGAACGCTTGCTCTTGGTCCATGTTCATCGGCCTCCCTACCTTCCGCGGTTTCTTTGTAGTAGATCCACCACCATGATGCATAGGAATTCCGTAATTTGTCTGAAAGTTAATGTCACATGAACGATGATACAGACAGTCTGCAGCATGTAAGTCTTTCCCAAAGTACGCGATTCTCCCTTAAATGGTGATTGCCCAGTCATCATTACGCTGTTTGCAATGTGACGAGATGGACCTTACAAATCCATCCATTTTAACAAAGCTATAGTCATCGAAATCACTGCTAGATCTTGTCTTCACCACTTCATGTCCACAGAACAAGCACTGCGTCGTGCAATCATAGGATCCAGTAGACACCCGTGTACCTCTCTTGGCAGGTGAACGATGAACGGAAGTAGCTTTCTTATGCAAGTCTATTTGCTTCTTGTTTATGTAGTTCATATGACATCTTTTGTGCACCACTGCTCCAGCAGCTACCACTGTGCTATCGCCCCTCTCAATACTGGCTTTATTGATCCCTTCAGCTCCTTTCGCACCAATCACCACTCTTTCTCTGTCATCTTCTACTTCATGGCTGCATAAGGGGCTAGTTTCTTGACTTTCCATCATTCTCAGCTCTGTAAAAGAAGATAAATAAATTGTTAAATAATAAATATAATAGTAGTAATTGTAAAAGAAATATGATAGACACTGAAAGGCGAGTCGCATTTAACATTTTACAGCTTTGGCGGCCATATTCTTTGATGTCACATTTGGACCCTTTGTGGTAACCCTATCTTGGTAAACTTTTAGTATGTTTTTCCCTACATTTAATACTACAAAAAAAAACAATAAAACGCTTTCTTGGAATTTGTTCAGGGTAAAGGATTTTTTTTTTCGGATTTTGACTGGACTATTACGGGACGGGCTACTTGCCTCCCTTTCTTTGGCAGCCGCACAGCAGTATGCCTTGTTGATGAGGGCCAGAAAGATCATGTGAAAGAAAGAGGAGGGCAAGGAGTGGGAGGACAGAGAGGATGATGATGAGGTTGTAGATCCCACTTGGTGTGAACCCAGAGGCATGCAGCTGAGTAGCTCAGCAGAGGAGGTGGAGGAGGAGGAAGATGAGGAGGTTACATTGCGGCTTGCCACATAGACACAGAGTGATGCAACCACGACAAGCACTTCATCCTCATCCTCAACTCTGGCTGTGACCAGCAACAGTCATGGGTCTGCAGTTCGCAGGGGTGGCAAGTGTTGCCTAGCCTGGGTCATTTTTGAGACAGCCAAAGATGACCCAACTCTCGCTATCTGCCAACTTTGCTAAAAACGATTCCGCAGAGACAAAAATTGCAATAATTTGACTGGTACTTGCATGAACTGGCACATGCATGATCAACATGTGCTAGTCTGGGAATCTCACTGTAAACAAATGCAGACTAGCGTGCCTCGCCAACAACCAGTTATCCCATCAACCACATTTTCTGCTACTTCCTTTTCTGTCACCCTGCCAAATGTTCTCACATAGGTCTCCAGCTGCAGGAAATCCATTAGTATACCACCTACAGTCAAGGTGAGTAAGAGCCCATCAGCTGTTATGGAAGTGCAGAGACCTGTTTTTGTTTCACTGAGCACACCACATTTTTCTCAATCCACCATATCATCTCCGCCTGCACCTCTCACAGTCCAGCAGTTTGTCCAGTTCAGCTTACTCAGCCCTCTCTCAGCACTGCAGCCAGCCCATGATCCCACAGTTGGGGTCACGTAAAAGATTGTTTCCTCCTACGCATGGCAAAGCTAAGAGCTTGAACTGCACCATCTCCAATCTGTTGTCCATGGAAATGCTGCTTTTCTGCCTGGTTGATACAGATGGTTTCTGAAAGTTGATGGCCGTCACAGTACCTCAGTATCAGTTGCCCACTTGCCATTACTTTTATAACAAAGCTGTGCCTGTGCTACACGAGCATGTTGCAAACAACATCACCCGTTCCTTGAAAAAAATCTATGTTTGCCAGGGTACATTTCATCACTGACACCTGGAAGAGCAAACTTGGTCATGTGCGTTACATCTTGCTGACTGGGCACTGGGTGACTCTGTATCTATCACTTTCTCCATTGCTTCTGGCTCCTCCACCTCCTCTAGGGCCTCCACCTGTGCCCTCAACCTCTGCCTTAATCAGACACGCGTTCCAATAGTGCAGATAGAATCCTTCTTCCTTTGTACTGCCCAGCCAGGGCTCACCACAATCAGGCAGTGTTTAAATTAATATGCCTTGTGAGTTGTGGACAGCTCTCCAGGCTGAATTAGAGCAATGGCTGTCTACACTAAACCTGGAGGCAGAGAAGGCCAGGTGCTATAATGGTGCAAACCTCATGGCGCCCCTATGTCGTAGCAACCTCACACACGTGCCTCTCATGGCTCACGACCTAAACCTGGTGGAACAGCAATTTCGCCACCACTGTCCCGGCCTGGATGCGCTGCTGCAGAAAGCACTGTCGCTGTGTGCTCACTTCCGTCGTTGGCACCCAGGAGGTCATCAACTTGCATTACTACAGAGGTCTGTTGGCCTACTGGTTAACTGTTTGATATAGGATGGGCCGACATGGTGGAATTCTGCTCTGCACATGTTGCAGTGACTGTGGGAGCAACAACAAGCCCGGGTGCAATATGTCCTTTTGCATAGGGTGGGCCAACGCATTATGGACGTGGTGCAAATCAAGCTTGCAGAGTGGGCACAGATGAAGGACCTCTGCACCCTTCTGCACAGTTTTGAAATGGCTACTTAGGCTAGTTTCACACTAGCGTATGGAGAAGCTGCGGAGAGATGCGGACTTCCTCCATGAAGCTCCGCCCACGGCCGCACCTCCTCCGGTCAGCTACGCCTCCGTTGGCATGTGGCCTGCATACCCTATCTTGAGCATTAGGTACGCAGACCATGCCGATGTATGCGGATGCCTCCGCATGCGTCGTTTTGACGGTGAGGCAAGCTGCGCCGAGCGCAACATGTTACATTTGGTGCGGTCGCCACACCGTCAAAATGACGCATGCGGAGGCATCCGCATACATCGGCATGGTCTGCGTACCTAATGCTCAAGATAGGGTATGCAGGCCACATGCCGACGGAGGCGTAGCTGACCGGAGGAGGTGCGGCCGTGGGCGGAGCTTCATGGAGGAAGTCCGCATCCCTTCACAGCTCCTCCATACGCTAGTGTGAAGCTAGCCTAAGATGCTTAGCTCTGATGATGTCACCATCAGCATCACTATCCTGGTTATCTACAGTAGTGTTCAAAATACTAGCCGTCCAATATGACTAACCAGATTAATCACTGTTTTTGGTAAAATTATATTACCACATGTCAATCAATTTACCAGTTGGCACAGTAGATTCCTTAGAAAACCACCAGACTCGGCATTCATGATCTGCAGGTTTTTGAGTCTGTGAATTAGAATAATTAATTGAAAGGGGAAAGTGTTTAGAATAATAGCAGTGTGGAGTTCAATTAGTGAGGTCAATCATTCTGTGAAGAACAGGTGTGAATCAGGGGGCCCTTATCTAAGGGTGAAGCCAGGACACCCCCAAAACGCGGGTTGGGTTGAGGGGGTCACGCCATCCTTCCATCTCTCTGTGCTTCTTTGATAGGTAATCCTTCCATTATTTAATATTTATGTCATTGGTTTATGTCTTTTGACAGCGGATTTAATTATTTCATGTTGCCGCAGGTTTTGCGGTTCTGCGTGATATCTATGATTCTCTGCACCTTGTGATATAGACTTCACCATTTATTTACTGAGTGTATTATATGATAAACATGATTTTGGTGATGTTCTATTGTAGAGGTTTCTATAGACAGAATTGATAGCCCTTGATATATTGGTAGATCATTTTTTGCAAAAATCAAGATACGACCCTATTCTTTTGGCACAGTAATACTTCCATCTTTTACATCTGGATGGCGTATAATTCCCCCTTCTGGGCATTCTGCTTATTTTTAATTATTATTTTTCTATGTTTGATTTTAATAATTTGTATAATAAAATGTGTTTTTACAGTTTTACTGGATCTCTTCTACTATTTTAATATAAGACCGATTGTTGAACTCCAGTAAATGAGCAAAATCTTTGGTTCCAGTCCAACAAAATTGAGGTTATGGAGTGGCCAGCTCAATCCCCAGACCATAATCCGATAGAACACTTGTGGGGTGACATTGAAAATGTCGTTTCTGAGGCAAAGCCATCAAATGCCAATAAATTGTGGTTTGAAGTCCAAGCATCCTGGGCTGGAATAACAGGTGACAGAAGCCAGAAGTTGGCTGACTCTATACAACATAGATGTGAAGCAGTTCTGAAAAACTGTGGGTAACAACTAAATATTAGGTTAGTAATTCACAGGAATGATAAATCCACAAAAAAGTATATATTGTGTATTTGTAAAGACAAATGCAGACACTGCTATTCTTTAGAACGACATAAAGTTGATTTTTTGTTATTTTCTGTAAAGTAGTTAATAATTATTTACATTTCTCTTCATGTCTTGAATTAGAAAACAGTGTTCAATGTTCCCAATGCTCGAAATAAAATCTAGTGTAAAAATTTTGTGATTAACGCATGTTTTTTTAACACACTGCTATTATTTTGAACACTACTGTACATGATGGAGCACACTTTGAATTGTCTAAGGGAGGAGGTGGTGGTCACAGAGGAAGAGGTGGAAGCAAAGGAGGATGTGGAAGTGATAACAATATCTCTAAGTACTGGATTATCTTATCACAGGTGGGTGCCATAGGGGGGTGGAGCACAGCGATCAAGGGGATCTAGTGAAAATGCTAGTGAAGGTGCAGAAACCCTGGAACAAATGGAGGAGGACAAGGAGGAAGAGGTGATGGACGCAGAACAGTCAGGAGATGAAGAGGATATGATCCTCTCTCTGTTGTCTGTGGTTGGTGTGAGGGGACAGAGGAAGCAAGCTTGAGTGTTACCACGTCACCATCACACCATGGACTTGGACCTCATGGAAGCACCCAACACATGAGCGCCTTCTTGCTGCACTGTAACATAATGCCCATATTATTAGGATTAGAAATAGTGCTGACTACTGGGTTGCCACTCTGTTAGATCCACAGTACAAGAGTACATTTTGCCAGATACTTCACCCCCTGAAAAGGAACTTGCGCATGCCGGAATATCGAAAAACACTTGTAGACAATCTTAAAGGGAATCTGTCACCCCTTTTTTGACATATCATATAATGATATCATTCAATTGTGTGTCACATAGGGATTCTCTTAGTACTTTTGCTTCCCCTGACAACGCACCTTTCATGCATAAATACCTTGTTTAAATTGGTTATAGGTTATAATGCAGCCCCCCAGAATATAATGCAGCCCCCACAGAATATGATGCAGCCCCACTCATAGGGTATAATGCAGCCCCCCTCATAGGATATAATGCAGCCTTCCTCATAGGGTATAATGCAGCCCCCCACAAAGAGTATAATTCAGCCCCTTCATAGGGTATAATGCTGCCCCCCTTATAGGGTATAATGCAGCCCCTTGTGAAAAAAGAAGGTATCCAGCTCCGGAGATAAAATCCAAAATCTTTATTAAAACAAATTAAAAGGTAATAAGCTGCTTGATAACCAGTATATACTGGAGGAAGGAATGTCCTAGATAACTGGACGCGTTTCGAACATGTGTAGTGCTCTTAGTCCTCTACACGTGTTCAAAACGCGTCCAGTTATCTAGGACATTCCTTCCTCCAGTATATACTGGTTATCAAGCAGCTTATTACCTTTTAATTTGTTTCAATAAAGATTTTGGATTTTATCTCCGGAGCTGGATACCTTCTTTTTTCACAAGTACCTGACGTCAAGCAGAGATGCTTCCTTGCTCGGATAGAACTACTCATGTGTGGTGTGGACATCACTATAAGGGTGAGCTGAATCAACTTTTTTCTATAATTCAGCCCCCCCTTATAGGGTATAATGCAGCCCCCCCACATAGGGTATAATGCAGCCCCCCCACATAGAGTATAATGCAGCCCCCCACATAGAGTATAATGCAGCACCTTATAGGGTATAATACAGCCCCCTCATAGGGTGTAATGTAGCCACCCTCATAGGGTATAATGTAGCCACCCTCATAGGGTATAATGCAGCCTCCCCCACCACAGAATATAATCCAGCCTCCCCCCACAGAATATAATGTAGACACTCAGAGAATAATGCAGCCCCACATGGAAAATAATGTAGTCGCCTCCTCATAGAATATAATACAGCCCCACAGTCCTACAGTCTTATGGTCACCAGGACTCACTGATATATATACTGTATATATATGTATAAAAACAAACAATACTCACCTCACCTCTTCTCCTCATTCCCCCGCTGATCCCGGCTCTGCTCTGGTATCAGCAGCTGCACTGCCGTCTGCCTGACACACAGTGGGTACGTGATAAAGTGACGTCATCACGCACCCCCCAGTGTCAGAGGCAGAGGGGAATGATGGGAGAGGGATTGTCATCTGATGCTCTCTCCTCCATTATTGCTTTCATCTATGATGCCGATAGTTGAATGCGGTGTGCACTGGGGGGCCCCCCTGATTACGGGTCCCATAGCGGCCGCGTGGGCTGGGGGGAGCGGGGTCCCTGGTCTCCCGGCCCTGATAGCGGGAAGTGTTAGCCACAACCTGCGGCAAACACTGCCCGCTATTAAAGTGAAAAGAATATTCACCCCTCTCCATGCCCATGGGGGCATGGGGAAGAGTGAATATTCACTTCTCTTTACAGGCTTTAGCCGCAGCAGTCAGCTTCTGCCTCCTTTCATCCACTGCTGCTTCGCTGGCACCGAGCAGGCACCCCATACTCAAGGGCCCATAGCAGCGTGGTGTGCCGCTATTAATGATATGCCACTGGCTGGGGACCCTAGGCAGCTTCCCACCCTGTATACCAGCTGATGTCAGTGCCTGGGCCCACCGGAGAATCCTCCGGTTCTTCGATGGGCCAGTCAGACCCTGGATGCCACTTTTCCTGGAGTCTGCCCCTAGTTTGAACTGTTTTGACAGAAGATGTCTATGCGTTTAGTTTTGCCTCCCATTGAATTCAATGGTGTTTGGGTATGTTCGACGAAGTGTTCACCAACCATGTTCGGCGAACATTGAGACATTCGCCGAATCTAACCAAACCTTGAAAGTTTTGCTCATCTCAACTGATGTCAACTACCAAAAATTCTGATAATCCTGCCACAGATCACAAAAAATGCCAGTTACACATTAAGTGCCAGTCCGAGGGTCTCCGGATCGAGTTTGTTAGGAGTCTTAAGTCATTACCTAATAAAGAACACCCATTTACTGCTACCTGCAAAGCCCCTGTATACTTTTACCTGCAGAGTCCCCGTATATTGCCACCTGCAGAGCACCCATATACTGCTACCTGCAAAGCCCTAATATACTACTAACTATAGCGTCCACACATACTAATAACCACAGAACCACTATATATTGCTACCTAAAGAGCCCATAAAGCCTATCTATAGAGCCCCCACATACTGCTATCTACAGAGCCCCGTATACTGTACGTGCAGCACCCGCATATACTACTAACTTACAGAGCCCACATACAGTGCTACCTACAGAGCCCTATTTACTGCTACCTACAGAGCACCAATATACCTCTACCTACAGAGCTCCCATATACAGCTGCCTACAGAGCCCCCATATACAGCTCAGTACAGTGCCCCGTATACTGCTACCTACAGAGCCCCCATATACTGCTACATACAGAGCCCCCCATACTGCTACCTACAGAGTCCCATTTACTGCTACCTATATAGCCCCCATATACTGTTACCTAAATAGTCCCATATATAGCTGGCTGCCTGTTTTTGGGCCCCTATGAGGATGCCTCTTTGGTTCACCCTCTGCTAAGAATTCATGGTTCATTCCTCACTTTCAGTATCTTCTTGCTGTTAGTGATTATTATTGTTATTGTTTCCATCGTCAGCCTGAGCTAGTTACAATTGTATCCAGACCAGTGGAGACAATCCAGTAAATACAGCAGCACTCATCTCTCCTGTCCTGATTTCTTACATTTCACCTGTATGGATAGATTTGTGTCAGTTGATTGTAACATGGTAGCGAACCCTCCAGTGTGTGAGCAGGACTGGGTGACAACCTACTGGTTGGGAAACTCTTGTGTTTTGGGATTAGTCAAGATTCTTTCATTTCTTATTACAGCTGAGACAATCACACAATGGGATATTTCGTTGGAGGAACAAACACTTTTTTGCCCCCATTTGTCACTTTGATGAATTAGTTTTCATCTATTGGGGATCAGACGTCCAGTTCCTTCCTGGATCCAAGCTACAAAGCTGCTCTGCGCCAATTTCATGTAAATAAGGGATTTCCATCCATTTGGCACTAATTCCCCCTAACAATCATTTATCTTGTGTCGCCCTCATTAACCTTGTGCGGTTTCCGTCTGAAGCGACTTCTTCCATCATCATTATTATTATTAACACAAAGCGACTTCCTTCAAACGCCGGGATCCATCATCATTCACGCGGCGATATATGGAGAGCGCAGAATTAGCATAACTTAATACAATAGCGGCGATAAGCTGGAGATCTGAGCCGCTGGCATCAAGAGGCAAATTAGGAGTGAAATTTGGCATAAACTTAACTATTTCCTTCCTAGCGGAGACCTGAGAGGCTGTCACAGAAGCAGACCTGAGTCCAGTATGGGCCAATGATTATCGTCCATGATCGGCCGACATTACGGTGTCGCTTAGAGTGACTGTCCCACCATTATAAGGAACATGAAGACATTACATCAGATTCTCTTTGACAATGAATTTGTAAAATATTAAGTACATTTTGCACAATTTTTTATTTCCTTTTTTTAATTAAAGTGACTACAAGACTTTTGCAATGTCCTTGCCCAAAGCCATAACTTGAAGCACCTAAGCCCCAATGCAAATTTATAACTCCCCCTCACCCCTCTTCCTGCCTACCATGTGCTTTTTATAATGCTTGGGTCTTATGAAGCCAAAGGTGCAAAACTAATTGCTGCCTTGGGTCTTCCTAAAGCTGCAAATCTGTGTGTGTCCCTGTTCTCTGTACTTTACAAATCAGGAATTTCCCCTTTTTTAGGAATTGGGTGATGTTGCCCTTTAAGAGATCCTGATACATTGTAGCAGAAGTTAGGAGGAAGTTTTATTGTGGCAGCCAGGGGGCAGCAGGTGGCAGAGATGAGCACATATAAGACAAGTGCTGCCAGTAGTAGTAGGCTTTGGCTAACGTTGTGGATTTGCAGCTTTGTGCTGGCGCCGGTCACTTAGAAGGTGGATGGGTCTATGGTTGACTTCATCCCGTCTCTTCTGAAAATGACTCTGGGTGACAGTAATGGAGATTTAGCGCAGTTATGAAAATAGAAAGACGATGAAGAAAAAAATTCATTTCTGTGACAAGTCGCAATCCTTCACTTAAGAAAAATCAATGTTAAGTTCATTACATTTTATGAGGCTCAGTATCTCCTGCGACTTCTCCGTGTGAAAGATGGTGAGAGCGAGATTACAGTCGCACAGGGAGAGCGTGGCCAACATTACTGGATCTATGAAGCCATAAACGCTATTGGGGTCACTTCTGAGTACAGTAGGGTCTCACACAATGGAGGGGTCACTACAGATCACCTGGGCAGGACGAGACATATAGCAAAGCTAAACATGGGTTCGGCCCAGGCCCACAGAGGAAACGGTGAACCCCCAGGGGGGCCACGATGCAGGAAGGGCCCCCACATGAGCAGTGACTGGCTCGGTGCACATGATGCATATGAGCAGACAAAAACAGCGACAAATTCTCATTTATGTATCAAATTGCAAATTATATTCATATATGGAAGAAAACAGCAGCAGCAAATCACACAACGTCCTCCATCTCTGGCCCGTAATGTGGACATGTAACTGAAGATCAAGCCCCCAGAATCAATCACTGGTGGGGCCCTGGTACTCTAATCCTACACTGCACTGAGTACAGATAATGTAGCAGATGTCACCTGCAGTCCTATGTAACACCACAGATAACACAGTGATATCTCTGAGTACATATAATGTAGTAGATGTCACTTGCAGTCCTATGTAACATCAAAGATAACACAGTGATAACTCTCAGTACAGATAAAGTAGTAGATGTCACCTGCAGTCCTATGTAACATCAAAGATAACACAGTGATAACTCTCAGTACAGATAAAGTAGTAGATGTCACCTGCAGTCCTATGTTACATCACAGCTAACAGTGATAACTCTCTGAGTACAGATAATGTAGTAGATGTCACCTGCAGTCCTATGTAACACCACAGCTAACAGTGATAACTCTCTGAGTACAGATAATGTAGTAGATGTCACCTGCAGTCCTATGTAACACCACAGATAACACACTAACTCTCTGAGTACAGATAATGTAATAATGTCACCTGCAGCACTATGTAACTCCATAGATTACACAGTGATAACTCTCTGAGTACAGATAATGTGGATGTCAGTTTCAAGGAAATTTTGCCAACAGGGCGAACATCGAAAAAGCGCCCCCCCCCCCCCCCGAACATTAACATGCTGAATACTTTAGATAAACGTGTCCTCATGTCACTTTTATTAGCGGCAGCAGGTGTAGGTTGATAGGAGTAATAGTCCCAAAAGCCTCCACCTGCTGTCATTGTTCTCACCTTAATATGATGCTCATCATTCTCCCCTGCTCGCGCCGATCGCCGGCAGAGCAGGGGAGAATGATGAGAGCAATCTTCAGCACCCGCTGCCGGGGAACAGTGCTTACTGTAGCGCTTCTTCCCCGGCGGCCTCCTGTGTTGTACTGATGTGGCACACGGGCTGCACACGGTTGCCACACGTGTGCCGCAAGTATTACACACTCAGTCACGGATATCTCCGGTACCGGTTTTTCCGGTACCAGAAATATCAGGACGTGTGAAACCGGCCTCACACACAGTGACTCACAGACCCTGCGATATCAATCTGCAGATTGCAAAGATTGCAGTGTGTGAACAATGTATGTAAGACATCCATCTCTATTTTAGGAAACAATGGTTTTCATTTGGGATGATAACGTATGAGAATAACGAGAGTGGCTCCCGTCCTCACCGAACATCTGTGAGCCGGTAATGGTCCATCATCATCTATAGGAGCCGGCGCAGACTTCTGTGTGCAGCCTCCGACCCTCTTCTGTGCCATTACATCACTCACCCCCCCACCAACCAGGACATGACAAGTGACATCAGCGAAGCCTCCCAAAATCACTGGGGCAGACTGAGGTATATACAGATCACTGGGGCAGACACTGGGGTATATACACATCACTGGGGCAGACACTGGGGTATATACACATCAAAGGGGCAGACACTGGGGTATATACAGACACTGTGGTATATACACATCACTGGGGCAGACACTGGGGTATATACACATCACTGGGGCAGACACTGGGGTATATACACATCACTGGGGCAGACACTGGAGTATATACAGATCACTGGGGCAGACACTGGGGTATATACAGATCACTGGGGCAGACACTGTGGTATATACACATCACTGGGGCAGACACTGGGGTATACACACATATTACTGGGGCAGACACTGGGGTATATACACATCACTGAAGCAGACACTGGGGTATATACATCACTGGGGAAGACACTGGGGTATATACACATCAAAGGGGCAGACACTGGGGTATATACAGACACTGTGGTATATACACATCACTGGGGCAGACACTGGGGTATATACATTACTGGGGCAGACATTGGGGTATATACACATCACTGGGGAAGACACTGGGGTATATACAGACCCTGGGGTATATAAAGACACTGGGGCAGACACTGAGGTGTATATACAGACACTGGGGCAGACACTGAGGTATATACACATCACTGGGGCAGACACTGGGTTATATACAGACACTGGGGTATATACACATCACTGGTGCAGACACTGGGGTATATACATCACTGGGGTATATACATCACTGGGGCAGACACTGGGGTATATGCACATCACTGAGGCAGACGCTGGGATATATACACATCACTGGGGCAGACACTGGGGTATATACAGACACTGGGGTATATACAGACCCTGGGGTATATAAAGACACTGGGGCAGACACTGAGGTATATACAGACACTGGGGCAGACACTGAGGTATATACACATCACTGGGGCAGACACTGGGTTATATACAGACACTGGGGTATATACACATCACTGGTGCAGACACTGGGGTATATACATCACTGGGGCAGACACTGGGGTATATACATCACTGGGGTATATACATCACTGGGGCAGACACTGGGATATATACACATCACTGGGGCAGACACTGGGGTATATACAGACACTGGGGTATATACACATCACTGGTGCAGACACTGGGGTATATACATCACTGGGGCAGACACTGGGATATATACACATCACTGGGGCAGACACTGGGGTATATACAGACACTGGGGCAAACACTGAGGTATATACAGACACTGGGGCAGACACTGAGTTATATACACATCACTGGGGCAGACACTGGGGTATAAACAGATACTGGGGTATATACACATCACTGGGGCCGGGACTGTGCATACAGTAACAGATGCTCCATGTCTGGACTCACCCAGATCCTGATGAGGGGAAGATGAAAGGCAGGAAGGCAGAGCAGATTCCATAGACAATACAGGCACAGAGCAGACTCCATAGAGACAACAGGACAGCACAAACTCCGCCCACAGAAAAACTTCCTTGCTGGAGTCAGACATGTGACACAGCAGGGGTTGCAGGGAGAGTCGGCACCACGTTATCTGACAGGGGGGCCACTCTGCCGCCCCCTGTCTTCAGGAAGCACTGCCGCCTGAGGCAAATAGCTCAACTTGGCTCATGATAGGTGCGGCCCTGCAGGCGCCCCCTGGCTTGGGAGGCGCCCCGGGCGATCGCACCCCCGTCCCCCCTAAAAACGGCCCTGATGTCACCTACAGTCCTATGTAACATCACAAATAGCACAGTGATAATGTACATATAATATCTTCTACCACCACATGTATCAGTTTCTTTTTCCACCTCATGTATCAGGTTATTCTGCCACCAAATGTATCAGGTTCTTCTACCACCACATGTATCAGGTTCTTATACCACCTCATGTATCAAGCGCTTCTACAACCACATGAATCAGGTTCTTCTACCACCAAATGTATTATGTTCTTCTACCACCTCATGTATCAGATTCTTCTATCACCACATGTATAAGGTTCTTCTGTCACCTCATGTATCATGTTCTTCTATCACCTCATGTATCAGGCTCTTCTACCACAACATGTATCAGGTTCTTCTACACCACGTGTATCAGGTTCTTCTACTGTACAAGTACATGTATAAGCTTCTTTTGCAACCACATGTATAAGGTTCTTCTACCACTAGAGTTGAGCGACTTTGGTCGGATCGGGTTTCATGAAACAAAATTTGTTTCAGATGAAACTGGTCCGACTAGGGTAAAAAAAGTCGGAGTTTCGTCCGAAACCCGACCTCAATGCAAGTCAATGGGAAATAAAAGTCGTCATTGAGCGGATGACATTCATCCACTCAATGCCGACTTTTATTCCCCATTGACTTGCAATGGGGTTGGGTTTCGGACGAAACTCCGACTTTTTTTGCCCTAGTCGGACCAGTTTCATCTGAAACAAATTTTGTTTCATGAAACCCAATCCGACCAAAGTCGCTCAACTCTATCTACCACCACATGTATCAAGTTTCTTTTCCCACCTCATATATAAGGTTCTTCTACCACCACATGTATCGGGTTTTTTACATCCACATGTATCAGGTTTTTCTTCCACTTCATGTATCAGATTCTTCTACCATCACATGTATCAGGTTCTTCTACTGACACTTGCAGGATCTTCTACCAGCACATGTGGCAGATTCTTCTACCACTTCATGTATCAGGTTCTACTACCAACTCTTGCATCAGGCTCTTCCACTTTTGATTTGTGGAGTTTCTTCGATGCTTCTGAGCTCTGCTTAACCTTTCCTTGGCTCATTTTTGCTCTCAAGGTAAACAAAGCACTAAGCGTTGACTCATCAATCATCAGAATTACAGCAAATGACACAACATCACAGTGTTCCCAGAGAACTGGTAGAAGCCTCTCGGAGAGGAGAACTAGGGGAGCTGTCATATTGTCACTCAATGTCACCCTCGTAAGTGAAATGAGACAAATCATCTTCCAGAGCCATCATGGCCTCCGCTGTGCAGATGGAAAATGTACTTTCTTGTCACTACTTTATCAGTGAACTTCATGCAAAAAATGAAGAAACTGGAACAAAAAGTCAAGACTCTGAAGTATGAAGTACATTAAGTCTACTGCAGGACTCCCAGGAATATGTTAGGACTACACATCTCATCTTACCCTGGAGCAGCAGTTCATGTTGGAAATAACACAGCGGAGTGATAGACGGCTCATATAATATGAGAGATTTACAAAGAGGCCAAAAATAGTCAAAAATATCATGAGACATTGACGCGGTGGGAACGAACACTCTCGGGGATTGATTGAGGCATCATCAAACCAAGATCTTTATTGTCTCAGAGTATAAAGATCTCTGGAGCAATAAAAATAATGTCATCCTATTTTTTCCTTTTTTAGATATTTTTTAATGCCTGTGTGAGTACAGATTGACATATTTTTACTGTATTCTAGAACCTTATTACCTGTGTTACTATGGCACAATTTTTGTTTTCTAGGTCCCCAGTGCCAACTGGACAGGGGGACTCCAGACTCCATTATCCCATTAATTGTAGACGTCCCCTTTGATTATGTTGTGATCACAAGTGATCAGACTAATTCACAGCCAGGATCGGAGGTTTCTCCGAGATAAACTTTCACTAGACCACCAAGGCTTGTTGGTGGTCATTAGAGGCTAAGCAAAGGTCCTTCTCTCAAGCCAATGAAGGGTAGTCATGAATTGGAGTATTATGATGCCCTTCCCTTCTTCAAGGGTGTAAGAGTCACTAATTTTTTGAAGCTACAGATGATGGTTGTGGTAGTGATGTAACGGCGTATCTTGGGGGTCTAATCCGCTTTATATATGATGTAGTGCAGCGGTAGAACACTGTGCAGTGATGAGGCAGGAACCCAGCAAAGTTCAAAAAACAAAACGGCTCTTTAATTCTTCAACAAACAAAACACAGCACACAATATCCTCCGGTTTGCAGCGGGGAAACAGGACAGTCCACCTCTGGATCACAGCCGGGTACAAGATAGTCTACCTCCTGTTCGCAGCTGGGCACATATCCTCTGGATTACAGTCACTAAGCACGCCAGTTCACCTCTGACCTGTTGCAATGGGCGACTGCACCGCTGTGTTAATGTTCTACTCACAGCATTACACAGTACACGATATCCTCCGGATCACAACCAGGAACCATATCCTCCAGTTTAGAGTCACTAAACACGCCAGTCCTCCTCTGACAGTTGCCGTGGGCAATTGCACTGCTGTGTACCCTGTGGGTGCCAGGCTTTTTAGCTGCCTTGGCTGTTTGGCTCCACTGTCCTGCATTTCCTCACACAGGTGGAGCTCTGCAGAGCCTCTTGCTCTGTACTCCTGCCAACACTAGACTGACACTGACTCTGAACCTGACACACCTAAACAATTTACTGCAGGGCTTTTAACTGGAATCTGTGACCTTCAGCCACATGGAAAACCCAGGCCGGGATTGAAACGGAGTGCACCACTACCATCTGTAGCCCAGAGCAGGTTTTCCCTAAATCTGCCTTGGACAACCAGCATGTCCAAGACCTATACTCACTTTAGTCTGCATTGCAACCACAGCTATGTCTGTGACTGCAATGCCTTCTCATGGCCTCAGTACGCCTCTGTGCGCATCCTGGGGGAACATACACTGACCCTTACATGTAACACCAGTCACTGCCTCTCAATGACTTGTCCCTGACTATGAAGAACAGACTACCATAAGATACATAACCTCTGGTGACAAGATGCAAACCTGTGACTTATTTCTCTTCGTCCCTGTATATACACTCCCATTATAGACTAAGAAGCTTCCAGTGTGGAGGGGGTTAATTAAAGGCACAATTTACTCCTGTACAGTCTTTCACCCAGTTAGCTGGCTGAGGTCCAGGACACCCGTTTTCTCGGTAGTGACTCTCTGAAGACTCGTCTTGCCTTAATGAATCAGCCTCTTATTGGATTGTGGCTGATTTAGTGTGGTTGTGTGCGACGCCTGCGTTACGTTATTACTGTCCTTTCTCATTGTTGTATTCCGCACTCTGACACCCACACCAACAGTCTCATTTTCTTCTCTTCACTCAGTTGCTTGTGTCTGGGAGATAAGCCGGAAGCGCAGCAGATAATCGTTAAGACAATGTAATATGGATGTGACTGCAAGAGATAGAAATTTAGGAGAAAACAGAAGATTTGTCAGTCGGCAAGGAGCTGGGGAATCTGAACAGACTGTGCCCGGTGGCTAGATGCAGGCAGCAGCTTCTCTGCACCTTTACTTTTAGGCCAGCGAGGAGGTCAGGGCAGTTTGGCAGCAACTAGGAAGTAACAAGTTGGCCACTACCAGGATAAAGAATTGGACCCTAAAGCAAAATCTGCAGCGCCCCACCTGGTACATGTAGAATAGCAAATAGGAGAGAAGAGTACGGACTGCTGCTGCAGCAACAGCCGGAGCTTGCCCAATCCGTTATATGTGCCATCACAGTGCCGCATTCACGACTGCCACATAATATGACACCTCCATAGTGCTCCTCACACAGGAAGATGCCCCCAAACATTACCATGCACCAGTAATGCCCCCTATACAGTATAATGACCTCGCAGTTCCCCCTACACAGTATGAAGGCCGAACAGTGCCCCCTATACCGTATGAAGACCTAGCAGTGCCCCAATACAGTATAATGACCTCACAGTGCCCTCTACACAGTATGAAGGCCTAAGAGTTCTCCCTACACAGCATGATGGCATATCAGTCCCCCGTATACAGTATAATGACCTCACAGTGCCCCCTACACAGTATGATTGCCTAACAGTGCCCCTATACAGTATAATGACCTCACAGTGCCCCCTACACAGTATGATGGCCTAACAGTGCCCCCTACACAGTATGAAGGCCTAACAGTGCCACCTACACAGTATGATGGCCTAACAGTGCCCCCTACACAGTATGAAGGCCTAACAGTGCCACCTACACAGTATGAAGGCCTAACAGTGTCCCCTACACAGTATGAAGGCCTAACAGGGACCCTACACAGTATGAAGGCCTAACAGTGCCACCAACACAGTATGAAGGCCTAAAAGTGCTGAATACACAGTATGATGGCCTAACAATGTTGCCTATGGAAGCAGGTTTGCGGGATGCAGTGACAGACAGAAGGCAGAGCAAAGGTTAACAAGTTTAACAGCTTTATTGAAACTGGGGATGAACTCCTCACAGGGAGATGAAGGGTTAAGTGGGGGAATAACAGTCCAATTATGAAGGTTATGAAGAGTTAATAAACGAAACAACAGGAGTTCTTTGGTACACTTAGCGTGTCGGGGTCCTTCAGACTGCAGGTACTACTTGAGGGTTGATGGCGCCGACAACGGCTGATGCGGTGATGGTCCAAGGATATTTTGTTGACAGCAGCCGTCGGTCTCCGGCACCTTCCGCTGAGCCCATAGTCCATGAGCATATGCGACCAGAACAAACAAGGCCGCAGCACTTTCAGGGTCCACCGTGAGCGGGCACGGATATGCAGGTAAGGTGGGCCACAGACGTCTATCCAACACCCGGTTCTCTCTCTGTGACACTCGCGCTGTACTCATGGTTGCGGCATGCACGGCACCTTGTTCTCTGCCAGTTACCGGGTACACTGCGCTTCTCCCTCTGTAGTCCCCGCTGATGTCAGCGGGAAACGCAGAACGCAGGCCAGCGCAGTCCCGTTGCTCAAGGGACGGAGCACACCTCTCTCTGTGCTGCGCGCTGCCTGCTCCCGCCAATACTAACTGTTTCCCTGCGCGCTGTGGCTGTAACCTCTTAGCCACGCCCTCTGCTTCCGAGTGCAGAGGTCTGTCTGGTCTCTTACTCTTTCCTCCAGACAACGGAGGAGACAGCCCCGACAGTTCCGGACCCGGCACAAGACAGGTACCCAGAGCAAAGTTTTCCTTCTTACACCTACACAGTATGACGGCCTAACAGTGCCCCCTACTCAGAATGAAGGCCTAACAGTGCACCCTAAACAATATGAAGGCCTAACAGTGCTGCCTACTTGGCATGAGGGTGTAAGAAGGAAGACCGAGCTGCGGGTACCTGAGTCATGTCGGGTCCCGGAACTGTCGAGGCAGCGTCCAGTGTTGCCGGGGGGAATAAATATGGGACTGGATAGGTCCCATGACCCCGAGAGAGTGGGTGAGGCTAAACCAGGCAGAGAACAGGATGCGCAGGAAAAAGGAGCGAGTTTCACTCTGGCAGTGAAAGCGGAGGCAGGTGTGCGGCGCGCTCCCCAGCGTGAGAGACAGCGCGCAGGCGTGCTCCGGCATAGTTCACGCTGACGTTCTAATAAGACAGTGAGTGTGCAGAGCATCGCACGCCCGGGTGAGGAGAGTGTAGTGTCTGCCCAGAGGAGAGGGCTTCTGGTGCAGGATGATAGACTCGCAGCAGCACACGTGTTGGACAGAGACTCCTACAGTGCTCCCCACTTTGGCTGCACAGACTTATGGACTAGGGGCTCAGCGGGCAAAACCATTGACCGCCCGTTGCCGCCAGAAGCTGGACCGTGATTTGTGGATTTCACATGAGGACACTGCGCTAACTGCTGTCGGTACTCCAACTGCTATCAGACTATATGTGGATGAGGACCAGAGATGACCACGATAAGTTCCATTTACATATCAGACTGTCGCGTTAACCCTTTGTTTTCTCCCCTTGTTACTATCCATTGGTTAATGTCATTAGCTCCCTGCGAGGAGACGATTGCCACCCTTTTCTTTGTTAGCCAATTAAACAACCTTGTTATACAGCCTTGTTGTGAAATCCCTGAATTACTGCATTCTTGCACCTGCTTACATTTGGTGTAGTCGGCAGGATGCCGTCTACAAGAGGCAGAGGCAGCAGAACAATCTGTCATGGGTGCCCCGCAGTCCAGCTTGCCACTGGAGGCCATGCTCAGCAATCTCTCTAAATTCACGGGGATAATCTATTGTTGTGGAACTGGACCGAGTGGGTTAAAAGCATGTGGAGAATATATCCTATGACTCCTGCTATGCAATCGGAGATTGCTCTGATGGTCCTGGACGGTGGGGCTAGATGTTCTGTAATGTTTTGCCCCCCTCATGAATGGGACTCATTGACCAAGTGTTACAGTTTCTGGAAGAGATGCATGTAGATGTAGGGTCGTGGGCCGGGCTGGGGGGTGGTCCCTCTTCTTACCGCGCAGAGACGAAACAGAGAAAAGATGGAGACAGATTCTGGGTGCAACAGGTCCAAGTTTATTGTCCACCGTCCGACTGACAGCCCTCACAGCACACCGCAATATCTCTTTCCTCACGGCCCTCCATGTCCAGGGCTGCTTCACACACCGTACTTTTACACCAGGGCCGTATTTGTACGTACCGCCCCTTTTCCACTCGATGACGATCCTGTCAGCTCAGTCACTGTGGCCGCCTTAGGCCCGTACACCATCAGCACTTTACTGGTCAGTTTCGTCATTACACATACGGTGTCCCACAACCAGAGTCTCGTCTCTTCTGCGGTTCTTCCTGTCAGGACCACCCCCCCTGACGTTCTCTCTCCTCAGTCCCCCTGATATGGTTTTCCTCACAGTACACAAACTGTCGTAGTCCTCCTGTCACTGGAGCTCCCCCTGGGGACTGGAACTTTCTGGAACCCTCCTTTCAAATTTATATCAAACCCGGTTCCCTGTAACTCCGCCCCCATGACCAACGGTTTCCTAAGCCCTAAGCTGATGTCAAGTCCTTTGCTCACACTCCTCCCTGCCCTCTAATGGTCAACCCAAGGTACTGCACGTCCACTACACTTTCCTAGCTGTTTCCCCATTGTACTGACACCTGTCTGAACTGTGCAAACCTTCCTTTCTCTATTCTGACAAGTCCGTCTGTCCGTCAGGTCACCTTCCCTACATAGACCCCACCAATGTTGGGGAAATGCGGATGCGTTTGTTCAGCCATATCCAAAGAGAGGGGGAGTCAGTGACGCAATACCTTAATGCGCTACAAGAGGTGCATGCACTTATCGCTTGACGGGATGATGTGGGAGTAATAGAAGTGGGTGTCACGGTGTGACTCGACCCCAATGGGTGGTCACACTGGTCGGCCAATGGACGGTGCAACTCACACACAAAGGGATGGAAAAGGCGAAAGGAACTCCCTAGAGATAGGGAATGAGGGATGGTCACCACCTGAGCTCAGCCTGAGCCTGTCCCTACACTCCCTTAACACCCTATGCAGGTCCTTCCCCCTGCCGCCATCAGGAAGCTAATCCCTAGTGTCCCCTTTCTCTGCCCTCGCTAATGCACTGGCCGGCAAGGAGCACTAGCCTTTGCCACTGGAGATAGTACACACAGGGGAAAGTGACAAACATCACACTTAGCCTATATGCACTGCTGAAAAGCGCAGACATTAACAGCAACAGGACTCCTAACACCAAACATGGCAGGCACCAGAGAGCTACTTCTGCTAGGCTGGTCTCCAGAAAGGACCTGTATAACCAACAGTCAGCTGATGCATCAGGTGACCTTTTAAAGGATGTAAGGAGTGGTCACCACCCACATCAGCTGACCTTGCAGCACTGCAGTAACACCAGGTTGACAGCAGGGAAAAAGTGACATTAACCCCTGATGGCCTGAAAGGAAAAAAGTTTTAACTTAGTGGAGCCAGAACTGCCACAAATCCAAACAATGGATTGTGACAGTGGGGCTCCCTGATGTGATATTGAGGGACCAGTTCGTGGCAGGCCTCAGAGATACCTCGCCTAAGCAAGCTTTGCGGGAGTGCCTGCGTGCTAGGCTGTGTATGACGTTCTCAGAAGTTGGGGCAGAAGCGTGCCAAAGAGAGCAGGAGCAGGGGACAGCAGCCTTGGCAGGGATGGTCCTGAGCAATGATGTACCCACCTCACCCGCGGCAGAACCAGAGTGGGCTCAAGAGATTTCGAAGGAAGTCCAGGAAATGCGGGAAGAGTGGTCCAGCCTTAGAAGAGTGCCCGCTTCAGCCCAAAATATAACAAGAGAAATGAGTGAGTCAGAGTCCCGCTTATTTTTGAGCCCCATGCAGAGTGGAATTCGACTTGTTTCAAGTGTGGGAACACCAGTCACTACGCCCGAAGGTGTGCGAGATGGGGTCGTTCCCTACCTCAGCAGCCAATTAAACTAGTGGGCTACGTGGCTGGGGGATGCCGCCTGGAGCCTGAGAAGCCAAGGAGGAGAGAAGGTAGTCCCGAATGTTTAATTTCAATGAGTCCCCTCGCATGGGCTGAGATGAATGGGCGAACCGTTCGCTGCCTAGTCGATACCGGATTGCAGGTAACCACCATGCCGGAAACATAGTTTAGACGTTATTATCCTGAGGTGACGTGGCCAGAATGGGGCCCAGTAATCAAGCTGATGACAGCCAATCAGTTGCCTATCTCGGTCGCAGGGGTGGTCTGGATGCAGATTACAGTGTCCGGCAAAGATGTGGGTCGGAAAGAAGTCGTGTTGGTCACCAGAGACATTGGCAACTTTCATGCGGTGACTCTGGGGATGAATGCGCTGAAGGAACTCAGAACCCTCTTGATCAGTTAGCCACAAGATGCTTTTCTGGACCAATGGAGCCCACGAACCCGCCAGAGGAAGGTGTTTCAACAATTGATATGGGTTGCCCAGGCCTGGGAAACCAATGGTGCGTATATGGAATTAGGGCGCACTACAATATAAGGAGTAATACAAATAATATCTATGTAGTAAGAGGTGCCACATCAGGTAGAAATTTGAGGAACATCAATGTAGAAAAGAAAGGATACCTGTAACATGTGCACACTCACAATATATAATTAAAAATTTTAATTTTATTGGACACAATTTGAACAAGCATAGAGTTATAGGGGTTGTCGGGGCTTTTCACATAATCTCAGTGCATATCTGGGCTGCAGAATGGTGACAATAAGTAATTTACCTTTTGTCACCACTTTGCAGGGTTTTCTAGATATGTACTGAGATTATGTGAAAAGCCCGGACAACCCCTTTAAAAACAATTAAAAGAATACAACAAAATGCTCCAGGCCAACAGACCTCAAAATATTAAAGACTGATCATGTGTATGGAAAAATACATAATAATATCAATATATGATTAATCAAAACAGTGGATTATGCAACACTGGACGCCTCGACAGGATTGTACACACCCTCCAAAAAATGGGAAAATATGGCAATAAGAATGCTGTGATTTCAAATCCTGGCACAAGGGATAAAACAGAATATAGATTAAAGAGAATCTGTCACCTCAAATTGGCGGGCTATGTAAATGCCTTGTGTCCGGTCCGATGGGCGGTGTTTCGTCTTCTTTCCTCCACCCCATCCTTCCCCGCTGTCCGCAATATTTTCAGGAATTTGAGTAGGTGTCCTCCATAGTTCGTGCATGCGCAATGCAATCTTGCTTTGCCCAACTGCAGAAAAAGCTGAAAAGCATTACTGCACATGCGCACTATGTCCCGGAAGTATTTCGCTGTGTTCCGGGACATAGTGCTCCGGCGCATGCGGCTATTACCCGCAAAATTCCTACAGGAAGTGCTGCCCCAGTCTGGGAGAGATATTGGCAGATACCGCCTCAGATGTACAAGGAATTAAAGGAGATGCTGGCGTACATGCTGCAGAGCGGAGTCTTTCGGGAGAGTCAGAGCCTGTGGGAGGCTCCCATTGTTTTAATTTGGAAAAAGAACGGAACCCTGCATTTTTGTGTTGATTACAGTCGACTGAATGCTTGTACGGTGCCGGACTCCTATCCATTGCCCACAATCGAAGAGTTATTATGTGCTTTAGGAAAGGCGAAGTATTTTTGTGTCCCTGGATCTGGCCAGCGGGTACTGTCAGGTGCCCTTGGCTGAACACGATCGGCCGAAAACAGCTTTCATACTGCCCATGGGATTGTTTGAATTTAATCGGATGCCCTTCGGCCTCACTAACGCTCCTGGGATGTTCCAGCGAATGATGGAAAGATGCCTGGGGGACCTGAACTTCGAAGCAACACTCATCTATCTGGGCGATATCATTGTCTATGCAGCCACCTTTTGAAGAACATCTCCGACGGCTGGAGCAAGTATTGAGTCGACTGCAGAAAAACTGTCACTTTTTCCACAAGCAAATCGAGTACCTGGGACACATAGTATCCACTGAGGGAGTGAGACCTGCCCGTGAGAAGATAGCGGCAGTACAGGACTGGCCCACCCCAAAGACAGTGAAAGACATTCGGGCCTTTCTGCGGCTTACCGGTTACTTCCGAAGGTTTTTGAAGAATTTCAGCCATATTACTAATTCGCTGCTGGAACTACTAAAGGGAGTGTCATCTGGCTCAAAGAATCAGACTATCCAATGGGGCAGTAGCCGGGAAGAAGCCTTCAGAGCCTTGAAGATGGCCTTGACTGGGGCCCCAATACTCACAGCCCTTCATCCTTCACACTGATGGAAGCTTACATGGCTTGGGGGCCTTTCTATTGCAAATGCAAGAAGGAAAGAAATGGTTGATTGCCTATGCAAGCCAGTCTCTTCATGATTGGGAATGGAACCCAGACAATTACAGCTCCTTCAAGCGGGAATTGCTGGCATTGGTGTGGGCGATGACCGAAAAGTTCTCAGTCCTAGTGTGCACCGATAACATCCACCTGGAAAAAGCAAAATTGGCGGCCTTGGAACAGCGATGGATGGCCCGCATGGCAAAGTTTCTTTACAAGACCGCTTATCGGGTCGGAACCGAGAATACACATGCTGACGCTCTTTCGAGAGTGACCCATGAGTGGCCTAAGCATGACCGAGATGAATTGGAGGCCGAAGAGATTCCAGGTTTCCGGGACCTTGCTAGGTTGTTGGTGGCGACGCAGGGACAGATCGGAGAGGCGTCTGGGGAACAGGTGATGGGACGACCCCGGGATGACTGGATGCAACTCCAACAAGCAGATAAGGAACTTGCCCAGTTGAGACAGTGGGTGGCCCTGAAGCGACTTCACAGCCGGCGCGAGAGAGACACTCTGTCCCCAAGGGCTCTGCAGACTCTGAGACAGTGGGAGAGACTCCAGTTAGAGGACGGCTTGTTATATAGAAAAGTGCAGCTGGTGCGGTAGTTGGGGATCACCTGGCAAGTGGTGCTCCCCGAGTAGTTGATCCGTGTAGTGGCTACGGAAGCCCATGAGAAGGAGCTCACTTTGGTCCGGTGAAGACGTTCCAGTGGTTACAGAGGTTGATATATCACCACTGACTGAAGGCTGCCGTAGAAGAGGCCTGACAACAATGCCGGAGCTGTGAACTAGCCAAACCTCCAGAGTAGAGAACCCCGACGCAGACCATCGTGACTTCTGCCCCCTTAGAGTTATTGATGATCGATTACTTAACCGTGGGCCCAGCCCATCTCAGGTATGAACATTGCCTCTTGATGACTGACCACTTCACTAAGTTCGCGGTGGTGACTCCAGCTCGGGATCAGACTGCTGAGTCAGCGGCCAAGGTCATTTGCTGAGACTTCATGCGGGTGTACGGTTGCTCAAAGAGGATCCACTCTGCTTCCAAGGCCAAGTGATGGAAGAGTTAGATCGTTTGCACCAGATTGAGAAGTCCAGGACGACGCCCTATCCTCCTCAGGGTAGTGGAGCCAATCCAACGTTAATTCAGATGCTCTGAACATTGGAGGACAATCGGAAAATACGCTGGCCTGAGTACGTGGCCGAATTGGTCTGTGTGCACAATAATCAAGTACACAGTACAACAGGATACACTCAGTACACCCTGCTGTTCGGGCAAAAGGGACGAGAAATTAGCGAGCTGGAGTTGGTTCCGGAAGATCCAAGAACATCGACATTGGCTGCAGACTCTTCACCGGCTGGTGCAGACTAAGTGTCGGGAACTCCAACACCATGAAACGATGCTTATTTGAGGGACAGCACTCAAGGCCCGATATTGCGTGTTGGTCTGGGGCATATTGGAGCAGCGGTGGGAAAAAAAACCCGTATCGAGTGAAACACCGAGTTGGGTCCGATGGGCCGGTGTTTGAAGTACAACCCAAACGGAAGGAAAGAGCGCCTACCTGAATAGTCCATCGCAGCATGTTGCATCCTTGCTTGTCAAAGGGTCCTGAAGAAGGAGAGAGAATGCCAACCACAACCACCCCAGCGGTTCTCGACTGTGATGAGAAAGAGACACTCGCCTCGTTCTCAGACTTGGATAATCCACTGTTCACCAGTCCCAGGGTACTGCGTAGGCCTGAAACCCCAGAGATGGCAGATTCATCAGATCAAGATATGCTCCCATCAACTACCACTAAACCTGATTCTACCACTCAACCTGAACTAGAACCCGTACGGAGCGGACAACAGCTGGAATACCTCCCACTCGTTATGAACAAGACCAGTTTGTTTGGCAACTAATTATTCAAGAGATGGAAGAGTGTGAATGTCTGATGAAGGAACTCTCGCCCATGGAACGGCGAGTTAAAGGAGGGCGGGAGTATTAGGAGGAAGACCGGGCTGCGGGTACCTGCGTCATGCCGGGTCCAGGAACTATCGAGGCTGTGTCCAGTGTGGCCAGGGGTAAAGAATAGGGCACTGGACAGGCCCCATGACCTAGAGAGAGGGGGTGTGGCTAAGCCAGGCAGAGAACAGGAAGCGCGGGATAAGGAGTGAATTTCCCGCTGGTAGTGAAAGTGGAGGCAGGTGTGTGGTGCGCGACGAAGTGTGAGAGACAGCGTGCAGTCGTGCCCTGGCAGAGTTCATGTGGATGCTCTAATAAAACAGTGAGTGTGCAGAGCATCGTGTGCCCGGGTGAGGAGATTGTAGTGTCCGCCCGGAGGAGAGGGTGTCTAGTGCAGGACCTTAGGTGCGCGCAGCAGCAGGCGTGTTGGACAGAGACTCCTGCAGGGCTCCCCACTTTGGCTGCACAGATTTATGGACTAGGGGCTCAGCTGGCAAAACCGGTGACCGACCGTTGGACGGTGACTTGTGGATTTCACCTGAGGACACCGCGTCGACCGCTGTCGGTACTCAAACTCCCATCGGACTATATGTGGATGAGGACCAGAAAAGACCACGATAAGTGCCATTTGCATATCAGACTGTTGCGTTAATCCTTTATTTACTCCCATTGTTTAATGTTACTAACTCCCTGCGAGGACACCATTGCTTTCCTTTTTTCTTGTTAAACAATTAAACAACCTTGTTATACAGCCTTGTTCTGCATTCCCTGCATTACTGCATTCCCGCACCTGCTTACAAGGGCCTAACAGTGCCCCCTATACAGCATGAAGGCCTAACAGTACCCCCTAGATAGTATGATGGCCTAGCAGTGCCCCTACACTGTATAATGGCCTAACAGTGCCCCTTACACAGTATTAAGGCCTAACAGTGCCCCCTACACAGTATGACGGCCTAACAGTGCCTTCTACACAGTATGATGGCCTAACAGTGCCCCCTACACAGTATGATGAGCTTACAGTGGTCTCAATCAGTAAGATTCTCCGACAGTATGATGACCTCTCATAGCCCACCACACTCACAGCCCCCATAGCCCCTTCACACATTATATAGGGCCATTATGATGCCCTAATGTGTCCGTTTACACCGTATAATGACCCCACAGTGCCCTTCACACACTGTATGTCATGTTATGTATGTGTGTTGTAAGGGGTTGTAAAGTCTCGTTAACCCCTTAAGTTACATCCCGGTTGCTGTATATATAAAGGTTGAATATCTATGTAATATATATATTTATGTAACATATGTGACATGCACAAAATGTGAACAAGTCGGTCAGACAGTGCTCACGCCACCCAATGGCTGAAATACAACAAGAAAACACAAAATGACAAATTTACAAAAATACTCTGCAGTAAAAAATATGGCAGTAATCAGCAAGTGCTGGATAACAAATACAGGGTATTTAGTCGATATGTTTTTTGCAAAAAAAATATATGCCAAGCTGCTCCACCACGTCACGGTAACCCTTCACGGAGCAGTCCCTATCTAATGTATTTAAAACCTGAACATGTGAACAGTGTCTAAATGAACAGGATACAGACAGGCGCCTCCTAGTATATGGGCTTGTGGTTTATGGCAGCTCATTTATGTGCATGTCACACAAGAGAGGGGTGGGGTCTCCCAAACCATGCTGAGCAACGAAAAAACAGATTAAAAACATATGTGACATGCACAAAATGTGAACAAGTCGGTCAGACAGTGCTCACGCCACCCAATGGCTGAAATACAACAAGAAAACACAAAATGACAAATTTACAAAAATACTCTGCAGTAAAAAATATGGCAGTAATCAGCAAGTGCTGGATAACAAATACAGGGTATTTAGTCGATACATAAATGAGCTGCCATAAACCACAAGCCCATATACTAGGAGGCGCCTGTCTGTATCCTGTTCATTTAGTCACTGTTCACATGTTCAGGTTTTAAATACATTAGATAGGGACTGCTCCGTGAAGGGTTACTGTGACGTGGTGGAGCTGCTTGGCATATATTTTTTTTTGCAAAAAACGTATCAACTAAATACCCTGTATTTGTTATCCAGCACTTTCTGATTACTGCCATATTTTTTACTGCAGAGTATTTTTGTAAATTTGTCATTTTGTGTTTTCTTGTTGTATTTCATATATATTTGTGTGTATGTCATTGTACTGGTAGGGTAGTGTAGTATCCATGTATGGTCACATGATGGGGTACATTTTAGTGGTAGGAATAGTAGTGTAATTAGTTAAGATAGGAAGGGCATGGTGAATAAGGTAATAAGGACTTCCTTATAGAAGTCAGTTGGGGCCAGGGCACTCGTGCAGCTCACTTGGGCTAACTAGCCCCGGGCCACACCGTGTAACTCAATGTTACCGAAGGTTAATGCCCAGCCATATAGTGTTTGTGGCCAGGATTTCACCGGAAGGAGCAACAGCAACAGTGCTAGCGGTGCAGTATTAGTGGGACTGCAGTTCCCGGTGAAGACTAAGCAGTACGCGCAGGTCTCTCATTTTATGGCAACTTATTGTGTGGGCTGATGCCCTCAGGACTGGGGCTAAATGGCTGAGGGAGTCCCCTAACAAAGTAAGGCTGAACAGGGATAACTCTGAGGGATCGAAGGTACAGTCCGTCCCAGAAGCGAGCTTAGTGACAGAGAAAGAAGGACAGGGACAGAGGATGAGTTGCACCTTGTGAAAGCTGATGTTGATGCTGGAAAGAATATGAATATGCTGAGTACCAGAATCAGTAAAGTTACCTGTTTGAAAGTTGAATTGGACTGTGGCTCATTTTGTAGTAAACCGGATCAAGGAGTCCTTTAGAAACGGACAGAGGACCCTGATGGGTGAAGAAGCCACAGGTATGCATTGTTATGGCCAGTATGTGACGGGAGGGCAGGGTGTGCTAATACAAATGCTATCAGCCATGACTACTGCCCTGTACCTCCGTCACAGTATCACCATTTATCTTGGACTCATCACTACAAAGTACAGAGTCCCAGTATCTTCAGATTTTTCAGCCTAGGCCCAGCACATTGTAGGTGGCTATTTTGTGCCTGAACTTTAGAAGAGGTTTCCTCTGTGCATGATCCCCACCAGTGCCACCCCAGTTCGACTTTCTACTTCTTTAGAAAATGACAGGGAACTTCCATGGTGATTTTCTTCCACCTTACTCATCAAAAAAACGCTGCTGTGTAGGTGGTAACTTCCGCGGTCACCTGGACATCTCTGTGAGATGATGCAGCTCCATCTTTGTTAGATTTTATATCACTTTTGCTCCAGTATCTGATAAGTAAAGCTTCCATGATCTTCTTGTAGACTTCACTTTTCTTCGTCTTATGACATTTCTCTTCCATGTGGTGCCATTGCTGCCAGCATGATATGGGAAGTGGTTTTCTGTGTTAAATATTGCTTTTTTTATAGTTACCTGTCTGCTGGACACCGGTTTAATGAAGAATTAGTCCTGGGTCACACTTGCGAGTGCAATGCGAGAAACTCGCTCGAGTCTCTCGCCTCAATACCCGGCACTGCCACCGGCACTGCCACCGGCACTCGGGACCGGAGTGTGCGGCTGCATATCTTTCTATGCAGTTGAACACTCCGGTCCGAACCGCCGGCGGCAGTGCCCGGTATTGAGGCGAGAGACTCGCGCGAATTTCTTGCATTGCAGTTGCAAGTGTGACCCCGGCCTTGGATTGACTTGCGGTTGAAGTCTTGGTAATTGGAATTTTGCATTCTAAACTTTAGATTTGCTTCTAAGACTTTCATTATTCATTTTTGCAATATGGTCTTTTCTGGTTGCAAAAAAAAAAAAAATCATGTTTGCAATCAATAACACACAATTGTGGAGTATTTTGTAGTGTCCGTAGCAAATGTGCATTTTGAAAGTAAGATAAAGGTTTTCGGACAAATTTATAGGGGTGTACTCATTTATGCTTCAGCATTGCTTCTAATAAACAGCAGAGGTGACTCCAGGACATGCCATTCTTGCCCGGATGGTAAATTTCAAGTTTTATTTTAATCCTAATATTAGTGTTTTTTTTAACCAATTTCCAGTTTTTTTGCGAACACAAGCCAGTAATGCGACCATTAAATCCATAATCACCGCTTATCACTTCTGTTACTAGTGTCACAAAAAACGATGACTTCAAATTATAATTGCGGCAAAAATATGGAAATGGTGAAAAAATCAAAGCTGCTCCCACTCGGTAATTGAAAATGGAGGTATTTATAAGGCGATTATTAGAAGAGAAGTGTAATTATTGGAGGTGGGAACAGCTGGCCGCTGACATTGTTAATGTTCTTCTGCGTTATTTTATTCCGCTTGCAATATGGCAGATTTCAAGCAGATTCTGAATAGTCGAAGGCTCAGAGCAAATGATTCCAGCTCCGAGTACAAAAGACGTGAATTTGCTCCGATGTCAGAGCGCCAACCCCAGTGCATCCAGCCGTCGCGCGGCTTACACAACAATGACTTGTTTTTCTGCCTCTCACTTTCTCTCGGCATCAATATTCCGCTCGGATACATTGTTTCAGCTGCTGCTTTTGTTCAGAACCTTAAAATGTAGGAAACACTTAATCGTGGGAAACAAATACACCAAATTCCGTGAAGTCGAGCATCAGCTGCGGAGAACACCACAACATAGACTATCATGTATCTAATGAGCATCCATCTGATCCCAAATATCCATGATCAGATCAGGTTCTGGAGCAATAATGGGGCCCAGAGGTCCCACATAGTACAAGATGCTAAACAGAGGAGAACCTCCCCTACTGCTCAGAGTGGAGATCTCACTGACAACACGTCCATGAGCCAAAGCTTGGTGCACAGAGAAGTTGTCACTTTATGAATTGAGGACTTTCTGTCCTTCCCCAAAGAAAGAAAGAAAAATTCTGCAACATCTTTTCTCTCTACAATGTGTGGTTCCTCTGCTGTTCCTCCTGTAAATGTAAGACTAAACTAACTGGGTGTATAAGAAATGATCGCAGATCTGCACCGCGAAACACGTCCATGATAATATAATTCTGGCTTCAGCTTTTTTTATCCATTGAACTGCCCCCATATGAACCCTAACGCCCCCTCCACCGCCACCTGGTCCAGCACTTCAGAAAATACCACAATAACTGTGTCATCGCAAATTGCTGTCGCTGATCCCGCGTATTTGCTCCTGCTGCAGCTTCCGTGACATAAAAACTAGAAATCCAAACCAGTTTTTAGCGTAATTTATCCACAGGAAACATGAAAAAGTGACAGAGAAGATGAGCCCCCACAGTCTGCTGTGCCTGCAGAACATCGCCGCCGCGCCATTGTGCACTAATTCTGTAGTCAGCTCGCTTCTCCCCAGCTCCGCACCCACGCTCCATCTCCTCTCTCATGCAGATTAGTCCATTATTGTGCGAGGACGGATGGCGGTCCCAAGTCTACACTTGACAGCTATTCATTAAGCATCTCAAACCGTAGCATACTCCACTGTGCCGCGGCGCGGCCCTGGATCTGCCGCTCCACACTCTCTCATGTACACCTCTCCACAACGATCCATTAATGGGTGACAACATTTCTGCATGGAGCCATTGCTCTCCAGAGCGGGAGTGGGTGACATTGAAGAGTGAATAACTCACGTGAATACGAGAGCGCGAGCGAATCCGGCACCAAATAAACCGCGTGCTCGTTCCTCCTTCTGTACTCCGCAGGTGAATATTGCATCGTGTGAATTGTACCTTATAGCTTCATCTGCGTGGAGTGTGGACTCAGTAAATACTGATCTTGGACTTCATTGCTCCAGTCGCATCCAGAGCTGCACCGTGCGGAGCATAATCGGGGAGGTCTCTTCACTGATTTCTGGATGCAGATGAATTTCAGGAGCAACCAGCAGAACTTTGATGCAGCTTTGGGTGTGACTAGAGAAACATATGGCAGCTGCTTATCTCCATTTAGAACACAAGGATCGGGCATATTAAAATAAAACTGTCCTATCCGTCTCTATCTGATTCTGGGCAACAGTTGGAACACCTCCATTAACATCATGGGCTGCTGATCCCAAGGAAATTAGTGTTTTGCCATTTCTAACCAACATTTGTCTCCTTTGGTCTCAATGCTCTCAGCTTAAAATTTGGCGTAATTCTTATGGTAAAATTCCGATAAAGTGTCAAAGATAATAATGTTATTCGGAGGACCCCTGATAATCCTGTAAGGCCTCATGGACAATCTCCGGACTTTGTCTTTTGCATCAGGTCTGCAGTAAATTGCATCTAAACATCCCATGTTTAGTGCTGACCCAATCGATGGCCTTACAGAATTCTCAATCTGCGCTGAGTGTGAGACTCCGATAAAACCAACAGAAGAGATTTATCTCATCCACCTGCGCGATAACGCCCTGTTCTGAGGGTCTCAGTTTAGTGCTTGTCGCACAAAAAGAAATCATATTTCAGTAACACAAACCGGACACTTTACTATTACCAGGATTTATTTCATGTAGAAGTTTACACTCAGTTTAGCAATATGTCCGGAGTGCAGTAAACAGAGGCCGAGGTTCGTATAAAAATATAGCTCAAGAGTCGATCAACACCAGTGTCATTACTGTATCAGACAAGAGACTAATAGAACACAACTGATTATAAACTACATTAAACGCTCCCACCACCAGGTGGTGCTGTGGAGGATTGTTCTGCTTTGTCCTCTGAGTTTCTTTATGATGTGATTCCTAGTCACAGCACTCCGTGAGGCCAGGCTGGGTATTACAAGTAACACTTTATTATTCATTAAGGCTATGTGCCCATGGCACGTGTTAAAACACACACCAAAAACCGGACTCCTTCCCATAAATCGCGCGATTTCACCGCGATTTTACCCCGATTATGATCGCGATTTTGCCGTGATTTTCGTGTGCGATATTCAAGCACTTTCCAAGCGATTTGAAGCATCGCTTGGAAAGTGATTGACAGGTTGGTCACACTCGTCAAACATAGTGTTTGACAAGTGTGACCAGGTTTTTACTATTGAGGCTGCCTATGCGGCCTCAATAGTAAAAGATATAATGTTAAAATGCTAAAAAAAAAAATTCCGACGTCCCGCGTTGCCATCCCGGGCCTCAGCGTTCCCAGTAATGCCTTGCGAGACCTGTGATGACGTAGTCTCGCGTTGCTATAGCAATCTTGCTAGACCGCTAGATTCACGCGAGACTACGTCATCACTGGACCGTGCCGCAAGGCATTACTGGGAACGCTTAGGCCGGGAATGCAGCGCCGGACGTCGGAAGGTAAATATACCCCGATTTTTTATTTTTTATTCTTTTTTTTACAGGGGTATGGTACCCAGGGCCTGGAGGACAGTCTCCTCTCCTCCACACTGTGGGTACCAACCGCACATGAGACGCTTAACTTCCCGCATGGTGGGCATAGCCAGATGCGGGAAGTCAGCGATTCTCATGCATTCCTATGGGTGCGGAATCGCGGCAATTCTTTGCGATCCGCACAAAAAAATGAGCATGCTGCGATTTTTTCCGCGATGCGATTCCGCCGCGGAAAAAAGCGCAGCATTAGCACAGTATGTGCGGAATGCCATATGAATGCATGGGGGGCGTTCTGTACACGATTTTTAAACGTTTTTGCGCCGAAAATCGCAGCAAAAACGCTTAAAAATCGCTACGTGGGCACACAGCCTCAAGGATATTTGATTGAATAACAAAATAGCAGAAAATGATAACAGCGTGTCTACAATGATAGTTTCAGAAATTATCTTGTTGGGAATAAAAGTTGCTTTGTTTTTTGCCTGCAAGCATTCTGGGATCAAATGGCATTGCTGCACTTTCTGGAGATGATATATACAGAGAAGAATCATAGAGGATACAATTGATACAATGCAAAATGAAGAGAAACGTATAGGACCGCACGTCTTCATCATGAAAATCAGCCCTTAGCCCCATCCGTTGCCTCTCCAAAGTATACCGGGGTAACAAGTCAGATCCTGACATTTCTTCCTCCTGGATCTTCCCCATCACCTGTGAGCGATATTATTCAGAAGTGGAAGGAACCGCAGCAACTCAGCCACAAAGTGGAGACTCCGTAATGTTACAGAAAGGGGGATGAGGAGCAGAAAAGTCACTACTGCTCTACTGACCCCATAAATGCAGAGTTCAGACCTCTTCTGGTATCAGCACAAACACTACGCCCCTGCCGGGGCCAGGATCTTCATGTCCGAGCAGTTACATGCAGCTGTACATCACCAAGCACAATGTCGAGCATCGGATGGAGTGGTGTAAAGCTGACTGACACCACAGGACTCTGGAGGAGAAGTGTTTTGTGCAGTGACGGATCACAATTTTCTATCTGGCGTCTGCTGGAAGAGTCTGGGTTTGGTAATTACAGGAGGATGTTCCCCAACCCTGACTGCATTGTGCTGCTGTACAGACGGTGGCAAAGGGATAATACTATAGGCTCGTTATCAGGGAGCCGCCTTGGCCCCCTCAGCTCAAGTGACAGGAAATCTTAATCTTCAGCACAAGACAATTGTAGCTTCAGCTTTGTGGGAAAAGTTTGGGGATGGACCTTCTCTGTCCCCCATGACTGTGTCCAGTGCACAAGGTCCACACAGACATGCAGACAGGAACATGATCGGAAGCACAGAGCCCGGACCCCAAACCCATCCAACATGTAGAACAGAGATTGTAAGCACGGCTTCCCCCCAATATCTGGGTCTAACCTCATAAATGCTTTTCTAGATGAAGGGACAAAAATCTTCTGAGACGTCTCCAAAATCTTGAAGAAAACAAAAAAGAGCGGGAGCCGTTATATCTGCAGAGGAGCACATACTTTTTTCCATATTAGTGTCTATGGATGTTGTAAGACAGAGCTTACTGAGTGTTTTGGGGGACACTCGCTTGGCAATGGAATGAAGGCACACAGTAAGGTTTTTCTCACATAAACAAGTCCATGCGGTTTATTATGCAATCATAAACCGTACCACGAACAGTTCATTACATACATCACTGGAACATAACAATTAAGCTTTGCGGTCTCTAAACACACTGGCACATGCTCCGTCCAGTTCCCGTGGGTGACCACACAGTTCATTAACTGACATTTGTCAGTGCACACAGTTCCCCCATAGTCTGGGTTACTTTCCAGGAGCTCCTGCTCCAAATGCTTACTCCTCGTCAGTCCTAGGTCCCCGAAGAAGCTGCCTAACTGGGATCACCGTCCTGTGACAGTGCCTTGCTCACAGGCCACCCGACAGTCCAGATCCACAGCATGATGGTAGCTTCCTCAACACAATAGCCGTCACAGGCTCTGCAGGTTCATGGCCTCACCCTGTGCTTTCAGGAATCCGATACACACACACAGGACCTTCCAACAGAGACCTTCAGGACCTTACACACTGACCATTCAGGTCCATACACTCGAGCCATGTGACCAGACCTCAGTCACATTATATAGCTGAAACCACCCCCATAGGTGGGTGGTGTATGTGTGGTTAGTCAGTCCCGCCCAGCTCCCCGACTAACCCTATAAGCCCCCCTATTATAAACTAAGCAAAACTCATGGAACTACAAGTCCCAGCACAACAACATTATTTCAGGATTACAGTGCAGAGGACTTCTGCGACACGTACCGGCCATTTACAATCATGCCGGTCACTGTCTCACTATCATATATCATATCATATCAGCCTGTGACTGCCATGCAATCCTATGGCCTCAGTACGCCTCCGTGCGTATTCTGAGGAGCACATAGAGTGCCCCCTAGCTGTAACAGAGGTCACTGCCTCACAATGTAGTTGGAGGACAGAGGTGGATGTGGGAGGCACATACTTTTCTCCATATTAATGTCTATGGATGTAGATGAGGACAGAGAAGCCCCTGGAAGTGGATGTGGGGGGCACATACTTTTCTCCATATTAATGTCTATGGATGTAGATGAAGACAGAGAAGCCCCTGGAAGTGGATGTGGGGGGCACATACTTTTCTCCATATTAATGTCTATGGATGTAGATGAGGACAGAGAAGCCCCCGGAGGTGGATGAGGGGGGCAAATACTTTTCTCTATAGTAATGTCTATAGATGTAGATGAGGAAAGACAAGTCCTCGGAGGTGAATGAGGGGGGCACATACTTTTCTCTATTTAGTGCACATAAAGGACAATCTCTCTTGCCGGGGAGGATATATGGCCGTTCTGTCCTCGATCAGGATCCACCATTGACGTTCCGCGCTTACAGTAGGATCAGAGTGCTTCTCACTCTCTGGAAAACCAGGAACGTCCATGCATTTTGCAGACATCTGTGTAATACTTCATTTCTCCAGAGGAGGCGCTGCTAGGAAATAGGATACTTGTTGCAGAGTTCCCTTATAGATTGCAGCTGATCATTAGAGGAACCGTGGAAATATTTTCTATTATCTTAGATATGTTGCAGTTTTTGGTCCTCTAAGTAAAAACATGCCAGTCTCCAGGTGATTGCCACGGGCCCTTAAGCCCAGTGTGCCCCGGTAACTGCCGACATTTCCCAGTGGAGACACAAAATATTGGACCGTGGTTACATGGGTAGTTTTGACTGCCGGCTGGAGATATTCTTCCATCAGTGGTTATAGGGATCTTGCGTCCTCCATATCTTGCCATGTTTCCCGCTTCTCCCATTTGTTACGTTGTTTCTTCTGGTGCTGACAATGTATCAGGGACGGAGTTTCCAGTTATCGGATTCAGTTCTGCTACAGTGAATAAAGTGACATTTAATTTACTTAAATACAGGAAATATCTGCATAGCAGAGCGCAGGCGGCGCGGGCTTGTAAATCATCCATACGTGGCCGGTAGTATGCGCCATCAGATCGATGCCGCCCGGGTATGAAATCCACTTTAGGAGAGATGATCCTGAAGAACAGATGTAAGGGCTCATTCATATAAGTCACTTTGTATGATCCAAGCTCTTCGTCATGGAAACGAGCAGAGAAGCCGCGGAACGAGGGGCAGACTGCAGCCGCCGACGTGAATAATTCACCGCATTCCTGCAAGATATAAACATATGCAACAAGATGATCAGTAATGGGGGTCTGCACAGCACGGTGCTACGCTGAGCGATCAGAACATGGATGGGAGTGATGCCTGTGGAGCGCCCCTTTAATAGCGCCCCCAGTACGTTCCCTTCACTACGGGTGACCCAGATCCCTCCGAATTTGCAGACGTCTCACTTTACAATGATTTATGCTGCTGATTTTCACTTTTCTCCCTCCGCAGTTTCCTTCTCTTTCTATAGCGAGCAGATGGCAATGAAGAGTGACATTGACCCTCAAACTGGTGTCGTCTCCTCACACCGATCCCCGGATTAACTAATCGCATCAGTTTATTGTTATCCACAGTTTTGATACCAAATGGAACCTGCCACAGGTATTTATCCTCATAAGAAAGAGGCTGCGCCTGTAGAGAAACCTGCTGACGTCTCCAAAGACTGCGACTCTGATGAGAGAGACTCAGCGAAAGCAGGTCAAGGAGGTGCAGGAGCGAGAGAAGCAGCGAGAGGGGGGAGCTGGACACAAAGTACAAGACGGAAAGTTCTATCCTCACGAGTAGCAAAAAACACCAGAAAAATGTAATGGAAAGGAGCACAGACTGTGGGGACCCGATCACATCTAAAAAGATAAATCTCATATAAGAGATTGACCAGCCGAACAGGTGCGAATCATCGTGCTACAGCCGGACTCCCGGCACAAGTCAGACTTTGTACAGGAAACAGCATTATGGTATAACAATTGACCGCTAAGGAGGAGCAGAGTATCTATATTGCGCTCCGACCCTCTCCCATTTGGCCTGCTCAATACTGTCCTGGAGACTGGAAAGAAAAATATCCCTGTAAGAGGAACACCATCGGGTAACATAAGACGGGTATAGTCTCCCTCCAGCTGACGATGATCGATCATCACTCTGGCTTTAAAAGGGATAAAGCGGGACATGTGAGGGTTAAGTGCGCCAAGAATGCTCGACTGCCTCCGCATCTCTCGTGCCGTGTCATGCAACGCAGGAAATGTCCTCTGACCAAACCAGGGTAAGCTCTGGAAAGAAGCCGCGAAATTTATCAGCGTTCGAAAGCATCATAGCGAGGAGTTCTGCTAAGCGGAAATAGCAGAGGTCATTCCTGCCCAAAAGGAGGACTAAGCTTACAGGAGATGAAGTAGTCTGAGCAATCTGAACGACTTCAGGAAAAACCTGAGGCCATGTCAACCCCCTACTCCTTTCCAGAAGACATCAATCCCTTGAAAGTCAAAACCTCTTCCACCTGGCCGACACGCTGCTTTTTTGGATGCCCGGAAGATGTGAGTCACCCAGAATCCACACTGTGGGTTTCGCACCACCTACAAAAAGATGATAAAATTAATGTCTGATTATACCTGAGAAAAGAAGAGGAACAACATCTACCAGTGCACTGAATCTCAGAGTTAGGCAAACCAACAGGGACTGCTTCTGTAGCCGCTCCGATCCTGAAGGAGTGGCTACCAAATTCCTTAGGAAATGGAAAAAGCAATTGAAATTTAAATACTGTAAGAGGAGAACCATCCTCATGGGAGAAAAAGAAGAAGCCAGAACTCTGAAAAGATAAATAATTATTAACAAGGGTCAAAGGACAAATAGGACCAGGGATGGCAAAAAGGGGGACACATGAACTAATACCAGACTGGTCGGTTTTCGATTTTCGAATGCAGATATGAAGACCTCCTTTCCAAGGAGTGATGTCATCATGTTGGAGGCTTCCCGGAGTGTGCTTTGATGAGGAAATCAATTCGCTAGTGCGCAAGTGGCCAAATTCAGCAGAAAAAAAGAGCAGGTTCGAAAGGAGATGAACAGATGGTGTACGTACTATGAATTAAACGAGTAAGGCTGGTTTCACATTAGCGCTTTTGTGCGCAGCGCATCGTGCGCACCCGTGCGCATGCGCACTGCGCACCTATACTTAACATGACGTGCGCATGGTCTTGCGCATACTTGCGTTTTCGTGCGCATGCGTTTTTTTGTCTTTTGCGCCAGGCGCGCCAGACGCAACATGTTGCATTTTTGGTTCCGCCCTGTCTCGTCAAAAAAACGCATGCGCACGCTTGCGCACGGAATGCGCAAAAACACCACATTGGAGCCTATGGGAACGCATGCGTGCGCATGGTCTTGCGCACGCTTGCGTTTTTTTGCGCATGCGTTTTTGAGTTAAACAAGTCTAGAATGTTCTCTAGACAATGGAAAAAACGTCACACTTAAAAACGCATGCGCATAAAAAACGCCAACGCATGCAAAAAACGCATGTAAAACGCAAACAACGCTGCGTTTTTTTTACACATCAGCGTGCGCATGATGTTAAAAAAACGCGCGTTTGTTTTGCGTTTTTCTTTGCGTTTTTTATGCGCCCGATGCGCTGCGCAAAAAAACGCTAATGTGAAACTAGCCTAAGCAAACTAAAAGAAATAGGCAGTCTGTTCTCCTGACAAATGTTCCCCCTTCTCCATCCCTTTGTGGCCTGGCGGATGATGAAAACCTTGGTAACATAGGTCCATTCAAAGAGGCAAAAGTAAAAAGCCAAACCAGATAGGCGGTTCTGAACAACTGCCCCTGATACACCCATGCTATGAAGGTGAAGTAACACCCATGCTAAGAAGGTGAAGAAAATATTCGATAGTATCCTCCAATCTGGTGTCGTCACGTCAGATGACGCTCCTGATCTATCCCATACTGAGTTATACCACTCCCTCCACGCCTTACCATAAGAACACCATGTAGATGGGGCCACTGAAGATCTCACCAGAAACAACAATCATCCTCCATCACTTGCCACATGAATGATGGGCATGGGTGCACCTTTGCTTTGGCCGTGGGGAACCATTCCCAGAATTTCTGTCAATTGAAACAAGAAAGAGAATCAGCAAGGACATTTGTACAATGAATATTGGGAGCTAAAAACCAGATGTTGAAACAGACATTTTAATACTATGAACCGAAGTAATTTGTTAACCGATAGGGACGAGGATGACAGGTAATTTATGAAGGGTGTAACACTCATATTGTCAGTCCAAAAACAAATTTGTTTATCCTTAAAAGATGAACCCCAGATGGAAATGGTCGTAACAATGGGAAATACTGTAACTCTAACAATGTAAGGTCTTTAACCCAGCCCTTGTCTTTAACCCAGCCCTTGGTGTGCCGAGACTCCGGCCAATGATCTGTACACCATTGATCTTCAAAAACTACACAAAAACCCGAGAACCCGGCGGCATCGGAAAATAGAGATAAATCCTCATTCTTCATTTCCAAGGACTGAAAACAAGTGTGGCCATTATAGGACAGCAGGAACTCCTTCCAAACTAGCAAATCAGCTCTTAAAGTGGGTTTTATCTGAATTCTATGGTGGGGAAGCTTGACAGCTCTGGTTGAGAGGGACAAACGTCTGGAAAAAATTCTCCCCATAGGCATTACCCGGCAAACAAAGGTGAGGAGGCCCAACAAGGACTGCATCTGACGTAGCGTTACTTTGTGGACTGAACAGAAATTTCAATCAGAGACAGTAATTTGGAAATATTATCGGGGGGGGGGAGCCGAAAAACCATGGCAGCAGAATCAATTTCAGTCCCTAAAATGGATAGTCAAGTGGCAGGGCCAAACTTTTTTTCACTGGATAAAGGAACACCGAAATGGGACATTAAGAAACAAAAAGTAACCAACAAAATTTGGCAGGACCTGGAATCCTTTGGACCCACAATAAGAAAATCGTCAAGGTGATAGATAATTGCGGTGCAACCGGTTTCATACTTGACGACCAACTTTAGAAAAGAACCAAATAACTCAAAATAATAACAAGAAATAGAACAACTCATAGGGAGGCAGGTGTCATAATAATAAAAACCATCTACAAAGCGACCCAAAAGGTGATGACAATCAGGATAATCTGGCAAAAGACTGAAGGTAGACTCAATAACAGATTTTGCCATTAAAGCCTCAGAGCCAGCCTCCTTAATCAAAGTGATAGGCCGGCCAAAGGAAATGTACGTTACAGACGCGTTGCTTTCAGTAATTTTGTCATTTACCGATGATCACCAGGGGTGGAAGAGATATTGAATTAAAACTAAATTTGCCTGGATCTATTTTGGGAACAATTCCTAATGGGGAAGCACGTAAATTGTAAACTGATGGAGTTGAATATGGACCTGCCATTCTGCCCAGGGAAACCTCCTTTTGCACTTTTCCCATAAGGATCATACCTCAGAGCTTCACTCACTATTCTGCTGGTACAATCACTGTGTACATACATTACATTACTGATCCTGAGTTACATCCTGTATTATACACCAGAGCTGCACTCACAATTCTGCTGGTGCAGTCACTGTGTACATACATTACTGAACCTGAGTTGCATTCTTTATTACACTCCAGAGCTGCACTCACTATTCTGCTGGTGCAGTCACTGTGCACATACATTACTGAACCTGAGTTGCTTTCTTTATTACACTCCAGAGCTGTGCTCACTATTCTGCTGGTGCAGTCACTGTGTACATACAGTACGTTACTGATCCTGTACTGATCCTGAATTACATCCTGTATTATACCCCAGAGCTGCACTCCCTATTCAGCTGGTGGAATCACTGTGTACATACATTACATTACATATCCTGAGTTACATCCTGTATTATACCCCAGAGCTACACTCCCTATTCTGCTGGTGCAGTCACTGTGTACATACATTACATTACATATCCTGAGTTACATCCTGTATTATACTCCAGAGCTGCACTCCCTATTCTGCTGGTGCAGTCACTGTGTACATACATTACATTACATATCCCGAGTTACATCCTGTATTATACTCCAGAGCTGCACTCACTATTCTGCTGGTGCAGTCACTGTGTACATACATTACATTACATATCCCGAGTTACATCCTGTATTATACTCCAGAGCTGCACTCACTATTCTGCTGGTGCAGTCACTGTGTACATACATTACATTACATATCCTGAGTTGCATCCTGTATTATACCCCAGAGCTGCACTCCCTATTCAGGTGGTGCAGTCACTGAGTACATACATTACATTACATATCCCGAGTTACATCCTGTATGATACTCCAGAGCTGCACTCACTATTCTGCTGGAGCAGTCACTGTGTACATACATTACATTACTGATCCTGAGTTACATCCTGTATTATACTCCAGAGCTGTACGCACTATTCTGCTGGTGCAGTCACTGTGTACATACATTACATTACTGATCCTGAGTTACATCCTGCATTATACTCCAGAGCTGCACTCACTATTCTGCTGGTGCAGTCACTGTGTACATACATTACATTACTGATCCTGAGATACATCCTGTATTATACCCCAGAGCTGCACTCACTATTCTGCTGGTGCAGTCACTGTGTACATACATTATAGTACCGATCCTGAGTTACATCCTGTATCTCTTTTCTTATAAAATATCAAAAACAATACATCACAACATTCCAGAAAAGAAAACACATAAACCAAAATACACACATTAATCATACACTTAGGACATACAGAAGCTTGTGCAAAACCGCAACTTGTTATAGTCCCCAAGCTTTCCAGCTTAGGGGACCCCCAGCAGGAACTTTCCAACAGAAAACTCTTCCCATAAAATAATGAAAAACAGTTTTTAATCTTTCACCCCCATTCACTCTCTTTCACTCCCCATTCACACTTCCACCCATACCTATATACAGGAAAACAAAAATAATATTCTTGGCCCATGCTGCCTTAAATAAACCTAGCCAATTCTTTTTTGGCAAAAGTACCTACACCAGCTTAACACCTCAATATATATATATATTTTTATTTTTTTTTTGCTTTTTTTATTATTTTTCCCACCACCCACACCACAGGTCCATAAATGTCCATGGCCTTATCACATCTAGGCCTGAAGAGCACGAAAGTTTATGCCCACAAGCAAAACCCTCACCCATTTGCCCCCGATGTGCTCAAAAATGGTCCATTTTCCATAATTTCCATGGTCCATGGTATATGGTATATCCATTCGCCACCTTCCCCTTGGTTTAGGGTCCTTTTACTTTTTTTTCCGCTCTTACCCCCCCATTCACCCCCCTCCCAACCTCACTACGCCCCCCATGCACCTCTGACTACGGAAAAGAATAACAACACATACTACAATACATATACTACAATACATATTACAATACAATATTACAATGCAATGTCATTACATCATTTGCTTTACCGAATAATACCACACCACAAACCTTTACTTACAGGCCCAAGTTCAGTGCCTGCAAGCCCAATATCCATTATTTCTCTATCTCAAAACAAAAATCTAGGTGTGCCATGCAGTAGCCCACCACCAGGAAAAAGGAGTTCTAGTGGCCCCATCCCTCACTAACACATTCACCCTGTCCCTCAACAACTAAGACTGTCCCTGCTTCTGTCCCTAAAGAAACTGTCCCTATCTGTCCTTACCTGCCCCTACTCTACCTACCTTATCATAACTAACTCTCTATCTGTCCCTCAGTGCCTGTCCCTCCCTGTCCCTATCTGCCCCTACTTCTGTCCCTCACCACCCACACCACCTTATGCTGTCCCTACCCACATTCACACAAAATCTAGCTCTCCCTAGAGTGCGTTTTTAAAAGGAAAGGCCCCTCCAAAGCCAAGAGGCCCTCCTCACACCCAACCTTTCGAACTCCAAAGAACGCACCTTCACCAGGTCACCCAGGATGTTACTAACCACCTCTTCCCTTGGGAGGGCTTTCTGCCGCGTCGAAACTAAGCACCGTGCATTCCAAATGTAGAACCTAACCACTACACTGACTAGGAATAAAGTGCCCCGGTCTCGGCCACCCAGAGTTCTGAACGCTCCATAGGCCCACTCGGCATAGGAGAGGGACGCCAGCCGCGGCCAACGTATGGAAGCCCCCACCCTGTTGTAAACCTCTGTATTAAAGGGACACTGAAGCAGGAAGTGCTCCATGCTTTCCAGCACGTCGCCACACTCCTCACGGGGACAACCCCGATCATCGGATTTCCTGCACTTCAGGTTATCCTTTACATACAGCCTCCCGTGGAAGCAGCGCCAGGTCAAGTCCCAAAACTTCGTGGGGATCCGCTTAGAATTTAAAAGCCCGAGCCCCACCTCCAGATTCCAGCCTGGGCAATCCTTAAGGGCCAGGGGCTTCTGGAAATGGGTCAACAGAACCCTCCTGTCAAGGCATTGCCGCGACATGGTCCTGATTTCCCACATTCCCAGACCCCACCGGCGGATCACCTTCAGAACCGGGGTAGCATAAGCCGGGAGATGCCTATGAGGTGTGCGGAGGTCCTTCACTTGCCCTCCTGTCTCCCATTCCTGGAAGAAGGGCCGAAGCCAACCCTTGCAGGAGACTACCCACGGAGGAGCCCTCTCTAGCCAGAGGTTGGAAATGTTGGCTTTAAGAAAGGTGTTCACTAAGAACACTACCGGGTTGACCATACCCAACCCACCTAGTCTCCTCGTGCGGTATGTGACCTCTCTCTTGATTAGGTTGAGCCTATTCCCCCATAACAGCTGGAAGAACAGGCTATAGACCCGTGTCCAGAGAGGTTCTGGCAAGATGCACACGCTGCCTAGGTAAATTAACAAGGGAAGCAGAAAGCCTTTAGCCAGGGCAACCCTTTCCCTTAGGGACAAAGACCAACCCTTCCATTGGTCCACCTTTTGGGCAGCGATCTTAAGTCTGCCCTCCCAATTTTGCTGGGGGTAGTCCCCGGGGCCAAATTCGATGCCTAGAATTTTGGCGGTGGCCTGGGGCCCTGGAAGGGTGTCCGGGAGATCAAAACTAGGATCTCCCCCTCCCAGCCAGAGACTTTCACACTTATCCCGGTTGATCATGGACCCGGATGCCTCCGAGTAGCGCACTACCTCTGACATGACCCAATCCGCCTCCCCCCTCGAGGACACGAAAAGAGAAACATCATCGGCGTACGCCACCACCCTCAGAGAGGACCCAGAGCCCGCCTGGTCCATCCCGACTCCCGCCAACGGTCCACGATCTACCCTCCTTAGGAAGGGATCGATCGCGAACACGTATAAAAGCGGGCTCAGCGGACAGCCCTGACGGACCCCAGAACCCACCTCAAAAGGGTGACCTGACCAACTGTTCACCAGCGGAAAAGTCTCAGCCCCTTGGTACAAGATCTCTAACCATTTTACAAACCTCCCAGGCAGACCATACCTCAAAAGGACGGACCAGAGGTACTCATGGTTGACCCGGTCAAAGGCTTTCGCTTGGTCTAACGACAGCAAGTACCCCTTCCAGTGGCCTGCCCTACCCTGCTCCACTGCCTCCCGGACACCGAGCACAGCATTAAAAGTACTGCGGCCTGGAACAGAGCAATGCTGGGCCCCCGAAAGGAGCCGGGGTGCAAACTTCACCAGCCGATTAAACAGCACCTTGGCCAGAACCTTCCGGTCCGTATCGAGAAGCGCTATGGGACGCCAATTCTCGATACGGGACGGATCTTTACCCTTTGACAGAATAATTAGGGCTGACTTCCTCATTGAGTCGGGAAGAGTGCCCGAGGATAGACACTCATTAAAGACCCCTGTCAAGAGGGGGACCAAGGAGTCCCTAAAAGTCTTATAAAACTCGGATGTTAAGCCATCCGGACCTGGCGATTTCTTGGGCCGAAGCCCATCAATGGCCAGTCTCACTTCCTCCTCCCTAATTTCTTCTGCCAAAACACCAAGAGAGGGATCACCCCCTGGCTCAGGGACGGTTTCAGCCAGGAAAGCCGACATCCTATCCCGATCCAGATCCTTCTTTTCCAAGAGGCACGAGTAGAAGGATCTGACCACCTCCAGGATCCCTGATTTGGATCTGTTCAGGGACCCCGTACTGTCGATCAGTCCTGTCACCATCTTACAATTCACTGACATCTTACAGTTTCTGTAAGGGTCGGGCGAGCGGGACTTCCCGAAGTCCCTCTCAAAAACTAAAGATGTGTGTCTATCATACTGGCACCTCTTGAGCAAAGATTTCACTCTGGAGATTTCCTCACGGTCACCTCCAGTCGAGACAAGCTGCTCGAGTTTCCTCCCCAGAGCCTGATACAAGCGGTGCCTGTTCAGACTCCTGAGGTTCGAGAGCTGACGGAAGAACCCCGGCACCCGCTTTTTGAAGATCTCCCACCACTCTGACTTACTACTACAGAGATCCAACAGCGGTACCTGACTCTGAAGAAAATCCTCGAAGGATTGTCTCACCTCCGCTTCTTCCAGCAGGGACGAATTGAGCTTCCACAGCCCTCTTCCCATCCGAGGAGTCTCTGCAACATTCAGAGAAAAGAAAATTAAACAGTGGTCGGAGAACTCCACCTCAACGGTGGACACAGCAGAAAAGATGGCGTCCTCCTTCAAAAAAAACCTGTCTATTCTAGACCTACTGCTACCCCTATGGTAGGTGAAACCCCCGTGGCCTGGGGTGTGCCGGATGTGGACATCCACCAGGCGAGCTTCACTAGCTATGCTATTAAGTGCGACGCTGTCATAAGCCAGGCGGTGTCCGGGACCCCCCCGGTCACGGGACCTCGTAACGGTGTTGAAGTCCCCACCGAAGACCACCTGTCGGCTCGTAAAAAGAAAGGGCTTGATCCTCAGGAAGAGACATTTACGGTCCCACTTGGACTGTGGGCCGTAGATATTAATGAGCCGGAGCTCTTGTCCCCTCATGAAGACATCTAGGATCAGGCACCTCCCCATTTCCAACTCAGTAACCCGTCGGCATTCAACATCTGCAGTCTTAAAAAGGACTGCCACCCCGCTATACGGCTCAGCCGCAAGAGACCAGTATGAGGGCCCACACCTCCACTCCCTCCGTGCTTTAAAGATGGCCCCCATGTCCGTTAGTCTGGTCTCTTGCAAAAATAAAATTTCTGCCTCAATCCGGGAGAAAAAATCAAAGGCCGTGAAGCGAGCCGCATCTGACTTAATGCTGGCGACATTAATGGACGCCAGCGTCAATGGGGCGAGTTCAGCCATCATGGGTGATCGAGTTGGATGGCCAGTTTCTTCCCTGCCCCGCTATCACCTCCTCCTGGGGAGGGGTCAGACACCTTCCTTTTTAGGGAAGCCCCCGACGTGTCCATCCCTCCCCCCCCAGTGTCCTCGCCCCCGGGTTCCAGGCCTGTCCCCCCTCAGGAGGAACAGTGCCCCCTGAGGGACGGACTCCACCATCCCCCGAAGGACCCTCTGGTGTTACCCCCGGCCCAGCACCCTCGTCTTGCGGATCATCATCTGAACCTCCGAGGGCGCTGAACCGGTTGGAGAGTCTGATCAGAGGGGGGTCAGCGGGCCCTTCCGTATGCACTCTTGTGGTCGGGGGCGGGGGGACTTTGAAGACTTGTCAGCCCTCTTCCCTCCCGATTTACGGTTGGCACGCTTGTTTTTGCCACCTGATGCTGTAGGCTGCCCCCTGACATCCTCGTCGACACTTTCATAACGAGAGGAGTCGTCTGAGTCATCCGCTTTCTCCTCTCTCTCCATCCTCCTGATCTCCTCACTCACCGCACTCTCCCCCAGGGCCTCAGAGGCTTTTGCCACGGGCCTAGAGGGAGGGGCAGGCATCACCCCAGTTTCCCGAGGCTCCACCTGCCCCTTGCCTCCATGGCATTTTTCTTGCCTCCGCTCATAAGCGGGGCCCCTTGCCTTAGCATTGCCCTTCCTCACTGGCCCCTCAGCCCTTCCCCCTCCGCCACCACCTGCCACGGCAGAAGCACCGCCAGAGGTTGCCCCCTCACGGTCTCCCCCCACCGGGCCTGCAGCGGTATTGGAGAAAGAGCGAGGGCAGCGGCTGAGCGGGTGACCTAGGTCACCACACAGGTGGCACCGAATGTCTTTGCACAAGGCAGCCAGGTGGCCTACCCCACCACACAACGCACACTTCTGCACCTTGCAGCTGGCGCTGAAGTGGGTGGGGTCGCCGCACTTGTGGCAGACCTTCGGTTGCCCCTGGTAGAAGACCAGGATCCTGTCCCTCCCCAAGAACGCCGAGGAAGGGATGTGGGTGACCGTGCCGCCGGAAACCTTCAGCTTTACCATGAAGGTCCAGCCCCCCGACCAGATGCCAAATTCGTCCCTGTTCTTTTTTGGGACCTTGGTGACTTCCCCGTAACGAGAAAGCCACATCATTATGTCCACGCCTGTGAGCAACTCGTTACAAGTCACCACGGTCACCCGCTTGACGGCATTTTGGCGAGACACCGCTTGCGCAACGAAGTCTCGCCATCCGGGCTCTTCTCGCACCAGCTCATAGTTCGACCAGAAGAGCTCAAGCCCCTCTGGCCGCACGAAACTGACATCAAAGAAGCGGGACGCCGAAGGATGTATCAGGGCAAAGATGTCATTCGCCCCGAAGCCCATCTTTAGGAGGAGCTCCACCACCTTGCTCCTGGGTGGACAAGCTTCATTGCCCCCCCACCTAAGACGGACCACATTCCTTCTTGGCGGCCCCTGCCCGGCTGTGGGGGGAGACCAAACAGTCCCTCCCTCCCTTTGATTTTGGAAGGCAGCAAGGCCGTGTCTCTCTATCCAGAAAGACAGGTCCACTGTCCTCCCCTCTACTGTTAACGACCTTTCTCCCCTTTTAAGGGCCTCCAGGAAACGGTGGTGCAAAGCGCCGTCCCTGGAGCCCGGAGGTGAGGAGACCCCCCCAGGACCACCCTGACCCCCAGCCGCGGCCCCCGCATAGTTACATTGGGGTCTCGCGGCCGGGGGGGCAGATGGGCCAGCCCTCCCACCACCACTTGTGCCTGCACCCTCATTCGTCCTCCCACTCACTCTCCCATTCACTCTATTATTCCCAGCTTTCACTCCAGCACTTTCAGCCACATTCACTCCCTCATCCATGTCACTCACATCCCCATTCACGTCCACAAACAACTCCTCAAAAATATCAGTCACCCCACTCTCACATTCACTCACGCACTCCTCATACTCCTCAGCACCAATTTTATTTATATTTACATTTTTATTTACATCAGCATTAACAGTTCCTTTGCCACAATTTTCCCTCCCACCTGCTGGGGGCCCTAGCTGGCCAGGTGCTCCATGATTGCCTTTACTGGCCAAGAGTGCTGCTGCCCCTTTAAGTGCCTCAGCGCTGATGACATACTGCACATTTCCCTGGCTGTGCCTGGGAGTAGCAGCAGCTCTTGGTTTCTCCAGCACCATTTTTTTTTCTTTTTCAGAGTTTCTTTTGTTTTCCTTGCTCTGGGCAGGGACGGCCTCTGGCACAGCTCCCTGCCCTGCATCCTTCTTCACCCCCTCCTCCGGCTTGCCAGGAGGCGCCAGAGTCCCCGCACCCTCAGATGAAGGTAGGTGGGCTGGGGACCCCGACAACCCCCTGCCAGCTTTTGGGGGCAGCTTGCTTGCACTGCTTGGGAGGGTGGGTGGGACAGAGGGCAGCAGGCCTGCCGTGGCCACGCCCCCCCGCCAGTCACGGCCACCACGGGCAGAGCAGTGACCCCTTGCGAGGCCACGCCCCCCCCAGGTGACGCGGACATAGCGAGCGGGACAGCGGCCGAGGAGGACACGCCCCCCCGCATGCCACAGCCTTTGCAGGCCGGGCAACACTCGGGGAGGCCCCGCCCCCCTCGCAGACCACCGCCGCCACTCTGTGCCCACCACTTGCCACGGGCAGGGCCGGCCACTCCCCCTCGTCGCCCAGTGGCGGCGGAGCCCCCTGCACAGACCCCCTTTTGGGTCGACGTGCCGGAGACCCCGCTCTTACCACGGGCGCCGCCATGGGAGCGACCAGCTCCCTGCACCGCTTCAGTTGTCGTTTGATTTTTTGTTCGCCCTTCCTAGACTTCTGGACCCCCACTAGCGATCCAGACTTAGCGGATCCGTACGTGGGGGGTCCTGAAGCCCCAGCACTCGCCGCCGGAGGTGCGGCCCTGGCTGTACCAACTTTACCTGGTGCCAGGCCAGCCCCCCCTGCCACCGAGGGCTGAGCCTGGACACCACCACCAACACCACAACCAGCACCGACCTCCATGTCGCTGCCCTGGTCTGAACTGTCACCGGATGCGACAGTCAGGTCACAACAGTCATCTCTCTCCCCGCTCCCTCGCTGCGGACCCACCACAGGGCCCGAGCCGGGGTGGGTAGCGGGTTCCACACAGCGGGACAGAGGGGCCCCGGGAAGAGGAGCAAAAACCAGTTGTTCCTCCACGCCTTCAGAGGCCTTATGCCTGCGCCTCCTGTTTCTCCTCTTCCCGGTTGCCTCATCCTCTGGGCAGACTTCATCCCCAAACAGCGTGCCAAACCGTGCTGGGGATTCCATCTGCCGCACTTGCCTGAGGATGAGGCAGCCCCCCTCAGTATTACTCCCACTCCCTCCATCCTCCCCCTCGCTCCTGCTTTCCTCCACGTTACTGGAGTCCAGCGGGAGGGCCACCTGCTCGGGGGCTATCCCACTGTATGTTACCTGGCTCACGCTGGTGTCCGTCAGGTCTTCAGGTGGAGGCGGCCCGGGTGTAGCGTGGGCGCCATCTTGCTCTTCCTTCTCCTCACTTTCCTCCACCTGGGTGGGGCCTCCTGACCCCCCAGGAGACCCACCGGCCATGGCCCTGAACCGGTCCTCGTTCCGCAGCTTCTCCTGGAAGGGGCCGCTGCCAGCCATGATGACACTTCGCCGGCCCTCCAGGGCCCGAATCTCCTCTTCCAGCCGCTGGACTGTGGCGGCGACCTCCGCTCTCTTTGAGGTACGGAGCCTGTTTTTAGATATTATCCTGGCTCCCTCCAACTCCCCCCGAAGTCTCCTCAGCTGCTTCCCGGCCTCCTCATATTCGGAGAGGTGGGCATGGATGCGGGAGGCGTAGGTGGTAGCCGGCTCTCCCGCAGCCTTTGAGCCCCAGATGTTAAGGGGGGCCCCGCCTCACCTCTGCCTGCTGCTGCACCTCCGGGGGAAGGGCCCGCCACAGCCTTCACTTCAGGGGTCCCGGACCCTGGAGCCTTGCGGCCCCCTGGTGTCCGCTTTTTCCCCATCCCTGGGACTGGCTGGCTGTGCCTTGGGCCTCCTGGTGGTGGATGAGGCCCCCCACCCCCAGCTGGCTTGCTGGGGGGTGGGAGGCAGGGGCACAGCCCCGGCGCTCAGTCCCAGGGAGAGTCCTCTTTCCTGGGAAGGGGGCAGATGGAAAGTCCTTGCAGGAAAAAAAAACCTCCCTTCCCAGGAGCTTAGCAAAATCCCAGCCTGCAGATGCTCAGCTGCAACACTCCTCCTCTTCCTGGGCGTGTCCAGAGCTGCACTCACTATTCTGCTGGTGCAGTCACTGTGTACATACAATAATAGAACCGATCCTGAGTTACATCCTGTATTATACCCTAGAGCTGCACTCACTATTCTGCTGGTGCACTGTATACATACATTACATTACTGATCCTGAGTTACATCCTGTATTATACTCCAGAGCTGCACTCACTATTCTGCTGGTGCAGTCACTGTGTACATACATTACATTACTGATCCTGAGTTACATCCTGTATTATACTCCAGAGCTGCACTCACTTTTCTGCTGGTGGACGTTAGTGGCACTTTTACTAACATGATGTGCATTTCCGTGTTTCCTGGAGTGCTGCTCAGAGGAATATTTGTGACAGGCAACCTTTTCCTGGTTCTTGTACCGTTAGGAGTTTTTCTGTAGCAGCTTTGTTTCTTGCTGGCCTCGTATCGCGTCTTGTACATGACATTTCTATTACACTGTTACTTTGCTCCATACTTCTACCTCTTGGCACAGTCTCTGGAACAATCCAGACACCTCTGTGGTAGGTGTTATTCATTGCTCATGTCCTCATTTTGGGGAGCTGCGCTTACACCGCTTGTTACCTGTCGCCCAGAGAAGCTGTGATTCATGGAGAACAGAGATGTTTCCTGAGTGTTTTTGATGAGATCAGATGAGTCTGGAGAGAGCGCAGCACAATCACAGACAGCTGGCCGGATCCTGGAACGAGCAGAATAACGGTTATCGCTTCTGCAGACGATCACGTCGCGCGCATGAAGGAAATGTACAATATGTTTGCCGCTCCTTATGGTGCTAACCCCCATTCTCATTAGATATGCAGCATTCTCTGCTGTAAGGAGGAAGAGACAGCGGAACGGAGGACCAGGATCCCCTGGGAGGTCGCAGCCACAGAAGAGTTGACCCCTGACCAAGAGCAACATAGGGGTCCTCTACAGCCCAATAAATCATCATAATGCACAATCCCACCTGCTCTGGAGGTAGATGTGGACCCCTGACCTCCTGGTCCCCATGTGGCTGCACCAATGATATGTCTCCCTCCCTGTTCCAGATGTTGACTTCTGTGTTATGAAGTACATGCAAATCCAGAGCTGCATTTACAATTCAGCTGTCATATGATGCCTTGTCCTCCAGTCACCTCCAGAGCCTAATGTACAATTCGGCTGTCACATGATGTCTTGTCCTCCAGTCACCTTAGAGCGGAATTTACAGTTCAGCCGTCACATGATTACTTGTCCTCCTGTCACCTCCAGAGCTGCATTTACAATTCCGCTATCAGATGATGCCTTGTTTTCCAGTCATCTCCAGAGCTACATTTATAATTTATTATGTCTATAACTGCTTGTTCATCCTTTTGTACTAAGAATGTTGTACCAGGCAAACAATATAATATATAATAGCAGAGGCGTGCATAGAAATCATGGGGCCCGATAGCAAAAGTTCCAATTGCCCCCTCCTCCCAAAAAAAAAGAAATAACATTCGATAGTGTCATAAAAGCGCATACCCCACAACTTTGCAGCCCTTACAAAGCAATTTTCTTCCTACTGAAGCCCTAGATTCCCCTTTCATGGCCCCCATGAATTATGAAAAACTGCCTCCTAACAGACCAGGATACTCCCACCGTGAAATACTGCACAGTACAATCCACATGCACAGTATGATGATCCTCCTGCATCCCCCCAAAGTCTGCTGACTCCAACACAGTATGATGTCCCAACTGTGGCCACCACACAGTATGATGCCCCAACTGTGACTCCCACACAGCCCTATATCCAGTATAATGCCCCACACACAGCATACATACAGTATAATGGCCCCCACACAGCCCTATATCCAGTATAATGACCCCCACACAGCATACATACAGTATAATGGCCCCAACACAGCCCTATATCCAGTATAATGCCCCACACACAGCATACATACAGTATAATGGCCCCCACACAGCCCTATATCCAGTATAATGACCCCCACACAGCCTACATACATTATAATGGCCCCCCACTCAGCCCTATATCCAGTATAATGGCCCCCCACACAGCCTACATACAGTATAATGGCCACCTACACAGCCCTATATCCAGTTTAATGCACCCCTACACAGCCTACATACAGTATAATGGCCCCCTCACACAGTCCTACATCCAGTATAATGGCCCCCCCACACAACCCTATATCCAGTATAATGGCCCCTCACACAACCTACATACAGTATAATGGCCCCCACACAGCTCTATATCCAGTGTAACGCCCCCCACACAGCATATATACAGTATAATGGCCCCGCACACAGCCCTATATCCAGTATAATGCCCCCCACACAGTATACATACAGTATAATGGCCCCCACACAGCACTATCCAGTATAATGGCCTCCACATAGCCTACATACAATATAATTGCCCCCACACAACCTTATATCCAGTATAAAGGCCCCCACATAGCCTACATACAGTATAATGGCCCCCACACAGCTCTATATCCAGTGTAATGCCCCCCACACAGCATACATACAGTATAATGGCCCCCTCACACAGTCCTACATACAGTATAATGCCCCCCACACAGTCCTATATCCAGTATAATGCCCCCCACACAGTATACATACAGGATAATGGCCCCCCACACAGCCCTATATCCAGTATAATGGCCCCCACATAGCCTACATACAGTATAATTGCCCCCCCAGCCCTATATCCAGTATAATGCCCACACACACACACAGCCTACATACAGTGTAATGGCCCCCCACATAGATAGATACAGCGGGGGAAATAATTATTTGATCCCTCACTGATTTTGTAAGTTTGCACACTGACAAAGACATGAACAGTCTATAATTTTAAGGGTAGGTTAATTTTAACATTGAGAGATAGCATATCAAAAATAAAATCCATAAAATCACATTGTATAAATCATATAAATTTATTTGCATTTTGCAGTGAGAAATAAGTTTTTGATCCCCTACCAACAATTAAAGGTACTGTCACACTAAGCGATATCGCTAGCAATATCGCTATAACTTGTGACGTTATAGCGATATTGCTAGCGATATCGCTGTGTCTGATACTTACCTACAACCCGCTCCCCCGCTGGTTATCGCTGATCGCGCGAGAACGTCCTGGATCGTTTCTGGTCGTCAGCTTCCTGCGGCGCTTCCTGTGGAGAGACGAGCGACAAGCGTGGAGCCGGGCGGGAGGATGCAGGATCGCCTAGTGTGACAGGTAAGTAGCGACCCCCGTCCCCAGCGATGTCGCTGATGAGATCTGCCCGTGTGGCAGCTCACTAGCGACCACTTAGCGATGCACCAGCGATCCTGACCGGGTCATATCACTGGTCAGGATCGCTGGTACATCGCTAAGTGTGACAGTACCTTAAGAGTTTGGTCTCCTACAGACCAGTTAGATGCTCCTAATCAGCTAGTTACCTACATTAAAGACAGCTGTCTTACATAGTCACCTTTATAAAGGATTTCTGTCCACAGACTCAATTAACCAGTCAGGCTCTAACATCTACAACATGGGCAAGATGAAAGAGCTTTCTAAGGATGTCAGGGACAAGATCATAGACCTACACAAAGCTGGAATAGGCTACAAAACCATAAGTAAGATGCTGGGTGAGAAGGAGACAACTGTTGGTGCATTAGTAAGAAGATGGAAGAAATACAAAATGACTATCAATCACTATCGATCTGGGGCACTGTCATGATAATATGAATATGCTCATATCCTAAGTACACTTCAAGAACTTTCCACTGCATTTACTGGGACACACATGCATGCTTCCCTTCCCCCATTAGGTTTGTGTAAAGTCCATATGCTGCAACAAAGATCATCCTTACATTTCCCCCCCTGCACAAGCTTCAGCCTTCCTTCTCTACCTGCCTGCATGTAATTCTATCTCCCTCTCCCCCCTCCCTCTGGAATGTGTGTGTGATTCCTCTCACCCCTCCCTCCTGCATACAGCTGCTAAACTGAAAGTAAAAGTAGGAGCACATGGCTTCAGATCTCTTTGTTCCTTTAAACTGGTATATGCTTACGCAGATTAGGCCTGGAAGTAGGACAAATAAATTTTTGGCATGTGCATTGGTAGAACCACCCACCAGTGAGTTTTTTAAGCTCTGGCACAAGCAGAATACGAGAAATGGATTTCTACTTAACCAAGTCATACAGCCACTTCATGTTTAGACTTAAAAGAACGCCAATTTCATACTCAGAAAAAAATGATGGTTCTGCCACCACTCTACGAGCCTTGCAGCCTGAGTTATGACGGTTATGAGTTTTAGTGACTGTTGGACAAGGAGAGTACATTCTATAGCTCCGCCCACTCAGCGAGGTCATGAACAGCGGGTATAAGATTATGAAGCCCAATGAGGAGGGAGTATTTTGCCTGGGGATCCACCTATGAGAGGCTGTGCATTGTGACCTGAATTGGGACGGTTACTCTCCCCCACCAACCATCACCACATGGCATGCCAGTAAATGAAACATGTAAGCTCATCTTTAATCCATCTTTATTTTGTAATTGCCTGTACATAGTGTAATTGTCTAATTTGTAACATCTTTTATATACTTTTTGTAAACACTGCCTATTTCTTTTTTTGTAAAATGTATATTTACTAATTTTGTTTTCCTTGCTCTAATAACTTATTGCCACGTCCTCCGAACTAAATCAACGCTACTGATTGGGTTGGCTCCTGACCCAATACTAATCATAAGAACTGGTGGCAGCGTAGTGTTAGGGGCTTTTGGGGAAACTCTGGGAGTGACGGATGGAGATTTATAAGTGTATTTCCCACCTGAGACTGGGAAGAGTTATATTGCCCTCACTGCAGCATGCCCAATAGCCAGTACACAGCAAGGTGGCCCTCCTGGCTACTAATTTTCCTAGGTGTAGTTCCCTTACTGACCTGAGGGTAAGGGGGCACCAGAGAGCTGCAAGTTCCAAACTGGAACTGGGAAGTGGGATATAATAAATCCCCTGAAGAACTGGGGCAACCAAACACCCCTCTTCATGACAGGCACCATGCAAAATCTCACCTTGTGGGGTATGCTTGATCATGAGGAAGGTGAGAGATCAGCCTAAAACTACACGGGGGAACTTGTTAATGATCTCAAGGCAGCTGGGACCAAAGTCACCAAGAAAACCATTGGTAACACATTACACCGTAAAGGTTTAAAATCCTGCAGTACCCGCAAGGTCCCCCTGCTCAAGAAGGCACATGTGCAGGCACGTCTGGCTTGCCAATGAACACTTGGATGGTTGTGTGAGTGATTGGGAGAAGGTGCTGTGGTCAGATGAGACAAAACTTAAGGTCTTTGGCAATAATTCAACTCACCGTGTTTGGAGGAAGAGAAATGCTGCCTATGACTCAAAGAACACCATCCCCACTGTCAAGCATGGAGGTGGAAACATCATGTTTTGGGGTGTTTCTCTGCTAAAAGCACACGACTGCTTCACTGCATCAATGGGAGAATGGATGGAGCCATGTACCCTAAAATCCTGAGTGACAACCTCCTTCCCTCCTCCAGGACATTAAAAATGGGTCATGGCTGGGTGTTTCAGCAAGACAATGACCCAAAACATACAGCCAAGGCAACAAAGGAGTGGCTCAAAAAGAAGCACATTAAGATCATGGAGTGACCTATCCAGTCTCCAGTCCTTAGTCCCATAGAAAACTTATGGAGGGAGTTGAAGCTCTGAGTTTCCAAGCGACAGCCTCAAAATCTTAATGATTTAGAGGTGATCTGCAAAGAGGAGTGGACCAAAATTCCTCCTGACATGTGCGCAAACCTCATCATCAACTACAAAAAACGTCTAACTGCTGTGCTTGCCAACAAGAGTTTTGCCATCAAGTATTAAGCCTTGTTTTCCAGAGGGATCAAATACTTATTTCTCACTGCAAAATGCAAATAACTTTATATAATTTATACAATGTGATTTCCTGGATTTTATTTTTGGTGTTCTATCTCTCAATGTTAAAATTAACCTACCCTTAAAATTATAGACTGTTCATGTCTTTGTCAGTGGGCAAACTTACAAAATCAGCAAGGGATCAAATACTTATTTCCCCCACTGTAGGTGAATGATATATGTGAGATGGATCGATCCTTTATCATCTAAGCAGTGCAAATCTTTACATGAAGGGTATCTACTCCTTTCCGCCGCGGTTTCGGAGCACCGTGCTCTTTTCTGCCCGGCAGCGCTGAAAATTCACATCAAATTAAAATCACAGCATTTATTGTTAAATGAGAGAAATCTGTACAATCTTCTCAGGATGGATAAACATTCCATTACTGGTTATTACTGCGGCAATTACCGCAACATCTGCTTTATTTACATCACCGCTCCCTTCACCAATATTACACTATAGTAAATCGCCTTTTCTGGCGACGTCTCCTCGCTGCCATGTCATCCCCATCGAGCAGCCCGTCATGTGCCGCATATTCATACATTCTCCAAGAGAATGGCCCGGTGCAAAATCCAAGCCTCTCTGCTGATGGATGCTGTTACCATGACACCTGAGTGTTACAATATTACTGCACATCTTATACATTATATATGGTAAAATGGAGACAGAACTAACCGCAAATAAAAGAGACTGCCACATGTACGACGTCTCCCTGCACACATGCCCAGGTTATACCAGCTGTGATTATATAATTATATACTTGAGATGCCCAGGTTATACCAGCTGTACATATAAAAATATATGCAGGAGATGCCCAGTTTATACCAGCTGTACATATATAATTATATACCGGAGATGCCCAGGTTATACCAGCTGTACATATATAATTATATACCGGAGATGCCCAGGTTATACCAGCTGTACATATATTATACACAGGAGATGTCCAGGTTATACCAGCTGTACATATATAATTATATACAGGAGATGCCCAGGTTATACCAGCTGTACATATATAATTATATACAGGAGATGCCCAGGTTATACCAGCTGTACATATATTATTATACACAGGAGATGTCCAGGTTATACCAGCTGTACATATATAATTATATACAGGAGATGCCCAGGTTATACCAGCTGTACATATATAATTATATACAGGAGATGCCCAGGTTATACCAGCTGTACATATATTATTATACACAGGAGATGTCCAGGTTATACCAGCTGTACATATATAATTATATACAGGAGATGCCAAGGTTATACCAGCTGTACATACATAATTATATACCGGAGATGCCAAGGTTATACCAGCATGCTCCATATCGTATAGAATCATAGAATGGTAGAGTTGGAAGGGACCTCCTGGGTCATCTGGTCCAACCCGTTGCTCAATGCAGGATTCGCTAAATCATCCCAGTCAGATGTCTGTCCAGCCTCTGTTTGAAGACTTCTATTGAAGGAGAACTCACCACCTCTCCTGGCAGCCTGTTCCACTCATTGATCTCCCTCACTGTCAAAAAGTTTTTTCTAATATCTAATCTGTGTCTCCTCCCATTCAGTTTCATCCCATTGCTTCTAGTCTTTCCTTGTGCAAATGAGAATAAAGTTGATCCTTCTACAATGTGACAGCCCTTGAGATATTTGTAGACAACTATTAAGTCTCCTCTCAGTCTTCTTTTTTGCAAGCTAAACATTCCCAAATCCTGTAACGTTCCTCATAAGACAGGGTTTGCAGACCGGTCACCATGGTCGCTCTTTTCTGAACTTGCTCCAGTTTGTTGATGCCTTTTTTAAAATGTGGCGCCCAGAACTGGACACAGTATTCCAGATGAGGCCTGACCATAGAGGAGTAGAGGGCAGTATTGACTTCACGTGATGTAGACTGTATGCTTCTGTTAATACAACACAGAATTGCATTTGCCTTTGAGGGATCTCAGGGGAAGGGGGGCATCAACTTCGCTCACCTCGGGGGAGGGGAGAGAAGCCCGCAGGGATCGGCTCTCTGGCGCCTCCACTTGCTCCAGGCCAGTCAGGGAACTGCACCAAGTACAAATAGTCACCGGAAAGGCTTCCCTTATAGGTACAAGTTAGTGAGGTGCTCCCAGTGAGGGGAGATATATATCATCAGTCAAGGCTGGGGATATATATTTAAACCTCCCGGCCGTCACTGCCAGAGTTCCTCACTAAAGCAATACTGCCACCAGTTCTGCCACCAGTTTTAATAGCCGAAAAGGCACACTAGAAATATACAGGTATATATTTACAAGAAAAATATACAGGTGTACAGTCACAAATATAGTACAAGCAGGGCCGGACTGGCCATTTGGCAATTCTGGCAAATGCCAGAAGCGCTTGTCTGGTTGTGGGCTGCCTTGTCTGCTACGTTGTTAACAGAATCGGCGTTCTCAAGACACCCATACTGTTAAGAGTTGTGACGGAGCACAAAGTCCGCCGACACTTACCCCAGCAGGCCATTGGTATCATTAGAAATATTGGTCTTTTAGTAAATCTTGCTTTCCTCTATCTCAGGTAATATTAGGAATTTATCCTATCTAGTGCTTGGGGAAGGGAACAGCATGGGCCTGTGTGATTTCAAATGCCAGGGCTGAATTTCAGCCCCAGTCCGTAAGGATAGGGTATAGATAGGTTGCAATTACCGTGTTATATAGCATGTGATCACAGGGAGACACTGATGAATCACAGGTCCAAATCTTAGTTAGGTACTTCCCTTGGCTGCGTCAGCTAACGGGCCCTCCTGCTAGTAAAAACTAAGTCCAAGATGAGGGTCTGCCTTATATCTCCCAGGCTTTTCCCTCCCACACTCTGCTGCCACCCCTGGGCTAGGCTGCCTCCCTCCTCCCATGTCTGAGAATAAGATTTTCTGTCCAGAATAGTGGATGGCCCATAACTTTGCGCCCAAAGCTCTGAATGGGTTGGTTGTGCTGACACTGGGTTCCACTGGATTTTATCTGCGTATAGAGACCAAATATGCCTACCGTATGTCATTCCTGTTAGCTATGCTTTATAACTCCTTAATGCAGGGTTCTGGAGGTGGATAAATAATATGGGCGTGTGGGGAAAGGAATGCCGATTCCGATAATATGCTCAGCTAGATTCAGAGATAATGCATTCTGTTATTATAGGTCATTTTCCAGATTCAATACTTCAGAGCCTGCTGTGACTTGTTGTACCAAGGGGTCTCCATGTACTTCAGTCAGACAAAAGAGCCAGCTGGTTGCAGCTGCAAAAAAAAATTTGCACACTTGTGTTAAGAGCTTCAAAGAGTTTCTTCCTAGCTCTTTTAATTAAAAAAAACAATGATACTGTGGAATCCCAAGGGTGGGGGCACATTTCAAGAGGGGAGAGACTTTTACTTCATCCCTCACAGCCTTTTTGCTGCTGCATCAAACTATTGACTCATGTTCAGTCTATGATATATTAGTATACCCAATCTTTTTCACATGTGCTGTTGCTTAGCCCTATTCCTCCCATTCTGTATATGATTTTTTTCATGCTGTTTTCATTTTTATTGCCCAGATGTTGTTCTTTGCATTTTTCCCTGTTAAAAACCATTCTGTTAGTTACTGCCCACTGCTCCAGTTTATTTATATCTTTTTGAATCCTCTCTCTCTCTCAGCAAATTTAATCAGTGTACCCTCAATTCCTTCATCTAAATCATTGATAAAGATGTTGAACAATACAGGGCCCAGGACAGAACCCTGTGGTACCCTACTTGAGACATTCTTCCAACTGGATATGCAGCCATTTACGACCACTCTTTTGGGTCCGATCGCTAAGCCAGTTATGAATCCACCTAACAGTTGCCTTGTCCATTCCATACTTAGTCATTTTTTCAATAAGGATGGTGTGAGATACTTTGTCAAATGCTTTGCTGAAGTCAAGATATACTATATCTACAACATTTCCCTGATCCACCCAGTCAGTGATACTGTCATAGAAGGAAATTAAGTTAGTCTGACATGACTTATTAGTTTCAAACCCATGCTGTCTGACATGGTTAATCACTTCATTCTTATCCAGGTACTTACATACATGTTGTTTAATAATTTGTTCAAAGATCTTTCCTGGTATAGAAGTCAGACTCACTGGCCTATAGTCTCCTGGGTTCAGTTTTTCAACTTTTTGAAGATAGGAACAAAATTTGCTTTTCTCTAGTCTTCTGGGACTTCTCCTGTTCTCCAAGAATTTTCAAAGATTATGGAGAGGGGTTCAAAAATTTCTTCTTCTATCTCCTTCAGTACTCTGGGGTATAATTCACCTGGACCTGGAGACTTGAATTCATTTATTCACTATTTTTCTGTTTATAGATATCCTCCTGTATTCTTCAATTACTTAAGGCTATGTACCCACGTTGCAGAGATGCTGCAGAAATTTCCGCAGCATTTCCGCAACTCCCGCGATTTTCTTGTGCAGAATTCAAGCGCATTCCAAGCGATTTGAAGTATCGCTTGGAATGTGATTGACAGGTTGGTCACACTTGTGACTTATCATAGTGTTTGACAAGTGTGACCAACTTTTTACCATTGATGCTGCCTATGCAGCATCAATAGTAAAAGATAGAATGTTAAAAATAATTTTAAAAAATAAAAAATCATGATATTCTCACCTTCCGGCGTCCCGTGCAGCGTCCCCAGGCCTCAGCGATGCTCCCGTTCCTAGCGATGCCTTGCGACTAAGACCTTTGATGACGTAGTGGTCTCGCAATACTGCTGCGGTCTCGCGAGACCACTACGTCATCACAGGTCCTTGCCGCAAGGCATTACTGGGAACGGAAGTTGGCAGGAGCATCGGTAAGGCTGCGCAGGATGCCGAAAGGTAAGTATAAGCCGATTTTTTATTTTAATTCTTTTTTTTACAGGGATATGGTACCCAGGGCCTGGAGGACAGTCTCCTCTCCTCCAGACCGTGGGTACCATCTGCACATGATCCGCTCACTTTGCGCATGGTGGGCATAGCCACATGCGAAAAAAAAAGTGGATCAATGCACTCCTATAGGTGCGGAATCACCGCAATTCCGCAAAAAGAATGAGCATGCTGTGTTTTTTTTCTGCTATGCGATTCCGCCGCGAAAAAAAAAATGCAGCATTAGCACAGCATGTGTGGAATGCCATAGGAATGCGTGGGGTGCGTTCTATATGTGTTTTCACAGCGTTTTCATGGCGAAAAAAGTGGCAAAAACGCATGCAATCCGCAATGTGGGTACACAGCCTTAATAGGCCATTGAAGATCAGTTGATATTACATTTCCTTTCTGATAGAAAACAGATGCAAAATAGGAATTTAAAAGTTCGACTTTCTCAACACCCTTTTGTCACAGTCCAATTCTTGAATCTGTGTCAGAATCGGGATTCCCTCATTTAAACCCTTTTTTTTCCTTTTCAGGCCTTTGGGGACTTATTATGGTTTTTTGCCCCCGGTGGCCATAGGTGTTATTGCATGTCTGTTGGTTTCCCTGCTAATATGACCACTCTCTTGGCTATACAAGGTCACATGGTGTATCAGCAGGTGGAGGTTATAGCAGGTCCTTTTTGGATTCCAACCACGGTGAAGTGAGCAGCTGACTCTGAGGTGTTGAGCCACTGCTGTAACCTGGTGAAGTAGCAGCTGGCTCTGAGGTGTCGAGCCACTGCTGAAACTGGTGCTGAACTCTGCCTGCCCGGGGTCTGCAGCAGAGATAGATGGTGAAGGTAGCAGCTGTGTTATGAATGGGTCACCGAGGAGAAAAAAACAAAACAAGCTAAGTCACAGAAAACCAGAGAGGTTGGTAACTATGCAGATTGCAGATTCCTGATCCTAACCACACAACTAGCAGCAGCCGTGGAGCGTACCTACGATGGTCCTAGACGATTCGTCACAGCCGGAATACTAAATAAGCCTGAAGCAAGAAAAGGGGAAAACTAACTGCCCCAGAGCAGGCCCCAAAGGAAAGACAGCCCCCCACATGTATTGATGGTGAAACAAGATGAAAGCACAAACACATGCAGGAAAATAGGCTGAGCAAACGATGGGGCCCAAACTAACTAGAAAGGATAGGAAAGGAAAGACACTGTCTGCAATCTGCAAAAAACCCTACAAAAATAGAGTCCAACACTTCTGATAGCAAAATTAACCCTGAAGTCACTAGACTTCTCCCACTATATCAGCACTCTGAAATATTCTGAGACAGAGCAAAAAGAGGCCAATCTAATAAGGGACAAAAAGCAAATTGGCAAATACAGATAAATCAGAGTGGAAATTTAGCGCAGCCCCAGCCGGGGCTGGCTGACCACACAAAAAACTGAATAGACCAAAAAAAATCAAGTGTGAACATTAGCAGAAAAAACTTAGCTTTAGATGACTGGAACAGAGCTGAAAACCAAGACCTGACAAGCCAGAAGGAATCACCAGCACCAGACTAGGGCGTCGGCTGTCTTAAATCCAGTCTGAGATTCCTGAGGTCCAATCGTCATCCTCATTATCAGGTGGCAGATTTCTACTGATTAAATCAGCCTCACTACCTCCAGTTACCACCAGAGGGAGCCTGGAAGGAGAACTCACAACTGGTGGACCGGAAAATGAACTCACAACACAGCTGGCTCTGAGGTGTTGAGCCACTGCTGAAAGTTAATCTGGTGATGAACTCTGCTGCCTGCTGACTGCAGCAGAGAAAGATAAGCATTTTGGTTTTTCCCCCTTTTTTCCTTGGTGTGTATTACTGCAGCGGTGGGACCAGTGTCCGCACTATCCAGTTCCCTAGTAAGGGATAGGTGCAGGGATAGTGAGGGAATCAGGTATCCTGCTCGGCGACAGGTGAAGAGCCTGTCAGGGAATGTTAGGAGTGTTCAGGGACACTGCCTCAGGGGAGTGCAGGAGGGCTCCACTTCCCCGTTCCCTATTGCAGGGCCCACCGTTGTAACTGTTTCCCCGGTGTTCCCCTTTTGTCTTGTTGATTCAGTTACCGACCTGCGGGTCGTGTCTCACAGGACAGGTACACGTGACACTTTTGTCTTGTTGTTTTAGTTACCGATCTGTGGGTCGTGTCACACAGGACAGGTACACGTGACACCTTTCTTACCATTTCATAATTTTCATCCTGTAAAAGTCCTATAGCATCTATGACTTTTCTTTTACTTTTGACATATCCCCAAAATCCTTTTTTATTGCTTTTGATGTCTCTTGCAAGCCTTACTTCATTGTCAGTTTTAGATAATCTGATTAGTGCCCTGCAGGTTCTGCAGACAGCATTATGTTCTTCTTTAGATATGCCTCCCTCTTTCCATTTGATAAACATTTCTTTCTTCCTTTTTAGTATGTGTTTAAGTTCTGTGTTCATCCATCCTGGTTTCCTTAAATGCTTCCTATTCATCCCTCTTTTTGGAATTGTTAATGATTGTGTTTTGAGAATCTCATTTTTCAAGATTTCCCATCCTTCCTGGACATTTTTGCCCTTAAGGATATCCAACCATTGGATCCCTCTGATATTCTTTCTGAGTCCCTTAAAATCTGCCTTTCTGAAATGTAACATTGAAGTCTGAGTCTTCACAGGTCTTCCTCCTCTAGCTATCCAAAATTCTAAAATAGCATGATCTCTACCTCCTAGGGTCCCAGCCACTCTTACCTCCTCAACCATTTCCTCCCTGTTTATAAGGATTAGATCCAAGGTAGCAGTTCCCCTACCTTTTGGAAGATAAAGTTGTCAGCAAGAGAGAATAAGAATTTGCTTGACCTGTTAGTTTTGCCTGAGAGAGATTCCCAACAAATGTCTGGATAGTTGAAATCTCCCATGACAACTATGTCATATTTTTTGGAGAACTTGGCCATTTGATGCATAAAGAGTTCATCCATATCCTCAGCTTGCACAGACGGCCTGTAGTAAATGCCTACAATGGTGTCCTTTCCATTGTTCTGTCCTTGTATTCTTACCCAAACAGTTTCCACAGAACTCCCAGTCTCTGACGCTTGGATCTCTGCGCTTTTCTAACATACAATGTGACACCTGCTCCTCATTTATCAAGTCTGTGTCTGGCAAATAAGTTGTATCCTTCTAGCCTTGTATTCTAATCATGTGTATTGTCCCACCAAGTTTTAGTGATTCCAATGACATCATATTTCTTTTCCTGTGTTAGTAGTTCCAGTTCTCCTTGTTTGTTGCCCATGCTTTGTGCATTTTTATAGAAACATTTTAGTTAGTGATTGGTTTCTCTTCCTCCAATATTTTTATTATTTAGATTTTTTGTCTTCTTCCTTTCCACTTCTAATAGCAGAGTTATCAATAGTATTTGTCAGGTGTATGGCTTTTTCTGGCCTTTTGATTCCCTTCCCACATTGTTCTTATTTAAAGTTCTCCTATCACTATGTTAATTGATGGTGCTTTATTTGCAGACTGAACTCTCACAATATTGACAAATAATGTCTGTTCATATTGACGTCTTTATATCTTTAGATGTAGCACAGATTCATCTTTGATAGAAGCTCCAGTTTCTGGGGGAACAGAGCGGAGGTTCGGGTGCCCCTTGCTGAGTTGCAGCGGAGGACCTGCCAATCAAGCACCTAACAGGGCAGATCAGTGCAGACTGCAGCTCATGAAGTACAATGACAACGACAATGTGTGCACCGCACTCTCTGGAGCCAGTGTCAGTCATGTGGAAAGGTTTCCGGCTGATGGAGAACACTGACAGGGGCTTTGCTGAGAATGAGATGTCATCTTCTCGAGGAGGCGCTGTCATGGCTGATGGATGTTTGCTCCTGCATGCAAAGAGAAGTTTTATGAAGCTTCCATGTTTTTCTTGTGTATTTTATGTTTTCTTTGTTCTGTTTCTGATGAGGCGATCTCCAAATGAACCATAAATAGACATAATAATAACAATCGGAATACGCCACGTCCAATGGTTTAGACACAGCGGAGAATCCAATCCGAGTGTAATGTGAGATTTCTCCAAGAATTATCTTATGTCTCAGTTAAATCCACATTTTGCCTGTAGCATGGCAGGGGTCCTCCACCTACTCTAGCTCCTTCCCAACTCCTGGAGTGCAGGATAATGAGCTTCTAGCCAATATTTAGGATTCATGCTAGAGACAGGGTAACTAAACCGCAAGGACATTTATTAGATGATCAGCACAAGAAGGAAGTGTTTTACTTGTTTCAAATGTCATGTTATATGCATGTGTTCATATGTGTAAACTGCAGACATGAGCGTTTTATAACAAAAAAAATCACATTCAGTGAACATACACTGAACGTGTCTCATCACTAGAGTTGAGCGACTTTTGCTTTTTTAGGGTCGCGTTTCGTTTCGTGAAACCCGACTTTTCCAAAAGTCGGGTCGAGCAAGATCGTCCGATTATAGGGAAAAGTCGGGGTCTTCCCGAAACACGAAACCCAATGTAAGTCAATGGGGAATAAAAGTCGGCAGTGAGAGGAGGACAGGAAACACACCTACAGTGCCCATTTGAATGCCAAAAGCATCAATTCTTCTTACTTAAGCTTGTCAACCTTAATTAACTTCATAATACAAGTTACGCACTGAAAAATGGGGGTTATTTGGCTAAATTTGTGGGGGGGGAGGGCTGGCTGCAGGTTTTCATGTGCCCTGGGCGAAAGAGCGCCCCTTTAACACATACCACAACTCATCATGCTCCGATACATAGAATCATAGAATCATAGAATCGTAGAGTTGGAAGGGACCTCCTGGGCCATCTGGTCCAACCCCCTGCTCAAAGCAGGATTCGCTAAATCATCCCAGTCAGATGTCTGTCCAGCCTCTGTTTGAAGACTTCCATTGAAGGAGAACTCACCACTTCTCGTGGCAGCCTGTTCCACTCATTGATCACTCTAACTGTCAAAAAGTTTTTTCTAATATCTAATCTGTGTCTCCTCCCATTCAGTTTCATCCCATTGCTTCTAGTCTTTCCTTGTGCAAATGAGAATAAAGTTGATCCTTCTACAATGTGACAGCCCTTTAGATATTTGAAGACAGCTATTAAGTCTCCTCTCAGTCTTCTCTTTTGCAAACTAAACATTCCCAAATCCAGCAACCTTTCCTCATAAGACAGGGTTTGCAGACCGGTCACCATTCTGGTCGCTCTTTTCTGAACTTGCTCCAGTTTGTTGATGTCTTTTTTAAAATGTGGTGCCCAAAACTGGACACAATATTCCAGATGAGGTCTGACCAAAGAGGAGTAGAGGGAAATAATGACTTCACGTGATCTAGACTGTATGCTTCTGTTAATACATCCTAGAATTGCATTTGCCTTTTTTGCTGCTGCATCACACTGTTGACTCATATTCAGTCTGTGATCTATTAGTATACCCAAGTCTTTTTCACATGTGCTGTCACTTAGCCCTATTCCTCCCATTCTATATATGCTTTTTCCATTTTTATTGCCCAGATGTAGTACTTTGCATTTCTCCCTGTTAAAAACCATTCTGTTAGTTGCTGCCCACTTCTCCAGTTTATTTAAATCTTTTTGAATCCTCTCTCTCTCTTCTCTAGTATTAGCTATCCCTCCTAGCTTTGTGTCATCAGCAAATTTAATCAGTTTACCCTCAATTCCTTCATCTAAATCGTTGATAAAGATGTTGAACAATACAGGGCCCAGGACAGAGCCCTGTGGTACCCCACTTGAGACATTCTTCCAACTGGATGTGCAGCCATTTACGACCACTCTTTGGGTCCGATCACTAAGCCAGTTATGAATCCACCTAACAGTTGCCTTGTCCATTCCATACTTAATCATTTTTTCAATAAGGATTGTATGAGAGACTTTGTCAAATGCTTTGCTGAAGTCAAGATATACTATATCTACAGCATTTCCTTGATCCACCCAATCAGTGATACCGTCATAGAAGGAAATTAAGTTAGTCTGACATGACTTATTAGTTACAAACCCATGCTGACTCTGTTTAATCACTTCATTCTTATCCAGGTATTGACATACATGTTGTTTAATAATTTGTTCAAAGATCTTTCCTGGTATAGAAGTCAGACTCACCGGCCTATAGTTACCTGGGTCCACCTTCTTCCCCTTTTTGAAGATAGGAACAACATTTGCTCTTCTCCAGTCTTCTGGCACTTCTCCTGTTCTCCAAGAATTTTCAAAGATTATAGAGAGGGGTTCAAAAATTTCTTCTGCTATCTCCTTCAGTAGTCTGGGGTGTAATTCATCTGGACCTGGAGACTTGAATTCATTTAGGCTAGCTAAGTGTTTCCTCACTATCTTTCTGTTTATAGATATCCTGGATTCTTCTATTCCCTTAATAGGACAGTGAATAACAGTTGATGTTACATTTCCTTTCTGAGAGAAAACAGATGCAAAATAGGAATTTAAAAGTTCAGCCTTCTCAACATCCTGTCTTACCATTTCATCATTTTCATCCTGTAAAAATCCTATAGCATCTTTGACTTTTCTTTTACTTTTGACATATCCCCAAAATCCTTTATTATTGCTTTTGACATCTCTTGCAAGAGATGCAAGCAAGCAAGATACGGCAAGCAAGATACGGCAAGCAAGATACGGCAGAGAAATAGCGGTATAGTACAATGAAAAATACCTCACTTTTTACATCTCATGACGAGGCCCATCTATTTCTCCATACAAAATCATTGGTCCCATATAATGTTTGAAACAGTATATGATGAGCTCCACATAATGCTACAGTATATGTTGGTCCCCATGGATGAAGCTCCACTGTCTTATGGGCCCAAATAATGCTCCAAACATAATGGGCCCCATTTCTACTGCTCTAGTGTATAATGGGCCCTGTAAATGCTGCTCCAGTGTCTGATGTCCACCTTTGGAATGTTCCAGTGTATGGTGGGCCCCATCTATCATTCTCCAGAGTATAGTGCTCCCCAAAAATTGCTGTCCCAACATAGAAAACAATCAAATAAGTCTCCTCGCTAGGGAATCCCTGTACTTGTCTGGACAGGTGCTGTAGCTTGCTTAACAGCTCGCCAGCCGTTCTCACGCCCAGTATGGATTGCACGTGATTGCACAAAGGTTAGAAAGGGTACCGTATCCCTGGATAACATGTATGGATAGCGTACACATTCAAAATATATGTCTATACAGCATGAGGCAGGCTCAGACGGTGTTAGGCCCAGTATGGATTGCACGTCATTGCACAAAGGTTAGAAAGGGTACCGTATCCCCGGATAACATGTATGGATAGCGTACACATTCAAAATATATGTCTATACAGCATGAGGCAGGCTCAGACGGTGTTAGGCCCAGTATGGATTGCACGTCATTGCACAAAGGTTAGAAGGGGTACCGTATCCCCGGATAACATGTATGGATAGCGTACACATTCAAAATATATGTCTATACAGCATGAGGCAGGCTCAGACGGTGTTAGGCCCAGTATGGATTGCACGTCATTGCACAAAGGTTAGAAGGGGTACCGTATCCCCGGATAACATGTATGGATAGCGTACACATTCAAAATATATGTCTATACAGCATGAGGCAGGCTCAGACGGTGTTAGGCCCAGTATGGATTGCACGTCATTGCACAAAGGTTAGAAGGGGTACCGTATCCCCGGATAACATGTATGGATAGCGTACACATTCAAAATATATGTCTATACAGCATGAGGCAGGCTCAGACGGTGTTAGGCCCAGTATGGATTGCACGTCATTGCACAAAGGTTAGAAGGGGTACCGTATCCCCGGATAACATGTATGGATAGCGTACACATTCAACATATATGTCTATACAGCATGAGGCAGGCTCAGACGGTGTTAGGCCCAGTATGGATTGCACGTCATTGCACAAAGGTTAGAAGGGGTACCGTATCCCCGGATAACATGTATGGATAGCGTACACATTCAAAATATATGTCTATACAGCATGAGGCAGGCTCAGACGGTGTTAGGCCCAGTATGGATTGCACGTCATTGCACAAAGGTTAGAAGGGGTACCGTATCCCCGGATAACATGTATGGATAGCGTACACATTCAAAATATATGTCTATACAGCATGAGGCAGGCTCAGACGGTGTTAGGCCCAGTATGGATTGCACGTCATTGCACAAAGGTTAGAAGGGGTACCGTATCCCCGGATAACATGTATGGATAGCGTACACATTCAAAATATATGTCTATACAGCATGAGGCAGGCTCAGACGGTGTTAGGCCCAGTATGGATTGCACGTCATTGCACAAAGGTTAGAAGGGGTACCGTATCCCCGGATAACATGTATGGATAGCGTACACATTCAAAATATATGTCTATACAGCATGAGGCAGGCTCAGACGGTGTTAGGCCCAGTATGGATTGCACGTCATTGCACAAAGGTTAGAAGGGGTACCGTATCCCCGGATAACATGTATGGATAGCGTACACATTCAAAATATATGTCTATACAGCATGAGGCAGGCTCAGACGGTGTTAGGCCCAGTATGGATTGCATGTCATTGCACAAAGGTTAGAAGGGGTACCGTATCCCCGGATAACATGTATGGATAGCGTACACATTCAAAATATATGTCTATACAGCATGAGGCAGGCTCAGACGGTGTTAGGCCCAGTATGGATTGCATGTCATTGCACAAAGGTTAGAAGGGGTACCGTATCCCCGGATAACATGTATGGATAGCGTACACATTCAAAATATATGTCTATACAGCATGAGGCAGGCTCAGACGGTGTTAGGCCCAGTATGGATTGCACGTCATTGCACAAAGGTTAGAAGGGGTACCGTATCCCCGGATAACATGTATGGATAGCGTACACATTCAAAATATATGTCTATACAGCATGAGGCAGGCTCAGACGGTGTTAGGCCCAGTATGGATTGCACGTCATTGCACAAAGGTTAGAAGGGGTACCGTATCCCCGGATAACATGTATGGATAGCGTACACATTCAAAATATATGTCTATACAGCATGAGGCAGGCTCAGACGGTGTTAGGCCCAGTATGGATTGCACGTCATTGCACAAAGGTTAGAAGGGGTACCGTATCCCCGGATAACATGTATGGATAGCGTACACATTCAACATATATGTCTATACAGCATGAGGCAGGCTCAGACGGTGTTAGGCCCAGTATGGATTGCACGTCATTGCACAAAGGTTAGAAGGGGTACCGTATCCCCGGATAACATGTATGGATAGCGTACACATTCAAAATATATGTCTCAGGAGGCAGGCTCAGACGGTGTCAGGCACAGTATGGATTTGACGGCCCAGATTACACAGCGGAGGAGCAGGGAGAGGTAAAGATTGCAAATGCTGGGGCCCTGGCCAAGCAAGGGGGGCCCACTCGTGGGCGTCGGTACTGGCACTGGGCCCCTCATAGTACAGCGGTGTGTCTGACGGCGGGTGTGCACCACCACCGTCAGAGACACTTGATTGCACTATGAGGGACCCTGTGCCAGTGCCCGCGCCCAAGAGTCGGCCTACCCACCTGTCCAGGGCAACGGCACTCGCACGGTGTCGTGCGCTAGGTGGTGACCCCGGCCATGGGGGGGGAGGCAGCACAGTTAGGGAGTTTTAGAAAGTGGCATATGTTGATGTTGGACATTCAACTGATGCAAAAGGCGAAATAGGTGAAGTACCAGGAAGAGGTGGACCAAAGCAAGCCATTTTTCTGTCACCCTATGTGTCATCAGGGGAAGGTGGGACGAAATCCTTGGAAACCCATGCGTGGTTCATTTTAATGAAGGTTAGATCATCCACATTTTGGGTTGACAGACGGGTCCTTTTTTCTGTCAGGATTGATCCAGCTGCACTGAAGACTCTTTCCGATAGCACACTTGCAGCTGGGCAAGCGAGCTCCTGTAAGGCATATTGGGCCAATTCAGGCCAGGTGTCCAGTTTAGCGGCCCAATAGTCAAAGGGGAATGACCTGTGTGTGAGAACATCGATATGGGAGGAAAAGTAGTTTGTAACCATAGTTGACAACTGCTGTCTCCTGTCACTTTCCATCGATGCAGTATTACCAGTTGTGTGAGCGGTATTTGAAAAATCAGTCCACAACATTGTCATGAAACCCCTGTCTCCAACGCCACTTCTGCTGTGTGCACCACGAACACCTCTGCCAAGCTGCCCCCGGCCCGTACGGCTCGTGTGAGAACCATCACCGCTGCTGTGTGCTGGGAATGCCTCAAGCAACCGATTTACCAGAGTTGCTTGTTTATTAGCCAATATTAGGTCAAGGTTCTCCTGTGGCATGATGTTTTGTAATTTGCCTTTATAGCGTGGATCCAGGATGCTGGCCAACCAGTAGTCGTCATTGTTCATCATTTTGGCAATGCGGGGGTCCCTTTTTAGGATCCGCAAGGCATAATCTGACATGTGGGCCAATGTTCCCGGTGTCAATGATGCACTGCGAGTGCTGGGTGGAGGAGCACTTTCTGGCAAATCCACATCCCTCCAGTCACGCACAAACCCTGTACCAGACCTTGCCACGCCAACATTTTCACTTGCCCCACGAGATGCATCCTCCTCCCCTAAGTAATCATCCCCATCATCCTCCTCCTCCTCTTCTTCCTCCACCTCGTCCAGGAGAGGTCCCTGAGCAGACAATGGTTGAATGTCATCAAGGATTCCCTCCTCCTCTTCCTCCTCATCAACATTGGCTGCAGACGCCTGCTCCTTAAGGTGCGTCAAAGTTTGCATGAGCAGACGCATAAGTGGGATGCTCATGCTTAGGATGGCATCGTCTGCGCTTACCAGCCGTGTGCATTCCTCAAAACACTGAAGGACTTTACAAAGGTCTTTCAGCTTCGACCACTGCACGCCTGTCAACTCCATGTCTGCTCTCAAAGTGCCTGGCCGTGTATCCTCCCACAAATGCATTATGGCCTGCCTCTGCTCGCACAGCCGCTCCACCATGTGCAGGGTGGAGTTCCACCTTGTTGCAATGTCGATAATGAGGCGGTGGTTGGGAAGGTGGAGCAATCGCTGCAGCTTCTGCATACGAACGGAGTGTACAGGCGACCGGCGGATGTGCGCGCACAGTCTTCGCACCTTCTGGAGCAGGGCTGTTAACTCCGGATAATTTTTGAGGAAGCACTGCACCACCAGGTTCAAGGTGTGAGCCAAGCAAGGTATGTGGCTGAGTTTTGAAAGGGCTATGGCTGCCACAAAATTACGGCCGTTATCACTAACTACCTTGCCTGCCTCAAGATGTACACTGCCCAGCCATGACTCAGTTTGTCGCTTCAAGTACTCGGCCAGCACCTCGGCGGTGTGTCTGTCGCCCAAACACATCATCTGCAACACAGCCTGCTGACGCTTTCCACTAGCTGCTCGATAGGGGGACACATCGTGTGCAACAGTGGCAGCTGCAGATGGAGTGCTCGTACGACTGCGCTCTGTGGACGAGCTGTCGCTTCTGGAGGAGGAGGAGGAGGAGGAGGGTCGAACGCCTACAGCCAACTGTTTCCTATACCATGGGCTAGGCAGCACTGTCCCACCACCGCTGTCCCCTGTGGACCCTGCATCCACCACATTAACCCAGTGCGCAGTGATGGACACGTAACGGCCCTGGCCATGCCGACTGGACCATGCATCAGTTGTGAGGTGCACCTTTCCGCTCACTGACTGCTTGAGTGCATGGACAATGCGGTCTTTCACATGATAGTGGAGGGCTGGGATGGCTTTGCGAGAGAAGAAGTGGCGACTGGGTAGGTCATAGCGTGGTACTGCATAGGCCATGAGTTCGCGGAAAGCTGTGCTTTCCACCAACCGAAAGGGCATCATCTCAAACGAGATTAGTTTGGCAATGTGGGCGTTCAAACCCAGTGTACGCGGATGAGAGACTGAGTACTTTCTTGACCTACTCATAGTGTCTGGGAGGGTGAGCTGGACTTGAGAGCTGCATATGGTGGAAGTAGCGGTGGACAGGGCGGACTGAGAGAGGGTTGATGATGGTGATGGAGTTGGTGTTCTTTCTGATGGCCTAGAATCAGTCTTTCGTTGATATAACAGTGGGATTCCCTGACTGCTGTGGCCTTGCAACGACACCTCAACATTTGCTGCTGTGCTAACCGGTGGGCTTACAGTGGGGGAAACAATGTAGCGTTGCTGACTACCTTCGTTGTGATCAGTTGCACATGTGGCACTTGAGGTTTGGTGTTGTGTCCACGCTTGCAAGTGCATGCTGGTTAAATGTCTAAGCATGCAACTGGTATTCAAATTTTTCAGATTTTTCCCTCGGCTAAAGGTCTTTGCGCACTTCTTACAGATAACCTTGGCCTGATCATGAGGATTTTGTTCAAAAAAGTGCCACACTGCACTCTTCCTACTTTGGCAGACATTTTGCGGCCTAGCACGCTGTGATCTTTTGACCCTCTGGACAAGCTGTCCAGCAACTCTTTTGATGTTTGGAACCTGTCTTTGGAGTGCTCCGGGCCTGCCAGATAACAGCTGTTGCGATGTCGATGTCTGCTGTGGATGCTCCTCATCTGAGCTATTGGAAGCAGCACCCTCTTCCCCCAATGGATGCCAATCTGGGTCAACAACTGGGTCATCCATCACCTCCTCTTCTATGTCATGTGTACCTTTCTCTGTGTCACCGTGTATGGTGGTATAGTGTGCGGGAAGGGGCACCTGAGTCTCATCAGGGTCAAAATCTGGCTCTGTACACTGCGAGGACAATGTAGTGCTCTGAGTGAATGTACCAGCAGAATCATCCATCAGCGGCTGTGCATCAGTGCACTCCATGTCAGATTCATCTTGGCCTGGGTAATTCACCATTTGACTTGATAATCCAGGCATGGTATGTGAAAACAGCTCCATGGAGTAATCAGTAGTATGGCCTGCGTCATCCTTCAATCTTGGTTGGGGTGAAGGACACAAGGAAAGGTGTGGTTCATGAACATGAGCCTCCAATGACGACTCAGTGCTTTTACTTTTTACAACTGAAGAAGAGGAGGCGATAGAGCTGGAGGCTGAGTCAGCAATGTAAGACAAAACTTTTTCCTGATGCTCTGCCTTTAAAAGCGGTTTGCCAACTCCTAGAAAACTAAGCGTTCGAGTCCTTATGTAGCCAGACGATGACGCAGGGTCAGCACCTCCTGCATTCAGTCCTATTTTGCTCTTGCCACTACCATCAGATCCACCACCAACACCATCATTACCAGCTGCCAACCCCCGCCCAATTCCACGGCCTCTTCCACCAGCCTTCCTCATTTTTGGTAGAAATGTAGACAAAATCCAACAAACTATATAGTAATGTAAAACAAGGTACAAGGTGTCTATAGGACAGGGGAGTTTTAGAATTTCTGCACACACTTGTGGACAGTGGACACTTGTGGATTGTGTGCGGCCCACTGATATCTGAGCGCTATGTGACACGCTCGATGGCACAGCTGCCTGTGACCAAAGTGACAAGAGGATAATGGAGATTTTGAATCTCTGCGTACACTTTTGGACAGTGGACACTTGTGGATTGTGTGCGGCCCACTGATATCTGAGCGCTATGTGACACACTCGATGGCACAGCTGCCTGTGACCAAAGTGACGAGAGGATAATGGAGATTTTGAATCTCTGCGTACACTTTTGGACACTGGACACTTGTGGATTGTGTGCGGCCCACTGATATCTGAGCGCTATGTGACACGCTCGATGGCACAGCTGCCTGTGACCAAAGTGACGAGAGGATAATGGAGATTTTGAATCTCTGCGTACACTTGTGGACAGTGGACACTTGTGGATTGTGTGCGGCCCACTGATATCTGAGCGCTATGTGACACGCTCGATGGCACAGCTGCCTGTGACCAAAGTGACGAGAGGATAATGGAGATTTTGAATCTCTGCATACACTTTTGGACACTGGACACTTGTGGATTGTGTGCGGCCCACTGATATCTGAGCGCTATGTGACACGCTCGATGGCACAGCTGCCTGTGACGAAAGTGACGAGAGGATAATGGAGATTTTGAATCTCTGCGTACACTTTTGGACACTGGACACTTGTGGATTGTGTGCGGCCCACTGATATCTGAGCGCTATGTGACACGCTCGATGGCACAGCTGCCTGTGACCAAAGTGACGAGAGGATAATGGAGATTTTGAATCTCTGCGTACACTTTTGGACACTGGACACTTGTGGATTGTGTGCGGCCCACTGATATCTGAGCGCTATGTGACACGCTCGATGGCACAGCTGCCTGTGACCAAAGTGACGAGAGGATAATGGAGATTTTGAATCTCTGCGTACACTTTTGGACACTGGACACTTGTGGATTGTGTGCGGCCCACTGATATCTGAGCGCTATGTGACACGCTCGATGGCACAGCTGCCTGTGACCAAAGTGACGAGAGGATAATGGAGATTTTGAATCTCTGTGTACACTTGTGGACAGTGGACACTTGTGGATTGTGTGCGGCCCACTGATATCTGAGCGCTATGTGACACGCTCGATGGCACAGCTGCCTGTGACCAAAGTGACGAGAGGATAATGGAGATTTTGAATCTCTGCGTACACTTGTGGACAGTGGACACTTGTGGATTGTGTGCGGCCCACTGATATCTGAGCGCTATGTGACACGCTCGATGGCACAGCTGCCTGTGACCAAAGTGACGAGAGGATAATGGAGATTTTGAATCTCTGCGTACACTTGTGGACAGTGGACACTTGTGGATTGTGTGCGGCCCACTGATATCTGAGCGCTATGTGACACGCTCGTTGGCACAGCTGCCTGTGACCAAAGTGACGAGAGGATAATGGAGATTTTGAATCTCTGCGTACACTTTTGGACACTGGACACTTGTGGATTGTGTGCGGCCCACTGATATCTGAGCGCTATGTGACACGCTCGATGGCACAGCTGCCTGTGACCAAAGTGACGAGAGGATAATGGAGATTTTGAATCTCTGCGTACACTTTTGGACAGTGGACACTTGTGGATTGTGTGCGGCCCACTGATATCTGAGCGCTATGTGACACGCTCGATGGCACAGCTGCCTGTGACCAAAGTGACGAGAGGATAATGGAGATTTTGAATCTCTGCGTACACTTTTGGACACTGGACACTTGTGGATTGTGTGCGGCCCACTGATATCTGAGCGCTATGTGACACGCTCGATGGCACAGCTGCCTGTGACCAAAGTGACGAGAGGATAATGGAGATTTTGAATCTCTGCGTACACTTGTGGACACTGGACACTTGTGGATTGTGTGCGGCCCACTGATATCTGAGCGCTATGTGACACGCTCGATGGCACAGCTGCCTGTGACCAAAGTGACGAGAGGATAATGGAGATTTTGAATCTCTGCGTACACTTTTGGACACTGGACACTTGTGGATTGTGTGCGGCCCACTGATATCTGAGCGCTATGTGACACGCTCGATGGCACAGCTGCCTGTGTCCAAAGTGACGAGAGGATAATGGAGATTTTGAATCTCTGCGTACACTTTTGGACACTGGACACTTGTGGATTGTGTGCGGCCCACTGATATCTGAGCGCTATGTGACACGCTCGATGGCACAGCTGCCTGTGACCAAAGTGACGAGAGGATAAGGGAGATTGGATTGCTTTTAAAAAAGCAGTTTGCGGAGCAGTGGGTAAACAGCAATGCCAGCGTGTCAGGAAGCCTTAAAAGGCAGCCCAACAACCAACACCACTGATACACCACAATATAGCCTCCCCTTGCACTGCACACACAGTGACTTGTGTGTTGTGCAGGCCAAATCGCTAGCAGCAGAAGCAGTTTTTTTGTCTTCTTCCCTGCCTAACGCTCTCCCTACAGAATCAGCAGCAACCTCTCCCTATACTAAGATCGGCAGAAGTAAGATGGCGGTCGGCGTGCACGCCCTTTTATACCCCCTGTGACGCCCACCAAAGCAAGCCAATCACTTGCATGCCCTTCTGAAAGATGGTGGTGACCCGTGCCTATGTCATCACGTTGCCCACAGTGTCCGTGGATCCTGATTGGCTGAAAAAGAGCGCAAAACAAACTTTTGAAACGCGACTTTGGCGCGTAAGTCGCCGACCTCGTGGCCGACCTCATCCTAGGGTCGGGTTTCGTTTCATGAAACCCGACTTTGCCAAAAGTCGGCGACTTTTGAATTTTTTCGACCCTTTTCGCTCAACTCTACTCATCACTAATAGATAAACACACAATCAACTGTAAGAAAAATATAACACTGCCCACTATATAAAAAATATAACTACTATAATACTGCTTCTTTCTACAATAATATACAGTAACTACTATAATACTGCTCCTATGTACAAGAATATAACTACTATACTACTGCTTCTACAGTATGTACAAGAATATAACTACTATAATATTGCCCCATATATAATAATATAACTACTATAATACTGCCCCTATATACAAGAATATAACTACTATAATGCTGCCCCTATGTACAAGAATATAAGTGCTATAATATTGCCCCTATGTACAAGAATATAACTACTATACTACTGCTCCTATGTACAAGAATATAACTACTATAATACTGTCACCTACATACAAGAATATAACTGCTATAATATTGCCCCTATGTATAAGAATATAACTACTATTATACTGTCCCTATGTAAAGGAATATAGCTACTATAATAATGCCCCCTATGTACAAGAATATAACTACTATAATACTGCCCCATGTGCAAGAATATAACTACCATAATACTGCCCCTATGTACAAGAATATAACTACTATAATACTGCTCCTATGTACACAAATATAACTTCTATAATACTACTCCTATGTACAAGAATATAATTACTATACTAATGCCCCCATCTACCCATCTACAAGAATATAACTACTATAATACTGTCCCCTATTTACAAGAATACAACTACTATAATACTGCTCCTATGTACAAGAATATAACTACTATAATACTGCCACAATGTACAAGAATATAACTACTATAATACTTCCCCCTATGTACAAGAATGTAACTACTATAATACTTCCCCCTATGTACAGGAATATAACTACTATAATACTGATCCCATGTACAAGAATAGAACTACTTTTATATTGCTCTCTATGTACAGGAATATAACTACTACAATGCTACCCCCTTTTTTCTTTTCTTTTTTACATTGTTGGTGAGAAAACACTTGGCAAGGACTGGTGGTGAATTTGGGGTAGTGAATTAGAGTCATAATAGGAGCTGGTAATGAAAGGGGAGGGAGAGAGGACACAGAACAGAGACTGGTAATGAATTGGGTATATAGGACACAATAAAAATATTGGTAGCTAATTAGTGGTAGAAAGAGAGGACGTGGACTGGTAAAAATTGGGAGGAGAGAGTACACAAGACATTGACTGGTAATGAATCAGGGATGGAGAGAGGACATAGGAATGTGGCTGGTAATGGATTAGAGGCAGAGGGAGAGAGGACACAAGAAAGGGACTGATAATACATGGGGAGGGAGATAGGATACACGACAGGGATCGGTAATGGATTGGGGAAGGACACAAGAAGGGAACTGATGTAATAATTAAGAGGAGGAATATATGTTACAAGACAAGGACTGGTAATGGATTGTCCCTTATTAAATAGTGTCTTCTCTTCATTATAGCTCCATTCCTTATTACATAGTGTAATCTCTTTATAGCTCCATCCCTTATCAAATAATGTCCTTTCATGTTATGTATAGCTAAGTCTTTTATTGCATAGTGTTCTCTGTTGCTATTTATAATGCCGTCCCATATTACATAGCGTCATCTCTTATGCATAGCTACATGCCTTATTACATAATGTCTTCTCTTCTGTATAGCTTCGTACCTTATTACATAGTGTTCTTTATTATGTATAGCTCCGTGCCTTACTACTTAGTGTCCTTTCTTGTTATTTATAATGACGTCCCTCATTGCATAGTGTCCTCTCTTATGTATACAGTAACTCAGTTCCTTATTACATACTGTCCTCTTTTCGGTATAGCTACATCTTTTATTAAATAGTATCCTTTCTTGCTAGGTGTAGCTCAGTCTTTGGTTTACTAGTGTCCTCTGTTGTTATGTATAATGCCGTCCCTTATTATATAGTGTCCTCTCTTATGCATAACTCCACCCCTTTCTACATAGTGTCATCTCTTATGTATAATTCCTTCCTTTATTACATAGTGTCCTCTTTTCTGTATAACTCCATACCTTACTGCATTCTTTTTTCTCATTATGTATAATGTCTTCCCTTATTACTGTATTTAGTGTTCTCTCTTATGTATAGCACCATCCCTTATTACTAGTGATGAGCGAGTATACTCGTTGCTTGGGTAATCTCTAAGTTTTTTAGTGTGCTCGGAGATTTAGTGTTTGCCGACGCAGCTGCATGATTTGTGGCTGCTAGACAGGCTGAATACATGTGAGAAATGCTCATTTGTAAGGGCGTGTGAAGACGCTGTGGATTCTGCTGCGGATCCCCAGCGGATTTGGCCCTGCGGAACCACAGCAGAATCAGCTGCATTGTACAGTACCATTACAATGAATAGAAAATGGAAACCGCAGTGCAGATGGTGCGGATTTGCTGTGGTTTCAAAACCGCAGAAAGAATTAACATTTACCTGCGGATTTTACTAAATCCGCGCTGACAAATCCGCAGAGCATTCCGCAGTGTGTGCACACACCCTTAGGAATTTCACACATGTATTCAGACTGTCTAGCAGCCACAAATCATGCAGCTGCACCGACAAACACTAAATCTCCAAGCATGCCAAAATACTCGATCACCCGAGTAACGAGTATACTCGCTCATCACTACTTATTACATAATGACTTCTCTGCTGTACATTTCCGTCCCGTAGTACATAATTTTTCTTCTTCTGTATAGCTCTGTCCCTTATTGCATAGTGTTTTCTCTTCTGTGTAGCTCTGTCCCTTATTACATAGTCTTCTTTTCTATTCTGTGTAATGCTGTCCCTTATTACATAGTGTCCTCATGCATGAGGCTTTAATACGAGCATGTAAGATTTTCATGCAGAGTAGTAGTAGGGCGGGCCTGAGAATCAATTCCACCTGAGGCCCCTGGCTCCAGTGTCCGGCACTGCCCCCATGTTCAGGAGTATAACTGCTATAATACAGCTCACTAATATACCGAGTAGATTTTTCCAGTATAAATCATGACTTTTTGATGTCTGATTAGTTCATACTGTACATTGCTGCAGGATTAGTGTACCTAAAAGCTTTCCTGAATTCTTCCTGGTTTTATAAGTAGATCTTTAGTTCTGTAAAAATTTGGTGTTGGCTGTTGTGCCGCGACTCCTGCCATTCTTCAGGGTGCATAACTTTCGGATATGACCAACCTTTCTGACTATATAGATTTGCTGTTTGTTGTTTCAATAACATTGCTCTCGTTGAGCCCCATGGAGATCGCAGGAATCATTACTTTCCTCGTTCTGCAGGTAATGAAGCCTGTGGGACAAATACATATGTTCCTGTTTGTAGGATATTTTATGCCATTGGCTATGTGACTGCAGAGGTCATTTAGCCCTTTTGATACCTAGTGTTTCTGTATGTCCTACATGTGAATGATGTGGAGGAAGGTCCATCATTGTTGTGCTGTGTCCAGTGCGGTGTACTCACTTTCAGGCCAAAGTCCTCCGTTGCATCCACATCCTTGCATCCAAAATCAGCTTCTCAGTGCCCTTATAGAAGTACTCACAGGACCAGACACGTCTTGGAATATGTCATATTGATTTTGCATATACAGAGTGTTCTGTCCTCATTAAATGAAGCAGAGTTCATGTAGCTTATACAGGCAGCTAAACTGATACTGGGGTCCAGTTAGGTGACTGTAGGTTGAATCTGGGCTTTATTGAACGTGATGGTATATTGGCGCGGTGAAACTACAAACAAAAACATATATGCATACAATCAGTACTGGGTTCTTCAGGGATTCATATATATATAATACATCATCTGCACTAATAGCTAACCAGGGGGAACTAACTAAGCAGGCTAATATGAGACAAGAATTGGATACAGGATGCATAAATACATACCAGCGATGCTGTCACAAGGGGAGAAGAGAAATGAGATGCTTCCTGAATGCAGGCTGAAGGAAAATGGTGTACTGGAGGGAAAATGGGGGCTGAACTAACCATAATCCTTTGCAAAAGGCTAGCAGGGTGCATTGCAACCTTACCAGAATGCACTGCGAATGGAGGGAAATGGGAAAATGAAAGTAAAACACACAATAACACTGCGGTTACGACTCTGGTCACTAGATGGAGCCAGAAAACACTGTAAAAATGTATTTAACAAGCAGATAATCAGGGATTATGAATTAAATGTTGGAGACAGAACACAGAGGTTTGCAAAAGTATCCACCCCCTTGGCATTCGGTGTGTTTTGCTTCTTCACGACCTATAATTTCACTGTTTTTTGAAGGTATGCATCAGTTCATGTAAAGAACATGTCGAAAGAACATGTCAATAACTGTGAACATTTCTTTTATTGTGAAGCAAACAACAAATAGGACAAAATAGCTGAAAACTTCAGAGTACATAACTATTAAACCCTCTAAGGTCAGTACTTTGTATAGCCTCCATTTGCGACAATTACAGCTGCAAGTCATTTTGAATAAGTCTCTATGAGCTTTTCACATTTTGCCATTGGAATGTTTGCCCATTGCTCAAAGGAAAACTGCTCCTGCCCCTTCACGTTAAATGGTTTCCTCTGGTGAACAGCAATTTTCAAGTCTGACCACAGATTCTCCATTAGATTAAGGTCTGGGCTGTGACTCGGCCACTCTAGAACATTTACACATTTCCCCTTAAACTCCTCGAGTGTTGCTTTAGCAGTATGCTTTGGGTCATTGTCTTGTTGGAAGGTGAACCTCCGTCCCAGTCTCAAATTACTGACAGACTGAAACAGGCTTTGCTCAAGAATATCCCTGAATTTCCCTTTGACTTGGATCATTTTCCCTGTCCTGCTGCCGATAAATATCCCCCCAGCATGATGTTGACACCACCATGTTTTACGGTGGGGATATTGCTCATGGGGTGATGAGCTATGTTGATTTGGTTCCAAACACATCGTTTTCCTTGGTGGCCAAAAAGTTAAATTTCTGTCTCCTCTGACCACAGCACCTTCCTTCATACATTTGAGGAGTCTCCCACATGTCTTTTAGCAAAATCAAAATGAGCCTTACAATTTTTGTGAGTAAGTAAAGGCTTTTTTCTGCCCACTCTTTCATAAAGGTCTCCTCTATAGAGTGTACGGCGTATCATGGTCGTATGGACAGATACTCCAGTCTCTACTTGGGAACTCTACAGCTCCTTCAGGGTTATCTTTGGTCTTTGTGATGCCTCTGATTAATGCCCTCCTTGCTTGGGCTGAGAGATTTGGTGGACGCCCTCTCTTTGTTGTGCTACCATGTTTTTTCCATCAGAGATTGGGAGATTTTATTTTATTTATAACTAGTGATGGGTGAACACTAAAATGCTCGGGTGCTCGTTGCTCGGGTCGAGCAAATTGGAATACTCGGGTACTCGGACAGAACAACGAGCCCAATGAAAGTCTAAGGGAGACCCGAGCATTTTTACCGCGATCCCCCCCAGGGGTCCTTTTAAGGTCTGAAAACATCTGAAAATTATGGAAACACTGCTCAAATGACATGGGGACATCATGGGGATCGCCCCTAGAAGCATTCCTGACTCCTAGTTCACAGCTTTAAACAATGTTGTCAGAGTTTCATGCCATTTTTACCGATGCACCAAAAAACATACCAAAACGAAACCAAAATGGATTTTGCTGGGAAATATGTTAAGGTGCGTCCTTTCCAGGTTAATGACTTGTATACAAGGCAAAATAAATAACCCTAGACCAAAATTTTCCTCCACCACTTCGGCTATGTTCAGATGCAGCGTTTTTGAAGCATTTTTCAACTTTAACCCCTTAGTGACAGAGCCATTTTGCAGCTTAATGACCAGCGAGGGGGAGGAAGAAGAAAAAACTTCCTAACAACAAACAGGTCAATTGATAAAATTGCTTTATTAGGATACAGGGCAAGGAACAATACAGATAAAAAGTTGTATAAGTTGGTAACTTGTCATCAGATATAAAAAAGCACCAAAGTCCTCACATGTCACTGAAATGTAACCCAAATAGGGGGGACAAAAAGAAAAAGGAAAAAAAAACAAAAGAAAAAAACAGACACAAAAATGTTGTGTCAGACATACAAGGTGTAGTATGGGGACATAGCCCACTCAGTATAACAGTGATACCATCTAAATACACTACACAGAGTCATGTCACAAAAAATAAGTATGTCCTACATTACCTATTAGATGCCCGTGCACACAGACAAATGGGAGGACCAGGTACCCGCCCCGATGCGCATTTCGGGAGCCTTTGTCAGGGGGCGACATATTGTACTTCATGTTAGTGGTAAAATTTCTTTGATAAGTCTTGTGTTTATTTATGAAAAAACAGAAATATGGCGAAAATTTTGAAAATTTTGCAATTTTAAAACTTTACATTTTTATACCCTTAAATCAGAGAGATGTGTCACACAAATTTCTTAATAAATAACATTTCACACATGTCTACTTTACATCAGCACAATTTTGGAAGCAAAATTTTTTTTTGTTAGGAAGTTATAAGGGTTAAAAGTTAACCAGCGATTTCTCATTTTTACAACAAAATTTACAAAACCATTCTTTTTTAAGGACCACATCATATTTAAAGTCATTTTGAGGGGTGTCCATGACAGAAAATACCCAAAAGTGGCACCATTCTAAAAACTAGCCCCCTCAAGGTGCTCAAAACCACATTCAAGAAGTTTATTAACCCTTTACGTGCTTCACAGGAACTAAAGCAATGTGGAAGGAAAAAATTAACATTTAACTTTTTTTGCAAAAAATTTACTTCAGAACCAATTTTTTTATTTTCACAAGTGTTAAAAGAGAAAATCAACCACAAAATTTGTTGTACAATTTCTCCTGAATACGCCGATACCCCATATGTCAGCACACGGCAGAGCTCTCAAGGAATGGAGCGTCGTTTGACTTTTTCAACGCAGAATTGGCTGGAATTGAGATCGGATGCCATGTTGCGTTCGGAGAGCCCTTAATGTGCCTAAACAGTGGAAACCTCCAACAAGTGACCCCAGTTTGGAAACTAGACCCCTTAAGGAACTTATCTAGATGTGTGGTGAGCACTTTGAACCTTCAAGTGCTTCACAGACGTTTATAACGTAGAGCCGTGAAAATAAAAAATCATTTTTTTTCCACAAAAATGATCTTTTCGCCCCCAAATTTTTATTTTTATAAGGGTAACAGGAGAAATCATACCCCCACAGTTGTTGTGCGATTTGTCCTGATTACGCTGATACCCCATATGTGGGGGGCAACCACTGTTTGGGCGCATGAGAGAGCTTGGAAGGGAAGGAGTGCCATTTTGGAATGCAGACTTTCATGGAATGGTCTGCGGGCATCATGTTGCGTTTGCAGAGCCCCTGATGGGCCTAAACAGTGGAAACCCCCCACAAGTGACCCCATTTTGGAAATTAGACCCCCCAAGGAGCTTATCTAGATGTGTGGTGAGCACTTTGAACCTCCAAGCGCTTCACAGAAGTTTATAAACGCAGAGCCGTGAAAATAATAAGTCTTTTTTATTTCCACAAAAGTGATTTTTTAGACCCAAATTTTTAGACCCCCAAAGTTGGTAAATAGTGGAAACCCATCAATTCTTGATCCAACCCAACCCCAACACACCCCTAACCCTAATCCCAACCCTAACCCCAACCCTAATCATAATTCTAACCCTAATCCTAGTTTGCCCTAACCCTAATTCTAACCCTAGCCCTAACCCTAGCCCTAACCCTAACCCTAGTCCTAACCCTAGCCCTAACCCTAGCCTAACCCTAACCCTAGCCCTAACCCTAGCCTAACCCTAACCCTAACCCTAGCCCTAACTCTAGCCCTAACCCTAGCCCTAACCCTGGCCCTAACCCTTGCCCTAACCCTGGCCCTAACCCTAGCCCTAGCCCTAACCCTAACCCTAATGGAAAACTGAAAAAAAAATATTTTCTTTATTTCGTTATGTTGGCCTAACTAAGGGGGTGATAAACGGGGGGGTTATGTACTATTTTTTTATTTTGATCACTATGATAGTTTATCATAGTGATCAGAATGAATGAATGGAATTTGCCAGCTGGAGCCGGCAGATTCCCGGTGGGCGCACTGCGCATGCGTCCGCCATTTTCTTCCGGATCCAAGATGGCGGCGCCCACTGGAGGACGTCGGCGGGACACGGGACCACCGGGAGGGGACCCTGGACCACGGAGAGGTACCGGGGTGGGATCGGGGACCCTAGTTCTCTCTCCTCTGATGTGTGATCACATCAGAGGAAAGAGAAATTTAATGCAAAATCATGGCTTTTTTTTGCGGTCACCGTTATAGGGTTGAAAATCTGACACTGGGGGGCGCTATTCACTTTCTCCATAGCGCCGTGAATTAGCGGCGCTGTGGTTTTAATACACTTAATTACCGCCGTTAAAAGGCGTATCGGCGGTCGCTAAGGGGTTAACATTGCTTTCAACGAAAACAAATGCATTCACTGGGAAATGTCATTGTAACATTTAACAACCCTAGCTGGCCATGTGGTGTGTGACACATAAGCAGACATATCTTGCTTCATTTATGAAGGAGGGACTCTTAAAGTCACAGAGCCTATTTTTATCGGGGCATCAGGCAGCATTAATCTGCTTAAAGGGCCATTATTAATCAGTGGGTCTCCTAAACTGTTATAGCTTATGCAGTGAGTGGATGGGCTGACAAGAATTACAACGCACCCCAATACCCCTTTCACGAGATGTACAGGAGGGCTTCCATAAAAAATGTTGCATTGAATGCAAGGCCTGCCCTGCTACCAAGTCATATGCACCTAAATATGCCTTAGAACCCAGTTACTGGATGGGCCCAGGAAAATCCACTTCACATTATTAATTTTGTACTCCCATTCTGTTTTCTTATACATTGACTGCAAGGCCTGCCCTGCTACCAAGTCATATGCACCCCAATAAGGCTTTGAACCCACATACTGGATGGGCATAGTAAAATCCACTTCACATTATTCATTTTGCACTTCCATACTCTTTTCTTATGCATTGACAGCAAGGCCTGCCATGCTGCCAAGTCATCTGCAGTCCAATATGCCTTTTAACCCAGGTACTGGATGGGCCCAGGAAAATCCACTTCACATTATTCATTTTGTACTCCCATTGTTTTTTCTTATGCATTGACTGCAAGGCCTGCCCTGCTACCAAGTCATATGCACCCCAACAACCCCAATCCCCCCTTGGAAGAAACATGGAGGAGGGCCTCTTAACAAAAAATGTCCCATTAAAAAGGAGCGGGTCTCCTAAACTTGTAATGCCCATACCCTAAGTGTGTTGGCTGGCAAACATTTTCCCCTGTGGGGTGCACCTCAACCTTTTCCATAACAAGTATTTAATGCCCAGCAAAAACACCCACCCTTGTTAGGATTTTGACAATGGCTGTAGCAGCATGGAACACGATAACGCTGGTGATCTAGTGGCGACGGATGATAAGACGTGGAGGAAGGCCTGATTAAAAACTATGCCCAATTTAAAGTCTCCTAGACTTGTAATGCCCATACACTAAGTATGTTGGCTGGCAAACATTTTCCCCGTGGGGTAGATATCAACATAGTGTGTACCTTTTTTTTTAGGGGCATCATAAACACCTTGCAAAACTGTAACGTGGTTTCCTACACAGTTGCTGCTGGGAAGGTGCATGTTTTTAGTAACAATATGGTGGACGAATCGTTGGATGAAGTGATATGGAAAAGGGGCATGGTGATGACAGGAATGGGAAAGTACAAGATTAATAACAGCAGTGGCTATGGGAGGTATGAGATCCAGGATACAGCCAACAATAATTTATTGTTTAGCCACCATCAATTACCAGAATCGGTTTCATGCCCGTTTGAAGATCGGTGTAACAGATGCATGTGTGAGACTCGGCCTAAGAAATGCCCGTCCAAAATATGTTGCCAAAGACGCACGTGTCTGTATAAAGGGCATAGTGCAACATGTTCATGAGATGCTGAATTAGAGAAAGCAGATCAGTGTTGGAGGAAAACCAAACAAACTAATGGATGCTTGTGAAAAACTAAGTTTAAAGATGAGTGCACCGTCTGTAACTATAAAAAACACACCCGTGGCACAAGCTTCTTCATCTTCACCCATACATATTACCAATAATATCCTAATGTTCCAGTCTAAAATTAATAGTCCTAGTGTAACGAACACTGTTAAAGGAATGGCACAAAACGTACATAACCACGACCCTTGGAAACACCTGATTTCCTCTTTACAACATATGAACGATGATGGCATTGATGACGACTTAGAAATTGACCACATCCACACCAATAAGATGAAGATCACAGCTGCAAAAAATGTGAAAAAAAGGCAGTGAATGTCTGGAAATTCATCTTCTCTAGGGCAAAGTTTACCACTTACTAAAGTGGTACCGAATGAGGCATACACAGTTCTCAGGTATACTCAGCATGAGATACTGTAAAGATGATGTATTCTGATTTGTCCATGTCCACTTTTTGAAAGCGAGCAGAAAAGAAGGATGATTAGCGGGAAGACGTGTGATTTTGGTCAGTAGGGAGGTGATGTCAGGTACAGATAGGTAGATCTGCGTATCATCGGCGTAGTGATGATATTGAAAACTGTGCCATTACATCAGCTGTCCCAGGCCGAAGATGTAGATGGAGAAGAGTAGGGGTCTTAGAGGAGAGCCTTGGGGAATACCGGAAGACAGGTGTCGAGGTGAGGAGGTGGTGTGGGAGACGGAGACAATGAATGTCCCCCTACCAGTCTTGTTTTACTTTAAAGACTCTGCCAATAACCCCAAAAAGGACATTTGCAACACCGGCCATGGCCGCATCAGCAGGGGTAGTAAAACTACCAGCCTTATGACCACCAGCATGATCAGTCACATGGCAGCAAAGCACCCAACTTTGTTGGTTGAACACCAGGCTCCATGAACAGTGTCTGCGGGTAATACCACTGCTTCTTCCGCTGTTGTGCGTGTAAGCCAATCCCCTGTCCATGGTGCATGCGAAGATGCCTCCTGCCCTGCACCTGTTGTTGACCACAGTCAAATAGTACCATCATCAAGCACGTCCACATCCTTGTCCCAGCGCAGCCTTCAGTTTTCCATACCCCAGTCATTGGTCCGTAAGTGGAAAGACGCAGCCAACGGCCCACAGGCCACAGTACTAAATTCACAAATTTCACATCTGCTTGCACTCCAAATGTTGCATTTTAGGCTGGTGGAAGATGGACACTTTCCACAACCTGATGGCGGTGACAGTAACAAGGTACTCGGTCCCCACCCGCCACTATTTCTCCAGGTATGTGGTCACGACATTACACAAGCAAGCATGTGTCCCACAACATTACCCAGGCCATCAACAATGCTGTTACAGGGAAAGTGCACCTAACCACGGACCCGTGGACAAATGCTTGTGGGCAGGGATGGTACAACTCGCTGACGGCACACTAGGTTTGCGTAGAAGAAGTCATTACCCAGTCGGACATTGGGAAACCATGTCACAGATGTATCGAGGAGACAGGTTGTGGAAGACTTTGTATGTCATATTTATACAGGAAAGATGTATATCTTTGTACCATGTTAGCCAGTAGATAGAAAAATATTCAGAATTGAGAGTCCTCAGTGGTTGATACCTTTTAATGGTGTCACGGTCACGCATGTGTCTGGACACAGCGACTACCGCAAGGCGAACCCATAACACACGTGACCCTGGATACACCGCCTCCAGTGGGGCAAATTTAAATAATAAAACGTGCAGCTGGATATGCCACCTCCAACTGGCGAATTTAGGTAATACGCGTTATGTACAATAGTCTGGAAACCCCGCCTCCATTAAGGCAAATTTAAATAATAAGGGGAAACCTGGGAAACATTAACAATGGTGGGCCCTGCGATAGGGAATAGGGAAGTGGAGACCTCCTGAGCTCCCCTGAGCCAGTGTCCCTGCACTACAAATGTTCCCTATGCCGGTTACGCACAGGGCGCGCACAGGAACCTAAAAACCCTAGCTCGCCCTGACCTAAACCCTCACTAGGGAATTGGTCGGTGCGGAAACTAATCCCACCACTGCACTAAAACACACATGAGGAAAGATGACAAAACAGGGGAAACACCACTTAGCTTTGCTCTGTTGCGTACGCTCCTAGCAACAGAGCCCAACACCTGCGTGCATTTTCTCCTCCACCCGGATCCATCACCATAACTGGATCCTTCACCATAGTGCAGCCTTGGAGCAGAGTCCACCACCAATTGCAGAAGTCCAGTAACAGAGTCCCAAAGATGAGTTCAGCTCTTGCCCAAAAAGTCAAGCATGCTTGAGTCCAGCTCTCAGCAACCAAGTCCCGCATGCTGAGTGCAACTCTCTCCATAGTCACCAAGCCATGCAAGCACTTCCTGCCGACACCATAAACTGTGACTCCACCACGCCATGCCAGCCCTTCTTGCAGACCACATGGCTGCCACTTGTCCCCTCTGGCTGGGCTGCGCAGGGCTCATGTTCAGCTCCTTCCTCACCCCAGGCTTACTTGCCAAATGAACACAATATCACCAACAGTCATCAAACACACCTGGCACTCTTTTAAAGAGCCTAACACCTGTTTTATGATTACGTGCACATTAAGCCAAAGAAACTAAGGTGCACTACCGCTCACCACCACCGGGGCAACTTAGAACAAACAACACCACGTGTAATAATTCTAATGGCCACCGGGGGCAATCAACCCACTTTGGCACCATGCCAAAGGAAAAGAAGTTCACTTTGTCCATTTAACTTGTCAGATCCAGCCTGGATCATGATAGTACCCCCTCCTTAATGAGGGGCCTCTGGACCCTCAAGACCACTCCTCATAAGGGAAACACCTACAGCGGGGACGCCCAGATCCAGAGTTCACCCCACCACTACCTGACACTTCAGGTTAATGACAAACCCACCTCTGGTATTGGCAATGTATGTTCTGGAGGCACCACTCATCTCCACAGCGCCGACCTGGGGAACGAGTTTATGTATGTGTATGTTTGCTATGAGCTGATCAGACTCCACAACACACTTCCACAAGATGTTTTTTGGTGGCCACCCATACATGCTCGTTCACACACAGGTCCGGACCTGAACGTTTATTGCCACACATTCGTTTGTCATATTTTGGTGAACTCATTCTGGACTTGACAACAGAGGCGTCCCCCTGCTGTCACCACACTCACACCCCCGCTATTCACCAAGGGACACCACCCTCCAACCCTTTCACCATGAGGTCTACGCCTCCCAGGGTTGGATAATGGCGAGGATTGAGATATGCCCCCACTCCCCCGCAGCGTACCTGCTGCTCACACCTGGAGGAGAAGGGACCGGGATATGGAGGAAATATACACTCGCTGGTCGCCTTCCTCCACACGACCAGGAGGGGGCGGCTTCTTCAATGGTATGGAAGATTTGGCGTGAGCCCCGCGGACTATAACACCAGTCTGCTCACTACAGGGACGTACCCCTTCACCTCGAGGAACCCCAGCAGCACCATGGGGATCACAAACTCCACCCACCTGTCTGGTTACATCCGCCTGTAGGAACAAGTCCCGCTCCCCAGCAGCGACTCTAGGAGGCTACTTGCCAAAGCCGCCATTTTGATTTCCTGGTTACCTGAGCAGAGGCCCCAGACCCTGATAACTGCTGCTGCCGCGGCTCTAACACGCCATGCTGCTCCCCACTCACCTCAGTGAGGCCCGGCAGCAATTACTCACAGGTCTCCACATGGCCAAAGCTCACCAAGAAAAAAAAAAGTAAGGTTTGGTGATAATGTCACAGCCACGCGTGTGTCTGGACACAGCGACTACCGCAAGGCGAACCCATAACACACGTGACCCTGGATACACCGCCTCCAGTGGGGCAAATTTAAATAATAAAACGTGCAGCTGGATACGCTGCCTCCAACTGGCGAATTTAGGTAATACACCTTATGTACAATAGTCTGGAAACCCCGCCTCCTGTAAGGCGAATTTAAATAATAAGGGGAAACCTGGGAAACATTAACAATGGTGGGCCCTGCAATAGGGAATAGGGAAGTGGAGACCTCCTGAGCTCCTCTGAGCCAGTGTCCCTGCACTCCTAACATTCCCTATGCCGGTTCCGCACCGGGCGCGCACAGGAACCTAAAAACCCTAGCTCGCCCTGACCTAAACCCTCACTAGGGAATTGGTCGGTGCGGAAACTAATCCCACCACTGCACTAAAACACACATGAGGAAAGATGACAAAGCAGGGGAAACACCACTTAGCTTTGCTCTGTTGTGTACGCTCCTAGCAACAGAGCCCACCACCTGCGTGCATCTTCTCCTCCACCCTAATTCATCACCATAACTGGATCCTTCACCATAGTGCAGCCTTGGAGCAGAGTCCACCACCAATTGCAGAAGTCCAGTAACAACAGAGTCCCAAAAATGAGTTCAGCTCCTGCCCAAAAAGTCAAGCATGCTTGAGTCCAGCTCTCAGCAACTAAGTCCCGCATGCTGAGTGCAAATCTCTCCATAGTCGCCACTCCACCAAGCCATGCAAGCACTTCCTGCCGACACCATAAACTGTGACTCCTCCACGCCATGCCAGCCCTTCTTGCAGACCACATAGCTGCCACTCGTCCCCTCTGGCTGGGCTGCGCAGGACTCATGTTCAGCTCCTTCCTCACCCCAGGCTTACTTGCCAAATGAACACACAATATCACCAACAGTCATCAAACACACCTGGCACTCTTTTAAAGAGCCTAACACCTGTTTTATAATTATGTGCACATTAAACCAAAGAAACTAAGGTGCACTACCGCTCACCACCACCGGGGCAACTTAGAACAAACGACACCACGTGTAATAATTCTAATGGCCACCGGGGGCAATCAACCCACTTTGGCACCAAGCCAAAGGAAAAAAAGTTCACTTTGTCCATTTAACTTGTCAGATCCAGCCTGGATCATGACAAATGGCTAACTGAAAAGATGGTAACACATTGCAAGCTTTCAAGACTACTCAGGTCTCTTCATCAGGCATTGACTAATACAACATCTGAAGAATCACATATGTATGCACAACACAGCACAGAAAAAATGCAATAGATAAGACAAGTGACGTGAAGCAGAAATATCATTATGGGATAGGGAGAAACATGAATATTGGACTAGTTCATAGATAAGGAGTCTGGATGTTTTATTGTCCTCTGATTGGGGTCTCCTAATGTGTTGTGATGCCCCCACAAGGTCTTAGGAGCAAATTCCTTAATTGATGTAAAAATACATAAATCCATGTGACACATTCATTCCAGCATTGAGAGTGTCAAAGGTCATCATAAATTTATACTCCCAAACCCTCCTGTCTCTCTGAGATGTGAAGTTACTTTTCAATACTAGTAATTTCATATCCATGGTGTTGCTGTGATCAGGCATACAAAAATGTTTTGCCACAGGTAAATCCATTCTTTTTTCTCTTATTGTGTGATGATGAGCATTCATCCTTGCTCTAAGCTTTTGCCCTGTGGGGGTCTGTATGTGGGGGAGACACATCACTTGTCTCATCTATTGCATTTTTTCTGTGCTTTATTGTGCATAAATATGTGACTCTTCGGATTTTGTATTAGTCTATGCCTGATGAAGAGACCTGAGTAGTCTCGAAAGCTTGCAATGTGTTACCATCTTTTCAGTTAGCCATTAAAAGGTATCAACCACTGAGGACTCTCAATTCTGAATATTTTTTATGTCATATTTAGGGTTTTCAACTGTAGCCTATGGGCAATAGGAAGGCAGTGAAGCGCATGGAAGAGAGGAGAGGCTGGGGCATAAAGGAGGGACAGTTGGATTACTCTGGCAGCAGAGTTTTGAATAGATTTGAGTTGTGCAAGAGTGCTTGAGAGGAGGCTAGAGAGTATAAGGTTGAAATAGTCGAGGCGGAAGATCATGAGGGCGTGCACAAACATTTTTTAATTTTCTTGGAAAGTAAGGATCCAGTGCGAACATATATATCCCTTAAAACAAATTATTTATTTTATACATTAAAAAACACCTATCCAAGTGAAAAATGGCCAATGCCAAAAATAACCAGACCTACGCTGGGATGCTACATAGCCCTACTTTAAGGCTCACTGATACCTTCCTAGCCGTGGAGGTTGGCACCCTAAAAACGAGAATTGGCGCCCCCACTCAACGTGGACTATCCCTCACTCCCCTACCAGTCCCTATTCAGACAGGAGGGAAAACAATAATCTGATTTCTGCAGAAATGAAACTTCAGAATGCCCTAAGCTCAAGCAAAACCTCAAACAATTGATGTTGTCCTGATAGAACCCCCACACAGGGGTATATTAACCAATAAATTGCTTGTCATATGTAGGTATGCCCATCTGATATTATAGCAATGAACATTAAAGTTGCCTTAGGCTAAAGTAGGACCCCAGGATACTATTAAAGATAAAAAATCTATTACCTCCACATCATGACCATATGTGACAGACTAATATGTCCGACAGACAGATAATACAAACTAACCCCTCTCAAGGGTATATTCTGAATCATAGTATAATAAACAAAGTCACTTATCATGTGCAGGTCAACCATGACGCGTTTCCCCGCCTGTAGCGGTTCATCAGGAGGATCATATCCATATATGATACCCAGATGATGCCATCATGCATCATCTTTGTTTATTGTTCAGATTATTGTTTTCCCTCCTGTCTGAATAGGGACTGGTAGGGGAGTGAGGGATAGTCCACGTTGAGTGGGGGCACCAATTCGCGTTTTTAGGGTGCCAACCTCCACGGCTAGGAAGGTATCAGTGAGCCTTAAAGTAGGGCTATGTAGCATCCCAGCGTAGGTCTGGTTATTTTTGGCATTGGCCATTTTTCACTGGGATAGGTGTTTTTTAATGTATAAAATAAATAATTCGTTTTAAGGGATATATATGTTCGCACTATTTTTGATTCCCATGAGATATATATTTCATACGTTCGACAAAGTAAGGATCCAGGAAATGTTTTTGAGTTGTAATGGGTAGGAGGAGGCAAGGGCTTGGATCTTAGCTTGAAAGAGAGGGAAGAGTCGAGTATCACCCCGAGGGCACGAACATGTGGGAATATTTGTCCCGGTGTGTCATCCCGGCATTACACAGGCACGTGTCCCACAACATTACCTGTGCCCTCCACAATGCTGTTACTTGGAAAGTCCACCTAACCACAAACGTGGACAAGTGCTTGTGGTCAGGAAGCAGGGACGGTACATCTCATTGAGGGCACAATGGGTTAACATAGTGGAATTCGGGACCCACTCGAACCTTGGTATGGTGCACGTCCTCCCAAATGCCAATCTGGGTTGCCTCCACAGTCTACAGCTCCTGCACCTCCTACTCGTCCTTCGCCTCCTCTTTAGCCTCCAGCTACAAAGGGTAGCACATCAGTCACAAGCTGGAAGCACTGCAGCACTGCCAAATTAAAGCGGGAACAGGCTGTGCTGAAGATAATATGCTTCTGTGACAAACCCCAAAATTCTGAAAACTTGTGGACAGCTCTGAAAGAGCAAGTAGATCGGTGGCTGAGATGGCTGAACCCACAGCCAGGCATGGTTGTGTGTGACAATGGCTGGAACCTGGTGGCTGCTCTGTGTCAAGGTGAGCTCACACACGTGCCATGCCTGGCTCATGCTCTTAAACAAATTGGTCAACGTTTTTTGAAAAGCGACACGAAGCTGGCAGATCTGCTCGGAAAAGTGCAACGCTCGAAATCTCCATTTTAGAAAGTCAGCTACAGCTTAATCCGCCCTTCACTTGATTCAGCAGCGCTTGCATCTTCTGGCTCAGTGACTGGTGTGTGATGCCCCCAGGCCTTGGAACTCTATGGGTCGCCCTCGCACACCCGGGGCAGCGGGGTACTCGGTACCGGGCCGGTGTCAAGGTGAGAATGTGTCACAGCAGCGATGACCCGGTCCGTGGCCCTGGGCGTCCAATATTAATGGCGGTGATGTTAAGGGTGATAAGGTTTATTAGAATAGTTTGTGACGCCACCCGTGGTGTTTGGCAAGTAAGATGTTGAGCCAACGCTGCATGCAGATCCGCTGGGACTGATGGTGTGGTGCAGCAAAGATGGTGTAGCTCCCCACAGGTGGAGCTGTAGTCCCAGGGCAGTGTAGGTACAATGGATGAGGAGAGGCACAGAATGGTATGGAGGCTGGTACCCAGGTGTAGTGGTGCGGGAATAACTGGAGGACACCAGAGTATGTGGTTCCAAAGCTTTACTCACTGTTTGCAGTTCACTCCACTGCCTGCCTCCGTACTGTGTTCTCCAGGTCAGGGCTCCAGCCAACCTCCAGGCAGGATAGGATTTTCCCTTCCACACTCCGCCAACATGTACCTTACTGAACGACTCCTCCAATGCGCCTTTAGGTGCAAAGCACTCCAGTACTTAGTTACCCTGGAATGCCTCTCTCTAGGTGTTCCTAGTCTTTACTTGTATGACAGACAGCTGTAGCCTGCTTCGGGGACTCCTCACTGCATCCCGGCTCACTCTCCAAGTGCTGTTGTGTCCCAAGTCTATGATGGGAGTAAGGCGTTAGTGGCTCACTACTCCGCCGGTGTCTGTTGCCGGACATAAAGATCCAATCAACCTCGGGGACCGGGCCCCGGCCTTTGCGCTCTGGACTGGAAGGGTTCTCTCTCTTTCTCAACCTGCTTCCCACCGTCCTTCTATTCTCCTTCGTTCCGATCTGTTCTATCTCTCTTATGGAATCTGTAGTCTTCAGTCTATGTCTCTTTCTCCTTCTCTTCCTTCCCTAGGGAGCTCGTTCCACTAAGACCAGTCCTCAGCCTCTCCTGACTGACTGCTTTCCTCCGCTTTGAGCTCCTCTCAGGCTGACCTGCTGTCAGCCTGCTCTCTCTCTCAGACCCTCGTCTGACTGACCTGAAATCCTACACCATCCCTCTCTTTTATATCTAACTCCACCCGCCTCCCCAGCACCTCTCGTGTTACGAAGCCAGGGACCACAAAAGGCACTCTATGACCTTTCCAGCATAAAGCATGGATGGGTCCCTGCTGAACTATCCTGTGTGTGGGGTGCATGTGTTGGAATGTGGAAGGGAGCTCCCAGCCTACCTGGATGGTGGGGCACCACACCTTAGGAGAAGGTGCAGTACCTCTGTGGCGACTGAAGCCTCAGGGGCGCCACACTCTGCACTGCAGATGTTGGAAAAGATTTGTGAGCAGAAGAGGGCAGTTGTTGAATAATCTACCAGCATCAACAAGATTGTCTGTATTCAGTTCTGTCTTCACACATAACATGTGAGGAGTGGACATGGATGATTGACATACGTAACATCCTCCAAAACTTTGACGAACCCACAAAGAGGGTGAGTGTCAATGACACCATAATTAACGTCTCCATCCTGCTTATCTGTGTTCTAATTTAAAGATTGAGAGTTATTATAGAGCAAAAATTATATTTACAGTTTAACAGTTTCAAACACAACAGTCCTAAGTAACAACGATAACAATAATCCAATAATTAAAACAAAACTACCCTACTGGTGACAGCTAACAATCTACACTAAGTAACAACGATAACAATAATTAAACCACAACAAAACAATCCTGCTCGTGACAACTTACAATCTAAAACGAGGTGGGGGAGATAAAAAATTCAGGGGTGTATTTAAAAGAAGTTATTTAAAATGATGCTTGTACAATGACATTATTGAGGTTAGTTCTAAGTGTTGGAGGCCTGAGGACAAGGAGTAGGAGGACAGCATAGTCAGTCGTCCTCTTGGTGAGGATACGGAAGTGTTAACTGTTAGCAGTCTTGCACGCATGGCTGAGTTTACGCTACGCTGCCTTTCCCATCACTCTTGTGTTATCAAAATTTTGGGTGACGGGCAATACTGATTGGTGACACTTCTAGACCCGCGCTACAAGGAGAACTTTACATCTCTTATTCCAGAGGCAGACAGGTGTACTAAAATGTTGGAGGAACAGAGGGCCCTTCTTTCGGAATTATTAAAAAAATTCACATCTGAAAAAGCTGGCAGCAGAGGTCAAAGTTTGTTAGCCAAGCAAGGAGTACAGGTGAGAGAGACACAACTCCAAGCCAGCAAAGGCAGTGGAAGACTGACAAAGTATGGGGAGAGTTTTCTCAGAGCCTCCCATCGCCCTGTCCCTGAGGCGCAGAAGACTCTCACATGGAGTGCAAGTTTTTGAAAATGCTGAGGGAGTACCTTGCTGACCGTACCAACATCCTCTGTCATTCCTCTGTGCCTTCTAATTATTGGTTATCCATGCTGAACACGTGGCATGAAATGGCTCTCTCTACTGCACACATGCGCTGTACTCACGGTCAAGGAGCGCATGGTGCCTCGCTCTCTGGTGGTCACTGGGCAAGCACACCTTGGTAAATGGCAGTACCGCTTTTAATGGCGGAAGACAATGGGAACTGTCCCTTGCAGCGCCACTGCTCTAAGGACGGAGTACGCTACTCAGCCACCTATGTGTTGCTTGTCCATGCCAAAAATCTATGATGTCTTGGCCGATTTCTCTTAAGCTGGCCCCATGCCTCTAGGACACCGGGTCTGTCTGCTGCATTTTGCTGCAGCGTTGGTACTTCAGTTGCACTGCGCCCCTTGCTGCTACACGGTCAGAGCTGGGGACTCACTCCTGCTTTGCTTTTTTTTTCCCTCAGCTTCCGGCCAGGTTCCCTGTCTAAACACAACCCCTCTTTCTGTGTAATGGGGCCTGTCCGTTACCCTATTCCTTCCGCCGGGAAACAGGGGACGCAGCCTTGACAGTTCCGGAAATGGCGCAGCACAGGTACCCGCCGCCCGGTCATCCTGACTCTGTACATATCTGGCAAATCAGTTCTTTAATGCAACCAGCACAGAAGGCATGTACTTCCAATTTTCTAGAGAAAATTGTACAGTACATCCAGAACAGTTTCAATTTGAAGGACTTTGTGGCTCATATCATTCCACAAGATGACACTAGTCTCATACTTACAATTTTTGGTGGAAAATAATTTCCCAACTGATAGCTTGTGTATGTTTAGAATTATGTTACATCATTTGTGTGATTAATTATTCATACCTACTTGGTTCACAATATATTCATTTTTTTTTTCAAGGCTTTGGAATATAATGTTGGAAGAGTTAAAGCAACTTGTTGAAGTGTGTTTTACCTCAAATGTGAAACTACTTATCAATTGTCATCTTTACTATTTCTCCATTCCGTGTGCGGCTAACCACCTCATTGATGTTATTGAGTTTCTTTGCCAAGAAAACAACAGCTACACCAATACCATGTGCTTTTCCTATTAATTCATCATGCTGCTGAAGTAGAGGTGAGATTAGGGACCTAAATAACATCTGGGGACTGTAGTCAACATGACACTGTTCCAAATCCCACTGGGGTATAGCTACCAAGTTGATATAGTTTGTGCACAGCTGAACAGAGTTGTCAGAAAAAAAAAAAGTTTTAATAACATGTTTGATAGATTGTCTAGTGGAAACACCCATATAGTATTATTATTTAGCTATTTATATAGCACCATTAATTCCATGGTGCCGTACATGACAAGGGGTTACATACATAACAATAGATATCGTTTACCCAAACAAAAATTACAATGACAGACTGTTACAGAGGGGAGAGGACCTTGTCCTTGCCGATTTTCATTCTGCGGGATAATTGGAAAAAGACAGAAGGTGGTGGGTGCGGCACCTTCGGGTGGTGTAGTGGCGGCAGCTCGTGTGGTGGTGTAGAAGTCATATCTATGACCACCAAGCTGTCCAATTGACATCTCTGGAAATGCATCCGAAATGTCAAAATCTCTAGCTTCAGTTATAGAAAATGCATGGGCTCCTTTTAAATGTCATTGTCCAACCAGTTCAGTATTAGTAGGTGAGGGCTTGTCAGAATCCTGCCCAGGGACACCAGGCTTCAGTAGTTGTGAGTCCTGTCCCCATGATCTTCAACGTTATCATGCTTTGGCTCTTCCAGGCATGATTTCATCAAGAAGATTTAGCCTTCGTAATACGGAGACAGAGTACAATACAGAGTACAACATTACGTAATCGTTCACCCTCTGATACTCAGACTTTCTATCTGCGCAGTGACTGCCTCTAGGCTGAAGATGATGATGGTGGTAGTAGTTGGAGCATTTAACATTCATGAAGCTGCCATAACAACTTGAAACAGAAATCTTTATACCGACGATACTCCACTGAAAAAAAAAATTTATTATTATTTTTTTTTATGTAAAAAAAAAGTGCTGGATATACCGAGAGTGACAGACTGCCCAAAAAAGGGAAGTTAGGCCTAAAATGCCTCAATTTGTGGCACATGGATATATGAGGCGTGTCACAGATAGACCCCACTGTAAAATGTGGCCTGTTTTTTTAAAATAATGCAACATAGTGCTGTATATAAGTACTGTGACATCCAGGACAAAAAAAGAAAACTGCCGTAAACTGGCCAAACTTTGAGCACGCACAGATATGAGCTGCACGCAGATACCACTACGACAAATGTGTTTTTTGGTTTCTTTTTTTTTTTTGCTAAATAGTGCTGTATATAGGTAAAGTTTCACCCAGGAAAAAAAAAAGAAAAATGCCGTAATGATCAGCCAATCACTGCACGACCACAACAAAGATGGCTGTGGCGTTTCATTGCTTGGCAGACAATCCCTGTATTGTGATTGGGACTGTAAAGTCTGTCACTAAGAATGGGACTTATGAAGGGAAGTGCTTGCACCAGAAATTTTTAGTGGCTTCAAAGCAAAAGGGATGAATGCATATGCACATGCCAATTTTTAGTTATTTGATCACATAAATTTAATTTATGCCTATATTTTTCTCATTTCTCTAACTTAAACTATTTAGTATTGATACATCACACACAAATCGGAATACAAAAATATTTAAACACAGGTTGTAATGTAACGAAATAGGTAAAAAGCCAAGGGGGTGAATGCTTTCAGAAGACACTGTACTTAATGCTTGTGAGTCTCATGATTGTTAATCACTCTCAGGCTAAGTTTACACGAGCGTATCAAAAATCATCCAATTTTCATCCTGAAAAAATGGATTTTCATCTGAATTGTCATCCATGTGGCTTCCATTTTTATACATCAGCAGTTATTAAAATTTACAAGGCCAATCCAGTTTCCTTTATTAAAAAACTGCAAAGTTGCTTATTTTTTCCAGAACATTGTAACTTTAGTCAGTTGTCATCAGGCCTCCTGGGTGCGGTAACACAAGGGCAATCGGGGGAAGGGGGGGTAGTGGTGGCCGAGATATTTAAAGATACAGTTCCCATACAGAGTCTACTGACACACAGTCAGCAAGAACTCCCCCCCGGCCCATTGTGCAAGCCATACTAGTTTGCTGCAGTCTTTCTCACAAGTTACCTTCCCTTCCTTGGGTTCCAGCAGTCCAGGAAATAAAGGATCCAGAAATGTAGCAGCTTTCCAATGGGGAAAATAAATTTTATTGGATGATGGTAAAGTAGGAAGAAGACATGAGTACAATACTGGTTTTCCTGCTCTGTCCCTGCCACACTCTCAAGCGGCACCAACAGCAGCTGAAGCAGCCAAAGTTCAGGGGAATTCCACGTGCTGGGTTTAACCCTTCAGAAGAGGGGGCCCTTCGGGAGTCCTGAGGCCCGTATTGCAATCCTTAGCCTTCCTTATTCCGTAGTCCTTGAGAATCCAGGTCCTTCCTGTCCTGGAGGCCTGGCGGTGCCCTGGGTCCATGTTGGCCTGCCCTATCCAATGTCTCAGGCAGTTCTGGAGGGAAACAGCAGCTTCCTGTGGCCTTGCTGCTGCTGGCCTAACCCACTAGTTAACTGTTTCTCTCCCTGCCTCCACTAGGTACATTACAGACATGACAGGCACAGCACATTAAAGGGAAACATCATAACAACTTATAATGCATTGACATAGAAACACATACGTTACTCAAAGTGCACAAGGGGGGTCATTTGAAAGGAGGAGAGGGCACAACTGAGGGGACCTGCCAAATCCTTACACTCCCCCCCTTAAACATGGCCGTCCACAGCCATGACAATCACGGAAAGACAGCAATCCATAAAATACACATAACATTTATAACGGCTGGTTATCCCATTAACATGGGTGGTCACAGTCTTTGGAAATGGGCCTCAGTCAGATCCGACAGTCCTTCTTGTTGCAGGGATCCACATGACCCTGGTCCTTCTGAGGACAGTATCCCCTTCCCTTCTTGCAGCAGATCATGTTTCCCTTTTTGACAGTGGTGGGCTGTGTTTGAACATGTGGCCAGTCCAGGGTAAGAATGGGGACAAAGTTCAGGAACGGACATCCAGCAGCCACATCTAGAGTCCACTGTCATTAACCCCCATGTGGTCTTGGTCCTGTGATCCAGCAGGGGGGACACCAACTGGTGTCAACAAAGCTGGGAGGACGTGAAAACAAATAAATGTGGCTGTCACCAGGTGGCCACCACAAACGGCACCGTCCTTGGCCGCTATGTGAGGTCCATTGTCCTCTTGGGGACGGGAAACAGTCCCTGAGTATTGCCCCATAGAGTGCAACGGGCACCAACAACATTTTTTTCTCTTAAAAGGGCCGCTTAGTCCATAGATGGCCTCTGGGTTGCATAATAAGCCACATGGGGACTCTGTACTACTATGTACACATTGTATGAGGACCCACTCGAGGAGGAGGAGTCCCCGCTATTCTTTTGGCTCTACACTCCCTCCAGTGGTTGTCCTAAACCTCCTTGAACCTCTGGCTCTGTAAACACCTCTGCAGCCGCCTCAATATTCCGAGGCACCTCTTGCTCCTGTGCAGCTAGGGCAACTGCGGCCGCAGCAGCCGGCTGTTCCACCTGCGGGGTCCCCTGTGGTAGACTGGTGTCAAAATGAGAGGCTGTTCTTATGGCCACAGCGTAGGGCCCTTGTTCTTTGATGAAGTCCCCCTGCCGGAGAGGACTGTGGAACATAAGGGACCTGGCATTCAAATAGACCTTGGTTGCAGTGTTTAACTCCTGCAGGAAGCCGTAGCTCCTGCGCAGATCCAGGTACCTGACGAGGCCGCGGGTCATCCGGCCTGCTGCTGTTCCTCTGCCCAGACCCTGTAGTTCCTCACGGATGCTGTGCTCCCGCCCCCTTTTCTCCTGGATCACTTTGTGTTTCCACTCAGCTTCTGTAGGCACATAGGGCTCCTCCACAGCTGCATGGGGCTCTTCCACACCTTCGCCACGGGTGTCGTCGGTAGCGGGCACAGCCCGAGGAATTGCCAGGGACTCTGCTGCCGAAGTCAATGACGAGGACAAACTGGACAGCTCCGGTGTGGACAGCGGGACAATGGGAACAGGTAAATGGCCGACGAGACAACAGGACAGTCTGATGGGTAGTTTTTACTCACTGCCATCGCCTGATGTTAGCTGACTGGCGCAACCGGGTCCAGCAATTGCGGCCAACAAGATGCCTAGCAGAACAGTTTCCAGCATCTCCTGTTTGCCTGCAGCCTTCCGTAGGGGTACTGCTGGTCCTTCTTCCTCATAGTCCTTGGCCTCCGTGGGTAGCAAAGGCGGCCATCGGGCTAAAGGCCGCTCCTCTAGGTCTTCTGTCCACCAGGCCTCATACTGCAGGCCCGCCTCCACCCGGACCTTGGATCACCTCCAATCTTGGCGGCCCATACCACGGCGGTGTGACATGTTGTGTCTTTCTCTGTAAGGAGATAATAGCGCCTCGTCCAATCTCAGGTAGTCTGTCTTTCCTGGGTCCCACCCATTCATGGGTGGGGTCACTTCCTGTGGCTCCATACGTTCCTCTAAGTTCAACTGTGGGGGCGGGAGCTCTGTCTTTGCCCACATCCAGTTAGGGCAGGCATCCATCACAACTGGTGTTGCCTATTTTCTCCTGGCGCCAAATTCTCTGCATGGTGCCCCCAAAAGGCGGCAATTTCCCCATTTTTCATGCCAATGACCGCCATCTTATCCATAGTGGTCGGTGCCATTTATAAATCAGCAACATCAACCATCTTTACTTCTTTTGCGGCGGTCCACTGCTCAAAGTCTCTATCATCCACCTGCAATACTGTAACAGCGGGCAACAAAGCACAAGTCCCAAATTCACAGTCATAAAATTCAGAATCACTGTCAGACGACAGCTCCATTTCTTCCAATTCAGGCATCACCCATTTCAGATTCATAATTATTTAGGCTGCGAGGGTCCATCCGGCCACCATTACGCCAAGTGTAATACAAGGGTAACCGGAGGGTAATGGTGGCCAAGATATTTAAAGAGGTAGTTTCCATACAGAGTCTAGTGAGCACATTCAGCGAGTACCTCCCCCCCGGCCCATTGTACGTCATACTAGTTTGCTGCAGTCTTTCTCATGAGTTCATGAGTTATCTTCCCTTCCTTGGATTCCAGCAGTCCAGGAAATAAAGATCCAGGAATATAGCAGCTTTCCAACAGGGAAAATAACTTTTATTGGATGATAGTAAAACAGGAAGAAGACACAAGTACAATACTGGTTTTCCTGCTTTGTCCCTGTCATACTCTCCAGCCGCACCCACAGCAGCTGAAGCAGCCAAAGTTCATGGGAATTCCACGCACCGGGATTAACCCTTCAGAAGAGGGGGCCCTTCGGGAGCCCTGAGGTCCATATTGCAGTCCTTAGCCTTCCTTATTCCGTAGTCCTTGGGAATCCAGGGCAACAGTTCCCTCCTGTCCTGGAGGCCTGGCAGTGCCCTGTGTCCATGTATGTCTGCCCTGTCTTACATCTCAGGCAGTTCTGGAGGGAAACAACAGCTTTCTGTGGCCTTACTGCTGCTGGCCCAGCCCACCAGTTAACTGTTTCTGTCACTGCCTCCACTAGGTACATTACAGACATGACAGGCATAGCATATTAAAGGGAAACATCATAACAACTTATAATACATTGACAAAGAAACACATACATTATTCAAAGTGCACGGGGGGTCATTTGAAAGGAGGAGAGTGCACAACTGAGGGGACCTGCCACCTCCTTACAACAGCACCAATACCGTCGCTATCATCATTTGACGTCAACTATTGAATTTCATCTCAAACTCTTTCCATACGTTAAAAGTTGGAGCATTTTTCTTTGCATTAGTTTCCCCATAATTCATCCCAGAAACCCCATTATGTTTGGTCACAGGCGACTGCACTTAATACTTAAAGCTGCGCGGTGCCTGCAGCGCCGTGTTTATATGAGGACATTATAAGGCCCATAAACGGGGCGATTTATTACACGTGTCAATGTCTGGGGAAGCTCTTAATTGTCAAAACTGACTAATTGCTACAAGGCAAGATGGCGATGAAATGAGCGCAGGTGGAGGGTCTGTCAGGTGGACTGTCTCAGGAAGGCAGATTTCACTCTGCAGCTCATAGTAACGTACAGGTGTAGAGACGAGAGCGGCATTAATGGGCTCGTAATTCGAAGATTAATCTCAATATTCCTCTCCTCTTCCAGCGTTACAATGTAGCAATTACCAGATTACAAGTCAATGTGATAATTAAAGTGGTTACATTGTTCCAGAAAATACAGAGTGACAATTTTAGAGAACCTTAAACTGACGGTACACCTGTAGTCTATCTTTACTTCGATATGCAGGATAATGCAATTTATTTCTCTCTGCTAACGGCTGTTTAACTATTTCAACATGGTCCTCCATAAACACTTATATCAGATGTATTCACAGCTACACAGCTCAGTATTGTTGTATAATGTCCTTGTGTTTGCTCTATGTGTGAACTGGCAACAGAAGTGAAATATTGCTTTCAGAGAATGCAGCCCCTTATAAAGTTCTGTTAAAATATCCTCAGCCCTAGTGAAGGGTTAATTTCGCTGTTGTGTGCCTGGGGAATGATTCCCATTACCTTGAAGCCGTGAAGTATGTGTGAGCCTGGGCAGCGGCCAAAATCATAATGGAAAGTCTTATTTCATTATTACATCCAATATTCGGGATTCCGCATCCCCAGTAATGACCTGGTGTCATTCCAGCAGAAGTTTCCTCACGTGGCATTATAGCCACTGTAAGTGCTGATCATTCTGGGTAAGGGGTGACCCTCCCAGTCATTAATGCTCAGATGACTGCTGCTCAGAGATTGCTCAGCGCCATGAGGGGTTACAAGGCTTCAATAATGGGATTGGGCTCTGGTGTTAGTCCTGATAATGAAGGTGAATGTGTTCTACCCTTATAACCAAGCAAGAAAAAAAACACCAAAAAAAAAAAACACAAGTAAGAAAAACATGTAATAATTATTGTCAAAGAATGACACCGGAGAAGTTACGCAGATCCCACCACTCCCACCAATTGTCAAGTGATGACACCGGAGAAATTACGCAGATCCCACCTCTGCCACCAATTGTCAAGGGATGAGACTGGAGAGATCATGGAGATTCCATCGCTGCCACCAATTGTCAAAGGATGACACCAGAGAGATCATGCAGATCACACTGCTGCCACCATTTGTCATGTTATGACACCTGAGAGATCACGCAGATCCCACCACTGCCACCAATTGTCAAGGGATGACTCAGGAGCGATCATGCAGAATCCCCCCACTGCCACCAATTGTCAAGGGATGACACCGGAAAGATTACACAGATCCCACCACTACCACCAATTGTCAAGGGATGACTCTGGAGAGATCACGCAGATCCCACCACTTCCACCAATTGTCAAGGGATGACTCTGGAGAGATCACGCAGAATCCCACTGCTGCCACGATTTTCCAAGCCAGGGATGACAGCAGAGAGATCACACAGATCCCACTGCTGCCACCAATTGTCAAGGGATTATAGTGGAAAGATCACAGCCAGGAGAGTTGTCTTGTTGGAAGGTGAACCTTCATCCCAATTACATAAAATAAGCAGGATTGAGAAAAGATACTTACTACGCTGATCACAGAGATTATTCGGTTTAGTAAAGGAGAGCACTTTGATTGGAGATGTCCAGTGAACAGAATCGTACATACATTGATATGTATCTTTCTGCATGAACAGAGATCATAATTCGTCTTGACCTTTTATCAGCACCTAAGTTATACTCACACACCCCCCTTGATGGCCTCAAGTGGGTCAGGTTGAGGGATGCTCACAGCCCTTCAGGATCTTATGAAATTCCCAACATTAACAACATCTTCACTCCTGACGATCACAGAAGTCCGAGATCGCCGCCATATTTTTTATCGGAATTTTACCTTTCCATAGATAGTAAACATGACATGGCTGGTGTCAGCGATCTGACCACAATTTATTCAAGGCTTATAGGCAGGTGTCACAGTTATGAAAAAATATGCAGATTCTTCCTCGATTAATCCTGAAATTTAAAATGTACAGTTGTGGCCAAAAGTATTGACACCCCTGCAATTCTGTCAGATAATACTCAGTTTCTTCCAGAAAATGATTGCAAACACAAATTCTTTGGCATTATTATCTTCATTTAATTTGTCTTAAATGAAAAAACACAAAAAGAATTGTCCTAAAGCCTAATTGGATATAATTCCACACCAAACATAAAAAAGAGGGTGGACAAAAGTATTGGCACTGTTCGAAAAATCATGTGATGCTTCTCTAATTTGAGTAATTAACAGCACCTATAACTTACCTGTGGCACCTAACAGGTGTTGGCAATAACTAAATCACACTTGCAGCCAGTTGACATGGATTAAAGTTGACTCAACCTCTGTCCTGTGTCCTTGTGTGTACCACATTGAGCATGGAGGAAAGAAAGAAGACCAAAGAACTGTCTGAGGACTTGAGAAACCAAATTGTGAGTAAACATGAGCAATCTCAAGGCTACAAGTCAATCTCCAAAGACCAGAATGTTCCTGTGTCTACCATGCGCAGTGTCATCAAGAAGTTTAAAGCCCATGGCACTGTGGCTAACCTCCCTAGATGTGGACGGGAAAGAAAAATTGACAAGAGATTTCAATGCAAGATTGTGTGGATGTTGGATAAAGAACCTCGACTAACATCCAAACAAGTTCAAGCTGCCCTGCAGTCCGAGGGTACAACAGTGTCAACCCGTACTATCCGTCGGCGTCTGAATGAAAAGGGACTGTATGGTAGGAGACCCACGAAGACCCCACTTCTTACCCCGAGACATAAAAAAGCCAGGCTGGAGTTTGCCAAAACTTACCTGAAAAAGCCTAAAACGTTTTGGAAGAATGTTCTCTGGTCAGATGAGACAAAAGTAGAGCTTTTTGGGCAAAGGCATCAACATAGAGTTTACAGGAGAAAAAAAGAGGCATTCAAAGAAAAGAACACGGTCCCTTACAGTCAAACATGGCGGAGGTTCCCTGATGTTTTGGGGTTGCTTTGCTGCCTCTGGCACTGGACTGCTTGACTGTGTGCATGGCATTATGAAGTCTGAAGACTACCAACAAATTTTGCAGCATAATGTAGGGCCCAGTTTGGAGAAGGCACCCTTCAAATATCAGGGACCTGGAGCAGTTTGCCAAAGAAGAATGGTCTAAAATTCCAGCAGAGCATAGTAAGAAACTCATTGATGGTTACCGGAAGCGGTTGGTCGCAGTTATTTTGGCAAAAGGTTGTGCAACCAAGTATTAGGCTGAGGGTGCCAATACTTTTGTCTGGCCCATTTTTGGAGTTTTGTGTGAAATGATCAATGTTTTGCTTTTTTGCTTCATTCTCTTTTGTGTTTTTTTTATTTAAGACAAATTAAATGAAGATAATAATACCAAAGAATTTGTGTTTGCAATCATTTTCAGGAAGAAACTGAGTATTATCTGACAGAATTGCAGGGGTGTCAATACTTTTGGCCACAACTGTATGTCCCATCATACATTATACAAACCCCAATATTCATAACTTTCCACCGATGCCCCAGTGGCTAGTTGCAGGTGTAAAATTTTCCCTGAAGGAAACCATAGTTTCCTTTTACCTCAGGATGTCTTTCCTGGAGACAAAAGAGACTTTGCCACTTCTCTATCTATGTGTAAACACATGTCCTTTTTGGTTTGTTCTTTCCTTTCTAATCATCTGTATTCTGTAGGGAGTTGTGGCTTTAAAAGGGAACCTCAATGGTTAACTCTTCCTATCTTAATTGGTTTCCTCAACCTCTAGCTATATGTAATTTACCCACTTCCTTATGTTCAGTGTGTAATTCTACATCAAGGAGGCGTAGAATGTAAGCTCTTTTTCCTACTGGAAATTCTGTGAGACAGAGGAGTAGAGGGTGAATTCCGTCTCACTGGAGTTGCTTTATGGATTTTAATGTTTTCTATGACAATTATAACATATCATCAGTCTCTCCATAATCTATGATAAAAAAAGATGATAAAGAAACATGATAATGAGATGACTCTACTGACTCCACCCTATAATGATAATGAGATGACTCTACTGACCCTATCCTCTAATGATAATGAGATGACTCTGCTGACCACACCCTCTAATACTGAAGAGATGGCTCTGCTGACCCGCCTTCTAATGATAATGAAATGACTGCTGACCCAATTTTCTAGTGATAATGAGATGCCTATGCTGACCCCACCCTCTGATAATGAGATGGCTCTGCTGAATCTACTCTCTAATGATAATGAGATGACTGCTGACCCCGCTCTATAATGATAATGATATGACTGCTGACCCCATTTTCTAGTGATAATGAGATGCCTATGCTGACCCCACCCTCTGATAATGAGATGACACTGCTGAATCTACTCTCTAATGATAATGAGATGCTTCTGCTGACCCCAACGTCTAATGATAATGAAATTACTCTGCTAACCCTGCCCTCTAATGATATTGAGATGTGTTAGGTTTGACCCTCAGGGGTCATCGATATATTGGAGGGTCGCCAGATTGGTTGTGGCCTACTCGAGTGGTGATGGACAAATACACAGAGACAGGTTATGTATCTGGAAATGCCATAAGGCTGTCTAATTAGATCCGGGTTTATATATTCTTCTAAGTAGGTGGTTACATTACATCATTATATTTCATTGGACAGTCATTTAATCAAAGGTAAGCATAAATGGTTTTCAACCAACCAGATTCTTGTTCAGAAACCAATCAGATTGTACTGTGTATGTTAATTATTAGCAGTTGTTGTTGCGTGATGGAATTTCCAGTAGAGCAGGTGCAAGTTACACAAGACCCTAATACCAACCTCATTAACTTACCCTAATGATGGTTATAGCTCCATTATCTGTCTTAATGAGGGTTAATGAGGGCTACATCCCCACTATCTATCTAGTATCTGGACTCTATCCCCATTAGACATAGTCATGTAGCCTCAATGTCTAGATGGGTGCAGTAAATTATTTATCGATCATCTGCTGTGTAACTCATGAGAATCATAAGAGTAAGGTTATAAGTAGTTATTATGGGGACTCAGCGTGAGACAGCACTTACATATACAGTGTGTGTGTAAGAGACCCCAAAAAGCCAAAAAGAATTCCAAGAATATTTATAGGATTCCCTATCAGGTGACTTTGCTGATCCTGCCCTTTAATTATAGTAAGATGACTTTGCTGACTATGCTCTCTAATGATAATGAGATGACTGCTGACCCTGCTTTCTAATGATAATGAGATGACTGCTGACACAATTTTCTAATGATAATGAGATGCCTCTGATGACCCCACCATCTAATGATAAAGATAACTCTACTGACCCCACCCTCTAATGATAATGAGATGACTTTGCTGACCCCGCCCTTCAATATAATTTGATGACTCTGCTGATCCCGCTCTCGAATGATAATGAGATGAACCTGCTGACCCCACCTTTTAATGACAGTGAGATGCCTCTGCTAATCCCACTGTCTAATGATAATGAAATTACTCTGTTGACCTCGCCCTCTAATAAGATGACTATGCTTACTCGCCCTCTAATGATAATAAGATAACTCTGCTTACCCAACCTCTAATGATATGACTGCAGACCCCACCCTGTAATTATAATGACATGACTCTATTGGCCCCGCCCTCTACTGATAGAGGACTCTGCTTACCCACCCTCTAATGATAATGAGATGACTCTGCTTGCCTGCCCTCTACTGATAATAAGATGTCTCTGCTGACTCTGCCCTCTAATGATAATAAGATGACTCTGCTTACCCGCCCTCTAATGATAATGAGATGACTCTGCTTACCCGCTGTGGTGTAGTGACCACTGAGTCCGCTAGGGGGCGCTGTGTGGGTGTCCCAGGGGAGAGGATGAGTGACAGGAGGCTGAATGATCGTTATGTATCCCAAAGTACGTGGCCTTCGGATGGAAGCTTGAATATGTGTGTTGATCAGCAGAGGTACTGCTGAGCTTTTGTTACACTGTGTCAGGGAGAGCTTTCTAGGTAGCTGGTGAGATAGGCGGAACCAGCTACCTACAAACCCACCTAGGGGCGGTGTCTAGAATGCCATAGTAAAGTGGATGTGTGTGAAGGACCTGTGATGAGGTCATAGCCATAGTTCAGTGGGCGTGGCTACGGATCATATAAGGTGACCAGGGTAGGTCACATGAGTGAATGCTTGGACCCGGTTGGTCTGTATGGAAGGTCTCATCTGGGCTGACATGGCTGCCTTCCTGACAGCATATGGACACTGTGTTTAATGGCTGCAAGTGCCTGAGAGTTCCCAGGGGAGGGAATGGATGTCTGCAGTGTGGTGAAGCAACCATGAGGTAACCCAGCCACGGGGTGAGATAACTGTGAGGCTAGAGAGCCTGCATATAGGACATTGCATAACCTGTGTGACTACAGGGTTAACAGAGTGGAGCTCTGTAATGGGCGCTATGCTGTTGATATGAACTTTCTGTTGCTGTTCATGGTTTATGATGCTTAATAAACCGCATCGACTGTTGGAGTTATATGAGAAACCTGTGCCGGACCTGGTTATTTGGCTGCCTAGCGAGTGTCCCCTACCTGAATAACAAGCGCTACCTTACACCGCCCTCTACTGATAATGAAATGACTCTGCTTAGCCGCCTCCTAATGATAATGAGATGACTCTGCTTACCCACCCTCTAATGATAATGAGATGACTCTACTGACCTCGCCTTCAATTGATAATAAGATGACTCTGCTGACCCACCCTCTAATGAGATGACTCTGCTGATCTGCCCTCTAATGATAATGAGATCACTGCTGACCCCACCCTCTAATGATAATGAGATGACTCTACTGACCTTGCCTTCAATTGATAATAAGATGACTCTGCTGACCCATCCTCTAATAAGATGACTCTGCTGACCACGCCCTCTAATTATAATGAGATGACTCTGCTAACCCTGCCTTCTATTGACTTTAATGACTATAATACTGTACAGTATATTCTGTGCTCCTTTTGCTTCTATTAATTATGCTACACATCTCTGTGCTGGATTAACAGCCATACTGTTCAGTACTAATGTATAATGACATTAATGTTGCTGCCACTCCTTCTAATTAGTGTCTTAATTCAGTTAGAACCTAAATTCACAGGTATACTAATCGGTACTTCTGGATAATGACCGCCATGTTGCTGCTGTCTATAGTAAGTGTTTTATCTTACCACAGAGCCTGATTCACAGTTACACCAATTCGTGTTGATACATAATGTCATCCATGTTACTGCTTTCAAATAAGTGTTTATTTTACTCACTGTTGACTCACAAGTAAACAGCTCAGAGCTTGTACTATATAATGTCCACAATATTGTTGGTGCTTTTAGTAAGTGCTTTATTTCACCAAGTGCTGGATTCACAGCTACACAGCTCAGTACTGCTAGATAATGTCTTCCATGATGATGCTGTTCCTGAACATGCGCTACATAGAGAAAGGAGAACAGTAATCCCTCATGTCTGTGTGCTGTATATGGGAGACAGCTTAGCAGTTAGTCTGCCCCTACCAGTTCAAAGACAACAGAAATGTAGAGCTAGAGGCTGCAGAGGGAAAACTGGTGAAATAAGCAGGATATGAGTCATAGAATAGCCAAATAAGTGTTTTTCATCATTTGTACACACAAGGCAGCTTATTCTGAAAAGTTACCTAAAATGATAGGTAAGCTTAAAATGACTTTCATTATTATTATTAAATATTAATATTATTTATATCATCATAATGAGCAAAGAAAAGTCAGACATTGTTCCAGCCTTTGCATCTGGTACGTGGGACTTTGGGGAAGACATCTTGACATCTGTGACGTTTGTGCACTGTGTACATGACAGTGAGTGCGGCAGCCCAGGCTCTTCGGAATAAAATTGTATAATTTATTTAGCAATTTAGAGGATTCTCCAAGAAATAATTGTTTATGAAGTGCAGATAAATGCCGGATGTGACCTGATGTATAATAAATGGTATTCATAGACATGAAAGCAGAGCGGTGGAATAGCGGGATTAATGAGAGCGGCTGCGGCGGGCCTTCTCCGTGTCATCTGCCTGGCGATCATTACTATCCCGGACCAATCCCAAAAAGTGTGCGGGGTATTTATTATAACTTCACTGGCTTCTCATCCCTTTTAGAAAAAGAGTAATTTTGAAGGCTGATTTAAGAAACATTAAAAAAATATATAAGTGAACCCCTTGCCCGGGTGAGACGTGACAGCCCCCAGTACACTTCATTGTGGAGGCTTAGCATCAATTACCTACAACATTAGAAATCTGCTGGGGAGGATAAAATGCGGTAACATAGGACGCGACTACGAGGCCCCGGGCGCTTCCATATTTCATAATTACATCTATAGACAGTGGAGATTAGCATTTAAATGGCAATGGGAAGGACGGGGTTGCTCTGAAATCACTCAGGCTTTTCAATGGGATAAGTCTTTGGGGTTCAATTTGATTTAATGTCAATTGTGCGGGGTTATGGCACCTTCCATGCTCGCTATAAAGGCGCTGCTCACTGTTACAGTATGGTTTCTACATTGTAGTAGGTTGTAGCTTTTACTTCCATGTTGTCCACCTTTCCTCCGTACGCTCATGGATTCTAGGCTTCAGCCACATGTGACGCATCTCATTATTTATAGCTAGCTGAAATAGCTAATCCATAAATAATGAATAAATGGAAATAAATAAGTGGCGGTATGTTCGAAGCGACGTCAACTCCACCTTCAGTTAATGACTACGCCGCTGCCGGATTACCTCTGGCCATAACCCGACCCTGGATTGATCACCCCGCTTCTCCATTACATGCCATTGACTTTACATGCTGAGAGTCCCGTTTGTGTAACGCGCATCGGGGTGAATTCTGCTCCATCTGCGTCCTTTTCAGAGGTCTTATTTTTGTGTATTAAGCTTTTAGTTAACAATCCCGGGATCCTGGCAGAGCTTCCAATGCTGCGGAGAAGATAATTGGCAGCGAACGCCATCCAAGATGTGCTGGAATATGGATTTATTGTTAAATATTATGTTACAAGCTGCAGAGATGGCAGCGCTGGCACTGAGTGATACATCTGCTCCGAGCCCCAGAGAATCAACACACTGATTGTGAGACACGATGAATGGCGGGAGAGCATTGTGTTGTGTTGGAGAACATGGAAATGACCGGAGTTAAAGGGACTAATCACTGAGATCGACTCTCATAGATTAGAACATTTTACAGTCTATGGGCTGCATTGGAGTGGATGTCACATACGTGAGCACAAATTCTCTAAATTAGTCCCAAGCTTTCTAAGTAAACCAAACCCAGCAGTAAAGTCCAGGATTTAAGGTGCCATCCCACTGACACCAGCCATAAACTTCACTGATCCCCAAAGATGAGTGGAACTTGAAGAATTGCTCTTTACCAGTAATGCCACGAAGATATTACTAGCTATACAGATGGCCAGCAGAGGGTGGCACAGCTCCCCTAAAAACAGCAGCACTAGTGGAGATAGTTGGTGTTTCTTTGGTGGGAGGAACTAATGATTTGGACGTCTTAAGCCCCCGTTACAAGGAGCGATATCGCTAGCAATATCGCCATAACATCACCAATTTTGTGACGTTATAGCGATATTGCTAGCGATATCCCTATGTTTGATACTTACCTCTGACCGGCTCCCCCGCTGCTTATCGCTGGTCGCGCGAGAACATCCTGGATCATTTCTCGTCGTCAGCTTCCTGCTGGGCTTCCTGTGGCGCCGTCGAGCGATGCGTGGAGCCGGGCGGGAGGACGCAGGATCGCCGCGTCTGACAGGTAAGTAGCGACCCCCGACCCCTGCGATGTCGCTGGTGAGATCTGCCTGTGTGGCAGCTCAAGAGTGACCACTTAGCGATGCACCAGCGATCCATATCATTGTCGGGATCGATGGTTCATCGCTAAGTGTAACGGTACCATTAGGCGATATGTAGGCACTGGTAGCACTAAGCAAAAGAATAGCATTCTGCAGGCAGATGATCAATGCTAGCATTGTGTAAGCAATGTTCGGCTCTGTGAGCGGCGCAACATGGTGCTATGTGACTACAGTGAGGTTTTCTCGACACTTCCAGGGTTAAAATTCATGCCAGGGAATATCTTCCAGGCATGCGCAGTTTTAAAAAGTGGTCTGGCACAGGCAAAAAAAACCTTACATGGAACGTTTTTTTCCAGACGCTGGACTTACAATTTTTGCTGTATCCGGCAAGAGCCGGACGCGATGCATGGCCATCCTGCGCAATGCGGTGTTAATTAAACTCTGTGGAAAAAAACGGATCCGGTGGCAACCGGTGCTGGATCCGGATTTTACATAGTTCGCCGCATCGTGCCTGATGCTAAAAAACTGAAATGTGAAAGTAGCATAAATTACTTACTTATATAGCGCCATTACATTCCATAGCGTCTTGCACAATCCTGTCGCTGCAGAATATAAATTGGGTGAAGCAGACCTTACACTGAGTAGTATAGCTGTGAATCCATTTCTGGGTGGGGAATAAAACACTCACTATAAATCAGCAGCAGGATCTGTCTCTCTGTCTCCTCCCAATTTTCTTCTCCATAGATCTCAAAAGGCAACTCTAATCTGATCTCTCAGTGAGATGACATTTCGTCTTATCTTGTATAAGACTGTTTTTAGCAATCGTTCAGCATAAATCATGAGATCAGAAGACGGGAGGGGAAGAAATGGCTCATGAGTTGAGAACGAAGTAGATTCACTGATTAGATATATTACAAATTCCTTATATTTGCTTGTACTAGTGACTTCCAGTTCTTCTCAATGCTATTGGCACCCATGAAGTGTAAGTACATAATGTGAAATATCTCCTAAAAAAATGAATGAGCTGAAACAGTTTCTTTGTATCAAGCACTCATGTTAAATACAAAAGTGCAAATGATAGACAATAATTTAAAACAGAAACAATAGGAGGAAAAATAGAGAAACCTACAGATTTCTGCGACACTGGTATTGGCCCCTTTAAATTACATTAGTATGGAAACACATTGTGATTCGCCTGTGGTAAATCATAAATGAGAATCACCTGTGATTAATGGTCAGTGCCCATGTGACATGAATTAGCCAATGAATGATGACTTCGGTGTTTTAAAAAGCTACATTGTCAGCCCTGTTCCTTTGTCACAATGTTGAAGAAAAGGAGCCATCTGAGGACATCAGAACTGCTATTATTTGCAAACACAAGACTTCAAAAGGGTATAAGGCCATCTCCAAAGACCTTGGTATCCCAGTTTCAACAGTGCACAATGTTATAAGACGTTTGCAAAGCATGGAACCGTCAAGAACCTCCCTGGACATGGGGGAAAGAGAAAAATGGACAAGAAATGTCTTTGAAGATTGGTGCGAATGGTGGAAAAAACACCATGTCAAACATCCAAAGACCTGAAGGCCAACCTGGAACAGTCTGAGATTATGGTTTCCAAAGTACCATACGCCGAACACTAAACCAAGCAGAGCTATATAAGCAAAACCCAAAGAAGAAACCATTGCTGAAAAAGAACACATAAAAAGTAATGACTGTTCTTTGCCAAAGAGCACCTTGACAAATCACAATCCTTCTGGGAAAATGGTCTGTGGACAGATGAAGCAAAAGTAGAGCTTTATAGCAATGCAAAGCTACAGTTTGTTTACAGAAGGCTCAAAGAAACTTATAAGGAAAAGACCACCCTACCAACAGGTAAGCATGGTGTTGGATCCATAATGCTGTGGGGTTGCTTTGCTGTGTCTGGTACTGGAGGCCCTGACCATATCACAGGAAACATGAAATCAGTGAATTATCAAGAGATTTTAGAACGAAATGTCCTATCTAGCATAAGAAAGCTTGGTTTGAGTTGAAGATCGTGGGTCCTCCAGCAAGACAATGACCCAAAACACAAATCCAAAAGTACACAGGAATGGTTGAAAAAGAAAAAAATGGACTGCTTTAAAATGGCCAGCAAGGAGTCCTGACCTCAGCCCATTGAAAAAGGGTGAGCTGAAATCTGCTATTGGGAAAAGAATCCGCAAACGTTCAAGAACTTGAACAGTGAAGGAAGAGTGGGAGAAAATACCAGCGAGAAGTGCAAGAAACGTAGAAATGGCTACAAGAAACGTTTGGAGGCAGTCATCAATGCCAAAGGGTGTGCAACCAAGTATTAATTAGGGGTGCCTTTATCGGTGCACATGCTGTTTATTCTGTTTCTTCTTTGAAATTGCAACGAGTTGAGAAACAATGTTTTATTGTTGTATTACTTTGGACCACAAATTACAAAGTCCTGAGGATATAACTTTGGTACATTTCCATTTATTTCTGAAGCTATTGTACAGTCTATGACAAAAATGAAGGGCTGCCAATAATGGTGAGCAGCACTGTATGCAAAAATTGTTGAAACAACAAGAAGCAATTAAAGACTCTTTTCTCACTTTCTTTGACTTTTCATCATGTTCTGTGCTGCAGTCACAGCCAGAGCAGCATTCTCAAAGTATTTCCAAAGTTGAAAACCTAACCCCCGAGTTATTGATAGGAGTTAAGTCTTACTAGTGAGCACCTTAATGAGAAGATGTCGACTTCGAGGCATTTTCCATGTCTGACATGGTGCGCACAGACAGCAGCAGAGCGGGGGTGACAGTCGCTCTGCGGGTAATTATGAAACAATTGCATCTATCAGACCTAATGAAGACAGAAGCTGTCACTGATTACTGGAACTCGTGAACTTATTTTCTTGCAGATGATTTCAGTCGCTTTTATTTGTTTCTTCGCCTTTGTGATTCGTAATCTTCTTATGATTAGATGTAAATTCTGTGTTAATGTCATTGTGCATCAGGGACAAGAGATGGTTACATGAATCTGTCGCTCCGGAGACTGAAATATAACAGCAACGCAGGCTCTGCGTACTAAGAATGACAACTTCTCCAGATCCAGAACCCCCGCTCTGAAAATTATCGCATATAGCCGGACATGTGCCGAAATATGTCTTCACTAACGGCATGTCTGCTTGCTGAAAGTGAATAGAATATTCAATGCTGAAAGCTTGTCCTAATAATTTCACAGCAGGGGGTTTGTTCTCATAGTATCAAGTATAGACAATCCTCTGCAAGATAGGACATCAGCAGCACAAACCCCTCTTCTGTCCAGATGGTTTGCTACAATGTATCAGTGCATCACAAATATAAGCAGTTAGTATAAGTACACAGAGATTCACTGTAAGGGTGTGTGCACACGTTGCGGATTAGCCTGCAGAATTGTCCACACAGAATCCGCACCTCTTGGCAGAAAACGCAGGTAAAAATCCATGCGTTTTTTATGTGTTTTCATGTGGTTTTGATGCGTTTTTGTTGCGGATTTGTATGCGTTTTTGTAAGCTACATAAAGATATGTTATTTAACGAAAACAAAAAGATTTGTGATGTCATTTCTGGTCCTACCTCCTCTTTTACATTTGTCCAACCCACACTCCACTACACACAGATAGACAGATAGATATGGGATAGATAGATAGATAGATAGATAGATAGATAGATAGATAGATAGATAGATAGATAGATAGATATGGGATAGATAGATAGATAGATATGGGATAGATAGATAGATAGATAGATAGATAGATAGATAGATAGATAGATAGATAGATAGATAGATATGGGATAGATAGATATGGGATAGATAGACATGGGATAGATAGATAGATAGATAGATAGATAGATAGATAGATAGATAGATAGATAGATAGATATGGGATAGGTAGATATGGGATAGGTAGATATGAGATAGATAGATATGAGATAGATAGATATGAGATAGATAGATAGATAGATATGGGATAGATAGATAGATATGGGATAGATAGATAGATATGGGATAGATAGATAGATAGATAGATATGGGATAGATAGATAGATAGATAGATAGATAGATATGGGATAGATAGATAGATAGATATGGGATAGATAGATAGATAGATAGATAGATAGATAGATAGATACAAAGAAATGGAGCAGCACAATACCAATAGGTGGGTGCTAGTGATGAGCGAGTATACTCGTTGCTCAGGTTTTCCCGAGCACTCTTGGGTGACCTCCTAGTATTTTGGCGTGCTCGGAGATTTCGTTTTCGTGGTCTTATCTGCATGATTTGCAACTTGTAGACAGGCTGAATACATGTGGGAATTCCCTAACAAACAGGTATTCCACACGTGTTCAAGCTGTCTAGCAGTTGCAAATCATGCAGCTGAGACAACGAAAACTAAATCTCCGAGCACGCCAAAATACTCGGAGGACACCCGAGCATGCTTGGGAAATCCTGCGCAACGAGCGTACTCGCTCATCACTAGTGGGTGCACGTCTCCCCAGCAAAGTATCCAAAAATACCCAAATCCAGACAAAGGAAAAAATGAAGACAGCTCTCCAAAATCAAAGTGAAAAAAATGTGGTTTACTTCAAACCCACATGCTGTGGTAGCAATGTTTTGGCCCACACTGAGCCTTTTTCAAGTAGCTTTGATATATTTGATATATCTATGGATAGATATAGACAGATAGATAAATAATAGCAAGGCCGATGTTTATTAATGAAGAATGTCTCATTTTGAAAAAAAAAAACGGGAAAATAAATGGCGTGAGCTCCCGCACAATTTTCTGCACTAGAGAGGGAAAGCCGACGGCCAGGGGCCAATATTTGTAGCCTGGGAAGCCCCTTCTCAGGCTATAAATATCAGCCTGTAGCTGTTTGCATAACCTTTACTGGCTATTAAAAGAGGAGGACCCCCCAAAAAAAATTACGCGGGGTTCCCCAATATTTTATAGCCAGAAAGGCTACGCAGACAGGCTGATATTCATAGCCTAGGAAGGGGCCATGGATATTCCCCCCCCGGCTACAAATACCAGCCCACAGCTTCCCCAGAAATGGCACATCTGTACTATGCGCCAATTCTGGCACTTAGCCTCTCCCATCCCACTGCCGTGTAGCGTTGGCATATGGGGTACTAAGGGGTTAATGTCACCTTGCTATTGTAAGGTGACATTAAGCCCAGTTAATAATGAAGAGGCATCAATAAGACGCCTATCCATTATTAATCTTAAAGTATCAAAGGGTTAAAAAAAGACACACACATAAGAATAAAGTATTTTAATGAAATAAAACCCAATACATTTTTTCATTATTTTTATTACACACCTAAATCCATTTGAAGCCACCATCTCCTGTAAAAAAAAATTAAAAAACCAAACCAACAGTATACTCCCTGTCTGACGCAGTCCCTCTTTAATAACGATTGTCCCACGACAATCTCCCTTATAGAGCTGTCACATCAGCAGATGTGACCGCTCTATAGGCCTCCGATGACACACTGACCGGAGATAACTCTCCCGCAGTATGTCATCGGAGTTAAGCCTGTCGCTTTACAGCACTACAGCGTGAGAAAATTCTCACGCTGTATGGCCGCAAAGTGACAGGTGAACTCAGATGATACAATGCGAAGGATTATCTCCGTCATTGTATAACTGGAGCCCCTGGAGAGTGGTTGCATCTGCTGATGTGACAGCTCTCCACGGGAGATCGTGGTGGGACAATCGTATTAATTGGATTACGGCGAACACAGGGAGTATATTGTTGGTCTATTATTTAAATTTATTTTGCAGGTGAGCAAGGGCTTTGGGGATTAGACGTAGATGGTGAGTATGAACTATATGTGTGTATGTGGGTTTTTTTACATTCAGCACATTAGCCGGATGATGGGACTACTACTGTCCCATCATTGGTTAGTGTCACTCACTGTCACTGTAGCAGGCATATCCAGATGGGACTTGTAGTCCCATCGGACGATGCCTGCATACACACACAGCCCCGCAGGCCCCCGCCGACCCCGCACACAGCCCCGCCGACCCCACACACAGACCCGCCAACCCCTGCCGACACTGCACACAGCCCCGCCGACCCCGCACACAGCCCCGCCGACCCTGCACACAGCTCCGCCGACCCCGCACACAGATTCACGCAGACACCGGCACACACATATACACTCAGACCCCGCCCACACACAGACACACACATTCTCCGCCCACACACTTCACACCTCCCGGTCTGCAGCGTTTCTCACACCCACATCGGCAGCAAAACCGCAGATCTTTTTTACATCTGCAGTTTTGCTGTGGATGTGCCTGACTCAATGCAAGTCAATGGGTGCAGAAACACTGCAGTTCCGCACAAAGAATTGACATGCTGCGAAAAATAAAACGCTTCGAATCCGCGCGTGTGCTGTAATACCTATTACATTACCACCCCGTGTTTCAGGAGGCCCACTCTGCTTTTCCTCACTTCTGGATGAAGGACGCTGGCTCAAAAGGCTTTGCAACATGGGAACATATAAAAGATCACTGCTTCTCCATGTCTCCAGTGTGACAACATTTTACTCACCGGTCTCAGAATATATATACATACAGAGGACAGGACAATCAATATGTGGCGGGCCAGTAGATAACAGGCTCCAATTAAGACACCAGATGTACATTACAATAGCTGCAGGTGGCCGGCGACCCCCGATCATTTACCGTGGAATTTACAAAGCTGGGGGAGGTCAGAAGTGGGATATCTCGTTTACCTCTGCCCAGGGGTCGCAGCCGGTCGGTTGCTGCATTAGGGGTATGCATCTCACATTGCACCTATCATACATGCATCTCCTATTCGGGGTGCTGGGGGATTCTGTAACAGCGCGTTTTTTTCTACAGCATGTGCACAGCGTTTTTGGATTTCCCATTGATTTACATTGTGTGCACTCTGCACTGTGGATTTGATGCAATTCCACGCGTCCAAAAACGCCGCGGAAACTAATCAAAATCCTCAACGTGTGCACATACCCTAAGGCCACATGCACACATTGAGTATTTAGTGAGTTTTTTACCCCAGTATTTGTAAACCAAAACCAGGAGTGGGTGAAAAATGCAGAAGTGGTGCAAATGTTTCTATTATGCTTCTCCTCTGACCGTTCCACTCCTGGTTTTAGCTTACAAATACTGGGGTAAAAAACTCACCAAATACTCAATGTGTGCACATGGCCTACCAAATAGACTCAGTAATTTAACCCATTAGTGCCTAAGAAGTAGGACTGGTAAGTATAGTAAAGCACCAAATTATTCAGAGAATCATATAAAAACGGAGGTGAACTAGCAACCAAATGGTACAAATGCTGCTCACAAAATTAGAATATCATCAATAACGTGTGCAAAAAAAGCACTGTAAAGCGCTGCGGAATATGTTGGAGCTATATAAATAAAGAGATTATTATTTTCTAAAAGTTAATTTATTTCAGTTCTTTAATACAAAAAGTGAATCTCGCACATTATATAGTGTCATTACAAACAGAGTGATCGATTTCAGGTGTGTTTATTTCTGTCAATACTGATGATTATGGCTTATAGCCAATGAAAACCCAAAAGTCATTATCTCAGACAGACAAAAAACAATTGCAAAGGCTTTCTAAGCGTTTAAAAAAGTCCCTTAAGGTACTGTCACACTTAGCGATGTACCAGCGATCCCCACCAGCGATATGACGCGGTCAGGATCGCTGGTACATCGCTAAGTGGTCGCTAGTGAGTTGCCACACAGGCAGATCTCACTAGCGACATCGCTGGGGATGGGGGTCGCTACTTACCTGTCACACCAGGCGATCCTGCGTCCTCCCGCCCGGCTCCACACGTCACTCGTCGTCACAGCAGGAAGCGCCGCAGGAAGCTGACGACGAGAAACAGTCCAGGACGTTCTCGTGCGATCAGCGATAACCAGCAGGGAGCCGGTCGGAGGTAAGTATCAGACACAGCGATATGGCTAGCAATATCGCTATAACGTCACTAGTTATAGCGCTATTGCTAGCGATATCTCTTAGTGTGACATGCCCTTTAGTCTGTTTCAGTAGGCACCACAATCATGGGGAAGACTGTTGACCTGACAGATGTCCAGAAGGCAGTCATTGACACACTCCACAAGGAGAGTAAGCCACAAAAGGTACAGTAATTGCTAAAGAAGCTGGCTGGTCACAGAATGCTGCATCCAAGCATATTAATGGAAAGTTGAGTGGAAGGAAAAAGTGTGGTAGAAAAAGGAGCACAAGCAACCGAGATAACCGCAACCTTGAAAGGATTGTTAAGAAAAGACCATTCAAAGATGTGGTGGAGATTCACAAGGAGTGGACTACTGCTGGAGTCATGGTTTCAAGAGCCACCACACACAGACTTATCCAGGACATGGGCTACAAGTGTCGCATTGCTTGTGTCAAGCCACTCATGACCAATAGACAATGCCAGAAGCATCTTACCTGGGCCAAGGAGAAAAATAACTGGACTGTTGCTCAGTGGTCCAAGGTGTTGTTGTCAGATGAAAGTAAATTTTGCATTTCATTTGGAAATCAAGATCCCAGAGTCTGGAGGAAGAGTGGAGAGGCCAAAATCCAAGCTGATTGAGGTCTAGTGTGAAGTTTCCACAATCAGTGATGGTTTGGGGAGCCATGTCACCTGCTGGTGTATGTCCACTGTGTTTTATCAAGACCAACGTCTGCGCAGTCGTCTACCAGGAAATTTTAGGGCACTTCATGCTTCCCTCTGCCAACAAGCTTTTTGGAAATGGAAACACCTCAGCAGTGCCACAGGCTGATCGTCTCCATGCTATGCCGCATTGATGCAGTAATTGATACCAAAGGAGCCCCAAGTATTGAGTGCATTTACTGAGCATACATTTCAGTAGGTGTTATAAATTATTCTAATTTACTGGGATAATGATGTAAGGAGATAGACCAGACCGCAGGTACTTGTATGCCGGGTCCAGAACTAGAAGGGCTGCATCCTCTGTTCCCGGGGGAAGCCTGAGTGGGGAAGACTCCCCTGTTGTCTCGGGGAAGCCCGAGTGAGGAGAACCTTCCTGAGGACAGGAGGGGGTGGGGAGAGCCAGAAAAGTGTGCGCAGCAGCAGAGGCATAAAAGGGAAAAGCGCGCAAAGCGGGGCACTCTGGCGCGGGCGGGGAGCAGTGCAGAGAGCAGCATGCAGAGCGGTGAGCAGCACACTCTGCTTCCCCACCAGAGAGTACCAGTGTGGCGACTGGCCATATAGAAGGAGTCCCCGTTGCCTGCAGAGCAGAGCCGAGTCATGCAGAGCCGTGTCAGCAGAGCAGAGCCATGTGCACAGAGCAGAGCTGAGCCAGGTGTTGCAGCAGTAAGAGAGAGGAGTGCTCCGTCCGGGGAGCATCAGCCCTACACAGACCAGCGACCACTGTCACCCGCCTCCAACCGCGGGGACAAGAGAGAGTGAGAGACGGGCAGTGTGTGCCCAGTGACCGACATAAAGCCAGGAGCCAGACACTTCAGGATTGTGAGTACTGTGTGTGTGCCACCTGAAAGAGACCGGTAGCGTGACCGTAACCTACACCCTGACTGTGCTAGTAAATCTCGGCCCAGACACTTGTGACTCGACTTGGCCTTCATATACTTGCAGAGTCACTCTGAGCTCGTACAGGACTGTGGTGCGTACCATTGTTCAGCCACTACCGTATATGGACTAGGGGCAGTGGAAGGTACCGGAGACCGACCACTGTCAACAGAAGACGGTGTATTGTTATTTACTTGGTCCCAATGGAAAGGACATCGCGCCAGCAACTGTCGGCGCAATTGAGTACGCAGCCGGAGCTACAAATTTAGGACTTCCTAACACGTTTGCTACTGAACTGCCGTTAACTGTACGGTTGTACCTCACCTTGCAAAATCCGTTGTCATTTATATTGTTTAACCTTTTACCTCCCTGCGTGGTGTATTCCCCTGTAAATAAACCTGTTAACCCTTGCTTTGCCCGCATCCCATCACTGCATGCCGTGTTCCTGCTTGATACCTTACACTGACTTTTGGGTTTTCATTGGCTGTAAGCCACAATCATCAACATTAACAGAAATAAACACTTGAAATAGATCACTCTGTTTGCCTTCTTCTGGGGGAATGGCTTCACAAAATACCCAGCATCCTTTAGTATAAATATGTGACCAATCAGCCTGTGTTTATAGAGCAAATAATGTATAGGGGAGAGGCGCCAGTACGTATTGGTAAATTAGGAAGCTGGCTCCACCTGACAATCGCATGGTGACGCTTCTGATGCCGGGATTGGTGGAGCCTCTGCTTGACCCCTGTCTGACAAACATATAAATGGGGGGTTTGAAGGAAATTTACATCCCCAAATTTTCACTGGACAGGTGATAAATGTTATAAAATGCTTCCCATTCGACCAGTAATCATCCATAACATATCTTGAGAAAAAGAAAGGTGCAAGGAAAAGGACAACATTTTAGGTTTCGGGGGTTCTGTCATTTACCATTGGTTGCACCATTGTTCTGTGACCACTTAGGCTGTGTGCACACGTAGCGATTTTTAAGCGTTTTTGCCGCGATTTTCAGCGCGAAAACGCTGCGAAAACGCTTAAAAATCGTGTACAGAACGCCCCCCATGCATTCCTATGGCATTCCGCACATGCTGTGCTAATGCTGCGCTTTTTTCCGCGGCGGAATCGCATCGCGGAAAAAAATTGCAGCATGCTCATTCTTTGTGCGGAATCGCAAAGAATTGCCGCGATTCCGCACCCATAGGAATTCATGAGAATCGCTTACTTCCCGCATGTGGCTATGCCCACCATGCGGGAAGTTAAGCGTCTCATGTGCAGTTGGTACCCACGGTGTGGAGGAGAGGAGACTGTCCTCCAGGCCCTGGGTACCATACCCCTGTAAAAAAAGAATAAAAAATAAAAAATCGGGGTATATTTACCTTCCGGCATCCCGCGATGCATTCCCGGCCTAAACGTTCCCAGTAATGCCTTGCGGCAAGGTCCTGTGATGACGTAGTCTCGCGTGACTCTAGCGGTCTCGCGAGATCGCTATAGCAACGCGAGACTACCTCATCACAGGTCTCGCAAGGCATTACTGGGAACGCTGAGGCCCGGGAATGCAGCGCGGGACGCCGGAAGGTAAATATACACCGATTTTTTTATTTTTTTTAGCATTTTAACATCCTATCTTTTACTATTGATGCCGCATAGGCGGCCTCAATAGTAAAAACTTGGTCACACTTGTCAAACACTATGTTTGACGAGTGTGACCAACCTGTCAATCACTTTCCAAGCGATGCTTCAAATCGCTTGGAAAGTGCTTGAATATCGCACGCGAAAATCGTGGCAAAATCGCGATCATAATCGCGGTAAAATCACGGTGAAATCGCGCGGAAAAAAAACGCGCGATTTCTGGGAAGGAGTCCGGTTTTTAGTAAGCGTTTTAAAACGCTACGTGTGCACATAGCCGTAACCTTCTTTGGGTTGTTCTGAATGACCAAAGCCACCAGCGATGAAAGTCATAAGGGTCACCAACATAAAACTACTGCGATCATATGGCTCCCTCATTAATGGGATGGGCAGCGACAAGAGGCAAGTGTACGTGTTCTCATTCATTTCCATTAATTATGTCATATTTACTTCATTAGCGAGATCCACTGGGATTTTACCTCTGACCATTCGACAAAGCAGAAAGTATCCACATGTAGAAGGGACATAAATCATCCGGTAATAAGGAAACTACTTCACGGCCCGTTCACCTGAGATTAGAGAATACAATCGAGCAGAGGCGGACATACTATTGGTGCAGCCGCACAGGGTTCCAGGAGGTAAGGTGGCCTCTAGCACCTCCAAAGCAGTGAAATTGTACATCATGAGAAGATATTGGGCTGCAAAAGGCCCATATACTGTTCTTGCATAGGGGCCTCTTCTGTCTGTTACGTCAGGGCAGCCAAATGTTCATAGATCGATGATAAATAACATCTCACTGGAATCACAACCATCACTAAGAAGAGTCCAAGGAACAAGTCCAGAGACAACCACATACTGTACATCACCAGCTCCAAAGTATCAAAAGCCAATCTACAAGGTCAACGAGAATGAGATGTCTGAAGCCAAATCATACTAGAAACTGCAGGAATCCCAAGTACAAAAAAAGTCACTGTGTATACAGATTATTGTAACGAATTAAAGCGAAGGAACAGATGGTGAAGTGGTGAGTGAAACCTCGGGACCACGGTCCGGGGGGCTCTGAAGGGGGCATGACTAGTGAGTCCCAGGTACCCGAAGTAAGATCCCTTGAACAGGACCAGAATGGAATACCTGGGGGACACAGGTGATACCTACAGTTAGACCCCAGCAGTTGTCCCAACGGGACAAACGGGTAACAGATAAAACAGATCTGATGGAGCTGATCGGCGGACACCGGGTATGAGAGGTGAAGCTGGCACTGGTGAGGAAGGTCAGGTTCCGGGCAGATGATAGGAAGCTGGCTCCAGTAACCTTGATGTAGTCCTCGGGTTTGGATGGAGAGTGTTGGAACGGGATGGCAGTTGAATCTGTGGATACTGATGTCGTCTGAGATAGTTGAACACTGGTCACAGATACTCTGCGGAGACAAACAGTATGAGCAAATGAAAACGGATTGCAAACGTAGCGCAGACAGAACAGGGACTGAAGCGGATGTAGCAAGAGTAGATACTCGTTAATTGCTATTTTCAAAAAATGCACGCTGTCCCTGTTAGTGATGAGCGAGTACGTGGTCTAATCTGCATGATTTGCGACTTGTAGACAGGCTGAATACATGTGGGAATTCCCTAACAAACAGACATTCCACACATGTATTCAAGCTGTCTAGCAGTCGCAAATCATGCAGATGAGACAAAGAAATCTAAATCTCCGAGCAAGCCAAAATACCTGGAGGACATCCAAGCATGCTCGGGAAAACCCGAGCAACGAGTATACTCACTCATCACTAGTCCCTTTTAAAGACCAGAGGGAAGCGTGCGCGCATCCTAAGCATTCTCCCTGAAGTCCTGCTGGCAGCATGCCAGGAAGTAGAGGAGAGAGAAGCAACAGCAGGACGCCGACAGACAAACAGAGCATGAGAATCAGACAGGGACCTCGTCGAGGTACAGGGGCAGTGTGGAGAGCAGGAGCAGGTGAGGGACCAGAACTGGGGGCAGCACCAGAACTGGGTGCAAGGCCAGAACTGGGACCGAGTGTAACCATATCCCCCTCTTTACGCCCCCTCTTTTTAAAGCCTGCGTAAAATATTTTAAGAAGGAGAGGGGCCTGGATGTTCTTTTTAGGCTCCCAACACCTCACCTCAGGACCAAAGCCCTTACAGTCCACCAGGTAATAGGTCTTACCCCTTACTTTCTTAGTGGCCAAGATATGCTCTACCTCAAAAACATCATCCTCAGAGACGGGATCTGGAGTGGTACCCGGGTCCTTAAAGAAGGAGCTCAAAACTACTAGTTTGAGGAGGGAAATGTGGCGCCCCCAGGAGTATGGCAATGCCTTCCTCCAGGGAGGGTGATGTCAGGCTTGGAAGCAATGAAGGGTCTTTCTAACAGTTAACCATGTCATGCAACACGGTTCCCACTCCAGGCCAGCAGAGGGAGATCTGAACCAATGCTAAGGGGAAGAGCTTCTCTCTGGGGGCCAGGAGGGGAAATTAGTCAGTTAGTGTGAGGAGGGCAATGAGTGTAGACATGTGGAGAGAAGCTGAAGGTTGAGCTGAGGATAGAGAGCTCCCTCCCAGTGATAGCACAAGATCTGGAGCCTGGTCTCCACGGTTGTATGGATACTGAAGGTCCTGCAACAGAAACCAGAGGAATAGGAAGCTGTAAATGCTCTATTCCCACCTAAGACTGTTAGCAGCGGATTAATCAGCGTAACATCCAGAGTCAGCAACACAGAATGTAGATTTATTCATATCCAGGTTGAACAGCTTACAGCATGAAATGTGATCAGTCTGGTATCTGCTGTGGCTTGCAGCATGGGAGCATTACAACAGCAAGAAGGGAAGAGAAGGAGGGGGCATCCTGTCTGTTTTTTTTTTTTGTCACTGAACTTTGTTAACAATCTCACAATATGCACAATATATAAAACAGTACAGTAGTAGTTGTTGCAATACATACAGATCAATATGCATTATTCCAACACCCCCACTCAACAACTACTTATCCTCTTAGTCCCACTGTGGTCCTCAATTCTTGGAACCTGGCTCGTGGCAATGGCTTTGTCATAATGTCAGCTGCCATCTTTTCAGTTTCACAATAGACGAACTGAATTATGCCACGATCTATCAAATCACGTAAATGATGATGTCTGACGTCAATGTGCTTGGTTCTAGCACTGATATTTTCACTGCATGCAAGTTTAATGCATCCTTGGTTGTCCTCATAAATCACCGTCGGCTGAGTTGACGGTGTGCCAAGATCATCCATCAATTGTCTTAGCCAAATGACCTCCTGGCTTGCATAGGCTGCGGACACATACTCCGCTTCTGTAGATGACAAGGCAACAGACACTTGTTTCCTACTAGACCAGGAGATTAAACTTTCTCCAACTTTAAACAAGTATCCGCTTGTGGATTTACGATCATGCGAATCACCAGCCCAATCTGCATCTACATAGCCGGTGAGTTCTAGATCTCCCGTTGCATACAGCTTTAAGTTTACAGCTTGCGTTTCTTTTAAATATCGGAGAAGTCTCTTAACAGCATTCCAGTCTCTTTGGCGTGGTTTTTCCACATATCTGCAAAGGATTCCAACTGTTGTTGTGATATCCGGTCGAGTCATAGTTGATATGTATAGAAGTGCCCCCACTGCCTGACGATATTTCTCATTGTTTGGCAACAGGTCATCTTCTCCTTCCAGCTTCAGGTAGGATGGTTCCATTGGGGTTGATATACCTTTGGCTTCTGACATTCCAAACTGATTCAGAATCAAATTAATTTTTGCACTTTGGTTTAGAAGAAAACTTCCATCTTCCTCTCTCTGGATTTGGATTCCTAGATAATATGTCACATTTCCAAGGTCTTTCGTTTCAGAATTTCAGCCATTTTTCCAATTTCTGCGTCTTCCTGATGAACTACAATCACATTGTCCACATATAAGAGAATATACATCCACTTTCCATCTGTATATTTTGTGTATAAGCATGGATCCGCTTGACCTCTTTTAAAACCTTCTTCCAACAAGACCTTATTCATCTTGGTATTCCATGCTCTTGCTGATTGCTTAAGACCATAAAGGGATTTTTGTAGTTTGCAAACAAGATTCTCATCACCCCCTTTTACATAACCTTCAGGTTGAGTCATGTATAAGTCCTCCTCAATGTCACCATTTAAAAAGGCAGTTTTTATATCCAAATGTCTGACATTCATCTTTTGTATAGCAGCTACAGCTAACAAAGCTCTGAACGTGGTCTGTTTAGCGACTGGAGCAAACGTAGCATCGTAATCTTCGCCATACTTTTGAGAATATCCTTTTGCCACCAACCTTGCTTTAAATCTATGGACTTTACCTTCAGAGTCATATTTGGTTTTGAAGACCCACTTGCACTTGATTGCCTTTTTGCCCTGTGGCAGCTTGGTGAGTTTCCAAGTTTGAAGTTGATGAAGCGATTTGATTTCCTCATTAGCAGCATTGATCCACTTTGTTCTTTCATGGACAGGTAGTTCTTGCATTTCATCCCATGACTGCGGCTCTGATTCAGGTAGTGTCTTGACTATGTAGGATAGACGTTTAGCTGGTACGCCTCTGTTTGATCTTGAAGATCTCCTGATTTCAGATTCACCTGATTTTTCTGTTGTTCCTTCAGTGGTTGAAGAATCCAGCCAGACCTCTACATCCTCCTTGTTATTGTCTTGTAATTGTGACTTCAGCTGGACTACTGGTGTGATGTCACAAAACTTGGGGGACACAAAGTTCTCATAAATCACTACATCTCTACTTATTGTGACCTTGTTTGTTTCTGGGTGTAGAATCCTATAACCTTTCTGGGTTTCACTGTAGCCTACCAGGATCCCTTCCTTAGCGTGAGATTCCCACTTAGTTCGCCTTTCTTTGGGAACATGTACAAGCGCTTTACTTCCGAATATTCTTATATGATGTAGTTTTGGCTTTCTGCTGTTCCATTGCTCAAATGGATTTTTCTCTGTAGCTTTACCTGGTAGTCTGTTCTGAAGATAGCAAGCTGTCATGATTACTTCACCCCAATATACTGTGGGCAGATTTGCATCAAACAACATACTTCTTCCACTTTCACAGTGTTCGGTTCCTTCTTTCCGCGACACCATTTTGCTCAGGATTGTATGGTACAGTGGTCTGAAATAGGATTCCATTTTTCTTTAAAATGCTCTGTGTCTCATTACTTGTGTATTCAGTCCCATTATCTGCATGTAGAATCTTTGGCATTCTCCCAAATTTATTATATACCTCAGCTAGATATACTTCAAGTTTCTCTGGAACTTCTTTCTTGCTGTGAAGCAGATGGACAACTGTATATCTTGAATGATCATCAATAAATGTGAGAAAATATCTCTTCTTCCCAGGAGTCTGAGTGCTCATTGGACCACAGACATCTGTATGTATTAAATCTAGTGTCTGTTCTGTTCTTGTAGTACTTCTCTTAGGAAAAGCTTTTCTAGAAATTTTCCCTTTGATGCAGCTAGTACATTTCATTATCTGGTTACATAGATCAATTGTAATGTCCTCAGCTAGTTGCTTTTGAACTAACTTCCTTATTGCTTCTGGGTCTCTGTGTGCTAGGCGCCTATGCCTTACATGAATGCAGTTATTGTGCCTTTCTTCCTGAGCAGTATACACACACTCTTTGCATTTAAGCTGGTAAAGATCATTTGTGATTTTTCCTTCTGCTAGTGTGTGGCTCTCTTTTGAGATGATGCAGCTATCATGCTTAAATGTAACTTCATTTCCTTGTTTTGTGAGTTTCTTCACAGATAGTAAATTACTCTCAAGACTAGGCACATAGAGCACATCTTTTACTGGGATCTTCTTGCTTTGTTTTGGTGAGATTTGACAATCAATATAACCATCTCCTATACCTTGTGAAGTCATGTACTGACCATTAGCCATAATCACTTTCTCTGACTTACTTTGGTTAAGCTTAGAAAAGAAGTCCCTGTTATTAGTCATGTGATTAGTTGCTCCAGAGTCTATACACCATGCATGCTTTGATGTATTTACACTGACAGTAAATGCAGTTTCAGTATTCACAGAATCATTTTCTGCAGACACAGCACTTTTAATCCTTTGAAGACTGCTTTGCTTTTTCAGCTGATTCATTCTAGCTTTCCAGACTCTACAGTCGGCTTTCAAATGTCCTGATTTCTTGCAAACAAAACATTCACGTGTTTCTTTTAGGTGCTTTCTGTTATCATTTAGATTTTGTGTCTGTAAAGCAGATTCTGCATCGCATGTCCTGCTGTTTACACCTTCCGCTTTCCGCTTATATTCATCTATGAGCTTCCCTCTGACATACTCCAATGTAAGCTCATCATCTGGGCGTGCATCTAGTGCTGTTACAAGCGTGTCATAGTTTTCTGGAAGACCACTAAGCAGTAATGCGGCTACATGAAAGTCCTTCAAATCTTCCCCAATGCCTCTCAGGCGTTCTACAATCTCTAGAATGCTTGTTATGTAGTCCTGCATATCCTGGCCATTCTGTAGTTTAGACTGGTACAATTTTCTCATGAGATAAAGTTTATTGCTTAAATTTATCCTCTCATGCACCTTTTGCAGCTGCTCCCACATTTCTCTTGCAGTTTCACTTTTACACACATGCACAATCTGATCATCTATACTGAGTGATATGGTACTTTGTGCTTTCTGATCCATCTCTATCCACTCCTGTGATACTGGGTCAGGTTTAGGCTCCTGTATTTCCACGTACCTTCTCTTATCAGCAGCATTTTCACTTTGAATTTCCAGGATTGATAATTCTGGTTAGTGAGACTTGGTACTGTAAACTTCATGGAGTTGCTGCTGCTGGTGGCCATCTTTACTGTCTTCCTTTCTTTTCTTTTCTCTGTGCTTTGGGGATCTGGGACTCTAGGACTTTGGGCCCATAACCTGTTAGCAGCGGATTAATCAGCGTAACATCCATAGTCAGCAACACAGAATGTAGATTTATTCATATCCAGGTTGAACAGCTTACAGCATGAAATGTGATCAGTCTGGTATCTGCTATGGCTTGCAGCATGGGAGCATTACAACAACAAAAAGGGAAGAGAAGGAGGGGGCATCCTGTCTCTTTTTTTTTTTTTTGTCACTGAACTTTGTTAACAATCTCACAATATGCACAATATATAAAACAGTACAGTAGTAGTTGCTGCAATACATACAGATCAATATGCATTATACCAACAATTCCCACCTAAGACTCGGAGGCACAGCAGCGACAGGTGAGCCAAGAGAAATAGAGGGCTACAGCTGTCTACCATATAAGGTAGATCCGAAAGGGAAGAAGGAGGAACTTCAGTGTAACACAGTACTGCATGTACAGTACCTCAAGTAAGCGCTAGAGAGGAGACTACACAACCCATCTGAGAGAGAGATTCCTAAGTTGCTTCCAGGCTAATCATCTCCTGTGCCATCTGTAATCTGGACCCTGGACTGCACTTACAAGTAAAGGTAAAGAAACTACATTCTGCTGTGTCCTTGCCTTCTTCCTGCAACTTCTTCAACACTGCTACATCTCTGTGCCAGACACTGCACCCTCTTCCCCAACACCTATCTACACTGCCCTGGGACCAACACCCCTACCTGTGGAGGGCTATAACATCACTGCTGCACCCCCACTATCTGTCCCAGAGGATCTGTCTGCAGCGTCGGCTTAACACCTCCCTTGCCGAACACCACAGGTGGCGTCACGAATCACTCATAGACTTTATTTCACCATTCAAACCCCTTTTTACATGGGCGCCCAGGGCCACGGACCAGGTCACCGCTGCTGTGACATCTCCCATTGAAGGACCGGCCCGGTACCGAGTACTCCACAGCCCTGGGAGGGCGACCCAGAAACATGAAAGGAGTTAGGCACATGTAAGGAAGTAGGCAATTTCAGTTTGTAAGAGACCAGGTTGATTTGTATCAAGACTTCAAAGGCCCTAATGAAATGGGTACCCAATGTCAAAGACACCGCACTGCACTTGCTCATAGAGCCAGTGCGCGTGTCCTGAGAACAGAAGCAGTCCTAAAAGATACCTGTGGAGCAGGGCAGCAGAGGTGACCAAGCGTGCTTCAGGCTAATAGTGTCAGGGTCCAGTCAGCGCTGGAAAGTAAAGAGGCATAGGACCTGCGGACACTGAAACTGAATAGTCTGCACGGGACCTATGGTCATGTGACTGCAAGGGGGCGGGGCTTAGCGTCCTGTATTCAGATAGGACAGGACACCATACAACAACTCAGAGTCAGGCAAAACAGAGGTCACAGCAGTACGGGCAAACAAGGTACAGAGGGACAAACAGACGGGTAGTCAGACAGAGCCAAAGGTCATACACAAGAGGACGACGTGGTACGAAGGGGACAAGCAGAGAGAAGTTGGGTCACAAGCAGAGAGTCATATACGAGAGGTAGCGCAGTACAAGAGGGCCAGGCAGAACTCGTAACAGGGACAGAACCAGATCACAACCGAACAAGCAAGCAAGATATCAGGCGCAAGGCACACGTATACAAGAGGTCACTTAACTCAGCCGAGGGCAGGAGTATAACTGACACCGGACCCAGGTCCAGTGAGCACTAAATAGCCTCCTGCTGCCAGAGAGAGGCAGCACAATTAACCCATAGTCTAACCAGGACGGGTCAAAGCGAAATCCCGTCCTGGATCATGACACCCAATTTGTAGGAAGGCATCTTCAGGCGGATGTACTTGGAGGAGAGCCATACCTTGTCTCCGGGGCGAAAGGTAGGAGCATCCAGGCGTCTCTTGTCCGCATGCCTTTTCATACGTAGAGTCCCCTAGAGATTCTGGGATCTGCAGTCCCGTCCTGAATGGAGCAGAGTTGTGCATGCTCGGACTCTGCTCTCTTCATTATTTAAGGAGCTGCTGAGCCCTCCAGAGATTCTGAGAACAGGGGTCTGCACTATCATCCTGGATAAAGCTTAGTTTTGCATGCTTGGCCTCTGCTCTCTTCATTATCTATAGAACTGCTGAGCCCCCCAGAGATTCTGAAAACAGGGGTCTGCAGTCCCGTCCTGAATGGAGCAGAGTTGTGCATGCTCGACCTCTGTTCTATTCATTATCTAAGGAGCTGCTGAGCCCCCCAGAGATTCTGAGAATAGGGGTCTGCAGTCCCGTCCGGAATGGAGCAGAGTTGTGCATGCTCAGCCTCTCCTCTCTTCATTATTTATAGACCTGCTGAGCCCCCCAGAGATTCTGAAAACAGGGGTCTGCAGTCCCGTCCTGAATGGAGCAGAGTTGTGCATGCTCGACCTCTGTTCTCTTCATTATCTAAGGAGCTGCTGAGCCCCCCAGAGATTCTGAGAACAGAGGTCTGCAGTCTCGTCCTGAATGGAGCAGAGTTGTGCATGCTCAGCCTCTGCTCTCCATTTTCTATAGAGCTGCTGAGCCTTCCAGAGATTCTGAGAACAGGGGTCTGTAGTCCCATCCTGAATGGAACAAAGTTCTGCATGCTCGGCCTCTGCTCTCTCCACTATCTATAGAGCTGCTCAGCGCTGAGCTCAGCTATTTCCATCAGTTCCATAGACAATGAATAGAGCAGAGAAGACAGGCATGAGCCCTCCAATCCACTCATGGCTGAGCTTCAGAGTCCTGTTCTCAGGATTGTTGGGGGTTCCAGTAGTCAGTCCCCAAACAATCAGTAAGTTGTCCCTTATCATCGGGATTGGGGATAACTTGATTTATTTGGGAAATAAACCTTTATCAGACACCAAATGGTATAGATACCACACATATATTATAGACATGGTTGATGGCTGGGCTCAGCAGAACCGAATCCTAACAAATATATATATCTCCATCTCAGTAAAATACTATAAATATATGTATTATTAGAAGAGAGAAGACCCAAATAGAACATCTGCTATGGGGCCCTGTGTACTCTATGTACACCCCGCCTGCAGGGTGGTGATAATGAGGGCAATCTGGTCTGTTGCTCAGAGCCTGAGGCTCCGGGGGTCCCATGTCCAGATTGTCCTCATCATAAGCAGCAGGGTGGGGGGCCCAGACAAATTTCTTGCTCAGGGGCCACAAGCTGTCAGTGTGCGCCACTGTATCCTGTGTTGTGCTCCAGAGCTGCACTCATTATTCTGCTGGTGCGGTCACATTGTACATTACTTGGTCCAGCAGGGGGCAGTACACTTACAGTCATTTTTATGTATGAAACCCAAACTTCTCCCAGATAATTAAAAAGGGACAACAAGAAGAGATGAAATATAAGGCAAATTTGCCGCTGTCCAGCTCCTCCATTAATCACTCTGTGTTTTCTACAATCAGACTCCTACTATTAAGTTAGTTTAGATGAGTGATCAGCAAATCCTTACACCCTCATCCATCACCGTCCAATTCCTTAACTGCCAAATAAGAGCCGACTGGCAGATCTGAAGTCATAAAACATATTTCTGCTCTGAAAAGTACCAGAAACCAGAGCCAAGAATATAAAAGAGCAGAGGCTGCGCCTAAGGAGACGAACAGCAGCCAATAACTGATGTGCGTCAGCAGGGGGCAGCACTGTGTCAGCTCAATCTGCCAGCACACTGCAAGGGGCAAGATATTATATAGAAACTAATTATGGAAATGATTAAAGATGTTTATATGTTCATGCCCAGAGAAAAGCCGATGTGCTGCCTGTCAGCCTACTAGACATCAGCGGTGCCATCACCAGAGATCAGCGGTGACATCACTGAGAATGCCGCCTATCCATCACTAGAGATCAGCAATGACATCACTGAGAATACCGCCTATCCATCACTAGAAATCAGCGGTGACATCACTGAGAATGCCACCTATCCATCACTAGGGATCAGCGGTGACATCACTGAGAATGCCTCCTATCCATCACTAGAGCTCAGCGGTGACATCACTGAGAATGCCTCCTATCCATCACCAGAGATCAGCGGTGACATCACTGAGAATGCCGCCTATCCATCACTAGAGATCAGCAATGACATCACTGAGAATACCGCCTATCCATCACTAGAGATCAGTGGTGACATCACTGAGAATGCCTCCTATCCATCACTAGAGATCAGCAGTGACATCACTGAGAATGCCTCTTATCCATCACTAGAGATCAGAGGTGACATCACGGAGAATGTCTCCTATCCATCACTAGAGATCAGCAGTGACATCACTCAGAATGCCTCCTATCCATCACTAGAGATCAGCGGTGACATCACTGAGAATGCCTCCTATCCATCACTAGAGATCAGCGGTAACATCACTGAGAATGCCTCCTATCCATCACTAGAGATCAGCAGTGACATCACTGAGAATACCGCCTATCCATCACTAGAGATCAGTGGTGACATCGCTGAGAATGCCTCCTATCCATCACTAGAGATCAGTGATGACATCACTGAGAATGCCTCCTATCCGTCACTAGAGATCAGCAGTGACATCACTGAGAATGCCTCTTATCCATCACTAGAGATCAGAGGTGACATCACTGAGAATGTCTCCTATCCATCACTAGAGATCAGCGGTAACATCACTGAGAATGCCTCCTATCCATCACTAGAGATCAGCGGTGACATCACTGAGAATGCCTCCTATCCATCACTAGAGATCAGCGGTGACATCACTGAGAATGCCCCCTATTCATTCCTAGAGTTCAGCAGTGACATCACTCAGAATGCCTCCTATCCATCACTAGAGATCAACGGTGACATCACTGAGAATGCCTCCTATCCATCACTAGAGATCAGCGGTGACATCACTGAGAATGCCTCCTATCCATCACTAGAGATCAGCGGTGACATCACTGAGAATGCCTCTTATCCATCACTAGAGATCAGCGGTGACATCACTGAGAATGCCTCCTATCCATCACTAGAGATCAGTGATGACATCACTGAGAATGCCTCCTATCCGTCATTAGAGATCAGCGGTGACATCACAGAGAATGCCTCCTATCCATCACTAGAGATCAGTGGTGACAAGGTACATGAAAAAGGGGTCTTGGCTGTGCATGTGACATCACACCATTTAGCTGTGGGTGGGCTATGCCTTTCCAGGTTACATGATGCTGGTGACGTCGGCTGGCCAGAACCAGAGGTTGTAAAGTTCAGTGAGGGAGACCACCAGCCTACAATAAACTGTCTGTTACTGAACATCAACGTATGGAAACGTATGTACAGTGGAGAGCGGGTGCAAAACCTCATGTGACATCTTCATCCAATGACTATTCCTTCATGTGCTCGCTCCACTCTCTGTCCATTAGCCTCTCTCTGCCTTCACCACCACCCAGCACTTAGGAGCCTCCCTCGTCCCCAACAACAGCAGCACTTTGCAGTCAGCGAGAGTCCTGCTTTTCCACCCATGGTTCCACATCCTGTTCTTCCACTCGCGACTCCGTGTCCTGATCTTCCACCCGCGGCTTCGAGTCCTGTTCTTGTTCTTCCATCCGTGGCTCCATGTCCTGCTCTTCCACCCACGACTTCCTGTCTTGCTCTTCCACCCACGGCTCCGCATCCTGTTCTTCCAGCCGCTGCTCCGCATCCTATTCTTCCAGCCGCTGCTCCGCATCCTGTTCTTCCAGCCGCTGCTCCGCATCCTGCTCTTCCACCCCCAGCAACACGTCCTGTTCTTCCACCCGCGGCTCCATGTCCTGTTCTTCCACCCGCGGCTCCATGTCCTGTTCTTCCACCCGCGGCTTCGAGTCCTGTTCTTGTTCTTCCATCCGTGGCTCCATGTCCTGCTCTTCCACCCACGACTTCCTGTCTTGCTCTTTCACCCACGGCTCCGCATCCTTTTCTTCCAGCCTCTGCTCCGCATCCTGTTCTTCCAGCCACTGCTCTGCATCCTGTTCTTCCAGCCACTGCTCCGCATCCTGCTCTTCCACCCCCAGCAACACGTCCTGTTCTTCCACCCGCGGCTCCATGTCCTGTTCTTCCACCCGCGGCTCCGTGTCCTGATCTTCCACCCGCGGCTTCGAGTCCTGTTCTTGTTCTTCCATCCGTGGCTCCATGTCCTGCTCTTCCACCCACGACTTCCTGTCTTGCTCTTCCACCCACGGCTCTGCATCCTGTTCTTCCAGCCGCTGCTCCGCATCCTGTTCTTCCAGCCGCTGCTCCGCATCCTGTTCTTCCAGCCGCTGCTCCGCATCCTGCTCTTCCACCCCCAGCAACACGTCCTGTTCTTCCACCCGCGGCTCCATGTCCTGTTCTTCCACCCGCGGCTCCGTGTCCTGATCTTCCACCCGCGGCTTCGAGTCCTCTTATTGTTCTTCCATCCGTGGCTCCATGTCCTGCTCTTCCACCCACGACTTCCTGTCTTGCTCTTCCACCCACGGCTCTGCATCCTGTTCTTCCAGCCACTGCTCCGCATCCTGTTCTTCCAGCCACTGCTCCGCATCCTGTTCTTCCAGCCGCTGCTCCGCATCCTGCTCTTCCACCCCCAGCAACACGTCCTGTTCTTCCACCCGCGGCTCCATGTCCTGTTCTTCCACCCGCGGCTCCATGTCTTGTTCTTCCACCCGCGGCTCCGCGGCCTGTTCTTCCACCCCAGGCTACGCGTCCTTTTCTCCTTAGTGGCGCTACTTGTGCTACTATGGCACTCCTCTGGATCATGCTATCTTTTATCTCCGCACACATTAGTGATCCCCAATCCATGCGGCTTTGCTGAGCACTCTCACCATAGGTCTGCTCTAGCTGCTGGCTAGGCCCTATCTTCCATTATACCCGGAAATGCTCAATTGGGGCCATGCTAAGTTGCTCCACCTGGGATAGTCCTAGTTATTAACCCCGTAGACTACCTAGTGCTGGGCAGAACAAGACCTATCACTACCAATACAGATTATTAAGCAATAAAACGTCATAACGCATCGCAGCAATATACCAGTCTTCAAAGGAGAAAAGACAACACTTCCTTTCAAGAGTTCAGCTTCTCAGCTCTCCTTTCACCAGAGCCACCAATCAGAGCTTTTCATTTTACCCAGTCAGGGCTCAGCTTCTCAACTTTCCTTTCACCAGAGCAACAAGAGGTCAGCTTTGATTTTACTCAATCAGAGCTCAGCTTCTCATCTTTCACAAGAGCAACCAATCAGAGCTCAGATTATCAACTTTCCTTTCATCATAGCAACTTTCATTTTACCCAGAGCTCAGCATCTCATTTTTCCTTTCACCAGAGCAACCAATAAGAGATCAGCTTTCATTTTACCCAATCAGAGCTCAGTTTCTCATCTTTCCTTTTATCAGAGCAATCAATCAGAGCTCACTTTCTCAACTTTCCTTTAACCATAGCAACCAATCAGAGTTCAGCTTCTCCACTTTCCTTTCATCATAGCAACCAATCAGAGCTCAGCTTTCATTTTACATAAGCAGAGTTAGGAGGCCATCTACTTCCTGTCAGCTGGATGTTTCTATGAGGGAAAGGTGACTGGCTGAGTACCATCAGGTGAGAACTACAACCCCCAGCATCACCAGGGCTGCCACTAAGAATTTTGGAGTCCCATTCTGGCAAAATATTTGGGGCCCCCTTGAGACTCCACCCCAGCCTCGCCTCCACCCCTTGAACTCTCCACAGTCCCACCGCGCTCTCTTGGAAAATCACCACTTCTCACCAATCACACATCAACAGTCCCCATCACCAGATCACACATATAGCCAGCAGCTTTTGTTTTGGCCAAAAGATTTTTTATAATCTGCCACCACGACAAGGTAGACTCTTTTGGCCAAGCTCTACTCTACTCTAACCTATTAAACATTTGTTAAAATATCCAATACAATTTAGGTATATTTTTATATATTTTTCAGTTTTTAAAATGACCAATAATATCACATTCAAAGGGACAAATACCACAGCACCATGTCCAGACAACATATTACCACCACATAGTGACCTATAATACCACATACAAGGATCAAATACAGCCACACCATGACCAGACCGCATATTACCACCAGTGACAGAATAATAGCACATGCAATGGACAAATACAGCCACACCATGCCCAGACCACATATTACCACCACAGTGACCAAATAATATCACATACAAAGGACAAATACCACCGCACCATGTCCAAACCACATATTACCACCACATAGTGACTGAATACTACAATACTGATCAGTAGAGTTGAGCGATACCGTCCGATACTTCAAAGTATCGTATCGGATGGTATCGGCCGATCTTTAAAAAAAGTATCGGTATCGCCGATTCCGATACCGGAAGTCCCATTCAAGTCTATGGGACTTCCGGTATCGGAATAAGAAAAACCCTTTCCTGCCCTTGTACAGCCTCTCTGGGGTCTGTACGGGCCTTTCGGGGGGCTGTGCCGGCCTGCCAGGGGGTCTGTGCAGGCTCCGGTGGTCTGTGCCGGCCTGCCGGGGGGCTGTGCAGGCTCCGGTGGGCTGTGCCGGCCTGCCGGGGGGCTGTGCCGGCCTGCCGGGGGGCTGTGCAGGCTCCGGGGGGCTGTGCCGGCCTGCCGGGGGGCTGTGCCGGCCTGCCGGGGGGCTGTGCAGGCTCCGGGGGGCTGTGCCGGCCTGCCGGGGGGCTGTGCCGGCCTGCCGGTGGTCTGTGCAGGCTTCGGGGGTCTGTGCAGGCATCGTCCGATGGGACTACAAGTCCCATCGGGCGATGCCTGCTACCATGACAGTGATTGACACATTAGCCAATGATGGGACAGTAGTAGTCCCATCATCCGGCTAATGTGTTAAATGTAAAAAAAAAAAAAAAAAAAAAAAAATTACATGCTACATACATACAACATGCATACTACATACATGCTACATTCATACTACATACTACATACATGCTACATTCATACTACATACATACTACATGCAACATACATACTACATATATACTACATACATACTACATACATGCTACATACATACTGCATGCTACATACATACTACATACATACTACATACATACTACATGCATGCTACATACATACTACATGCTACATACATACTACATATATACTACATACATACTACATACATACTGCATGCTACATACATACTACATATATACTACATGCATGCTACATACATACTACATGCTACATACATACCACATATATACTACATGCATGCTACATACATACTACATGCTACATACATACCACATACATACTACATGCATGCTACATGCTACATACATACTACATATATACTACATGCATGCTACATACATACTACATATATACTACATGCATGCTACATACATACTGCATGCTACATGCATGCTACATACATACTACATACATACTACATACATACCACATATATACTACATACATACAATACATTCATACAATACATACATAGACATACAGTACATATAACATAGAGTAACATACTTACCAATACTTGTCACATTGTTCCCCGAAGCCATTGTCGTCTACGGAATAAATATTAACATAACAAACCACAAAAATACTCACCCACGATCCGAAGCAGTCCACGAGTGTGTCCCACGACGATCTTGGGTAGAGAACTGCAGCATCAGATGATGCTGCCGTTCTCTACGGGCTGCAGGAATCCAATGACGGAAGGTAGGTATCCTTCCGCACTGTATTCCTCCGCCACTTAAAAAAAAAAAAGTCCCTAGTCTCACTTTATGCCATTGCTGTGTGGGAATTTCCCACACAGCAATGGCATAAAGTGAGACTAGGGACTTTTTTTTTTTTAAGTGGCGGAGGAATACAGTGCGGAAGGATACCTACCTTCCGTCATTGGATTCCTGCAGCCCGTAGAGAACGGCAGCATCATCTGATGCTGCAGTTCTCTACCCAAGATCGTCGTGGGACACACTCGTGGACTGCTTCGGATCGTGGGTGAGTATTTTTGTGGTTTGTTATGTTAATATTTATTCCGTAGACGACAATGGCTTCGGGGAACAATGTGACAAGTATTGGTAAGTATGTTACTCTATGTTATATGTACTGTATGTCTATGTATGTATTGTATGAATGTATTGTATGTATGTAGTATATATGTGGTATGTATGTAGTATGTATGTAGTATGTATGTAGCATGCAGTATGTATGTAGCATGCATGTAGTATATATGTAGTATGTATGTAGCATGCATGTAGTATATATGTAGTATGTATGTAGCATGTATGTATGTGGTATGTATGTAGCATGTAGTATGTATGTGGTATGTATGTAGCATGTAGTATGTATGTAGCATGCATGTAGTATATATGTAGTATGTATGTATGTATGTAGCATGTAGTATGTATGTAGCATGCATGTAGTATGTATGTAGCATGCATGTAGTATGTATGTAGCATGCATGTAGTATATATGTAGTATGTATGTAGTATGTATGTGGTATGTATGTAGCATGTAGTATGTATGTAGCATGCATGTAGTATGTATGTAGCATGCATGTAGTATGTATGTAGTATGTATGTAGCATGCATGTAGCATGCATGTAGCATGTATGTAGTATGTATGTAGTATGTATGTAGTATGTAGCATGTATGTAGTATGTATGTGGTATGTATGTAGCATGTAGTATGTATGTAGCATGCATGTAGTATATATGTAGTATGTATGTGGTATGTATGTAGCATGCAGTATGTATGTAGCATGTATGTAGTATGTATGTAGTATATATGTAGTATGTATGTAGCATGTAGTATGTATGTAGCATGCATGTAGTATGTATGTAGTATGTATGTAGCATGCAGTATGTATGTAGCATGTAGTATGTATGTAGCATGCATGTAGTATGTATGTAGTATATATGTAGTATGTATGTAGCATGTAGTATGTATGTAGCATGCATGTAGTATGTATGTAGTATGTATGTAGCATGCAGTATGTATGTAGCATGTAGTATGTATGTAGCATGCATGTAGTATGTATGTAGTATTTTTTTTTTTTTTTTTTAACATTTAACACATTAGCCGGATGATGGGACTACTACTGTCCCATCATTGGCTAATGTGTCAATCACTGTCACGGTAGCAGGCATCGCCCGATGGGACTTGTAGTCCCATCGGACGATGCCTGCACAGACCCCCGAAGCCTGCACAGACCACCGGCAGGCCGGCACAGCCCCCCGGCAGGCCGGCACAGCCCCCCGGAGCCTGCACAGACCACCGGCAGGCCGGCACAGCCCCCCGGCAGGCCGGCACAGCCCCCCGGAGCCTGCACAGCCCCCCGGCAGGCCGGCACAGCCCCCCGGCAGGCCGGCACAGACCCCCACAGGGTGCACAGACCACCGGCAGGCCGGCACAGCCCCCCGGCAGGCCGGTACAGACCCCGGGCAGTCCACACAGCCCCCCCGGCAGGCCGGCAGAGACCCCCGGAAGGCCCGAAATGACGGCGCATCATGATGCGCACACACCGCGCATCATGATGACGTCAGTCTGTCAATCAACTTTGAACTTCCGATTCCGATGCCGAATTCCGATATTGAAAAAATATCGGAAGTCGGTATCGGAATTCCGATACAGCAAGTATCGGCCGATACCCGATACTTGCGGTATCGGAATGCTCAACACTACTTATCAGTAATAAAAAAAACACAACACTAATATCACCATAAGTGCCATTACACACAGGAGATCTGTACTTAGTATGCAGTGTCTGTGTACAGGTAAAACAGTGATCATTGGTGATATTGTACACAGGACCGCTGTATATAGTATACAGTGTATAGTGTCAGTGAATAGGTAACACACTCACCAGTGATGTCTCTAGGTGAAGTCTTTCAACTTCTTCCAGCACAGACCACGTCACTTCTTTTATCCAGGGCTCGTCTCTCCAGGAAATAACACAGTTGTCTAGAGCACTGCTTGCAGAACACAACTTATTTTTTTCCCATCTTCTATACTACACCACATGAAGAAAAAAAGTGACATAGTGTCACTCTGCACAGTAACAGGACTGCCCAATCTTGCCCCCTGTGCTTCCAATCCTGTCCCTGTGTCTTTCATCCTGCCTCCATGTCTTTCATCCTGCCCCCGTGTCTCCAATCCTGCCCCTGTATCTCCAATCCTGCCCCCGTGTCTTTCATCCTGCCCCCATGTCTTTCATCCTGCCCCCATGTCTCCAATCCTGCCCCCCATGTCTTTCATCCTGCCCCCGTGTCTTTCATCCTGCCTCCATGTCTCCAATCCTGCCCCTGTATCTCCAATCCTGCCCCCGTGTCTTTCATCCTGACCCCATGTCTTTCATTCTGCCCCTGTGTCTCCATCCTGCTGGCATGCCTCTTTCAATCAAAATAAATTTTAAAAAAACCTCTTTACCTGGCATCGCACCTGCGGCGAGCGATCTTTCCTCCAGGCTGAAAGCGCGCACTCGCCGGAGAATGACAATGACGTCAGACGCCTGCGACGTGCACGCTGACATCAGCTACCAGCCTCCGATTGGCTGGCGGCTTTAACTATTGTCATGCAGGCCCAGGCCCGCACGGCAATAGAGTAACTGAACTTGCATCTCTGACGTAGGTTCAGTTACTTGATTGGCAGAATCCTGCCGCTGGGACAGTGGGGCCCGATGGGAAAGTGATGGGGCCCGATGCGGGCCCCCTCTGCTGATCGGGCCCCATACACCAGTGAGGGCAGTAATGTTCTGATGGCGGCCCTGAGCATCAACACTACTCCTGCACAGTACTGGTTCAGTACACATTCGTCTATGGTCACATGCTCAGGATTTGTGTAGCACATGTATGGTGTCAATAACCCAGCGTGGTATGGGAGTGCGGCAGATATCGGGGTCTGCATCCTACTCAGACCTTCACCATGGATATATACAGTGGGTACGGAAAGTATTCAGACCCCTTTAAATTTTTCACTCTTTGTTTCATTGCAGCCATTTGGTAAATTCAAAAAAGTTCATTTTTTTTCTCATTAATGTACACTCTGCACCCCTTCTTGACTGAAAAAAACAGAAATGTTGAAATTTTTGCAAATTTATTAAAAAAGAAAAACTGAAATATCACATGGTCATATGTATTCAGACCCTTTGCTCAGTATTTAGTATAAGCATTCTTTTGATCTAGTACAGCCATGAGTCTTCTTGGGAATGATGCAACAAGTTTCTCACACCTGGATTTGGGGATCCTCTGCCATTCATCCTTGCAGATCCTCTCCAGTTTCGTCAGGTTGGATGGTGAACGTTGGTGGACAGTCATTTTCAGGTCTCTCTAGAGATGCTCAGTTGGGTTTAGGTCAGGGCTCTGGCTGGGCCAGTCAAGAATGGTCACAGAGTTGTTCTGAAGCCACACCTCTGTTATTTTAACTGTGTGCTTAGGGTCATTGTCTTGTTGGAAGGTGAACCTTCCGCCAAGTCTGAGGTCCAGAGCACTCTGGAAGAGGTTTTCTTCCAGGATATCTCTGTACTTGGCCACACTCATGTTTCCTTCAATTGCAACCAGTTGTCCTGTTCCTGCAGCTGAAAAACACCCCCATAGCATGATGCTGCCACCATCATGTTTCACTGTGGGGATTGTATTGGGCATGTGATGAGCAGTGCCTGGTTTTCTCCACACTTACCGCTTAGAATTATCACCAAAAAGTTCTATCTTTGTCTCATCAGACCAGAGAATCTTATGTCTCATAGTCTGGGAGTCCTTCATGTGTTTTTTTTAGCAAACTCTGTCCGGGCTTTCATATGTCTGGCACTGAGGAGAGACTTTTGTCGGGCCACTCTGCCATAAAGTCCTGACTGGTGGAGGGCTGCAGTGATTGTTGACTTTGTGGAACTTTCTCCCATCTCCCTACATCTGTGTAGCTCAGCCACAGTGATCATGGGGTTCTTCTTTACCTCTCTCACCAAGGCTCTTCTCCCATGATTGCTCAGTTTGGCTGGACAGCCAGGTCTAGGAAGACTTCTGGTGGTCCCAAACGTCTTCCACTTAAAGATTATGAAGGCCACTGAGTTCTTAGGAACCTTGAGTACTGCAGAAATTCTTTTGTAACCTTGGCCAGATCTGTGCCTTGCCACAATTCTGTCTCTGAGCTCCTTGGCCAGTTCCTTTGACCTCATGATTCTCATTTGGTCTGACATGCACTGTGAGGTCTTATATAGACAGGTGTGTAACTTTACAAATCAAGTCCTATCAGTTAAATTAAACACAGCTGGAGTCCAATGAAGGAGTAGAACCATCTCAAGGAGGATCACAAGGAAATGGCCAGCATGTGACTTAAATATGAGCGTCTGAGCAAATGGTCTGAATACTTATGACCATGTGATATTTCAGTTTTTCTTTTTTAAATTTGCAAAAATTTCTACATTTCTGTTTTTTTCAGTCAAAATGGGGTGCAGAGTGTACATTAATGAGAAAAAATGAACTTTTTTGAATTTACCAAATACCAACAATGAAACAATGAGTGAAACATTTAAAGGGGTCTGAATACTTTCTGTACCCACTGTATGTCACTTGTGTTACGTCGCAGCCACTGTATGTCTCTTTCATCAGAACCCATCAATATGGCGGCTGCCATCATTTTCTAGATTTGTAGGAATTGAAGCCAAAGCTTTTCAGATTCACCTCCATGTTTGTCTGATCCTTCACCCCCTGATGATGGCGGGATCCCCTCATCTGCAGTCGCACTGGCTGCCGTCAGTGTAGATCATTGTGTCACTGATCTGCACAAACTGACACATTATTACACAGAGTCAGAGAATGTGTAACACCATGAAAAAAGAGCTCTGATAACCCCCCAAATCGCCCTGCAGGTGGGATTTATGAACCCCAGCAGGTGCAGTGGGATTCCATCAACAATTTACCAGCTTTTGCTTTCTGTAGCCGCTGTGTATTGCTGCCTGCAGAATTATTTCTCTGAGAGTCCTTCAGTGAGCGCCTCCTCCCTCAGCTCATACTGCAGGCAGCAGTAGTCAACTCAGAGTCCTTCAGTGAGCTCCTCCTCACTCAACTCACACTGAAGGGAGAAATGGACATCTGAGAGTGCCTCATTGAGCTCCTCCTTACTCAGCTCACAATGCAGGCACCAATAGTCATCTAACAATCATTCAGTGAGCTCCTCCTCACTCAGCTCATACTGCAGGCAGCAATAGACATCTTAGAATCATTCAGTGAGTGCCTCCTCCCTCAGCTCATACTACAGGCAGCAATAGTCATCTGAGAATAATTCAGTGAGTGCCTCCTCCCTCAGCTCATACTACAGGCAGCAATAGTCATCTGAGAGACTTTCAGTGAACTCCTCCTCACTCAGCTCACACTGCAGGCACTAATAGTTATCTGAGAGTCCTTCAGTGAGCTCCTCCTCACTCAGCTTATACTGCAGGCAGTAATGAGCATCTGAGAGTCCTTCAGTGAGCTTCTCCTCACTCAGCTGACACTCCAGGCAGCAATAGTCATCTGAAAGTCCTTCAGTGAGCTCCTCCTCACTCAGCTGACACTGCAGGCAACAATAGATATCTGAGAGTCCTTCAGTGAGCTCTCTCTGATGATGAGTTTGTAACTCTTTTATTTGTGGTCAGATATCAGCTCCTCTCTGTAGATTTTTGAACACAAAGTTGAGCTCAACTTTGATGTGATCAAAAATCAGCTGATAGGAGCTAAGTGAAAAAACAGATAAAGGTGTTAAGCCCCCGTTACACACTGCGATATCGCTAGCAATATCGCTGTAAAGTCACTGATTTTGTGACGTTGCAGCGATATTGCTATGTCTGATACTTACCTCCGACCGGCTCCCCCGCTGGTTATCGCTGATCGCGCGAGAAGCTCCTGGGCCGTTTCTCGTCGGTCACTTCCTGCGGCGCTTTCTGTGGCGCCGACGAGCGACGCGTGGAGCCGGGCGGGAGGACCAGGATCGCTGCGTCTGACAGGTAAGTAGTGATCCCCGACCCCAGCGATGTCGCTGGTGAGATCTGCCTGTGTGGCAGCTCACTAGTGACCACCTAGCGATGTACCAGCGATCCTGACCGCGTCATATCACTGGTCGGGATCGCTGGTGCATCGCTAGGTGTAACGGTACCCTTACACTAGGAGCTCACTGATGGATTGTTAGGTTAGTTCACTTCATTCTGCAGGGGCAATGAGCAGGGAAACTATTTGCCTTAAAGGGTTATTCCCCAAAAATCAACTCCATTTCAATAGCCAGCAAAGGCTATGCAAACAGCTGCAGGCTGATATTCATAGCCTGGGAAGGGGCCATGGGTATTACCCCCTTCCCACGCTACAATCATTGGCCCCCGGCTGTCGGCTTTCCCACTCCGGCGCAGAAAATTGCACGGGAGCCCACACCATTGTTTTTATGATTTTTTTTTAAATATTTATTGCTATACATCTATAGATATATCTATGGTTATATATCTATGGATATATCTATAGATATATCTATGAATATATCTATGGATATATCCATAGTTATATCCATAGATATTTGTATAGATATATCCATAGATATATCTATAGATATATATATATAGCCATAGATATATCCATAGATATTTCTAAAGATTTATCCATAGATATATCTATAGATATATAGCCATATATTTTTTTTTAAAAAATGGCATGATATCCCGCGCAATGTTCTGGACCAGAGGGGGAAAGCTGACAGCTGGGACCAATATTTGTAGCGTGGGAAGGGGGTAATACCCAGGTCCCCTTCCCAGGCTATGAATATCAGCCCGCAGCTGTCTGCATAGCCTTTTGCGGGCTATTAAAATAGGGGGACCCCCAAAAAAATGATGTGGGGGTCCCCCTATATTTTATAGCCAGAAAGGCTCCGCAGTCAGCTGCGGGCCGATATTCATAGCCTAGGAAGGGACCATGGATATTGCCCCCCCCGGCTACAAATACCAATTCTGGCACTTAGTCCCTCTCTTCCCACTGCCTTGTAGCTGTGGCATATGGAGTAATAAGGGATTAATGTCACCTTGCTATTGGAAGGTGACATTAAGCCTGGTTAATAATGGAGAGGCGTCAATAAGACGCCTATCCATTATTAATCCTACAGTAGGAAAGGGTTAAAAAAAGACACAGCCAGAAAAAAGAATTTTAATTAAATAAAACACGACACGATTTTTCATAATTTTTATTGTACACCCAGATCCTAGCGAAGCCATTGATCACCTGCAAAAAATTAAAAAAACAAACCAACCTATACTTGCCTTTCCGACGCAGTCCCTCTTTAAAAACGAGTGTCCCATGATGATCTCCCCTATAGAGCAGTCACATTGTAGAGGTGGGCCGAGCATATGGGGGTCCTCCTCCCCACAACATCAGCAGATGTGACCACTCTACAGGGCCTTCAATGACTCACTGATCGGAGATAACCCTCCCGCAGTGTATCATTGGAGTTCACTTTACGGCAGCACTGCGGCATGAGAAAATTCCCACGCTGTAGTGCATTCGTAAGTCACAGGTGGACTCCTGTGACTTCCCGGCGGAGTGATACAGCGCGGAGGGTTATCTCCATCACTGTATCGCTGGAGCCCCTGGAGAGCGGTAGCATCAGTTGATGTGGCAGCTCTCCACAGGAGATCAACATGGGACCCTTGTTATTAATGGATTACGGCGGAAAGGTGAGTATAGGTTGGTTTATTATTTTAATATTATTTGCAGGAGACGAAGGCTTCGGGGAATTAGGTGTGTGCGGTGAGTATGTACTCTGTTATGTGTTGTATGTTATGTGTATGTACTGTATGTTATATATTGTATGTTCTGTATGTCTTTTCTTTTTCATTCACCACATTAGCCGGATGATGGGAATACTACTTTCCCATCATCCGCTAATGCTGTCACTGCAGCAGACATAGCCGGATGGGACAAGTAGTCCAATCGGATGATGCCCACACAGCCAGCAGAGCCCGCACAGCCGGTACAGGCCCTGCACAGGCATGGCACAGCCCCGCATGGCCCGGCACAGGCCCCATACAGCCCGGCATAGGCCCCGCATGGCCTGGCACAGGCCCCATACAGCACCGGCACAGGCCCCACACAGCACCATCAGAGCCCGGCACAGGCGCTGCACAGCACCGGCAGAGACCGGCACAGGACCCACATAGCCCGGCACGGCCCGGCACAGGCCCCGCACAGCCAGGCATAGGCCCCGCACGGCCCGGCACAGGCCCCACACAGCACCGTCAGAGCCCGGCACAGGCCCCACACAGCGCCGGCACAGGCCCCGCACAGCACGGCACAGGCACAGCACAGGCCCCGCACAGCACCGGCAGAGCCCAGCATAGACCCAGCAGAGCCCCGCACAGCCTGGCACAGGCCCGCACACACACACAGCCCCGCAGACAGACACACTCAGCCCTGCAGACAGACACGCACACGTTCTCCGCACACACACACAGCCTCACAGACCCCCGCATACATTCTCCGCACACATAGTCATAGTCTATGACATAAGCTATGACTATGCCGCTGCACGGCCAGCCAATCATAGTAATGCCACAACAAAGAAGGCGGCGGCTTTACTGTGATTGGCTAACACATGCCAGGTGGGACATCCGAATATTGCGAGGCGAGTAGTGAAATTTACTCGCTAGGATTCAAGTACCACGAGTACCGCATTACTCGCCGAGTACTGAATCCTAACGAGTATACTCACTCACTCATCCCTAACTGAGACCCTCAGTGATCCTAAGATCAAGGCTCTATAGACCTCAATGAAAAATACAGCTGTCAGCACACAGATGCATGGGATGCAGGTTCCTAACTATATTGACATCTTCCTCTTTTGGTCAAGTGTATTTTATTATATGTTTTTAATTCTATTTTTCTATCTTCATGTTATAGGTGGTGAGTGGAGAACGACCGTAGGACATAGGGACTGAACAGTCCAAGAAGCACTGATATTTTATGTGGTGTATTGTTCAGTCTGATCCCTGTGTCCTCTGTTGTTTTTCTCTGTATACCACCAGTGCTAGAGCCGTTATAATAAAGATTATGATTTTTCTGCACAGCACATATGTTCTATTTGTATAGCCCTTATGTTGCCATGGATTTGGCTATATTTTGTGTGTAGACTCAGCAATCTGGCCTTTGGTGGTGGTTGCCGGTCGGCGGTGGGATGTTCTGTTTACATGGCAGGTCATGTGACCTGTCATGTGACATGCTCCCCTTGCTGATTAGCCCCTGTAATAGGCCGATATAACTGGGACATATACTGGGCTTATTGCCGAACGTGTGGATTTCTGCGCATGTGCCATTAGGTGGGGTTGGGGCTGGGCGTTGCCTTGGTGGATTGTGTCCCGACGGTGGTACCGCGCGCATGTGCGGGATTTCTGGCGGTGATATGTTGCGAGACTTCGCCCGGTCCCCGCCTCCCTTCTTGGCCGCACGGTGCCACTGCAAGACAAATGTGAGTTAATATGTAGACACTGGATTGGTCAGTGTGGTTTATATCATCAACGCCATATAGCGTTTTTATTGGTTTAGGCGTTTACTACATAAAAGAGCGACAATGATTGGTGAATTATCACCATGGTGACAGATACACAATAAGGTGATTGGGCCATTTACTCATGGCCTGTGTTTATGAATACTGGTGCTTATTTGTATAACAGCAATTTTGTATTTATGTATTTCTGTGAGCTTTTGTATGTAATGTACTTTCTATTTTATATTCTTGATGTTTTGTTTGACCATTTTTTTTATGTATTTTATACGTGGGGGCGTAGCCAGAATGGTGATTGGTTTTTCCACACTATACATGGCCGCTCCTTTTGTCATAAGTTTGTACTTGATAAAGGCCTCATAGGGGTCGAAGCGTTGTATCTGATGATGGCAGAATAAAACTACAGAAATTTTCACCTGGATACGGATGCTGTTCCACTTCTTTCTCTTTGTAGACAAGGCTCTATAGACCTGTCCTGAATAGGGTGGACATGCGTATACATGACCTCTGTTACATTCGTTGTTTATAAGACTGCCGTGCCCAGCTTTCTGTTGCTTCCATCAGTCCCATAGGCAATGAATGGAGCGGAGGCCAAGCATGTGCACCTCAACTCCAGTCATAATGGGGCTGCAGAGCCCCAATCTTAGGAGCACCCTTTAAAATCCAAATGGCATAATATGTGTTTTGGTTTTTAAAACTTGTTCTTGAAAGTGTTCAAATCCTTTATATGGAATCTGTCATCAGGGTTTTGCTACGTAATCTGACATGGGCATGATGTAGGGGCAGAGACCCTCATTCCAGCGATGTGTCACTTACTAGACTTTGTGTTTCTATTACAATAAAATCAGTGTTTTATTAGCAGGATATTATCACTACAGGACGATTGGTATGGTGCTTCCTATTCCACAGCTCTGTCAAACCCGCCACTGATAAGAAGCTTTTATCAATCCACAGTGTGCACAGAAACTGCCAATCAGTGGTGTGTGTGGGGCTATATACAGAAAGCTGCTAATCAATGGTGTGGGCATGGCTATACACAGAAAGCTGCCAATCAGTGGTGTCTGTGGAGCTATACATAAAAGCTGTCCCTCAGTGATGTGGCCGGGGTTATACATAAATGCTGCCCCTCAGTGGTGTGAGCAGGGCTATTATATACAGTAAGCTGCTAATCAGTGGTTTGGGCGGCGCTATACAAAGTTATCAATTTATGGTATGGGCATGGCTACACACAGTAAACTGGTAATCAGTGGTGTGGTCGCGACTATGCACTGTAAGCTGCCAATCAGTGGTGTGGGCGTGGCTATACACAGCTGCCAATGAATGGTGTGGGCGGCGCTGTACAAAGTTATCAATCTATGGTGTGGGTATACAATGTAGGCCGCTACTAAGCAGTGTGGATGGGGCCATACACAGTAAGCTGTCAATCAGTGGTGTGGGCGGGGCTATACACAGCTACCAATCAATGGTGTGGGCGGCACTGTGCAAAGTTATCAATCTAGTGTGTGGGTGTGGCTATACACTGTAGGCCGCCACTAAGCAGTGTGGATGGGGCTATACACAGTAAGTTGTCAATCAGTGGTGTGGGTGGGGCTATACACAGCTGCCAATCAGTGGTGTGGGTGGCGCTGTACAAAGTTATCAATCTATGGTGTGGTCGTAGCTATACACTGTAAGCTGCCAATCAGCGGTGTGAATGGGGCTATACACAGCTGTGAATCAGTGGTGTGGGTGGGGCTATACAAGGCTCAGCATTCTGAGCACTGCCAGATCTGCAGCCGAGAATACTTTGATTGTATCAACATGACAGCATGCTTTTTCCTCATTGTAGCTGTCTCTTGATGATACTACTCCCAGTGAATATTCCATACCCCGCTCCTCTCCTCTAGCTTCCCTTTGGATATAGTACTATTTGTGGAGTTTGAACGTTGTTTTTATTTTTGGCAATGCTTTTTTGTATCAAAATCTTTATTAAAAAATAAATTAGTAACCTTGCAATTTTCAAACTGGCCAATGTGGCTATTTTAGACTAAGGCTGCGATCAGAAATCGCAGCGTTCCGGTTGCAGCGTATGTTCGCTGTGTTCTACATTAGAAGCATAGTGGATGGGATTTATAGAAATCTCATTCCCACTGTGCTTCTTTTTAACGCTGCAAATACTGACCTGCGGTGTAGGTTTCTGAGCTGCAGCAAGTTCATTTCTGTAGCGCAGATGCTTGTCTCCTCTGTGTAGACTGTCATTAGATAAATTAGATTAATGAGTTGTGCGCAAAACCAAAAATCCTCTTTATTTTGGTCTTTTACATTTACGCAGTGTAACATAGCGACAGTGATGATTTTGCCTCCACAGAATCTTCAGTCGCTCATCATCTCACATTCTCCTTCTATTGATTATTTGTGGGGGTGCAATCAGCGAATTTCACAGGACCCCACAAACAGCTGCGCCCCAGACATGTCAATCACCGCAGGATTGAAATCACAGTGAAAATGAAGAGAAAATCAGCCGTCCTCCATCCACGCTTCAACACATTTTCAATTACAGTCTGTGTGACCTTCAGGCTTCTGTGTTACATTTCGCCCCAGTCTCCGGCCCACATGGAATTCATCTATAGTATCTGGAATATAACACAATGGAGAGTGGGCCGGAAGGTGGGGGGCAACCATCTATTGTGGGGGGCTTCAAATGAGTAAATATAAAGCTCCGAGAGTCTGTTACTGTCCATGGGGAGCAAACTAAGAAATCCGGAGTCATAAGACCTCGCTAGAGCCCTGCAGAGCAAAACAGGAGGCCAGAATCACAAGAAGCCAAATTATAGAACTAACAGGAATAACAGAAGCGGGTCCAAATAAAGTACCATGGCGAATCATGGATAGGCAGATAGATAGAAAATTTTAAATCTGACCGGTGTCACTTTATGTGGTAATAACTCTGGAACGCTTCAACAAATCCCATTGATTTTGAGAATGTTTTTTGGTGACACATTATACTTTATGATAATGGTAAATTTATGTTGATATTTTCTGCCTTTAATTATAAAAATATAAGAAATCTTTACAAAAAAAATGTAAAAATTAGCAATTTTCAAACGTTAATGATTATCCCTTTAATCCAGATAGACATACCACACTGAAACATTAATAAATAACATTTCCCTCATGTCTGATTTACATCAGCACCACTTGAAAAATGCTGTTTTATTTTGTTAGCATTTTAGAAGGTTTAAAAGGGCATCATTAATTTTAAATTTTTCCAAGGAAATTTACAAAACTTATTTTTTTAAGGGAACTGTTCAGTTTTGAAATGAATCTGAGGCTACGTTCCCACAGTCAGTAATCGGCAGCACTTTGGAGGCAGCACATATCCGCTCCATCCAATGCTCTGCCAGCTTTTGAACGCAGGTGATTCCGCATGTGTTCATTGAACTGTGATAAATCACCGTGTCCCTATACATTGTATGGATGAGATTCATCTTGCGGAGACTGAGCGACTCCGCAAGATAAATTGACATGCTGCAGTCTGGAAAGACATGCCGCATGTCCATCTCCGCAGGTAAGCCGCGGGCGTCATTGAATGCATAGTGGGCATGGGATTTCTTCAAATGCCATCCACTATAACATCTGGCCACTGCGGGTTGGACGCCGTGGATGTACGGAGCATCCAACCCGCAGCATTTACTGACCGTGGGAACATACCCTTAGGGTTCTATATATTGGAATCACCCACAAGTGGTGCCATTTTTAAAACAGCACCCCTCAATATATTCAAAATTGTTTTCAGGTAGTTTATTAACTCTTCAAGTGATTTTTAGGAATTAAATGTTGATAACTTTTGAACAGGACGCTATAGCGGGAAGACTGTAAGGTCATTATTTGGCCATGGATAGTGTAAGATAGCGCTTATTGGGTGTGTTGGGGAGACTCGCTTGGCAACAGGATGAAGGCACACAGGCACGTTTGTCTCACAAAAACAGTCTATTTGGTTTATTTAGACGTCTTAAACCACTCGAGGCCATGTTATATATCACAGGCCTAACACATAGTCTATAACACTGCTTAGTACGCAACTTTAATATGCAGTCTCTAAACACATCAGACCTCACTTCTTCCAGTTACCGTGGGTGACCACACAGTTCATTATCATCCATGGAACATAACAAGCACCAACAGTCTGTTCCAATGGCAGTTACTTGTCTGCCCATATCTCCCTTTTCTGGAGTTACCTTACAGGAGCTCCTGCTCCACACGCTGACTCCTCGTCAGTCCTCACTCTTGAGGAAGCTGCCTTACGGGGATCACTGTCCTTGCGTCCTAGGCACTCCCGACAGTACAGACCCTCAGAAGGATGGTAGCTCCCCCCATGCAGTGCCGTCACAGACTCTGCACATATGGCCTCTCCATGTGCTCTTCAGGAAGCTGTCCACTCCTAGGACCTTCCAACACACAGGCCTTCAGGTCCAAGACCTCTCAATGTGCTATTCAGGAAGTTAGGACCTTCCAACACACAGGCCATCCAGGACCCTTACATCACAGGCAATGTGACCCAAACCCTGGTTACATTATCGAGTTGTAACAAGGTGAGTGGTGTATGTGTGGTTAGTCAGTCCTGCCCAGCTCTCCAACTAACCCTGTAAGCCTCCCTTATAAGTAAACAAGCAAAAACAAAGCTCATAGGACTACAGGTTCTAGACCAACATTACTGGCTTACAGCGCAGAGGATCTCCTCTGCGACACATACCGGCCATTCATAATGACGCCGGTCACTATCTCACTATCACTGTTATGCCTCCATGCGTATCCTGAGGAGCACATACAGCGCCCCATAACTGTAACAGGGGTCACTGCCTCACTAACCATCGCAAACAACAGGACAACACGATCAAGATCTCAGGATGCCGAAGGGGTTAAAGAGGGAGCCCCCACACCATCTAGATGCTGTGACACAAGGAAACACAAAATGTAGTTTATAAATGAAGGTGTTTATTATTAAGGGAAAAATAAATCCAAAGCTACAGGGCCCTGTGTGAAAAAGTGATTGCCCCTCCCTTTCGTCTTACATGATAGATAGGTAGTTAGATAGATAGATATAGGACAGATAGATATCATACATAGCTAATAGATAGATAATAGACAGATGTATAGATATCTGATGGTATGAGTGCTGGTTGTCCTACTTCCCCCTCTCAGTGTCAGGGGGTGAACCATTCAGCGTTGTGTCCTCTCTTACAAATCTAAGTGCAGCGATTTTAGGTGAAAAGTGTTGCTGTTCTTTCTGATCAAGGGGTCCAGTTGCCTGGTAACAGGAGGCGACAGATAATACGATCACGGTGACATATATACGACAAAGATAAAAGTTATCATAAAACAGAACTTCACTCCATGTACACATGAACAAGAGAAGTATCACGTGACCAGAGCCACCGCATGGGCCACCATGTGTAAGGGAGGGCCACCATGTATAAGGGAGGGCCACCATGTGTAAGAGGAGGGCGGTAGAGTGTGAAAGGGGGGTCAATTTGTATGGTAGAAGGGAGACAATGTATATGAGAGGGGCCATCACATTTAAGAGGGGGGTAACCATAAAAATGAGGGATTATTGCATATAAGAGAAGGAACACCACATCTAGTGGGCAAATGTGTTATATGAAACCTGCCAATCTAGGGAAGTTGGCCAAGGACCGATTTAGACTAATCAAACAGGACACACAGATGCTTTTAAATGGATGTTTCCTGTTTAATGCCGCAGCATTTCAGAGTCAAACATAGCTGTCTGCAATAAGAGAGCCTGGCTCTCACTCGTGTTGCTCGTGGTTTGGGGTTTATGAATCTGACGACAGGCTCCCTTTAAATGGTTGATAACAAAGAGCAATAAATTACATTTACTTGTCCTTCCCTACAGCCAGCATTGGACTTTTGCAATAAACGTTTTCTAATTCATTATTGTATTTGGGCCTTTTTTCTAGTTTTTGGTGTTGTTTGCCAGTTTTTCATGAGCACCTCCTTTTTAATGGGAATCTGTTACCATGTTTTCGCTACCCCATCTGAGAGCATCATGATGTCGGGAAAGAGTCCCTGATTTCATCGATGTATCACTTACTGCGCTGCTTGCTGCAGTTTTGATAAAATCCCTGTTTTAGCCGACCTCCCAGTTCTCTGAATGCTGAGCTCTGCACAATCCAGCCCACATCAAAGATTAGAGATATAAATAAAGATCATTTTTTTTTATTTTGTGCAAGGTTCATGAAAGATATGCTTCATTTTTAAGAATTTGGCGCAAAAAAAATTACACAAATAACACGTGACAAAAAGAAAAACAACATAAAAAACATAATTGGTGAATTAAGTCTTTTGTGTGTCAATTCTTCATTATTTTCAAGATCTCTGCTTGCTGTCAGTGAACATTTTAGTTTACAACAGACGAATAATACTTTTCACAGCTGAGAGTTGTTACTGTGTATTAATGGGAAGAAGCGGGTAGATAGTAGGGGCGCACCACCGGGGTTGGAAGAATCTCAGAAAGATTTAGGCTGTCATTTGGGTGGATTCTAGGATCTGGGATTTAGGAGAGACGCCTCCAGGTGTGGCTTCAGAGGTGACTTAATGGGAAGATGCCTGTGAGAGAGGAGAGAGAGGAAAAGCTGGGTGTCTAGAGAACCCGGAATGGGGAGATCAGCTGAAAATAATAAAACGCTCTGCAAGAAAGGATGCGCTTGTTGTGGCCTATAGAAGGAGGGGTCCTGCCTGGTGTGGAGATTGGGTTCTGTGAATTGTGCACCCGTCTTAATGAGGGGCATTCAGGAATAAGTCCCACAACCACTATTCTCCTGCTCTGCCCGTTATGGCAGAGTTGCTGGAAAATGATGTAAAAATACCAATAGTAGTAAAACTTTCGTGTAACTATTAAAAAAGTTTACCGCATTAACACTTTGATGTCTCAGCCCCTTTGGTTTGTTTCCATCTTGCTGAAGAAAGGCATTACTTCTGTTGTTCCTGGACAGTGGAGTTTGTTTCTCCTCCTGCACCTGGTTTGTTTGCCATTTGTTGCTAACCTTCCACAACCTGGAAACAAACCTTATCCTGTCTAGATAGTTTGTTATAATGTATCCATCTAGGGAAGAATCGTCTGATACTTTGTTGTAGCTTAACACAATTTCTAAATCTTTTGTAGACTTTTTTTCTGGTTGTCATCTTTGGACAATCTTATTAGGAGGGTGCCTAATGGATTGTTCTGCTGCAGCACCAACACCTGTGACCTGTGCATAAAAGTGCTGACAATGTCCTGAACCCAGACACCAGATGAGATGCGTACATGATCTGCAAGTACCGTGCACATCTCCTTTCTATTAGGCTTCTTTTACACTTAACGTGTTTTTTGCGGCCCCAATTGATTTCAAAGGGGCCGCAAATCGGCCAGCAAAAATTAGTAGGAGGGCCGTGCTCCGTATGGCCGTGAGGGACGTATTTGCGGCCGTGAAAAAATATCGAGTTTGCGCGAATATTTTTCACGGCTTATGGACACGGCCGCAATGCATTTCAATGGTACCGCAAAAACAACGGTATCTGGTTTTTGTTGGGGTTCACTGTATTTTTCCCAGCAATTGCTTAAAATAGGGAAAGACGGCTATCCAAGAAGGTTTTTTGCGGCCCGCTTTTGCGGGTGACCTTAGGCCGTGATCAGACGCGAGAAACTCACACAAGTCTTGAGTCTCAATACCCAGCACTGCCGCCGGCACTCAGGACCGGAGTGTGCGGCGGCATGTGTTTCTATGCAGCTGAGCACTCCGGTCCGAGTGCCGGGTATTGAGGTGCGAGGCTCGTGCGAGTTTCTCACAAGTGTGATCCTGGCCTTAGAATAAGACTCATTCATGTCACCTGCTGATCGAACGCGTGGTCTGACTGACGTGTGGGGTCGCATATTATCAGTTACCATTATGTCTGATTCTGAAGTGAGTGACCCTTGTAAATCTGGTGTATTCAGTGTTGCATTTTTTTAAATGTGTCAATGAAACATCTGACCCCGCAGTCAGTTGCAGCATGTGACCACGGCTGGCCTGTATCGGGGTTATGTTTAGGTCGAGGTTTATACATTCTAGCCATATCTAGCTTTTCCTGTATTGTCTCCTTGACTTTGACCACTGGTTTCCTCCTCTGCACCTTATGAAATCTGTTCTATGCTTCTTCTTAGTTTATTATCAGCATTGCTGCATTTTCACCTCTTAGCTGGGATTATCCTCAGGCACCTTATAAATATGAGTCCTGCAGTGGCGTCCTGCGATAGTCATGCTCAGATGCGCCCTGATGATGGAACACTGCTCCTGCATTAAGCCCCAGATCCCCTTCTCCTCATTATATAATGCATTGATGGATGACACATTAGTGAAGCGCATATTCCAGCACCATTACTGCAGGACAACAGTCACACAGACTCATTCTATATAAGTGACGGGGCAAAAATAATGATCTGGGGCATAATGGCAGAGTCTGATGGACTGAAAAAGAGGCGGATGGGGCTCTGGCAAGCACAGAAATCATTTTAAAATGTCTACGTAGGTCATGTTTACAACTGCTGTGAATTGGCGCTAGCAAGGCAGTAATCATGTAATATAATGTACACCATCGGAGAAGGCGAGCTATGAAATTGCTCCATGGCAGTTTAATGACTTGAATGGCTACAAGGACTGGAGGCAAGAGTGCTAACCACTACAATTATACAATTTACTCTGATTTAGTGACTCTGGTACTGAAGCGTGATTCCAAGGGGGCAATTAACAAAAGTGGAGGGCTGGGAAAATGTGTTCAGGCCTGCAGCAAATACTCAGATCTTAGATTTCAAGGGTCACAGGCAGTTGGAGAGTTAATTTCTAGGCATGGCACCTGAGGATCCCTATGGCCCAACATTGCATCCTCTGCGGAGGATCAGAACTGTTAGGAACGGCGGAACGCACTAAATAAAAATAATAATAAAGTGTGTTCGCCGCTCGGGATCCACCGTGCAGTAGGTGATATAACCGCTGCTAAGTGGTGGCAGGAGCAATATGGTGGAAATGCACACAGGGTTAAACTTCACCCAGGTGCGCAGAGCAATCTCAGTTAATTCACAGAGATGCCAAATAAGTACAAACACAAAAGACTGAGCCTGTTGAGGTCACAGTACTCAGTAAAAACGCACACACGATATCAGGTCACAGGAGTAGCCCCAGACGGCGGCACTACGTCCGTCTAGACCTACCCTTTGCAGAGCGTCGCAACTGCGGACGCAAATGGGCTGCAGCGCGGCGTGGACACTGCCGCTAAATGACAAGGCTAAGGCGCAAGCGCAATGTCGGACGCTAGCAACTGTGGATGTTGCAGCAGAGCAGCGCTGGCGCTGATTCTAACTCAGTCCCTAACCACATACGTAATATCAGAGGGAAGGGGTTTTATAATGAGTCATTCACCAGAATCATACATCCGTCATCATACACACAGCAGCAAGTAAGTCTATACTAGCGCATGGCAGAACAGCCATGCGCGCTTTTTATAGCAGTCGGGACCTTCTGCAAGCCTCCAGATCTCTGAGATGGACCAATGAGGTCTGGAGCAGGACCTGAGCACATGACTCCCGATCGTCCCATGAGCATGCTAAGTATGAGGACAGAAGGACTTAGTCTCAGGAGAGATTTGCTGCAAGGCAATCTCTTCTGCAGTAGACAAACAGCAGGAGACTGCAGAATGTGAGGGTCTGGATCCATGCAGATTAAACGCAGAAATCCAACGCCTAACAAGAACAGAGGTTCACTTACCACCTGACATCACTGCAGTGGGTGATGTCACCTTCCCAAACCCAGAGGTACAGGTTTGTCTACATGATGAGCAGTACTTAGAGGTCAAACTCCCATTACTGGGACCATGATGACATACCCTAGCAACATACCACTAATGTGCAACATGAGACAACCCTTTTAATATACTGGTTTGGGCCTTATATAAAACACAACACAGCAATCATGAGTAAATCAGGGGACAATACTAGAGCAATCCAAGAACATGTATAGATGTTACTATCACAAAACATGGCTGCCCTGCAAATCCTTCCACCAGCACAATTGGCATGAATTGGTTACAATGTATGAGACTCCCAGGTATATAGTGTATAGAGTCATCACACCATGATCACTATCGAGTTCCAGCTATAGTTTCTGTCTTTGTATAGAGGTCACGTGTATCACTTTCATGGAGCTGATCACCAGCCATAAAGCAGCATTGTAAAGCCAAGTATATCTGTAAAAACTCAGGAGGGCACTACTGAATAAGATATGCCGATCAACCAGCAGTCAGTATAAAAACAAACTGAGAAAATGGAGAAAAAGCTACTGACCACAATGCAGGGATCACTGCAAAATTACAAATTTTATTGGTAACAAAAAGACAACATCCATGTAAAAACATTTAAAAGTCATACAATGACATGAAACTATCACAAAGGCTTATAATAAAGCCCAAAGAGCTCCCTCCAGTAAGTGGACATACATAAAAAAGGCTCTAGAATATATCACATACAATAGCATACCTGCAATCAAGAAATGTTCAGAGATGTAATACTAAACATAATGATCCATTGAATAATCCATCCAAATAGACTATAGTACAATAATGAATGCAAGTAATAACAAATGTAAGCAACTGAGCCATGAAAATAAACACCATAGGGTACTGAGCATGGATGAAAAGTATAGCAATCATGGTGTAGCCAAGAGGCTAAAATGACCAAGATTAAATCCTGCCTGCATAATCCCTATATAATGCCACTTACAAAGGGGGAGCTTGTGGAGTGCCCTGCGCATGTCACACACCAAAAGGTGGCTTCATCAGGGGCTAGAGAGTCAGTCTGTTACACTTGTTTAAATATGCTAAACAATCAGTACATATGTGCGGCAGCTGCAGCCATGTACCCAATTAGCTGCAATGGAGGCCTGGATACACATGCACACCAGAGGAAAGAGAATAATCCATGACTCACAGGTTATTTCCGGGTTTGGAGCAGTGTGACGAAACACTACACCCTGCGCAGGTGCAGACAGGAATGACTCATCACATAATACATAGTGAATTCCAGGTTTGGAGCAGCGTGAACGTCACACCGCCCACTGCACCAATGCAAACAAAGTAACGGAATACAAAAAGGTTGTGTGACGTAATGAATGCCAAATGCGCAAGCGCAGTAGGCGCAAGATAAGATAAGCGCGATTCCACTGTGTGCCATGTCATTTAGCAGATAAGCGGGCATACCTAAACCTATAAGTGAGTAAAGTTCATCAAAGGGAAACATATCCTATAATAAATCCCCATATGTAGGCGCCGTGGCACTGATTATCACAGTCTCAACAAATGGAAATTTCACAAAGTGTAAAAATGAGCGCAACTAATACAGACTATGCACCCATAGCCAAGTAAAGATATACAATGCTCCCAGCCCGCGGACACGCAGCCCTTACAGAGTATATGGCTATATGCAATGTCAGATCGCACTATGCTAAACGCACCAACTAAACACAGTATAATACTGGTAACGGAATTAGGTCAAATTTAGTGTTGCAAACACAAAGGGAACAAACAATATATCATTTTAAATCCACTGATTGAATGAGATAGTATTGAAACAGGCCAGAAAAATCAAGCCTGTGCAGACAAAAAAAAAAAAATAAAATAATCAGATAGTATATACTGATTTCCGGGTTAGGCCAAAAAAGTTGTGTAACACAGTAAATACCAAATGCGCAAGCGCGGTCTCAGTAATAAATGACACATAGGCGCAGAAAAAAAAAATAACGATTCTACTATATAACCTGTCATTTAGCATGTGTGCAGGCATACCTATAAATGAATAGAGGGCATCAAAGGGAGACATATGATATAATAAATCCCCATATGTAAGCTCCGCGGCACTGATTATCACAATCTCAACAAGTAGATATTATAAAACATACAAAATGAGCGTAACTGATACAAAACTGTGTACCATATCAATAGATACTATATAGATGCAAGCGCGCATGGCACATAGCGAAATAGAGATATAAAATGATATCAGCCCGCAGACACGCAATCACACTATGCAAACGCGCCCACTGAACACAGTGGAATACTGATGCCAGAATTGGTTAAATTTGGTATTGAAGACGCAGAAGGAACATGTAATGTACCAAAAAAAAACAAAAAAAATAAAATAAAAATAAAAAAATACATAGAAATTTCCGGGTTTGGAGCAGTGTGAATATCACTCCAACCACTGTGCCGACGTAAACAAGGTAACGGGCAGCAAAAAGGTCCGAAAAAAGTTATGAGACATACCGGAATTAGATCCTTCAACAGATATATTTGCATAGACCTGGGAATTGGACAGACACAAACAATACCCTAAAAAAAAAAAAAAAAAAAAAAATGGATAGCAGCTTTATATTAGTGGTTATACTAACGAAATTTCTTCCCCGATTGGTAAATAAACCAAGCGAAGGAAGATAACGCTCCACAAGCATCACCCCTAATTAAGTATGCACTATAACTAAGTATTTTAATGTATTAGAAAGATGGATCAGAAAAAATTAATTAAAACTCCACAAGCTCCACCTCAGGGTCCACTGGACTTCAAAAAAGTAACCATTATAGATAAATGATTTTTACTGATATAAACATACAACATGGATAGAACATAAAGCAAATCCAGAAATTGGAACAAAAAAAATCGAATCTAAGTCCATGTTAAAGTCCGAATATCTTCCAGGGTACTGTTTTATTATTTGAGTCCAGCCAGGGATAGAGTGAAGGATGAAATCCAAGGTAGGAGATCCAAGAATAGACTATTCCAAAAGTTGCTAGAGAAGTAGACTCCCATAATGGGCCAGCCAGACCTTGAAAAGCTACCAAAAAATGGAGATCCAAGCTACTATGTTCAAAAAGAAATGAGTCGATCAACCTACAAATGGAAAAAGAAGGGAAGAGGAACTTAATTATCCAATCGGTCAGATTTGTTTATAATAGCCAGTGAATAAAAGCTCCTCATTTAATCCCAAAGGGGATCGACTCCGAAGATCATAAATCCACCTAGATTCACGCCTCAGTAATTCCAATGAAACATTCCCCCCTCTTATGTTAGTCTGTACTGCCTCATGACCCAAAACCCTAATGCCAGTACAGCGGCCATTGTGTTCGCACAAAAAATGCATGGCTACTGAAGTGAGGGGTTTACCTTTTTCACGATCTGCTCTTGCAGTATTAATATTCGAAAGGTGCTGTTGGATCCTCTTCCGTAATTCTTGTGTAGTTTGTCCTACATAGATTTTCGGACATTGGCAAATAAGAGCATACACAAGATTCCTGGACCTACAATTAAAGAATGCCTTAGAAACTACAGGAAAATTTAGAGTAGGGATATTAACCCCTTCACTGCCTGCAGTTAGATGACAGATGTTGCAATGGCCACAAGCAAAGGTTCCAAGCACATGTACACCCCTGTTAAGATTGCATACAGGTCGCTTAAAATGGCTGTGGCACAAAGAATCTTTAAGAGATTGGGCCTTTCTAGCAATAAGAGTGGGATATGGCGCTAAATGGGGTGCAAGTTTAGGCTCATTGACCAGCATACCCCAATATTTGGTCAAAATGCCCCGTAAGTCACGCCACTGATTATTGTAAGTGGCTATCAAGACCCAGGGTTTTATTAACTTTAGGAAGTCAAGGACCAAGTAGGTCTACACGATCCCTATCTCTGGCTGACTGGTAGGCACGAGATATTACCTTACGTGGGTATCCCCTGTTTTGAAAGCCTTTTGTCAGATCCTTGGCTTGTAGCAAAAAATCTTGCTGTTTTGAACAATTTCTTTTTAATCTGAAGAATTGTCCTTTCGGAATTCCGTTTCTCAGATGTTCTGGATGGAAACTCGTATAGTGTAAAATACTGTTAGTAGAGGTCGGCTTCCGATATAAAGTAGTTGTGATAGACGATCCCTCAATAACCAAATTTAAATCCAAAAATTCTGTCGCCAAACCTGCAAAATTAGCCATAAGATGTGTGTTTAAAGTGTTGTCATTAAGGCCATCTACAAATTCCTTACACTTATCCAAAGGTCCCATCCATAGCAACAAGACATCATCAATATAGCGCTACCATCTAAAGACATGATCTTTAAATTCAGGTGACACATATACTCGAGTCAACTCCCACCACCCCAAAAATAAATTTGCATACGAGGGTGCACAACGTGCACCCATCGCAGTCCCAGACACCTGTCTATAAGATACCCGATCAAAAACAAAATAGTTTTTATCCAAAATGAAGTGCAATAAATCCACTATAAAGGAATCATGATGTCGATCATCCGTGGAGTGTTGCTCCAGAAAAAAAGCAACCGCTTGAATCCCCAAATCTTGTCGGATATTGGTGTACAAGGATTCAACATCCAGGGTAACTGAAAAAGTGTCAGGGGGAATGATCAAATCTTTCAACAAAACCAATAAATGTGAGGTATCCTTGACATATGAATGCAAGATGGAGACCAAAGGCTGAAGAAAGAAATCAACATAAACGCAAGGCTTTTCAAAAATCCCACCAATACCCGACACGATTGGATGACCCAGTGGATCCACAATGGACTTATGCACTTTGGGTAGCATGTAGAAAGTGGGAATTCTGGGATGGTGGGAGGTCAAAAACTCTTTTTCTTTCTTGCTTAGGACATGATGGGTATGTGCCAAATTCAAAAGATGGTCTAATTTGGAGTTGAATATTGCAGTGGGATCAGATGGAAGAACCTGAAGCTAAAAGACAGCTCAGCAATTCCTCCTTTTATCAGGTACTTCCATCTGATCCCACTGCAATATTCAACTCCAAATTAGACCATCTTTTGAATTTGGCACATACCCATCATGTCCTAAACAAGAAAGAAAAAGAGTTTTTGACCTCCCACCATCCCAGAATTCCCACTTTCTACATGCTACCCAAAGTGCATAAGTCCATTGTGGATCCACCGGGTCGTCCAATCGTGTCGGGTATTGGTGGGATTTTTGAAAAGCCTTGTGTTTATGTTGATTTCTTTCTTCAGCCTTTGGTCTCCATCTTGCATTCATATGTCAAGGATACCTCACACTTATTGGTTTTGTTGAAAGATTTGATCATTCCCCCTGACACTTTTTTAGTTACCCTGGATGTTGAATCCTTGTACACCAATATCCGACACGATTTGGGGATTCAAGCGGTTGCTTTTTTTCTGGAGCAACACTCCACGGGTGATCGACATCATGATTCCTTTATAGTGGATTTATTGCACTTCATTTTGGATAAAAACTATTTTGTGTTTGATCGGGTATTTTATAGACAGGTGTCTGGGACTGCGATGGGTGCACATTGTGTACCCTCGTATGCAAATTTATTTTTGGGGTGGTGGGAGTTGACTCGAGTATATGTGTCACCTGAATTTAAAGATCATGTCTTTAGATGGTGGCGCTATATTGATGATGTCCTGTTGCTATGGACGGGACCTTTGGATAAGTGTAAGGAATTTGTAGATGCCTTAATGACAACACTTTAAACATACATCTTTCGGCTAATTTTGCAGGTTTGGCGACAGAATTTTTGGATTTAAATTTGGTTATTGAGGGATCGTCTATCACAACTACTTTATATCGGAAGCCGACCTCTGCTAACAGTATTTTACACTATATGAGTTTCCATCCAGAACATCAGAGAAACGGAATTCCGAAAGGACAATTCTTCAGATTAAAAAGAAATTGTTCAAAACAGCAAGATTTTTTGCTACAAGCCAAGGATCTGACAAGACGCTTTCAAAACAGGGGATACCCACGTAAGGTAATATCTCGTGCCTACCAGTCAGCCAGAGATAGGGATCGTGTAGACCTACTTGGTCCTCGACTTCCTAAAGTTAATAAAACCCTGGGTCTGATAGCCACTTACAATAATCAGTGGTGTGACTTACGGGGCATTTTGACCAAATATTGGGGTATGCTGGTCAATGAGCCTAAACTTGCACCCCATTTAGCGCCATATCCCACTCTTATTGCTAGAAAGGCCCAATCTCTTAAAGATTCTTTGTGCCACAGCCATTTTAAGCGACCTGTATGCAATCTTAACAGGGGTGTACGTGTGCTTGGAACCTTTGCTTGTGGCCATTGCAACATCTGTCATCTAACTGCAGGCAGTGAAGGGGTTAATATCCCTACTCTAAATTTTCCTGTAGTTTCTAAGGCATTCTTTAATTGTAGGTCCAGGAATCTTGTGTATGCTCTTATTTGCCAATGTCCGAAAATCTATGTAGGACAAACTACACAAGAATTACGGAAGAGGATCCAACAGCACCTTTCGAATATTAATACTGCAAGAGCAGATCATGAAAACGGTAAACCCCTCACTTCAGTAGCCATGCAATTTTTGTGCGAACACAATGGCCGCTGTACTGGCATTAGGGTTTTGGGTCATGAGGCAGTACAGACTAACATAAGAGGGGGGAATGTTTCATTGGAATTACTGAGGTGTGAATCTAGGTGGATTTATGATCTTCGGAGTCGATCCCCTTTGGGATTAAATGAGGAGCTTTTATTCACTGGCTATTATAAACAAATCTGACCGATTGGATAATTAAGTTCCTCTTCCCTTCTTTTTCCATTTGTAGGTTGATCGACTCATTTCTTTTTGAACATAGTAGCTTGGATCTCCATTTTTTGGTAGCTTTTCAAGGTCTGCCTGGCCCATTATGGGAGTCTACTTCTCTAGCAACTTTTGGAATAGTCTATTCTTGGATCTCCTACCTTGGATTTCATCCTTCACTCTATCCCTGGCTGGACTCAAATAATAAAACAGTACCCTGGAAGATATTCGGACTTTAACATGGACTTAGATTCGATTTTTTTTTGTTCCAATTTCTGGATTTGCTTTATGTTCTATCCATGTTGTATGTTTATATCAGTAAAAATCATTTATCTATAATGGTTACTTTTTTGAAGTCCAGTGGACCTGAGGTGGAGCTTGTGGAGTTTTAATTAATTTTTTCTGATCCATCTTTCTAATACATTAAAATACTTAGTTATAGTGCATACTTAATTAGGGGTGATGCTTGTGGAGCGTTATCTCCCTTCGCTTGGTTTATTTACCAATCGGGGAAGAAATTTTGTTAGTATAACCACTAATATAAAGCTGCAATCCACTTTTTTTTTTTTTTTTTTTTTTTTTTTTTTTAGGGTATTGTTTGTGTCTGTCCAATTCCCAGGTCTATGCAAATATATCTGTTGTAGGATCTAATTCCGGTATGTCTCATAACTTTTTTCGGACCTTTTTGCTGCCCGTTACCTTGTTTACGTCGGCACAGTGGTTGGAGTGATGTTCACACTGCTCCAAACGCGGAAATTTCTATGTATTTTTTTATTTTTATTTTATTTTTTTTGTTTTTTTTTGGTACATTACATGTTCCTTCTGCGTCTTCAATACCAAATTTAACCAATTCTGGCATCAGTATTCCACTGTGTTCAGTGGGCGCGTTTGCATAGTGTGATTGCGTGTCTGCGGGCTGATATCATTTTATATCTCTATTTCGCTATGTGCCATGCGCGCTTGCATCTATATAGTATCTATTGATATGGTACACAGTTTTGTATCAGTTGCGCTCATTTTGTATGTTTTATAATATCTACTTGTTGAGATTGTGATAATCATTGCCGCGGAGCTTACATATGGGGATTTATTATATCATATGTCTCCCTTTGATGCCCTCTATTCATTTATAGGTATGCCTGCACACATGCTAAATGACAGGTTATATAGTAGAATCATTTTTTTTATTTTTTTCTGCGCCTATGTGTCATTTATTACTGAGACCGCGCTTGCGCATTTGGTATTTACTGTGTTACACAACTTTTTTGGCCTAACCCGGAAATCAGTATATACTATCTGATTAGTTTTGTTTGTTTTTTTTGTCTGCACAGGCTTGATTTTTCTGGCCTGTTTCAATACTATCTCATTCAATCAGTGGATTTAAAATGGTATATTGTTTGTTCCCTTTGTGTTTGCAATACTAAATTTGACCTAATTCCGTTACCAGTATTATACTGTGTTTAGTTGGTGCGTTTAGCATAGTGCGATCTGACATTGCATATAGCCATATACTCTGTAAGGGCTGCGTGTCCGTGGGCTGGGAGCATTGTATATCTTTACTTGGCTATGGGTGCATAGTCTGTATTAGTTGCGCTCATTTTTACACTTTGTGAAATTTCCATTTGTTGAGACTGTGATAATCAGTGCCACGGCGCCTACATATGGGGATTTATTATAGGATATGATTCCCTCTGATGAACTTTACTCACTTATAGGTTTAGGTATGCCCGCTTATATGCTAAATGACATGGCACACAGTGGAATCGCGCTTATCTTATCTTGCGCCTACACAACCTTTTTGTATTCCGTTACTTTGTTTGCATTGGTGCAGTGGGCGGTGTGACGTTCACACTGCTCTAAACCTATATTATGTGATGAGTCATTCCTGTCTGCACCTGCGCAGGGTGTAGTGTTTCGTCACACTGCTCCAAACCCAGAAATAACCTGTGAGTCATGAATCATTCTCTTTCCTCTGGTGTGCATGTGTATCCAGGCCTCCATTGCAGCTAATTGGGTACGTGGCTGCAGCTGCCGCACATATGTACTGATTGTTTAGCATATTTAAACAAGTGTAACAGACTGACTCTCTAGCCCCTGATGAAGGCACCTTTTGGTGTGTGGCACGCGTAGGGCACTCCACAAGCTCCCCCTTTGTAAGTGGCATTATATAGGGATTATGCAGGCAGGATTTAATCTTGGTCATTTTAGCCTCTTGGCTACACCATGATTGCTATACTTTTCATCCATGCTCAGTACCCTATGGTGTTTATTTTCATGGCTCAGTTGCTTACATTTGTTATTGCTTGCATTCATTATTGTACTATAGTCTATTTGGATGGATTATTCAATGGATCATTATGTTTAGTATTACATTTCTGAACATTTCTTGATTGCAGGTATGCTATTGTATGTGATATATTCTAGAGCCTTTTTTATATATGTCCACTTACTGGAGGGAGCTCTTTGGGCTTTATTATAAGCCTTTGTGATAGTTTCATGTCATTGTATGACTTTTAAATGTTTTTACATGGATGTTGTCTTTTTGTTACCAATAAAATTTGTAATTTTGCAGTGATCCCTGCATTGTGGTCAGTAGCTTTTTCTCCATTTTCTCAGCATTGTAAAGCGCCATGGAATAAATGGCGCTGTAATAAATACTTATAATAAATGTGTGTGTGAGGGGCAGAACCTCCGACTCCTCATGGAGCTTGACGGGTATGTGAACACTCAAGCAACAGGATTGTAAATGACTTTAGCTCACACACAACTCAATGGAGACTGACTGTACATGTGCAACTAATGGTGAGGAGGACAGCAGTGATCAGACTGCAGCCAAATTGCAAAAACACCAAAGAAGCAGAGTAATGTCTTCAGCACCATGGACAGCACTAACATTGGAAGCAAATGATCTGCAACCTGTAGCTCCCCAGCTGCTGGAAAAACACATCTCCCAACACAATCTGACAACTGCAGACAGGTGTAGGCCTCATCCAGATGTCAGTATTTCAGGTACATGTTCTCGGTGTCTTTCGTGGATTGAACACTTTAGCTGGATTGCCCATTTTAGGTCAGAGTAACATCAAAACGACCAGTAAAAAATCTCTGACATCCCACATTCTCATCTGTGTGTTCTCCATTTTTTAACAATGTAACAAGTAGAAGTTTGCAATTTTTATTTTTATTTTTTTTTTAACACATTGATAAAAATCAGCCCTGATTTTTGCATACAAGAATAATTACCGACGTCTGAATGAGGCCTTAAAGAGTTGGTTATCTCCTATGAGGAAGTGTGGCATAATAATAAATCATGCCAGTAAATAGCATTGTAAAATCCTTCTGTTTTTCCCTCCTGTCCTGCGCAGTCTCTGGATGAATAGCGGCATGTGCTGATTTCCAGCCTCTGGTGCAGGGAGGTTGCATTTTTGATGGCTGCGGGAAGTGTTATATGGCTCCTGTTATTTCCCCCTCAGTGCACCAGGGCGCGTCTGGACAGTTTAACAGACCTGTTGTAGTTCATTATTGCTGGGAGCCGGAGTAAGTCATTTGTTCATATATTAGCTCCTGTCAGCCAGTTACTCCCCGTATTAAACAGCTCATCTTCCATTTATGAATCTCATGAAAGATTTCATTAAATATATCACTATAAGTCTTCTTCCAGCTCAGGTTAATCTTCCAGGAAACTGCAAGCAAATGACGCCTTGTTGTGCTGGCTCATCTGCATGCAAACTGCCGCCTGGTACAAGGGGGAGAGCTGCCCTGACATTGAAAGCGTCACATATCCCCAAAAAAGTTAATGACCGTCTTATTAAACAAAGTTTCTCCTGCGATGTAAAGTTCTAAAACTGTCTAAAAGTTGCAATTTATCACCATTGTTAAGATCTCTGCTTGTGCTCAGTGAATGGCAATATCCGCATTTGCTAAGACTGGCATAAGGAAAAGTACTGTAAGTTGGAGGTGAGCATTTATTAAAAAGAGTCACGATTCTTAAATATTTGGCAAATGTTAGCAAATGGAATTTTCACAAAAATATGACCCAAAATTTGTACTATTCTTTGACTTGCTACTTAATTCAGCTTTACATATTGAGATTGCGTCTGCTTTATTTTATTTTTTTTATTAGTGCGGGTTTGGCATGCCCCAAAAACTGGCATCCTTTAATACATGTGCCAATATTTCCAAACTTTCTCATCCACACATACGGGTTAATTACAATGTATCCAGTCTAATGGCTCATCACAAGCGATACATAACAAACGGTGTAGAATTATTTCATTGTTTGAAAACAATAGTGTTTCTATTGGCCAACAGCAAGAATAAACCTTAAAGATAAGCTGATCCGTTTAGCCAGGAGTTTCTTTTTTTATAATTCTTTATTTAAAGACTCACAACGAAATCCAGGTTAACATAATAATTGAAACCAGACAAGTAGACGAATACAAGCAATACAACTTAACTCCCGACCAAGACAACCATCCACGAGTCCTTAACATCCGGGGAGCCGGTAGTAGAGGTCAATTCAGAGGGTCTTTCATTTTTAAACTTTTAACAAACAGTATAGGAAAGAAAAGACAGAGCAGAGGAAGAAGAAGGAGAGCAGTTGAAGCGAAAAAAGAGAGTGGGGGGGAATAAGTAACGGAGCCAAGAGAGGTAAAAAAAAAAAGGGGAGGGAAGGAGAAAACGAGGGGGTAAGGGAAGGAGTGCCCACCCGACCAAGTCCACCATTCAGCCTGATGTTTTCAGTTAACCTCAGGGTGTTTGCCTCCAGCATTAGATCACAATACTCATTAGAGCTTCAAAAATCCATCCATCCAAGCCAAGTAGCCCAAAACTTTGGGTATGATTCATGTATGGATAAGGCGAGGTCCTCCATATACATAATTTCATTGACTTTTGCGATTCACTGAGTTATTGTTGGAGGAGTGGGACTCTTCCATCTCTCCGGGATGCAAGCCCTCGCAGCCATGATCAAAAATTTCAACAGAGAGGATTTGTAGATCCGAGATTTCATTATGTTGGAGTAATATCAGAGTCGGAGTCAACTTTTCGAAACAGCCCGTAACCCGACAAATAATTTCCCACACCCCCGTCCAAATGATTGCATAACGTCACATTGCCAGAAAATATGAAAAATCGTGCCCTCTGTTTCACACTTGCGCCTTTTTGCGCAGCGTTTCGAGCACACATGAATCGCATGCAAAAAACACTTGCTAACACTTGTAAATGCTGCGCTTTTTCATCGCATCATCGTGCGCATTACGACAAAAAAGCAGCGTTTGTATGCGTTTTCAAGCGTTTTCTATGCGTTTGCATTTTTTATGCGCATGATGTCACAATTAGAGTTGAGCGAAACGAGTCGAAAAAATTCAAAAGTCGCCGACTTTTGGCAAAGTCGGGTTTCATGAAACGAAACCCGACCCTAGGATGAGGTCGGCCACGAGGTCGGCGACTTACGCGCCAAAGTCGCGTTTCAAAAGTTTGTTTTGCGCTCTTTTTCAGCCAATCAGGATCCATGGACACTGTGGGCAACGTGATGACATAGGCACGGGTCACCACCATCTTTCAGAAGGGCATGCAAGTGATTGGCTTGCTTTGGTGGGCGTCACAGGGGGTATAAAAGGGCGTGCACGCCGACCGCCATCTTACTTCTGCCGATCTTAGTATAGGGAGAGGTTGCTGCTGATTCTGTAGGGAGAGCGTTAGGCAGGGAAGAAGACAAAAAAACTGCTTCTGCTGCTAGCGATATGGCCTGCACAACACACCAGTCACTGTGTGTGCAGTGCAAGGGGAGGCTATATAGTGGTGTATCAGTGGTGTTGGTTGTTGGGCTGCCTTCTAAGGCTTCCTGACATTCCTGCATTGCTGTTTACCCACTGCTCCGCAAACTGCTTTTTTAAAAGCAATCCCAATTTTTTTTTTTTGTCCTGCTGAGAAGACAAAAAAACTGCTTCTGCTGCTAGCAATTTGGCCTGCACAACACACCAGTCACTGTGTGTGCAGTGCAAGGGGAGGCTATATAGTGGTGTATCAGTGGTGTTGGTTGTTGGGCTGCCTTCTAAGGCTTCCTGACATTCCTGCATTGCTGTTTACCCACTGCTCTGCAAGCTGCTTTTTTAAAAGCAATCCAATCTCCCTTATCCTCTAGTCACTTTTGTCACAGCTGTGCCATCGAGCCTGTCACATAGCGCTCAGATATTCATTGGGCCTCACACAATCCAAAAGTGTCCAGTGTCCAAAAGTGTGTGCAGAGATTCAAAATCTCCCTTATCCTCTAGTCACTTTGGTCACAGCTGTGCCATCGAGCCTGTCACATAGCGCTCAGATATCAGTGGGCCTCACACAATCCAAAAGTGTCCATCCAGTGTCCAAAAGTGTGTGCAGAGATTCAAAATCTCCCTTATCCTCTAGTCACTTTGGTCACAGCTGTGCCATCGAGCCTGTCACATAGCGCTCAGATATCAGTGGGCCTCACACAATCCAAAAGTGTCCATCCAGTGTCCAAAAGTGTGTGCAGAGATTCAAAATCTCCCTTATCCTCTAGTCACTTTGGTCACAGCTGTGCCATCGAGCCTGTCACATAGCGCTCAGATATCAGTGGGCCTCACACAATCCAAAAGTGTCCAGTGTCCAAAAGTGTGTGCAGAGATTCAAAATCTCCCTTATCCTCTAGTCACTTTGGTCACAGCTGTGCCATCGAGCCTGTCACATAGCGCTCAGATATCAGTGGGCCTCACACAATCCAAAAGTGTCCATCCAGTGTCCAAAAGTGTGTGCAGAGATTCAAAATCTCCCTTATCCTCTAGTCACTTTTGTCACAGCTGTGCCATCGAGCCTGTCACATAGCGCTCAGATATTCATTGGGCCTCACACAATCCAAAAGTGTCCAGTGTCCAAAAGTGTGTGCAGAGATTCAAAATCTCCCTTATCCTCTAGTCACTTTGGTCACAGCTGTGCCATCGAGCCTGTCACATAGCGCTCAGATATCAGTGGGCCTCACACAATCCAAAAGTGTCCATCCAGTGTCCAAAAGTGTGTGCAGAGATTCAAAATCTCCCTTATCCTCTAGTCACTTTGGTCACAGCTGTGCCATCGAGCCTGTCACATAGCGCTCAGATATCAGTGGGCCTCACACAATCCAAAAGTGTCCATCCAGTGTCCAAAAGTGTGTGCAGAGACTCAAAATCTCCCTTATCCTCTAGTCACTTTTGTCACAGCTGTGCCATCGAGCCTGTCACATAGCGCTCAGATATTCATTGGGCCTCACACAATCCAAAAGTGTCCAGTGTCCAAAAGTGTGTGCAGAGATTCAAAATCTCCCTTATCCTCTAGTCACTTTGGTCACAGCTGTGCCATCGAGCCTGTCACATAGCGCTCAGATATCAGTGGGCCTCACACAATCTAAAAGTGTCCATCCAGTGTCCAAAAGTGTGTGCAGAGATTCAAAATCTCCCTTATCCTCTAGTCACTTTGGTCACAGCTGTGCCATCGAGCCTGTCACATAGCGCTCAGATTTCAGTGGGCCTCACACAATCCAAAAGTGTCCATCCAGTGTCCAAAAGTGTGTGCAGAGATTCAAAATCTCCCTTATCCTCTAGTCACTTTGGTCACAGCTGTGCCATCGAGCCTGTCACATAGCGCTCAGATATCAGTGGGCCTCACACAATCCAAAAGTGTCCATCCAGTGTCCAAAAGTGTGTGCAGAGATTCAAAATCTCCCTTATCCTCTAGTCACTTTGGTCACAGCTGTGCCATCGAGCCTGTCACATAGCGCTCAGATATCAGTGGGCCTCACACAATCCAAAAGTGTCCATCCAGTGTCCAAAAGTGTGTGCAGAGATTCAAAATCTCCCTTATCCTCTAGTCACTTTGGTCACAGCTGTGCCATCGAGCCTGTCACATAGCGCTCAGATATCAGTGGGCCTCACACAATCCAAAATTGTCCATCCAGTGTCCAAAAGTGTGTGCAGAGATTCAAAATCTCCCTTATCCTCTAGTCACTTTGGCCACAGCTGTGCCATCGAGCCTGTCACATAGCGCTCAGATATCAGTGGGCCTCACACAATCCAAAAGTATCCAGTGTCCAAAAGTGTGTGCAGAGATTCAAAATCTCCCTTATCCTCTAGTCACTTTGGTCACAGCTGTGCCATCGAGCCTGTCACATAGCACTCAGATATCAGTGGGCCTCACACAATCCAAAAGTGTCCATCCAGTGTCCAAAAGTGTGTGCAGAGATTCAAAATCTCCCTTATCCTCTAGTCACTTTTGTCACAGCTGTGCCATCGAGCCTGTCACATAGCGCTCAGATATTCATTGGGCCTCACACAATCCAAAAGTGTTCAGTGTCCAAAAGTGTGTGCAGAGATTCAAAATCTCCCTTATCCTCTAGTCACTTTGGTCACAGCTGTGCCATCGAGCCTGTCACATAGCGCTCAGATATCAGTGGGCCTCACACAATCCAAAAGTGTCCAGTGTCCAAAAGTGTGTGCAGAGATTCAAAATCTCCCTTATCCTCTAGTCACTTTGGTCACAGCTGTGCCATCGAGCCTGTCACATAGCGCTCAGATATCAGTGGGCCTCACACAATCCAAAAGTGTCCATCCAGTGTCCAAAAGTGTGTGCAGAGATTCAAAATCTCCCTTATCCTCTAGTCACTTTGGTCACAGCTGTGCCATCGAGCCTGTCACATAGCGCTCAGATATCAGTGGGCCTCACACAATCCAAAAGTGTCCAGTGTCCACAAGTGTCTGCAGAAATTCAAAATCTCCCCTGTCCTATAGACACCTTGTACCTTGTTTTACATTACTATATAGTTTGTTGGATTTTGTCTACATTTCTACCAAAAATGAGGAAGGCTGGTGGAAGAGGCCGTGGAATTGGGCGGGGGTTGGCAGCTGGTAATGATGGTGTTGGTGGTGGATCTGATGGTAGTGGCAAGAGCAAAATAGGACCGAATGCAGGAGGTGCTGACCCTGCGTCATCGTCTGGCTACATAAGGCCTCGAACGCTTAGTTTTCTAGGAGTTGGCAAACCGCTTTTAAAGCCAGAGCATCAGGAAAAAGTTTTGTCTTACATTGCTGACTCAGCCTCCAGCTCTATCGCCTCCTCTTCTTCAGTTGTAAAAAGTAAAAGCACTGAGTCGTCATTGGAGGCTCATGTTCATGAACCACACCTTTCCTTGTGTCCTTCACCCCAACCAAGATTGAAGGATGACGCAGGCCATACTACTGATTACTCCATGGAGCTGTTTTCACATACCATGCCTGGATTATCAAGTGAAATGGTGAATTACCCAGGCCAAGATGAATCTGACATGGAGTGCACTGATGCACAGCCGCTGATGGATGATTCTGCTGGTACATTCACTCAGAGCACTACATTGTCCTCGCAGTGTACAGAGCCAGATTCTGACCCTGATGAGACTCAGGTGCCCCTTCCCGCACACTATACCACCATACACGGTGACACAGAGGAAGGTGCACATGACATAGAAGAGGAGGTGATGGATGACCCAGTTGTTGACCCAGATTGGCATCCATTGGGGGAAGAGGGTGCTGCTTCCAATAGCTCAGATGAGGAGCATCCACAGCAGACATCGACATCGCAACAGCTGTTATCTGGCAGGCCCGGAGCACTCCAAAGACAGGTTCCAAACATCAAAAGAGTTGCTGGACAGCTTGTCCAGAGGGTCAAAAGATCACAGCGTGCTAGGCCGCAAAATGTCTGCCAAAGTAGGAAGAGTGCAGTGTGGCACTTTTTTGAACAAAATCCTCATGATCAGGCCAAGGTTATCTGTAAGAAGTGCGCAAAGACCTTTAGCCGAGGGAAAAATCTGAAAAATTTGAATACCAGTTGCATGCTTAGACATTTAACCAGCATGCACTTGCAAGCCTGGACACAACACCAAACCTCAAGTGCCACATGTGCAACTGATCACAACGAAGGTAGTCAGCAACGCTACATTGTTTCCCCCACTGTAAGCCCATCGGTTAGCACAGCAGCAAATGTTGAGGTGTTGTTGCAAGACCACAGCAGTCAGGGAATCCCACTGTTATATCAATGAAAGACTGATTCTAGGCCATCAGAAAGAACACCAACTCCATCACCATCATCAACCCTCTCTCAGTCTGCCCTGTCCACCGCTACTTCCACCATATGCAGCTCTCAAGTTCAGCTCACCCTCCCAGACACTATGAGTAGGTCAAGAAAGTACTCAGTCTCTCATCCGCGTACACTGGGTTTGAACGCCCACATTGCCAAACTAATCTCGTTTGAGATGATGCCCTTTCGGTTGGTGGAAAGCATAGCTTTCCGCGAACTCATGGCCTATGCAGTACCACGCTATGACCTACCCAGTCGCCACTTCTTCTCTCGCAAAGCCATCCCAGCCCTCCACCATCATGTGAAAGACCGCATTGTCCATGCACTCAAGCAGTCAGTGAGCGGAAAGGTGCACCTCACAACTGATGCATGGTCCAGTCGGCATGGCCAGGGCCGTTACGTGTCCATCACTGCACACTGGGTTAATGTGGTGGATGCAGGGTCCACAGGGGACAGCGGTGGTGGGACAGTGCTGCCTAGCCCACGGTATAGGAAACAGTTGGCTGTAGGCGTTCGACCCTCCTCCTCCTCCAGAAGCGAAAGCTCGTCCACAGAGCGCAGTCGTACGAGCACTCCATCTGCAGCTGCCACTGTTGCACACGATGTGTCCCCCTATCGAGCAGCTAGTGGAAAGCGTCAGCAGGCTGTGTTGCAGATGATGTGTTTGGGCGACAGACACACCGCCGAGGTGCTGGCCGAGTACTTGAAGCGACAAACTGAGTCATGGCTGGGCAGTGTACATCTTGAGGCAGGCAAGGTAGTTAGTGATAACGGCCGTAATTTTGTGGCAGCCATAGCCCTTTCAAAACTCAGCCACATACCTTGCTTGGCTCACACCTTGAACCTGGTGGTGCAGTGCTTCCTCAAAAATTATCCGGAGTTAACAGCCCTGCTCCAGAAGGTGCGAAGACTGTGCGCGCACATCCGCCGGTCGCCTGTACACTACGTTCGTATGCAGAAGCTGCAGCGATTGCTCCACCTTCCCAACCACCGCCTCATTATCGACATTGCAACAAGGTGGAACTCCACCCTGCACATGGTGGAGCGGCTGTGCGAGCAGAGGCAGGCCATAATGCATTTGTGGGAGGATACACGGCCAGGCACTTTGAGAGCAGACATGGAGTTGACAGGTGTGCAGTGGTCGAAGCTGAAAGACCTTTGTAAAGTCCTTCAGTGTTTTGAGGAATGCACACGGCTGGTAAGCGCAGACGACGCCATCCTAAGCATGAGCATCCCACTTATGCGTCTGCTCATGCAAACTTTGACGCACCTTAAGGAGCAGGCGTCTGCAGCCAATGTTGATGAGGAGGAAGAGGAGGAGGGAATCCTTGATGACATTCAGCCATTGTCTGCTCAGGGACCTCTCCTGGACGAGGTGGAGGAAGAAGAGGGGGAGAAGGATGATGATGGGGATGATTACTTAGGGGAGGAGGATGCATCTCGTGGGGCAAGTGAAAATGTTGGCGTGGCAAGGTCTGGTACAGGGTTTGTGCGTGACTGGAGGGATGTGGATTTGCCAGAAAGTGCTCCTCCACCCAGCACTCGCAGTGCATCATTGACACCGGGAACATTGGCCCACATGTCAGATTATGCCTTGCGGATCCTAAAAAGGGACCCCCGCATTGCCAAAATGATGAACGATGACGACTACTGGTTGGCCAGCATCCTGGATCCACGCTATAAAGGCAAATTACAAAACATCATGCCACAGGAGAACCTTGACCTAATATTGGCTAATAAACAAGCAACTCTGGTAAATCGGTTGCTTGAGGCATTCCCAGCACACAGCAGCGGTGATGGTTCTCACACGAGCCGTACGGGCCGGGGGCAGCTTGGCAGATGTGTTCGTGGTGCACACAGCAGAAGTGGCGTTGGAGACAGGGGTTTCATGACAATGTTGTGGACTGATTTTTCAAATACCGCTCACACAACTGGTAATACTGCATCGATGGAAAGTGACAGGAGACAGCAGTTGTCAACTATGGTTACAAACTACTTTTCCTCCCATATCGATGTTCTCCCACACAGGTCATTCCCCTTTGACTATTGGGCCGCTAAACTGGACACCTGGCCTGAATTGGCCCAATATGCCTTACAGGAGCTCGCTTGCCCAGCTGCAAGTGTGCTATCGGAAAGAGTCTTCAGTGCAGCTGGATCAATCCTGACAGAAAAAAGGACCCGACTGTCAACCCAAAATGTGGATGATCTAACCTTCATTAAAATGAACCACGCATGGGTTTCCAAGGATTTTGTCCCACCTTCCCCTGATGACACATAGGGTGACAGAAAAATGGCTTGCTTTGGTCCACCTCTTCCTGGTACTTCACCTATTTCGCCTTTTGCATCAGCTGAATGTCCAACATCAACATATGCCACTTTCTAAAACTCCCTAACTGTGCTGCCTCCCCCCCATGGCCGGGGTCACCACCTAGCGCACGACACCGTGCGAGTGCCGTTGCCCTGGACAGGTGGGTAGGCCGACTCTTGGGAGCGGGCACTGGCACAGGGTCCCTCATAGTGCAATCAAGTGTCTCTGACGGTGGTGGTGCACACCCGCCGTCAGACACACCGCTGTACTATGAGGGGCCCAGTGCCAGTACCGACGCCCACGAGTGGGCCCCCCTTGCTTGGGCAGGGCCCCAGCATTTGCAATCTTTACCTCTCCCTGCTCCTCCGCTGTGTAATCAGGGCTGTCAAATCCATACTGTGCCTGACACCGTCTGAGCCTGCCTCCTGATGTATAGACATATATTTTGAATGTGTACGCTATCCATACATGTTATCCGGGGATACGGTACCCTTTCTAACCTTTGTGCAATCACGTGCAATCCATACTGGGCCTAACACCGTCTGAGCCTGCCTCCTGAGACATATATTTTGAATGTGTACGCTATCCATACATGTTATCCGGGGATACGGTACCCTTTCTAACCTTTGTGCAATCACGTGCAATCCATACTGGGCCTAACACCGTCTGAGCCTGCCTCCTGAGACATATATTGTGAATGTGTACGCTATCCATACATGTTATCCGGGGATACGGTACCCTTTCTAACCTTTGTGCAATCACGTGCAATCCATACTGGGCCTAACACCGTCTGAGCCTGCCTCCTGAGACATATATTTTGAATGTGTACGCTATCCATACATGTTATCCGGGGAAACGGTACCCTTTCTAACCTTTGTGCAATCACGTGCAATCCATACTGGGCCTAACACCGTCTGAGCCTGCCTCCTGATGTATAGACATATATTTTGAATGTGTACGCTATCCATACATGTTATCTGGGGATACGGTACCCTTTCTAACCTTTGTGCAATCACGTGCAATCCATACTGGGCCTAACACCGTCTGAGCCTGCCTCCTGAGACATATATTTTGAATGTGTACGCTATCCATACATGTTATCCGGGGATACGGTACCCTTTCTAACCTTTGTGCAATGACGTGCAATCCATACTGGGCCTAACACCGTCTGAGCCTGCCTCCTGATGTATAGACATATATTTTGAATGTGTACGCTATCCATACATGTTATCTGGGGATACGGTACCCTTTCTAACCTTTGTGCAATCACGTGCAATCCATACTGGGCCTAACACCGTCTGAGCCTGCCTCCTGAGACATATATTTTGAATGTGTACGCTATCCATACATGTTATCCGGGGATACGGTACCCTTTCTAACCTTTGTGCAATCACGTGCAATCCATACTGGGCCTAACACCGTCTGAGCCTGCCTCCTGAGACATATATTTTGAATGTGTACGCTATCCATACATGTTATCCGGGGATACGGTACCCTTTCTAACCTTTGTGCAATCACGTGCAATCCATACTGGGCCTAACACCGTCTGAGAATGATAGATGGGGCCCACCATACACTGGAACATTCCAAAGGTGGACATCAGACACTGGAGCAGCATTTACAGGGCCCATTATACACTAGAGCATTAGAAATGGGGCCCATTATGTTTGGAGCATTATTTGGGCCCATAAGACAGTAGAGCTTCATCCATGGGGACCAACATATACTGTAGCATTATGTGGAGCTCATCATATACTGTTTCAAACATTATATGGGACCAATGATTCTGTATGGAGAAATAGATGGGCCTCGTCATGAGATGTAAAAAGTGAGGTATTTTTCATTGTACTATACCGCTATTTCTCTGCCGTATCGGAGCATGATGAGTTGTGGTATGTGTTAAAGGGGCGCTCTTTCGCCCAGGGCACATGAAAACCTGGAGCCAGCCCTCCCCCCCCACAGTCTGTAGCCAAATAACCCCCATTTTTCAGTGCGTAACTTGTATTATGAAGTTAATTAAGGTTGACAAGCTTAAGTAAGAAGAATTGATGCTTTTGGCATTCAAATGGGCACTGTTGGTGTGTTTCCTGTCCTCCTCTCACTGCCGACTTTTATTCCCCATTGACTTACATTGGGTTTCGTGTTTCGGGACGACCCCGACTTTTCCCTATAATCGGACAATCTTGCTCGACCCGACTTTTGGAAAAGTCGGGTTTCACGAAACGAAACGCGACCCTAAAAAACCAAAAGTCGCTCAACTCTACCACAGGAGGAAAATTCTAGAAAAATTCTTGCAACAGACACCACCAATGAGACAGCAGTGGGCTTGTGTTATGGAAATTCTTTATATAGACCCAGTTTACAGCTGAATTCTTCACATTTCCTTGGATTTTCTCTTGACAACATGGATCTGCGCTGGAAGAGTTTTCACTTCAACTTGGATCTGGACATCAGGATGGCTCAGGCTTATGCCGTTGCTTGCCATCAACAAAGGGAGAGAGAGACAGCGAAGACGGCAGCGGCGGCGTTTGTGGATACATCCGATTATTGAATTCCAGGAGAGCCACACCCTCTACAGCGAGCTCCAGGCAAACCCGGAGTAATTTACTGATTACACAAGGATGTCCCAACAAACCTTCAGGTATTTGCTTGGTCGTGTCCAAGATGCCATCCGGAGACACGACACACAGCTCCGTCGTGCGATTCCTCCCGAGGAACGGCTCCTGGTCATGTTGCGGTACGTAGTATTGCAAAAACAATCCAAAGCTGGCAGAATTATTGTTCTGCCATGTAGTTAACCAAAGGCTGAATTTTTTTTTTTTATGCCATGTAGTAAAGAAAAGGCTGCATATATATTTGTATGCCTTTGCTTTTTTCTTGTGTTATGTATTTTTTGCGGTTCTAAACAATCCATATACACAAAAATTAATTTTTTTTGTTTCTCGGTTTCACAGATTCCTGGCTACTGGCGAGAGCCTCTTCACTGCACTTCCAGTACCGTATTGGAATATCAACCTTGTCTGGAATAGTTGTGGACACCTGCCAGGCTTTGTGGGACTTTCTCTGAATTTATGCCCCTGCCCACCGTGGAAAAGTGGTTTGAAATTTATGAAAGATTGTGGACAGTCTGAAATTTCCCTAACTGTTTGGGTGCCGTTGATGGGAAACACATCCGTATTATAAAACCAAAAAGAACAGGCTCTGAGTACTATAACTATAAAAAGTACTTTTCTACAGTACTCATGGCCATTTCGGATGCAGACTGTATGTTTATCACAGTGGACATTGGGGCATTTGGCCATGGGAATGACTACCAGGCTTTTAAGAACTCTGACATGGGCTGGAGGTTGTATGGCAACCAGTTCAATTTCCCCAGGCCACGGCCTCTGCCCAACACCGAAGGTCCGCCTCAGCCCTTTGTAATGGTTGGGGATGAGGCATTCCAGATGTGCCAAAACCTCCTCAAGCCCTACTCCAGCCTGGACTTGGACCACAACAAAAAAATCTTTAATTACAGGCTGACCAGGGCCAGAAGAACTGTCGAGTGTGCCTTTGGTATACTTGTCTCCAGATGGCGCATTCTCGGCACAGCCATTAATCTGAAACTGGAAACAGTGGATGAGGTGGTGAAGGCCTGTGTGGGTCTACATAATTTTGTCATGGTTACAGAGCACCCAAACTTTGAACTCGATGATGCAGCTCCTAACCCATTGCCTGAATTTACTCAGCACCCTCTCAGGTCATCCGTTGAAGTTGGCCAAATGAGGGACCAATTTGGGGCCTACTTCAACTCAAATGTGGGACGGGTGGAATGGCAAGAGCAAATGGTGTAAACCAAGTTTTCTTTTTTGTGCATGTTAATAAAAAACCTGTGTTGATACCTGTACTGAGTGCACTCTGTCTTCTTACACTTCAATACAATAATCAACTGGCCCGGTGTACCAGTGAATTAATGATGCTGTGTCTTGTGCATCATGAATTTACTAGTAATCCTGATCAGGTGACTATACATACACACAAGTTGTATGATCTTTATCATCTCTACACTATGAGTTCAATTTGCTGCGACGGTGGATATAATACAAATAATTTTTGTGTCACCAGGCATGATGTTATCAATAGTGATTTGTGACTGCAGTTGCATCCCTCACTATTTATGACACCTAACGCTGTGACTATAAATATTATTTGTTGTATCATCACTGTGGCTTCAGTTTGAACACAGACAGTAGTCATAATAAAGTTTATACAACTAATACAATACCCTGGCCTGGTGTCATGCTGAAGTGAGGACGCCAAAAGTAACGCATCCAGACTTCAGAAGGTTATCACACATAAGAGGTAAACTGCAGCATCGCTACAGTTTGATAGAAATATATGTAGACTGAAGCGACGCTGCAGGTTAAAACTTGTGTATTCACCTGGCCAGGTGTGATAGTTATGATACAAGGGCAGGGTATTGTACATATGGCGTGTATTTTCCACGTCATCTCCTCAGTTTCTCAAAACACACTGAATAGAGGATGTGGTTAATTACAAGGTATATCTAGAAGCACTTTGCCTTGTATCACAAAAAGTTAAATGATGTTGGTAAAAACACACCATAGTCAATTAACTTTTGATGATACCTGGCAAGGTAACAATAGATACACCTTGTACTCAACAACATCCTCTATTCAGTATTTGTAATATTAGCTGACTCAAGAGACTGGTGTGGAAAATACAAGTCATATAGATTTGTGTTTTTGACTAAACATATCTGCAAGAATGACACAAGAAACATGTGGCAGTAATGGAGCTATGTGGTGAAAAAAACGCTAAGTGTACGGAACATTGTGTGTACGGCGCAGTGTGTGTAGGCAGTGAAAGACACATTAATGAAACAGGTTTTTTTAAAGCAGAATTGCACATTTATTTTTTTTAGCAAAAAAAAAAATTTATTTTGAAGGACGTTTGGGGGAAGAGTGGGATACTTTGGGGGTGTGGAGAGACGAGGAATGGCTGAGAGTTGAGGAAGGGGTTCTAGGTGAAGGGGCGACTAAAGTAGCGGGGAAGGGAGATCAGGGATGGAAATGCAGGCAGGTTGAGAAACATTAGAAGGAGAGGGGGGACTGACAAATAAAGTCTTTTGTTTTTTGGTCTTCTTTGGGGCAGGAGTCACCTGCCTGTACCGGCTACCACCGTGTGACTGCCTTACATTGCTTCCCCGCCTGGAGATGGTGGACCGTGTCCGTGATGAGAAAAAGATGGAATGAGGAGTGGTGGTGGTGCTCCTAGAAGGCGAAGTGGTAGCGGTGCTCCGATGATGAGGAGTGGTGGCGGTGCTCTGATGAGGCGAAGTGGTGGTGGCGCTCCTATGAAGAGGAGTGGTGGCGGTGCTTCCATGCTGATGCTGAGTGGTGGCTGTTATGATGAGTCACCGAAGGAGGAAAAAACAAAATACCAGCTAAGTCCAGAAAAACCAGAGAGGTTGGCAGCTATCGGATTGCAGACCCCTGAACCTATCCACAACAACTAGCAGTAGCCGTGGGGGGTTCCTACGGTGCCCTAGACCCCTCGATCACAGCCGGAGAACTATATAGCCTAAAGACAGAAAGGGGAAAAACTAAACTGCCCCAGAGCAGACCCCAAAGCAATAGGCAGCCCCCAACATATAATGATGGTGAAGCAAGATGAAAACACTAACACAGATAGAAAGATAGGTTGAGCAAATAATGGGGCCCAAGCTAACTACATAGGACAGGATAGGAAAGCTGCTGTCTGCCATCCGCAAAAACCCTATCAAAATGAGCCAACCGACTGATAGGAAAAACAGGCCCTGAAGTCGCTAGGCTTCAAAAGACTATATCAGCACTCAGGTATATTCTGAAGACAGAGCAAAATATCAACAGATCAGAGACAAAAATGGAGTTCAGCTCACCCCCGGCCGGGGATGGCAGAACTCCCAAAAAACAAGGCAAAACAAAAACAAAACTGAAGAGTACAAAGAAGAGCAGAAAAACTTAGCTTTGAGATGCAGAAATCAGACTGGTCTCCAAGAATCCAGCAGGAAAATCACCAGCCAGGAAGAAGGGCGTCGGCAGCCTTATATCCAGTCCTCAATTCCAGCCACCCAGTCATCATCTAGCTGCCCAGGTGTTTGGTAATCAGCCTCACTACCTTCCTTCACCAGAGGAGGGAGTTCATCAGACCTCAATGGTGAAGGGAAAAATGAACTCACAACAGGTGGCGGTGCTCCTAGACAGAGATGTTGTGTCGGTGCTCCCCGCCTGGAGATGGTGGACCGTGTCCGTGATGAGAAAAAGATGGAATGTGGGTCACCCCTCTGCTGCTCAGTGGTGGCGGTGCTCCTTGAAGTAGAATATGTGGTGTCGGTGCTCATAGAAGGAGAGGTATTCTTGGTGCTTCTTGTTGGAGAAGTGGTGGCGGTGCTCCTACGAGGAGAAGTGGTGGTGGTGCTCCTAGGAGGAGAAGTTGTGGCGGTGCTCCTAGTAGGCAAAGTGGTGGTGGTGCTCCTATGAGGTGAAGTGATGGCAGTACTCCGATGATGAGGAGTGGTGGTGGTGCTCCTAGAAGGCGAAGTGGTGGCGGTGCTCCGATGATGAGGAGTGGTGGCGGTGCTCTGATGAGGCGAAGTGGTGGTGGTGCTCCTATGATGAGGAGTGGTGGCGGTGCTTCCATGCTGATGCTGAGTGGTGGCGGTGCTCCTAGATGGAGATGTCGTGTCGGTGCTCCGACTAGGAGAATAGGTGGTGGTGACCCAAGCTGGTTGTGCGGTGGCAGTGCGCCAAGATGTTGGAATGGTGGCTATAGTGGTGCTCCAGACAGGAGCAGCGCTTGCCATGGTGGTGGCGGGGGTGGAGTGTCCAGCAGCACTCGGCATTGGTGTGGTGTAGTGGTGTCTGGCTTGGCTAGGAATTCAGGTGGGAATGCTGTGGTATGCAGCAGAAGTCGGTACTGTGGTGAAGCGCGTTAGTGGTGGCAACCTGCGGCCCCTAGTCAGCCCTCTCACAGCCCGCCATCCACGGCACTACTGCCGGATAAACGGGGGCTTTCCCAGTAAGACGCTGCTCTCCATCTTTACTGCTGGATGCAATGTCTGTTCCTACACAGTTTCTCTTTCCTCTCATCAGAAATTGTAAACTTGGCAGGATCTGCAGCTCTGTGTGTTACTGTCACCACAAATCTTTGTGCTGTAGGTCCAGTTACCCAGCTGTGAAGCCCCTTCGTTGTGGAGTAGATGGGAAATTTGCTTCCGTGTTCCAACGACCCAGAGAGCAATGTTTTCAGCTGCGGCAATATGTGACTACTCCGCAGAGGTTTTACCTAATGCCTCCCCAGGTTAACAGTATCTTAAAAGCCAATGAATACAGTTTTAAAGTTCCTGAATTTGACGGTAAAAATATCAGTCCGATTCTGGGTTTTGACAGCAATCAGCTGCCCACCAATGCTCCAATCGAAGACCGAAGAAGTGCAGCAACCTGTTTACAGACAAGAGGCATGCTCTTAGGCATGTTTGATGGCCACGCTGGTTGCGCATGCGCTCAGGCGGTTAGTGAAAGACTCTTCTATTATATTGCTGTTTCTTTGCTACCTCAGGAAACTACTGGAGATTGAACATGCCGTAGAAAGCGGGCGAGCCCTGTTGCCCATTTTGCAGTGGAACAAGCATCCAAATGATTACTTTAGTAAGGAGGCATCCAAATTGTACTTCAACGGTTTACGCACCTACTGGCAGGAGCTGATTGATCTGAACACAGGGGAGACGACTGACGTGAAGGAGGCTTTGATCAATTTGTTTAAGCGACTCGACAATGACCTGCCTTTGGAAGCTCAAGTTGGAGATCGAAACTCTTTTCTGAACTACTGGGTTTTAAGGGTGGCCTTTTCAAGAGCCACAGCATGCGTGGCTCACGTGGATGGTGTAGACTTGCATGTAGCTAATACAGGAGATAGTCGTGCCTTGCTTGGAGTCCAGGAAGAAGATGGATCTTGGTCTGCGGTAACCATGTCCCATGATCATAACTCTCAGAATGAGTCTGAAATTCAAAGGCTCCGATCTGAGCATCCAAAGGAAGATAAGAGTGTGGTAAAGCAAGACTGACTTCTTGGGTTGCTGATGCCCTTCAGAGCTTTCGGCGACGTTAAATTCAAATGGAGCATCGATCTTCAGAAACGTGTTGTTGAGTCAGGACCAGATCAATTGAATGACAACGAATACACTAAATTTATCCCTCCCTATTACCACTCCCCACCTTACTTAAGTGTAGAACCTGAAGTGATCTACCACAGATTAAGACCTAAAGATAAGTTCCTCATATTGGCCACAGATGGACTTTGGGAGACTATGCATAGACAAGACGTGGTGAGAATTGTTGGAGAGTATCTGACTGGCGTTCACCATCAGCAACCCATAGCCGTAGGAGGTTACAAAGTTACTTTGGGACAGATGCAGGGTCTTCTTATGGAAAGGAGGGCCAGGATTTCTTCTGTTTTTGAAGATCAAAATGCGGCCACTCATCTTATAAGGCATGCCGTGGGTAACAATGAATTTGGCACTGTTGACCATGTGCGACTTTCAAAGATGCTCAGTCTTCCAGAAGAATTGGCACGGATGTATAGAGATGATATTACCATTATAGTAGTGCAGTTTAACTCTCATGTTATTGGAGCTTATCAAAATTAACCGCAGTAATACACTATTATTTTACCTAATGTACCAAACTTATCACGGTTTCCACTCTGTCGGACAGCAACTTGAGGCTGGCATGAAAGGCCTCGCTCAAGTGCATGAACTCGGGCAAGACAGGCCTGTCCGAGGCCCTCTGTCGCTGGCGGGTAGTGCCCACATATCCAGTTGCAGAGACCTGGGACAGGGGAACACCTGATGGACCAGCTTCCTGGTCACCAGCTGTCTGGGTTGCTGACCTGCAAGTTGCTTCCTGGCTGTCAGATGGCTGGGACGGGTCCGAGGTCGATCGATGAATGACCGCTCCAGGGACAGGTTGCAGGGTGCTGCTCCAGGTGCTGTGGAAAGAAAAGTAAAACATTACTATCATGCATTTACTAGAAGCATCATCTCTGGAATAGAAAAGCACAGGTTATTAAAAAATAAAAAAAATAAATAAATAAAAAAATACTTACGCTCTAGTGGCAAGGACCGGTCTCAGGAAAGCCAACTTGCGATGATAGCGGTACTTTGTTCTGGCCCTTGCCACTGAACCACTGTGAACATCTGTATCATCACACACACCTGAGTGAACGTGGCAAACATTCAGTGTGGCATCACAAAAGAATTCAATATACAATGCAGTCACTGTTGATCCTGAGGTCACAGGTGTGTTCACTGCAAGAATATATCTTGAAACAAACACACAAGTACCTTCAGGAGCAAGAGTGAAAACAGAATCAATACAGCAGTCCAATACACAAAGCAGTCACTGTTGATCCAGATGACACTGGTGTGTTTGATGCAAGAATATATCTTGCAACAAACACACCAGTACCTTCAGGAGCAAGAGTGAAAACAGAATCAATACAGCAGTCCAATACACAAAGCAGTCACTGTTGATCCAGAGAGCACTGGTGTGTTTGAAGCAAGAATATATCTTTATATCTTGCAACAAATACATCAGTACCTTCAGGAGCAAGAGTGAAAACAGAATCAATACAGCAGTCCAATACACAAAGCAGTCACTGTTGATCCAGAGAGCACTGGTGTGTTTGAAGCAAGAATATATCTTGCAACAAACACACCAGTACCTTCAGGAGCAAGAGTGAAAACATTATCAATACAGCATTACAATCTACAATGCAGTCACTGTTGTTCCTGAGGACACTGTTATGTTCCCTATAATATATCTATCAGGAAACACAAAAGTCATTGCGGCATCAAACAGCAGGGAAGTACTTACTAAACGCTTTTTTTGAAGCTGCAGAGGCGCTGTCCCAGCCCTCCATCAACAATGCGGCCACCTCATTCCATAGCTGCCGGGTCAGCACAAGGTCTTTGTACTGCTGGTCACGGCTGTCCCACAATGGGACACAGTCCTGGACTAGGCGGATCAGGTGCTTGATAGATGTCTTCATCCCATTGTGGAACCTATAAAAAAAAATTATAATCTTGGAAATTGATGAGAATCACATTGAAATAATAGGAAACAGAAAAGAAGAAAGATATAGAAGATGAAAAACAGGACAGAAAAAAAGGAATAGAAAAAAACATTTTTTTAAAAAGGTACCTTAAAAGACTTGATACTTACATTGCGTCTCCTCGCCATGACTTGGCTAGGCTGCTCCCGCTGTTCCACCTCAATTGCCGATTCCGATGCTGAGGTCTGTAAAAGAACACAAATTATTACCCATTTGTAGAGGCAGCTATACTAATGCAAAGGCAGCAAAATCCTCACCTCTCGGTCAGCTTGGGCCAGTTCTTCTTCGGATGGCGCATATTCAGATCCAGTAGACATGCTGGAATAAAAAAAAATTAAAAAAAACTTTAGTGCATAATATATTTTAAAGGAGAGGCACTCATATATAGATTTTATAACACTCACATTTTAGCTGCTGAAGCTGTAATCCAAACTTGAGTCTTGTCTCTTGCTGGGTGGGTGTATTGTCTCTTGCAGGGCTTCTTATCTCTTGCAGACTGTCTGTAGAGTGTGGTCTGGCACTACAGATCCCTTCTTTTATGTACACTCTTCCAAAACAATGTTGCTTGTTTAGGGGGTGGATTAAACAAGTGTCTAGACATTGTTTACTCTGAAATCATGCGCGCTCACAAAGCGCTGATGTGCACACTTGTATTGCCAACTGTTCAGCAATAAGGTTCGGATACAGCTTTAAAGAAGGCTACTACTTGGATATGACACAATTTTATCATACAATGATTAATTTAAATGATAGAACACCAAGTTAATGAAATGTCAGATATAATATTACCCTGTCTTGTTAATTAATTTCATGTGAATCATACAATTATTATGAATTATAGTACATAGAGAAATAAGTATCCATACTATACATTACCAAGCATTGTAGCATTAATTCTCTACTGGAGGGACCACAGTGTCGAGAAGGAAAATACTCTGGCCTTGTCATCACAGAAACCGTGCACCCACGATAGCTTCTGGAAATGTCCCTTGCTGGAAATGTCCCTTCCTCACTGACATAGGGTCCACCTTTTTATACACAACACTCCCACATTACAACTGTGCAGTATGTTTAGTCTGCATCAGAATCTTGAATCTGCACAGTACGTTGTTGTCTTGATAACAGCACAAGACTTCAAGGTCTGTTTGTTATAGACTACTACAATCTTAGTTTGTTTGCACCAACCAGAGATTCGTTTGCCACTAGCATGTCTCTTAACAATAGCACAATGTTTTGCTACTGATTATAACCCAGGATCTGGTCAACTTGTCAAAGTTGTCTATCACTGTTCAAAGTTCAACATATGTTGCTTGTTACAAAGTTAACTCTTCATGCTCATAGCATAACGCTCTAAGATGGTAACATATGGGCAGCATGACTTCCATAATCACCTATTCTGAAAACTGGATACCTATCGTAACCCAGACACACACGCATACATGTCAGATATGTATCACAATCGGTCCTCGATTATGGATGTCATGCATGATCATTGCTACATGAGACCATCACATTTTGGTCTCTCTTGTCAATCGAGAATTATACTATTACCGAGCACAAGACTTCCTTGTTCAAGCAGCATAAATATTCATTATCTATACAGTTGTTATTCCTATTGTCCTAGCACATATGTAAAGGTATCTATCATTGTTTGTCAACAGGGGTCACTTGCGTGCAAATCAGGATAATGAATCTTTGAAACACAGAGCTTCAAAGACCTCAGAACAATTCCTTATCTTACGGTATTGACACAGAGCAAATGCTTTGTGGCTCAGTGTCAAAGTTCAGCATTAATGATATTACACCATAATATATATTGCAATATAGTGTTTGGATTCAAACAACCATATTTCATATTTGCAATACTTTCCATCCTTGGTCTAATGACCACACTATATCAAAGCATATAAACAATATATTACTATATGTAGGCTATAAGATATCCATATTTTTATTAGCACCACAACACTTCACAGTGCACGTCAGTGACCCCATAGACTCAACATGTAGCGTCTGGCGCGTCTGGTCGCACACCTGGAAAATGCGCAGTGCACGAAAACGCTGAGGCACGCGTGCAATCGCTAGACACTGTGCCCGCCATTTTAAAGATAGGGGACAATTGTGCGTGTGACCAATAGCGCACAATGCGCTGCGCGATAAAACGCTAGTGTGAAACCAGCCTTAGTCCAATGAGCCCCCTGGGTGACGCACACACACACATCTCTCTAAATCCTATATCCCCCATCCTGATATACATGTCCCTTATCCTAGTGTCATGGATGTGTCTGCAGACCGCTACACTGCATCTGTCTGCAGAACTGCAAAAGGTCTCAGTAGTTTGCTTTGCAAATGAGTGGCCACCTCCACCCAGTGCTAATGGCCACACCTGGACCTGAGTGTTGACATACTTCCTGTTTGCTGCTGGCAAGCGTGGGTGATACTTTCAATTTGCATTTCCCCGTTGAGGCTTGGAGCTGTAGCGGTCGGCTAGTGTTTCTCTCTGTGTCTACTCAAGCTAAGTGTCTCCCTTGTTTCACTTATCCTGTCTTTAGCGGTAGTGAGGATTGACTAGCGCTCATCCTGTCCTTCCTGATGCAGGGCTTATTGCCAGGGTCAGGCAGGCATTAGGTATCCTGCTCGGCGATAGGTACGGAACCTATATAGGGACGATATGGCAGACAGGGTGACGTTAGATCTGTCTAGGGGTCTCCACTCCCATGCTTCCCTAATGTTGGTCCCCCTTCCCCTTATCCCTTTGTATTGCACTTAGTCTACACTGTGTGTGACACGTACTGTAGGTCCCATCCTGTTACATACAGTATGTCCCGCATTCTGCTGCTTTTCTATAATGCATTGAAAAAAATGATTCTACTCGCCTACCCCATTTGGCATCCTCTACTGAAGTTGGCAGCTGACTTCAGCGTGCAAGCGATGGCAGCACATGACATCACTGTCATGCTCCCCCAGCCATATAGCATAAATGTACAGGGAACAAAAAAGTAACACCTAGAGATATACAATATAATCATTAGAAGTTTGTCAGCAGTGTCAGTGTGGATGTGAGTGTAAACCACTCGGATATGATAAGGCAACCAACAAGGAGAAAAGCCCAGGAGCTGTTTAAGATGTGTTTTAAAGTAGGACAAAGGGGAATAGGTATAAAAGAATAGCCTTTATTGAACAAAGTATAATGGCAAGTGGCGGCACAGAGGCGCACACATCAAATTAAATTGTATGACAAATAGGATAAGATGACTATAAAAAAGGTGTTAACAATCATATCCAGAACATAGAGTTTTAAGTTAGAAAATGTGCAGCAGTGCTATGAATAACCATGGAGAAAAATAGATGGTATTTCTATCTTCAAAGTGCTGAGTGTCAGTTAGGGGTCTGAAGAGGGGAGCAAATACATATAGGGATATAGGATAGGTTAAGGTAAGTAAACAAATCCCAAACTGGGTATTAATTGTAAGTAGTCTATGTATACCTCTCTCTATATATATATATATATATATACCCACTCATAGTATTAGCAGGGCCCTGAATGGCGTATGGGACCCGGTGGGCAGAGGGGGCCCGCATCGGGCCCCGTCACTTTCACCCATCGGGCCCCGCTGTCCATCAAATAACTGAACCTGCGTCTGGCAATAGTTAAAGCTGCCAGTCAATCGGAGGCAGCTGACACCAATGAGCATGCGCCGGCGTCTGACGTAAATGACGTAATTGTTGATGGATCTTCGCTGCAGGACCGCGGCCAGGTTTTTTTTTCAATTGAAAGCGGCAAGCCGGGGGCAGAATGGACAACACAGGAGGCAAAATGGAGGCACGGGGGCAGAATGGACACAGAATGGACACAGGGGGCAGAATGGACACAGGAGGGCAAAATGGACACGGTGGCAGAATGGACACAGGAGGGCAGAATGGACACAGGGGGGCAGAATGGACACAGTAAGGCAGAATGGACACGGGCAAAATGAACACAGGAGGGCAGGAGGGCAGAATGGACACAGGGGGGCAGAATGGGCACAGGAGGGCAAGATGGACACAATGGGGCAGAATGGACACAGGCGAGCAGAAAGGACACAGGGAGGCAGAATGGACATATGAGGGCAGAATGGACACAGGAGGGCAGGATGGACAGAAGGGGGTAGAATGGACACAGGAGGGCAGAATGGACACAGGGGGGTAGAATGGACACAGGGGGTAGAATGGACACAGAAGGGCAGAATGGAAAAAGGAGGGCAGAATGGACACAGGGGGCAAAATGGAGGCACGGGAGCAGAATGGACACAGGGGGGCAGAATGGACACAGGAGGGCAGAATGGAAGCACGGGGGTAGAATGGACACAGTGGGGCAGAATGGACACAGGGGGTAGAATGGACACAGGAGGGCAGAATGGATGCACGGGGTCAGAATGGATACAGGAGGCAAAATGAAGGCACGGAGTTAGAATGGAAACGGGGCAAAATGGACATAGGGGGCAGGATTGGAGACACGGGGGCAGAATGTGCGACACAGGAGGGGGCAGGATGGAAGACACATGATGCAGGATCATGGGGTAGAATGGAGACAGATGGGGCAGAAGAATCATGGGACAGATGGGGCAGGATCGGGAGATCATACGGGGCATAATGGATACTCATGAGGGCAGGATGGGAGAACATATGGCTGGAGCCAGAAATGGGATACACGGGGCCAGGATGGGGGATATTAGTACCATAGGGGCTATTTAAGGGATATTATTACTGCAATGATGTACAGTTGTGGCCAAAAGTATTGACACGCCTGCAATTCTGTCAGATAATACTCAGTTTCTTCCTGAAAATGATTGCAAACACAAATTCTTTGGTAATATTATCTTCATTTAATTTGTCTTAAATGAAAAAACACAAAAGAGAATGAAGCAAAAAGCAAAACATTGATAATTTCACGCAGAACTCCAAAAATGGGCCATACAAAAGTATTGGCACCCTCAGCCTAATACTTGGTTGCACAACCTTTAGCCAAAATAACTGCGACCAACCGCTTCCGGTAACCATCAATGAGTTTCTTACAATGCTCTGCTGGAATTTTAGACCATTCTTCTTTGGCAAACTGCTCCAGGCCCCTGATATATGAAGGGTGCCTTCTCCAAACTGCCATTTTTAGATCTCTCCACAGGTGTTCTATGGCATTCAGGTCTGGACTCATTGCTGGCCACCTTAGAAGTCTCCAGTGCTTTCTCTCAAACCATTTTCTAGTGCTTTTTGAAGTGTATTTTGGGTCATTGTCCTGCTGGAAGACCCATGACCTATGAGGGAGACCCAGCTTTCTCACATTGGGCCCTACATTATGCTGCAAAATTTGTTGGTAGTCTTTAGACTTCATAATGCCATGCACACGGTCAAGCAGTCCAGTGCCAGAGGTCTTCCTGGGTCTCCTACCATAGAGTCCCTTTTCATTCAGATGCCGACGGATAGTACAGGTTGACACTGTTGTACCCTCGGACTGCAGGGCAGCTTGAACTTGTTTGGATGTTAGTCGAGGTTCTTTATCCAATATCCGCACAATCTTGCATTGAAATCTCTTGTCAATTTTTCTTTTCCGTCCACATCTAGGGAGGTTAGCCACAGTGCCATGGGCTTTAAACTTCTTGATGACACTGCGCACGGTAGACACAGGAACATTCTGGTCTTTGGAGATGGACTTGTAGCCTTGAGATTGCTCATGCTTCCTCACAATTTGGTTTCTCAAGTCCTCAGACAGTTCTTTGGTCTTCTTTCTTTTCTCCATGCTCAATGTGGTACACACAAGGACACAGGACAGAGGTTGAGTCATCTTTAATCCATGTCAACTGGCTGCAAGTGTAATTTAGATATTGCCAACACCTGTTAGGTGCCACAGGTAAGTTACAGGTGCTGTTAATTACACAAATTAGAGAAGCATCACATGATTTTTCGAACAGTGGATTTTGTCCACCCTCTTTTTTATTTTTGGTGTGGAATTATATCCAATTTGGCTTTAGGACAATTCTTTTTGTGTTTTTTCATTTAAGACAAATTAAATGAAGATAATGTTAATGTGCAGAGCGACACTGTCGCCTTTTTTTTCTTCATCTTGGTGTAGTGTAGAAATTGGGAAAAAATTAAGTAATGTGTTCTGCAAGCAGTTCTGTAGATAATTGTGTAGTTTCCTGCAGAAATGAGCCCTGGCTGGAAGACGTGATGGCATTCTGTGCTGGATGAAAGATGAAAAGCGAAGATAAAGGACTTCACCTAGAGACGTCACTGGTGAGTCAGTGTGTTACCTGTACCCTGACGCTATACATTTTATACAGATCTCCTGTGTACAATGTCACCAGTGATCACTGAATTACCTGTACACTGGCACTATATACAGAGCACCTGTGCATGTCACTGGTGATCACTGTATTACCTGTGCACTGACACTATATACAGAGCGCCTGTGTATAATGTCATCAATGATCACTGTATTTCGTATACACAGACACTGCATACTAAGTACAGATGTCATGTGCATAATGGCACTTATGATGATAGCATTGTGGGTTTTTTTTTTTAATGATCAGTATTATAGTATTCAGTCACCATGTGGTGGTAATATGTGGTCTGGTCATGGTGTGGTTGTATTTGTTCCTTGTATGTGGTATTATACTGTAGGTCAGTATGTGGTGGTAATATGTGGTCTGGGCATGGTGCCGTGGTATTTGTCCATTTTGGATGTGATATTATTGGTCATTTTAAAAACTGAAAAATAAATAAAAATATACATAAATTGTATTGAATATTGTAACAAATGTTTAATAGGTTAGAGTAGAGTAGAGTAGGGCCCGGCCAAAATAGTCTACCTTGTGGTGGTGGATTTAAAAAATATTTTGACCAGAACAAGAGCTGCTGGCTATATGTGTGATCTTGTGATGGGAACTGTTAATGTGTGATTGGTGAGAAGTGGAGTTTTTCCAAGAGAGAGCAGTGGGACAGTGTGGACAGTTCGAAAGGTGGAGGCGGGGCTGGGGCCTGGGTGGAGTCTCAAGGGGGGGCCCCGAAAATGTTGCCAGTATGGGGCCCCAAAATTCCTAGTGGCAGCCCTGAGTATTAGACTCATAATATTACAGACACAGTGGTAATGGGTAAAGATACCTATCTACATGTCTTGTTCAAAGCTTAGCACCACACATCTTATCCAGCACATCATTCCTATTTGATGTGTACTCTCTCGTTATGATCATCAGCCTATAATCATGTGTCATGCTGCACACTGCATTTGACCTGACGATGTCAGATCTGAAACGCGCGTCGGGGTGGATGCATTTGCTGCTGTGCTGCTTTCTCTCTTGTGTCTCTATCAGGTATACATTAACCATTCCAATAGCTGTATAGTAATTGTACCTATCTGTATTATCATGGCCTAGTTATACTATTGGTTTGGACTACCTGCTATTAGATACTCTATCACTTTGTACTGATCATGAGCTCCTGATTGGAACTTTAAAGCACTTATGTGATGGCCAATGGCCAATGCTATATACATACTGTTGTATCGAGCATCCAGCACTCTGTTGTACTGTACATATGCACTGTTTTCCCCTTTTACCTGTTTTTGATATATCTACCTCAATGAAGTGTTTATAATTTTTACCAATTTTCTGGGCTTCATGATTGTTTTCTCTTTTTCTCCCTCTGCGTCTGAATTAATGTTTAATCCACTTCATAGTCCTTCATATAGGTAACATAATGAACATCTGTTAATATGAATAATAATACTATCCTTTTCCCTGTTGAGCTATTTCTACTGTGCATAGGCATAAAGCTGCTAATCAGTGATTTGGGCAGGGTTACACAGAGCTCATGAATATGGAGGACTATATGGCAGCAGGTTTACTAGTCGTCTACTGATTATCTCCTGATGATTAAAGCATTTTTTTTTTAAACTACAGAAAAGTGCCTGGTAGGTGTCATGTCCCTGGAATCTGGGTCTCTGACACTATATTATACTTTAAATATTCCCTTTATTGCCATTTTCAGTTTCTACTAGCTGTGCAGTATATTGTTTTTAAGCACCAGCTTGTATCGAGCATCCAGCACTCTGTTGTACTGTACTGTACTGTACTGTACTGTAATCTGTGCATTTTTTTCCTGCTGTCAAGTACCAGATTGTGAACCAGCAGGTAGCTGTAACCAGGGCTGCCATCAGGGCATTACTGCCCAGTCCAGGCCACCCTCTTGTGCTTCTGCTCATCGGGCCCAGGGTATAGTAAAGCATCGTGTGCTGGCGCACCACCACTGGTAGCGCACATCTCGACGCAGGGAGCCTTCCTGGAGCTTCACAAAACAGCTGTGTAGCTCTAAGGGAGTCCCTCCTCCTCTTCTATGATGCGCCGGTGACAGTGAGTACACGATGACATCAGCACGTACTAGCCATCATGTATGCGAGACACTCGCCAGGTCATCAGAAATAGAGCTGCACCTGCAGGGGAACGTATGAGAGGTATGAAAAACTTTTTTTTTTTTTTTAATAAAATGAATTAAATGGCCTTGGGGTGAGCAAGTGATGAACTGAGGGTGGGGGAGGAAGTACAGTGAGTGATGTATTGAGGTGAAGTAGCACAGATAATGATGAATTCAGGGTGAAGACCAGCAAATGATGAACTGAGGGAGGGGGTAGAGCAAATGATGAACTGTAGGTGGGGGAAGAGCAAATGATGCCGTGTTGAGGGTGGGAGAGAAAGGACATCACATAACATAATGAATTTGGTTGGAGGGGGGCATGGAAATGTAATTAATCTGGGACCTTGGCCTTGACGATGACAGAGTGTGACTGGTAATGAATTGGGGAAAAGAGTACAGGTGCTAATTAATTTATATATTTATAAGTGTGTGGAAAGTGGCAATTTATAGTTAGTGGGGGCAAAGTGGTGGATTAAAATTTATATTTGGTATGGTGGATTGCATAATAACTAATTGTATGCTAATGGTGGGTACATGTCTGTTTTCAGGTGCGTAGTGTAGAAGTTGGGGAAGAATTGGCAAATGTGTTCAGGATAACTGTTATTTTCTGTATTACCTGTGCAGTGATACCATATACAAAGCTCCTGTATGATGTCACTGGTGATCAGTGTATTACCTGTACACTATATACAGAGCTCCTGTGTATAATGTCACTGGTGAGCACTGTATTACCTGTACACTAACAATATATGCAGAGCTCCTGTGTATAATGTCACCATTGGTCTTTGTATTTCCTGTATACTACACACTATATACAGAGCTCCTGTGTATAATGGTACTTATGGTAATATTAGTATTGTGTTTATTTATTAACACATTGGCCACTGCCCACTTATATATCAGTAGCTGAGTTTATTATTTTAGCAATGCTTACTGTTATATACATACCACAATTAATCAAAATTTATACGGTATTATATGAACAATATTAGCATCCTAGGGACTTTTCCTTAACATGTCTGTAATGTATTAGATAGTCGCTGATTGGGGGCAATAATAACGTCAACGGTCAATGTGTTAATGTTCAGTTTTATAGTATCCTGATCCTGTCACTATAAGGTCTGGTCATGGTGTGACAGTATTTGTTCCTTGTATGTGGTATCATTCGGTCACTATGTGGTGGTAATATGTGGTCAGGCCATGGTGTGGCGGAATTTGTCACTTGTATGTGGTTGGTCACTATGTGGTCCAGTCATGGTGTGGCTGTATTTGTTCCTTGTATGTGGTATCATTCGGTCAAAATATGGTGGTAATATGTGATCTGGTCATGGTGTGGCGGTATTTGTCCCCTGTATGTGGTATTATTTGGACACTATGTGGTCTAGTCATGGTTTGGCGGTATTTGTTCCTTGTATGTGTACTATTTGGTCACTATGTGGTGGTAATATGGGGTCCGGCCATGGTGTGACAGTATTTGTCCCTTATATATGGTAATATTGGTCATTTTAAAAAAATGCATGTGACACATTCCCTTAAAGAAAAATAACTACAAACATACTTAAAAAGAGTATTGGATATTTTAAGAAATAATAATGTAATAGGTTAAAGTACAGTAGAGCCCGGCCAAAAGAGTCTACCTTGTAGTGGTGGCCGCTTAAAAAAATCTTTGGCCAAAACAAAAGCTGCTGGCTATATGTGTGATCTGGTGTTAGATGGGAACTGTTAATGAGTGATTGGTGAGGACATGGTACAGAAGTGGAGTTTTTCCAAGAGTGGGCGGTGGCGGTGGGACTGTGGTAGGTTCAAGGGGTTGAGATAGAGCTGGGGTGGAGCCTGGGCGGAGTCTCAAGGGGGCCCAAAAATGTTGCCAGTATGGGGCCCTGAAATTCATGGTGGCAGCCCTGACAGCATTCCATCAGCGAGTTATCATGAAATCATCAAATGTACCAGGTCCACTGATGCTCTGTAACTGGGGAACCAGGCAAACTGTATGAAGTGTGCAGGGAGTGCGGCACTGTACGTCCATCCATAACTCCATCCTACACCTCTCTGTAGAGATGTGGACGTAAATATCATTACATCTTCCACTCCGACTTCTCCGGCCTTTAGCTTGAAGGTCAGGTCCCGGAGTGACTTCGCATAACTTTATTACAGTTGAGTTTTCCAGAAAGTACTGAGCAAAAAGCTGGTAATTACTGCAGACATTGGCTTCACCCTCCACCGCTTGCCTTGACGTCGCAGCTCTGAAATGAAAAGTGAAGGTCCCTCTCCGATCGGCCTGGTACAAGGCTTCAGCATAATGTGACCTTTGGAAATCGATCCATCTTAAAGGAGCATCACATTGAAAATCAGTTTAGGAAATGTGCAATTTATAGACTATTTATTGAAGCAATAAAAGCAATTATAAGAGAACACCCCAGATGCCTTGTTAAAGGGATGCAAAAACATGCAGAGAAGCTACACATGGCAGTAAAGATGTCAGCCGGTTCTGTGAAACACTGGCAGCCATTACAGTTTAATGACTTTCCCTCTCTCCCTCTTATTTGCACAATGCCAAGATCTGAGGTGGAATCTAAAGGAGCTGCTGGAAGTTATGGGGCTCATGTCTTAGTAATTAGTGCTTAGGAACATAATAAATGGTGCTCTGTGCCCCTGCATCTTAACAGGCTGATTCCAAACTACTTACCTGAGTAATGGCTTAACCCCTTAGTCCTTAGGTGGTGATCTCTGCTCACAGCAGACCACCCAATGTAGTGAACGTGCAGAATCAGAAACTGGGAGCCCTGTTGTCTTCAGAGAAACTGGCTACAATGTGCATTACTCCAGGAAATAGGAAAGACCAATTTACAAATGTGCTTCTTCACGAAGTACATCAATTCACTGACCTAATACATCAATGCATACACTCAACATATCCGTTCTATAACATCAAAACTAATGTATCCAATGTAGCCTAATGTATCCAAATGTAATCTAATATATCCAATATGGCCTGATGTACAAGATGCAACCTAATATATATCATGTAATCTAATGCATCCAAATGTAACGTAATATATGTATTAATGTAACTAAATATAACTCCATGTATAGGACATTATCTAATGTATTCAGAACCTAATGTACGCTACACTAAATTATAGGAGCTTAACAAAGATGTTGGGAAATGTCAGACCACAGGCCCGAGGCCCATTTAGACAGGCCGACCTCGGCTGTTAAAGCACTACCAATATGTTAAATGCAAGACAACTAGCTACCATTCAATGGCTTGTATAGGCAGCCCAACCGCACTGTGGTATCTGGAGAAAGATCGTTAATATCATCAATATGTGCACAAAATTCAGTTGTTCTTGTTAGCACATCTCCTGTTTACATAAGACCATGTGCTGCCAAGAAGGAAGATTTTCAAGCAAAGCTTAAGTCATCTCCTTATAAGTGAGCATTCACACAGACCAATAATCAGAAAACAAACCTCACTATGAACAGTCTTCTACATTTTCAACCTGTTTAAATGTGCCCCTGCTGAATGTTTTCATTATTCGACAAAGAGTTTTGAGTGCAGCAGTGGAGTATAATGTTGCATGCACACCACTCAGGATATGATGGCGATACAAAGGAAACATGAGTTCTTTTTGGAATTCAGAAGAAATCTTACTCAGGGTGACCATTAACTATAATTCTTCACAGTAGAGGGGAGGTAATGGTTTACAGGCACACAGCTATGACACAGTTCTGAGAAGTTGATCACAGGGGTTTTAGTCAAGCTTCTTTTCATCACACAGAATCACTTATCTTCATGCAATGCTTCATCGACATATATGAAAGTCTCTGTACAGATAAGTTCTCTTCACACACAGTGTATTAACCTAAGCAGAACTGTGCCTTTCTCATGCAGTGAGGTGGGGGATGAGTCCAGTGCTTTAGCTATCTCACTTCTGTCTTGAGGTAATAAAGATGCTCCTGGCCATCCCAACTGCTCTTATGATTACAGCAATTGCTTCCCAGGAAGAACTGGTCTATTCAGCTTATCTGATTTTAGTCTGACAGGAGGCTCTAAGAGACACACCTTACTTTTGGATGTCTAGGACACAATAACAACTTTCCCATTATCCGCTGGGGCTGACCTAACTTCTCTCTGTCTGCTATAACCATTTTAACCCCTATAGTTGATGGATGATTCTAAATCAACAGTGAAGCTTCTATCTGTCACAATAATGCAAGATGAAACTCTGGATCAGTACAGGATAAGTAATGTAATGTATGTACACAATGACTGTACCAGCAGAATAGTGAGTGCAGCTCTGGGGTATAATACAGGATTTAACTCAGGATCAGTAATGTATGTACACAGTGACTGTACCAGCAGAATAGTGAGTGCAGCTCTGGGGTATAATACAGGATGTAACTCAGGATCAGTAATGTAATGTATGTACATAGTGACTGCACCAGCAGAATAGTGAGTGCAGCTCTGGAGTATAATACAGGATGTAACTCAGGATCAGTACAGGATCAGTAATGTAATGTATGTACACAGTGACTGTACCAGCAGAATAGTGAGTGCAGCTCTGGGGTATAATACAGGATGTAACCGAATCAGTACAGGATAAGTAATGTATGTACACAGTGACTGCACCAGCAGAATAGTGAGTGCAGCTCTGGAGTATAATACAGGAGATAACTCAGGATCAGTAACGTAATGTATGTACACAGTGACTGCACCAGCAGAATAGTGAGTGCAGCTCTGGAGTATAATACAGGAGGTAACTTGGGATCAGTAACGTAATGTATGTACACAGTGACTGCACCAGCAGAATAGTGAGTGCAGCTCTGGAGTATAATACAGGAGATAACTCAGGATCAGTAACGTAATGTATGTACACAGTGACTGCACCAGCAGAATAGTGAGTGCAGCTCTGGAGTATAATACAGGAGGTAACTTGGGATCCATACAGGATCAGTAATGTATGTACACAGTGACTGCACTAGCAGAATAGTGCAGCTACGGAGTGTAAAACTGGATAAGTAACATATGTATTCTGTGTCACAGTAGATAATCTGCAATATGATGGTGTCCAGTTATGCTGCTTTCCTCCTTATTTTAGCATTGCTCTACACTAGTGACCATTACTCAATTAATTAGTGTTTCCTCTAGACTCCATTGCTTCCCTGGCTGTTCTGCCTTTGTTCCTGCAGTGAATCTAAAAAGTCTACACACCTCTGCTAATTGCCAGATTGTTGGCGTATAAAAATAAAACATGCTAAGAAGAATAATTTCAGAACTTTTCCACCTTAATGTCATCTATAATCTTTGCAATGCAATTTGAAAATAAATTGAAACCTTTTTGGATACAAATCTCACCAATTACAAAAAGTACAAGTTGTTCGTATGTTTCCCCTGTGTTTGTGTGGGTTTCCTCCGGGTTCTCTGGTTTCCTTTTACACTCCAAATATAAAGTGATAGGGGTTTTAGATAATGAGCCCCAACGTAGACAGTAATGATGATGACTGTAGAGCGCTGTGGAATTAGTGGTGTATATAAACAAATAGAATAAATTTGAAGTAATGGGATTGCAAAAAATGTGTGGCGCCCCCAGGAGTATGGTCGCCACAGTGGCATTGCCTTCCTCCTAGGGAGAGTGATGTCATGCCTGGAAGCAATGAAGGATCTCTCTGGCAGTTAACCATAGCATGCAACACAGTTCCCACTCCGTGCCAGCAGAGGGAGCTCTGAACCAATACTAAGGGGAAGAGCTTCTCTCTGGGGGCCAGGAGGGGAAATTAGTCAGTTAGTGTGAGGAGGGCGTCGTGTGCAGACGTGGAGGAGAAGAGCTGGGGAGACTGAGGAAAGTGGAGAGCTCAGTCCCAATGATAGCGCATGATCTGGAGCCTGGTCTCCAAGGGTGTATGGATACTAACAGTCCTGCACCAGAAACCAGAGGAATAGGAAGCTGTAAATGCTCTATTCCCACATAATCCTCGGAGGCACAACAGCGACGGGTGAGCCAAGAGAGATAAAAGGCTACGGCTGTCTGCCATGCGAGTGGAGTGTGGATAACATCAGAAAGGAGGAACTCCAGTGTAACTCAGTACTGGGAGTGCTTCATAGAGTGTGCTAGTAAGGAGACTGCACAACCCATCTGCCAGAGTGATTCCTGATTTGCTTCCAGGCTAGCCAGCTCCTGTGCCATCTGTACTCAGGACCCTGGACTGCATTTGCCAAGTAAAGGTAAAGAAACTGCAACCTATTGTGTCCTTGCCTTCTTGCTGCAACCTCCCCGGCACTGCTACATCTCTGTGCCTGACACTGCACCTTCCTTCCCAACACCCACCTACACTGCCCAGGGACTACAGCCCTGCCTGTGGAGGGCTATAACATCATTGCTGCACTACACCATCTGTCCCAGAGGATCTGTCTGCAGCGTCGGCTTAACATTTGACGAACACCACAGGTGGCGTCATGAATCATCTATTCATAAACTTTATTCCATCACTTCACTCCCTTACATGGGCGCCCAGGGCCACGGACCGGGTCACCGCTACTGTGACACTTCCCAGTGAAATACCGGCCCGGTACCGAGTACCCCACTGCCCTGGCAGGCGATCCATATGTGTACCCTAAAACTAATACCTTGTTGAACTAACCTTTAAATATGACAGTATTTAGCCTTTTTGAGTCTTGGTCTATCAGCGCGGCACATCTAGCATTGGTGAATTATGACGGCTCCTCCTTGCAGCATCTCAACATCTGGCAGATTGTGGGCGCATCTTCTGTGTGCAGCGAACTCTTTACGTCACCCATAGATTTTCAATTTGTTTCAGGTGTGAGCTCAGGCTTGCCAGTTCCAGACCAGTCCTCTTATTATAAAGAGGCCATTCTATGGTTGATTTGGAGGTTGCATAGGTCATTGTGATGCGGAAAGGAGAAATTCATCTTCAGGTTTTTACCAGAGGTCTGAATGTATTGATGCAAAATTATCTATTTGGATTTTTCAAAAATCTCTCCCCCTTGACTAAAGCCCTAGTCACAACTGCCAAAAAACAGCCTCAAAGCACAATGTGGCCTCCACCATGCCTCACCGTGGGGATGGTGATCTTTTGGTGATGTGCACTGTTGGCTTTTTGCCGAACTTACCTTTTGGAATTATGGCCAAAAAGGTGAATATTGGTCTTACCACACTAGAACATGCTCCCCACTTGCTGTTGGCAGACATGATGAACATTTTGGCAAACAGACTTGAATGTTTTTCTTTGTAAGAAAAGTCTTCCATGTTGCTGCCCTCCGCGACAGGCCAGACATATGAAGGATAGCTTAGAATGTTGTCACATGCAGGACACAACCAGGACCGGCCAGAAATTCCTGCTGCTCCTTTAATGTTGTTGTAGGCCTTTAGGCAGCCTACCATTTTTTAAGAGATCTTTATCTCTACGAAATGTCATTGTTGTGCCAAATTTAAACCACTTCCTGATGACCTTTTCAGTATTCCATGGTAAATTTAATGCTTTGGATTTTTTTTTCACCCTTCTTCTGGCAAGTTTCCACAGTGAGATCCTTTGCTGTGTTTTCAGCTGTTTACAGACCAGAAAATGTCACGAACATCCTCCTGGAACTGTGGAAATTTCTCTGGGGTTAATCAGAATCGATGTAAATGATGGCGACTGAGCACACCGACTACTATATAGCATGAGAGGAAACATGATTGGCTAATTTTTAACACCGCCACATCCCCAATTATAAGAGGGTGTTGAGACTTAAGCAACTACACTTTTTTTTGTTACTTTCATTTCGCCCTTCCAAAACAATTTTAGTTTGTTCCTCAGTGGGTTAGTAGAAATTATAGGTGTCAATAAAGGTGGAAAAAGTTGTGAAATTCTTCTTGTTAGTATATTTTTTATTTTTCCTTCTTACAAGACAAAATGTCAGATTTTTATATCACTATCTATTCCTATATCACGTACCAGTCTCCATGGTTGCAGGTTTCGCTTGACCCAGGAAATTTCCCTTTGGCAAAACTCGCTTATTTTCTGTTTTTGTTTTTTCTTAGATCCTCTATGGGAAATGATGATATCGCTGATAAAATGTTTCTCTCTAAGTGAAAAAATGGAATGATTTCTCCCCATCTCCTGCAGCAAAGTCAAAATCTTCTCAGGTCAGATACTGTAATGAATTTATAGGTTCCAGAGCCGCCAATGTGTCACGAGTCCAAGTGATTGCAGGTAAGAAAAATGACATAACGTAGGTGGTATGTCTACTACAGGCACCTTCATGTGTGCCCAACATGGCAGTGATGCATCCAGATCTTTCTCACAACTTTGCATTTGTTAAATTACTGTATAATACAGGATGTAACATGGGATCAGTACAGGATCAGTAATGTAATGTATGTACACAGTGACTGCACCAGCAGAATATTGAGCGCAGCTCTGGGATATAATACAGGATGTAACTCTGGATCAGTACAGGACCAGTAATGTAATGTATGTACACAGTGATTGCATCAGCAGAATAGTGAGTGCAGCTCTGGAGTATAATGTGGGGAAGGTGACTTGATGGACAGACTTGACTGGAAGTAGGAGGGGACGGTTTGTGCACTATAGACGGAGATTGGCCATGACAGAAGAGTAACAGCTGGGAAAGATAGAAAAGGGAGTGCAGTACCTAGAATTGACCACAAGATGGCAGGGGGAGTGTAGTACAGGATTTGACATCAGCTTAGGGCTTAGGAAACCGCTTAGTCATGGGGGGCGGGGAGATAGGAACCCAGGAGGGAAATTCCCAGTGAGAGAGGGGATAAATAGGACAGGACAGGGTTCCAGGTGAGGTTAGTCCCAGGAGGAGCACAGGTGGAGAGACTCACTACAGAAGACTGACGATGGTGGAGAGCTCAACCAAGGGACTAACAGGAGAAGACAGTCAGGGGGTGGCCCTGACACGACATACCGCAGGACAGACGAGGCCCTGGGTGTACCGATTGGACGACGTCCTCGGGCAGGTGAAGCGCTGGCGGTAGATTGGTCTAGGACAGCCCCAACGAAAGATCCGCGAGGAACGTCACCACGACTGAAGGAAAGGTGAAGGTACCCGGGCCTGGATACGGAGAGCTGTAAAGGTGCTGCGGTGTGTGGCTACGGTTGTCAGGAGGACGGCCAATAAACTCGGACCTGTTACAATTGGAATCTGCCTCCATCTCATCTTTGCATCGTCTGGTCACGGTAAGCAGTGGACCACCCCCCAATCCTGGCCCCTACCACATCTGGCGTAGTCGGCAGGATTCGCTGCCGCTAATACTACATCTTCCGCGGCAGGCCTGCGCCAGGAGAACTCAAAAGGACTTGGGCTGCTCACCTGTGGATTACAAACTTGCTCACCTGTGGATTACAAATTTACCCACCTGTGGATTACAAATTTGAGACTCGCTTCCGGATCCTGGGCTGTCATCAGAAGATCCGGGGCGGTATCAGAAGCCGGACAACATGGCTGTGATACTTCAACTTCAGGAAGAGGCCCAGGTGTTTGCCGCTGCTTTGGATGGACTGGGGCTGTCTCAAATTCACCCCTGGGGGACGCGGTGTATAACTGGAAACTGCCGCCCCCTCATTCTGGACCCAGGAAGATGGGTGGAGAAGCCGACCATCGCCCCACCCGAGGGCGGGAGTGGCCCAGGGGGAAGACCAGCTGCAGCTCTTTGGCACCATTTGACTGCTGTACACCGGAAGGGATGCGACGCTGCAGCTGCCATGGCCTCGGACGCCTGGAATGGCGGTGGCGTCAAGAGTAGAGTTGAGCGACTTTTGGTTTTTTAGGGTCGCGTTTCGTTTCGTGAAACCCGACTTTTCCAAAAGTCGGGTCGAGCAAGATCGTCCGATTATAGGGAAAAGTCGGGGTCGTCCCGAAACACGAAACCCAATGTAAGTCAATGGGGAATAAAAGTCGGCAGTGAGAGGAGGACAGGAAACACACCTACAGTGCCCATTTGAATGCCAAAAGCATCAATTCTTCTTACTTAAGCTTGTCAACCTTAATTAACTTCATAATACAAGTTACGCACTGAAAAATGGGGGTTATTTGGCTAAAGTTGTGGGGGGGAGGGCTGGCTGCAGGTTTTCATGTGCCCTGGGCGAAAGAGCGCCCCTTTAACACATACCACAACTCATCATGCTCCGATACGGCAGAGAAATAGCGGTATAGTACAATGAAAAATACCTCACTTTTTACATCTCATGACGAGGCCCATCTATTTCTCCATACAGAATCATTGGTCCCATATAATGTTTGAAACAGTATATGATGAGCTCCACATAATGCTACAGTATATGTTGGTCCCCATGGATGAAGCTCCACTGTCTTATGGGCCCAAATAATGCTCCAAACATAATGGGCCCCATTTCTAATGCTCTAGTGTATAATGGGCCCTGTAAATGCTGCTCCAGTGTCTGATGTCCACCTTTGGAATGTTCCAGTGTATGGTGGGCCCCATCTATCATTCTCCAGAGTATAGTGCTCCCCAAAAATTGCTGTCCCAACATTGAAAACAATCAAATAAGTCTCCTCGCTAGGGAATCCCTGTACTAGTCTAGACTCCTCGTCGTCCCCATCTTCCATCTCACTGCACAGTATTTCAACTTTGCAAGTGCTGTGATCCTGGGCAAGCAGGGGGGGCCCACTCATTGGCGACGGCACTGGCACAGGGCCCCTGATAGTACGGTGGTGTGTCTGATGGCGGGTGGGCCGAACCTGCACTTTCATCTGCAGCTTCCTCTTTGTCACCGTGTAAGATGGAACTGTATATGGGAAGGGTAACCTGAGTTTCATCAGGGTCAGATTCAGGCCGGGTAGCGTGCGAGGGGAATGTAGTGGTCTGGGTCAATGTACCAGCAGATTCATCGAGCAGTGGCTGGGCATCAGTGCACTTGTGTCGCCCCCAGGAGTACGGTCGCCACAGTGGCATTACCTTCTTCCTAGGGAGTGTGATGTCATGCTTGGGAGCAACGAAGGATCTCTCTAGCAGGTTAACTGATTGGGCGGCGTTATTCCCACGAGTCATGACCCTCCAAACAGCGTTCATGAAGGCAAAGTGTTTGTTTTACGTGGGCAGTATGGTTGCAAAGCTGAACCTTAAAGGAATGTCCAGAAGGGCACCACCAGGAGTGGAACCTACGGTTAAATTCGACTCCACCTGGGAAACCTCAACCATGCCAGCTACAGAACAGATGCACACATTGCAAGCTTAATTCCGTTAACGAACGAGACTCCGTCATGCCCCGCGGTCCGAGTCCGGCTTACTAGAGGGACACGTGAGGCTCTGGCACATGAGATTGGCCAATAACTGGTGTGTCATGCCCTTACATGTCCGTGGCTGCATGTGCGCTACACTGAAAAGGCCAGCGTTTGACGCTTACAGGTGCAGATAACCCGCTGAACAACGTTAATGATGGGGATCACTGATTACAATTATTACCCGCGAACAATGATTTCCCAGTAAGTGCAGGTCAACCGCAGTTCCGGAATTAGGCCTAACCGTCATTCCTGAAAAAATGAAAAACTTACGTGTGCAAACCACAGGTGCTGTAGCTTGCTTAACAGCTCGACAGCCGTTCTCACGCCCAGTATGGATTACACGTGATTGCACAAAGGTGAGAAAGGGTACCGTATCCCCGGATAACATGTATGGATAGCGTACACATTCAAAATATATGTCTCAGGAGGCAGGCTCAGACGGTGTTAGGCCCAGTATGGATTGCACGTGATTGCACAAAGGTTAGAAAGGGTACCGTATCCCCGGATAACATGTATGGATAGCGTACACATTCAAAATATATGTCTCAGGAGGCAGGCTCAGACGGTGTTAGGCCCAGTATGGATTGCACGTGATTGCACAAAGGTTAGAAAGGGTACCGTATCCCCGGATAACATGTATGGATAGCGTACACATTCAAAATATATGTGTCACTAGGCAGGCTCAGACGGTGTTAGGCCCAGTATGGATTGCACGTGATTGCACAAAGGTTAGAAAGGGTACCGTATCCCCGGATAACATGTATGCATAGCGTACACATTCAAAATATATGTCTCAGGAGGCAGGCTCAGACGGTGTTAGGCCCAGTATGGATTGCACGTGATTGCACAAAGGTTAGAAAGGGTACCGTATCCCCGGATAACATGTATGGATAGCGTACACATTCAAAATATATGTCTCAGGAGGCAGGCTCAGACGGTGTTAGGCCCAGTATGGATTGCACGTGATTGCACAAAGGTTAGAAAGGGTACCGTATCCCCGGATAACATGTATGGATAGCGTACACATTCAAAATATATGTCTCAGGAGGCAGGCTCAGACGGTGTTAGGCCCAGTATGGATTGCACGTGATTGCACAAAGGTTAGAAAGGGTACCGTATCCCCGGATAACATGTATGGATAGCGTACACATTCAAAATATATGTCTATACATCAGGAGGCAGGCTCAGACGGTGTCAGGCACAGTATGGATTTGACGGCCCTGATTACACAGCGGAGGAGCAGGGAGAGGTAAAGATTGCAAATGCTGGGGCCCTGCCCAAGCAAGGGGGGCCCACTCGTGGGCGTCGGTACTGGCACTGGGCCCCTCATAGTACAGCGGTGTGTCTTACGGCGGGTGTGCACCACCACCGTCAGAGACACTTGTTTGCACTATGAGGGACCCTGTGCCAGTGCCCGCGCCCAAGAGTCGGCCTACCCACCTGTCCAGGGCAACGGCACTCGCACGGTGTCGTGCGCTAGGTGGTGACCCCGGCCATGGGGGGGGAGGCAGCACAGTTAGGGAGTTTTAGAAAGTGGCATATGTTGATGTTGGACATTCAGCTGATGCAAAAGGCGAAATAGGTGAAGTCCCAGGAAGAGGTGGACCAAAGCAAGCCATTTTTCTGTCACCCTATGTGTCATCAGGGGAAGGTGGGACAAAATCCTTGGAAACCCATGCATGGTTCATTTTAATGAAGGTTAGATCATCCACATTTTGGGTTGACAGACGGGTCCTTTTTTCTGTCAGGATTGATCCAGCTGCACTGAAGACTCTTTCCGATAGCACACTTGCAGCTGGGCAAGCGAGCTCCTGTAAGGCATATTGGGCCAATTCAGGCCAGGTGTCCAGTTTAGCGGCCCAATAGTCAAAGGGGAATGACCTGTGTGGGAGAACATCGATATGGGAGGAAAAGTAGTTTGTAACCATAGTTGACAACTGCTGTCTCCTGTCACTTTCCATCGATGCAGTATTACCAGTTGTGTGAGCGGTATTTGAAAAATCAGTCCACAACATTGTCATGAAACCCCTGTCTCCAACGCCACTTCTGCTGTGTGCACCACGAACACCTCTGCCAAGCTGCCCCCGGCCCATACGGCTCGTGTGAGAACCATCACCACTGCTGTGTGCTGGGAATGCCTCAAGCAACCGATTTACCAGAGTTGCTTGTTTATTAGCCAATATTAGGTCAAGGTTCTCCTGTGGCATGATGTTTTGTAATTTGCCTTTATAGCGTGGATCCAGGATGCTGGCCAACCAGTAGTCGTCATCGTTCATCATTTTGGCAATGCGGGGGTCCCTTTTTAGGATCTGCAAGGCATAATCTGACATGTGGGCCAATGTTCCCGGTGTCAATGATGCACTGCGAGTGCTGGGTGGAGGAACACTTTCTGGCAAATCCACATCCCTCCAGTCACGCACAAACCCTGTACCAGACCTTGCCACGCCAACATTTTCACTTGCCCCACGAGATGCATCCTCCTCCCCTAAGTAATCATCCCCATCATCATCCTCCTCCTCCTCTTCTTCCTCCACCTCGTCCAGGAGAGGTCCCTGAGCAGACAATGGCTGAATGTCATCAAGGATTCCCTCCTCCTCTTCCTCCTCATCAACATTGGCTGCAGACGCCTGCTCCTTAAGGTGCGTCAAAGTTTGCATGAGCAGACGCATAAGTGGGATGCTCATGCTTAGGATGGCGTCGTCTGCGCTTACCAGCCGTGTGCATTCCTCAAAACACTGAAGGACTTTACAGAGGTCTTTCAGCTTCGACCACTGCACACCTGTCAACTCCATGTCTGCTCTCAAAGTGCCTGGCCGTGTATCCTCCCACAAATGCATTATGGCCTGCCTCTGCTCGCACAGCCGCTCCACCATGTGCAGGGTGGAGTTCCACCTTGTTGCAATGTCGATAATGAGGCGGTGGTTGGGAAGGTGGAGCAATCGCTGCAGCTTCTGCATACGAACGGAGTGTACAGGCGACCGGTGGATGTGCGCGCACAGTCTTCGCACCTTCTGGAGCAGGGCTGTTAACTCCGGATAATTTTTGAGGAAGCACTGCACCACCAGGTTCAAGGTGTGAGCCAAGCAAGGTATGTGGCTGAGTTTTGAAAGGGCTATGGCTGCCACAAAATTACGGCCGTTATCACTAACTACCTTGCCTGCCTCAAGATGTACACTGCCCAGCCATGACTCAGTTTGTCGCTTCAAGTACTCGGCCAGCACCTCGGCGGTGTGTCTGTCGCCCAAACACATCATCTGCAACACAGCCTGCCGACGCTTTCCACTAGCTGCTCGATAGGGGGACACATCGTGTGCAACAGTGGCAGCTGCAGATGGAGTGCTCGTACGACTGCGCTCTGTGGACGAGCTTTCGCTTCTGGAGGAGGAGGAGGAGGGTCGAACGCCTACAGCCAACTGTTTCCTATACCGTGGGCTAGGCAGCACTGTCCCACCACCGCTGTCCCCTGTGGACCCTGCATCCACCACATTAACCCAGTGCGCAGTGATGGACACGTAACGGCCCTGGCCATGCCGACTGGACCATGCATCAGTTGTGAGGTGCACCTTTCCGCTCACTGACTGCTTGAGTGCATGGACAATGCGGTCTTTAACATGATGGTGGAGGGCTGGGATGGCTTTGCGAGAGAAGAAGTGGCGACTGGGTAGGTCATAGCGTGGTACTGCATAGGCCATGAGTTCGCGGAAAGCTGTGCTTTCCACCAACCGAAAGGGCATCATCTCAAACGAGATTAGTTTGGCAATGTGGGCGTTCAAACCCAGTGTTCGCGGATGAGAGACTGAGTAGTTTCTTGACCTACTCATAGTGTCTGGGAGGGTGAGCTGGACTTGAGAACTGCATATGGTGGAAGTAGCGGTGGACAGGGCGGACTGAGAGAGGGTTGATGATGGTGATGGAGTTGGTGTTCTTTCTGATGGCCTAGAATCAGTCTTTCGTTGATATAACAGTGGGATTCCCTGACTGCTGTGGCCTTGCAACGACACCTCAACATTTGCTGCTGTGCTAACCGGTGGGCTTACAGTGGGGGAAACAATGTAGCGTTGCTGACTACCTTCGTTGTGATCAGTTGCACATGTGGCACTTGAGGTTTGGTGTTGTGTCCACGCTTGCAAGTGCATGCTGGTTAAATGTCTAAGCATGCAACTGGTATTCAAATTTTTCAGATTTTTCCCTCGGCTAAAGGTCTTTGCGCACTTCTTACAGATAACCTTGGCCTGATCATGAGGATTTTGTTCAAAAAAGTGCCACACTGCACTCTTCCTACTTTGGCAGACATTTTGCGGCCTAGCACGCTGTGATCTTTTGACCCTCTGGACAAGCTGTCCAGCAACTCTTTTGATGTTTGGAACCTGTCTTTGGAGTGCTACGGGCCTGCCAGATAACAGCTGTTGCGATGTCGATGTCTGCTGTGGATGCTCCTCATCTCAGCTATTGGAAGCAGCACCCTCTTCCCCCAATGGATGCCAATCTGGGTCAACAACTGGGTCATCCATCACCTCCTCTTCTATGTCATGTGCACCTTCCTCTGTGTCACCGTGTATGGTGGTATAGTGTGCGGGAAGGGGCACCTGAGTCTCATCAGGGTCAGAATCTGGCTCTGTACACTGCGAGGACAATGTAGTGCTCTGAGTGAATGTACCAGCAGAATCATCCATCAGCGGCTGTGCATCAGTGCACTCCATGTCAGATTCATCTTGGCCTGGGTAATTCACCATTTGACTTGATAATCCAGGCATGGTATGTGAAAACAGCTCCATGGAGTAATCAGTAGTATGGCCTGCGTCATCCTTCAATCTTGGTTGGGGTGAAGGACACAAGGAAAGGTGTGGTTCATGAACATGAGCCTCCAATGACGACTCAGTGCTTTTACTTTTTACAACTGAAGAAGAGGAGGCGATAGAGCTGGAGGCTGAGTCAGCAATGTAAGACAAAACTTTTTCCTGATGCTCTGGCTTTAAAAGCGGTTTGCCAACTCCTAGAAAACTAAGCGTTCGAGGCCTTATGTAGCCAGACGATGACGCAGGCTCAACACCTCCTGCATTCGGTCCTATTTTGCTCTTGCCACTACCATCAGATCCACCACCAACACCATCATTACCAGCTGCCAACCCCCGCCCAATTCCACGGCCTCTTCCACCAGCCTTCCTCATTTTTGGTAGAAATGTAGACAAAATCCAACAAACTATATAGTAATGTAAAACAAGGTACAAGGTGTCTATAGGACAGGGGAGATTTTGAATTTCTGCAGACACTTGTGGACACTGGACACTTTTGGATTGTGTGAGGCCCACTGATATCTGAGCGCTATGTGACAGGCTCGATGGCACAGCTGTGACCAAAGTGACTAGAGGATAAGGGAGATTTTGAATCTCTGCACACACTTTTGGACACTGGACACTTTTGGATTGTGTGAGGCCCACTGATATCTGAGCGCTCTGTCACAGGCTCGATGGCACAGCTGTGACCAAAGTGACTAGAGGATAAGGGAGATTTTGAATCTCTGCACACACTTTTGGACACTGGACACTTTTGGATTGTGTGAGGCCCACTGATATCTGAGCGCTATGTCACAGGCTCGATGGCACAGCTGTGACCAAAGTGACTAGAGGATAAGGGAGATTTTGAATCTCTGCACACACTTTTGGACACTGGACACTTTTGGATTGTGTGAGGCCCAATGAATATCTGAGCGCTATGTGACAGGCTCGATGGCACAGCTGTGACCAAAGTGACTAGAGGATAAGGGAGATTTTGAATCTCTGCACACACTTTTGGACACTGGACACTTTTGGATTGTGTGAGGCCCACTGATATCTGAGCGCTATGTGACAGGCTCGATGGCACAGCTGTGACCAAAGTGACTAGAGGATAAGGGAGATTTTGAATCTCTGCACACACTTTTGGACACTGGACACTTTTGGATTGTGTGAGGCCCACTGATATCTGAGCGCTATGTCACAGGCTCGATGGCACAGCTGTGACCAAAGTGACTAGAGGATAAGGGAGATTTTGAATCTCTGCACACACTTTTGGACACTGGACACTTTTGGATTGTGTGAGGCCCACTGATATCTGAGCGCTATGTCACAGGCTCGATGGCACAGCTGTGACCAAAGTGACTAGAGGATAAGGGAGATTTTGAATCTCTGCACACACTTTTGGACACTGGACACTTTTGGATTGTGTGAGGCCCAATGAATATCTGAGCGCTATGTGACAGGCTCGATGGCACAGCTGTGACCAAAGTGACTAGAGGATAAGGGAGATTTTGAATCTCTGCACACACTTTTGGACACTGGACACTTTTGGATTGTATGAGGCCCACTGATATCTGAGCGCTATGTGACAGGCTCGATGGCACAGCTGTGACCAAAGTGACTAGAGGATAAGGGAGATTTTGAATCTCTGCACACACTTTTGGACACTGGACACTTTTGGATTGTGTGAGGCCCACTGAAATCTGAGCGCTATGTCACAGGCTCGATGGCACAGCTGTGACCAAAGTGACTAGAGGATAAGGGAGATTTTGAATCTCTGCACACACTTTTGGACACTGGACACTTTTGGATTGTGTGAGGCCCACTGATATCTGAGCGCTCTGTCACAGGCTCGATGGCACAGCTGTGACCAAAGTGACTAGAGGATAAGGGAGATTTTGAATCTCTGCACACACTTTTGGACACTGGACACTTTTGGATTGTGTGAGGCCCACTGATATCTGAGCGCTATGTCACAGGCTCGATGGCACAGCTATGACCAAAGTGACTAGAGGATAAGGGAGATTTTGAATCTCTGCACACACTTTTGGACACTGGACACTTTTGGATTGTGTGAGGCCCAATGAATATCTGAGCGCTATGTGACAGGCTCGATGGCACAGCTGTGACCAAAGTGACTAGAGGATAAGGGAGATTTTGAATCTCTGCACACACTTTTGGACACTGGACACTTTTGGATTGTGTGAGGCCCACTGATATCTGAGCGCTATGTCACAGGCTCGATGGCACAGCTGTGACCAAAGTGACTAGAGGATAAGGGAGATTTTGAATCTCTGCACACACTTTTGGACACTGGACACTTTTGGATTGTGTGAGGCCCACTGATATCTGAGCGCTATGTCACAGGCTCGATGGCACAGCTGTGACCAAAGTGACTAGAGGATAAGGGAGATTTTGAATCTCTGCACACACTTTTGGACACTGGACACTTTTGGATTGTGTGAGGCCCAATGAATATCTGAGCGCTATGTGACAGGCTCGATGGCACAGCTGTGACCAAAGTGACTAGAGGATAAGGGAGATTTTGAATCTCTGCACACACTTTTGGACACTGGACACTTTTGGATTGTATGAGGCCCACTGATATCTGAGCGCTATGTGACAGGCTCGATGGCACAGCTGTGACCAAAGTGACTAGAGGATAAGGGAGATTTTGAATCTCTGCACACACTTTTGGACACTGGACACTTTTGGATTGTGTGAGGCCCACTGAAATCTGAGCGCTATGTCACAGGCTCGATGGCACAGCTGTGACCAAAGTGACTAGAGGATAAGGGAGATTTTGAATCTCTGCACACACTTTTGGACACTGGACACTTTTGGATTGTGTGAGGCCCACTGATATCTGAGCGCTCTGTCACAGGCTCGATGGCACAGCTGTGACCAAAGTGACTAGAGGATAAGGGAGATTTTGAATCTCTGCACACACTTTTGGACACTGGACACTTTTGGATTGTGTGAGGCCCACTGATATCTGAGCGCTATGTCACAGGCTCGATGGCACAGCTATGACCAAAGTGACTAGAGGATAAGGGAGATTTTGAATCTCTGCACACACTTTTGGACACTGGACACTTTTGGATTGTGTGAGGCCCAATGAATATCTGAGCGCTATGTGACAGGCTCGATGGCACAGCTGTGACCAAAGTGACTAGAGGATAAGGGAGATTTTGAATCTCTGCACACACTTTTGGACACTGGACACTTTTGGATTGTGTGAGGCCCACTGATATCTGAGCGCTATGTGACAGGCTCGATGGCACAGCTGTGACCAAAGTGACTAGAGGATAAGGGAGATTTTGAATCTCTGCACACACTTTTGGACACTGGACACTTTTGGATTGTGTGAGGCCCACTGATATCTGAGCGCTATGTCACAGGCTCGATGGCACAGCTGTGACCAAAGTGACTAGAGGATAAGGGAGATTTTGAATCTCTGCACACACTTTTAGACACTGGACACTTTTGGATTGTGTGAGGCCCACTGATATCTGAGCGCTATGTCACAGGCTCGATGGCACAGCTGTGACCAAAGTGACTAGAGGATAAGGGAGATTTTGAATCTCTGCACACACTTTTAGACACTGGACACTTTTGGATTGTGTGAGGCCCAATGAATATCTGAGCGCTATGTGACAGGCTCGATGGCACAGCTGTGACCAAAGTGACTAGAGGATAAGGGAGATTTTGAATCTCTGCACACACTTTTGGACACTGGACACTTTTGGATTGTGTGAGGCCCAATGAATATCTGAGCGCTATGTGACAGGCTCGATGGCACAGCTGTGACCAAAGTGACTAGAGGATAAGGGAGATTTTGAATCTCTGCACACACTTTTGGACACTGGACACTTTTGGATTGTGTGAGGCCCAATGAATATCTGAGCGCTATGTGACAGGCTCGATGGCACAGCTGTGACCAAAGTGACTAGAGGATAAGGGAGATTTTGAATCTCTGCACACACTTTTAGACACTGGACACTTTTGGATTGTGTGAGGCCCAATGAATATCTGAGCGCTTTGTGACAGGCTCGATGGCACAGCTGTGACCAAAGTGACTAGAGGATAAGGGAGATTTTGAATCTCTGCACACACTTTTGGACACTGGACACTTTTGGATTGTGTGAGGCCCAACGAATATCTGAGCGCTATGTGACAGGCTCGATGGCACAGCTGTGACCAAAGTGACTAGAGGATAAGGGAGATTTTGAATCTCTGCACACACTTTTGGACACTGGACACTTTTGGATTGTGTGAGGCCCAATGAATATCTGAGCGCTATGTGACAGGCTCGATGGCACAGCTGTGACCAAAGTGACTAGAGGATAAGGGAGATTTTGAATCTCTGCACACACTTTTGGACACTGGACACTTTTGGATTGTGTGAGGCCCAATGAATATCTGAGCGCTATGTGACAGGCTCGATGGCACAGCTGTGACCAAAGTGACTAGAGGATAAGGGAGATTTTGAATCTCTGCACACACTTTTGGACACTGGACACTTTTGGATTGTGTGAGGCCCACTGATATCTGAGCGCTATGTCACAGGCTCGATGGCACAGCTGTGACAAAAGTGACTAGAGGATAAGGGAGATTGGATTGCTTTTAAAAAAGCAGTTTGCGGAGCAGTGGGTAAACAGCAATGCCAGCCTGTCAGGAAGCCTTAAAAGGCAGCCCAACAACCAACACCACTGATACACCACTATATAGCCTCCCCTTGCACTGCACACACAGTGACTGGTGTGTTGTGCAGGCCAAATTGCTAGCAGCAGAAGCAGTTTTTTTTTCTTCTCAGCAGGACAAAAAAAAAAAATTGGGATTGCTTTTAAAAAAGCAGTTTGCGGAGCAGTGGGTAAACAGCAATGCAGGAATGTCAGGAAGCCTTAGAAGGCAGCCCAGCAACCAACACCACTGATACACCACTATATAGCCTCCCCTTGCACTGCACACACAGTGACTGGTGTGTTGTGCAGGCCAAATCGCTAGCAGCAGAAGCAGTTTTTTTGTCTTCTTCCCTGCCTAACGCTCTCCCTACAGAATCAGCAGCAACCTCTCCCTATACTGAGATCGGCAGAAGTAAGATGGCGGTCGGCGTGCACGCCCTTTTATGCCCCCCTGTGACGCCCACCAAAGCAAGCCAATCACTTGCATGCCCTTCTGAAAGATGGTGGTGACCCCTGCCTATGTCATCACGTTGCCCACAGTGTCCGTGGATCCTGATTGGCTGAAAAAGAGCGCAAAACAAACTTTTGAAACGTGACTTTGGCGCGTAAGTCGCCGACCTCGTGGCCGACCTCATCCTAGGGTCGGGTTTCGTTTCATGAAACCTGACTTTGACAAAAGTCGGCGACTTTTGAAATTTTTCGACCCGTTTCGCTCAACTCTAGTCAGTAGGTCGAATCTCGCTGGGAGACCTGCTTTCGGGAGCCAATGACAACCCCCCAGACATTGGGCGGAGAGGAGGAGCGACTGCTGGCTCTGCAGGTGCAGCCGCCGAAGACATCGCTGGGGAGCCTCCCCGCGGGACCCACGAGCCTGGAGGCTAGCCCTGCCGGACGGCGGGGTGAAGATTGGAGGCTGCGGGAGGAGTCGCGGGGTGGCCTGTCGGAGACCGTGGCGCCGGAGAAGGTGAGAGTTCCCCCGGCTCTGCCGGTGGCTCCGCAGGCGGCCCCCACCACTCGGCCTCCCGCGCAGCCTTCCGCTTTCCAACGGCCCTGGTTGCGGAGGGCTTTGGGTACGGAGAGCTGTAAAGGTGCTGCGGTGTGTGGCTATGGTCGTCAGGAGGACGGCCAATAAACTCGGACCTGTTACAATTGGAATCTGCCTCCATCTCGTCTTTGCATCGTCTGGTCGCGGTAAGCAGTGGATCACCCCCCCAATCCTGGCCCCTACCACAATAATACAGGATGTAACTCAGGATCAGTAATGTATGTACACAGTGACTGCACCAGCAGAATAGTGAGTGCAGCTCTGGGGTATAATACAGGACATAACTCACTGTCACACCCCCAGATCTGGTCCCTTAACTGGCGCGTCTCCGGGCAGCTTCCACGCCGCTCCCCATCTGCCTTTTCGGGGACGCGGCGCATCACGGGTCTGCGCATGCGCGATTGCCCTTCCTCGGCTGCAGGGCATCTTGGGAGCTCGTGACCCAGTGGCTCCACCCCAACATGGCGGCGCCCATCGGGTATTTCTGGCCGGCGTCTATGCAGGTAAGATGCCTGTTTGTCGTTCTCTGTGGCGCCAGCATTCTTTGCGCAGCGTCACCCTTGCCTCTCGAGTCCCTGTATCCTGTCTCCAGTGTACTCTGTGTCTCAGTCCTGATTGCCGTCCACACCACAGACTGTTGTCTGCCTGCTCCTTCTCCCTGTCTCATCTGTCTGTCCTGCCTACCATCCTCCTTCGGTCCCTCTGTCACCCCGTACTTGCCAGCTTCCTGTCCGTCCATCCGCTCCACCTGTTTCTGTGTCTCTGCTGTATCTACCTGCCCTGTGTCTCCCATCCTCATTTGTGTCCCTCTTCCTTTCAGCATCTGGCCCTGGTCCGTCCAGGCTTTTCCAGCTCATCTCGGCCTCCATAGTCCTCTGTTCCACCACCTTCTCTCCACCTTCACCCCGGTCTTCTTCAGATCCCTCCGGTAATTACCCTAAGCCGCCCCTTTGGTTTCCGGCTGTTGTGGTTCCATCTCCCTCGGGCCTGCCCCTAACACCCCCTGTATAGGGGGTGGTCATCACCTGGTCTGCTCGCCCTAAGGGACTCTGGAGCCACAACCCAGAGGGTCCACTTCCAGGCAATCCCCCTAGAACCCTAAGGATCAGTAATGTAATGTAAGTACGCAGTGTCTGCACCAGCAGAATAGTGAGTGCAGCTCTGGAGTATAATACAGGAGGTAACTCAGGATCAGTACAGGATCAGTAATGTAATGTATGTACACAGTGACTGCACCAGTAGAATAGTGAGTGCAGCTCTGGAGTATAATACAGGATGTAACTCAGGATCAGTACAGGATCAGTAATGTAATGTATGTACACAGTGACTGCACCAGTAGAATAGTGAGTGCAGCTCTGGAGTATAATACAGGATGTAACTCAGGATCAGTAATGTATGTACACAGTGACTGCACCAGTAGAATGGTGAGTGCAGCTCTAGAGTATAATACAGGATGTAACTCTGGATCAGTAATGTAATGTATGTACACAGAGACTGCAACAGCAGAATAGTGAGTGCAGCTCTGGAGTATAATACAGGAGGTAACTCAGGATCCGTAATGTAATGTAATGTATGTACACAGTGACTGCACCAGCACAATAGTGAGTGCAGCTCTGGAGTATAATACAGAAGGAAAGTCAGGATCAGTAATGTATGTACACAGTGACTGTACCAGCAGAATAGTGAGTGCAGCTCTGGAGTATAATACAGGAGGTAACTCAGGATCAGTACAGGATCAGTAATGTAATGTATGTACACAGTGACTGCACCAGTAGAATAGTGAGTGCAGCTCTGGAGTATAATACAGGATGTAACTCAGGATCAGTAATGTAATGTATGTACACAGTGACTGCACCAGTAGAATAGTGAGTGCAGCTCTGGAGTATAATACAGGATGTAACTCAGGATCAGTAATGTAATGTATGTACACAGTGACTGCACCAGCAGAATAGTGAGTGCAGCTCTGGGGTATAATACAGGATGTAACTCAGGATCAGTAATGTAATGTATGCACACAGTGACTGCACCAGTAGAATAGTGAGTGCAGCTCTGGAGTATAATACAGGATGTAACTCAGGATCAGTAATGTAATGTATGTACACAGTGACTGTACCAGCAGAATAGTGAGTGCAGCTCTGGGGTATAATACAGGATGTAACTCAGGATCAGTAATGTAATGTATGTACACAGTGACTGTACCAGCAGAATAGTGAGTGCAGCTCTGGAGTATAATACCGGATGTAACTCAGGATCAGTAATTGTAAAGTATGTACACAGTGACTGCACCAGCAGAATAGTGAGTGCAGCTCTGGGGTATAATACAGGATGTAACTCAGGATCAGTAATGTAATGTATGTACACAGTGACTGTACCAGCAGAATAGTGAGTGCAGCTCTGGAGTATAATACAGGATGTAGCACAGGATGATTTCAGGTTAGTAATGTAATTGAGTACCATACGGATTATCCTCTGAAAGCTAAATATCCAGGATTTCAGACTGCAACATTTTACCTGCAATTTTACATTGATGTTATGACTATCAGAACAGGAGGAAGATTGCAGACTTAAACACAAAAAGGTCTTAAAAATCTTGGTGAATTTTATTACAGCATAGTTTCATGGTTCGGTTTATTTGCAGATGACCGGATGGGTCAAGTGAGATAATGTGTGTGTGATCCTGTAGACACAGCAGTGCCAGTGTCACACGTTCCAACGTCCTTCGTCCTTCCGTATGTAACAGAAATGAATACTTTGAGGGCATATTTGGTGCTTTGCTGTAATGCAGATGTGGAGTGAAGCATCCTGGGTATAGTTGGGGTCCTGGGTCAGGGCTGCGTCTCCTGTCATGTCTCTGGGATTGTTCTTGTATCTGTCATTCTGCATCTGCTGTTCCGGAGTCAATTATAATTTGCACAATGTCATTTAGCACTGATACGGCGACAGCTTGGATCCAGAATTGTCTTTTTATGGCGCATTGTGTTAAGTGTAATGTAAACGCCGCGTACTGCTTCCTCAGCGGCTTTATAATAGCCATGAAAATGGGAATGAAATAGGAGCTGGCAGAAATTTACATCATTATTTAAAATGCAAAAGAAAAGTGTGAAATGTTTATTGGCATCAACTAAAGAGAGCAGCGAAAAGACCAGACGTCTCATACAGCGCTGCAAGATGGAGGGCGGCGTACAGTAAAAACAGACAACAAGCCTAGAAATGTTAGATCACCGCTCTAATTGTGTATGGACATATTCATTCATTATTATCATATATTAGTATGTGACAGCAGCTAGCGCAAGAGAGAGTTATATAATGATAGACTATACCGCAATGTCACATAAGACAATGCAAAGTATCCCTTTTTTTTTTTGCAACATTTTGATTAAACGGTGTCTAGTCTGGAGCTGATTTCATTAGGCATTGCTTTAAAGAAAGGACAAGCACGTTTTTTCCCCCAGGCATTTTTTTGTTTTTAAAAAAACCTGCAGCGGAAAAAAGTACTCAAAACACTGAACATATGAGCAGTATAGTGGTTTTACAACAGAAATGGGAAAAAAAAATCTTTCACGTTATTATATTTTTATTTTTAAAAAAAACTGCAAAAAAACGTTGTCAAAATGTTTTTTTTAAGGGTTATTCTCAGACTTAAGTATAAGGGTATGTTGACTTCATGATGAAGGAAGTGTTCTGATACACGCGTCGGGGTGCGCGTTAAATGGACGTGGTGACCCTTCAAGCTACATGATCTATTTTATGTATTCCTCCACTATTGTATTGCACCTTATACAAAAGTCACTGTGGCTCTCTTTTCATATGATATAATAGCACATGGTTGTTTCCCTACACATGCACACTGCACTTTACATGGCAGTGATCTATTAACTAACCATTGTTTTATTTGAGATATTAATTTGTCTATGCACATTTCTTGTTCACAATATATTATGTTTTTATGCAAAGTTTTTTCACTTTCTAATATATGAGGAATGCATAATAGAATATGGTATATATAATTGGGTCCAATTTTTATTATCTTACAAATTCTTGTAAAGCTGTCCCCAAACGTGCACATTGTTTTTAATTGGTTTTTATATGAAACCACAAATATAATAAAGATTATCTATTAATTATATCCTGTCTGGTCGTTTCCGGTTGATAGGTCTTATGGTTGGTTAGTTTTTGATTTTTTTAAATCACTACTTTCACTGGACACTGGTGGTAGTTTATATAATTATTATTATAATAATTTATTTATTTGGTTATCACTATACATATATATAATACTACATCTGGTGTTAGTGTTTTTTCCTATCTCATTTAAAGGGGAACTTTTCATTCTGGTAATCACTCTTTAACCAGAATACAGTTGTCTTTTGATTTTTTTTTTTTTTTTTAAACTGACACTAGATCCAGGCTCTACCCCAGTGTGGTGGTGTTTCTGGGAAGTATAAGCCTGTCCGTTTCTTTTCCTTCTAGACATTCTTTCAATTTCCTAATTCTGCAGGATAAGTTATTCCTTCCTGTGGCCACCTCCATCATTAAGTAGTCTGAGAATAATAGCTGCACATGAACATTGAAGAGCATTGGCTCTGGGTGCTTATTGTGGGGTTTCATGGACACATTGTGGCCACGTGACATTACACCAGTCTTTCATTTTGACTGGTCCCAGTGCTACTGTGGCTCCTTATTGAATTAGATGACTTGCCCCTACTCCACATTCATCCACTGACCTCTTATACCGTGCCAGTGACCCTGTCACTATATATATATATATATATATATATATATATATATATATATAAAGGCAGATATGTGTCACTGCGCATAATGACATCAGTGATGTGAAACCAGAGTATTTTCCTCCAGCACACTACGTGTTGTTAGGGTTAAGTGAAAGTTGCATACATGGGTTTGTTTTGTGTGGACATCTATAAAGTGAATGGGAAGATGTCCACCTTATCTCCACCTGCATAGTCGGCACAGCCATGTGCTGACAGGACCTGTGTGATGTCACAGTCATGTGATCATGAAAAATGAGGATGAATGAACTCACGTAGATCAACATCCAACACTGCGGAGACACCATCACATGTTTCTCAACGCAGTGATGCTAGAGCAATGCCCCCATCCCTTATGGGAAATATGCAAAAACCAACAGCCTCGGAGACACCATCACATGTTTCTTAACGCAAGCAATGACTAGCCAGGTCTTTCCCCGGGAAGGAACAACCACGGGAAGGGCAGTCTCCAATGAAGGAAACCACCTATGCCAAAACTATGCCAAAACATGGTATCCATCCACAGACAGCTGTTTCGGGGTATTGCCCCTCATCAGTGTGGAGTAGGAAACTGGCTAGTAGGAGCAATGCCTAGTAGAAGACTGTGAAAAATGAGGATAAATGAACTCATGAAGATCAACATCCAACACTGCGGAGACACCATCACATGTTTCTCAACGCAGTGATTCTAGAGCAAAGCCCCCATCCCTTATGGGAAATATGTAAAAATATGCAAAACACAAGCCGCAGAGACACCATCACATGTTTCTCAACGCAGTGATGCTAGAGCAATGCCCCCATCCCTTATGGAAAATATGTAAAAATATGCAAAACACAAGCCGCAGAGACACCATCACATGTTTCTCAACGCAGTGATTCTAGAGCAATGCCCCCATCCCTTATGGGAAATATGCAAAAACATGTAAATCAACAGCCGCGGAGACACCATCACATGTTTCTCAACGCAAGCAATGACTAGCCAGGTCTTTCACCGGGAAGGAACAACCACGGGAAGGGCAGTCTCCAATGAAAGAAACCACCTATGTCATGTGATCAGTCACAAGGTCTGGGTTTAAATGGCTGGACTTGAGAAGCAGTCTGTGTGTTGTGGTTTGGAGAGGAAAAGACTCCAAAAGGTGGCTCCAGGTGACGCTGAAGACACATGATGGTCTGAGGAGGCGAATCCCTCAGACAGATGGACTTTGCTATACGTTATCTTTTTGTTATGCCAGAAAAGCCTTGTTTACTTTCCTAAACCCTGCTACAGTTTATACTGGTCCACCATAAACCAGCAGGTGTTTTACCACAAGAAGCGTTCCTGTGTCTACCTTGGGAAGCAGCTGAATGTGTCAACCCCTCGCAATATCTATGGTGAAAAACCCTCATTAAAGGATGTCTTAATTTCATCAATGAATTGTTCAAATGGATACTAATCGTAATGACTATGAAGTCCATGTTGGTAGCATGGGGTCGGAATGAGGATGACTCGCCGGCCATTAGTATCACTTAGTGCTGCTTCCCAGCTACTGCCGATGTCTCCAGCGTCTCATCTTATTGACTTTATGGTGTTATAGGAAAGCAAAGTCCTAAAGACAGAAGAGGAGAGTATCGCTGTGTGCCCAGTACATTGGCGCAGGAGTATACAGGGTTAGGCCATGTTTAGTATTTATAAGTCAAAACTAGGAGTGGAAAAATCAGAAGAAAAGTAGAATAGAAACAAGTCACCACTTCTGTATTATCACTACTCCTACCTTTGGCTTACAAATGCTAATGTGAAACACTGATCAAATACTGAACATGTGACTGGGGCCTTATCAAGCGTTCCAGCCACAATGTGGCAGGGGTATTCAATTTCCATTTCCAGCAGCCTGAATGTTATATGGATACATTGTAGCAATTACCAGAGAGCCGTGTGTTGCTGCTGATGTTTCGCTCACAGAGCATTGTCTACACAGGATCTAAGACACTTGCAGAGAGCAGGACTAGCGATTTAAAACATTGCTGCTTCTAATGGACCATTGTGCTCTGTCTCTGATGGCAAGCAGAGATCTTTATGCAAAATGGTGAGGAATTTGAAGCTAAATCTATTAAAACTGCAGAACTTCAGGTCTATAGTGATTAATCTTCATTTACATAAAGCAAATGTTTTGCATCAGGCTCAGCATCAGTCTCTTTCACGTACGCAGCGCTTTCCATTCTGAGATCTAAGCCCCTTGCCTGGCGGAAGATCTGCCATAACTTTTCTAAGTGCAAAGAATGAAAGTTGTATCTGGAGTAGCAGCTGCCGAGGATCCTCTGTGGGCACAGCCTGGGCATTGTGCGCCGTCCTCTGTGGGCACAGCCTGGTCATTTCTGCCTTCATCTGTCCTATTTCCAGACATTAACCTTGCAGTAATTGGCTGGTGCATTTCCTGTGCAGCCGCGGTGCGGAGCGCAAGGTTCCATGCAGAAGAAGTAATGGCTTTGTCCACATTTCCCCATCTCATTTATGTCCTCGCTGTGACATCTCCAAGATATGAGGGATCTGTTCACCGCAGCCAAATCCACCTCATTGAGTTCATAATAAAAGAAGTCCCAGCGCAGGACACAAAGCGCCTTTCACTGAGGATTTAGTGTGAGATGTGTGTGAGAGTAGACAATGGGACACATCGGAGAATTCAGCTGGACAGAAGCAAGCGTCTGCCGACGACTGATAACTGAGGGCAAGAAACAGAAGACATTCAAAGAAGAAAGTGTCATCAATCCTTAGGAAATTAAAGCATCAATGACCCCAGCAGTGGTCTGTGTATTGTGCTCCATGTACCCAATATTTTCAGCAATTCCAGCCTCCATCCCTCATACACGCAGTATCCCAATATTAGCCAATACTCTGACCCTATTCTGTACATACGACCTCCTTACTCCTAAATGCTAACATATATTTGCCCACGTTTCCCCCACCATACAACACAGAAGTCACAACTCCAAACACTACTCAATCCTAGCTACACCCAATCCAAGTTCCAATATTTCCATAACATGGTGTTCATGAATACTACGATACTCCCATATAACCCTCATTGACCTCAATATTCTACACTACTCCAACACCTCTATCCATACAGCCCAATATTAATATATGCTCCGCGATATACACTCATAGACCGTTGTGGCCTCTGATTGGCTGCAGGGCTTGTGTGACATAATGTGATGCGAGCCCCGGGAGAGTCAGTGCTGACACTAATGGAACCGCGCCTACATAGTTGGGGTAGTATAACTGTTATTTTGAAAGGGGGAAACATACTGATTGAAAAGGGGTTGTCTAGTGAACAACCCCTTTAAATACTGATAAAGGCCTGGAATTTAAGAAGGAACTGTAAATAATGTAAGACAAAGTGTGCAGCAGGCATAGGCTACAGCTGTAGCGGGAAGGGACATGAGTGACACCGGGCCTGGCTGGGGATAGTATGGAGCAATTCCTAGGGGGTGTACAGTCACTACAGACAATAGATTTTACACAAGACTTTTTCCCAAATCAAGCCTACTTCCAGCTCATAGTAGATGATAATGACCACACGCACACTGCAAGTGCCAGCATGCACACACTTCTAAGAACAGATTGGCTGCAGCAGTGCAATGAGCACAGTCCATTCATGGGGCACAGTTTCCGGGTATACGTACACTATAACATTACAGTTCCCTCTCCTGAAGTTCTCTCAAACTACTAAGTAGTGGAACTACAAGACCCAGCAGTATCTTGTCACACCTTGATGCAGCCACTCTGTGGTCATCCAGCATCCAGATTAAGGATGCCGCGTTCATGTGCCTGGGAGCTCTGGGAATGTGTGGCAGGATCCTGACCGGTCTGTAGACATGGTGCAATAAATACACTGAAAGTGTTCTGAGTGGGAAACGTTAATCATGTCACAAACCGCCAGAAAGTAAGAAAGTCGCTGAATGACAAAAGCACATTGTCACCCAAGATCACACGATGTGTTGTACTATCGCACCTATTACGCTGGCTGTACTCTGGACTGGAGGTGTACGCCACTAGAGGGAGCTATAACATACCTTCTCTAACAGATATTCTACATACTCCCACATTGAATAGTGGCATCAATGACAGAAAATGAAGAGAGTGGGTAATATATGCAGTAATACCCATCCTAACATTCCCCAACATCCAAACACTGTGCCATATGATTAATCATGGAAGACAAGGGACATGTGTGAATAATAGCACGGATGTTAGATACAGAATTAGTCTGTCTCAATGCACACATACAATCGGGGGGAGGACATGCTATTGGTGCAACGAGGTGCCCAAGAGGTAAGGGGCTCCACTTCCACCCCCAAAGCAAGACATAAAGGGGTACAGTACAATGAACTATTGGACCCACAAAGCCCACATACTGTTCTTGCACAGGGGCCATATTCTGTCTCTGTCCACCCCTGGAATAAAATCTTACCTAACATATTATTATCAAATGTCCCCAATCCCCATATAGTCATTCTGGGCCCAAAATCAGTGGCTGCCACTTATTAACCACCTGGACGACGTGATCGTCTGCTCCTTCCAGTCAAAGAGAATCTATGGGTGAATATAGAGGGCTACATAACACAACCATGTAAGTGTAAGGTACCCAGGGTGGTAGCCGTGGGCAAGCTGCTGCGCCTCCGCCCTGACACACAGTGTCCCAGTCCATCAGTGTTGTGCTGTGTACATTGCCCTCACTTGTGGGCCAGAGGCATCCGCTGTATCCACGTCCATAGTTAGAGGATCAGCCGCACACAGATCAGGGGGCACCCGATGCATTTTATCAAGTTCAATTTTACTGGACAGTTCAGATACATCAGTCTTTAACATGCAGTATCATGCACAGCACCCTCCAGTTCCATCAGCACAGTACATTTCAAGCATTCGCTTATGTTCAGCTCAGACTATCCCTAATCTAACAGCTCCTGTTAGCCCTAGGGATTACCCATCCGGCATCGCAGCACTCCTGAGATCCGCTACGTTTCCCTCACGCGGTTCCCTGTCCAACTTCCACTGTATGGAAGGGAGTAAGGCACATTTCTTAGAGCCTAGTCTGGCCGTAGCCCCCAGAAGTTGCAGGAATGTCCGTAGGAAATTTGATACGACCTCATACAGCCAGAGCAATATGTAGTACTTCACGTGCCTCCAGCCCACTGAAATTTAAACTTGGCCTTGTCGCTTACGAACTCTTTATCACTTCCCCTATCTGACTTAACCATGAAGTTGTTCCCTTTTCTACTTGCCCTAGCTCCTTTCAATACTGGGCTATTCCCAAGATATTAACTGTATCTTCCAAACTGTACTACAATAACTATCTCTATCCTAAGCACTAAACTATATCCCAAACTTTCCCGATACCTGAGCTGAATGTGCCAGAGTTACTTTTGCAGTACCCACAAAGCAGAATCTGTACCTATCACACTTTACATTAGGTACATTATACTCTATACATTTTACATTTCAACAACAGACAAGCTCCGCATGTGTTCCTCCTCTCTAACAGCCTTCAAACATGCAGCTGCAGGGACTCATCACTATTGATGTCAGCATTAAGTGGTGATGATGTCAGTATTGAGTGCTGATGTCAGTATCTAGTGGTGATGATGTCAATAATCTGGTGGTGATTTGAGTATCTGGTGATGATGTCACTAATTGGTGATGATGTCAGTAACTGGAGTGATGATTTCAATATCTATGTCACGGCTCTTTTGTTGGGTGTCTCAAGACCAGGGGCTCCTTCCCTGTTCCTAAGGCTAGGGGCGCCCTAACTGGCCCTGTTCTCCGGATTACTTCTGATGATGAAGATGCCGGAGCCACATACCTTGCCTTATCTCCTAAATCCACCCTCCGACGGTACCCTTCCCCCATCCCGGAAAGAGGGGAATAGTAGTGTTCTGTAATACACCAACCAGACTAACAAGGTATTAAGAACAGGAGTAACGAAAAATACCAAACATACAAATATACTCACACATACAGCAGGAATACACCGAGGAATGGAGGATGGGTAAAACCAAAGTAGGAGAAGAAAAGGAATTATCACACACTAGAAACCTAGCAAAAGTCACAAATCAATCCACCAAATGTCTTCTGTAATAACCACCTACAATCTCCAGTCATGCAGCATAAGCTAACTCAGGCAATGAGTGCTAGCCAGGACCCAGATCATATAAGAGATGGGAGTGACTAACTGCACAGCTGAGAGCCTTAATGCAGGAATGCTTCCAGGAGCTCTCAACTGAGCAGATTAACCCCCGCACTGCTAAAAGAAGCTGACACCATTTAATATGAAGGTGAAGTGCTTCTAATCAGTGCAGGAGTAGGAGAAATCAGACGCTGTGGTCTGGCTGCTCTCGGTCATGGTAAACCCATGACAATCTAGTGGTGATGATGTCAGGTATCTGGTGGTCATGATGTCAGTAATCTGGTGGTAATGTCAGAAATCTGGTGATGATGTTAGTAATCTGATGGTGGTGATATCAGTAATCTGATGGTGGTGATGTCAGTAAGCAGATGATGTCAGTAATCTGGTGGTGATTATGTCAGTAATCTAGTGGTGATGAGAATATTTAGCGGGTATGTCATTATCTGGTTGTTACTCACCTGTCCCTACTCTGGCACCCAGCTCTGTTCCCTCTGTATTGGGTTATGGTGGTAACTCTGCATTCTCTACTGATGTCTTCATCCAAGGCTTTTTATGGCTGACTCAGGCGGCTGCTTGTTGCCTGAGTATTGAGGTAGTATAGTACTCAACTACTGCATGTTTGTCAGTTTTAGCTACACCGTCCACTTAGCTGAAGCTCTAGCCATGTATCTACTTATCTCCTCAGCGACTCCTGACTTCTATCCAGCTGCCAGCATTTACTACCAAGCTCGGTCCGTCTTCTGGGGGCCTATAACGCTGCTGAATCAAGTTTCCAGATAACCAACTCCTCTCAACTATTCTTGGTGTTGTTCACATCTACAGCTGTATCATGTTATTTGAATATTCATTTGTTTTTGCTGTTCTAATACACCTGCCTCTTTAACTCAGCTGTGTCAAGTTTTCTGGTAACCAACTCATCTCGCCTATCCTGTCGCAGCCCATTCTTACAACCCCGCTGTTCCTGTGTGCCTCCTCCTGCACGATACCAGTTTTCCCATACACACATCTGTCTGCATTGTATCTAGTGCTTCCAGTTCCATTTGCCCATCTGCTGTTTTGCATAACCTGCTGAGCTGGTCTTGCCATATTCAGTAAGTCCAGCTCCGCTGCATCATCGCCTCTGCTCTGTGCTGCTCCTTTTAATCTATGGCTTAGAGAATCCACCTCACCAAGTCCGACCATGACACTGATGGTGATGTCAGTACTGGCGATGGTCAGTATCTGGTGACAGTGATGTTATTATTTGGTGGCGTCTCATCTCATCTGATTGAAATGATGCCTAATAAGCCGATAACTAATGAATGAGAGTTCAGCAGCAGAACATCTCTGTTCACATTGTGCTCAGTGATGTTTCAGACCTGACAACCTGATACAAATGTCACTGCCAAGCAATCTTTTGTCACAGACAAGTGTAGCGATCAGCAGGGAAGAACACAGCACATTTCAAGAGAAGCGATCAGCAGGGAAGAACACAGCACATTTCACCTATTACACCAGGGAGTGACCTGCACAAAACGAGCTGCACTTTTCGGCCTGGTAAATGCTGGCGGCGGGTTTACAGGTGACATTGGGCACTAATGAATGGGCATCTTAATATTGTGCACCCTCAGATCACCCGCTCCTCCGCACAGCTGCATCACCACACGTTTCTTCTGCTCCATGTGATTGTAGCTGTGGAGGCTTGTAAGAAAAAGATGATTCTTTTTCTGTGCAGATGGCAGCGCCTTGAGTAATTGAAGGAGTGGGAAGGTAACACGATGTAATAAGCATCTCGCAGACGCTGATCCCGCTGCTTGACAAATGTTTGCACAATAGAAAGAAAACACAAAGTATAAAAACCCATCTAGCACTCAGCGCAAGAGCGCCATTAATATCTCTAAGTAGAGGCACTGCATGTCCCTGTCATGTTTTATGCTTGGGGGCCAGGGGGGGCCATGTATGGTGGGGAAGATGGAAAGAATAATATCAGTCACCAGATAAAAGGCACCAAAGAACCAGTGGCCTCAGCTACATCTCTCCTAGGGTAAGTGCGAACGTTGCGGATTCGTGTGCAGAATTTTCCGCACGGAATCTGCTATTTTTGGCAGAATCCGCAGGTGAAAATCTGTGCGTTTTTCCTGCGGATTTCTTTTCCTGCGGATTCCTATAATGGAATGGGTGTAAAAACGCTGCGGAATCCGCACATAGAATTGACATGCTGCGGAAAATAAACCGCTTTGTTTCCGCGCTGATTTTTACACAGCATGTGCACAGCGGTTTTTATTTCCCATAGATTAACATTGTACTGTAAATCACTAGGAAATCTACAGCGGATCCGCAGCAAATCCGCATCGTGTGCACATACCCTTTAATGGCCGGGTCTTAAGAAGGATCACATGACCCCAGTGCAAACTTTGTGCCCCCCTTCCTTTCATTTTCCATGTGTATAGGTATTAATGTAAATCTGTGAGATAAAAGGAGAGATACAGGGCGCATCCACTGTGTGAAATCCGTATAAAACAATTAAAATTGTGGAACAGTAAGGAAGGTGCTCACCTATTGGGGTTGTGAGGAAGTCACAACACCCATGAACACTTAAGAAGCAGCAGCAAGTCTGCACAGGGTCCTAGGACAGAATTGCAGAAATGACGTGGAAGTGCAATAAGGACTGCGCTTGCTTCTGGTAGAGTAAAGGGTTCTTTATTCAGCCAACGCGTTTCCTGAGCCTGCTGGCTCACTTCATCAGGGCAGATTACATTGGAAGACAGTGAAACATACTTATAGACAAAAAAGGCGCCAATACAGGGTCAAACAGAATCAGCAAAGGTCAAAAAAAAACAAAAAAAAAAAAACAATGAAACTTTATTACAAGCATAAAAAAACAACACAAAGATAAGAGTATATATAGAAAAGAAAGAATAAAAATATGTAAAAGTACAAAAAATTAAAATATAAAACAGAGTGCTATGGATCACGGGGTTAAAACATGGCTATAGTTAAAAAAGGTGAGTCCTCAAGGGGTATTAGAACCTGGCTCATAAAATGCAAATGGAAGGTATTAGTCCACTAGACCATAAAGCTTGACTGTGGTGGTGTGAAGAGTAAATTGAGGGGTTAAAAACAATGAAATTACAAACATAGAAAACCCAACAATGAGTTTATATAGAAAAGAAAAAATAAAATTATGTAAAAGTACAAAAAATATGAAACAGAGTGCTAAGGATCACGAGGTTGAAACATGGCTATAGTTAAAAAAGGTTGAGTCCTCAAGGGGTATTAGAACCTGGCTCATGAAGTGCAAGTGCAGGCTATAAAGTGTGGACGTAAGGTATTAGTCCACTAGACCATTAAGCTTGAATGTAGTGTTGTGAAGAAAAAATCTTTTCCCCCTCTTCTATCAAATAAAAGCATCATTGATAATATTGAGGCCATAGGGACCAATTGTCTTTAATTTATAAATCCAGAGGTCTATTGGATTTATAAATTAAAGACAATTGGTCCCTATGGCCTCAATATTATCAATGATGCTTTTATTTGATAGAAGAGGGGGAAAAGATTTTTTCTTCACACCACTACAGTCAAGCTTAGTGGTCTAGTGGACTAATACCTTACGTCCACACTTTATAGCCTGCACTTGCATTTCATAAGCCAGGTTCTAATACCCCTTGAGGACTCAACCTTTTTTAACTATAGCCATGTTTCAACCTCGTGATCCTTAGCACTCTGTTTCATATTTTTTGTACTTTTACATAATTTTATTTTTTCTTTTCTATATAAACTCATTGTTGGGTTTTCTATGTTTGTAATTTCATTGTTTTTAACCCCTCAATTTACTCTTCACACCACCACAGTCAAGCTTTATGGTCTAGTGGACTAATACCTTCCATTTGCATTTTATGAGCCAGGTTCTAATACCCCTTGAGGACTCACCTTTTTTAACTATAGCCATGTTTTAACCCCGTGATCCATAGCACTCTGTTTTATATTTTAATTTTTTGTACTTTTACATATTTTTATTCTTTCTTTTCTATATATACTCTTATCTTTGTGTTGTTTTTTTATGCTTGTAATAAAGTTTCATTGTTTTTTTTTTTTTGTTTTTTTTTTACCTTTGCTGATTCTGTTTGACCCTGTATTGGCGCCTTTTTTGTCTATAAGTATGTTTCACTGTCTTCCAATGTAATCTGCCCTGATGAAGTGAGCCAGCAGGCTCAGGAAACACGTTGGCTGAATAAAGAACCGTTTACTCTACAAGAAGCAAGCGCAGTCCTTATTGCACTTCCACGTCATTTCTGCAATTAATGTAAATCTGAGCATATGAATGCAAATTGCAGCATTAACGGTTCCATGGCGGGTGCTGCTACCAGGCCACCATCACATGGCACCATTGGGCCCTGTTTACACATCGACTCGAGGTATTTCCACTTTGGATTTCTGCAGCAGATCTGCATGAGGTTTACCCCTCTTCATTTGGGCTAATTCTCAGCATTTCCATGCAGAATCGGTGGAAGTAAACCACATGCAACCTTTTTCCAGAGCAGATTTTTTTTTTCCCCACGATACAGCTAGAAATCTTGATGAAAAAATTCGATAGCACGTGAACAGAGCTGAAGAAACTCAAGGAGCATGCATGGGATACAGATTGGCATAGGTGCAGTTTTCGGTGCAGAATATGTGCCAAACTCTATGCCATATCCAATACATGTGAGCGGACCCTTGCTGATTTTGCCATAAGGTGATTTTGCTCCCCTACCTCCCCACTGCATGGTCACATATCCAAGGAAGGGGGTAAACAAAGTGATTTTTGAAAACTAATTGGGTGAGATATGATTAGAAATGAGTGCCGCCATCTCTCCAGTCTCTGAGCACAATGCACCAGGAGTAGATTCGTGCGGCTCATCCTGCAGCTCCGTCCTCGTCTGTTCTCCTGATTTCCATAAAACAATAACCAGACTTTAATTGATACATTTGTAGGAATCTTTGCACTTATCCCGTCACCTTCCAGTAATTTACGCGGCGACATCTCCTGGCCCTAAACCTCAGACATTCATTACTCCCATCATCTTCAGCCAAGCCCCTGTATGTTCATCATTGTAATGAACTTGTGCACTAATAAACAGGTTAATGTAATTTATGGCTGATAGGAAGAATAAATCTGCTGCGAAGAGCCTAATGTAATTGCATTTTCTGGAGAACACACTGACTGCAGGCAAGGAGACTTACAAGCTTCCCTGGAACAAAAAAAATTAAAAAAAAACTTTTGGAACCAAATTTTTTTTTTGTTAGGAAGTTATAAGGGTTAAAAGTTGACCAGCGATTTCTCATTTTTGCAACACCATTTTATTTTTACAGACCACATCACATTTGAAGTCACTTTGAGGGGTCTATATGATAGAATGGTGTCACTTTTGGGTATTTTCTAAAAACTGCACCCCTCATGGTGCTCAAAACCACATTCAAGAAGTTTATTAACCCTTCAGGTGCATCACAGGAAATTTTTGAATGTTGAAAAAAATTAAAATGAACATTTAACTTTTTTTTCACAAAAAAAATAATTCAGGTACAATTTTTTTTATTTCACCAAGGGTAACAGGAGAAATTGGACGCAAAAGTTATTGTGTAATTTGTCCTGAGTACGCTGATACCTGATATGTGGGGGGAGCCACTGTTTCTGCACATGGCAGAGCTCAGAATGGAAGGAGCGCCGTTTGACTTTTTTTAATGCAAAACTGGCTGGAATTCAGATGGGACGCCATGTCGCGTTTGGAGAGCCCCTAATGTGCCTAAACAGTGGAAACCCCCCACAAGTGACCCCATTTTGGAAACTAGACCCCCCCAAGGAACTTATCTAGATATTTGGTGAGAACTTTGAACCCCCAAGGGCTTCACAGAAGTTTATAACTTACAGCCGTAAAATAAAAAAAAAATCACATTTTTTCCACAAAAATGATCTTTTCATCCCCAATTTTTATTTTCCCAAGGGTAACAGGACCCCAAAAGTTATTGTGCAATTTGTCCTGAGTACGCTGATACCCCACATGTGGAGGTAAACCACTTTTTGGGCGCATGGCAGAGCTCGGAAGGGAAGCAGCGCCATTTGACTTTTTTGGCGGGAATTAGGATCGGACACCATGTCGCGTTTGGGAAGCACCTGATGTGCCTAAACAGTGGAAACCCCCCACACATGACACCCATTTTGGAAACTAGACCCCCCAAGGAACTTATCTAGATGTGTGGTGAGCACTTTGAGCCCCCAAGGGCTTCACAGAAGTTTATAACGCCCGGGTGTGAAAAGAACAAAAATCATATTTTTTCCACAAACATGATTTTTTAGTCCCCAATTTTTTTATTTTCCCAATGGTAGCAGGAGAAATTGGACCCAAAAGTTGTTGTCCAATTTTTCCTGAGTACTCTGATACCCCATATGTGGGAGAAAACTACTGTATGGGCACACATTGGGGCTCGGAAGGGAAGTAGTGATGTTTTGGAATGCAGATTTTGATGGAATGGTCTGCGGGTGTCATGTCGCGTTTGGAGAGCCCCTGATGTACCTAAACAGTGGAAACCCCCACAAGTGACCCCATTTTGGAAACTAGACCCCCCAAGGAACTTATCTAGATGTGTGGTGAGCACTTTGAACCCCCAAGTGCTTCACAGAAGTTTATAACGCCCGGGCGTGAAAATAAAAAAATCATATTTTTTTTCCACAAAAATTATATTTTTGCCCACAATTTTTTTTTATTCTCCTAAGGGCAACAGGAGAAATAGGACCCCAAAATTTGTTTTGCAATTTGTCCTGAGTAGGCTGATACCCCATATGTTGGGGTAAAACACAGTTTGGGCGCATGGCAGAGCTTGGAAGGGAAGGAGCACCGTTTGACTTTTTCAATGCAGAATTGGCTGGAATTGAGATCAGACGCCATGTTGCATTTGGAGAGCCCCCAATTCTAACTCCAACCCTAACCCCAACACACCCCTAACCCTAATCTCAGCCCTAACCCAAGCGGGAAAATGGAAATAAATCCTTTTTTTTAATTTTATTATTTTTCCCTAACTAAGGGGGTGGTAAAGGGGGGTTTGATTTACTATTTATGGCGGGTTTTTATGTTTGGCAGCTGTCATACGCTGTCATACGCTAAAAGACGCTTTTAATTGTAAAAATAGTTTTTGCATCACCACATTTTGAGAGCTATAATTTTTCCATATTTGACCCACCGAGTCATGTGAGGTCTTATTTTTTGCGATTTTTGGGACGCAAAATGAACAAAAACCAGCATTTCATGAATTTCTGTTGGGAGTGCGTTTACACCGTTCCATGTGTGGTAAAATTGATAAAGTGGTTTTATTCTTTGGGTCAGTACAATAACAGCGATACCTTATTTATGTCTTTTTATATGTTTTGGTGCTTTTTATGCAATGAAAACAATTTTATATAAAAAATTATTATTTTTGCATCGCTTTATTCTGCTAGCTATAACTTTTTAATTTTTTTGCTGATGATGTTGTATAGCAGCTCGTTTTTTGTGGGACAAGATGACGTTTTCAGTGGTACCATGGTTATTTATATTCGTCTTTTTGATCGGCGGTATGATAATAAAGCATTGTTTTTTGCTTTGTTTTTTATTTTTAAGGGGTTTGCTAAAGGGGTTAATTAATGGGACAGTTTTATAGGGCGGGTCATTACGAATGCGGCGATACTAAATATGTATACTTTTATTGTTTCGTTTTTTTTTATTTCCAAAAAATGAATTAGGGAATTTTTTTTATTATTATTTATTTAGCGATTTTTTTATAAATTATTTTTACCCTTTTTTTTTATTACTTTGTTATACTGTCCCGGGGGGGACATCAAAGTCAAGTGTCAGATCGCTGATCTGACACATCACACAGCGCTGTGACAGATCAGTGATCTGACAGGCGCTGCACAAGGCTTCCTCATGCCTGCACTCTGCAGGCACTGAGGAAGCAGCCTCCCTGCAGGCCCCCGTGGCCATATTGGATCTGGGGACATTGTGCTGCTGCGGGGGTCACAGGGAAGCACGGAGGGAGCCCCCTCCCTGCCGATGCTTCTCTAAACCCCTGGTACACTGCGATCACGTTTGATTGCAGTGTGCCAGGGGTTAACTTGTCAGGGGCGGTCCGTGACCACCCCTGACACATAGTGCCGAGTGTCAGCTGTGATAATCAGCTGACACCCGGCCGCGATCAGCGGTGCTCCCCCCCCGCGAGCGCCGATGATCGCGATGACGTACTATCCCGTCCCCGGTCATAGGGGCCCAGGTCCCGTGGACGGGATAGTATGTCAGATGTCAGGAAGGGGTTAACAGAAAGGAGGGCCCGGGTAGGATGACAGCGATGAGGGAGGAGATGTAAGATGGTGCAGAACTGTGAGTGAAAGTGATAAGTTTATAATGGACTCTGTAGTGGATGAGAAACCAGTGCAATGTCTGGCACAGAGTAGAGGCATCAGTGGAGCTGCTGGAGAGGAATATGATCCTGGCTACTGCATTAAGGATGAACTGGCGAGGGAAGAGTTTAGTAAGAAGGAGACCAAGACCGAGAGAGTTTCAGTAGTACAGATGAGAATAAATAAGAGCAATAGTAAGAGTTTTTGCAGAGTCAAAGTGAGAAAAGGTCAAATTCTAGAGCTCTAGAATTATGTATGTCTGTGCCAATGGTGATTAATCAAATTTATGTCAATCTCTCCTTGCTGTCAGTGATTGCTTACATTGGTGCAACTGTACAGATACACAGTTGAAAGTCTGCTACAGTTGTATCCAGTTCAAGGGGATTGACATGAACTAATCATTGTGAACTGCAGACTGACATATGGTACCTGCAGTGATACATTGTAACAAATTTGAAATTAGTGTGGGATGCCCTCACACCCAGGGCTGTGGGGTGCTCGGTATCGGGCCCGGTGGATCTCAATGGAAGTTGTCACGGTAGCGGTGACCCGGCCCGTGGCTCTGGGCGCCCATTGTAAATGGTCAATGTGAATGAATAAGTTGTGACGCCACCTGTGGTGTTCGGCAATGTAGATGTTAGGCCGACGCTGCAGACAGATCCTATGGGACAGATGGTGTGGTGCAGCAGTGATGGTATAGCCCTCCACAGGCAGGGCTGTAGTCCCAGGGAAGAGTAGAAATGGTGACACTTAGATGGTGTAGTGTCAGGCGCAGGGGAGGTAGCAGTGCCGGGCAGGTTGACGCAGGAATAAGTGGAGGACACCAGGGCATGTAGTTCCAAAGCTTTACTCACAGTCTGTCATACAAACAGGTGCCTGCTTCTGTGCCGTGTCCTCCGGGTCTGGGACTCAGTCAACCCCCAGGCCAGATGGAATACTCCTTTCCAACACTCCGCCAACTTGTGCCTTTCTGAACGTCTCCTCTTATAGTGCCTTTGAGTGAAGTACTCCTAGTACTGAGTTACACTGGAGTTCCTCCTGTCTGATGTTCCTATGAACTCTACTGGTACGGCAGACAGCTGTAGCCTGCTTCGGGGACTCCTTGCTACCAAGTCCTGGCTCACTATCCAGTTGCTGTTGTGCCCCCAAGTCTTGTGTAGGAATAAAGTGGTCACTACTTCTATTCCTCTGGTGTCTGCTGCAGGACCATTAGTATCCATACAACCTCGGGGACCGGGCCCCGGCCTTGCGCTTAGAACTTCTAGGAAGGGTTCTCTTCTCACCCACGTCCTCTGTTCTCTTTTACTCCTCACGTTCCGTACTAATCCTTTCTTTCTATGGAGAGTCAAGCTTTCAGTCTATGTTGCTCTCTCGTTCTCTCTTTCCCGTGCCAGCAGACCCAGATCACTGGGATCTGCTGCAGCACTCCCATCCATCTATCCCTCTCTCTAGGGATCTTCTTCTCTCCCCAATCAACTACTGACTCCTCACTTAAACTCTTCCCGCTCCTTGAAATGTAATCTAACTCCACCCACCTCCCAGCACGTTTCGTGTTCCAAGCAGGGAGCCACCAATAGGTGCTTTGCTATACTCCAAGCAGGGAGCCGCCGAAGGTGCTTTGCTACACTACTTTGTGGTGTGGGGTGCCGGTGTTGGAGCGTGGTCAGGAGTTTCCACCTTACCTGGATGGTGGGGCACCACACCTCAGGAGGAGGTGCAGTACCTCTGTGGCGACTGAGCCTCACCACATACCCCCCCATTAAACACAGAACATCCGCGGGCTGCAAGGCAAACAAAGTTGACAAACATGGGAACATACAAAATTTTTGCAATGCTTAGGCTAGTTTCACACTTGCTTTTTTTTGCAGCGCGTTTTTCCCGCAAAAAAACGCATTAAAAAAACGCATACAAATGCATACAAACGCTGCGTTTTTTTCAAGCATTTTTATGCGCATGCAGGAAAAAAACGCAGCGTTTTTGCGCGTTTGTATGCGTTTTTTGTGCGTTTGCGTTTTTTTACAGATTTTGGAAAAACCCCACAAAAATGAAAAAACAACCATTCAACAACACACAAGACCAATGGGACTTCATTGTGGGTGTGGTATGTTAATATATAGACCCTGTCTACAGTATTCTTCACATTTGCTTGATTCTTCTCGTGACCATGGATCTGCGCTGGAAGAGTTTTCACTTCAACTTGGATTTGGACATCGCGATGGCTCAGGCGTATGCAGTTGCTTGCCATGAACAAAGGAAGAGAGAGAGGCAGCGAAGACGGCGGCGTATGTGGATACATCCGATTGTTGAACTCCGGGAGAGCCGTGGGGCATACCACACCCTCTACAGCGAGCTACAGGCAAACCCGGAGAAATTTACAGATTATATCAGGATGTCCCACGAAAGTTTCATGGATTTGCTTGCTCGTGTCCAACAATCCATCCGGAGACAGGACACACAGCTCCGTCGTGCGATTCCTCCTGAGGAACGGCTACTGGTGACATTACGGTATGTTTTAAAAACCAAGGGGTGCGGTCTGATGGTTTTTTTTTTAATTTAGTATTCAAAACCATGGGTAATTAGTTTTCGTGAATGTACTAATATTTTATTTTATAGTTTTTTAAAATAATATACATAAATATTAATTTTACTTCTTTGTCTGTTCACAGATTCCTGGCGACTGGAGAAACCCTATCTTCACTACACTTCCAGTACCGTATTGGAATCTCTACCTTGTCTGGAATTGTTGCTGACACCTGCCGGGCTCTCTGGAATGTTCTTTGCCCAGAATTTATGCCCCTGCCCACCGCTGAAAAGTGGATGGAAATTGCTGACAAATTCTGGACAGTATGCAATTTTCCCAACTGTTTGGTAGCTGTTGATGGTAAACACATACGGATCATCAAACCCCAAAGAACGGGATCTGAGTACTATAATTACAAAAAGTACTTTTCAATAGTACTCATTGCGATTGCGGATGCCGGATGTATGTTTGTAGCAGTGGACATTGGAGCATTTGGCCGTGGTAATGACTCACAGGCTTTTAAAAACTCAGACATGGGCCGGAGGTTGTATGGCAACCAATTTAATTTCCCTATGCCACGGCCTCTTCCTCACACCGAAGCTCCGCCACTGCCCTTTGTAATGGTTGGCGATGAGGCTTTTCAAATGTGCGGAAACTTACTGAAACCCTACTCCAGCCGGGACTTGGACCACACCAAAAAAATATTTAATTACAGGCTGACCAGGGCCAGAAGAACTGTCGAGTGTGCTTTTGGGATTCTTGTTTCCAGATGGCGAATTCTGTGCACGGCCATTAATCTTAAACTTGAAACAGTCGATGAGGTGGTGAAGGCCTGTGTTCTACATAACTTTGTGATGGCTAAAGAGCACCCGACCTTTGAACTGGACGATGATGCTCCTAACCCATTGCCTGAATTCACTCAGCACACTCTCAGGTCATCCGTTGAAGTTGGCCAAATGAGGGACCAATTTGCGGCCTACTTTATTTCTGATGTAGGATGGGTGCACTGGCAAGATGAAATGGTGTAATGTTTTTGTTTGTTTATGGTAATAAAAAACCTTATTTGATACCATTACTGAGTGCACTATATTTTTTAAACTCCAATTTAATAAAAAACTTCCCATGTATAACTGAATTTTTTGATGTTCACACACCTGGGCAGGTAAATACACATATGAGTTAAAATGCAGCATTGCTAGTCTGCGTGAAATATATTGGAACGAGCAAAGCTGCAGGCCATGAATCAGGAAACCATTTTTTTTCAAGAGAAAATTGTGCAACTAGTTGAGAACAAAGTATGTGATTTTCTCAAAACACAACCCTCAAAACCCAACCCCAATGAAAGTCCATGGGGAATACAAGTCAGCATTGAGTGGATGAATGTAATCTGCTCCATTCCAACTTACAAGTTATTACACTAGGCCTTGGAATGACTATACTAGGCCGTGGTATTTCAAATATGAGTATAGTATGCCTTGGGCCTACTAGTATAGTCATATGTGAAATACCACGGCCTAGTATAGTCATAACAAGGCATACTCAATTTTTGCCAACTAGGATCTTGTTTCACGAAAAACAAACGGGTGAAACTTGAAACCAACAGTTTGCTTTTCATGAAACCAGATTCTAGTTGGTAAAAATAGAGTTATTACACTAGGCCTTGTAATGACTACACTAGGCCGTGGTATTTCAAATATGAGTATAGTAGGCCTTGGGGCTAGTAGTATAGTAATATGTGAAATACCACGGCCTAGTATAGTCATACCAAGGCCTACTGTAATAACTCGATTTTTAACAACTAGCATCTTGTTTCACAAAAAACAAACTGGTGAAACTAGAAAGAAACTTATTTTTAAGACAAGTTTCAACAGTTTGTTTTTCATGAAACCAGATTCTAGTTGGTAAAACTAGAGTTATTACACTAGGCCTTGGAATGACTATACTAGGCCGTGGTATTTCAAATATGAGTATAGTAGGCCTTGGGCCTACTAGTATAGTCATATGTGAAATACCACGGCCTAGTATAGTCATACCAAGGCCTACTGTAATAACTCGATTTTTAACAACTAGCATCTTGTTTCACAAAAAACAAACTGGTGAAACTAGAAAGAAACTTATTTTTAAGACAAGTTTCAACAGTTTGTTTTTCATGAAACCAGATCCAAGTTGGTAAAACTCGAGTTATTACACTAGGCCTTGGTATGACTATACTAGTCCGTGTTATTTCACATATGACTATACTAGGCCTTGGGTTGGTTTTTAACATGTATTTACCCATCAGTGTGTGTGAGCGGCGCAAACAACATTAATGAAACTTAGTAATGGTGAACCACAAATGTAAATTTATTTTTTATCCCAAAAATAAACCAAAAAATTATTTTTTCCGGCGTTTGGGGGCAGATGGTTTCAATTTGGGGGTGTGCAGGGAATATGCAACACTTGCTGTTGAAGACGGTGTTTGAGGGGAAGGGGCAACAAAACTTGTGGGGGAAGGTAGTCCAGTTAAGGGAATTAAACTAGGAACACTTGGAGGAGAGGAAATCTGTTCAGGTACATTAGTTGTAATGGCATGTCGCCGTAGGCTTGTGTGCCTGGACCGACTTTGGCCCAATGCCCGCCTTGAAAGATTTCGCCTTGAACTAGGGGCAAATATTGAGTGTAGGTCCCCCGTCTGCAGGTGTGGCTGCTGCTGCTGCTGAGGTGGCGGCTGCTGCTGCTGAGGTGGCGGCTGCTGCTGCTGAGGTGGCGGCTGCTGCTGAGGTGGCTGCTGCTGCTGAGGTGGTTGCTGCTGCTGAGGTGGTTGCTGCTGCTGCTGAGGTGGCTGCTGCTGCTGAGGTGGCTGCTGCTGCTGCTGAGGTGGCTGCTGCTGAGGTGGCTGCTGCTGCTGAGGTGGCTGCTGCTGCTGCTCTTCATTGTCAGTGCTCGTCCTTGCAGGAGGACTGGTGGCGGCAGTGATGGTCCAGGTTTGCAGAGTGGTGGTGGCAGGGCTACTACATGTTGTTGTAGCGGCAGGGCTGTTCCATGTTTGCCTAGTGGTGGCTGAGCTCCACGCATGCATGGGAGTGGCGGTGGTGCTCCAGACAGGAGCAGCGCTTGCCATGGTGGTGTCGGTGAAGTGACCAGCTGCACTCACTCTTGAATAGAGGTGTCCGTGCAGTGGTATGCAGCACAAGTCGGTAGTGAGGTGAAGCGAGTCAATGGTGGCACAGGTGGAAAGGACACCACTGACTGCTGACCGTACCGATTATGCTGCATAGCCTGCAAGAAAGCATTGTTGCAGGCCTGCAGCACATTCAGCTGTTGATCAGGACTAAGGTGTTCCGCCATGCCCTTTTCAATCTTACTAAAAAAATGGTGTGCTGGTCTGTTGAGGTCGGCCTCCAGACGGTCAAGGCGCTGTTCTACAGAATTGAAGCGGTGTTCAAAGTGGTTAAAACCACGTTCCATGAGTGCAAAACCGCTTTCAACTCTGTCGGACAGTGACTTGAGGCTGGAATTAAATGTCTCGCTCAAATGCATAAACTCGGGCAAGACATTCCTGTCCAAGGCCCTCTGCCGCTGGCGGGTAGTGCCCGCATAACCAGTGGCAGAGACCTGGGACAGGGGAACACCTGATGGCCCAGCTTCCTGGTCACCAGCTGTGTGTGTGGTTGACCTGCAAGGTGCTTCCTGGCTGTCGGATGGCTGGGACGGGTCAGAGGACGTCCGAGGAAGGACCGCTCCAGGGCCAGGTTGCAGGGTGCTGCTCCAGGTGCTGTTGAAGAAAGGAAAATCATTACTACCATGCCTTTACAAGAAGCATCAGCTGTGGATTAGAAAAACACAGATTAATAAAAATAAAAACCCAAAATTTATAATACTTACGATCTCGTGGCAAGGACCGGTCTTAGGAACTGCAACGCGTGATAGTGACGGTATCTAGTTCTGGTCCTTGACGCAGATCCACTGCGAACCTGGCCCTCAGCACGAACATCACTGTTGAAGCGGTCCTTGATCGAACGCCAACGTGTTCGGACTTTGTCCACTGTTGATAAAAAAAAAACAGTGCCGTCAAGGACAACAGTCACTGCGGCACAATGTAGCAATACAATACTCAAAGCAGTCACTGTAGACCCCGATGACACTGTTGGGTTTCCTGCTAGAATACACCTAGCACGAAACCCAACAGTGCCGTCACGGCCAACAGTCACTGCGGCACAATGTAGCAATACAATACTCAAAGCAGTCACTGTAGACCCCAATGACACTGTTGGTTTTCCTGCTAGAATACACCTAGCACGAAACCCAACAGTGCCGTCAAGGACAACAGTCACTGCGGCACAATGTAGCAATACAATACTAAAAGCAGTTACTGTAGACCCCGATGACACTGTTGGGTTTCCTGCTAGAATACACCTAGCACGAAACCCAACAGTGCCGTCAAGGACAACAGTCACTGCGGCACAATGTAGCAATACAATACTCAAAGCAGTCACTGTAGACCCCGATTACACTGTTGGGTTTCCTGCTAGAATATGCCTAGCACGAAACCCAACAGTGCCATCAAGGACAACAGTCACTGCGGCACAATACAGAGCAGGGAAATACTCACTAAACGCCTTTTTGGAGGATGCTGTGGCGCTGTCCCAGCCATCCATCAACGCTGCGGCCACCTCATTCCATAGCCGCCGGGTCACCACAATGTCCTTGTGCAGCCGGTCACGGCTGTCCCACAACGGCGAACGCTCCTGGACCAGGCTGATGAGCTGCTCATTATCCAGGTAGACGTCTTCATCCCGTTGTGGAACCTAGACAAAACACATTCATTAGAATAATCAAATTTAAATTGAATAAAAAGTTACAAAAAAAGAAACATAAAAAAGAGTAAAAATAGAAGATAAAAAATAAAGAACATTACAAATCATTTGATACTTACATTCCGTATCACCACCGGGACTTGGCTTCGCTGCTCCTGCTCTTCGCCCTCACTAGTCCCGTCCGCAGAAGATGATAATGACGATGTCTTAAAAAAGTTGAAAAAAACGTAAGAGATTTGGAGAAGCAGCAGATATACTTACCAGATGCACGAAAATAATCACCTCACGGTCTGCTTGCGCCAATTCCTGCCGCGATGGGGAATACTCTGATTCTGAAGACATACTGCATGTAAAAATAATAAAAATCATTAGTACATACATAATTTAAAAGGACAGGCATATAATGTAATATACTCACATTCTTCGCTGATATAATGGGTTCTTGGTTGACTGTCTGCTCTTCAATCTGTCAGTGTAGTAGTGGCAGAGTTTTGGCAGGCACCTCCTTTATATAGACTTTTTTTTTTTGACTTTAGAAGATTATAACTAGGACAACAAGTGGACACCACCAAAAAAACGCAGCGCTAAAAAAACGCATACCTGCGCATGCCAGTGCGCACGTATGCGCATCCATAGGCTATAATGGCCATTTTTAGCGCAAAACGTGCGCATACGTGCGCATGCGCTTTTTTCCAGGGCCAAAAAATGCAACATGCTGCGTCTGGAAAATACCAACGCACACCCCAAAAAAACGCAGCGCATGAAAATCGCATACATGCGCTTACCAGCGCGCAGGTATGCGCACCCATGTTAAATATAGGGGAAAAAACGCATGCGCACGTATGCGTTTTTTTCCAGCGCAAAAAAACGCAAATGTGAAACCAGCCTTAGTAAACAATTCTTATCTAATCTTCTCAATGTGAGAGGCACTCATTCTTGAACGTTGCAAACAATTCTTACTTACCTGTCTAAAGTCTTAATTCAAAAGTGCAAGTTTCATCATCAACATATTTCTTCATCTTTCCTTTTTCACATTTTCTACTTTTCTGTCATTAGCTTAAAGTGACAGCCGCTGATACCTGGTTCATCACCTACATTTTCCAAATCTTCATTCTCCATTCAAATCTCTCATCTCTATTAAAACATTCCTAAATCTGATATAAAAGCTATCATAAGACACATTATCAAATACTTCACATTAAAACTTTCAATAATTCTTATAAGTGCTGGACACCGCTCCCAGCCAGGATCTCTTGCAGTGTCCTTTGATTGGACTCATGCTCCAGATGAGGTAGACCTTATCTTCGCAAAGTGTCTATGTAAAACCAAGAGAGGGCACCTAAAGAGGTGCAACTATTTACAAACACAGTTCTGGATCATTCAGCGTCCATGATCTCCACAGTTCCAAATGAAGAAATGCTGCCAATCAAACTGGGCAACAAAAGTGCGAACAGAAAAACATGATGAACAAAATTAGAAAAAAAAGGCACAATGGTGCAAATACCTTCCTGGGCAACAAAGTTAGTTATTGTGCAGGTTCTGGCTTGTTGTCCCCTCCTGGGGTTCTGGAAGCTGTTGACTTGGGCTGTTTCCAGGCGAGATGCCTTGGGTGTCTTCATCCTGTTGCTGACGGTCTACCACTGGTTCAGTAGGAGCAGCCGGTACCAAGGGAGAGCATTCCTCATTGGCGGGTGGTCTTGCTGCTCGGGTACGAGGTCGGACATCTGGGGAAGCCACAGCCTGTTGGCGCTGATAGGCGACTACACGGGGACTCGGTAGCCAAGGGATCTCGACATCCCTAAGTGACCTAGACTCGTCCCAGCCCTCAAGGCATCGGATCATGCGTGCCTGTTCCAGCCGTACCCTCCTCAGCAGGGATCTCCTACACCTCCCCATCTCTGACAGTCTAGTGCCCCCGGACAGTTCGTCCAACATCCCCATTTCAAGTTCCAGCAGACCCACCTCTGACAGTGTGAATTCAGAGGGCAACCCGTTAAGAGGACCGGGATATATACCTGATACCTCCTGGCGGTGCAACCTCGGGTCCGGTACAGGCACAGTGCGGCTCCTGGTGGCAGTGGGGGTAGCAGATGGTGACTCCCTGTCCGCGGGGGTCTCTGGTGGGACCTGCGCAGCCGTGTCAGGTCCAGACGGGAACTCCTCTTCGGCTCCCAAAGCCTCATACAACCCCTCCGGTGGTGGCGGCAGAGAGGGGGCTATAGGTGCTGCCGGCAGTATGGCAGCGGTTGCAAGTTCCATGGAGTCCGCCTGGGGGAGATCCGGTGCGGCGGCGACGGGTACCGGTGTTGCGGGTACCACCAGTGTAGGCCCCTCCTGGGCGTGCTGCCAGTTCATCCTCCATAACGCCTCCTGCCTCAGCTGCAGATGGTATGTCAGCCGGGTAATCTCTTCTTCCAGCTGCTGGCGGTTAATCTCAGGAATTGGGTTGGAGCCTTCAGCCATGGCGCCGGGGAGGTCCGACTCAACCTCCGCGCGCTCTACAGGCCTCCTCCCTTCTCCTTCCAAGATGGCGTTCTGGCGTTCTTCTTTCTGTCTGAGCTCTTTTCCCACCACTGGCCTTCGCCCCTCCTTCTGAGGGTGGCGTCTTTTTCCTTTTCCTCCATACCAAGCCAGTACACGAACCCCTCGGGGGCTGGGCCATGTTGCAGTTGCATAGAAGTTCAGACGGGGAGGCCCAGAACAGTTCGCGGTCTTTTCTTAAGACCACCCATGTTGTCACGCCCTTCTTCACCTCGCCAGCGGCCATTTTTAGCGTTCATTTTACAGTTCATCAAATAGGGTCTTCGGCACATTTCCACAAACTTTTAAGCTCAATAAATCGTAGGCACACAGAACCCGATGGCATTGGGTTTCGTCATCCTGTTCGTGACGCCAAGTTGGGACACCCTCACACCCAGGGCTGTGGGGTACTCGGTACCGGGCCTGGTGGATCTCAATGGAAGTTGTCACGGTAGCGGTGACCCGGCCCGTGGCCCTGGGCGCCCATTGTAAATGTTCAATGTGAATGAATAAGCTGTGACGCCACCTGTGGTGTTCGGCAATGTAGATGTTAGGCCGACGCTGCAGACAGATCCTATGGGACAGATGGTGTGGTGCAGCAGTGATGGTATAGCCCTCCACAGGCAGGGCTGTAGTCCCAGGGAAGAGTAGATATGGTGACACTTAGATGGTGTAGTGTCAGGCGCAGGGGAGGTAGCAGTGCCGGGCAGGTTGATGCAGGAATAAGTGGAGGACACCAGGGCATGTAGTTCCAAAGCTTTACTCACAGTCTGTCGTACAAACAGGTGCCTGCTTCTGTGCCGTGTCCTCCGGGTCTGGGACTCAGTCAACCCCCAGGCCAGATGGAATACTCCTTTCCAACACTCCGCCAACTTGTGCCTTTCTGAACGTCTCCTCTTATAGCGCCTTTGAGTGAAGTACTCCTAGTACTGAGTTACACTGGAGTTCCTCCTGTCTGATGTTCCTATGAACTCTACTGGTACAGCAGACAGCTGTAGCCTGCTTCGGGGACTCCTTGCTACCAAGTCCTGGCTCACTATCCAGTTGCTGTTGTGCCCCCAAGTCTTGTGTAGAAATAAAGTGGTCACTACTTCTATTCCTCCGGTGTCTGCTGCAGGACCATTAGTATCCGTACAACCTCGGGGACCGGGCCCCGGCCTTGCGCTTAGAACTTCTAGGAAGGGATCTCTTCTCACCCACGTCTTCTGTTCTCTTTTACGCCTCACGTTCTGTACTAATCCTTTCTCTCTATGGAGAGTCAAGCTTTCAGTCTATGTTGCTCTCTCGATCTCTCTTTCCCGTGCCAGCAGACCCAGATCACTGGGATCTGCTGCAGCACTCCCATCCATCTATACCTCTCTCTAGGGATCTTCTTCTCTCCCCAATCAACAACTGACTCCTCACTTAAACTCTTCCCGCTCCTTGAAATGTAATCTAACTCCACCCACCTTCCAGCACGTTTCGTGTTCCAAGCAGGGAGCCACCAATAGGTGCTTTGCTATACTCCAAGCAGGGAGCCGCCGAAGGTGCTTTGCTACACTACTTTGTGGTGTGGGGTTCAGGTGTTGGAGCGTGGTCAGGAGTTTCCACCTTACCTGGATGGTGGGGCACCACACCTCAGGAGGAGATGCAGTACCTCTGTGGCGACTGAGCCTCAGGGGCGCCACAAGTGCAGCTGATGTTTGGTTTACATAGGACTGTCTGTACCTTTATTCCTTTTGCACCCCCTTTAATATTTGTATTTCCTCTTCTTGCTACTGGGAGTGATCAGATTTCTATGATTAGTGGACTGCTGTTCATCGGATTTATGGTACAAGCATAGTAGCAGTAGTGGAGGGTGGACATGAAATTGGTGCAACCTATGCAGCACACAGGGGCCCAAGTGGTGAGGGGGCCACATCCAGCTCCAAAGTAGGTGGAATTTTGCATTATGATGAGCGATTGGACTTCAAAGGGCTCTTATACTGTGATTGCACTGGAGACCTTTTCCTTCAGTGTCCACTGGTGATGCATACGGTACTATACATAGAGCAGAGATGGAGGTCAATTGCATAGTTCTCAATATATTGCCATTTGACTCTGGTTTTTTTTCTTACCATAAGACATTTTCTTCCCAAACTTTTGTGACTTTTCTGCAATGTGGATCAGAAAACTTGGGTTTTACCGTCCACAGAGGGTGAAAGGGTTAAAGCTTTCTCTTTGATAGCTCTAATAACAGGAGTGTGGCAGGTTCTGGAGGTCTCGCATATACCCTAAGTGTACGAGTAGAAACTATTTCTGACAATAAGGTTTGTACGCTGCATTATACTCCCCTCAGCCCATAGGGTCCCTTCCAGAGCGCCCGCCGCAGGCTACATCTGCCTTTGTTCTGCTGTCTGCTCTAATCAGGAGCATTTTGTTCTGAGTGCATTGTGACTTTCACTGATAAAACACAAAGAAACGCGCTATGTTCACTGCCACACGAACAGATAAGATGTTTTCCTAATGATTATTTAGAAATTAGAACCGTATCAAAGTCGGGTAACAGCGACATGAAATGACATCGGCGCGGTCAGGCCACTACGTGGACACTTCGCTCCATCTGCATCTGAATGGGTTATAAATGTCCTCAATTAGAGGGAGTCTGATGTCTGAAAGGGAAAAGCACCAAAACAAATTGAGCAATCTGGAAACATTGTATCCTTTGCAAATGTATCCAGTCAGCGCTCATCATGAACAGAGGAAGGGGCGATATCACCTGAAGGTCGTGAGGAGTGAATGCTCCAGCGCAGAAGAAGTTGTAGGCTTGCAGATGGGAAGGTTGTGGATGGAGTGTATGTGTCACTGAGGGGCCAAGCCTCGGTGATGATGATGGTGAGAAGGCTACAGCATGATAGGTGCTGTCTTGTTAATGGGCCCAGAAATTTGGGTCCGGGTTTTAGGAACGACTGGAAGCAACTGGTCATTCCCCTCCTCCAATTCAGTAGGTGCAGCTGGCAAAAAACTCAGCTGAGCTCCATAAGAGTCTCAGAATAAAGGTGGGAGCACCTCTGGGACTAGAGTCTAGGTGTACAAAGACCTAGTGTGTGCTCCTCAGATTCTGCTACAGCCTGACTATTTGACTTCAGCTTTGAGCGACTGAACAGCTCTGGATTTCGTACAGCTGTATGGACTCTTTGTTTTCATTTATTTTACCTTTATGTCAGAGGAAGGCAATTTGTTTCATTTTTCCTTGAAGTTTGAGCTGCAATAAAACTTCCTGGTTTCCCACAAAGAGATTTTGTACCTGTGTGAACGCTACCAGCTGCCGGGAAGTGAGTGAATCCCTACAATGTTTACATCTTTACATACTCTCTACATGCCTCCAGAGCTGCATTCACAATTCTGTTGGTTGACTTTGAAAATAGACTAAAGGAATTTAAAGATCTGTCCGCTCTCCTGACTTGTCTGTTTTACTGAATGTTATTATTCCCTGCAAAATTATAATGTGCAGCATCTTTTCTTACATCTCTGTGTTGTGCTGTTACTCTGTTATTCCTCTGGGAAATAAAGACACTGAAAGCTAGGTGTTAGCAGTTGTGGCTGGTGCGTCTGTGCAGGGATACGTCCCTTTTGACAGAACTGGTAACACACAGCTGTCAATTTATTCATAAACTTCTAGGAGAATCATTCAAAAATTAAGCACTAATCATAGAATCATAGAATCATAGAATCATAGAATCGTAGAGTTGGAAGGGACCTCCTGGGCCATCTGGTCCAACCCCCTGCTCAAAGCAGGATTCGCTAAATCATCCCAGTCAGATGTCTGTCCAGCCTCTGTTTGAAGACTTCCATTGAAGGAGAACTCACCACTTCTCGTGGCAGCCTGTTCCACTCATTGATCACTCTAACTGTCAAAAAGTTTTTTCTAATATCTAATCTGTGTCTCTTCCCATTCAGTTTCATCCCATTGCTTCTAGTCTTTCCTTGTGCAAATGAGAATAAAGTTGATCCTTCTACAATGTGACAGCTCTTTAGATATTTGTAGACAGCTATTAAGTCTCCTCTCAGTCTTCTCTTTTGCAAACTAAACATTCCCAAATCCTGCAACCTTTCCTCATAAGACAGGGTTTGCAGACCGGTCACCATTCTGGTCGCTCTTTTCTGAACTTGCTCCAGTTTGTTGATGTCTTTTTTAAAATGTGGTGCCCAAAACTGGACACAATATTCCAGATGAGGTCTGACCAAAGAGGAGTAGAGGGAAATAATGACTTCACGTGATCTAGACTGTATGCTTCTGTTAATACATCCTAGAATTGCATTTGCCTTTTTTGCTGCTGCATCACACTGTTGACTCATATTCAGTCTGTGATCTATTAGTATACCCAAGTCTTTTTCACATGTGCTGTCACTTAGCCCTATTCCTCCCATTCTATATATGCTTTTTTCATTTTTATTGCCCAGATGTAGTACTTTGCATTTCTCCCTGTTAAAAACCATTCTGTTAGTTGCTGCCCACTTCTCCAGTTTATTTAAATCTTTTTGAATCATCTCTCTCTCCTCTCTAGTATTAGCTATCCCTCCTAGCTTTGTGTCATCAGCAAATTTAATCAGTTTACCCTCAATTCCTTCATCTAAATCGTTGATAAAGATGTTGAACAATACAGGGCCCAGGACAGAGCCCTGTGGTACCCCACTTGAGACATTCTTCCAACTGGATGTGCAGCCATTTACGACCACTCTTTGGGTCCGATCACTAAGCCAGTTATGAATCCACCTAACAGTTGCCTTGTCCATTCCATACTTAGTCATTTTTTCAATAAGGATTGTATGAGAGACTTTGTCAAATGCTTTGCTGAAGTCAAGATATACTGCAGCAAAGCAAAATTACTAGAACTGAACATGGGGCTCGAAGTTAACATTGTGATCAGGTTGTATATTACCACTGCCATGCAAATCCCTGCAGTTGGCCTCTGTTCTGCTAGGGGTAGCGCTGCACGGTGACCACCGCTGTGACATGCGGCCAAGTCCGCACAACTCTGGGTTACTGCACCCCATAGGCACAGCAACAATGAGCACCGTAAGGCCCAAATGCCAAATATACTGATCGGAAAACTCACCTCCCAAGGGGTTGCATGCGCCTGAGAGCGAGTCTGCAGGACCCTGTTTTCAGTCTCTTGCTGATTTGAAATCACCTGAGCTGAATGAGTGGCATTCTGGTATCAACAACAAAAAAATGGTGACAAACCATGCAATATACTATTTGTAGAAAAAAAGACATCCACATATTATAAATTGGTGGACACAGCACAGTGCTACACCTAATAGGACATGATGGGCCCACTGCAGAGGTTCACCGTGACACATGGATCACAATGTTAACTAAGAACTCCCATGTCAGCTTTGAAAATGTTACTGAAACTCAGTAGATCACTGTTAGAGAAACAAGGGGGCAATCCAAGAGCAACAGGGTCCTAACGGATGCGGCAACTGCTCGCCTAACCCGGTTGTGTAAATCACACAAAGGGTTCGGAAGATAGTAGTGCCAGGTGCTGCAACACCATCAGGCTGGAGAATCCAACATAACAGTCAAGTAGAAGAAAAAAGTTGGTAAAACTGCGCTGCTGCTTCTGTAGTCACAATAAGGACGACAGATGCAGTTTCAAATCATCCATTCTGTTTTAACCTCTACAGGACACTTAATCAGGGGAGCGACTAGTCCTCTTGATGTAGTTCTTGTAGTTCTCCAAGTGTGCTAACAAGGAAACGTGTCAAGATGGAACCACATATGGGATCTTTATTGTGACTCCAGGAGCGGCAGCGCAGTTTTACAACTGATTTTTTGTACTTGCAGTAGATCCCTGTATTATATGATGTATAGTCCATGGATTTCACTACAGTTACAGTAAAAATGATGACTAATATTGACACCGCAGGCCAAAATAGTTTTGTTTTTGTCCCCCAACTTTCTTCTAAAGGTTTTGTTACCCAACAGTAAAGTATCAGGACTAGTGACGAGCGAGTATACTTGTTGCTCGGGTTTTCCCAAGCATGTTTGGGTGTCCTCCGAGTATTTTGGCATGCTCAGAGATTTAGTTTTTGTTGATGCAGCTGCATGATTTATGGCTGCTAGACAGCTTGAATACATGTGGGGAATGCCTGTTTATTAGGGAATTCCCATGTGTATTCAGGCTGGCTAGCAGCCACAAATCATGCAGCTGAGGCGACAGATACTAAATCTCCGAGCACGCCAAAATACTCAGAGATCACCCGAGCAACGAGTATACTTGCTCATCACTAGTAGTAAATGCTGGCTGCTGGATACCCTAACAAACAGGCAATCTCCAAATGTATTCAGGCTGTCTAGCAGCCGCAAATCATGCAGCTGCGTTGATAAAAACTAAATCTTCGAGCATGCCAAAATACTCGGAGGACACCCGAGCATGCTCAGGAAAACCCGAGCAACGAGTATACTCACTCATCACTATTCAGGACCAACCAGAGCTAGGGCCCCTCCCTCCAAGGGCCCCATTAAAGCTGCTTTTGCTCTGGCCTCTTATGTTTGCATTGAGGGTCCGGCTCACACTCTCCTCCAGGTAGATGAATTTCTTCCATGTCTCCTCATCCAGTGCTGAAATGACTGGAGGAGCCATTGAGAACTCAGCGTTTTGACTTCCAAGATCCTTGATGTTTCTTGGTGCAGACTTGGAGCATCAATAAATCATGGAATCTCCGAAAATAGACCATGATCTTGCCGAGAGGTATAAGGAGAGCGCAGCGTCTGTAATGAAGAGAACAGCTGAAGCCCACCACTATTCAGAGCTCACAGAATGGATGCACTCCCTGCAGGCACTGAGACCCTGCAGGAGACCTTCAGAGGTGACTTACAGTGAAAGAAATGATGGAGACGTCTCCCCATATCAGACATTGATAAAATCTCCCCAATTCAATCACCACTACACTGCAAAAAAAAAGCAACAGCAAATGACAGACGATGAAAAGTAATGATCCCTTGTGAGGCAGGAAAGTGTTCAGAGCAGTTGTCACTTCCCCTCCCCCACCTCATATAAAATGCATTACTCAGCAGGGGGCGATAATGAGCTCAGAGAATAAAAAATCTGTCCTTTATCCTGTGGCCTGATGGGAGAATACGGAATAAAAAGTGATATATCAACAGTTGTAATAATAGTCTGCTAATACAATGAGGACACTGATAGGAACTGTCCGGTGATCTGCAGATCATGCTCCGGTGCCTGCTTTTGGTGCTGTCAGAATGTCACATTGTGGTCCACAAACCTCTTTATTGTATCCTCTTTCAGACAGTGAAGCAGCCTTAAGATGTGAGATTTCTGTACAGGTGTCCAGGAGCAGCGCTCGTGTCTGCAGATTTATAAGATTCTCACCGAGAAAGAAAAGAAGACAATAAAGGCATCAATTTATATCAAAAAAGCAAAGGAAAAGGCCATAAACTGTGCAAATGAAAGGACAAGGGATCGGATCCTGGGATTATTTTCTTCAAATATATGTTGTTCGGTTTATGGGAAAATCCATAGCTGACAGAATTACTTAGATCAAACACTCCCTGGTCTTCGCACCCCAAACTGAGACCCCACAAGCCTCAGATGCCTCATGTCATGTCACAAATTCAGTCACACACAATATAACAGTCTGCATAATGTGAATAGTGTAGGGCACTGCTGTATCCAATCCTACCCTGTGTGACACTGACTGCTGAGCCGTGTATCTAATCCTATTCTGTGTGATACTGTCTGCTGAGCCATGTATCTAATCCTTTCCTGAGTGATACTGAATGGGATATGGGATATGGGATATAGAATGGGAGGAATAGGGCTAAGTGACAGCACATGTGAAAAAGACTTGGGTATACTAATAGATCACAGACTGAATATGAGTCAACAGTGTGATGCAGCAGCAAAAAAGGCAAATGCAATTCTAGGATGTATTAACAGAAGCATACAGTCTAGATCACGTGAAGTCATTATTTCACTCTACTCCTCTTTGGTCAGACCTCATCTGGAATATTGTGTCCAGTTTTGGGCGCCACATTTTAAAAAAGACATCAACAAACTGGAGCAAGTTCAGAAAAGAGCGACCAGAATGGTGACCGGTCTGCAAACCCTGTCTTATGAGGAAAGGTTGCAGGATTTGGGAATGTTTAGTTTGCAAAAGAGAAGACTGAGAGGAGACTTAATAGCTGTCTACAAATATCTAAAGGGCTGTCTCATTGTAGAAGGATCAACTTTATTCTCATTTGCACAAGGAAAGACTAGAAGCAATGGGATGAAACTGAATGGGAGGAGACACAGATTAGATATTAGAAAAAACTTTTTGACAGAGTGATCAATGAGTGGAACAGGCTGCCACGAGAAGTGGTGAGTTCTCCTTCAATGGAAGTCTTCAAACAGAGGCTGGACAGACATCTGACTGGGATGATTTAGCGAATCCTGCTTTGAGCAGGGGGTTGGACCAGATGGCCCAGGAGGTCCCTTCCAACTCTACGATTCTATTCTATGATTCTATGAACTGTGTGCTGAGCCGTGTATCTAATCCTATCCTGTGTGATACTGACTGCTGAGCTGTGTATCTAAACCTATCCTGTATGATACTGTCTGCTGAACTATGTATCTAATCCTATCCTGTGTGATACTGTCTGCTGAGCCGTGTATCTAATCCTATCCTGTGTGATACTGTCTGCTGAGCCGTGTATCTAATCCTATCCTGTGTGATACTGTCTCCTTAGCCGTGTATCTAATCCTATCCTGTGTGATACTGTCTGCTGAGCCGTGTATCTAATCCTATTTTGTGTGATACTGACTGCTGAGCTTTGTATCTAATCCTATCCTGTATGATACTGTCTGCTGAGCTGTGTATATAATCCTATCCTGTATGATACTGTCTGCTGAGCCGTGTATCTAATCCTCTCCTGTGTGATACTGTCTGCTGAGCCATGTATCTAATCATATCCTGTGTGATACTGTCTCCTTAGCCGTGTATCTAATCCTATCCTGTGTGATACTGTCTGCTGAGCCGTGTATCTAATCCTATTTTGTGTGATACTGACTGCTGAGCTTTGTATCTAATCCTATCCTGTGTGATACTGACTGCTGAGCTGTGTATCTAAACCTATCCTGTGTGATACTGTCTGCTGAGCTGTGTATCTAATCCTATCCTGTGTGATACTGTCTCCTTAGCCGTGTATCTAATCCTATCCTGTGTGATACTGTCTGCTGAGCCGTGTATCTAATCCTGTCCTGTGTGATACTGACTGCTGAACTATGTATCTAATCCTATCCTGTGTGATACTGTCTTCTGAGCCGTGTATCTAATCCTATCCAGTGTGATACTGTCTGCTGAGCTCTGTATCTAATCCTATCCTGTGTGATACTGTCTGCTGAGCCGTGTATCTAATCCTATCCTGTGTGATACTGTCTGCTGAGCCGTGTATCTAATCCTATCCTGCGTTATACTGTCTGCTGAACCGTGTATCTAATCCTCTCCTGCGTGATACTGTCTGCTGAGCTGTGTATCTAATCCTATCCAGTGTGATACTGTCTGCCGAGCTGTGTATCTAATCCTATCCTGTGTGATGCTGACTGCTGAGCCGTGTATCTAATCCTATCCTGTGTGATACAATCTGCTGAGCAGTGTATCTAATCCTATCCTGTGTGATACTGACTGCTGAGCTGTGTATCCTATCCTATCGTGCGAGATACTGTCTGCAGAGCGTGTATCTAATCCTATCCTGTGTGATACTGTCTGCTGAGCCGTGTATCTAATCCTCTCCTGTGTGATACTGTCTGCTGAGCCGTGTATCTAATCCTATCCTGTGTGATACTGTCTGCTGATCCGTGTATCTAATCCTATCCTGTGTGATACTGTCTTCTGAGCCTGTGTATCTAATCCTATCCTGTGTGATACTGTCTGCTGAGCCGTGTATCTAATCCTATCCTGTGTGATACTGACGGCTGAGCGCTGTAGCTAATCCTATCCTGTGTGATACTGTCTCCTTAGCCGTGTATCTAATCCTATCCTGTGTGATACTGTCTGCTGAGCCGTGTATCTAATCCTATTCTGTGTGATACTGACTGCTGAGCTTTGTATCTAATCCTATCCTGTGTGATACTGACTGCTGAGCTGTGTATCTAAACCTATCCTGTGTGATACTGTCTGCTGAGCTGTGTAACTAATCCTATCCTGTGTGATACTGTCTCCTTAGCCGTGTATCTAATCCTATCCTGTGTGATACTGTCTGCTGAGCCGTGTATCTAATCCTGTCCTGTGTGATACTGACTGCTGAACTATGCATCTAATCCTATCCTGTGTGATACTGTCTTCTGAGCCGTGTATCTAATCCTATCCAGTGTGATACTGTCTGCTGAGCTCTGTATCTAATCCTATCCTGTGTGATACTGACGGCTGAGCAGTGTATCTAATCCTATCCTGTGTGATACTGTCTGCTGAGCCGTGTATCTAATCCTATCCTGTGTGTTACTGTCTGCTGAGCCGTGTATCTAATCCTATCCTGCATTATACTGTCTGCTGAACCGTGTATCTAATCCTATCCTGCGTGATACTGTCTGCTGAGCTGTGTATCTAATCCTATCCAGTGTGATACTGTCTGCTGAGCTGTGTATCTAATCCTATCCTGTGTGATGCTGACTGCTGAGCCGTGTATCTAATCCTATCCTGTGTGATAATGTCTGCTGAGCCGTGTATCTAATCCTATCCTGTGTGATACTGTCTGCTGATCCTTGTATCTAATCCTATCCTGTGTGATACTGTCTTCTGAGCCTGTGTATCTAATCCTATCCTGTGTGATACTGTCTGCTGAGCCGTGTATCTAATCCTATCCTGTGTGATACTGTCTGCTGAGCCGTGTATCTAATCCTATCCTGTGTGATACTGACGGCTGAGCGCTGTAGCTAAACCAGTGTGTTAGGAGTGCATGTTGGAGGGTGCAGAGGTAGTGGTGGCTCTCAGGCCCCTCTGCCACATAAGAATCACTATTAAGAACGGAATGTGATTGGTTGGGACTCTTCTGGATTTAGCGGTGGGGCTATTAGGGCTCGGTAGTGTGCCTAAGCCTTTTAGGTACGTTGAGGGCACATTTTTGGTGATGAGCCTGCTCTGTCTCCTGTATAATCTGCAGAGCTGGGAGTTTGCAGCAGTTGGATGGGAGTGAATTGCGCTCTCAGGTTCTGTGTGACGGCTCGCGCGTCCTGATGAATACGCTTGGTTAACATATGCAAATGACAAATCAAAAGAAAGTGGAATCTGCAAAAAGAGAAAAAGAGAAAGGAGAAACCTTTTCTTCTGCACTGATGAGACAAAGTATGAATGATGGCAGGCCCCGCGTCAGCAGCAGCAGCCCAGACAGGCGGATGATGGGGTGCAGGGGTGTGAGAAGTGACTCTGGATCCGGAGTAGGGTTCTTGTTGCATCTGCACTACAGGACATCTTTAGGATCCAGATTCTGGAGGAAAGAGCGGCACTTTTGCTGCTGATGTGAACGTGCTGGAGGAAAGGACCGCAGTCCTGATTTCATATTGGCAAAAACCTCAGCACCGAAATGATGATGGAGACTTGTAGACGAGCCGGGTAAGGGGTAGATGCGGCTGTGTGCCCGTCGTTGGACCTTTTCTTGCTGGATCAAGATAAAATATTCAATTATTGCATGGAAATCTTCCTTCTCTATCATCATTTCAGTGCTGAGGGTTTTTGTCTTCTTTAAAATCGAATCATTGGACTTAACCAAAAAATAGCTAGATATTTAAATATGTCTATTCTTGGAAACCTGGGTGATGTGTAATATGGCCGCGATGACAACTCCCACAAGGGTCATCACCTAGTATGCCTAGAGACCTCACTATGTAGAGGGGCCACCGCTGGTCCTTATGTTATCCAAGGCCTCCAGGGCTTGCAGCCTTATTCCTGGTTCATTGATTGGGCAGTGTTTATTTTGACATGGAATGACTGTATATGCAATATATAGTGAACCATAAGCCACTACACAGGCAAGCACCAATCTCAGACCAGCCTTGAGGTCCTCCACCACAAATAAACCAGCAGAAATGAGGGGTGGCATTTTGCAGAGTCTCATAAAACTGAATTATTACATCAGAAAAAAATACCCTGCGCCAACACCTCAGCTTCCATATAGGCTGTCACTCAATTTCCTAGAAAACTGATGGTCCTTGTGGGCAAATTCACGTAATGAGGTCACCGCAGGAGAAAATTGGTGCATTCTGATATCCTGCCACTAGAGGGCACCAGATACACACATTCTAATGGTGATATGGACTCATCAGGCTTTTTAATTTCTTCTGGCCATCTTCACCCTGAACTAATTGCCCACCAGGGGCAGACATACCATTGGTGCAACTTGTGTAGCCGCACAGATGCCCAGGAAGAAAGCAGGTAGAATTTTGGATTACTATGGCCCATATACTTTTCTTGCACAGGGGCTAACTTGTGTCTGTCCGCCCACCCAAGAAATATTTCTGTTTCATAATGTTAATGCAGGTCAAAAATGTCTACTATTCAAAACTTCAAAGATAGATGGAAATGAGACAAAACTCCCCAAATACCATCGCCTCTCGGAGCCCATTAGGAGGAGCAGATATTCTTCTTGACTGCTCTCTAGATATTTGTCCCTCGTTGAACAGTGTGTGATGGACTCTTATCTGTTATGACGAGGGGTCAAACTCCTCCAGACTAAGAGCATGTAAGTCCTTCAGGTTCCTCATAGCCACTCTCCCCAGGATGAGCCAGGAAGAAAGCGTTCATCTTCTCAAGAGGTTTTCAAGTGGTTTTATAGATGCAGGCTGGGATCTCAAACTGTGCATTCATTGTGATAGCAGAGTTACAATCCCACTACCTTTCTCCTACTGTCAGTCAATTCTGATGATGTATTCAGGAACCAGGAGGAGCTGGATGAACAGAGCTTTAGGTCTTTCCCAGATAAATGACAACCACTAATGACTGACATTACTTTGTCCTTAATGGCTGTCAGCGTCCACGACTCCCCAGAAAGTGAAAACGGTCAGTTCTGACCTATGACCCTGCAGCCTTAGAACCTTCCTATTATCTCTGATGGCAGATGAGACAGAGGCTCGCATTTATCCCAATGTTCAAGACACTCGGAATTACTGTTGAAACGAAGTCCAGCCACTTGGTGCATCATGGTGGGGTCAATCATTTGTATACTCGTATACCTTCCCACCTCCATACTTTCCATCTCTCTCCACCTTCCTCTGGTCCTATAAAGCTACTGTCCATTCTAACAAGGATAAAAGTGCCCGTTGTAGAGTGTCCCATCCTATCAAGAGGTTTGAGTGCCAGTTATCGGACCCTTCGATAAATACGTTAACGTCTATCCTTTTAAAGGAATGTGCCAAAAAAATGGAGATGGGAAGTGACAGGTAAGAAAAGTGAGAAGAAGATAAGGAAAATGAAAGAAGGTGAAAGTAAAAAATGGAAAGTGAAAGATGAAGGAATTCAAAATGGTCTGGAAAAAGGGGAAGAAAATGGAAACAAAGAGGAGGAGAAGAATAGTGGTAGAGGAAGGGTTTAAAGGAACCTGTCATGTCAAACACTATTAACCTGAAGATAAGGGGTTAATCTGCAGTTTAAATGGGTTTTCCCATGAACAAATGTTCATTTTAATCACTAGATCTTGGAAAAATAATAATTTCCACAATTAGATGCAATAAATAAAATGTTCCTGTGCTGAGATAATCTTATAAATGTTCCCTGCAGTACTGTGCAATGATCGTGTCTGACCATGCAGGAATATGGTCTGATCATACCACAGATCCTGAGCTGGGGGAAAGCAAAAAATATACAGACATTACAGCATGGGATCACAGATGATTCCATTTGTGAGATAAAACATTTCTATGCCTGTTTTTAAACAATGTTTTACCCCAAAGAAAGAATCAGCTGTGATCCCTGCTGTCCTGGCTCTATACTCTTTTCCTTCCCCCTGCCCAGGAGCTGTGGTATGATCAGACCATGTTCCTGCATGGTCAGACACGAACATTACACAGTGCACAGCAGGGGCACATTTATAAGATTATTTCAGCCGAGTCAGGAACATTTTATTTATCACATCCAATTGTGGAGACTATTATTATTCCAAGATCTAGTGATTAAAATGAACTTTTGTTCATGGGGAAACCCCTTTAATAGCGTTCTAAAGCCGTGCAGTCATAGATGTGCAGCTTCAGAGTGACTTCTGTAACTACACCCCAGCACTGAAGGACAGCCGGCAGTGCAGTATGTCAGTGCCTCAGGCTGTCACTCAGTGCCGGGGACTGTCCTGTCCCCACATGAGGCGAATGGAGGTGTAGTTGATTGGGGCTGGGAGAGATTCCTACTTTCCGTTTCCTCAATGCAGAGCAGACAGGACCATTGTTGCTTTTTTGCTGTTCATGCGTCCGGAGAGATGATACACACCAAGGATTGTGAAGTCCAGACTTGTTTATTTGGAGATCTGGACATACAGCATATGATTGGTAATGCAGTAGGTTCTCCAGACGTGCAGATGTAACAACCAAGGTGATACAGCAATGTGTGTGCAGCAAGTTGGTAGCAAGTTGGAGCAAGGTGGGAAAAAAACTGATGCCTTTCACAGTGGTAAAAATGAAACTAAGAATGGCCCGAAAGCAGGAAGAGAAGCAGTGATCTGACCCGGAAGTGGAAGGCATGTACTAGAATTAATTAGCTGCAGGCTGCTGTACAGAAAAAGACCTGCAGGTGGCAGCAGACCAAATGCAAGACTATACACAAAGAATGGTAATATAACACAGTCTATATACACCATATAATCATAACTTTAGACGGAACAGCACACTCCCCATCTGAAATTCCGTAAGGGATTTCACTATATTAATGATTTTTTTTTGTTTTTAAGTAAAGTTCAATAACCTGGAAAACAAACACAAATATGCATGCAATAATAACTTCAAAACGAGGTTGATGACAGACAGTTCCTGAGACAATCCAAAGAATACCCATCTTCGGATCAGAGGAGCCGCACTAGGCCAAACTGTCTCCGACCCAACGGTAATTCAATGGACGGAGTACTAGGGCAGTGTTCTGTTCATGGTTCATCCTATCGGAATATCCTGAATTGGTAGTATCAATACGAGCTCGTGGATTGGCCTCTGAAATGTCTTAGGCTCGCCTTTCCAAAGGACCTTCAGCTCCACCTTCCGGACCTTACCGTCTTGACTAGGGAAAGTCTTTGTAACGATTCCCATAGGCCAGTCGATCCTTCGGGCTTGTTGTTCTTTCATTAGTACCACGTCTCCTTCTTTCAAGTTTGGTTTATTCTGTCGCCATTTTCTTCTTCCATGGAGAGTCACGAGATATTCCTTTCTCCACCGGCTCCAGAAGTAATCAGCGAGGTACTGCACACGTTTCCACTGTTTCTGGTAGGTGTTTGCGTGAGTAAACTCTCCACTAACTGTTAGCGGGTTCCCGGTCTTTTGGGTGAGAAGAGTAGCTGGTGTAAGAATGGTCGGCATTTCAGGAACCATCGACACTGGGACAAGTGGTCTTAAGTTGATTATGGCGGAAACTTCAGCTAGAAGAGTAACCAAGGTCTTGTGCGTAAGCCTTGAAGAATTTACGTCCATAAACAGAGTTCAGGATGTTGCGTGAGATCCTGATCATCCTTTCCCAGGAACCTCCCATGTGAGAACTATGCTGAGGATTGAAGATCCAGGTGCAACCTCTTTCTGCCAGTTGATCATGTATTGGCTTGATGTTGATATTCAGATCTCGACATGCACCAATGAAGTTGCTTCCACGGTCGGACCTTAACTGTTTTACCGGTCCTCTGATCGCCAGAAAATGCCGGAGAGCATTGATCAGGCTGGATGTGTCCATAGACTCTATTACCTCAATGTGGACGGCACGGACACTCATGCAAGTGAATAGTACGCCCAACATTTTCTGTTGGTGTGGCCACCTCGAGTTCTGCGTGCAGATACCATCCATGGCCCAAAGACATCTAGGCAGGTCGGCCATTTGTTGATGTACCTGTTTTCCTCTGGCTTTCCGACATTGCACACAGCGATGTTGTAATCCCGCTACACGTCTGTTCATACCTATGATTCAAAGTCCTGCAGACCGTAACATGCCTTCTGTGATCTGCCTGCCTTGGTGTTCGGTCCTTTCATGAAAGTGCCGGATTAGTAGATCAGTGATATGATGTTTACTGGGAATGATGCAAGGATGTTGCTCTGAAGCCGCAATCTTGGCTTGATTTAAACGACCACCGACTCTCAGCAAACCGAAGCCATCCATTACTGGATTCAAGTGGGCAATGGGGCTTTTCAGAGGGATCTGCTGTTTGAGGTGTAGGCATTCCCATTCAGTAATGAATACGCTCTGCTGGACGTAACATATTATAAGGGACTCACAGTGAGAAATGTCCTCAGCAGAGAGTGGTTTACGGCAGATGTGCCAGCCGTGACAGTCTTTGTCTCCAAGCGAGTTGTGATACGATCTCGCAATGTGGACTAACCTTGCTATAGTCTTGACGAGTTTCATCCAATTGGAGAAGCGTTCGAAGCGCTGGCAACCGAGGCTGGAGGTTGGTTTAGTGTTCCTCACCAAGCACTGACCTCAGAGCGGACTTCTGGATCGCCATCCGGATCCTGGATGCTGAAGACTTCCTGTACACATTCACTTCCCTTCTGTTCCAACAGAAGCTTAGGACCTTGGGTCCTCTTGAGTAGGTCGATCGCCGCTTCTTCTGTGGGTAGAGATTTTAGTCCATCATCTACGTAGAAGTCTTTCTCTACAAAGTCTCTGGCGTCTGTTCCATATTCGGACTCTCCTTCTTGTGCGGTTCTCCGCAGGCAATAGGTTGTCACTGCGGGGGAAGGGCTGTTCCCGAATACGTGCACCCTGATGCGATACTCCACCATCTCTTTGCTGGGGTCATTGTCCTTGTACCATAGGAACCTGAGTTAATTCCTATGGTCCTCTCTGACTATGAAACAGTGGAACATCTGTTCAATGTCGGCGGTGATGGCAATGGGCTCTTTCCAAAGCCTCATCAACACTCCTACTAGATTGTTTGTAAGATTAGGACCCATGAGGAGAACATCGTTGAGAGATACGCCTTGATGTTTGGCGGTTTAATCAAAGACAACTCTAATCTGCTTAGGTTTCCGTGGATGATATACTCCGGTAGGTACCAGCACTCCTCGTTTTCCTTTAAGGGAGGCTCTGGCTCCGCATGGTTATTCTGGAATATCTTGCTCATAAAGGTGACAATGTGTTCTTTGATCTCCGGTTTGTTGCTAAGTGTGCGCTGGAGAGAGTTGAATCTGGACAAGGCTTGTTCACGATTGTTCGGGAGTCTTACCCAGGTAGCTCGGAAGGGTAGGGGAAAAACCCAGTGATTAGTCTCGTCCTTAAGGAACTCATTGACCATTATCCTGACAAATTCCTTGTTTTCCATTGACGGGGCTACATTGTTGTCATCCTTAGTTGTATGAAACACCGATCTTCCCAAGTCGTCTGCATAGGGAGAAGGAATGACATCAGGCAGCTGTACGGGATCTGGAGGCTTCTCTTTCACCTCATAGTGATGAGGGCATGGTTTGCAGAAAGTAGCTCGTCCGTCTCTGCGTACATAGGTCTTAAAGGAATCGACTCTTGTCCGGTCCAAGCACACATTTCCTATGATTACCCACCCCAAGTCGAGTCTCTGTGCGTAGGGGGAATAGTCAGGACCATTGCACTGTTGACGGACCTTATGTATCCTTAAATTGTCTCTGCCAAGCAGAAGTAGGATTTCAGCATCTGTGTCCATAGGTGGGATAACGCTGACTAGGTGCCTTAGGTGTGGTTGGGTATTTGCTCACATTCGATTAGCGTAGGTAAGGGTATTTCTACGCCTCCGTTGACAGGAGAAGCAATGAAACCTTGTGCCCTTCTGCCGCTAGTCTCTATGCGGCCTGAGCAAGTGTTCAGAGTATAGGGTGTTGCTGGTCCCTTGATTCCAAAGGCTTCAAAGAACTTAGGTCCAGCTAGGGATCGATTGCTCTGATCGTCAAAGATGGCATACATTTTTACTGCCTTCTCTGGTTGCCCTTCTTGATAAACTCTGATTAGGCATATCCTGGCACAGCATTTATCACTTTGGCTCTCCCCACATACTTCTGAGCATGAGCAGGAAACAGCCGTGGTAGAATTGGCGTTTTTCTGTGGCTCCCCGCCATGGCTTGTAGCCGGACTAGAGCTAACTGCGACTTCTGGATCGCTGGTGGCTGAGGTTGGATGCAAAGCTGATGGGTGTTTGTCACTATGACACTCTTCACACTTAATGGCAGATTTACAGTCCTTGGCCATGTGTTCTAATGAGGCGCAGCACTTGAAACATACCCCAAGTTCGCTGAGGATTTTCTTGCACTCCTGCATGGTTTTGGACCTGAAGCCTCTACATTTGTTCAATGAGTGTGGTTTTTTTGTGAATGGGACACTCACGACTGAAAGACTTATCTCTCGATGGAATAGTGTACTGTTTATAGGCAGGTACAGCAGATGGTGGCAGGTTAGTCTTTCTGACACTTATACTGCTCCTCAAGTCCTTGCGTCTATGTGAGATGCTTTCATACCTTGATGACGGTGTTGCTGGAGCTGCAGTGTTAGACTCCAGGAAGTATAGGCTAGGGTCGCTCCTCATTTGGGCCTGTTCGTCGCCAAACTTGCAGAACTGATTAAACAGAGGAAAGGTAACATCATGTGACCTTTTGTACCTGGAAACGCACACTGCCCACTTCTCTTGCAGACTATGTGGCAGCTTTGAGATGATTGGGTTCACCCCATGGGCGGTATTCAGGTAGCACAATCCAGACAGACGCGGGTCTCTTTTTTCAAGTTCCAGCTCCATAAGCAGATCGCTTTAGTCCAGAAGCTTGTGGGCTTCATTAAGGCTTCATTAAGGTTGATCCTTGGAACGTTCTGCAGTCTCTTGAATAGGGATTTTTCTATGGCTTCAGCGCTGCCATAGGTTCTTTCGAGTCTCAGCCAGGCAGCAGCGAGACCTGCTTCAGCTTGCCCCACGTAGACGGTCCGAAGACTCTTGATACGGTTTGTGGAGTCAGGACCCAACCATTTTACCATGAGGTCGACCTTCCATTCTGCAGATATATTGAGGTCAGCAATGGTGGCCTTGAAGGTTGCTTTCCAGGCTCTGTAGTTCTCTGCACAGTCGTCAAACTTTGAGAGGCTGGTGCTGATTAGATCTTTGCTCACCATAAACTGGCTAACTCAGGCATATCCTATCCTTCACTCCTTATTACCATATTAGCTTGTGTTGCCTCTCGGGCGTATAAGCTGTGTGGTGTGGAAGGGTGAATTGTTCCCGGGTAGAATGATGTTGCTGCAGGGTTGAGCTTTGGTTTAACCTCTGGAGATTTCGATGACTGCAGCTTGAACTGAGGAGATGGACTGGAGTGCATCTTGTGGTCGTCTTGTGATGATTGCTGCTCCTTAGGGGACGCATTATGGCGTTGGTCTAGGGTCTCTGCAGATGCTGTGGCTAACACTGGCACCATAAGTTGGGATGACTTGGACTTTTCCACATTGTTGGGTTGAACGTCGCTGGAGAAGGTGTGTGCTGCAGATATCTGTTTCTGCACGTAATCACTGGTACAGATGGCTGGGTCCTCTTCTTCCAGTGGTGGTAGGCAAATCGGGTTGAGGTTTTGCTTCAATGCTTGCTCAAGTATTTTTACTTCGGCTAGCGCGATTTCTTCCTCCATTTCGGTTTGAAGAATCTTTGCCCGAGCCTCTGTTTGAAGGATCTTTGCTTGGGCCTCAGCTTCTGCTTTCTTGGCTTCTGCCTCTGCTTCAGCTTTCTTGGCTTCTGCCTGTGCTCCAGCTTTCTTGGCTTCTCCCTCTACTTCAGCTTTCTTTTCTGTGTAGGAACGTCTTAGTTTGGATCGCTCTGCGTTTAAACGGGCCTCTAGGATTCTGTCGCTGAGGGTTGAAGTTCTTGAGCAGGATGATTTGTATGACTGAGAAGAGTGTCTGGATGAGCCTGACCTGTGGGATCTTGATGCTTGTAGATGAGCAATACGGAGCTCCACTTTATCTTTGGCGTCTTGCACGGCGGTGTCCCTTTCTCTTTCTGTGTTATCCACTTTGCATAATTCTGATGAGGCTTCATCAATATAAGAGTCTTTTAGGAAGGCAACGTACCTTGTGGATAGTCTCTTGTATCTTCCGTGGGCCATGTCTAGCTGTTTTATAGTGTCCTGTAGACTCGCTGCATCATTTTTGTGGAGTTGGATGCCTGACATGAGGGAGGTGACTCGCTCCCATAGGTCGTCCAGGTTGTCATTGAACTCGTCCTTCGTATTGTGATAGTTTTCAACAGCCTTTATGGTTGGTTTGACAGAGCGTTTTGGTCGTGAGTCTTGGTCTGTTTCTAAAGCTGGCTCTTTCCCCCTCTTCATAATGGACAGTATTGGGTTGTATTTGCTCTGTTTCAGCAGTGGGAGACTGTGCAGGGTCTTTTTCGGCCATTTTGATTTAAGGTGCACTGTCTCTTTAAGAAACTGAACTTTTGAATTGGAGGCTGGAAATCTCAGTGCAGCTTAGTTAAGATGTCCTGATGAGATTCCCAATGTGTTTTTAGAGAATTGTGGGGTTTTGCAGTCCGACAATCTGCAGCGATGTTGTATAATATACAGAGAGTTTCTATGCACAATGTGGTCTGGGGTGATGCTGCAGAGTTTCTTAGCAGAGCAGGGCTGCAGTATATAAGCGGGCAGATGGGTTAGGTTATAAGGGTGATTTTTTGCCGGGCTTCAAGGCAGTTTTTTGACTGTTCTGTCCCCACAAGAGGCAAATGGAGGTGTAGTTGATTGGGGCTGGGAGAGATTCCTACCTTCTGTTTCCTCAATGCAGAGCAGACAGGACCATTGTTGCTGTTTTCCTGTTCATGCGTCCGGAGAGATGATACACACCAAGGATTGTGAAGTCCAGACTTGTTTATTTGGAGATCTGGACATGCAGCATATGATTGGTAATGCAGTAGGTTCTCCAAACGTGCAGATGTAACCACCAAGGTGATACAGCAATGTGTGTGCAGCAAGTTGGAGCAAGGTGGTCAAAAAACTGATGCCTTTCACAGCTCGGTACAGGCGCGTCTCTCCTGGGTAAAAATGAAACTAAGAATGGCCCGAAAGCAGGAAGAGAAGCAGTGACCTGACCCGGAAGTGGAAGGCATGTACTAGAATTAATTAGCTGCAGGCTGCTGTACAGAAAAAGACCAGCAGGTGTCAGCAGAGCAAATGCAAGACTGTACACAGAGAATGGTAATATAACACAGTCTATATAAACCAAATAATCATAACTTTAGACGGAACAGCACAGGGACTGGTCACAGCCACCACTCACTATACACTGAGTGATGACTAAAGCCACGAAGGACTGTCCCTATGACTGGGAGCGGAGGCTGCTGGGGGGAATAAAGTTAATCTCCTCCGGGCATCTGGGCTTCAGTGATGCGGCTGCACTGCTTAAGAACACTATTAACCTGCAGATTAATGTAGGTTATTAATGTGGAAAAGGGAGAGGAGAAGTGATGGGAATTAAAAGTAAAAGCTTTATGATCTTTTCTTTTCTTTTCAATCTTATTAGTCAGTAGTCAGTAGTCTTTTCTCCATAAGAACCTGCTAGCTATCTTATTAGTAAATGGTCTTCTCTCCATAAGACCCTGCTGGCTATCTTATTAGTCAGTGGTCTTTTTTCCATATGACCCTGCTTGCTATCTTATTAGTCAGTGGTCTTTTCTCCATATGACCCTGCTTGCTATCTTTTTATCCAGTGGTCGTTTCTCCATAAGACCCTGATTTCTATCTTATTAATCAGTGGTCTTTTCTCCATATGATCCTGCTTGCTATCTTTTTAGCCAGTGGTCTTTTCTCCATAAGACCCTGCTAGCTATCTTACTAGCCAGTGGTCTTTTCTCCATGTGACCCTGCTTGCTATCTGTAAGGGTTCCGGACTTTCCTTTGTGCCTGTTTTGCCCTGATCCAAGATGGAGTCTTGTATCTCACCCTGCCATGGAACTTCCTATCTGTCCTGATTATTTAAGTCCAGGTTGTGAGCTCCTCTTTGCCTGAGTATTTTGTTGCTGTTGGCTCCTGAGCTCCTCCCTGTCTGCTGGTGGACTCCCTGCTGCTGCTGCTGCTCCTTACTCGGTGCTCTGCCTCTCCTAGTTCTGCTGCCTACATCCTCTGTACGTCTCTCTGATGCTGTCTGTGCTTAACTACTGTCTGGACTGCTAGTTGGAGCTATTCACCCCTGGAACTGCTGTGGCCAGTAAGGAATCTTGACATCATCATCATCTTCTTCTCTAGGTCTGTATTAGTCTCGGCTGCGGTGCTGGACTTGTGCGGGACTTTCAGCCCAAAAGGTACATATAGTGACCTTCACTGGTTAACGCCAATTCTATATAATGCTGGGCTTCTATGTTTAAGTGCCGTGTGCATTTCCACCCTTATGATTGCTGGACTTCTACACTTTAGTGCTGTGTGTGTGCTCATTCTTAATATCGCTGGACTGCCTCATTAAATGCGGTGTGCTTACTCACATACTTTTTGCTGGACTTCTACGTTTAGTGCATTGTACACACCTGCGTTATATTACTGTTGGACTGGTTATAATAGCGGTCGCACCCCACTCTTCAGTTACTCTGGACATTTCTATTTTGAGCTGTGCATTCTCTACTATTGCAGTAAGTGCTCTGTTAGTTTTGCTTTACTTGCATCATTCCATTTTATGCTGTGTTTTCGTTAATATTTCAGGAAGTGCTCTGTTAGTTTTGTCACACTTGTTAAATATACTTATTTGCACCACATTTGGTCTCAATTTCATATTATCCCACGCAATCAGATTCCGTAGTACCCATATAATTGTTACAGGATACTCAGGCCATTTAAGGAATCTGCTGGGATAATGTCGACTGAGACAGAGTTGGATCAGTTGTTCTCTATGATCCACTCTTTACAGGAGGATATAGAGGCTCTGCAAAACAAGGTTGCTAACTGGGAGGCCCATTTTGGACAGGTGCTTCAGGATTTAAGTAGGTGACAGCATGGGAGCCTCCACCCCAGGGGCAGCTACTGCCAGTTAGTCTTCCCAAGTTACCACCGTTTAGGTTCAGTGGAGACCGCTACAAGTTTTGTGGGTTTGTGAATCAATGCCTTTTGTATTTTGATGTGCATGCCGCCCACTTCCTTACTGATCGATCCAAGGTTTTATGTATAATCATGTTACTTACTTCCCGAGCTCTCGCGTGGGCAAGTCCGCTTATGGAGACACGTGACCCTCGTTTGAATAACCTTGACGATTTTCTTGCTGCAATGTCTATGATGTTTGATGACCCTAGGCGTCGCACTACAGCTGAGACCGCCTTGTTATCTTTACGTCAGGGTAAGCGTTCTGTCAATGAATACGCTACTGAGTTTAGGTGGCTGGCGTTGGATACAGTTTGGGACTGTTATGCCCAATTACTCATTTTTAAGAGTGGATTGTCTAGTGTGATGAAAGATGAGTTAGCTCATGCAGATGCTCCGCAAGATTTAGACGCTTTTATACAGCATTGTGTATGCATTGACATACGAATTACTGAGCATAGACAGAAGAGATTTGCAGCCTCTAATCGTGTCTCTCTTTTTTTTTTTTTCTCCTAAAAAGCCTATAGGCAAATCCTTTTGGGAGGCGGAACCAGTTCCCATTCAGGTAGATGCTATACAGCGGAGTGAGAGTAACGAGCGCAGGGAGCATCGTTTTCGGGAAAAGTCTGTGTTTTTACTGCAATCAGTCAGATCACTCCCTTATCAACTGTCCTAAGCGGATTCGCAAGGTACTGGCCACGGTAGGGGAATTTGAGAATCAGGATGCTAAATCTGTTATGTCGGAGTCTAGTTTTTTTATGAATGCCATCTTTCAATCTCTGTCTGTGACTGCCTCTCCTAAAACACAGAGAGATAAAGACACACATTGCTCCCTTCCCATTAAGATCTGGTTGTCTGGACAATGGATTTCCTGTGCAGCTATGGTGGATTCAGGAGCAGGAGGTAATTTTATGGACGTAACCTTTGCCAAGTAACATGGCATTTATAATCAGCAGAGCACCACCCCGGTAACTTTGGAAAAGGTGGATGGTTCCCCTCTAGTTTCTGGACCAGTAGATCAGGAAACTGTACCTCTGGAAGTTTCCATGGAACCCGATCATCAGGAAATGCTATCCTTTATGTTGATCTCCTCACCTCATTTCCCTTTAATTTTAGGAATTCCATCGCAAAATCCTATCATCAACTGGGAGACCAAGGAGATCACTTTCCCATCAAGAGAAACACCAGTAACAAGCCAGGCAAGTCCTCAAGATATGGAAACTACCACTGAGGTATCTTTACTACCATCTATTTATAATGAATTTTCGGATATTTGTGAGAAGAAAATGGCAGACCAGCTTCCTCCTCACAGACCTTATGATTGTCCCAATGAACTGAGCACCCACCTTTTCCGTTAAAAAGGATGGAACTCTTAGACCTTGTATTGATTATCGGTGTCAGGAACACCGCACTGCACTTGCTCACTGAGCCAGGGCGCGTGTCCTGAGTACAAAGACTGTGCACAAAGATACCTGCGGAGCGAGCAGCAGTGGTGACAATGCATGCTCCAGGACCTGAATCACGTGACTGCTGGGGGCGTGGCCTAAGCTTCACCGAGCTAGGAGCTGCAGGGAAACTCCTAGAAGGGTAACTACAGGACAATGTTACCAAGGAGCATAGACAGAGACAGACACCAGATCAAGCCGGGTCAAAGCACGAGATAGCAGGACAGTACCAAAGGGCTTAGACAGAAAGAATAGTCAGGACGTAGCAATAGATCAGAAAACCAGAACAGGTATTAGACGGTACAATAGGGGTAAACTGTAACGGAGTAACGATAGCCAAGCCAGGAGGTCAGAACCAGAAAAGACAATGGTACCAAAAACGAGAGACGGAGTACAGAGTGAAGGAACAAGCCGGGTCATACACGGGAAGCAAACAAACAATGCAGAGTACACACACACCAGGGGTCAGACACACCAGAATATCAGTATAACTGACAGAGAATGCCAGTATGGAGTGAGCATAAATACCCCTCCCAGATCCAAAGAGAGGCCGGCAATGTTAACCCTGTCAGAACAGGACATTAACCATGTCCTAACCATGACAATCGGAAGCTCAATAAGGTAACCATCCGAAATCGCTACCTTTTACCGCTGATTCCTGAACTGCTGGAAAGAGTACGACATGCTAAGTTCTTCTCTAAGTTGGATCTTTGAGAAGCGTATATTTTAATTCGGATCCGCTCTGGAGATGAATGGAAGACTGCATTTAGATGTCAGTATGGGCATTTCAAATATCTTGTGATGCCTTTCGGTCTCTGCAATGCTCCGTCAACCTTCCAACACCTGGCTAATGATATTTTTAGAGATCTGTTAGACCATTTTGTCGTGATCTATCTGGACGATATTTTGATTTTTTTCTGATTCATTGCAGGAACATCAGGAGCATGTTAAACTGTCCTGAGACATCTGAAAAATAATCATCTCTAAGCCTTAGAAATGCAAATTCCATTGCACAGAGATTCAATTTCTGGGGTATGTCACCTCGCCACAAGGGCTTAACATAGAGGCAAGTAAGAGCCAGGCTATTCTTGATTGGCCCGCACCTAAAAATGTCAAGGAGGTACAGCGTTTCATCAGCTTCGCAAACTTTTATAGACAATTTATTCGTAATTTCTCTGAAATTGTTCGACCCATTACACAGCTAATCAAGAAGGTAAAGACTTTCTTATGGTCCTCACAGGCTCAGGAAGTTTTTGATTGTCTTAAGTCCCGGTTTACTTTTCATCGTGGAAATGGACGCTTCAGACTGTGCTCTAGAGGCAAACCTCTCACAGAGAACGGGAAAGAAGGGTCTGTTACATCCTTGTTCTTTTTTTTCTCGCAGACTTTCCACTGTAGAGAAGAACTATGATGTGGGAGATAAAGAGCTTCTAGTCATTATCGCTGCATTTAAGGAATGGAGGCACCATCTGCAAGGGGCAGCACAACAAGTTATTGTGCTCACGGATCATCGCAATCTGGAATTTCTTAGATCTGCTTGACGTCTTTCTCCTCGACAGGCTCGTTGGAGTCTATTTTTGAACTAATTTAATTTTGTCACTTCGTACCGCCCAGGATCACTTAATGGGAAAGCGGATGATTTGTCCCGAATCCATGCCACGGATTCCGTACCTGCGACCCCGTCCAAGACCATCTTGTCTGATGCCAACTTTGTCGGAGTCATTCAGAATAAGGACTTATGGAAGACCATTAAGGAGGCCTATGATGGAGACCCATTTCTCACCAATCCGTCTGCTGATGTGAACTTAGTTCTCCAAAATGGTATGTGGGTCTGTTCCGGAGGCCGTAAAGCTGCAGGTCCTCCAGTTTGTCCATGACTCCAAGTTGGCTGGTTATCGGGAGGGTACAGAAGACACAGGAGTTCCTCAGCCTTTTTTTTTTTTTTTTTGGTGGCCTACCTGTTTAAAAGACGTGAAGAGCTACGTTCTCTCTTGTGAGGTATGTTCACGCTTTAAGACTCCTTGTGTATAGCCTACTGGATTGCTACAACCACTACCCATCCCCTCTCGCTCTTGGGGGTCTATTTTGATGGACTTTAAAGTAGAATTGCCCACCTCTGGGGGAAAGAATTCTATTCTGGTGGTTATAAATCACCTTACTAAAGCTTCCTACTTCATCCCTTTTACTAGTCTTCCCTCAGCCAAGGAGACGGTAGATCTGGTCATCCAGAATGTGTTTCGGCTGCATAGAGTTCCGGACGAAGTCATCTCTGATCTCGGAGTGCAGTTTATGTCCAGGTTCTGGAAGGGATTCTGTTCTGCGCTTGGTGTTAATGTTTGTCTTCTGCGTATCATCCTCAGATGGGCAGATGGAGCGGACTAATCAGACTCTGAAACAGTATCTTTGATGCTATATCAGCCATTCACAGGATGACTGGTTGGAGTTGCTTCCTCTAGCAGAATTTTGCTACAACAACTCTCAGAATTCTTCTACTAAGGTAACACCCTTCTTTGCCAACCTGGGATATGATCCCAGTATTCTTCCCAGATCACCGATCAATGCACCAGTGCCTGCAGTTCATGAGAGGTTGACGGCAATGAGACAGAATCTGGAAACCCTGAAAGAATCGCTATCTACTGCACAGGAGAGATATAAAAGATCTGCCTATATGTTTCGGAAGCCTGCACCTATGTTCAAGGTTCGGGACTCTGTGTGTAGAACTCTTGGGAGCCGTGAGCAATATTTGTGCTCCTCAAAAGATTACACTATTCCATCAGAAATATCCTGAAAAGTATGGTCCTGGATCGTCCTGCGGCCTCTTCTGAGGTGGGAGTAATGTAAGAATTCCGGACTTTCCTTTGTGCCTGTTTTCCCTGATCCAAGATGGAGTCTTGCATCTCGCCCTGTCATGGAGCTTCCTGTTTGTTCTGATTATTTAAGTCCAGGTCGTGCTCCTCTTTGCCTAAGTATTTTGTTGCTGTTGGCTCCTGAGCTCCTCTCTGTCTGCTGATGGACTCCCTGCTGCTGCTGCTCGTTACTCGGTGCTCTGCCTCTCCACGTTCTGTTGCCTACAGTCCCCTGTGCTTCTCTGTGTGTTCTATATTATGCTGTGCTTCTATGTTTAAGTGGTGTGTGCATTTCCACCCTTATGATTGCTGGACTTCTACACTTTAGTGCTGTGTGCGGGCTCATTCTTAAATATCGCTGGACTGCCTCGTTAAATGTGGTGTGCTTATTCACATACTTTCTGCTGGACTTCTACATTTAGCGCCTTGTACACACCTGCATTATATTACTGTTGGACTGGTTATATTAGCAGTTGCGCCCCGCTCTTCAATTACTCTGGACATTTCTATTTTGAGCTGTGCATTCGTTACTATTGCAGGAAGTGCTCTGTTAGTTTTGTCACACTTCTTAAATATACTTATTTGCACCACCTTTGATCTCAGTTTCATATTATCCCACGCAATCAGATTCCGTATTACCCATATAATTTTTACACTATCTTATTAGCCAGTGGTCTTTTCTCCATATGACCCTGCTTGCTATCTTTTTAGTCAGTGGTCTTTTCTCCATATGAGCCTGCTTGCTATCTTACTAATCAGTGGTCTTTTCTCCATATGACCCTGTTTTCTATTTTATTAGCCAGTGGTCTTTTCCCTCTATATTTCTCACCTCCAAGTGACGGGTGTGTAATGTGGCTGCTGGCCCTTTAATCCCTAGCATACAGCATCGGGCAGCCCTGGGAGCAGATTTGGAGAAATTCACCTTTCACTTTTCTCTTGTATTTTCAGTTGAAGTTAAATTGCAGGTACCTTTACAAAGGATTTGGCTTTTGTTCGCCTCTCAGCGCGATTTCCCACGGACCTCCGTAGGATGAAACTTTAACGATGTACAAGCCGCCCCAATCCCCCAAGTATAAATTATTTTTAGTAGAACAAGTCAGGTCAATGCAGTAAATGGACCAAATTCAGAGGAGATCTACATATATGTCACCCCAGGCAGCTCACCCCCAGCGCCCCGGCCTATGGATTACAAATAAGCTGAGCTGTGAAAGGCCGAGGAATGAGAGGTTACATGAGCGAATTCTGTATCCACATCTGGAGGTGAGGAACAGCCATACACTTGACTCCTGCCCTCAGGACTCAATTAGGTAGGCATTGGCTGCCTATTAAATGTCAAACATAAAAGCGCCATAATGGGGGATGTTAACTTGTGAAAATAGTTTTGTCATGGATTACTGTGACGATATACCGCTCTGTGCCGCAAACGAACCGTATATTATGTAGCGGCAGGTCAGCTCTGCATACATATTGTACAACTAGTGCGGTTTGCAGAGTAGAGGATTGAAAGAGGTTTTTTTGACAGTCCCTGTAGAATGGAAATGTTTTAATATATTTTGTGGGCTGCCACTAGAAATTTCGGGGCCCCATACTGATAAAATTTTGGGGGGCCCTTGACACTCCACTCAGGCTCCATCCCAGCCCTGCCTCTACCCCTCGAACTGTCCACAGTCCCACCGCTCTCTCTTGGAAAAACTCCACTTCTCACCAATCACACATTAACAGTTCCCATCACTAGATCACACATATAGTCAGCAGCTCTTGTTTTGGCCAAAAGATTTTTTTAAGCAACTACCATGACAAGGTAGACTCTTTTGACCAGACCCTATGCTACACTAAACTATTAAAAATTTGTTAAAATATCCAATACAAGTTAGTTATATTTATTTATTTTTCAATTTTTAAAATGACCAATTATGCCACATCCAAAAGGGACAAATACCCCCGCACCATTACCAGACAAAATATTACCACTACATAGTGACCTATAATACCACATGCAAGGAACAAATACCACCACACTATGTCCAGTCCACATATTACCACCACAGTGACCGAATAATATCACATACAAGGGACAAATACCACCGCACCATGACCAGTCAAAATATTACCACCACATGGTGACTGAATACTACAATACTGATCATTAATAAAAAAAAAGCACAATACTATCACCATAAGTGCCATTATACACAGGAGATCTGTACTTCATATACAGTGTCAGTGTACAGGTAATACAGTGATTACCAGTGACAATACACACAGGAGCTCTGTATATAGTGCCAATGTACAGGTAATAGTGATAACTGGTGACATTGTACACAGGAACTCTGTATATAGTGTATAGTGTCAGTGTACAGGTAACACACTGACTCACCAGTGACATCTCTAGGTGAAGTTCTTCATCTTCGCTTTTCATCTTCATCCAGCACAGACCGCCATCACATCTTCCAGCCAGGGCTCGTCTCTGCAGGAAATAACAGTTATCTAGAGCTCCGTTTGCAGAACACATTACTTATTTTTTTTCCCAATTTCTACACTACACCAGATGAAGAAAAAAAGGCAACATAGAGTCGCTCTGCACAGTAACAGGACCGCCCCCCCATTTAAAACAGTATACTCCAAAAAATAAAATAAATACATCACTGCAGTAATAATATCCCTTAATTATACCCTATGTTAATAATATCCCCCATCCTGGCCCTGTGTATCTCATTCCTGGGTCCAGCCATATGTTCTCCCATCCTGCCCTCATCAATATCCATTCTGCCCTCATATGATGTCCCTATCCTGCTCCATCTGTCCCATGATCCTTCCCCATCTATCCCATGATCCTGCCCCATCTGTCCCAAGATCCTGCCCCATGATCCTGCCCCATCTGTCTCCATCGTATCCAAGACAAGGTTTGGTGAGGCTATTTTCTGTGATGTGTTTTTGCTAAAATATACAGGATTTATAAGTCCTTTTTTCTCTGTCTGTGAGCTTTGAATTGATGTTTAGTTTTGTACTTGCAAAAAAAATGAGGATTCTTGACGGTGGATTGCGAGCTTATCTGTTTTGGCCAAAATAGTAACCAATACCTCATTGAATGCATTTATTATATGCATTTTTTTTTGTATCTTTTTATTGCACTTTTTATCATTTTTTTGCAGGATGCAGAAGGGCTCCTTTTGATGGTTGGTTTTTCTGTGTGGTGCATATATAGTGCTGTACAGCCCGCTTTCCATTTTAGGCGTTTTTAAATAGGCTGTCATTCAGACACTATGCATTGCACTTTTCTGTGAGACTTATGCAAGCTTCATCTGAGTGCTTTTTTCCACTAGGCAGCTAACACCTTCATCATCACTGCTATAGTGATAGGGTGGCTGCTCTCATCAGTGGTGGGCACCTGCGTTGCTCCAGCCTTTATCTTTGGGAGCCCCCTGCATCCTGCTAGTGCATTAGGCTAGTTTCACACTAGCACTTTTGAGCGCAGCGACGGCCTGCGCACGGCCGCCACTAAGCCCCGCCCCCTGTCGCGCCTCCGCCGGTAGCTCCGCCTACCGGAGCATGACGCTGCATGCGTCCTGCGTCCCGTATCTTTATCACTGGGGGCGCAGGCCGTGCGCAGTATGCGTTTGGCGGCGTATGTGCCTTTTTGACGGTGCGCAGAGCGCAACCAAACTGCAGCAGGTTGCGTTTGGCGCAGGTCGGCGCACCGTCAAAAGGACGCATGCGCCGCCAAACGCATACTGCGCATGGCCTGCGCCCCCAGTGATAAAGATAGGGGACGCATGCAGCATCATGTGCCGGTAGGTGGAGCTACCGGCAGAGGTGTGGCAGGGGGCGGGGCTTAGCGGCGGCCGTGCGCAGGCCGTCGCTGCGCTCAAAAGCGCTAGTGTGAAACTAGCCTTAGTCATTAGACAAGGTTTGGTGAGGCTATTTTCTGTGATGTGTTTTTGCTAAAATTTACAGGATTTTTAAGTCCTTTTTTCTCTGTCTGTGAGCTTTTACTATGTACATCACCCACACAGGTACATGCAACTCCTAAATGGATATATGTGATGCGCAGTTATTAGAACCAATGGACATGAATCTAATACAGCCTCTGTCAGCTATAGTTCCACAATACACACAGCTTCTACCTTGTTGGTTACGGAAGCAGCCATGTGTGTACAGAGGTGGACACTGGACACAGTCAGTCACGGTGTGGACTGGAGTGAAGGACAGGGTCACTGATCTGCTGGCAGTCTCTAAGCCCATCACGAAACATGTTGTGTATTCAAGAGATCGACTTCTGGAGCTGAGCAGGTTGAAGCCTTCTCCAGCTATGGCCATACCACAGGTTCATTACAATAAATGGGAAAGAACAACCAAGCCGTCAGGAAAAAGGACTGTAATATAACAATGAAGAACCTGAGGCTTCAAAAAATTCTTTCAATTTTCGTAGTTTATTATAGATAGCAGTCACACAATAACCCAATGTTTCGGCCGTGCTGGCCTTTCTCAAGGGTATCTTATCTAAATAAAATGTGAGATAAACAACAAATCACAATTATTAATGTGTTTACAGAAAAACATAAATTGCTGACTGATATTTACTAAATGTAAATATATAATAATATTATGACATTCCAAAATGATGTTATATTTAAGAATGGCATATACCATTGGAAACAGGTAGCATAAATAAATACATTCTTTTTCCATATAGCAAGTAGCTACAACCTAATGCAGTTTCTGGTTTCACAATAGTGTAGTATTTGTAATAGAATGTATATAATATATAATGAGGTATATACTAAAAGAAAAAAACATTTATACCTGTGTGGCTATAATTAGGGAGTTCAGATTTCAGAGGAGAAATAAGAAAAAGGAAAATAAGCTTTATATATATATAAAAAGGTGAAATCCAAGAAAAGGCATTGCACCCTGTAACAACCTCATCAGAAATCAGACTCAAAATGTGACCAACCTGCAAGTGAAGTATGTGGAGAGACCAGTGGCGTAGCAACTGTTTGTGGCACCCGGGGCGGTCGAAAAATTTGCCGCACCTTTGGTCGTTGATAATCCGGAAGCATCCGAAGAGCCCACACTACACTCAAAGATCTAATTTTTAGTCTGCTACTAACTCTGCTGTTATTATTTCTAGACTTTCATCTTCTTGCAGTTCTCTATATATATGTATGTATTAGCTTGATGATGCTGGATGAAGACCTAATGGCTTTTTTTAATAATAATTTTTAATAATGTGACAGACCTTACATATTGGATTATATAGAGCCCTGTTTTTTATTACATACCGTCCTGTCTTGTTAAGCTGTATAATGCAATGATGGCTGATGAAGCATGGGAAAGCTTCCTTTCTAATGGAGGAGCTGATGGACTGGTAGCTTGGTCCCTGGCTCCTCGATCAGAAGTCATTTTATATCTAAAAAGAGAGGGGACTATGTAATAAAAGAGGGCACTGTAAATAACAAAATTAACAAGAATACACTATGTAAGAGACAGCACTATACATAACAGCAGAGGAAGCTATATAATAAGGGACGGCATCATATATAACTAGAGAGGATGGTACGTAATAAAGGATGGTGTTATACATAATAAAAGAGGAAACTATGTAACTAAGGATGGTGTTATACAGAATTAGTGAGTACACTAAATACTAAGGGACTGTGTTAGACATAGTGAGTACACTATATACTAAGGGACTGTGTTAGACATAATAAACGATGTCTTCCTCCACCTCCCCCTGTTCCTAAGGTCATTATAAGTCCCCCTTCCTCCCATCCCAATCCCCCACACCCCTCATTGTCCTCCTCCCCTCGCATCCCATTATTGCCCTCTCCCCCACCCCATCATTGCCCTCTTCATCACCTCCATCTTTGCTTTCTCCCCCACCACTCCCATCATTGCCCATTCCACCACCTCCATCATTTCCTCCTCCACCACCCCCATTTAATGCCTTTTCCACCACCACCATCATTGCATTCTCCCCCACCACCCCATCATCATTTATTTTTCCCCCACCACCCCATCATTGCCCTCTCCATCACCCCCATCATTGCCTTCTCCCCATCACCTCCACCCTTGCCTTCTCCCCATCATTGCCTTCTCCTTCACCCCATCACTGCCCTCTCCCCATCACTCCCATCATTGCCTGCTCCATCACCCCATCATTGTCTTCTCCCCATCACTCCCATCATTGCCTTCTCCATCACCCCATCACTGTCTTCTCCCTATCACTCCCATCATTGCCTGCTCCATCACCCCATCACTCCCATCATTGTCTGCTCCATCACCCCCATCATTGCCTGCTCCATCACTCTCATCATTGCCTTCTCTTTCACCCCATCACTGCCTTCTCCCCATCACTCCCATCATTGTTTGCTCCATCACCCCATCACTCCCATCATTGTCTGCTCCATCACCCTCATCATTGCCTGCTCCTTCACTCCCATCATTGCCTTCTCTGCATCACCCCCATCGTTGCCTGCTCCATCACTCCCATCATTGCCTTCTCTGCATCACCCCCATCATGGCCTTCTCCCATTACCCCCTCATGCCCTTCTCCCATCACCCCAGGCATTATGGCCTTCTCTCCCCATCACGGTCTTCTCATGTCCCCATCTCCTTCAGGGCCAGGCTAACCTACACACACAGACACACACAAAGACATACACACAGACATACATACAACACATACACAGACAGACATACACATACATATACATACACACACACACACATACATACATACATACACAGACACCACGTCTCTCCTCTCACCTGTCCGCAGCATCGCCCGCGCTTCCTCGCTCACTCAGCAGCAGCCGCTGAATGATGACGTCATTCAGCGGCGCTTCTCTGTGTCAAACAGGAAGCGCAGCGTCCGGGCAGGAAGCAGGACAGACCCTTGCAGCTCTGCTCCTGCTATTCCCTCTTGCAGGCAGCGGAGCTGCTGTGATTGCTCCCTGCCCGCCGCTGCACTGCACTGTGCCTCACTGCCTCCGCGCTTCTCCCAGAGAGGAATTGCTGCTGCTGCCGCGCCGCCCCCACACATGTGCCACCTGGGGCAGACCGCATCCCCACACCCCCCACGCTATGCCACTGGAAGAGACAGGACAGCGCCGCAGGCAGATGAGGGAATGAATGAAGCACAGACAAGTGAACCTATTTATGCCATTTTAATTAAAAAATGTAAGACAGCTGTGTGAGACAAATAGCGCTGGGGGACGCTTGCGCAGATCGTCATCCCAGACGGAAGTGGGGCATAAAAACCGGAAGTGGGGCATATCATAAGCAAAAGGGAAGAAAAACTAGCTTTAAGAATTAACTGTGAATAGCGCAATCATATGCGCAAAGGTGTATGAGGGTAACCTGGATATTTTAAACCATATACACCGTGAAGGTAATATAACTAAAAAAAACGAAGTTCATACCACTGTCGCGCATGCGCCGTCCTATCCCAAAGACGGAAATGGGGCATATTAAACCGGAAAAAGGGGCTATGTTGAGCGATATGGTAATAAAATCTGATAGGAGAAAATATAGCGGTAAATATCAACTATAATATACATAAAGGGACACATCCCAATGAGGTCACATTTATATAGGGAGACATTTAAGTCTCATGAAATGGAGAAAGGAAGAAAAAAGAAAAAAAGAAAAAAATGAATGTCAAAGAAAATTATTTAATGTATATATTTATTAATATGAGACACATAATTGATATCCAGTCACTAATAGAACCAGAAAAGAGAATACCATACTCCCGCGATAAGGTCTGCAGAGACATAAGAGTAAGAGAAAAATGATCATAAATAATATGTCAAAAAATTTTACCGAATATAGACATAGGTATACTGTAGGTATATGCAATTCTTATATATAGCATCATTTTGGAATGTCATAATATTATTATATATTTACATCTAGTAAATATCAGTCAGCAATTTATGTTTTTTTGTAAACACATTAATGACTGTGACTTGTTGTTTATCTCACATTTTATTTAGATAAGATACCCTTGAGAAAGGCCAGCACGGCCGAAATGTTGGGTTATTGTGTGACTGCTATCTATAATAAAAAACTACGAAAATTGAAAGAATTTTTTGTAGCCTCAGGTTCTTCATTATTATATTACGGTCCTTTTTCCTGACGGCTTGGTTGTTTTTTCCCATTTATTGTAATAAACAGTTTTGTTTTGGGATATTTCACAACCTTGACATAATGTCTTTTGACACATTATCTTATAATGAGTCAGAGGCAGATACTATCATTGGTCAGGTAAATATACCTGGTCAATTTCTTCATATATCCTCAGACCAACGGATGTGCAAGAAGAAGACAGCACATCAACTTCATTATGCCACATTGGCCGAATACTATAGGGTCAAAAGGATACCCAGAGGCCTTCGAGTTTCTCTTAGACCTACCCTTTTTTCTGATAAAGAGGACTTTTGTAATAAGTTTGAAGCCATTCTTAATAAATGCTCCATGGATTTGATCCTGCTAACTGTTGAGTTCTTGCAGAAAGAGTTATCTACAATAGATACGGAGATCAACAATGCTGAGCAGCAATTACGTAGCATCCTCCCTCAGGAGGAGTTTAATAAAATAAAATCAGAAGTGGAGAAATCTGACATGGATTTTCAAACTCAATTACAAGAATGGAAAAGATTGAAATTCCTGAGAGATGCTGATGACTACCAACGTAACAATGTTTATTTTTGGAGAAACCAGAATACAGCTAGAGAACGCAGGCCAACTAGACGTTGGGATTTCTCCTTTTCCAATAGCTCGGATAGCGATAGCTCTAGAAGCTCATTTCGAAATTCTGAACAAAGACGTGGGAGAGGTCAAAGGAATCGAAATAATAGAGGGAATCGAGGAGGGACTGGTACTACAAGAACACGTATACAGACTCGTTCACAGGTAACTCAGGACCAGTTGGTGTGCAATATTTCATCATATCTATTGTCTTCTACTGAAATATCTGCACTTCAAAAGGGACTTTCGTTGTGTCCTACTCCAAGATTTAATGAGTTTACTTTGGATCAAGAAATGCACCGTTTTTTTAGATCCTTACGGTTGAAAGTTCATTTTGCTAATAATCCATCTACCACAAAAAATCCCGCAAATAATATCCAATCTGAGGTAGGTCCTGATGTGGACCAATTAACACTAAAAGATCTTAATCTATATAAACCAAGTAATTTTACTCCACCAAGGTCATATCATCCAATTGAAACTTATATTGGTTTGGTTAAAAAGGACATCAAAGAGCAATTGCAGTTGATTCACAATGGTCGCTATCGTGTTTCAAATAATATATCTAAGGTGGAACGTATGGCTATTGATGGCCTTTTTTAAAATAAACAACTGGTGATAAAACCAGCGGATAAAGGGGGCTCTATTGTGGTGATGGATAGACAGTATTATGTCAATGAAATCTATTCTCAACTCAATGATACTTACCTTCCTTTATCCTCCAATCCTTCTTTCTCCATTGCCACAGAAATTCATAGTACTGTTCTGCATTTTGTATCTCGTGGTGTTATTGATATTAAATTAGGAGATTTTCTGATTAACCCTCATCCAATTACACCTGCATTTTATATACTGCCTAAGATACACAAAAATCTTACACACCCTCCGGGTAGACCGATTGTTGCCTCCACCAATTCACTATTGTCACCTTTATCCATGGTACTTGAAAAAATTATTTCTCCACTCCTCTATCTTATCCCTTCATGGCTTAGGGATACATCACATTTTCTGTCTTTTATTAGAGAGTTGAAAACAATTAATGTGAACTGTTATCTACTTACTTTGGATGTAACAAGTTTATATACCAGTATTAGCCATGAGAGGGGTATTCAAGCTGTGAGAACTTTTCTGGAGCAGAACACCGATTTTTCTTCTGATAAGAAAGATTTTTGTATATCTATGTTAACTCTCGTTTTGACAAAAAATTTCTTTTTATTTGAAGATACGTTCTTTATGCAATTATCAGGCACAGCAATGGGCTCTAACGTGGCGCCCCCCTATACCAATATTTTTATGGCACAATTTGAATCTGAATTTGTCTAATCTCATACTCTCTTCCAATGACACTCTGTTCTTTGGAAGAGATATATAGACAATATCTTCCTTATTTGGTCGGGTGATTTGTCTTCTCTTGAGGTGTTTTTTCAAGACATCAATTCCCGAATTGAGGGTTTATCATTTACCAAACAATGTGAGGAGGTTTCCATTCCTTTTCTTGACACTAGAGTCATCAAGAATGTGGATGGTCAACTTTCTACTGATCTGTTTGTCAAAATAACTGATAAGAACAGTGTTTTACACTTTACGAGTTGCCATCCCAAACACATTAAAAAATCTCTCCCGAGATCACAATTTTCATGGATTGATCGCATAGTGATGGATGATCATACTCGTACCATTCAGCATGCAGAAATGAAGTCTAAATTTGAATCTCGAGTTTACCCAGATTCTGTCTTGTCCTTCGCATCTTCATCTACACCTAAACCAATTATTAAAGTCAACAAAATGGCCTTTGTTAATACATATCATCCTTTTATGTACCTTTTTCATAAGATTATTCGACAACATTGGCCCCTTCTTTCTGACTCATATCCTGAGATTACTGAATTTCAAGGTCCACCCTTGATCTGTTATAAAAAATCTCCTAATTTACGGGATTTATTTGTAAGGGCTGACATTGGTAGTCAACGTGAAGCCAGTAGACAGATGTTATTAAGATCTCAGCGCAATGGGACTTTTCCTTGCTTACATTGCCTACAATGTTCTAATATTACGAAGGGGGACACATTTACTCATCCTAGATCTGGGAAGATTTTCTCAATTAAGGACTATTACAGCTGCGACTCTTCTTATGTAGTTTATTTGATTAAGTGTCCATGCGGTCTCGGATATGTTGGGGAGACTACCCAGCATATCCAAGACCGTATCTCACAACATAAATCAACTATTCGTTGCAAGAGAACTCTTTTACCCATTCCTGCCCATTTCATTTCTCACAATCATCAGATTTCTCAGCTTCATTATCAGATTATAGAAAATGTACCTTTGGCCAGACAAGGGGGAAATAGAATACAGAAATTGAAAGAACGTGAGGCATATTGGATATTCACGCTTCAAACATTGGAGCCTTTCGGTCTCAATCGCGAATACGAGGTTTTTCACTGATATGCAGGAGAAATTGATATGCACACATATATATATATATATATATATATATACACAGTCATATGTTAAAGTTTGGGCACCCCTATTAATGTTAACCTTTTTTCTTTATAATAATTTTGGTTTTTGCAACAGTTATTTCAGTTTCATATATCTAATAACTGATGGACTCAGTTATATTTCTGGATTCAAATGAGGTTTATTGTACTAACAGAAAATGTGCAATCTGCATTTAAACAAAATTTGACCGGTGCAAAAGTATGGGCACCCTTATCATTTTCTTGATTTGAACACTCCTAACTACTTTTTACTGACTTCCTGAAGCACTAAATTGGTTTTGCAACCTCATTGAGCTTTGAACTTCATAGCCAGGTGTATCAAATCTTGAGAAAAGGTATTTGACAGGGATTTGATGTGGTGGTCCTTTATCCACACATTGATTGACCTAGCTGTGTGGCATGGCGCATTGTCCGGCTGGAAAAAACAGTCCAAAGATTAACCTGCCCAATTCCAGCCTTGCTGAAGCATCCCCAGATCATAACCGATCCTCCACCAAATTTCCCAATGGGTGCAAGACAGTGTGGCTTGTGCCTCTCCAGTTATCCGTCTAACCATTAGATGACCAGGTGTTGGGCAAAGCTGAAAACTGGACTCAGAGAAGATTATCTTATTCCAGTCCTCTATGCTCCAATCCTTTCGGTCTTTTGCAAACTTCAGGCTGACTCTCCTTTGCTTCTCATTGATGAAAGGCATTTTTCTAGCTTTATTTGACTTGAGCCCTGCCTCTAGGAGCCTGCTTCGAACTGTTCTTGCTGTGCACTTCACCCCAGCTGCCATTTGCCATTCCTTTTGTAGGTCACTTGATGTCATCCTGCAGTTGCTGAGTGACATTCGAATAAGATGACGGTCATCCCGGTCAGTGGAGAGTCGTTTTCGCCCTCTGCCGGTATGTAGCTTTGCTGTCCCCAATGTCTGCTGCTTGACCCTGATGTAATGGACTGTCGTCTTAGAAACTTTAAGGATGGAGGCAACATGACGCTCACTGTATCCCTCTGATAGTAAAGCCAGAATTGAGCCCTTCTTTTCCTCACTCAAAACTTTTCTTTTCAACTCCTTTGGCATGGTTAAAAGTTATTTTTTCATTCCTATTACTTTTGGAATATTACTAGCACTTGTTTTGCCATTCAGTTTGTCCTATTGCATGAGGATTGTGAACACCACAGCAGGGTTTTTTATACTTCCCTTCGTTAAATAAGATTTGGTTCAGGTGATCACCTAATCAGAAGCACATTAAGTAGAATGAGGTGTACTCTGGTTGGAATTCAACTGACACTGGAATGGAATGGCTGTCAGACATATAGAGAAGCTGATTTTTATAAAACTGTGCAGTGGTCTCTTAATTTTTGCCAGAGCTGTGTGTTTGTGTGTGTGTGCCCTCACTCAGATTAACCCCACCCCACCAGCCCCAGACTTCCCTCTTCTCTAGCACATCCCAACACTGTGACCTTAAACATAAGAGTATTATTAGAAAGCCCTCTATATAAAAGTATCTCCCGTATTATGACATAAATAAGTCTACTATGGTATGGCCTCCACACTGTCTGCCCTTATAAGCTACACCCACCACAACGTCTGCCCCTCTGAACCACGTTCTATACCATGGCTGTCCCCTCTCCACTATTTTCCATTACTCACTCTATATCTACACACTGCCCATCCTTATTTACTATAACCACTAAACAATCCATCCTTATAAATCATGGCTTACACCATGACTGTGCCATTTCCACCGTTTTTCCTTACACTCCACCTTTTCCTTCGTCATGCTAAACTCTCTCCATACTATGCCCTCATTTCACACTGCCCCCTCTTCTTATTCATACAAGCCTCCCATACAGTATAATATCCACAACAGCCCCCAATATACACTATGATGTCATCACAGCCCCCCCATGCAGTAGGATGTCCACCACAGCACCTCATACAGTAATACAGTATTACAGTCCTCAGGGTCACTGATACAGTATAATAGCCCCACAGCACCCCACACAATGATATCCACCACAGTCCCCAATATACAGTATAATGTCCCACAAAGCCGCCTATACAGAATGGTCACTACAATACAGTACGGTTAACCTCTTGTTATGTTCCCACAGCCCCTCTTGTAATGTCCAAATAGCCAGCCCCTCTCATGTCCCCATAGTCAGCCCCACTTAGAGACCCAAATACAACGGAGTGCAGGGAAGGAGCGACGACCAGCGCACAGACAGAGAGACAGGTGAGTGGTGTCAGTGACTGCTCCTCCGTGTGCCCATGACTTGGTCATCACTAAGCTCAATGCCTGTTGCCAGAGGAAGGCTGACTCGTGGCCGTAGGCATTCAACTATGTACGTTTTTTTTTTTTATTCAAAATGTGCCCGGTAGGCAGCCTTTAGCAACTTAGTACGAGCTGGTGAGCTGGACCGATGGTTAAATAGTCTATCATCAGGAGTTCGAGGGGCGCCGCTGTCACTATTGTTTGTACGGGAGCCTGTTGCTTAGGTGGTTTAGTTAGCTCACACAGGCAGCATGCACGGCAAACTCCTACTTCAGCTTGTAAACGAGGATGATAGACTATTTGTTGTAGCTGTGATTGTAGCTGTGATTCCGGCGGAGGCCAGAGCGAACGGCGTCTCTTCTCCTTCCAGTTGTTCGTCCCGGCTTTGCCCAGGGGCTGTACGTTGAATTCTAGAGAGGGCATCGGCATGTACATTCTCCGCTCCCCGTTTGTAGATGATTGTATTTGAATTTGGCCATCCGGGCCACCCACCATTGCTCTAGGGCCCCCAATTTGGCATTGTCGAGGTGGGACAATGGGTTGTTGTCAGTCCGTACCACTACCTCAGAGCCTGCCAGGTACTCCGTGAACCGCTCCATCATGGCCCACACTACCACGAGAAGCTCGAGCTTAAAGGAGCTGTAATTGTCGGGATTGCGTTTGAAGTCGTGAAGCAATCGGCTACTGTAAGCGATCACTCTTTCCCAGCCGTCTTGGACTTGTGACAATACAGCTCCAAGCCCGTGTAAGCTCCCGTCGGTGTGCAGTATGAACGACTGCGAGAAATCCGTGTAGGCCAACACTGGGGCTTCCGAGAGCGCGGTTTTGAGATCTCGGAAGGCCTCTTCCTGTGGTTCCCACCACTGGATCTCCCAACTACGAGATTCCAAGACCTTTATTCAGGCAACAATACGAAAAGGTCCATATTCAGTCCACCACACAAAGGATAAGATAGTCCAGAATAAGAATGCAGTCCAGTATCTGGATAAAATGTCCAGGGAAACGACATTCCAAAACTCTAGCACCAGAGGATAAAATGGGTCCTTCTCTCTCTGAAGTGCTGTCTTAACACAATCCTGTTCACACCGGAACTGACTTGTCCAGCTGCTGTTCTCCCCACCCCCTTCCTTGTCCAGGGGTAGTCAAACAAGTTGGGGAGGTTTCATGGCCTCCCATAGGAGAACAAAGAGCCTTAGGGATTAATGCACTACAGGGGGGTCATGAAGAGACAGATACAGTGAGGCTGTAGACTTACAATGTAATAAGAAAAACACTATGAAAATAACTGAAATAGAAAAATAGGAATATACAAAAAATGATATCCACATAACATATCACACCATCACAACCTCTCCCCCCCATAATAAGTGAGCATGCCATGAGGTCTACACAGACCTCTGGCCTGCTCATTTTAGTCCACATTGCTCAGTTATTTATAATTCCTTGTACAGTGGCAGGGGTAGGTCGGCCTGGGGAGCCTATGGTTCTTCTTGTCGAAACAGTCCATCGGCATTCTGGTGTTGGCTTCCCCGCTTTTATTGGATGGAGAAGCTGTAGGGTTGTAAGGACAAGCTCCACCGCAGCAATCTTCCATTGTCCCCTGATACGCAATTCAGCCATGTGAGGGGGTTGTGGTCTGTAACAATCGTAAAGTCTCTGCCATACAAGTATGGCTGCAATTTTTTTAGCACCCATACGATGGCAAGGCACTCCTTTTCAATAGTGGCATAGGCAACTTCTCGATCCAGTAGTTTCCGACTGGCAAAAGCAACAGGATGTTCTTCTCCGGCGGCGTTCACTTGGCTAAGTACTGTCCCAATCCCAAAGGTGGATGCATCTGTCTGCACGAGGAACCTGCGTTTATAATCCGGGGCAGCCAAGACAGGAGCAGTGACGAGGGCAGTCTTTAATGCTGAAAAGGCATCCTCGCATGCCGTCGTCCACGTCACATTCCTAGGCATGTTTTTGCGGGTCAGGTCGGTTAGAGGCTTGGCCAAGGTGCTGAAGTTAGAAACAAATTTGCGATAGTAACCAGCAGTTCCTAAAAATGCAAGTACCTGCTTTTTAGTCTGGGGTCTACACCAGTTGCTAATGGCTTCCACCTTGGCAGGCTCAGGCCTTAGTGTCCCACCCCCTACTCTATGCCCGAGGTACTGCACCTCAGCCATCCCTATTTGGCACTTATCAGAGCGAATGGTCAGTCCTGCAGTAAGGATATAGTCCAGCACTATGCCCAAGTGTTTAAGATGTTCCTCCCAGGTTGTGCTAAAAATGGCGATGTCGTCTAAGTAAGCACAGGCAAAGTCCTGACATTGTTGTAACAGTCGATCCACCAGTCTCTGGAAAGTAGCGGGGGGCAGTTTTCATCCCAAAGGGCATTCCCAGGAACTCATGAAGCCCAAATGGAGTAATGAAGGCTGAGCGCTCCCGAGCGTCCTCCATTAGGGGTATCTGCCAGTACCCCTTGCTCAAGTCTAACGTGGTCACAATTTGGGCACTGGCCAGACGATCTAATAGATCATCAATCCTGGGCATGGGATAAGCATCACTCTTGGTGGCATCATTTAGTCGTCTGTAATCAATGCAGAATCGTGTTGTACCATCCTTCTTGGGGACCAGGACGACAGGAGAGGCCCAAGAACTGTGAGATGGCTGAATAACTCCCAGTTGTTTCATCTCCTCCAGTTCGTTCTTTATCATGCCTTGAACAGCCTCTGGAACCCGGTAGGCAGCCTGCTGGATAGGGCGTTGTCCGGAGGTTTCCACATGGTGGCTGGTGAGAGTAGTCTTCCCCGGCTTTGAGGAGAAAGCAGCAGCCCTCGACCTTAGTACGGCGACAATATCGTCCTTTTGTATATCCAATAAATGGGAGGCCAGAGGCACTTGTTCCAGTGATCCTCCCGCTTGGGCAACCTGGAGGAGATCTGGGAGATACTCGTCGGCGGCGGTATCACTAGGGGGGTGGCAGACAGCTAGAACAGGCAGAGATCGGTCAATGTAGTCTTTCAGTATGTTAATGTGGACGGTTTTCTGTCGTCGACCGCTAGAGTCCAGGGCAATAACATAGTTAGTGTCATTAATTTTCTTGACAACCTGATAAGGGCATTCCCACACTGCTTGAAGCTTGTTGGCAGGGGAAGCAGTAATCAGGAGCACTTGCTGTCCTTCCATAAATTCCCGGTTCCTGGCATTACGGTCATACCAGGTTTTTTGTCTGGACTGGGCCATTCGCTGATGTTCTTTAGCGAAGGTAGCTAGCTGGGCGAGACGGTCTCTGAGCTCTAGAACATAGGGAACGATGGGCATTCCGATATCTGAGATGTCTCCCTCCAAATGTTCTTTCAGAAGAGTGAGAGGTCCACGGACCTTCCGGCTAAACAGTAGTTCGAAGGGAGAGAACCCTGTGGACTCTTGGGGAACCTCCCGATAGGCGAAGAGGAGATGTGGCAGGTACTTTTCCCAGTCTTTTTCAATGTCAACAAAAGCCCTCAGCATATTTTTTAGGGTTCCATTAAAGCGTTCACATAGTCCGTTGTTCTGCGGGTGGTATGGGGTGGTGCGAATGGCTCGAACACCACAGCTATGCCATAGGGACTGGACCAGATCTGACATGAACTAAGTGCCTTGATCAGACAATATTTCACTAGGAAACCCTACCCGGGTAGAGATGGTAACAAGGGCCTCGGCTACCTTTACTGCTGTAATACTGGACAGGGCCACAGCTTCAGGATACCTAGTGGCATAGTCCACCACGGTCAGGATATATTTTTTCCCCGACCTGCTGGGGTGGGCCAGAGGACCTATGATGTCGACGGCTACACGTTGAAATGGTTCCTCAATTATGGGCAGGGATTGCAGGGGTACCTTATGTCGAGCTCCTGGATGCCGCATTCGCTGGCACACATCGCAGGTGCGGCAATAATGGGCTACCGACTGCGAGACGCCCGGCCAGTAAAAACTTTGGGTGAGTCTCTTTTCAGTCCTTTTTCTCCCTTGATGCCCAGCCAAGGGGATATCATGGGCCAGTTGAAGTAGCTGTGCCCTGTACTTCTGAGGGACAATGAGTTGCCTGGTCGTTGCGTCAGGGTTGCCCTGGTCACTGCCCTTTGTTACACGATAATACAGTCCGTTTTCTCGAGTGAAGCCATCCCCATTATCTCCCATGTGCCCAGTTTCTGCCTTTCGCCTAAGGGCTGCTAAGGTAGTGTCACCCTATATTTCTCTCCTAAACTCCTCTCTGTCCCAAGACTCTCCCAATGTAGTAGCAGCGAAAGTATTGCTTACCGACTCTGATGCGGTTCGTGGTGGTTGCTCCCCGGTGGGGTCCGGATGACGTAGTGCTTGAAGGGCCTGTAGTCGGGTGACTGCTCCCACAAATTGGCACTGTAACTCCCCAATGTCGTTTCCAAGGAGGAAATCTGCAGGAAGTCCTCCCATAACTCCAATTCAACACAGTTTTTCTCCACAACCATAATCCAAACACACAGAAGCTCGCTGTATATATTTGCGGGCACCCCCCGCCAGGACAATGGGAATTCCCGGACCCTGGTAAATTGCCTTGGGTCGAACCACACGGGGGTCAGCGATAGTCAAGAATGCCCTCGTGTCTCTAAATCCTGACACTTTGTATCCATCAATAAAGACATCCTGCAGGTGGCGTTGCCGTTGCTCTGAGTAGCTAAAGGACAGAGGCTGGAGTCCGTACACTCCAGGAGGGACAGCCAGACTGCAAATGTCCAGGTTGCCCACACCCATAACACCTCCTCTCTGTGATACCCCCAGGTCGTGGTCGGAACTGTTGGGGCCTAGGATTTTGAGGCGTGATTGTCATCGGCTTGCGACTAGGTGGAAGGGCAGATATAATTGGAGGGGGACGGGGCACGGGAGCAGGCCGTGGTTCATTGTCCAGAAGCCTCCTCCATTGCGGCCGGATAGTAAGGGCTTCATCGGCCAGGGCTGCAGCTCTATCCATGGTACACGGCGTGCGCTCTCGGACCCATTCCCGTACCTCTGCAGGGCACATGGCAAGAAATTGTTCTATAAGGAAAGCCTGTATAACATCTTCCACAGTAAAGGCGTTTTCTGCTTCCAGCCATCTCCGACATGCCTCGGAAATCTTATGTGCATACATCCTAAACGATCCCCCCGTGGTGCATGCAAGGTCTCGGAACTTGGCCCTATATGAGTCTGGGGTGATAGCATGGTAATCCAGGATAGTCCGCTTTACAATGTTATAATCCCGGTTCCGCAGTGCATCAATGGTTCGGTAAGCCTCCGCCATGCTTCCGTTCAGGAGCCCCGCTAACAAACGCATCCAGCTAGAGTGGGGCACTTCCATCACAGCACACTGCTGCTCAAAGTCTTTGAAGAACCCCTCCACATTTCCAGAAGCCTCATCAAATGGCTTAAACTCTGTCCGGGTGATCCGTACAGGCTCCCGGATTGTTGGGGTAACACTCCACATTGCGTTACTCCCTTTTTCAAGCTCCATTGCTTCCTGTCTCCGCTGTGCCCGGCGGGCAGCCTCCTCCTTGTACTCCTGAGAGACGCCGGGGCCCAGAACCGCCATCTCTTCTTCGTACCAAACCAACCACTGGCTTTTCTGGAAGGGGATCCCTGTCTCCAGTGCTCGTCCTTCAGACATCTGGGAGGAGGTGGCCGGGCTAGCGCCCACCAGTAGATCGATTGAGGCCTTTTTAGTCAGTCCCTGGTAGTTCAGGCCCAGGTCTCTGGCTCTCTCCTGTAAACTGCATACAGTCCAATTTCTGTACTCACTCTGTGGGTGGTTCTCCATTGGGTTACGCTCTGTTAATCCCGCTGCTGCCACCAGTTGTCACGGGGCCCTTCTCTGGTATCACACAATCAACAGAGCAAGCGAAGAGTGAACAATTCCAAGACCTTTATTCAGGCAAAAATACGAAAAGATCCATATTCAGTCCACCACACAAAGGATAAGATAGTCCAGAATAAGAATGCAGTCCAGTATCAGGATAAAATGTCCAGGGAAACGAGATTCCAAAACTCTAGCACCAGAGGATAAAATGGAGGGGCGATCCAAAAGTAATGATAATCAATAATAAACACAATGAATATAGTCAAAAAAAAAAAAGATTTTTCTACATAGTCTCCTAACAAGTCTATACATTTAGTCCATCTCTTTTCTAAACTTAGAATTCCCTTCGAAAAAAAATTCTTGATCTTGACCCTCAAAAAACTCCCCAACAGCGGTTATCACGTCGCTATTGTCGTCAAATTTCTTGCCCTGGAGGTGTTCCTTGAGCCGAGGAAAGAGGAAGAAGTCACTGGGGACTAGATCTGGCGAATAGGGGGGATGTTCCAACAGTTCAAAGCCCGCTTCTTGAATGGTAGCCATGGCAACTGCAGCTTTGTGAGCCGCTGCGTTATCTTGGTGAAACAGCACTCCAGCCCGCAGTTTGCCGCGCCTTTTCTCCTTGATAGCCTCCCGCAATCTTCTTATTTGTTCTGCGTAGTAGGAGCCCGTAATAGTGGCTCCCTTCTCCAAATAGTCCAGGTCCTGCAGGGCTTGGGCCCGGTGGGCGAAGTTTTTTACAAAGCGACGATAATATCCGGCCAACCCCAGAAAGGCTCGCACATCTTTGACGTTTCGGGAGTAGGCCCCCTGTATTGCGGTGACCTTCTCCATAGACGGTCTACTGCCCTCGGCGAAGATGGTATGCCCTAGGTATTCGATCTGTGTACGGAACAGGTGGCATTTCTGGAGTTTTACCTTCAACCCGTACTTTTGCAGCTGACCGAGCACCTGCCCTAACCGCTGCAAGTGGTCTTCAAACGTGGCAGCGTAGATGTCCAGGTATATCAAAGTGGCCTCAAAGTTGAGATCTCCCAGACATCGCTCTATTAGCCGTTGGAAGGTCCCGGGGGCGTTGGCTAGCCCGAACGGCATATGATTAAATTTGAACAGTCCCATGGGCAAGATGAACGCGGTCCTCTTCCGACATTGACACCTGCCAGTACTCGCTGACCAGATCCAGGGTAGAAAAGTACGTCGCCTTGCCTAGGGCTGATAGGGACTCCTCTATATGGGATAGCGGGTATGAGTCTTTGATGGTACAGGCGTTCAACTTTCGGTAATCCACACAGAACAGCAAGGTGCCGTCTTTCTTTCAGACCAATACAATGGGGGCCGCCCAAGGACTCTGGCTTTCCTTGGATAACCCCTTTCCACAGAATTTGGCCCAGTAGTGTTTTTACCTCTTGGAATAGTTGTGGAGGAATCTGTTGGTATCGCTCTCTGATAGGGGTCATTCCTTCGGTGGGAATGCCGTGCGTGATGGCCGTGGTGCACCCGAAGTTGTCTTCATGATTGGCAAATACCTCTTGGTACTGGCCCAGGAGTGCTTCTACTTGGTCTATTTGGGCCGGGGTTAGACCGGAGAGTTCTGCTCGCATTTTCTCTAAGATGGCTCGGCCCATCTCTTCGAGCGAGGACCCGGCCGTTTGGATGGAAAGTATAGTCACCGCCCATGGGTCCCCTGCATTCACTTTTAGCTGTAATCCCGGGGTCGGCAGCACTTCCTCCAGAGGTTTCACCAGTTTCTCTCCCTCCTACAGCCCCAGCAGCACTCCCTGAAACCTTCATTAGTTTTGAAATTCTTCTGTCACCAATGCTATCAGTTTCTTTTGCAACAATAAGGTTGTGAAGGTCTTTAGACAGCTCACTGGTTTTCCTACCATGATATGTTTCTTGTGTGACACCTTGGTAATGAGACACCTTTTTATAGGCCATCAGTTCAACCAGCTGATATTATTTGTTACTAAGTGGGAGGATTCTAAGTACTGATGGATTTCAGCGGGTGTCAGGACATTCCATGGATTTTTACACATCTTTCATCATGTGTTTATTGCTTTTCCCTGTGTCTTTTCTCATTATTACACATAATTTATGGACATCTAAGGTGATTTCTTTGCCTGTGTGGATTAGATGGGTTGTTACCGACATCTGGGGAGAATTTCATGTCAATAGCAGCTTTAGAAATAGATTTACTTAGAAAATTGGTGAAGTGTTCAATACTTATTTCACCCGCTGTTTGTGTGTATATAAAATCTACCCAAACTAGTAATTGGGATAGCAAGTGTCATCCCACAGCAGCCATAGTACCCATTGCCTGCCTACATCCTCTCTGTCAGGGGAGCAGGGGTATGCAGCTGCAGCTTCTCTCTCTTTCTGTTTTGGGAGGCTGTTTGCTGTTTGAGGGGAGGAGGAGCCGTAGATTAAAAACTTCTATTTCGCTCTGAGCACACCAAAAAATGCCAAAAAGAAAACAGGAAAATATACAAGATACTAGATGTTGGCCTGATTCTAACGCATCAGGTATTCTAGAAAAAATAAATAAAAAAAAGGTTATTCTCACCTTCTGATGGCCCCCGATCTCCTCTCCACGCTCCCGGCATCTTCCGGTCCCAGTAATGCTTAGCGCGAAAGACCGGAGATGACGTCACTCTCGCGAGAGCGCAACATCAGCGGTCTTTCGCGCAAAGCATTACTGGGACCGGAAGATGCCGGGCGCGTGGTGAAAGGAGGGAAAGAGTCCGGGGGCCGTCGGAAGGTGAGTATATCACTATTTTTTATTTTAATTCTATTTTTTACAGGTTTATGGTACCCAGGGCCTGGAGGAGAGTCTCCTCTCCTCCGGACCCTGGGTACCATCCGCACATTGAGCGCTGCGCCGGTCATCTCCCGGCTGCGTCGCCGCTGACCTCCGTGAGGCAGGAGATGACCCGCGGCAACCGTCAGGAGATCAGCGGCTAGCACCGCAGATCTCCCGACGGTAGCGGTGGCGTGCATCGTTCGAATTCCGCGCCAATTCGCGGCCGGACTGCGCATGTCGCTGATTGGTCGCGGCCGGCCGGGCGTGACCAATCAGCGTGCAGGACTTCCGTGACAGACAGACAGAATTAGACAATTATATAGTAGATGATGCCACCATGGGCACATAGACCGCACAAGAGGATGCACGACTATGGAGTCCAAGCCATAGGCCTTCCTCTGACATTTCTCTGCTGTGCTGATGGCGGCTGGGTTAATCTGAGTGAGGGTCGCAGTGAGCTGGTTCTCATCCCCTATTAGCAGGTTGTCGGGGGCAGTCAGCAGTGTCTCAACATGAGGAGGATTATCGTTTCCTCAAGGGGCGATTTGCTTGTCTTCATTCCTGCAAGTGCAATGAGGCTGCATTATTAGCAACTTTTTCCAATTTCACAGCGGGCTGCACCTCACTTCCTGGATGCTTTCTACATAGAGCTAATGGCCCGAGGCCATCTTATGAGGTAACCTCAGAGTGCAGGCTCCAGGTCTCTGTGCACCACGCGTTTCACTCCACCATCAGTGCACAGCTCATAAATTCACAAACTGGAGGCAGAGCAGTGTCCAAGTCATAAATGTCTTTCTCAATTGATTACACCTGTATATAAGGCACTGGGCGACTAATCCATCTGGATACACCAAGAGCACCACAAGTGCAGACTCCAGACTCTGAAACACTGACCCCCAAAAAATTCACATACCTAGCCAAATTTACTGGAATAGGAGCAATAGGAGTAACGCCATGTCATAGTCCAAATCCAGCGCTGACAGCAGGGAAGCTTCATAGTCTGTATCAGCAGGGTTAATGGAAGAAGCAAAAATATATCTGAAAAGCGGTGTAGATTATATACATACAGGCTTATAACTACCCAGTGCCAGGTTACAGGGACAGCACGGAGAATCATCTGATCACTTATAGGGGCAGTATTATAACAGTTATATTTTTGTACATAGGGGGCAGTATTATAGTAGTTATATTCTTGTACATAGGGGACAGTATTATAGTAGTTATATTCTTGTACATAGGGGACAGTATTATAGTAGGTATATTCTTGTACATAGGGGACAGTATTATAGTAGTTATATTCTTGTATATGGCAGCAGTATTATAGTAGTTATATTCTTGTACATAGGAGCAGTATTATAGTAGTTATATTCTTGTATATAGGGGCAGTATTATAGTAGTTATATTCTTGTATATAGGGGCAGTATTATAGTAGTTATATTCTTGTACATAGAGGCAAGTAATATAGTAGTTATATTCTTGTACATAGGAGCAGTATTATAGCAGTTATATTCTTGTACATAGGGGCAGTATTATAGTAGTTATACTCTTGTACATAGGAGCAGTATTATAGTAGTTATATTCTAATACATAAGAGCAGTATTTTAGTAGCTATATTCTTTTACATAGGAGTAGCATTATAGTAGTTATATTCTTGTGCATAGGGTGCAGTATTATACTGGTTATATTCTTGTACATAAGGGGCAGTATTATAGTAGTTAAATTCTTGTACATAGGGAGCAGTATTATAGTAGTTATATTCTTGTACATAATGGGCTGTATTATAGTAGTTATATTCTTATACAAAGGAGCAGTATTTTAGTAGCTATATTCTTGTACATAGGGGCAGTATTATATTAGTTATATTCTTGTACATAGGAACAGTATTATAGTAGTTATATTCTTGTACATAGGGGCAGAATTATAGAAGTTTTCTTCTTGTACATAAGGGGCAGTATTATAGTAGTTAAATTCTTCTACATAGGGAGCAGTATTATAGTAGTTATATTCTTTGTGAGGTAGCGCTGTCATTTAGATAGGGGATCCTCGCTTGGCAGCCCAATAATCACATCTGGCACAGGTTTTCTATAAAACCATATCAGTCGCTTCGGTTTATTTATCATCATAAACCATCACAGCAACAGAAAGTTCACTTAACAGCATAATCAGCATAGCGTCCATTACAGAGTTTCCCTCTGTTAGCAATGTTCAGCATACCCAGGATCTTCAGCCTCATCATTATCTCACTCACGTCAGGGTTTCCTCATGGCTGTTGCTCCACGCTGCAGACATCCACTCTCTCCTCTGGGACTCTCAGACGCTGGGAGCCATTACACAGGCTGTTAGCAAGGAGACAACTCTCCTCACGGGACCTTCCACTCTGGCCCAACCAGGTCCCTGCATTTACCCCTTGTGACTCACCCCAGCCACATTATTTTGTTCATAGCCACGCCCACTGGGTCACATGACTGACCTCATCACAGGTCCTTCAGGCATTTTCACACTCTTTACAACCATGCTTTAAACACACCCCCTGGGTGGGTTTGTAGGTAACCAGGCCCCCCAACTCTCTAGTTACCTGGAGACTTCTCCCTCACATATTAACACAGCACCTCAGCAATGTCCTTGCTGATCACACATACATAAGTCTCCATCTCAAAGCCACCCACTTTGAGATACATAACGGCCACTCAACACTCTGCCATTCATCCCTTCTCCTGGGACCTCCACACAGTGCCCCCTAGCGGGCACAGTGGTTACTACACCACATACCTCCCCCCACTCTGTTCAAACTTCTGGGGTTGAACACATAACATTACATCAGGCTCTCGAGACTGGGAACTCATTACACCTTGCCCCACAGGTCGAGAGAACCATCTCCATCTGTCATACGGTCTCATCTCTACGTTAGGCCTCCCCCGCCCCCAGTGGTCAGAATATCGGCCCTGATCTTTGGCCCTCCAATTACAGTTTGTCTGCGTCATCAGACACTGTCTAGTCACCACATTCCTCTCCCTGTTAGCTCCATTCCCCGACCAGCTCCCCCGGTTGGTACGGTCATCAGTCTTAATCGGGCCTACTGTCTGGCCTGAGTCTGACTCATTCAGGGTTTCACAGGAACTACGGTCTCTCAACGTCGTACAGCCCGTTGAACTGCCACGTTCTGACATTCTTCGGCCATCTGCCCTGTCACTTCTTGGCGGAACCCTTCGGGTCCTTACATCTTGGGATGAAGGCGGCCGCCACCTGGTATTCCATACTTCTTTATTAATTCGCCGGCGGTCCAGCCTCAACTGCTCAATTTCTTGCAGGTACCCCACTCGATACTCCACGAGCATCCAAAAGTCTCTCAGGCTTTCCACGGAGCCAACCACCATGATGGGAATCTTATCCACTTCACTGGACACCTGGTCTTCATCATCAGGAGGGATCCTCACCCTCACCACACCAGAGATATTCACAAGGTCCTGCATTATCTTCCCGGATCGTCCAATGATTCTTCCAATCAGAGCTTTGGGTACCTGAACCACACCTTTCCGCAAACCCAGCCGATCCATAGCCTCCTTCGCTAACTCTAGGCATCGAGCAGCCTGCATATTACTCCGCCTCACCAGCTGTTTGGCGTGGAGACATTGTAAATGCATTTCTTTCAGGACAGCCACTCGGTTTGATGTATCTTCTCTGGCTGATATTACCACCAACTGCCGAGTCTCAGGTGCCCAGTGCACCTCACACGCTTTGACCGCCTCTTTGAAAGCCTCATGTACACCTTCCTCCGCACAGGCTTCTTGCATGTCTTCGGGTACCTCAATCACAGACTGGAAGGTCGTGGACTTGCTTTCTTCCTGGACCGAAGGCTCTAGCTTTACCATAGACACTTCCCTCACTACCGTTGACCCGACCGGGTGACTGTCTTCTTCAGTTCTTAACTCACCAACTTCACATGATGTGATCACTTCATGACCCTTGGCCACGATGGCTACTGGCAGTTCTGTCTTATTATCACTCGCGCTCACCCGCGGTAAGTCTTCGTCCAACTTCTCAAGCAGAAGACCTTTTACTACTCCTCTGAGTTCTTCCATCTTTTCCTTAAGGCTCTTGTTCACACTTTGCCAGGCGGACAAGTGACCTCTGAGCTCCAAGACTTCTTTCTCGAGCCCCTCAACCCTGTGCTCGCCATTTGTCTCAGGACTTTTTCTCTTTCGAGATGTTCTTCCACTGTCTCTTTTATCAACTGTATCTCACGATCCTGTTCTCTTTTGGCCAGCACGTGTCTCACCACTACCTCTCTGATTATATTGTCAAAGGGTACCACTGGGTCAGTCACACCAGTCGAGTGAACCCTCCAGTTACCATCCAGCACCAATGTGTCTAAGTCCAGTCATCTCATCTCCCAGCCCACCATCTGTCTTGTCACGAGACGTCAGATCCGTCAGTTGGGCAGATGTACTTCTTCTTCTGGTCAGTTCTACCTCTGACCTGTCCACATCAGGAGCCATCACTGTCCCAGTGTCTACTGGCCCCACAGTCGAAACATCTCCATCCGACCATACGTCATCAAGCAAAACAAAGTCCCGGCCCCTCTCCAAGGCATAGACTAAGTCCCGTGGTATCCCGCCCCCTTGGCACGCACCACCTTTGGTCCCCTCGAACATCACTCTGTCCACTGCATAGTTCACCGTGACCCCCTGTTTACAGCGAATCCTGATGTTTTTCTCGGTCAGAGAGAAAACGAGAGGAGTTCCTGTCAGAGTCACCTGACTCTCTGAGTCCAGCCGACCAGAGGCTCCTTCCCGGTGCAGCATTACAGTACACACCTGTGGCCCGTCTTTATCTGGAAAATCCATGCCGCACTCCTCAAAACTCATACAGACACACTGCGGGTCTCCAGACATACCCACTGAGTCAACCAGTGCTGCCATTTCCTGAACCACCCCAATTTGGGTCATCGCCCCCTCCCGGGACTCCACCCCTTTTTGGGTTACCACCCCAATTTGGGTCACCGCCCCCTTCTGGGACTCCACTTCTTTTTGGGTTACCACCCCGATTTGGGCTATCGCCCCCTTTCGGGACTCCACCCCCTTTTGGGCTACCACCCCGATTTGGGCCACCGCCCCCTTTCGGGATTTCCCCATGTCCGTTATACCGGTCTTCTCAGACCACAGTTCACACAACACAGTTTGTCTCTTTTAACGATACCACACAAGTCCTTGCTGGCACCACAACAGCTCCTGCTGTCACCGACACCACACCAGTTCCTTCTGGCGCTGTCTTCGTGGACCCGCCGATCCACCGGAAGCCGCTTGTCCCCTTCGTAACCCCGCAGAGTTACAGCAAGCCGCTTGTCACCTTCTTGACTCCCACTGAGCCACCGCAGGCTGAGTTAAGAAGAGAAAAAAAAAAAACACCACACAAAAAAAACCTCATGTGTCCTGTCTGTGTGCTATTCAGGATGTACCGTCTCCGCCTGAGACCGTCCAACACACAGGTGGCACCAGGTGCTATTCAGGGAGCGGTCCTCCTCCCAGGGTTTCCCAACACACCGGCCTCACCAGGTCCAGGGGCTCAGCGGGTGCTTTTAGTACATCCATCTCCTCCTGAGACTGCCCAACACTCACGCCTCACCAGGTCCAAGGTCATACCACGTGCTCCAGGGAGGCAATTCTTCTCCTTGAATCTCCCAACACTGACCCTCCGAGACCTTGCTCACTGAACCCTCCAGGTATACAGTCTTTCCCACTGACCCAGGTCAGTACAACACGAACACCTGTCCGTTACCTGTGTCGGCCCCACAGGTCCTCGGATACCTCTTTTCCACAGAGGCACCCTATAGCAAACCACAGTCTCTTTCTCACTGACCCCGGTCAGTACAACACGATTTTCACGACCGTCACCTGCTGGCCGCGCAGGTTCTCGGACCCCTCTACCGCAGAGGTATCCTATAAGTCTTTTCCACTGACCCCAGTCAGCATATCACACGGCTTTCCATACCTTCAGCCCTCCTGGCTCAGCGTTGCCCTTAGCAACCGACTTTGCAGTCCTTTTCCGTTGCCCCTAGCAACAAGGCTACAATATTGCCCTTTGCAATTCTCCATCAAATGTGAGGTAGCGCTGTCATTTAGATAGGGGATCCTCGCTTGGCAGCCCAATAATCACATCTGGCACAGGTTTTCTATAAAACCATATCAGTCGCTTCAGTTTTTTCATCATCATAAACCATCACAGCAACAGAAAGTTCACTTAACAGCATAATCAGCATAGCGTCCATTACAGAGTTTCCCTCTGTTAGCAATGTTCAGCATACACAGGCTCTTCAGCCTCATCATTATCTCACTCACGTCAGGGTTTCCTCATGGCTGTTGCTCCACGCTGCAGGCTCTTCAGCCTCATCATTATCTCACTCACGTCAGGGTTTCCTCATGGCTGTTGCTCCACGCTGCAGACATCCACTCTCTCCTCTGGGACTCTCAGACGCTGGGAGACATTACACAGGCTGTTAGCCAGGAGACAACTCTCCTCACGGGACCTTCCACTCTGGCCCAACCAGGTCCCTGCATTTACCCCTTGTGACTCACCCCAGCCACATTATATCGTTCATAGCCACGCCCACTGGGTCACATGACTCTGACCTCATCACAGGTCCTTCAGGCATTTTCACACTCTTTACAACCATGCTTTAAACACACCCCCTGGGTGGTTTTGTAGGTAACCAGGCCCCCCCAACTCTCTAGTTACCTGGCGACTTCTCCCTCACATTAACGCAGCATCTCAGCAATGGCCTTGCTGATCACACATACATAAGTCTCCATCTCAAAGCCACCCACTTTGAGATACATAACGGCCACTCAACACTCTGCCATTCATCCCTTCTCCTGGGACCTCCACACAGTGCCCCCTAGCGGACACAGTGGTTACTACACCACATCTTGTACATGGGGGGTGTGTTATGAATGAGTCACCGAGGAGGAAAAACAAAAACAAGCTAAGCCACAGAAAACCTGAGAGGTTGGTAACTAAGCGGATTGCAGACCCCTGATCCTATCCACACAACTAGCAGTAGCCGTGGAGCGTACCTATGATGATCCTAGACGCCTCGTCACAGCCGGAGAACTAAATAAACCTAAAGCAAGAAAAGGGGAAATCTAAACTGCACCAGAGCAGACCCCAAAGCAATAGACAGCCCCCAAACATGTATTGTCGGTGAGACAAGATGAAAACACAAACACAGATAGAAAAGTAGGCTGAGCAAACGATGGGGCCCACACTAACTAGAAAGGACAGGAAAGGAAAGATGCTGTCTGCAATCACGCACAAAACCCTGCCAAAAAGTGTCCAACACTTTCTGATAACAAAAACCCTGAAGTCACTAGACTTCAATTCCCTATATCAGCACTCTGGTATATTCTGAAGACAGAGCAAAAAGAGACCAATCTGATCATGGACAAAAAGCAAAGTGGCATAAACAGAGACATAAGTATGGAAATTCAGCACAGCCCCAGCAGGGGCTGGCTGACCACAAAAACTGAGTAAACAAGACCAAATCTCATGTGAAAAAATAACAGAGCACACTTAGCTTGAGAAGGCAGGAACAAAACTGGAAACCAGAACCTCAGGGCAGAAAAAAAATCACCAGCACAACATTAGGGAGTCGGCTGTCTTAAATCCAGTCAGAGACTCCTGATATCCACTCACTCCTCCTCAGGTGGCAGGTCTCTGCCATTTAGATCAATTTCTTTACCTATTATTACCACTAGAGGGAGCCTGGATGGAGAACTCACGACTCCTCTGTCAACACATCCAGCTCCACCACCCTCACCAGAAGCCAGAGGTAAACCAGAAAATGAGTTCACAACAGGGACGTATTATAGTAGTTATATTCTTGTACATATGAGGCAGTAATATAGTAGTTATATTATTGTACATAGTGACAGAATTAGTTTTATTCTTTTACATATTATAAAATGTTGTTCTGTTTTCTTGTAGTGTAGTCATTAAGACATTGCTTTTGGTTGTATTTCCAGCCTATCCCATGTCCGGCTAGACACTGGCTATGAGTTAAGCACCTTGTTGTCTGATTTGGCAGAAGCCCAAGCAGAACTTAATCGGGGTGCTGACTACACAGAACAGCGGTGTAATCTGAAATGAGATCCGGGTGTTATCTCACCCTCTCTGCTCTATAATTCACAGGATGCCATGGAGTGGCAGATCCCGGCTCTGGCCATCGAGATGCTTCAGGATTTTGATCTTAAACGAATTGCACACTTTCCCGTTATCGCATCTTCTTGGGCGACTGCCGGCTTTAGAATTATGGCTGGGAAAGTATATTCAGTGTGAGGCTGGGAGCTTTCTACAGCGCTGCCCCTTACAGAAGAAGTTATAAGGAGGAGCTGGAGACTTAAAGGAATTATCCAGCCTTCTGCAATTACTGATTACTATATAATAACATTTTCTGTAGCTCTATGCATTTCTATTTCTTCTATTTCTCACCACACTCAAGATCTCGGCTTGCTCTCAGTGAGTGCAAGCACCGTGTGTGTGTGTGTATTTGTGTATACATTATATATACAGTATATATATATATATATACACACAGTATATATATATATATATATATATAATGTGTGTGTGTATGTGTGAATGTATGTAGGGTGTCACAGGCAGAAGACCCTCCTGTTAAGAACTGTGTATGGGCAGTCCCGTAGCTCATCATAAAGCTCTTTTTGTGTATTTGTGACATAAGCTGCTTTAGAGGTGGAGACCGATTTCCATATGTCTTAGGCCCTTGTTCAGTTGCAAAGTTGACGCCAATGGTATGTCCAACCCTGACATGGATAGATTCAGAATGCATGTAGAATTAATGATTTTGGGTGTAGTCAGGGTGCGTTTCTACGTTGCAGATAGATTGTAGAAATTTCTGCACCTGTCTCATTCATTTAAATTCAATAAAATATAGACATTTTTGCAACAATTTTGCAGCATATGACTAGCCTCTTACATGATGCAGTACCAGCAGTGTCCTCCAGACGGCGAGCTCGGGCAGTCTCTAAGATTGATTTTTCTCATTTCGGCGCTGCAGGACGACAAGGGTTTCATTGTGATATTGTTAGGAGCCAGATCTTAGGCAGAATGCAATTTACTGTCAGTGATGGGATAACCAGGTTATCGATGTTTCACCTCTCGGGACCTGACACGATGAAATAGATACACATTACAATACATAAACCATCACCCTATAAAGCGCCTCGCTGCACTGGGGGGGCGCATTCATCAAACCTGCGCTAGATGCTCAGAGATATTCATCAAATTCTCCCAAGTGAATGAAATTAAATTGCGTTCTGTGGGAATTGTTTCCCAACATCAATCGGATTTTTTCTTTTTCTATTTTTTTTTTGTCTAGATTCAGAGAATAAATGTATCATAAATAACCTGCGGTCCCCGTGGGGTGACGTGTCTGCTCCACGGATCACGTATGGTTTACAAACATGGAATCATGTCAGGGACTCCTCTAGTTCACCCCGTGGGAATCAATAATCTGGATACAAAAAATGGAATGATAGAAAAGTCTACAATCCTAGCAAGCAGGAGCCTATAACAGAGACATCCGCAGTACCCCCATAACTGGGCTATCCACAGTGCCCCCATAACTAGGACAGCCACAGTGCCCCCATAACTGGGACACCCACAGTGCCCCCATAACTGGGACATCTACAGTGCTCCCATAACTGGGCTATCCACAGTGCCCCCATAACTGAGACATCCGCAGTACCCCCATAACTGGGCTATCCACAGTGCCCCCATAACTAGGACAGCCACAGTGCCCCCATAACTAGGACAGCCACAGTGCCCCCATAACTGCGACACCCACAGTGCCCCCACAACTGCGACACCCACAGTGCCCCCACAACTGGGACATCTACAGTGCTCCCATAACTGGGCTATCCACAGTGCCCCCATAACTGAGACATCCGCAGTACCCCCATAACTGGGCTATCCACAGTGCCCCCATAACTAGGACAGCCACAGTGCCCCCATAACTAGGACAGCCACAGTGCCCCCATAACTGGGACACCCACAGTGCCCCCATAACTGGGACACCCACAGTGCCCCCATAACTGCGACACCCACAGTGCCCCCACAACTGGGACACCCACAGTGCCCCCACAACTGGGACACCCACAGTGCCCCCATAACTGGGACACCCACAGTGCTCCCATAACTGGGACACCCACAGTGCCCCCATAACAGGGACACCCACAGTGCCCCCATAACTGGGACATCCACAGTGCCCCCATAACAGGGACACCCACAGTGCCCCCACAACTGGGACATCCACGGTGCCCCCATAATTGGGACACCCAGAGTACCCACATAACTGGGTCTTTCCCAGTGCCCCCATAACTGGGTCTTTCACAGTGACCCCATAGCGGGGTCTTTCCCAGTGTCCCCATAACGGGGTCTTTCCCAGTGCCCCCATAACTGGGACATCCACAGTGCCCACAGTGATCACCTCTACACTGTCCCCATACTTGGAGCCAATCAGAGCCCCCAGAACAGTGCTAATTGTGAAGATGCCGGTAGTACGGTGTCCCTCCGCCTGAGGAGAGGGCTTCCTCCATGCACCCCCTTGGCAGCGCTGCTTTTACACCCAGGACTCGGGAGCCTGCGGGAAAACCTCTGAAATAAATGTCACTTTGTTGTATCACATTCCTTAGTAATAAAAACTGCGCCAAGAGATTCATCACTCAAGTGTCTCACGTTAAAGGGGACCGCGACAAAGGGGAGAAGTGTTCAATAGATGAGTTAATGTCTCCGCCGCTGGGTTAATTAAAAATAATAATAATGGCAGCATCAAGAAATGCGTCAGAAATATCCGGAATCTTTATTCCCTGCCTTACCTCAACCTTCCTTCAAACAAACAGCTAGATGTCGCCTCAGAATTTATTAAAAAAAAAAAAAAAACCTTACACTCTATGAAGAGAACTACTTATGCCAGCCATTGTTGTAGTCAATCTGTTTAGTGTAGATAGTAAATGGAGATGTTTCTCTTAACACAAACGGCCACGTGTGAATTGAACCTTCGGAGCATCTGACCCATTTATTTCCAGCTTTTTCTTCTATTCTCACCTCCTTCAGCAGAAACCAAGGCAGCAATGTAACAGGGAGGGGGACAAAGAGCTGACTCGTGGGGTGATGCTGCCATCTGGTGGAAGTAAGCTGGAATCACTACTTCTACTATATTCAGTGATAGTTTTCATTGCTTATTCCATATGTAGATATTAAATCTGCAAAAGACAAGAATTCTGCACTGCCAAATGTACACCTTCACAGCTCGCCATTTTCATCTTACACATGGATGATACCAAGGAAGATTTTGGTTTATTTAAACAGCATTACTCCTCTCTGTGGACTGTACCTTACTCTGATTAACCATCAAGATTCAGCTTTCAAAAACCAAAGTTTCTAAAAACACTTATTTGCTTTACAAAACTTGCTGAAAAGTAGATGAAACCAAACTCTGGACCAACACTCCAATCTTCATGCAATTTATCAACAAGAATATAAATACTATAATACTGCTCCTGTGTACCAGAATATAACTACTATAATACTGCCCTATGTACAAGAATATAACTACTATAATACTGCCCCTATGTACAAGAATATAACTACTATAGTACTGCCCCTATGTACAAGAATATAACTACTATAATACTGCTCCTATGTACAAGAATATAACTACTATAATACTGCTCCTATGTACAAGAATATAACTACTATAATACTGCTCCTATGTACAGGAATAGAACTACTATAATACTGCTCCTATGTACAGGAATAGAACTACTATAATGCTGCCTCTATGTACAAGAATATAACTACTATAGTACTGCCCCTATGTACAAGAATATAACTACTATAATACTGCTCCTATGTACAAGAATATAACTACTATAATACTGCCCCTATGTACAAGAATATAACTACTATAATACTGCCCCTATGTACAAGAATATAACTACTATAATACTGCTCCCTATGTACAAGAATATAACTACTATAATACTGCCCCATATGTACAAGAATATAACTACTATAATACTGCCCCTATGTACAAGAATATAACTACTATAATACTGCTCCTATCTACAAGAATATAACTACTATAATACTGCTCCTATGTACAAGAAAATAACTGCTATAATACTGCCCCCTGTGTACAAGAATATAACTACTATTATACTGCTCCTATGTACAAGAATATAACTACTATAATCCTGCTCCCTATGTACAAGAATATAACTACTATAATACTGCCCCTATGTACAAGAATATTACTACTATAATACTGCTCCTATGTACAAGAATATAACTACTATAATACTGCTCCTATGTACAAGACTATAACTACTATAATACTGTCCCTATGGACAAGAATATAACTACTATAATACTACAGAAACCTTCTCAACTAATGAATAAACCAAATGAAAGTCCAGATAATAAAGACTAAAAATATTTTATTAATTACACAATAAAAGACATATAAGACATAATACAATACCGTAAAAAATCATGATGTAAGAAGGTAATTACATAGAGAACACATAAGCCATAAGTAAATATAGTGATCATAAAAAATTCCAACCGCATCAAGGTGCATATAATGAACAGACAGAGAGTATAGAAACTCAAATAAAGTGCATAGGAAATGTAATAAGATCATAGATACCCGTGGTCAATGGCTAAATGCGTCTCCAGCTCCCTCCAACGTACGTTTCGCCTACCGTGGCTTTCTCAAGGAGTGAGTCTGTTAGCAATGTTCAGCATACACAGGATCTTCAGCCTCATCATTATCTCACTCACGTCAGGGTTTCCTCATGGCTGTTGCTCCACGCTGCAGACATCCACTTTCTCCTCTGGGACTCTCAGACGCTGGGAGCCATTACACAGGCTGTTAGCCAGGAGACAACTCTCCTCACGGGACCTTCCACTCTGGCTCAACCAGGTCCCTGCATTTACCCCTTGTGACTCACCCCGGCCACATTATATCGTTCATAGCCACGCCCACTGGGTCACATGACTCTGACCTCATCACAGGTCCTTCAGGCATTTTCACACTCTTTACAACCATGCTTTAAACACACCCCCTGGGTGGGTTTGTAGGTAACCAGGCCCCCCCAACTCTCTAGTTACCTGGCGACTTCTCCCTCACATTAACGCAGCATCTCAGCAATGGCCTTGCTGATCACACATACATAAGTCTTCATCTCAAAGCCACCCACTTTGAGATACATAACCGCCACTCAACACTCTGCCATTCATCCCTTCTCCTGGGACCTCCACACAGCGCCCCCTAGCGGACACAGTGGTTACTACACCACATCTTGTACATGGGGGGCGTGTTATGAATGAGTCACAGAGGAGGAAAAACAAAAACAAGCTAAGCCACAGAAAACCAGAGAGGTTGGTAACTAAGCGGATTGCAGACCCCTGATCCTATCCACACAACTAGCAGTAGCCGTGGAGCGTACCTACGGACAAGAATATAACTACTATAATACTACTCCTATGTACAAGAATATAACTACTATAATACTGCTCCCTATGTACAAGAATATAACTACTATAATACTGCTCCTATGTATAAGAATATAACTACTATAATACTGCCCCCTATGTACAAGAATATAACTACTATAATACTGTCCCTATGTACAAGAATATAACTGCTATAATACTGCCTCCTAGCTGTGAGCTTGTGTTTTGTGGATCTCCTCATGTCTGGAGCAAGCCTGGGGAGGGGCCACCCTGGGCGGGGAAGCTCCCCAGGCAAGGCCCAGGCTTCCCGGCCTACACTGGGACAAGCCTCCCAGGCTTCTACCAAAGGGAATGTTAATCCCAAAGCCACTGTGAGACCAGTGAATGCAGCAAGTCAAAGCTGCAGCAGTTTGGTGAAGGAGGAAAAAGCTGTGAGTAAAGTTTTGGGAGGAAAATCTGCTCCAAGCAAGAAGCAAGAAGGAAAAGTGTTGGTGAGTGATGGAAACCAGCTGAATGTAAAGTCTTGTAGCTCCCCAGTCAGTAAGCAGCTCATGCCTGGTGCACAGGTGAGATCAGCCTCAGCTGTGCAGATCACCTCTCCTGCTTCCAGGCGGAGACGGACATCTTTGGAAAGACAGACAATCTAGCAGAACTTACAGCAACATGGCAGTATGGCGTGGTCAGGACGCACACGGTCGCAGTCAGGTGGCAGCGATAAACCTGCTGCGGAGCCTGCATCTAGCTAAGGGGCCACAAAATCATCCGTGGTGGAACCGCTCAATTCTGTGTTCAAAACCCCTGTACCTGTCGTTAAGACTAAACCTGTGGAGCCGGCGCGTGCACCCGAGCTGCAGCTAGTGGATGAGATACCGGGACTTGTCCGAAAACTGGGTGCGTTAAGGTAGCAATAAAAGCGCCTCAAAAGGAGGTAGACTTCATCTATAGTCTAATGATCACTAATCCTGCCAGTAATGATGCCTATGACCTGAGACTGAACACATTGGGTGTTGTGCAGGACACTGAATCTGTGCTGGAGAGCATGGGGCCCCTGGCAGAGACCTACAGGAACCGCGAGCGGTTCGCCTCCTATAAGCAGGACTGCTGTAGAGGCCAGGACCCCTGATGTTCAGGACGGGACCCCCCCAGCAGCAGACACGGCCAGTGTTACAGGCTGCCCGCTTCTGCTTCCAGGAGGGAAAACAACTGCAGCAGCGGGCAGCTCACTGTGAACAGGAGCACACACTTCAGACTGCAGCAGAGGCACCACAGGTCCCAGAATGCCCCACCCAGGAGCAGGACAGTATTTGTGAGACTGTTTGTGCTGATGAGGCTGAGGCAGCCGAGTGTGAACAGGAGCACACACTTCAGACTGCAGCAAAGGCACCACAGGTCCCAGAGTGCCCCACACAGGACAATATTTGTGAGACTGTTTGTGCTGATGAGGCTGAGGCTGAAGCACAGACTGTGGCTGGTGATGCTGTGCCCATGGGGTCGGGGGTTGGAGGGGTTTCACACTCTGTATTGGACGTCGCACTGTCTGATAATAATGATGCTGCTTATGATAATGTGAATGATATGTGTGACTATCCCCCTTTGCCATCCAGTCCACAAGGTGTGACAGCCCCCCCTGCTGCAGGCCTTCTCCGTGTCAGTCAGCCCAGTGTGACCCGGCAGGTGCCCCCCAGGAATGCCTGGAGCCGCGGCGCCCCATCCTTCACTTCCAGCGCCAGGTACACCGGCCAGACATTCAAACGCATTAATGTGGTGCGGTTTAAATACATAGGTGCCAAGGAGGATCTGCCCCAACGCAGGTATGTGGTGAGAGAGCTGCTCTGCGGCCAGATGGGGTTTGTGGCAAATGAGATACTGGCAGTGTCTAATCTTCAGGACAGGCAGGGCTACGAGGTCAGCTTCAAGCTCATGTCTGACCTGGACAGATTCTGGGCCAATTACCCCAAGTTCAGAGATGCTGAGGGCTGGAATAAGTTTGTGTTGGTTCCTATCTCCAGGCCAGACACAGTCACAGTGAATATCATCTTCTGGAATGAGGCCATTCCTCCACAGGACATCGAGGTGTGGCTTCGGAGACACTGTGACCTCATCTCTGGACTTACCAAGGTCAGAGATGAGGATGGTATCTGGGCAATGGGGTGGCGGGTCTTGGTGAAACTGCGGCACTATGATAACATCACTGCCCACTTACCCAACTCCTTCTTCATTGGGAGGGAGAAGGGAAGGTGTTATTATCCCGGGCAACCCAGAAAGTGCTTCAAATGTGGTGGGAAAGGTCATCTGGCTAACGCCTGTACTGTGGTGAAGTGCAGTCTGTGTGGGGCAATCGGCCATGTCGCTGCAGACTGCCGGGACGTCAGGTGCAACCTCTGTGGTAGGATGGGCCACCCTCACAGGGACTGTCGCCTGGCACAACATCTGCAGAGTCTTCCCTGATAAGTTTGTGATGGCAGGGGCAGAGGCTCAGGAGGATGAGGATGTGGTGGCAGGGACACATGAGGGGGAGGACTTAATGTCAGGAGAGATGCTGACCAGCTCAGATGCCCACCAGGAGTCCACTCAGGCAGCACCAGAGAAGCAGGGTGCAGAGGGGAACATTAAGGTCGTCCATCAGGTCCAGCATCCTCAGATAGCCCCCCCTTCAGCATCACTGTCTGTATCTGATGACTGGAGAATTAATAATAATAAAAGGAAGAAAAAGAACACATCCTCCCGTAAACCTGAGGAAGAATATGACACTGGTCAGAGTGCTAGTAAGAAGGATCAGAATTCTGCAGGAGTGATGGTCGTGTCCAACAAGTATGGAGTTTTATCTGACTCCAATGGTGACGATTATGAGGAAGAGTTGAGGAAAGTTGATGCTGAGTGTAACAGGGACATAGAGGACCATCCCCCGCCAAAGCGGAAGCCCTTATCTGTAGACCCTCAGGTAGAGTCTGACATGGACACCAGTGGTGGACAGACAGCTCTGACTCATGATGATGGCTGTTACTCTGCTCCTTCTATATTGTATTGTGATGGCGGGGTTCTCATTGACAGTGACCTCGAGCAATGTGAATAGCATTAAGCTGAGGAGAACTAGACGCGCGGTGTATGAACATCTCAAATATCTGGACACAGATGTCATCTTCCCTGTGAGAGGGGAGTAGTCAGTGGTCACATGATCAGGGGCCTCCGTGTCTATGTGGCTGGGCTGTGTGTTCTGTGCGCACAGGACCTGTGAGAGGGGAGGAGTCAGGGGTCACATGATCAGGGGTTGTGTCTGCCTCCATGTCTGTCTGCACGCTGAAGGAGTCTGGTCTGCTGTGCTGGTTGTCATGCTGGATGAGGTAAAGTTTCTGTGTGGGGTCAGGAGAGGTTTACAGTGTGGATGTAGCAGAGCCGTGTGTGTACGAGGTGTACGGAGCAGAGCCACGTGTGTACGAGGTGTGAGGAGCAGAGCTGTATGTGTGTACGAGGTATACAGAGCGGAACAGCGCATGTATGGGGCATACGGAGCTGAGCCACGTGTGTACGGGGCGTACGGAGCAGAGCCGCGTGTGTACAGGGCGTACGGAGCAGAGTCACGTGTGTATGGAGTGGAGCCGCGTGTACGAGGTGTTTGGAGCGGAGTCACGAGTGTACGAGGCGAAGGCGCATGTGTACTTGGTGTATGGAGCGGAGCCGCGTGTGTATGGGGTATGCGCAGCCGTGTGTGTGCGGAGTGGTGCCATATGTGTACTGGATGTACGGAGTGGAGCCAAGTGTGTACTAGGCATTCAAAGTGGTCGTTTCCCACGGACACAGGAGTACACGGCGGAGCCCGAAGGAGCTCTTTAAAACTCGCACATGACGTTCCACCGGAAGTGATGTGCTGGAAGCTGACCGGAAATGAGGTAATTTCACGAGGAGATTGTGATGGAACCAGGAATGCTTCAGATCCATCACCATGTTCTCCTCTGACAGCGCGGACAGCAGGATCACCTTGGAATCAAGGATACCGGCCATGTGAGTGGATCATGATATGTCCTGCACCGGGAGGCTCAGGTGGGCACTTCGATGGGAGTCGGGCTGCTATAGTATCTTTATAGAATCTTTCTTTCTTTCTCTCTCTCTCTGTTTCTTTATTTCTCTGTTCTTTCTCTCAGTTTCTTTATCATTCTCTGTTCTGTCTTTCCCTCTCTTTTCCTTTCTCTCTCTCTGTTCTTTCTCTCTCTAATCTCTTTTTTTCTTTCTCTCTCTGTTCTTTCTTTCCCCTCTTTCTTTCTTTCTTTCCTCTCTTTCTTTCTCTCTGTACTTTCTTTACTTCTTTCTGTCTCTCTCGGTGTTCTTTCTTTCCCCTTTCTCTCTCTCTATCTTTCTCTTCTTTCTTTCCCCTCTTTCTTTCTCTCTGTTCTTTCTTTCATTTTTTTCTCTTTCTTTCTTTCTTTCTTTCTCTTTCTTTCTCTCTCTGTTCTTTCTTCCCCTCTTTCTTTCTCTCTATCGCTCTGTTCTTTCTTTCCCCCTCTTTCTTTCTCACTGCTCTTTCTTTCTTTTTTTCTCTTTCTTTCTTTTTCTCTATCTCTCTCTCTATTCTTTCTTTCCCCTCTTTCTTTCGCTCTCCCTCTGTTCTTTTTTTCTGTCCCCTCTTTCTTTCTCTCTGTTTTTTCTTTCCCCTCTTTCTTTCTCACTATCTGTTCTCTCTCTCTGTTCTTTCCCTCTTTCTTTCTCTCTGTTCGGGGCTCCCTGCCTCGGCTGGGTCGAGACCATGAACAGACTTCCCCCTGAAGCACCACCATCGGGATCGGCGGGCCTTGAGGGTGAGTGGGGAGAGGCAGTGAAGAAGCCAGGAGAAGTCTGTCGATCCCAAAAAAGAAAAAAAAAAGGGGGCTACCTCCTGCAGTATAGTGACGGCGGTCACTACAGGAGAGCCCTGCCGAGCCGGAGCAGCCTGTGCAGGTGGCGGCGGTCACCGAGGGCCACAGGTCAGAGACTGCCATACCTTGGAGCGGGGGAGGCGGCGGCGACCACTGGAGCCGCGAGTACAGGACACGCCGGGAGGGAACAGGAGACCGGCGCAGGACGCCAGTAGGATGGACGCGCGTGCCATTACAGCTCCCTTAAAAAAAGGAGGCACGGTGCACCGCTGGGTAATCTCGGGGTGCGTACGTGCGGGACTTCCGGTGGGGCGCGGGGATCCCTGGGAAGGGAGCAGCGGCAGCAAATTTAAAAAAAAAAGGAAATAAGGTTTAAAAAGCCACGCTGAGGGAGAAGGAAGCGGTCACCATGAGTGGGAAACCGCAGAGGGAGAAGGAGACACGGCAGCGGTCCCCGAAGCAGGGACCACAGCAAATGCAGGAACCGCACCAGCACCTACAGTGCCAACGCGACTCTTCCCAGCAGCGCAGCAGCAGCGGTCATATGAAATCGCGGCGCAGCCAAAGCTCCACCATGGCGGCACAGCCAGAAGTGGATTCAGCAGTGGAGATAATCCCTACGCCCAAGACTGTATTGTTCGTTCCACAGGAGGGTGAGTGATCTCCGTGAATGCCTGCTCTAATTTGCGATTATTAATTTTTCTTTTTCAGGGGCGTAAATGCACTACCAAATCTAAACACATGGTATGTGCAATATGCACGGAGGAGCTACCCCCTACGTGGGAGAAAAAGCTCTGTGCGGCTTGCATAGAGCAGACAATATAGGAGGAATCCCCAAGGTTTGCTTTAGACCTCAAAACATTAATAAAAACCCAGGTCAAAGGGCGCCGGAACTGCAAAGAAGAAACGCCGGTCCAGGCATAGATCCCCAGAGTCGAGCGTCAGTGAGTCGGGAAATGAACTATCAGTGATTCATCATCCTCCCAGTCCTCTTCATCATCCTCAGAAGGGGGACGCAGCTGCTTTCCCATTGAGGAGACAGACGCCCTGGTAAAAGCTGTGAGGACAACTATGGGACTGGTAGACGAACGCCCTAAGAAAACGGCCCAAGATATAATGTTCGGAGGGCTAGAGCAAAAAAAAACGGAGGGCTTTCCCGATTAATGAGAAAATCCACTCACTCATTATTATTATTATTATTATTATTTATTGTTATAGCGCCATTTATTCCATGGCGCTTTACATGTAAGGAGGGGTATACATAAAAACAAGTACAATAATCTTAAACAATACAAGTCATAACTGGTACAGGAGGAGAGAGGACCCTGCCCGCGAGGGCTCACAATCTACAAGGGATGGGTGATAATACAGTAGGCGAGGGTAGAGCTGGTCGTGCAGCGGTTTGGTCGATCGGTGGTTACTGCAGGTTGTAGGCTTGTCGGAAGAGGTGGGTCTTCAGGCTCTTTTTGAAGGTTTCAATGGTAGGTGAGAGTCTGATATGTTGTGGTAGAGAGTTCCAGAGTAGGGGTGATGCGCGAGAGAAATCTTGTTTGCGATTGTGGGAAGAGGAGATAAGAGGGGAGTAGAGAAGGAGATCTTGTGAGGATCGGAGGTTGCTTGCGGGAAAGTACTGGGAGACGAGGTCACAGATGTATGGAGGAGACAGGTTGTGGATGGCTTTGTATGTCATGGTTAGGGTTTTGTAATTGAGTCTCTGGGCAATTGGGAGCCAGTGAAGGGATTGACAGAGGGGAGAAGATGGGGAATAGCGGGGGGACAGGTGGATTAGTCGGGCAGCAGAGTTTAGAATAGATTGGAGGGGTGCGAGAGTGTTAGAGGGGAGGCCACAGAGCAAGAGGTTGCAGTAGTCAAGGCGAGAGATGATGAGGGCATGGACTAGGGTTTTTGCAGATTCTTGGGTGAGGAATGAATGGATTCGTGAAATATTTTTGAGTTGAAGTCGGCAGGAAGTGGAAAGGGCTTGGATATGTGGTTTGAAGGAGAGATCAGCGTCAAGGATTACTCCGAGACAGCGAGCTTGTGGGACTGTGGAGAGTGGGCAGTCATTTACTGTAATTGATAGGTTCGTAGGGGGGGCCACGTGAGATGGGGGAAAGATGATGAATTCTGTTTTGTCCATGTTGAGTTTCAGAAATCTAGCGGAGAAGAAGGATGAAATAGTGGACAGACATTGAGGGATTCTGGTTAGTAGGGAGGTGATATCTGGTCCAGAGATGTAGATCTGTGTGTCATCAGCGTAGAGATGATACTGAAAGCCATGAGATTCTATGATCTGTCCCAGGCCAAAGGTGTAAATAGAGAACAGCAGGGGCCCAAGGACTGAACCTTGTGGGACTCCGACAGATAGGGGGCGAGGTGAGGAGGTGGTGTGTGAGTGGGAGACGCTGAATGTCCGGTCTGTTAGGTATGATGAGATCCAGGATAGGGCCAAGTCTGTGATGCCGAGGGATGAGAGGGTCTGTAATAATAGGGAATGGTCCACTGTGTCAAAGGCAGCCGACAGGTCCAGGAGAAGGAGGACAGAGTAGTGTCGCTTGCTCTTGGCGGTTAAGAGGTCATTGGTGACCTTAGTAAGGGCAGTTTCAGTGGAGTGGTGTGACCGGAAGCCAGATTGTAAGCGGTCGAAGAGGGAGCAAGAAGAGAGATGGGAGGACAGTTCAAGGTAGACGTGTTGTTCCAGTAGCTTGAAGGCGTAGGGGAGAAGTGATATAGGGCGATAGCTAGATGCAGAGGATGGGTCAAGAGAGGGCTTTTTGAGGATAGGTGTGATGGAGGCATGTTTAAAGCTTGAGGGAAAAACACCAGTTGTTAGTGATAGGTTGAAGAGATGGGTTAGGGTTGGGATGAAGACTGTGGTGAGGTTTGGTATGAAGTGGGATGGGATCGGGTCGAGTGCACAGGTGGTGAGATGTGATCTTGAGAGTAGAGAGGAGAGTCGATCTTCTGTAATGGTGGAGAAGTTGGTTTTGAAGGTGGAGGGCTGGGAAGTTGGGGGGAAGGGCTCTGGGGGTTGTTGACCAAAACTGTCTCAGATGTTATCAATCTTCTGCTTGAAAAATGAGGCAAAGTCTTCAGCTGAGATGAGTGGGGAGGGAGGAGGTGCTGGGGGGCGGAGGAGAGAATTGAAGGTGTTGAATAACTGTTTAGGGTTGTGAGACAGGGAGGATATGAGAGATGAGAAGTAGGTTTGTTTAGCTGTGGCGAGTGTGGTCTTGAAAGTAGTGAGGGACTGTTTGAATGCGATGAAGTGCTCGTTGGAGTGGGATCTTTTCCATCTGCGCTCAGCAGCCCTGGAAGCTTGCCTCCGCTCTTTGGTCAGGCTGGTGTGCCAGGGCTGTCTGTTGATTTTGCGAGTTTTGGTATGTGTAAGTGGGGCAGCAAATTCCAAAGCTACAGCTATTGTGGTGTTATATAGAGCGGCAGCGTCATCCGCATTGTGTAAGGAACTTATATCTGTAAGAGGGAGGAGGGATTCAGAGAATGAGTGTAGGTCAAGGTGTTTAAGATTCCTGCGAGGGTGTGAAAGTTTGTGGGGTGGGGATTGTAGACATGGAGTGAAGAGGGAAGAGAATGTGAGAAGGTTGTGGTCAGAGAGAGGAAGAGGTGAGTTAGAGAGGTTAGATAGGGAGCAGAGGCGGGTGAAGATGAGGTCCAGTGTGTGGCCATCTTTGTGGGTGGCTGTAGAAGACTATTGAGTGAGGCCGAAGGAGGAAGTGAGAGATAGGAGTTTAGTGGCAGCTGAGAGGGAAGTGTCAATGGGGATGTTGAAGTCGCCCATGATGATAGTAGGGATGTCCGTGGAAAGGAAATGAAGTAACCAGGTGGTGAAGTGGTCAAAGAAGGTGGTGGCTGACCCTGGGGGGCGGTAGATGACAGCCAGTTGGATGTTGGAGGGGGAGTAGATGCGCACAGAGTGCACCTCAAAGGAAGGGAGGGTAACGGAGGGTGGCAGTGGGATTGGGGTGAAGGAGCAGGTATCTGACAGGAGAAAACCAACTCCTCCGCCATGTTTGCTGCTGGGGCGGGGGGTGTGAGAAAGGTGGAAGCCGCCATACGAAAGTGCAGCAGGAGAGGCTGTGTCAGAAGGGGTGAGCCAGGTTTCGGTGATGGCGAGGAAGGAAAGTTTGGTAGTAACAAAAAGATCATGGATGTAGGAAAGCTTGTTGCAGACAGAGCGAGCGTTCCACAGAGCTCCTGTTAGTGGGACTGGGGAAGCGGGGGCTGGGTGATTGGGTATAAGGTTGGAGAGGTTACGGAAGGTTGTGATAGAGCGTGGATGGGAGGTAGAAATGACTGTGGGAATGTGGTGAGGACCAGGATTTGGGGAGATATCACCAGCAGTGACAAGGAGCAGAGAAAGTGTTAGCAGGTGGGAGCAGGAGAGGGCATGAGGGGGCTGTCTGTGTTTGGAGACAGATGACTATATGGTAAGGAACAGTTTTGAGATGGAGGTGAGGTGGATGGGGAGGATTGAAGAAGAGATGAACAGTGTGACATCGGCGGCCGTGCCCGCCGATGCCCCTTTAGCGACGGCGCCCGCCGCAGCTTCCTCTCACCTGCGCCCTCCGGTTCGCGCGTTCCTCCGCGCTGCTTGCCGCTCTGCTGCGGGTGACCGCGGCGGCCTTAGGCCGCGCACGCGCGTTCCCCCGGCTTCTTCCGTTGGCAGGGGGCGTCGCTAGGGGAGGGTCTGTAGGGCGCACTTCCGGTCTCCGCTTATATCAGGCGTCCGCTCTATTCTGAGGGCGCCTGATGATTGTTTGTGACTCGCAGCACCCATCGGCCCTACCTTCTTCTGTGTACCCTGTCTACCCTTGCTGTTCCTTTGTCTGCCCTGTTCCTGGTCCGTGTCTGTCTGCCTGCCTCCTTCCTGTGGTCCTCGCTGTACCTTTCCTGTGGGCTTCCAGCCTTTTTCTACTGGCCTCCACTTCGCTACTCCTGCTCTGTCTGCCAGTCCTCCGAGTCGTCCCTGCTGGCTCCGGCTGTCGCGGTTCCGCCCCCTGCGGTCTTGCCCCTAACGATCCCTGTATAGGGGTCGGTCTTCACCAGGTGTGCTCGGCCCAGGGGCTCCGGATCCGCGATCCAGAGGGTCCACTCTTGGACGTAATAGCCAGAGGCGTCACAGTATCATCAGGCCATGGATCCCGCCGGTGCCGCAGCCGCCACACAAAAGGAATTGCTGTTCCTTCGTGAAAATCAGAACCGGATAATGTCCTTTATGAAGTCTATGGACACCCGGTTGTCCGCCCTGCAGACCTCTGACCCCGGGCACGCTCCTCTCTTAGTCAGCCTTCAACAGGAGCTCGCGCAGCAGCGCGACGCCCAATCCCACATCTTGGGTTACATGGCATCCGTGGATGACCGATTGCTGGCCCTGCAATCCTCTGCTGCCGCTGCAACTTCCTCCCCGGATGTAGCCCCTACTCCGGCCCCCCGTCTGGGTAAACCCCCCAGGTACGGCGGAGATCCCAAGTTATGCCGGGGTTTTTTAAATCAATGCAGGCTACATTTTGAGCTTGCCCCCCTTCAGTATCCTACTGACCGCGCCAAGGTGGCATTCGTTGTGTCCCATCTTGAGGGTGAGGCCCTGTCCTGGGTGAACCCCTTGTGGGAGAGAGATGACCCCGTAGTGCTAAATTTACAGACCTTCTTAGAAACCTTTCGCAAGGTATTCGATGAACCGGGTCGCTTAGCATCCTCCACTGAGGCCCTTTTTAACCTCCGCCAGGGTTCCCTCACAGTGGGGCAATACGCCATCCGCTTCCGGACCCTCTCTTCTGAGTTAGGGTGGAACAATGAGGCTCTAGTGGGAGCCTTTTGGAGAGGCCTCTCCAGCAAGATCAAGGATGAGCTTGCCGGGCGAGACACCCCCACCACTCTGGAGGACCTTATTTCGCTGGCCACTCGCATAGACCTACGCTTTCAGGAGCGCGCTAGAGAGGCAGTCGGAGAGAGAAGGTCCTTTAGGTTGTATCAGGCTCCTGTCCCCCGTTTCCCTGTATCTCCTGTTAGCGCCGCTCCTGAACCTATGCAGGTTGATCGGGTCAGACTGTCCGAGCAACGCCGCAGGGAGAGGATGACCAAGGGCCTCTGCCTGTACTGTGGAGGGGCCAACCATTTCGTGCGTTCCTGTCCAGAGAAGCCAGAGAGGTCGGGAAATGCCTCCACCTAGGTCAGGTAAGAGAGGACCCCCTAGGTGATCAAAATTCCTCTCTTCCCCTTACTCTTTCAGCTTTGCTAATTACAGGTCGGGGGCGCGGGTCTGTGGAGGCGTATGTGGACTCGGGTGCTGCCGGTAATTTCATCCGCCAGGAGGAGGTTGACAAACTCCAGATTCCGGTGTTGGTATTGAAGAACCCTCGCGCTATTTCCTCCGTTGATGGTAAACCTTTACCCGGACTCATCACCATGATTACCGTCGAAGTAGATCTTCAAATCGGAGCTCTCCACCTCGAAAAGATAGCCTTTTATGTCCTGCCACAATTAGCCCATGCGGTTCTCCTAGGACTGCCCTGGCTCAGACGGCACAAACCTGTGATTGACTGGCGCTCTGGGGAAGTTCTCCGTTGGGGGCACTCCTGCCAGGAGCACTGCCTACGGGCCCTCACGCGTCCTCGTCCATGCTCGAAGCCTGCCGACCTCCCGGGCTTACCCGCACCCTATCACACGTTTGCCGACGTGTTCAGCAAGAAGGAGGCGGATTCCTTACCCCCTCATCGCTCCTATGACTGCCCTATCGACCTAGTTCCTGGTGCCACTCCTCCCAGAGGGAGAACATATCCTTTGTCCCCAGCAGAGACCTCGGCTATGTCGGAATATATACAGGAAAATCTGGCCAAGGGGTTCATCCGAAAGTCCTCGTCCCCTGCGGGCGCAGGTTTCTTCTTCGTCCGGAAGAAAGATGGGTCCCTGCGACCCTGTATTGACTACCGGGGCCTGAACAACATCACGGTCAAAAACCGGTACCCGCTCCCGCTGATTCCTGAACTCTTCGACCGCCTGAGGGGGGCCAGAATCTTCACGAAGTTGGATCTGCGGGGAGCTTACAACTTAATCCGAATCCGAGCGGGGGACGAGTGGAAGACGGCCTTCAATACCCGGGACGGCCATTATGAATACTTGGTCATGCCGTTCGGTCTCTGCAACGCTCCAGCGGTGTTTCAGGAATTCGTAAATGAGGTGTTCCGAGACCTACTCTATTCCTGCGTGGTGGTATATTTGGACGATATCCTCGTTTTCTCGACCGACCTCTCCTCCCACCGGAGAAGTGTACGCATGGTCCTGCAGCGCCTTCGAGAAAATCGTCTTTACGCCAAGATCGAGAAGTGCCTCTTCGAGCAAACAGCGTTACCCTTCTTGGGGTACATCATCACGGATTCCGGTCTTAAGATGGATCCGGACAAGCTGTCCGCGGTACTCCAGTGGCCTCGTCCGGTTGGCATAAAGGCCATCCAGCGTTTCCTCGGCTTCGCTAATTATTACCGGCAGTTTATACCCCACTTCTCTACAGTCACCAAGCCCATTACGGTCCTGACCCGTAAGGGGACGAAGCCTAACGTCTGGCCCTCTGAAGCCGAGGACGCCTTTCTTGCCCTGAAACGCTCGTTTGCTTCTGCTCCGATTTTACACCGTCCTGTGGCCAGTAGGCCCTTCATTCTGGAAGTTGATGCCTCCTCCACTGGAGCTGGGGCGGTTCTCTCCCAACAGGCTCCATCTGGACGTCTTGTCCCCTGCGGGTTCTTCTCCAAAACCTTTTCTCCGGCGGAGTGCAACTACTCCATTGGGGACCGGGAATTATTGGCCATTAAAATGGCGCTGGAGGAATGGCGATATCTGCTCAAGGGGGCAGTGCACCCCTTTACTATCTTCACGGACCACAAGAACCTGGCCTACCTGCAATCTGCCCAGAGACTCAACTCCAGACAAGCCAGGTGGGCTCTGTACTTTTCCCGTTTTGAGTTCAAGCTCCACTTCCGGCCCGGCAGTAAGAACATCAAAGCCGATGCGCTTTCCAGGTCTTTGCAGCCTCCGGAGAGGGAGGAGGATCCATCGTATGTCATCGAGCCGGCTAAAGTTATCTCCGTGGCCCCCGTGAGTTTCTCTAACCCTCCGCCTGGCAAGACCTTCGTCCCTCCAAACAAACGCCTGGAAGTACTGCGCTGGGGACATTCTTCCAAGGTTGCTGGGCACGTTGGGATTAAGAAAACTCTTTTGCTTCTTTCCCGGTATTACTGGTGGCCCTCTCTCCACCAGGATGCTAAGGACTTTGTAGCCTCCTGCAGGTCTTGTGCTCAGAACAAGGTTCCAAGGACTCTCCCCTCCGGCCTCCTTCATCCGTTGCCTGTCCCAGAGGCTCCTTGGCAGCAAATCGCCATGGATTTCGTGACTGATCTCCCTCGCTCGGCTGGGTGTACTACCATCTTAGTCGTCGCTGACCGCTTTTCCAAGATGGCCCACTTTATTCCCTTGGTCGGACTGCCATCTGCCCCAAAGTTGGCCGAAATCTTTATCCACCACGTGTTCAGGCTACATGGCCTCCCTCTGCGAATCGTGACCGATCGAGGGGTCCAGTTTACTTCCCGATTCTGGAGGGCCCTCTGTCGGCTCCTGGGCACGTCTCTCAACTTCTCTTCAGCGTATCATCCTCAAACCAACGGCCAAGTGGAACGGATTAACCAAATTCTGACCACCTACCTACGCCACTTTTCTAACGCCCATCAGGATAATTGGGTCTCTCTTCTACCTTGGGCAGAATTCGCTCATAATAATCATTCCAGCGAATCAACGTCCAAGACACCGTTCTTTGTGGTAACTGGGCTAAATCCTGGGGTTCCATTGCCCTTTTCCGCATCGTCTGGAGTTCCTGCAGCAGACACTCTCGCCAAGGAGTTTTCGCAAATTTGGAAGGAGACCAGAGAGGCGCTCGAGCTAGCCAACGTCCGAATTAAGAAACACGCGGACAAAAGACGAAGGGATCTACCCCCGTACCAGCCCGGGGACAAAGTCTGGCTTTCTACCAAACATATCCGCCTGAAAGTCCCTGCTTACAAATTAAGTCCTCGGTACATCGGGCCTTTTGAAGTACTTGGGCGCATTAACAAGGTAGCCTACAAATTGAGGTTGCCGGCGTCACTCCGGGTCCCTAACGCCTTCCATATCTCGCTCCTTAAACCTGTGGTCTTGAATCGGTTCCAACCAACCTCCATGTCCCCTCCCTCGCCAATTTGTTCTGACAATGTCTTTGAAGTAAAGGACATCCTGGCTATGAAAAGGGTCAAAGGTAAGACTCTTTTTCTTATCGACTGGAAGGGTTTTGGCCCAGAGGAGAGGTCCTGGGAGCCCCGAGAGAATGTCGATGCCCCCCTTATCATGAAAAGATTTCTAACCAACCTCAGAAGGAGAGGGCATATGGGAGGGGGTACTGTGACATCGGCGGCCGTGCCCGCCGATGCCCCTTTAGCGACGGCGCCCGCCGCAGCTTCCTCTCACCTGCGCCCTCCGGTTCGCGCGTTCCTCCGCGCTGCTTGCCGCTCTGCTGCGGGTGACCGCGGCGGCCTTAGGCCGCGCACGCGCGTTCCCCCGGCTTCTTCCGTTGGCAGGGGGCGTCGCTAGGGGAGGGTCTGTAGGGCGCACTTCCGGTCTCCGCTTATATCAGGCGTCCGCTCTATTCTGAGGGCGCCTGATGATTGTTTGTGACTCGCAGCACCCATCGGCCCTACCTTCTTCTGTGTACCCTGTCTACCCTTGCTGTTCCTTTGTCTGCCCTGTTCCTGGTCCGTGTCTGTCTGCCTGCCTCCTTCCTGTGGTCCTCGCTGTACCTTTCCTGTGGGCTTCCAGCCTTTTTCTACTGGCCTCCACTTCGCTACTCCTGCTCTGTCTGCCAGTCCTCCGAGTCGTCCCTGCTGGCTCCGGCTGTCGCGGTTCCGCCCCCTGCGGTCTTGCCCCTAACGATCCCTGTATAGGGGTCGGTCTTCACCAGGTGTGCTCGGCCCAGGGGCTCCGGATCCGCGATCCAGAGGGTCCACTCTTGGACGTAATAGCCAGAGGCGTCACAAACAGTTCCTTACTAGGAGTAGGGATTAGGGGAATTAGCAGAAAGTGAATGATTATAGGGGTGAAAGTGAAAACAAACAGAAACATTGTTTACAGTGACTGTACAGTTACCTTCAGTTCCCTTCTGGTTCAATTCTGGTTTTAATTCTTAAATTAATCTTCACACTTCTAGAACACACTTATAGGAATCACACTGCAGACTGAAGTCTTTATGCAGACTTGTGCTCTGCAATATATGTACAACTAAGTGCAGTCAGGTGTGAAGCAGAGAGGAGTGGTCTCTGCTCTTCTTGGTCAGACAATTCAGAGTGGACCAGATGCATATGATCAAGCAAGAGTAAACAAGGTCATAAATAACACTGGGGTAAGCTGGGGTTAGCTGAAAGGCATACCATGTGAATGCTAGGTGCAGAGGCAAGTCTATGTGCAAAGCTGGGTGATGCACTGTGTGCCCTTCATAGACAGACAGCAGGAGAGCTGGGTGGATGGACATACCATGTGAATGCTAGGTGCAGAGGCAAGTCTATGTGCAAAGCTGGGTGATGCACTGTGTGCCCTTCATAGACAGACAGCAGGAGAGCAGGAGAGCTGGGTGGATGGACATACCATGTGAATGCTAGGTGCAGAGGCAAGTCTATGTGCAAAGCTGGGTGATGCACTGTGTGCCCTTCATAGACAGACAGCAGGAGAGCAGGAGAGCTCAAGTGAGAGTGGAAAAAAACGGACAAAAAAGTCCTCCTAACACCAAAGAGAAAATACCCCTTTGACGACCCGGCCTGCTCCTTATGAAGCAAAGCACCTAAATTAAATGTAGTGGTCGCAAAAGCTTCTAAAAAATTTGCCCTGCCCTTCGAAGACATGGGTACCCTGAAGGACCCAATGGATAAAAAAGCTGAAACTTTTTTTAAAAAACGCTTGGAAAGCTGCAGGAGGGGGGCCAAAGCCAGCCATAGCAGCCACGTGTACGGCACGTGCCCTGATGGTCTGGCTGGACCATTTAGATTCTCAGATAAAGGGGAAAGTCCGGAGAGAAACAATACAGAGATCAGTTTCGGTAATGAAGGGAGCAGCAGCTTTACTGGCGGATGCGTCGGTAGACTCAACCAGGCTGGCAGCCAGGACAGCGGCCTTCTCAAATGCCACAAGACGCGCCTTATAGCTGAAATGCTGGCCAGGAGATTTGCAGACAAAAGCCAAATTGTGCGCAATCCCGTGCGAGGAGGGATTCTTATTTGGCCCAACGCTGGACGACATCTTAAGACAAAGCAGGGGACAAGAAGAAATCCTTTCCCGGGTTCCCCAGCCAGTCATACAAATAGCCTTTTCGGAACAAAAGGTTTATGCAGCGGAAGCCCCCAAAAGGGAACAAAGAAGGATGGGAGGATAGAAGGAACAAGAATAAAGGCTTTATGTTTAACAAACCCCCCGACAACAAGAAGCCACAATGAAGGTACTCCCCGGGTCGGGGGAAGATTATCCTACAGTTGTGGCCAAAAGTATTGACACCCCTGCAATTCTGTCAGATAATACTCAGTTTCTTCCTGAAAATGATTGCAAACACAAATTATTTGGTACAAAAGTATTGGTACCCTCAGCCTAATACTTGGTTGCACAACCTTTAGCCAAAATAACTGCGACCAACCGCTTCCGGTAACCATCAATGAGTTTCTTACAATGCTCTGCTGGAATTTTAGACCATTCTTCTCTGGCAAACTGCTCCAGGTCCCTGATATTTGAAGGGTGCCTTCTCCAAACTGCCATTTTTAGATCTCTCCACAGGTGTTCTATGGGATTCAGGTCTGGACTCATTGCTGGCCACCTTAGAAGTCTCCAGTGCTTTCTCTCAAACCATTTTCTAGTGCTTTTTGAAGTGTGTTTTGGGTCATTGTCCTGCTGGAAGACCCATGACCTCTGAGGGAGACCCAGCTTTCTCACACTGGGCCCTACATTATGCTGCAAAATTTGTTGGTAGTCTTCTGACTTCATAATGCCATGCACACGGTCAAGCAGTCCAGTGCCAGAGGCAGCAAAGCAACCCCAAAACATCAGGGAACCTCCGCCATGTTTGACTGTAGGGACCGTGTTCTTTTCTTTGAATGCCTCTTGTTTTCTCCTGTAAACTCAATGTTGATGCCTTTGCCCGAAAAGCTCTACTTTTGTCTCATCTGACCAGAGAACATTCTTCCAAAACGTTTTAGGCTTTTTCAGGTAAGTTTTGGCAAACTCCAGCCTGGCTTTTTTATGTCTCGGGGTAAGAAGTGGGGTCTTCCTGGGTCTCCTACCATACAGTCCCTTTTCATTCAGACGCAGACGGATAGTACGGGTTGACACTGTTGTACCCTCGGACTGCAGGGCAGCTTGAACTTGTTTGGATGTTAGTCGAGGTTCTTTATCCAACATCCGCACAATCTTGCATTGAAATCTCTTGTCAATTTTTCTTTTCCGTCCACATCTAGGGAGGTTAGCCACAGTGCCATGGGCTTTAAACTTCTTGATGACACTGCGCACGGTAGACACAGGAACATTCAGGTCTTTGGAGATGGACTTGTAGCCTTGAGATTGCTCATGCTTCCTCACAATTTGGTTTCTCGAGTCCTCAGACAGTTCTTTGGTCTTCTTTCTTTCTCCATGCTCAATGTGGTACACACAAGGACACAGGACAGAGGTTGAGTCAACTTTAATCCATGTCAACTGGCTGCAAGTGTGATTTAGTTATTGCCAACACCTGTTAGGTGCCACAGGAAAGTTACAGGTGCTGTTAATTTCACAAATTAGAGAAGCATCACATGATTTTTCGAACAGTGCCAATACTTTTGTCCACCCTCTTTTTTATGTTTGGTGTGGAATTATATCCAATTTGGCTTTAGGACAATTCTTTTTGTGTTTTTCATTTAAGACAAATTAAATGAAGATAATAATTCCAAATAATTTGTGTTTGCAATCATTTTCAGGAAGAAACTGAGTATTATCTGACAGAATTGCAGGGGTGTCAATACTTTTGGCCATAACTGTACTTTCTCCAGGCCTGGGAAAAAATATCAGCGAGTTCATGGATACTAAGCATAATAAAGGAAGGTCTGAGGCTAAAATTCATTACCCTCCCAAACGATTCTTTTGTGATAACGCCCCAAAGGACAGCACCCGAAAGCTTGCTCTACAACAAGAAATAACGAATCTAAGAGAGAAAAACGTGTTACAAGAAGTCCCCTACCAAGACAGGGGCAAAGGCTTCTACTCCTCTCTCTTCCTTCGCAAGAAGCCAGATGGATCGTACAGGGCGATCATAAATCTAAAAAGGCTGAACAAATTCCTAGAAATTCAGCACTTCAAAATGGAGACAATAAAATCTTGTATAAAAATGCTTCCCCCATCTTGCTTCATGGCCGTATAGACTTAAAAGACGCATATTACCATGTGCCTATTCACAGAGACCAGAGGAAATACCTCAGGGTGGCGGTGACAATCCAGGGGGAGATAAAACATTATCAGTTCAGAGCCCTCCCCTTCGGGCTAGCCATTGCTCCAAGGATATTTACAAAGGTAATGTCAGAGGTAATGGCCCACATAAGAGAGCAAAACATTCTGATAGTCCCATACCTGGACGATCTCTTAATAATAGGGGTCACCTTTCACCACTGCAAACAACAATTGGACATGGTCATGAGGTCTCTACTGAGTCTAGGGTGGATGCTGAACCTGCCCAAGTCCAGACTCGTACCAAGTCAGGTGCAGGAGTACTTGGGGATAACACTGGACTCAATCGAACAGAAATGTTATCTTCCGCGGGCGAAGGTTCAAAAAATGACACAAATGGCGTCACAAATGATAGCTTCCCCAAACACTACCCTGAGAAAAGCAATGTCACTATTGGGGTCAATGACAGCCTGCATGCCAGCAGTTCAGTGGGCAAAGAGCCATACTCGAGACTTACAGTGGGTTGGGTGCACATATAGGCAACCAGGTGGCACAAGGGCCCTGGACCCAGGGAAGAGAGTCTGCTTCCTCAAATACGAAGGAGCTGCTGGCAGTAAAACTAGCTCTCATTCATTATCTAGATTCACTTCGTTCCCATCACAGAAGGGTCTTCTCAGACAACCAGATAGTGGTAGCATATCTAAACCACCAGGGGGGCACCAGATCTCGACCACTGATGGAGGTAAAAAAGTCCATCTTCCACCTGGCAGAACACAATCTAGAATCCCTGACAGCCCTTCACATAAAAGGTTCAGAAAATCGAACGGCGGACTTTTTAAGCAGGACACGTCTAAAACAGGGGGAGTGGGAACTAAGCCAGTTAGTCTTCAACCAGATTGTGAAACTCTGGGGCCGGCCAGAAATAGACTTATTTGCGAACAGTCAGAACCGGAAGTTGGAAACCTTATGATCAACTGATCCCCGGGGGGGCCCCGTAGCTCTAGATGCTTTCGCGATACCCTGGGATTATCATCTGGCCTACGCTTTCCCCCAATATCTCTCATCCCCTTAGTACTGAGGAAAATACGGGGGAACAAGGCGACGGTAGTGGTAATAGCGCCCTTCTGGCCACGGAGAATATGGTTCTCCTGGCTGAGAAGAATGTCTGTAACAGATCCCTGGGTTCTACCAGAAACTCCAGACCTGCTATCCCAGGGACCAGTGTATCACCCCCACATAAAAAACTTACACATGACAGCTTAGCTTTTGAGAGGGAGCTCCTAAGTAACAAGGGCTTCTCGTCAAACTTGGTAACCACGCTACTACAAAGCAGAAAGCCAGTAACCACTAAAGCATATGGCAAAGTGTGGAAAAAATTCATGTTAGTGTCAGACTCCAACCCAACAGGCGAAATCCCTATAGACAAGATTCTGGAATTCCTACAGAGGGGGTTGGAAAAGGGGTTAGCTACCAGCACCTTAAAAGTACAGGTGGCGGCCTTGGGAGCTTTGTATAACCATGACCTAGCCAAAAATAGATCCAGGCCGATTTCCCTACGCACCCCCCCCGGGATCTAAACCTAGTGCTAAACGCACTAACCAAATCTCCCTTCGAACCACTAGCGGAGGCTCCCTTAAAAATATTGTCCCTTAAGACCTCCCTCCTCGTAGCCTTAAGTTCTGCCCGCCACATTAGTGATATACAAGCTTTGTCTGCCCACTCACCCTTCACGCAAGTTCTGGATGATAGGGTAATTCTTAGAACCGACCCAGCATATCTCCCCAAGGTGTCTTCACAGTTTCATAGGACCCAGGAAATCCCCCTACCCTCCTTCTGTCCCAATACGAAAAACAAAACAGAAGAGGTATTACACACTTTAGATGTAAAAAGATGCCTGGTCCAATATTTGACAACCACGAGGGAGTTTAGGAAGGATAGGGCTCTGTTTGTCTGTATTCAGGGTCCTCGGAAGGGTCAAAAAGCATCGAAGGCCACACTGGCGAGGTGGATAAGAGAGGCCATCACCCTATCCTACTCCTCTTGCGGGGCGGCCATCCCGGAGGACGTAAGGGCCCACTCAACCAGGGCAGTGGCATCATCCTGGGCGGAGAAAGCCGGCGCTTCAATAGAGCAGATATGTAGAGCGGCCACTTGGTCTTCCCCCTCTACATTTTTCAAACATTACCGTCTAGACTTAACCTCCTCTTCAGATCTCACCTTTGGGAAAAGAGTTCTGGAGGCGGTGGTCCCTCCCTAGATGTACAATCTTTGTAATTATCTCCGTTGTGCCGTCAGAAAATCATAGTTACTTACCGATAACGGTATTTCTCTGATCCCATGACGGCACCCGTACATCCCCTCCCTTTCACACACACAGGTGTGCACATTAGAGTGAGTTAGTTAGCTTTAGTACGGTGCCTCTATTAAGCTTAATTTGATTAATTTTGGATTTTTATAACCATTAGAGTTGCAGCTGAAAGTTCTGTGTAATGCTCTGTAAACCAACTGATGTGGGAGAGAGGTACCGCCTTTTTCATCTGTAGGTTTCCTGTCCCTGAGGGCGGATCCCTCTCTCCGTGGTGCCGTCATGGGATCAGAGAAATACCGTTATCGGTAAGTAACTACGATTTTCTTGTTTTCTTTCTTTCTTTTCCTTAGTACCAGTCAGTGTGCCCACAGTACCAGCCCATAATGCCCATAATGCCAGCCACTATGCCCCTAATAGCAGTCAGTGTGATCAGCAGTGCTAAATGGGTGCTGCGCGCGCTGCAACCTTTATCCCTCTTTCCCTTCTTCAAAAGTTGGGAGGTATGCATATGTACAAGAATATAACTACTATAATACTGCCCCTATGTACAAGAATATTACTACTATAATGCTGCTCACTATGTACAAAAGAATATAACTACTATAATACTGCCCCCTATGTACAAGAATATAACTACTATAAAACTGCCCCTATGTACAAGAATATAACTACTATAATACTGCCCCCTATGTACAAGAAAATAACTACTATAATACTGCCCCATATGTACAAGCATATAACTACTATAATACTGCCCCATGTACAAGAATATAACTACTATATTACTGCCCCTATGTACAAGAATATAACTACTATAGTTCCGCTACTATGTATAAGAATATAACTACTATAATACTGCTCCTATGTACAAGAATATAACAACTGTAATACTGCTCCCTATGTACAAGAATATAACTACTATAATACTGATCCCTGTGTACAAGAATATAACTACTATAACACTGCCCCTATGTACAAGAAAATAACTACTATAATACTGCCCCATGTATACAAGAATATAACTACCATAATACTGCCCCTATGTTCAAGAATATGACTACTATAATACTGCTCCTATGTACAAGAATATAACTACTATAATACTACCCCATGTACAAGAATATAACTACTATAATATTGCTCCTATGTACAAGAATATAACTACTATTATACTGCCCCCTATGTAGAAGAATATAACTACTATAATACTGAAAAAAGAAGCAACAAAGATCAGCTCACCTCCTCTCCAGTCCCACCGCGCGGATCATGCAGTGCTGCAAGTAGTATGAAGGTGAAACAGAATCACATTGATTAAGGCGTCACGACTGCTGAAACGCGTATGATTTTAAATGCACTTTAAGTCTGTGACTGTCACTGGTAAGAATTACCTGTTTTTGTGTCTTTGGATGTAAAGATGGATTTTGGACTTATGTGCTTTTTAATGAAAATGGAATAAAAGTTGTTTTTTTTATGGATATCACCCTCGCTGGACTTCTGTTTCACCTACTATAATACTGCTATAATACTGCCCCTTTGTACAAGAATATAACTGCTACAATACTGCCCCTATGTGCTAGAATATAACTGCTATATTACTGTCCCTACGTACAAGAATATAACTACTATAATACTGCCTATATACAAGAATATAACTACTATAATACTGCCCCCTATGTACAAGAATATAACTACTATAATACTGCTCCTATGTTCAAGAATATAACTACTATAATACTGCCCCTATGTACAAGAATATAACTACTATAATACTGCCCCTATGTGCAAGAATATAACTACTATAATACTGCCCCTATGTACAAGAATATAACTACTATAATACTGCTCCTATGTACAAGAATATAACTACTATAATACTGCCCATATAGATAAGGATATTACTGTGTTTATGAAATATCTTCTCCTTTGTAAGGATGCTTTTCACAAGAACAGCTTTTCTCTGCTGGCTCAGAGATTACGCTGTAACTTTACTCTTTGTCTCATTCGTCTCAGTTCTGGGAAGATATATAAGTGGCCTCTTCAGATGATAAAGAAAACAACTATACTGCGGATCATTTGGTGACAAGTTCAGCTTTGTGTATTGTGTGATATAATCATGCCTCGACAGTACACGAGATGTCACTTGTGTAAACAGAGCCCCATCTATATCAGCCAGCGGGAGGGTCAATGCAACTTCAAGGTCAGTTCTAGAAAACTTCCTATTGTGCAGCATATGTGACTCCTGCAACTGTAGGGAATTGAAGATGTGCATAAAGGAGACAAACAACTGTGCAGTGCATGCTGGGCGATGAGGAAAGCTCTAAACCAAAACAGAGAATACAAGTACAAGTCTCCCAGGCCCAGCGGCACCTGACAAGTCTAAATATATAATATACAGGTGCTTCTCACAAAATTAGAATATCATCAAATAGTTAATTTATTTCAGTTAAATTCATTACAAACAGAGTGATTTATTACAGTTAGTGTTGATGATTATGGCTTACAGCCAATGAAAACCCAAAAGTCATTATCTCAGTAAATTAGAATAATTGACAAAAAACACCTGCAAAGGCTTCCTAAGCATTTAAAAAGATTCCTTAGTCTGTTTCAGTGGGCTCCATAATCATGGGGAAGACTGCTGATTTGACAGTTGTCCAGAAGGCAGTCATTGACACACTCCACAAAGAGGGAAATCCACAAAAGGTCATTGCTAAAGAAGTTGGGAGTTCACAGAATGCTGTAGCCATGCATATTAATTGAAAGTTGAGTGGAAGGAGAAAGTGTGATAGAAAAAGGAGCACAGGCAAAAGACATAAACGCAGCCTTGAAAGGATTGTTAAGAAAAGGCCATTCAAAAATTTGTGAGAGATTCGCAAGGAGTGGACCTCTGCTGGAGTCATTGCTTCAAGAGCCACCACACACAGACTTATCCAGGACATGGGCTACAAGTGTCGCATTTCTTGTGTCAAGCCACTCATGACCAATAGACAATGCCAGAAGCGTCTTACCTGGGCCAAGGAGAAAAAGAACTGGACTTTTACTCAGTGGTCCAGGGTCTTGATTTCCAAATGAAATGCAAAATTTACTTTCATCTGATAACAAGGTCCCAGAGTCTGGAGGAAGAGTGGAGAGGCGCACAATCCAAGTTGAGTGACCAATTTCAAGTGTGTTTATTTCTGTTAATGCTGATGATTATGGCTTACAGCCAATGAAAACCCAAAAGTCATTATCTTAGTAAATTAGAATAATTGACAGAAAACAACTGCAAAGGCTTAATGTTAGGAATGGCGGAATGCACTAAATAAAATAAATAATAAAGTGCGTTCGCCGCTCGGGGTCCACCGTGCAGAAGGTGTTATAACGGCTGCTGAGTAATGGCAGACGTGCTATACGGCAGTATAATGCGCACGGGGTTAAACGTCACCCAGGTGCGCAGAGCAATCACAGAGATGCCAGTAGGAGTAAACACAAAAAGGCTGAGCCTGTTAGGGTCACAGGTCTCAGATAAATGCACACACGGTATCAGGTCACAGGTGCAGGACCCAAGGCAGGAGGAACCGCATCTGTCTAGACCTACCGTGTGTGCGGCGTCGCTACTGCGGGCGCCAAAGAGACCTGCAGCGCGGCATAGGACACTGCCATGAGACGATAGTGCCGTGTGGAGTAGCACAATCGGACGCTAGTGTAGAGGCGCGGTGTGCACAGTGGCCTAAGGCTTGCCACTGACTGGCGCTGACTGCTGAGCTAATACCCTATCCACATGCGTAATATCAGAGGGAAGGGGTTTCAAATGCGTCAGTCACCAGAATCATACATCCGTCACCATTCACACATCTAGCAAGTAAAGTCTAAACTAGCAAATGGCCGAACATGCGGTCCTTTTATAGCCGTGCGCTGCCGGGACCTTCCAGATCTCTGAGATGGACCAATCAGATCAGGGGAAGGACCTGAGCACGTGACTCCCGAGCTCCAATGGTAGATCGTCTCATGAGCATGCTCAGTGGAGCGGCAGCGGGACTTAGCATCAGGAATGACTTGCTGCAAAGGAGTATGTGTGGCTCTGGACTCCTGTTGTGTAGCTACAGGAATCCGATGCCTAACACTTTCTAAGCTTTTAAAAAAGTCCCTTAGTCTGTTTCAGTAGGCACCACAATCATGGGGAAGACTGTTGACTTGACAGATGTCCAGAAGGCAGTCATTGACACACTCCACAAGGAAAGTATGCAACAAAAGGTAATTGCTAAAGAAGCTGGCTGCTCACACAGTGCTGTATCCAAGCATATTAATGGAAAGTTGAATGGAAGGAAAAAGTGTGGTAGAAAAAGGAGCACAAGCAACCGGGATAACTGCAGTCTTGAAAGGATTGTTAAGAAAAGACCATTCAAAGATGTGGTGGAGATTCACAAGGAGTGGACTGCTGCTGAAGTCATTGCTTCAAGAGCCACCACACACAGACTAATCCAGGACATGGGCTACAAGTGTCGCATTCCTTGTGTCAAGTCACTCATGACCAATAGACATTGCCAGAAGCGTCTTACCTGGGCCAGGGAGAAAAAGAACTAGACTGTTGCTCAGTTGTCCAGGGTGTTGTTTTCCGATGAAAGTAAATTTTGCATTTCATTTGGAAATCAAGGTCCCAGAGTTTGGAGGAAGAGTAAAAAGGTCACAATCCAAGCAGCTTGAGGTCTAGTGTGAAGTTTCCACAATCAGTGATGGTTTGGGGAGCCATGTCATCTGCTGGGGTAGGTCCACTGTGTTTTATCAATACCAAAGTCAGCGCAGCCATTTACCAGGAAATTTTAGAGCGCTTCATGCTTCCCTCTGCTGACAAGCTTTTTGGAGATGGACATTTCATTCTCCAGCAGGACTTGGCACCTGTCTACACTGCCAAAAGTACCATACCTGGTTTAAAGACAACAGTATCACTATGCTTGATTGGCCAGCAAACTCGCCTGACCTTAACCCCATGGAGAATCTATGGGGTATTGTCAAGAGGAAGATGAGAGACACCAGACCCAACAATGCAGATGAGCTGAAGGCTGCTATCGAAGCAACCTGGGCTTCCATAACACCTCAGCAGTGCCACAGGCTAATCGCCTCCATGCAATGCTGTATTGATGCAGTAATTGATGCAAAAGGAGCCCTGTCCAAGAATTGTGTGTGTAAGGGGGGGTACCGGGACAGTGTAATACTCCACTCTCTTCCTTAGTGTTCTATGTACTTAATTATTTCTGCTATAATATATATATATTACTGCTTGTGCTAGGGAGAGTGTAGTGTTCATTTTCGGCCACTAGATGGGGGGCATTTTAGGACATTTAGCAGGGATAAGCGTTCCACACTGTAGATAGGTAAACATAACAGGGGTCTGCTGCAGCTAAGAGAGGGAGAAATTCCTCAAAGTTGTTAGACAGGCCAGGGTGCCCAAACCACCTGCACAGGCTTAAGTGCCCGGAATGATAGCAGTGACCATGTAATGTTCTTTAAGGGAGAAGCCCAGACATCCTCAGCACCAGGCCAGAACAGCAGTGGGCCACAGCAAACTTGGAACAAAAGTTTAAGGCAGAAACAGTGGCAGTACGGGGACGCAGGTGGCTCCATAATGTGGCAACTGATCGCATGGGCTGATGCTCTCAGATCTGAGGTGAAATGGCTGAGGGAACTCCCAGATGCAGTGAGTTTGGATAGGGAGGATGCTGTTTCACCGCCGAAGACAGTACAGAAGGGCAGGTCGTTCACCATGTGGCAGCTGACTTCGGAGGCTGATACTCTCATGTTTCCGGCGAAACAGAATAGGGAATGTCTAACCGTAACAGAGCTGAACAGGGAGGACACTGAGGAACCGTATGAGATGGTCCAACCCGGGTACGTGCCGTGTGGCAGAGAGAGAAGTGCAGGGAAAGAAGATATGTGCAATGTGGAATCTGTTGTCAATGCTGTGAAGAATATGGATGTGTTGCTTAAAGAAAACAGTAAAGTTGTTCATTTGAAAGTTGAAATGGACTGTGTCTCTATTTATGCGCAACCGTCTTTAGGGAGTCTTCAGCAATGCAGAGAGGAACCTAACGGCGCAGAAAGTGAAGCCACAGGTATGCAAAGCAATGGACACTATTTTCTTGTGATGGGAGGCCAGGGCACAAATACATCCGTGTCCTCGACCATGACTACAGCCCTGGCCCTCCATCTCAAGTGCATTTACTGAACATACATTTCAGTAGGCCATTTTGGATTTTATCCCCTTAACGACTGACACTTTTTAACGGTGCTGAGAAATAAGTGTATAGCGCCCCCCCAGCATCAGAAATTTTCCGGGGTCTTGGCTACCGGTGGTAGCTGAGACCCCGGAAAACACAGAATGGCAACCGCCAAAAAAAAGTCAGATTTCCAATTTAATTTCTATCTCCTCTGATCACATCAGAGGAGAGAGAAATGGGGTCTCACGGTACCTCCGGTGTCCTTGGACCCTCCTGCATCCCCCCGGTGCTGTCCCCCAGCCGTTGGCTTCTTCATCCAGGAGGAAAACGGCAGGCACATGCGGAGTGCGCCCGCCGAGATCGACCGGACGGCACCCGACAACAATAGAAAATTTTTCCTATTAGTTCATTTTGATCATAGTGATAGACACTATCACAGTGATCAAAATAAAAAAAAATAGTAAATCAACCCCCCCACCTTTATCACCCCCTTAGGTAAAAACAATAACATTTAAAAAAAATGTATTTATTTCCATTTTTCCATTAGGGTTGGGGCTATTGTTAGGGTTGGGCTTATTTTTGGGCTCATAGCTAGGGTTAGGGTTGGGCTACGGTTAGGGTTATGGTTGGGTTTATAGTTTGAGTTATAGCTAGGCTTTGGGCTGGGTTAGGGTTGGGGCTAGGATTAGAGCTAGAATTAGGCTTGTACCAGGGTTTGGGTTAGGGCTAGGGTTAGAGCTAGGGTTAGGGTTGGGACAAGGGTTGGGGTTAGGGTTGGGACAAGGGTTGGGGTTATGGTTAGGGTTGGGGTTAGTGCTGTTTTAGAGTTGGAGTTAGAATTGGGGGGCTTCCACTGTGTAGGTACATCAGGGGGTCTCCAAACGCGATATGGTGCCCGCCATTGATTCCAGCCAATTTTGCGTTCAAAAAGTCAAACGGTGCTCTCTCCCCTTCTGAGCCCTGCCATGCGCCCAAAAAGTGGCTTTCCCCCACATACGGGGTATCTGTGTAATCAGGAGAAATTGCACAACAAATTATGCGCTCCACGTTCTTCTGATTCCCTTGAAAAAAGTAAAAAACTTTGGTTCCAAAGTAAATTTTTTGTGAAAAAAGTAAAATGTTAATTTTTTCCTTCCACATTGCTTTAGTACAGACCTGGGCAAAGTGCGGCACGCGGGCCACATTTGGCCCTCTGGCTGTCTCAGTCCGGCCCGCGGACCGAGACAGCCGTGGGGCTGGAAACCAGAGGTTTGCGGGCCTCACCGTATCCGCCTGCTGGCTGTCTCCATTGTCTCCTTAGGTACAGTCAGCAATTGGTGGAGGAGGGGCCTCCGGCCACTTCCTCCACTAATCAGCGTGTGAAACAGCTGACGCCATGACGCCATGTCATCGCGTCAGCCGTTTACCGCCCGAGAGTCAGAGCTCCAGAGGCAGAGAGAGGAGCAGAGCACCAGGGAACGGGACCGAGGTGAATATGTGGTGTTCTTTTTTTTCATGTGTATCAACATGGGGATTCTATGGGGTGACAGACAGCACATGGGGATTCTATGGGGGGTGACATGCAGCACATGGGGATTCTATGGGGGGGTGACATGCAGCACATGGAGATGCTATGGGGGTAAAATGCTGCAAATGGGGATGCTATGGTGGTGACATGCTGCACATGGGAAGGCTATGTGGTTGCCATGCTGCACACGGGAAGGCTATGGGGGTATAATGCTGCACATGGGGAGGCTATGGGGGTGACATGCTGCACATAGTGAGGCTATGGGGGCCTTATGCAGTATATGGGAAGGCTGTGTGGGGCTCATGCAGTGTATATAGAGAGGCTGTGTGGGGCTCTTGCAATATATAGGGAGGTTGTGTGAGGCTCATGCAGTATATGGGGAGGCTGTGGGGGCCTCATTCAGTATGTGGAGAGACTGGGGCTCATGCTGTATAAAAGGAGACTGTGTGGGGCTCAATCAGTATATAGGAAGGCTGTGTTGGGCTCGTGCTGTATATGGAAAGCATAGCTCCCAGGCGTCCCGATTCCCGCAGGACAGTCCCGTTTTTGACACCCCCTCCCGTGTCCCGCCCAGGACGGTATTTTTCCCGCATTGCACTGGGCCGCCACGCCCCCCCATCCACCGACGCCATGTTCGCCGTCCCAGATAGAAGCACCGCAGCCTGCAAAGATGTGGCTGGGCTGTGTGTGTTCTTTCTGTGCGCAGAGGACCTGTGAGAGGGGAGGAGTCAGGGGTCACATGATCAGGGGTTGTGTCTGCCTCCATGTCTGTCTGCACGCTGAAGGAGTCTGGTCTGCTGTGCTGGTTGTCATGCTGGATGAGGTAAAGTTTCTGTGTGGGGCCAGGAGAGGTTTACAGTGTGGATGTAGCAGAGCCGTGTGTGTACGAGGTGTACGGAGCAGAGCCACGTGTGTACGAGGTGTGAGGAGCAGAGCCACGTGTGTACGAGGTGTGAGGAGCAGAGCTCTGTGTGTGTACGAGGTGTACGGAGCAGAGCCACGTGTGTACGAGGTGTACAGAGCGTGTATGGGGCATTCGGAGTGGAGCCGTGTGTGTACGGGACATATGGAGCAGAGTCGCTTGTGTATGGAGCGGAGCCGCGCGTGTACGAGGTGTATGGAGCGGAGCCACGCGTGTACGAAGCGCAGGCACGTGTGTACATGGTGTACGGAGCCGCGTGTGTATGGGGTATGCGGAGTCATGTGTGCGCAGAGTGGAGCCATATGTGTACTGGATGTACGGAGCGGAGCCAAGTGTGAACTAGGCATTCAAAGTGGTCGTTTCCCATGGACACAGGAGTACACGGCGGAGCCCCAAGGAGCACTTTAAAACTCGCACATGACGTTCCACCGGAAGTGATGTGCTGGAAGCTGACCGGAAATGAGGTAATTTCATGAGGAGATTGTGACGGAACCAGGAATGCTTCAGATCCATCACCATGTCCTCTGACAGCGCGGACAGCAGGATCACCTTGGAATCAGGGATGCCAGCCATGTGAGAGGATTATGATATGTCCTGCACCGGGAGGCTCAGGTGGGCACTTCAATGGGAGTCGGGCTGCTATAGTATCTTTATAGAATCTTTCTTTCTTTCTCTCTCTGTTTCTTTATTTCTCTGTTCTTTCTCTCTGTTTCTTTCTAATTCTCTGTTCTGTCTTTCCCTCTCTTTTGCTTTCTCTCTCTCTTTTTTCTCTCTCTCTAATCTCTTTTTTCTTTCTCTCTGTTCTTTCTTTCCCCTCTTTCTCTCTGTTCTTTCTTTCCCCTCTTTCTTTCTTTCCTCTTTCTCTCTGTACTTTCTTTACTTCTTTCTTTCTCTCCCTCTGTTCTTTCTCAGTCTCTCTCTGTGTTCTTTCTTTCCCCTCTTTCTTTCTTTCTTTCCCTCTGTTCTTTCTTTCATTTTTTTCTGTTTCTTTCTCTCTCTGTTCTTTCTTCCCCTCTTTCTTTCTCTCTATCGCTCTGTTCTTTCTTTCCCCTCTTTCTTTCTCATTGCTTTCTTTTTTCTCTTTCTTTATTTCTCTCTCTCTCTCTATTCTTTCTTTCCACTTTCTTTCTCTCTCCCTCTGTTCTTTTTTTCTGTTCCCTCTTTCTTTCTCTCTGTTCTTTCTTTCCCCTCTTTCTTTCTCTCTGTTCTCTCTTTCTCTGTTCTTTCTTTTTTCTTTCCCCTCTTTCTTTCTCTGTTCTTTCTTTCTCTCTCTCTGTTCTTTTTTTCTGTCCCCGCTTTTTTTCTCTCTGTGTTCTGTCTCTCTTTCTCTGTTCTTTCTTTATTTCCCCTCTTTATTTTTCTCTGTTCTTTCTTTTTTTCCCTCTTTATTTTTCTCTGTTCTTTCTTTCTCCTTTCTTTCTCTCTGTTCTTTCTTTCACTCTTTGTTCATTCTTTCCCCTCTTTCTTTCTCTCTGTTCTTTCTTCTTTCTCTCTGTTCTTCTCTCTGTTCTTTCTTTCTTTCTCTCTCACTCTCCTCTCTCTCTCTCTCTCTCTCTCTCTCTGTTTTTTTTCTTTTCCTTAGTACCAGTCAGTGTGCCCACCGTACGAGCCACTGTGCCCATAATGCCAGCCACTATTCCCCTAATAGCAGTCAGTGTGATCAGCAGTGCTAAATGGGTGCGACTGGGCGTGGACATGGATGTGACTAGTTGTGAGATGGCTGTGGCCGGGGCGTGGCCTAAAATTTGGGGCGGCGCGCGCCGCAACCTTTGTCCCTCTTTCCCTTCTTCAAAAGTTGGGAGGTATGGAAAAGTCTGTTTGGGGCTCATGCAGCATATATAGGGAGGTTGTGTGGGGCTCATGCAGCATATATAGGGAGGTTGTGTGGGGCTCATGCAGTATATGGGGAGGCTGTGTGGGGCTCATGCAGTATATATATGGAGGCTGTGTGTAGCTCATGCAGTATATATAGGGAGGCTGTGTGAGGCTCATGCAGTTTATATAGGGAGGCTGTGTGGGGCTCATGCTATATATATATAGGGAGGCTGTGTGGGGCACATGCTGTATATATGGAAGCTGTGTGTGGCTTATGCAATACATGGGGAGGCTGTGTGGGGCTCATGCTGTATTTGGGGAGGCTGTGGTTAGGCTCCTGCTGTATATAAGGGGCTGTGGGGGGTTCCTGCGATATACAGAAGGGGCTGTACTTGGGTTCAAAGCTATATATGGGGGGGTGTCAGCATACTGAATTCTGCTCAATATTAAGTGCTACAATTAATATTGAATTAATATTGAGTAGAATTAATTTCAAGCTATTGGTTGGGCCCTCCACAACCGTCATGGTCTCTCATGTGGCCCCTCGGTAAAATTAATTGCTGACCCCTGCTTTAGTAGAAACAAATATTCAAAGAGCATAAAAGAATAGTAAGTCTGGCTAAAGACATATCTGTACTTGTCTCTCCATTGACACATATATATGTATTTATAGTGGATTGAATCATATGTAACCTAAAGAGGAATACAGGGTATCCATAAATCACTAATACCCAAGAATAAAATCAATAAAGTTTATTGAACATAAATTTAAAAAAAACATATCACAAAGAAAAAAGGGACATATGCATGAAGTTTTTTTTAAACAAAGAGGATATGCCAAGTTAAAGAAAAGCAGTGGTGGGGAGTCAAAAAGAGTCATATAGGGCAGTGATGCCACATTGGACCCCAGTATAGATCATCCAGTCATCGTGAGGTTACAAACATTTCAAAGATTTATCTCTAGTGTAACGTATGGATAGACCATTCAGGCCACACATGCGGCACTAATACAAGCTTCATGATGTAGAATGCCAAGTCACAGACACCACCGCAAACTCCCCGATGCAGGTTTCACCCACATGCTTTCTCAAGGGGAGTGTGCCGGCTATCCCCTCCTGCCATCCTTATATACTGATAGTTAATCACGTAAGAGCCAGTGAAAATAGCGCATGCGAAAACGCCCCCATGCCCCAGGTGCATCGATTCCAGCGCTCATCTCCGGTGCGTGTCAGAGGAGGAAGTATCTCCTTGACCTCATCGACGTGCACCGGTAGTGAAGAGAGGCCTTCATCAATGCAGGGAGTATGGGTTTGAGCGCATGCGCACACAGGAGCCTTTTTAGTAAGTCCTACGGAGGTTGCCATGTTTCCTTGTCCCATCAGAAACTTCAGACCAAGTAATACATGTAAAACCATTTACGTCACAGATATTCTCATGGTATGATAATTAATCAAAGAGACAGATAAAGTGTATAACAGTGCATGCTTATGAAAACAGTTGTTAATAAAGTGAAAGGTGCTAAAAAGGGGGAAAAAAAAGACTGCGAGCCAATATCCAACAGAGAATATAATGACATGCAATAATGTGAACGCCCAATATAGAAAAAAATGCCGTGAGCACTATGTGCCATCAAAATATAGGATCATATAATGACATTGTGATCCCTCACAAAAGAAAAAAGTGAAAAAAGAACATATTGTTTTGTTCATGGAAGGAATAAGACAACCTGTAAAATTTCAATATCATAGATTATTGAGATGTTCAAAATTACATATTATGCTGAAGAAGTGCAAAGTGCCATCAGAAATATCACAGTTTTAATTCCCATATTTTAAAATGAGAACATCACAATGAAGGAACAAGAAAAGGAAAAAGGGGAAGAAGGGAAGAAAGGTAAGGAAAAGAAGGGAGGGAAGATAGGAGGGGGAGGCGGGGGAGTTGAGTAAAGAAAGGGAAGAGGGGTGGTCTGAAGAAATGCCCCAAACCATAAAGTTGCAAATTATGCATGAATGCCCCATGCCATAAATTTACGTATTATGCATGAATGTACATCATTTATATAAATGGTCATACATGGCTTGTACAAAAATGATTCCAAGATGATATCTTCATCATATCATGGTATTGGCATTTCAAAAGTCCTTCAATTACATCATGGTTATTGGTTCCACCCATCTCCAGTGTATTTCTCTTGGGTGCCAACTCTTCTGAAAGGGAAGTAGAACATCACATGGAATCAAGGGTATGATACATCTATATATATAAAACTGAATGTATGTATGTGTGTATCACCATCCAATCACGAAGCATCTTTCATTTCACCAGCGCTGTTCAAAAGAAGCTGAGCTGTGATTGGGTGCTATGAGCAACAGTTTTCCTTGCAACCAATCACTAAGCATCTCTCATTTCACCAGAGCTGGTTAAAAGAAGCTGAGCTGTGATTGGTTGCTATGAACAAGTTTTCCCACTTGACAACACCTCAGCAGACACTGACTGGGTGGGAGAAATCTAGCATCCCTGGAAACATAAGCTCCCAGCCATTGTCTACCCCCCAGAAAGGAGCACAAAGCACTATGGTTTTGACCCCAGGCCTCTCTTAAAGGGATCCCCAGTATGGAACTTAAAACCGTTCCACTTAGCACTCTGGTTCTGATCCCAGGCTCTCTTAGAGGGATCCCCGGTATGGAAGTCAGGGCAAATCCCCTCTGTGCTTTGGTACTGACCCCAGGCCTCTCTTAAAGGATCTCCGGTATGGAAGTTAGGGTAAATCCCTCAGCGCTCTGATTCTCACCCCAGGCCTCTCTTAAAGGGATCCCTGGTATGGAAGTTAGAACCGTTCCACTCAGCGCTCTGGTTCTGACCCCAGGCTGAGGGGATGATGTGGGATATTAGGGGTAGTAGTCCGGCGGCTGTGACGGGATGATGTGGGATATTAGTGGTAGTTGTCCGGTGGCTCTGGCTGATGGGATGATGTGGGATAGTAGAGGTAGTAGTCCGGTGGCTTTGACGGGATGATGTGGGATATTAGTAGTCCAGTGGCTCTGGCTGACGGGACAATGTGGGATATTAGGGGTAGTAGTCCGGTAGCGCTTGCTGACGGGATGATGTGGGATATTATAGTGAATGTGGCTATACGGAGTGGGTGGGGCTATACACTCAGAAATATAATCATTATAATTTGTTATAACTAACTGTAGTTAGTTACTATGCCCGGGCAGCGCCGGGCTCTTCAGCTAGTTACTAATAAGACAGAAAAGGAAATTTAAAAAAACACAACATTTAAAAAGCAGAGTGATTATAAATAAGGAACAAAGCTTATTTTTTAATTTAGTCCATCTGGGGACAATGTTCCCAAGTCCACAATTCACCTGGACTCGAGTTGATTTAGATTCCCTAATCGGATACCGCAGTGAACTCTATCTATACCTCTAACTTTGAAACCCCATGGATCTGAGTTGTGCTATAACCTAAAATGTTTCGGTATGGTTTTCATTGCGGAAAGGGCATCCACCTCTCCTGCCGCAATAATGTCCCTCACATGTTCCCTTGTCCTTATACGTAGCTCCCTGGATATAAGTCCTACATAAATTTTGGAGCATCGGCATACAGCATAATATACCACATATGATGTACTGCAAGATTGTCACGTGGACCCGTCTTGTGTGACACGACCCACAGGTCGGTAACTAAAACAACAAAACTGGCACGTGTAACTGTCCTGTGTGACACGACCCGCAGGCCGGTAACTAAAACAACAAGACACGGGGGAAGGGGAAACAGTTACAATGGTGGGCTCTGCGATAGGGAACGGGTACGTGGAGACCTTCTGCACTCCCCCGAGTCAGTGTCCCTCACACTCTTAACGTTCCCTATACAGGCTCCTCACCTGTCACTGAGCCGTAACCTGTCACCCTAGCACACCCTACACCTATCCCTTGCTAGGGAGCTGGGTGGTGCAGGCACTGGCCCCACCGCTGTACTAATACACACCAGGGAAAAATACAAACAGGGGAAACACCAAAAACACTTATCTTGCTCTGCTGCAGCACCAGGCAGTAGAGTGCATCACTGGATTAACTTCTCGCAGTGGCTCGACACCTCAGAGCCAGCTGCCTCCTTCACCATCTCATTCTGCTGCGGACACCGGGCATACAGAGTTCAACACCAACAAGGAGAAACATAGAGTATATATAGCCAAAATTATATCCAAAAATTGTAAAATTTATTGATTTATCAACAAGTTGTACAAAAAAGTATATAAGAATACATATCAATTAAATTACATGGGTTTTCTTTAAATCATGTGAATAAATCCATAGGTCAAAAAATATGACCAGAAGATACAGGATAAGATTATGACACATGCACCAAAATGACATTACTTCATACAGATCTCATTTCATTCCAAAAATAGAAAAACATGTACCAAATAGTATAGTGAAATCAAGTGAATTAACCATTTGAGTACTGTGACCACTTCATGTCCATGAAACACTATACCACTACATGTGCACAATATGATGCAATGATAGTGAACAAATTTGTAAAAGAAAATTACCCATAGGTCAGGACGGGATTTCTGAACACCTATGGGTAATTATCTTTTACAAATTTGTTCACTATCATTGCATCATATTGTGCACATGTAGTGGTATAGTGTTTAATGGACATGAAGTAGTCACAGTACTCAAATGGTTAATTCACTTGATTTCACTATACTATTTGGTACATGTTTTTCTATTTTTGGAATGAAATGAGATCTGTATGAAGTAATGTCATTTTGGGGCATGTGTCATAATCTTATCCTGTATCTTCTGGTCATATTTTTTGACCTATGGATTTATTCACATGATTTAAAGAAAACCCATGTAATTTAATTGATATGTATTCTTATATACTTTTTTGTATAACTTGTTGATAAATCAATAAATTTTACAATTTTTGGATATAATTTTGGCTATATGTACTCTATGTTTCTCCTTGTTTGTATTGCTATATGAGAGTTGCCATATGATATGGGTATTTAATTGAGGAATATTTGCTAGTTAATTTTTGTAGAGTTCAACACCAGTTTCAGCAGTGGCTCCAACCTTCAAGCTAGCTGCTAACTTCACCAGGTTTCTGCAGTGGCTTCAACCTCAGCCAGCTGCTCCCTTCACCGTAGTTGGAATCCCAAAAAGACGCTATCAACAACACCTGCACATTGACCATGTGACCTTATATAGGAAAAAGGGAATGGTCAAATGATCAGGGGCCAAAAACTGCTATAACCCCAGTGACCACCGGGGGCAAAAGGCAAAGCAAAGAAAACATCAAGTGCAATGACCCTAACAGCCACCGGGGGCAAAACTAGAACTGAAACCACAGTGAGGAAAAAAAAGGTTACTAGTGCTTTTATCTGTCATAATCCAGCATGGATCATGACAAAGATATGTAGTTGGTGACCGCGAGACAGCAAGCCCCGTCAGCATAAGAAGAATTAGCTCTTATGATATTGCTCTTATCACACGCCAGACAGTTTCCACATGGGAAACAACCCTATCTCTCTTTACCCGTGCTGAAAAAGTTTTTAGGTCTGGCTGTGTAATGACTCCTGACTAGATGGTCTTTCAAATTTTTACTACATCTTGCAGTCATAAGTGGAGTGGGGGAAATTTCTTTCTGGAGGATGGGATCGGTCATAAGCAGTGACCAATGTTTTACCAGAATTTTATGAATTGAATGCCACTGGCAATTAAAGGTAGAAATACATCTAGTTTTTAAATCAGTCATTTTTCTTTTTGTACTGGAACCAAAAGTTTATCATGTGGTGTTGCCTTTGCTCTGCCATATCCATTCTTTATCATTCTACAGCTTTATCCAAGAATCTATTCCTGAGGTCCCGCGCCTGCTGTACAAATTTTGTCTTCATAGAACAGGTACGTTTTGCCATTAAAATTAGCCTATGGGGATGGCTTTGATGGTTACATGTATATGGGCAGATGACGCATGTAACACTGAATTGACCAAAGTCTCTTTATGGAAATATCCATCTGTATCACTCCTCCTAGTCCTACAGATATGTAAATGTCCCAAAAATATCTCACTTTTTTCAATCCTGTGGGTTAGCTTGATGTTGTAGGAGTTGTGATTAAGCCCCAACATGAAGGTCTCCAATTCAGACTTGGACCCATGCCAGATAATCAGTAGATCGTCAATATAGCGAAGCCAGCACTGTACACGGTTTGCAGCATATGATCCATCATTTGCATACAACGGGGCACATGTTGCACACAGGGCAATGCCGCACTCCTGTAAGTAAAAGCGATCTTTAAATGTGAAGCACCTGAAGGGTTAATAAACTTTTTGAGTGTGGTTTTGCGCACCTTAAGGGGTGTAGTTTTTAGAATAGTGTCACTTTTGGGTATTTTCTGTCATAGTGACCCCCCAAACTCACTTCAAATCTGAGGTGGTCCCTAAAAAAATGGTTTTGTAAATTTTGTTGGAAAAATTAGAATTCGCTGGTCAACTTTTAACCCTTATAACATCCTAATAAAAAAAAGATCTTTCCAAAATTGTGCTGATGTAAAGTAGGCATGTGGAAAATGATATTTAACAACTATTTTGTGCGATATGACTCTTTGATTTAAGGGCTCAAAAATTAAAAGTTTAAAAATTGCAAAATTTTCAAAATTTTTCCCAAACTTCATTTTTTTCATAAATAAACGCAAGTCAAATAGAAGAAATTTTACCACTAACAAGAAGTACAATATGTCATGAAAAAACAATCTCAGAATATGTGGGATACTTTGAAGCATTACAGGGTTATTACCACATAAAGTGACAGTGGTCAGAATTGTAAAAATTGGCTTGGTCATTAAGGTCAAAATTAGCTTGGTCATTAACCCCTTTACTCCCAAGGGTGGTTTGCATGTTAATGCCTGGGACAATTTTTACAATTCTGACCACTGTCCCTTTATGAGGTAATAACTCTGGAATGCTTCCATGGATCCCAGTGATTCTGACATTGTTTTCTCATGACATATTGTTTCTTCATGTTAGTGGTAAAATTTCATTCATATAACTTGCGTTTATTTGTGAAAAAAATGGAAATTTGGCAAAAATTGTGAAAATTTCACAATTTTCCAACTTTGAATTTTTATGCTCTTAAATCACAGAGATATGGCACACAAAAAACTTAATAAGTAACATTTCCCACATGTTTACTTTACATCAGCACTATTTGGGAACCAAAATTTTTTTTTTGCTAGGAAGTTATAAGGGGTAAAATTGACCAGCAATTTCTCATTTTTACAACACCATTTTATTTTTACGGACCACATCACATTTGAAGTCACTTTGAGGGGTCTATATGACAGAAAATACCCTAAAGTGACACCATTCTAAAAACTGCACCCCTCAAGGTATTTAAAACCAGAATCAAAAAGTTTATTAACCCTTCAGGTGCTTCACAGGAATTTTTTGAATATTTAAAAAAAAAAAAAAGTACATTTAACTTTTTTTCACCAAAAAAAAATTACTTCAGGTTCAATTTTTTTATTTTACCAAGGGTAACAGGAGAAATTGGACTGGAAAAGTTATTGTGCAATTTGTCCTGAGTATGCTGATACCTGATATGTGGGGGGGAACCACTGTTTGGGCGCATGGCAGAGCTCGGAAGGGAAGGAGCGCCGTTTGACTTTTTCACTGCAAAATTGGCTGGAATTCAGATCGGATGCCATGTCACGTTTGGAGAGCTCCTGATGTGCCTAAACAGTGGAAACCCCCTACAAGTGACCCCATTTTTGAAACTAGACCCCCCATGGAACTTATCTAGATATGTGGTGAGCACTTTGAACTCCCAAGGGCTTCACAGGAGTTTATAACGTACAGACATACAATTAAAAAATCATATTTTTTCCACAAAAATGATCTTTTCACCCCCAATTTTTATTTTCCCAAGGGTAACAGGACCCCAAAAGTTATTGAGCAATTTGTCCTGAGTACGCTGATACCCCACATGTGGGGGTACACCACTATTTGGGCGCATGGCAGAGCTCGGAAGGGAAGCAGCGCCATTTGACTTTTTTGGCTGGAATTGAGATCGGATGCTATATCGTGTTTGGAAAGCTCCTATTGTACCAAAGCAGTGGAAACCCCCCAATTCTAACTCCAACCCTAACCCCAACACACCCTTAACCCTAATCTCAGCCCTAACCCTAATGGGAAAATGGAAATAAATACTTTTTTTTATTTTATTATTTTTCCCTAACTAAGGGGGTGATAAAGGGGGGTTTGATTAACTATTTATAGCTGGTTTTTAGGTTTGGCAGCTGTCACACTAAAAGACGCTTTTTATTGTAAAAATAGTTTATGCATCACCACATTTTGAGAGCTATAATTTTTCCATATTTTGACCCACCGAGTCATGTGAGGTCTTATTTTTTGCGGGACGAGTTGACGTTTATATTGGTATTTTCGGGCACGTGACATATTTTGATCACTTTCTATTCCGATTTTTGGGACGCAGAATGAAAACCAGCATTTCATGAATTTCTTTTGGGGGGTGCGCTTACACCGTTCCGCGTGTGGTAAAATTGATAAAGCGGTTTTATTCTTCGGGTCAGTACGATTACAGCGATACCTCATTTATATCTTTTTTTATGTTTTGGCGCTTTTATGCAATGAAAACAATTTTATATAAAAAAATAATTATTTTTGCATCGCTTTATTCTCCGAGCTATAACTTTATTTTTTCGCTGATGATGCTGTATGGTGGCTCGTTTTTTGCAGGACAATTTGACGTTTTCAGCGGTACCATGGATATTTATATCCGTCTTTTTGATCGCGCGTTATTGTACTTTTTGTTCGGCGATATGATAATAAAGCATTATTATTTGCTTGTTTTTTATTTTTATTTTTTAAGGGGTTAACTAGTGGGACAGTTTTATAGGGCGGGTCATTACGGACACGGCGATACCAAATATGTGTACTTTTATTTTTTTTTATTTTTTTCAAAAAATTAATTAGGGAATTTTTTTTTTTAATTTAGCGATATTTTATAAATTATTTTTACACTTTTTTTGTTTTTTTTTAACTTTATTACACTGTCATGTGACAGATCGCTGATCTGACACATCACAGATCGCTGTGACAGATCAGCGATCTGACACAGGCACTGCAGCAGGCTTCCTCATGCCTGCTCTCTGCAGGCAGTGAGGAATCCAGCTCCCTGCAGGCCCCCGAAGGTCCCCGTCGCCATATTGAATCCGGGGACCTGCAGGAAAGGAGGCCCCCAGAGCAGCTCAGCACATCGCGCTGCTTCGGGGGTCTCAGGGAAGCACAGAGGGAGCCCCCTCCCTGCCGATGCTTCTCTAAACCCCTGGTACACTGCGATCATGTTCGATCGCAGTGTGACGGGGGTTAATGTGCCGGGGGTGGTCCATGACCGCCCCTGACACATAGTGCTGGGTGTCAGCTGTGATAAGCTGACACCCAGCCGCGATCAGCGGCTCCCCACGGGGGGCGCCACTGATCGCTGTGACGTACTATTCCATCCTTGGGACTTAGGTCCCAGGTCACATGGACGGAATAGTACGTCTGTAGGAAAGGGGTTAAGTACCAAATTGGCTCTGTCACTAAGGGGTTAAAAATCACTTTTCAAGCTGTGCTATAAAGTATTCTAATTTACTGAAATAATGACATTTGGGTTTTCATTGGCTGTAAGCCATAATCATCAACATTAGCAGAAATAAACACATGAAATAGATCACTTTGTTTGTAATGACTATATGAGTTTCACTTTTTGTATTGAAGAACTGAAATTAACTTTTTGATGATATTCTAATTTTGTGAGAAGCACCAGTACATGTTAACTTATTTAATGAAGAGGACAGAATTATAGTAGTTATATGTAGGGGCAGTATTATAGTAGTTATATTCTTGTACATATGAGCAGTATTATAGTAGTTATATTCTTGTACATAAGAGCAGTATTATAGTAGTTATATTCTTGTACATAGGAGCAGTATTATAGTAGTTATATTCTTGTACATAGGAGCAGTATTATAGTAGTTATATTCTTGTACATAAGAGCAGTATTATAGTAGAATCATAGAATCATAGAATCGTAGAGTTGGAAGGGACCTCCTGGGCCATCTGGTCTAACCCCCTGCTCAAAGCAGGATTCGCTAAATCATCCCAGTCAGATGTCTGTCCAGCCTCTGTTTGAAGACTTCCATTGAAGGAGAACTCACCACTTCTCGTGGCAGCCTGTTCCACTCATTGATCACTCTAACTGTCAAAAAGTTTTTTCTAATATCTAATCTGTGTCTCCTCCCATTCAGTTTCATCCCATTGCTTCTAGTCTTTCCTTGTGCAAATGAGAATAAAGTTGATCCTTCTACAATGTGACAGCCCTTTAGATATTTGTAGACAGCAATTAAGTCTCCTCTCAGTCTTCTCTTTTGCAAACTAAACATTCCCAAATCCTGCAACCTTTCCTCATAAGACAGGGTTTGCAGACCGGTCACCATTCTGGTCGCTCTTTTCTGAACTTGCTCCAGTTTGTTGACGTCTTTTTTAAAATGTGGTGCCCAAAACTGGACACAATATTCCAGATGAGGTCTGACCAAAGAGTAGAGGGAAATAATGACTTCACGTGATCTAGACTGTATGCTTCTGTTAATACATCCTAGAATTGCATTTGCCTTTTTTGCTGCTGCATCACACTGTTGACTCATATTCAGTCTGTGATCTATTAGTATACCCAAGTCTTTTTCACATGTGCTGTCTCTTAGCCCTATTCCTCCCATTCTATATATGCTTTTTTCATTTTTATTGCCCAGATGTAGTACTTTGCATTTCTCCCTGTTAAAAACCATTCTGTTAGTTACTGCCCACTTCTCCAGTTTATTTAAATCTTTTTGAATCCTCTCTCTCTCTTCTCTAGTATTAGCTATCCCTCCTAGCTTTGTGTCATCAGCAAATTTAATCAGTTTACCCTCAATTCCTTCATCTAAATCGTTGATAAAGATGTTGAACAATACAGGGCCCAGGACAGAGCCCTGTGGTACCCCACTTGAGACATTCTTCCAACTGGATGTGCAGCCATTTACGACCACTCTTTGGGTCCGATCACTAAGCCAGCTATGAATCCACCTAACAGTTGCCTTGTCCATTCCATACTTAGTCATTTTTTCAATAAGGATTGTATGAGAGACTTTGTCAAATGCTTTGCTGAAGTCAAGATATACTATATCTACAGCATTTCCTTGATCCACCCAATCAGTGATACCGTCATAGAAGGAAATTAAGTTAGTCCGACATGACTTATTAGTTACAAACCCATGCTGACTCTGTTTGATCACTTCATTCTTATCCAGGTATTGACTTACATGTTGTTTAATAATTTGTTCAAAGATCTTTCCTGGTATAGAAGTCAGACTCATATTATATTCATATTATATTCTTGTACATAGGGGCAGTATTATGGTAGTTATATTCTTGTACATAGGGGGCAGTATTATAGTAGTTATATTCTTGTACATAGGGGCAGTATTATAGTAGTTATATTCTTGTACATAAGCAGTATTACAGTAGTTATATTCTTGTACATAAGAGCAGTATTACAGTAGTTATATTCTTGTACATAGGAGCAGTATTATAGTAGTTATATTCTTGTACATAGGAGCAGTATTATAGTAGTTATATTCTTGTACATAGGGGGCAGTATTATAGTAGTTATATTCTTGTACATGGGGGCAGTATTATAGAAGTTATATTCTTGTACATAGTGTAGTGCAGCGATTTGGTGCAGTGTGACAGCCAGTGCCCCAGGAAAGTTCTAAACAAAGTCTCTTTTAATGGTAAGCGTACTCACAAACAGAAAGCAAATAGTATCCTCCGGATCGCAGCTGGGAAAAAGACAGTCCATATCCGCGACCGTTTGGTGTGGACGACTGCATTGCCGTGTAAACTGAGGGGTGCCAGGCCTTTTGGCTCCACTTGGCTCTGTGTTGCTTCACACAGGCTGAGCTCTGCAGAGCCTTCTGCTATGCACACTTGCAGACCAAAATTGACACACCCAAACATCTGCTGCAGGGTTTTTACAAGGAACCTGTGGCCATAGGCCACTTGGAAGATCTGGTCGGGAAGAAGTGGACCGCCCCAGTACCATCCTGTAGTCCGCTTCAAAAATAAAAGCTCATGGCAGGTTTTCTTATATCTGCCTTGGGAAAATAATAGCTTGCCCTAAACCAACACTTACTTTTATTTTGCATTGCAATCACAGCTATGCCTGTGACTGCAATGCACTCCCGTGGCCTCATTACACTTCTGTGCGCATCCAGCGGACACATCGCGACCGTCGCATATGACATCGGTCACTGCCTCACAACCCCCCCCCAGTTCAAACTTGTGGGGTTGAACATTTATCACCTTGCAGGGGGCCCGTGACAGGGCATCTGCATTTCCTTGTGATTTCCCCGCCCAATGTTACACTGAAAAACTGAAGTTTTGTAGGGACAGGAATCATCTGGTGACCAGAGCATTGAGTGTTGATATACCGCTCAACCAGTCCACCTGATCCAGAGTGCCTGGATCCCCTTGCTCCACCCAACCCTGTATAGCTGCTGGCAGAGCCCTCACCAGCTAGTCAACCACCACCATCTCTACCATCTAGAAAAGGGTTAAGATCTCAGGCTGGAGCCATATTTTCACCAGCTGTAGCAAATCATATGCCCGAGACCTTGCGGTGCGAGACTTCGCAAAGAACCATTGGAACACCCGTTGAGCCTGCACATATGTATTAACCCCCAGACAGCCAAGGATCTCACCTCCTAGTTTCTCATAGTCCATCCTCCCAACTGAGGTACAAGTAGGCCTACTGGTCATCTCCCGTCAGGAAGGGGGCCACCACTTCAGCCCACTGGATCATCGACAAACTCTCCCGCTCGGCTCTGCGCTCAAACACAGTAAGGAATGCCTCCAAATAGTCCTCAGGAGTCCTCTTCTTCAGCGCTGACCGTACCTTGTACTGGGCCTCCAAATGGAACGTGGTCGCTGGTGTGGACGTCTCTCGCAGAGCCGCGATCTGCTGCATCAACAGGTTATTTGCTGCTGTTGCTGATTATGTAGCTCCTGCTGCCGTTGCTGCTGCTCCTGCCTCTGCAACTGCAGCTTCTTCTGAATTTCTCAATCCGATATAAACAATGTAATTCTTCCATAACTCGCCCCTGGAAGCAGGCGCCTTGATCTGAATGAATCCTCTTTGGGCAGCCGTACACAAGGATGAGATCCCGGCAGATGGCCTGTGCAGCTGACTCGGCGGTCTGATCTCTGGTCGGGGTTACCACAGAAAACTTTGCCTGGTCATGACCAACTATTTCACAAAGTTCATATCCAAGATCCGCTGGTCCTATAGTCAAGTAGTCAATCATCAGAACCTCTAAGGGTATGTTTCCACAGGCCAGATTACATCTGGATTTGCTGCAGATTGAACTCTGCGTACAGCTGCAGCGTTTAATCCACAGCATCCAGATGTTACAGCATAGTGGAGAGGATTTTATGAAATCCCGTCTCCACTATGCGTGCGAACACGCATCCGGTAGCCCTGCGTTTCCGGACATGCGGTGGGTCTTTTTAGAACGCAGAATGTCTATTTACCTTGCGGAGATGCTAAGTCTCTGCAAGGTAAATAGCCTGCTCTATGTATACGATTCCGTATGTGTTCAAGGAGCACATCCAGAATCACCGCAGGGGGTGGCACTTTGGGCGGAGCAGGCTTCCTCGCTCTGTCCAAAGCGCAAGGAATGCGCTACATGGAAACTCACCCTAAGGAAGCAGAGGTCATAATGGTCTGTATTGGGGTCCGTTACGCTGGGGGTTTGGCCCGTTCACAGCTCTGAGATTGTTGGCAAGCATTTTCCACTGCTGTCTTCAAAGGTCAGGTCCTTTAAAGGAGACCAGGTGTTGGTACTAGTGCCCACCACAGAGAGTAAGCTCAGGGCCAAGTGCCATGAGATACAGGGGAAGGTGGGAGAAGTAAATTATAGGAAAGAGGAAACCCGAGCAACTGTACCATGTCAACCTGCTAAAAGCCTGGAAGGATCGGGAACGTTCGGTCACGGAGACGACTCTGGCCGTACCAACGGTGAACCCTGTCACTGGCCAAGGACACGGCCGGTGAGGTTAAGATAAATTACCCTCTCCGGAAACAGCAGCGACGGGAGGCTTGGGTTCTGGTGCAACAGAATACAGACGTATTGTCAGAGCTGCCGGGGTGGACCTTGGTGATCCAGCATAACAATGTCACCGAGCCCCGGGTAAGGATGAAACAGTATAGAGTATCAGAAGCCCGGGGGCAAGCCATCACGGCTGAAGGGAAGCAAATTCTCCAGTTAGGGGTCATCGAGGAATCCCAGAGTGAGTGGGCTAGCCCCATTGTACTGATTCCAAAGCCAGAAGGGTCATTACGATTCTGTACTGACTTCCGGAATTTGGGTGAAGTGTCAAAGTTTGAGGCACAATACTTCACCATGCTCGACCTTATCAAAGGTTACTGGCAGGTACCACTTACAGAACTGACAAAAGAAAAAAATGCATTTATAATGCCAGAGGGTCTCTATCACTATGTCATCTTGCCTTTTGGATTACATGGGGCTCCGGATACATTCCAGAGGCTGATGGACATAGTTCGCATCAGCATATTTAGACGATATCGTCATCTTTAGTCCCGACTTGAATACCCACCTGTCCCAGGTACAAGCAGTCCTGGATTTTCAGAATCACAGGGTTAACAGCGAACCCAAGGAAATGTGCGATAGGACTCACAGAAGCCAGGTATTTAGGGTATGTGACTGGCCGCGGGGGTATCAAACTTCCAATAAATAAGATTGAGGCCATCCACAAACGGCCAAGCCTTTCAGTACTAAACAGCTGAAAGTGTTTCTCGGCATCACTGGGTACTACCACCGGTTTATACCCAATTTTGCAGGGAGATTGGCACCCCTAACTGATCTGTTTAAGGGTAAGAAGTCGGTTATGGTACGGTGGAAACCTCAAGCGGAGGAGGCGTTCCAGTCCATGAAGTCGGTGTTGTGTGGACAGCCAGTCCTTGACAGCCCCGATTTCAGGAAAACCTTTATAGTACAAACAGATGCCTCAGAGATAAGTGTAGGAGCAGTAGTGTCGCAAGAGATGAACGGGGATGAACATCCAATCACATACTTGAGCAGGAAACTTATCCCAGCAGAGAAAAATTATAGCGTAGTGAAGGTGTGCTTGGCGATTAAGTGGGCAATGGATGAGTAATACAAAAGAGAGGAATGTGCTAATTACCAGATGGTTCCTGTCCCTACAAAATAGCTGTGGTTGCAATGCAGAATAAAAATAAGTGTGGTCTTGGACAAGCTATTTGCCCAAGGCAGATTTAAGAAAACCCGGCCTGGGCTTTTATTTTTGGAGCAAAATACAGGATGGTAGTGGGGCTGTTCACTCCCTCCAGCCGGGTCTTACAAGTGGCCCAGATTCCATTCAAAAACCCTGCAGTAAAGGACTTGGGTGTGTCAGTGTTTGTTTAGAAGCAGCAGAGCAGATGCCTCTGCAACATCCGGCTTGTGTGAGGTAACACAGAGCCAAGGGAAGCATCACACCTGGCATCCCTCAGCATGACAAGGTGGTGTAGTGGCCCACGGCAACCGGTCTCTGATACGGACTGTTGACGCCCCAGCAGCAATCCAGAGGATACCGTGTGCTTTTCGTTTTGTGAGTTTTTGGACAATAAATACATTTGGTTTGAACTTTCCTGGGTCACTGCCTCATTACTGCACAGTGTAAACACCACTGCACTACATTAGGAGCAGTATTATAGTAGTTATATTCTTGTACATAGGGTTGTACATAGGGGCAGTGTTATAGCAGTTGTATTCCTGTATATAGGAGGCAGTATTATAGTAATTATATTCTTGTATATAGGGGGTGATCTAATAAAGATCATATTTTACCATTTTACTATGCAGTACCATCATGTAAGCGGAGCAGAAAGGAAGTTATACACACCTGCACAGTTAAGTATTATTTTTAATGTAAAGACACAATGATTGAACATTTGATTATAAAAGTGAATATTGTGATCTCTGATCTGTCCCTTGTCAATCTGTAGGTGATAAAGCTGTTCGGCTGCTATATAACCGGAGTGTGGTCATGCAAGAACGTCAATCCTTCAATATCTTCCTTACGGTGACTCCGTTCTGCCATTGTAGTCAAATTAACCGCTTTGACTTGTGATAAATGATTCCAGTCCCAGTGCTTTGATGCTCCTTCTTGCATCACATTGTGATACATTCTGCAGCTTAAATAGGGATTTTGTGGTGAACTCATCATCTGAGGCTTCGCCCTCTCAATATTATATTAGCTCCATATTTTGATATAAAATTTTCCTAATTGAATAAGTTGTGTAAAAATAAATATGTGCACCCTTCCAGGAGGCATCTCTGGTATTATATGTACAAGGCTCTTCCCATCTGATGGGAATGAAGAATAATCACCACACGGAAAGCAGATTCCCAATAGTTTCATATACTTTGGTTTAAATTCTTTTTCATTTTTAAAATCTCTTCCTGGTGACATTATATAGGTTCTTCCTCGTATACATACAGTAGTCCATGGTGCTCACAAAGCTGAGGTTTTGTTACATTGTATGATCTAAAAAGCTATGACTCCAGACTGAGGTTTGTCTTTTACACTTTATCAGTGCAAATCCAATATCAGTGTGGAAAATATCCGCAGTTTAGGGTCTAAAGCTGAAACAACTGCTCCAAACCCTCAGCATCAGGATATAACAATTACGCTGCATTTATACAGAAGTGGAAAACTTATTTTAATTGCAATATTCTTTGCAGAAATGTGTGTGAACTGTCACTGTTGCGTACCCGCCACTGTAGTAGTACTTATAATTAGACATAATAGGTGGTATCAATCCTCCCTGTAGTAAGTGATGGGCATGTGGGGGAGGAAGTCTTATAAGTAACAATAAGCAGCTCTATGTTTTACGTACCGAGCCCCCCCATCCATAGTAGTGCAGTAATCAGTGCTTTATAAAGACCTGGACATTATAACATTCCCTCGCCAATCAGGGGAGACTGGCTCGTTCACATCATTATAAAATACAGATCCCGTTATTAGGTTTTCCTTATGTGTCAGCTGCTCCAGCTTCAACCATAAAGTTGTCAAACTGAGCAAACTCTAAAGCGCCAGTCCCTATGGCAGCCCAGCCGTGGACTGGTCCCAGCGTGATAACATCAGTCCACAAGGGGTTTCCGTTCAGCAGACCGGAGGCATAAAAACCCTAAATAATGAAGGGAAATAGAAAGTAGCGCAGTTATTACACTGTACAGGAAGAGCGTTAATTACAACCTGTAAAATTATAAGGAAAGCGATGATGTCACCTCCCATGTAACCAGTATCTAGTGAACAGTGATCTCATGGCTGTATAATATAACTGATATCTGGAGAGCGGTGATGTCACTGCTGTATAATACAGTGTGTATGGAAAGTATGCAGACCCTTTACATTTTTCACTCTGTTTCATTGCAGCCATTTGGTAAATTAAGGAGAAAAAAATTAACTTTTTTTAATGTACACTCCCCCATCTTGACTAAAAAAAAACAAAAACAAAATGTAGAAATTTTTGAAAATTTATTAAAAAAGAAAAACTGAAATATTACATGGTCATAAGTATTCAGGCCCTTTGCTCAGTATTGAGTAGAAGCACCTTTTTGAGCTAGTACAGCCATGAGTCTTCTTGGGAATGATGGAACAAGTGTTTCACACCTGGATTTGGGGATCCTCTGCCGTTCTTCCTTGCAGATCCTCTCCATTTACGTCAGGTTGGATGGTGAACGTTGGTGGACAGCCATTTTCAGGTCTCTCCAGAGATGCTTAATTGGGTTTAGGTCAGGGCTCTGGCTGGACCAGTCAAGAATGGTCACACAATTGTTCTGAAGCCACACCTTTGTTATTTTAGCTGTGTGCTTATGGTCATTGTCTTGCTGGAAGGTGAACCTTTGGCCAAGTCTGAGGTCCAGAGCACTCTGGAAGAAGTTTTCATCCAGGATATCACTGGACTTGGCCGCATTGATGTTTCCTTCAATTGAACCAGTCATCCTGTTCCTGCAGCTGAAAAACACCCTCATAGCATGATGCTGCCACCACGTTTCATTGTTGGGATTGTATTGGGCAGGTGATGAGCAGTGCCTGGTTTTCTCTACACATACCGCTTAGAATTATCACCAAAAAGTTCTTTGTCTCATAAGACGAGAGAATCTTATTTCTCAAAGTCTGGGAGTCCTTCATGTGTTTTTTAGCAAACTCTATGCGGGCTACATGTCTTGCACTGAGGAGAGGCTTCCGTCGGGCCACCCTGCCATAAAGGCCCGACTGGTAGAGGGCTGCAGTGATAGTTGACTTTGTCGGACTTTCTCCCATCTCCCTACTGCATCTGTGGAGCTCAGCCATAGTGATCTTGGGGTTCTCCTTTACCTCTCTCACCAAGGCTCTTCTCCCACGATTGCTCAGTTTGGCTGGACAGCCACTGTGCTCTTAGGAAGGTTGCGTACTGCAGAAATTCTTTTGTAACCTTGGCCAGATCTGTGCCTTGCCATAATTCTGTCTCTGAGCTCCTTGTTTAGTTCCTTTGATCTCATGATTCTCATTTGGTCTGACATGCACTGTGAGATCTTATATAGACAGGTGTGTGCCTTTTACAAATCAAGTCCTATCAGTTTAATTAAAAACAGCTGGACTCCAATGAAGGAGTAGAACCATCTCAAGGAGGATCACAAGGAAATGGACAGCAAGTGACTTAAATATGAGTGTCTGAGCAAAGGGTGTGAATACTTTTGACCATGTGATATTTCAGTTTTTCTTTTAATAATTTTGCAAAAATGTCTACGTTTGTTTTTTTTCAGTCAAGATGGGGAGCAGAGTGTACATTGAGAAAAAAAAAAAAAAAAAAAGCTTTATTGAATTTACCAAATGGCTGCAATGAAACAGAGTGAAAAATTTAAAGGGGTCTGAATACCGGATATCTGGGGAGCGGTGATGTCGCCTCCTGTATAATATACCTGATATCTGGAGAGCGGTGACGGCACTGCTGTATAATATATCTAATATCTGGAGAGCAGTGATGCCAGTGCTGTATAATATAGCGGATATATGGAAGAGCGGTGATGTCACAGATGTACAATATAACTCTGGAGAGCAGTGATGTCACTTCCTGTATGGGCACTTAGGTCTCTTACCTTTACATGGAGGGTCAGTGTGTGCCAGGCTCTGGCCCGGACCCCTGACAGCCCCTTCCGCAGGATAATCTTCCCTTCTGATAATGACAATCACAGGTATTAGAACTTCAGTACATTATGTAATAAGCCCTGTATTATCTGTGTGCTGAGAACTTACGTAAATCTCCTGTGACTTTATAAGTGCCATCCGCAGACACCCAGAAATAAATCCCTTTGGCCAAGCATGCTGGCGACCCTCCCTGGTCCACCCTGGCGGCAATGAACACGCTGCCTGTGCCTGGGGTTTCGATGTAGATGTCACAGGTGATGGTAATATTAGACCTGTGCAGAGAAACAGACGAGTTCAGAAACAACAATCTCATCGAAATTACGACTTTCAAGATCACTGCTTGCCGTCAGTGAATGGACATTTCTATATATTTCCAGACACCGAAAATCCACCCTGATCTCAGTTCAGCTATAGATGTGTTGCTGTCACAAGTGTATCTGGTCTAGACAAGCCTGTGAGCTCATGTCATCAGCAGCACACGCGTTCCTCGCTGGAAACTTTGCTACAGTGTATCAGTGCAGATGAAAGGTATCAGACTGTGATAATCAGACAAATCCCTCACCAGAAGTAGTCTCCGACCACGCTGATGGCCTGATTGGGGTCAGATGCCCAGGTGATCGGCCGCTGAGTCAGGACCTGACGGAAGGTGAAGACGTGATCTCCGGGGTCCGAAGTGTTTGTGAAGTATTCAAAGACGCCAGACTGATCAGCGAAATAAGGGGCTTCACTGAACTGAGGATTACCTGGACACGGGACACACAAAGGAAAGAGACATTACAGATATCCTACCCGGATTGTGGGGTCCATACTGATCTAAGGAGATAGCAAATGCCATCCAGAATACAATCATCCTATATACAACAATGGGGGAAACATTAGTCAGCTGCCACTTAACCCCTTAATGACCGAAGCTTTTTTTGGTTTTGCGTTTTCGTTTTTCGCTCCCCTTTTTCCAGAGCCATATCTTTTTTATTTTTCCGTCAATATGGCCATATGAGGGCTTATTTTTTGTGGAACGAGTTGTTCTTTTGAACGATACCATTGGTTTTATCATGTCATGGAACAGAAAACGGGGAAAAAAAATCTAAATGTGGTGAAATTGCAAAAAAAAGTGCAATCCCACACTTGTTTTTTGTTTGGCTTTTTTGCTAGGATCTCTAAATGCTAAAACTGACCTTCCGTTATTATTATCCAGGTCATCACGAGTTCATAGACACCAAACATGTCTAGGTTATTTTTTATCTAAGTGGTGAAAAAGAAAATTCCAAAGTTTGCTTTTTACAAAAAAAAAAAAAATTGTGCAATTTTCCGAGACCCATAGCATCTGCATTTTTCGTGATTTCAGGTTGGATGAAGGCTTATTTTTTGCGTGCCGAGCTGACACTTTTAATAACACCATTGTAATGCAAATACGATCTTTTAATCGCCTGTTATTGCATTTTAATACAATGTCACGGGAACCAAAAAAAAAAAAAATAATTCTGGCATTCCGATTTTTTTCTCGCTACACTGTTTAGCGATCAGGTTAATCTTTCTTTATTGATAGATCGGGCGACTTTGAATGTGGCAATACCAAATATGTCTATGTTTGATTTTTTGTTTAATTTTCAATTGGGCGAAAGGGGGGTGATTTAAACTTATGTTTTTTTATTTTTTTTTTTTTTTATTTTTGGCATGCTTCAATAGCCTTCATGGGAAGCCAGAAGCAACCATAGCTTGATCGGTTATGCTACAAAGAGGCGATGCTAAGATCGTCTCTATGTAGCAGAATGACAGCATTGCTATGAGCGCCATCCACAGGGTGGAGCTCACAGCAATACGGCATCAAAAACCATAGAGGTCTCAGGGAGACCTCTGGTTGTTATGCCGACGCACCGATGACCCCTGATCATGTGATGGTGGTCAACGGTGCACGTATTTCTGACACGGCCACCGGAAGCGCCATTTAAATGCCGCTGTCAGCGTTTGACAGCGGCATTTAATTAGTTAATAGGCGCAAGTGGATGGCAATTCCACTCGCGCCTATTGCGGGCACATGTCAGCTGTTCAAAACAGCCGACATGTCCCGGCTTTGATGCGGCTCACTTCTGGAGCCCTCATCAAAGCGGGAGATACTGCCAGCTGACGTACTATTCCGTCAGCTGGCAGTAAGGGGTTAAAGACTAAATGTCATCAAATCTTAATCTTCCAGAACCCTCCTCAGATACAGGAGTCAGGACTTGGAAGAAACTCACGGACATTGAAGTCATCTTTGTATTTCGTAGGGAAAGGCTGAGACACCGGGGGGTTGGGATAGGAGCCTTTCTGCCCGGTTGTCAGGGTTGTCAACGTGTACACTTCATCCACATCAAGCTCCAGAGTAAATTTGCCTCCTGTAACCTAAAAAGACCATGTCAATCATTACTAACAGTCCTGTGTCCAGGACCCTTCTTTCGCTTTATACTTTACCGCTATGGTGGATTTCTTGGTGAAAAGGGCGGGTTTGCTGGAGTTGGTGCACAGCTTGGTATACCAGACCTGCAGCGACGTCAGATCATTCTATGGAGCCGAGAAAAATGTTCTAACGGTCTGCTATTATAAAGGACATTATATTGCATCTCCGATGCCCTGATACTCACGAAGGAGCCGTCCAGCTGGAAGGTGGCGTTCTGCGCAGAGACGTCAAATTTAGGCAGAGGAGGCCGGATACAGACAGAGTGGTCATGAGTCTGAAGATATAATGGAGGACAGGATTACAATCATTCTCATAACCCAGCCAAAAATGTATACAGCGAGAAACCCCCGGATCCTCTGGACTATCAGAGGAGGAAAGGAGGGGTAAGAAGCTGCAGCTTCTCATACAAGTGGTGCAGTGAAATTACAAGCAGTAGAAAGGCAGATAATCTCAAAAGTAAACACACATGTGGTAAATAAATAGTGGCAGACAATGAGGCTAACCAAATGTGAGAAAAAAAATCAAGATCACCAACACATGTATATAGGATAAGTAGAGACCCATTGGTGAGACCATAAATATAAAGGAAGAAAATAAACGGAATACAGCAGTCTATAATAAGCATATTGTATAACTTTATTAATTATATAGAGATTAAAAATGGGATGGGTTGGGAGAAATAACCAGATAAAAAGCAGATGTGATATCCAGGAACAATTACCCAGTTTAAATTAAATATATTTGCATTGAATAATGATGGTAAAGATATAGATGCAATTTCAATGATAAGGCAAAAAATATGAAATCAAGTGAAGGGTATATTTATATAATTTGCATAAAGTGAATGGAGGTAGCTAATTAGCTTAAATACACAACTGCTGACAGGATGTTGTAGAGTCAAATGTATAATATATCTAAATGTATATTATGACATAAGTAAGTAGGATGGTAAAGTGCATGTACATATAGTGGGCATCCTAAATAAGGTACATATGGGCTACTTTGTTTATAGGATCACCAAGTGGTGTATATAAGCCCCATATAAAATGCCAAGTTCTGACGAAGGTAGACACAAACCGCGTGTCAGGGTGGATGCATACGCTTATCCCCAACACTTGTTGGCATTTTATAGGGTGCTTATATACACAAATTGGTGATCTTAAACATAAAGTAGCCCACATGCACCTTATTTAGGATACCCACTGTAAGTACATGCACTTTACCATCCTAGGCACTTGTGTCAAAATATACAATAAGATATATTATACATTTCTGACACTAAAACATCCTATCAGCAATGCTCTATTTAGCCATTTAAGCTACAGTAATTAGCTACCACCATGCACTTTATATACCGTATTTTGCGGATTATAAGACGCACCCCATATTTTGAGGAGAAAAATAGGGAAATTTTTTTTTTTTAATAAAATGGTGGTGCTTCTTATAATCCATGCGTGTTATCGCTTACCGAGGGTGGTGGCTGTGGTGAAGCGAGGTCCCAGGGTCCCAGCTGGAGGAAGCAAGAGTGGAGCGTTGCCGCAGGCTGGGATGAGGGGGTGTTCGGATGTGTGGCACGCCGCTGTGAGTGTTCGTTGCTGCGGGTGTCGGGTGCTGCTGCGGGGGCTCTGCCGACATTTTGTGAAAGGCCAGAGCCCCCGCAGTTCCATGGTTTCCTATGCGGTGGACTCCGGGAAAATGGCTGCCAGGGGCGGCGCATGTGCAGATGGAGATCTCGGCATCAAGATCTCGGGAGATGAGTTCTCAGCGCTGAAAATATCGGCAGCCGGGGGCAGCACGGAGCACTCACAGCAGTGCGCCGCACATCCAAACACCCCCTCATCTCAGCCTACGGCAACGCTCCACTCTTTCCCCCTTCAGCCGCGACCCCGCTTTACTGCGGCAGGTAAGGTATATCCGCATTATAAGTCGCACCCCCATTTTCTCCCCAAATTTTGGGGGAAAAACTGCATCTTATAATCTGAAAAATACAGTAAATATACCCTTTACTTAACTTCATATTTATAGCCTTATTGAAATTGCATCTATATCTTTACCATCATAATTCAATTCAAATATATCTAATTTAAACTATGTAATTGTTCCTGGATATCATGTCCACTTTTTATCTGGTTACTTCTCCCACCACATCCAATTATTTATCTCTATGCAATTAATAAAGTTAAACGATTTACTTATTATAGACTCCTTTATTCGGTTTGTTTTCTTCCTTTACAAACAGCAGAACGGGAAGAGTATGTGGATGCATCAGCAGCTCCTCATAACAGTAGAGCGGGGAGAGGACAGGGATGCAACCGCAGCTCCTCATATAAGCAGTAGAGCGGGGAAGAGGATGTGGATGCATCAGCAGCTCCTCATATAAGCAGTAGAGCGGGGAGAGGACGGGGATGCAACCGCAGCTCCTCATATAAGCAGTAGAGCGGGGAAGAGGATGTGGATGCATCAGCAGCTCCTCATATAAGCAGTAGAGCGGGGAAGAGGATGTGGATGCATCAGCAGCTCCTCATATAAGCAGTAGAGCGGGGAAGAGGATGTGGATGCATCAGCAGCTCCTCATATAAGCAGTAGAGCGGGGAGAGGACGGGGATGCAACCGCAGCTCCTCATATAAGCAGTTGAGCGGGGAAGAGGATGTGGATGCATCAGCAGCTCCTCATATAAGCAGTAGAGTGGGGAGAGGACGGGGATGCAACCGCAGCTCCTCATATAAGCAGTAGAGCGGGGAAGAGGATGTGGATGCATCAGCAGCTCCTCATAACAGTAGAGTGGGGAGAGGACGGGGATGCAACCGGAGCCCCTCATATAAGCAGTAGAGCGGGGAAGAGGATGTGGATGCATCAGCAGCTCCTGATAACAGAGTGTGGAGAGGACAGGGATGCAACCGCAGCTCCTCATATAAGCAGTTGAGCGGGGAAGAGGATGTGGATGCATCAGCAGCTCCTCATATAAGCAGTAGAGCGGGGAGAGGACGGGGATGCAACCGCAGCTCCTCATATAAGCAGTTGAGCGGGGAAGAGGATGTGGATGCATCAGCAGCTCCTCATATAAGCAGTAGAGTGGGGAGAGGACGGGGATGCAACCGCAGCTCCTCATATAAGCAGTAGAGCGGGGAAGAGGATGTGGATGCATCAGCAGCTCCTCATAACAGTAGAGTGGGGAGAGGACGGGGATGCAACCGGAGCCCCTCATATAAGCAGTAGAGCGGGGAAGAGGATGTGGATGCATCAGCAGCTCCTGATAACAGAGTGTGGAGAGGACAGGGATGCAACCGCAGCTCCTCATATAAGCAGTAGAGCGGGGAGAGGACGGGGATGCAACCGCAGCTCCTCATATAAGCAGTAGAGCGGGGAAGAGGAGAGGGAAGCAGCCGCAGCATCTCATATAAGAAGAGATGAGGCTCTTGATTTGGATCAGAACACACAGCTCAACTCTGACTTTACATCAAAATCGATTGTTAAAATGCATTCCCCTCCCCCAGCGCTGTAGGTTGTTCTGCCACTGGACGTCTCCTGCTTCTTACCATAGTCTCGATAACGACTGTGATGTTTCCTTTCCGGTCAGTAAGGGCCACATAGCTCCCACCCTTCTCCAAATGACCGACTGTCCGCAGGTAATACCACCCCGGCTGTGTGAACTGGGTGGTGTGAGCTAGAAAAGACGAAACACGTGAATGGAGACTCCAGGCTGATACTGGCATTGTGTGCCAATGATTATGATTACACTCAGCTATGTGCACATTTAGACAAGCAAATTCAATCTATTGCTCTTTTTTCATTCAATACCTGTAATCCAGATGGGAGAGGACACCACATAGTTCCCGCTCCATGGCTCCTTAGCCGTCATCAGCCCTTCCAGCCCAAATGGCAGCTGCTCATAATAACTGGCCACGAGGTTCCAAGAAATGGTCCTGGAAGAAGAGCTCACATGAAGGACAAATCTGTTACGGCACAGGAAACCTCGGGAGAGATAGACAGGGTGCTCTGATACAGGAGGCAGTTATCACCCAGGTCATCCCATAAGGTGACTGTCCTGGCCGTACACTCACGAGGTCATGTTCCCATTCACATAATTCTGGTTGAGGATTCGCGCCCAACAGCCACCTCCAACCTCATCATTAAATGTGCTGTAATCCTCCGAAGACCAGAGCTTCTTCCCTGTGGATACTGCGTCATCGACCGTGTGAGTTCCGGGATAGTGAGCACTAAAAAAAAAAAAAAAAAAAAGAGCAGGAAATGACAGAGCATGCAGCCATGTACAGAGTGAGTGCACCAGCAAAATAGTGAGCGCAGCTCTGGGGTATAATACAGGATGTAACTCAGGATCAGTACAGGATCAGTAATGTAATGTGTGTGCACAGTGACTGCACCAGCAGAATAGTGAGTGCAGCTCTGGGGTATAATACAGGATGTAACTCAGGATCAGTAATGTAATGTATGTACACAGTGACTGCACCAGCAGAATAGTGAGTGCAGCTCTGGGGTATAATACAGGAGGTAACTCAGGATCAGTAATATAATGCATGTACACAGTGACTACACCAGCAGAATAGTGAGTGCAGCTCTGGGGTATAATACAGGAGGTAACTCAGGATCAGTAATGTAATGTATGTACACAGTGACTGCACCAGTAGAATAGTGAGTGCAGCTCTGGGGTATAATACAGGAGGTAACTCAGGATCAGTAATGTAATGTATGTACACTGTGACTGCACCAGCAGAATAGTGAGGACAGCTCTGGAGTATAATACAGGAGGTAACTCAGGATCAGTAATGTAATGTATGTACACAGTGACTGCACCAGTAGAATAGTGAGTGCAGCTCTGAGGTATAATACAGGAGGTAACTCAGGATCAGTACATGATCAGTAATGTAATGTATGTACACTGTGACTGCACCAGCAGAATAGTGAGGACAGCTCTGGAGTATAATACAGGAGGTAACTCAGGATCAGTAATGTAATGTATGTACACGGTGACTGCACCATCAGAATAGTGAGGACAGCTCTGGAGTATAATACAGGAGGTAACTCAGGATCAGTAATGTAATGTATGTACACGGTGACTGCACCATCAGAATAGTGAGTGCAGCTCTGGGGTATAATACAGGATATAACTCAGGATCAGTAATGTAATGTATGTACACAGTGACTGCACCAGCAGAATAGTGAGTGCAGCTCTGGACTATAATACAGGAGGTAACTCAGAATCAGTAATGTAATGTATGTACACAGTGACTGCACCAGTAGAATAGTGAGTGCAGCTCTGAGGTATAATACAGGAGGTAACTCAGGATCAGTACATGATCAGTAATGTAATGTATGTACACTGTGACTGCACCAGCAGAATAGTGAGGACAGCTCTGGAGTATAATACAGGAGGTAACTCAGGATCAGTAATGTAATGTATGTACACGGTGACTGCACCATCAGAATAGTGAGGACAGCTCTGGAGTATAATACAGGAGGTAACTCAGGATCAGTAATGTAATGTATGTACACGGTGACTGCACCATCAGAATAGTGAGTGCAGCTCTGGGGTATAATACAGGATATAACTCAGGATCAGTAATGTAATGTATGTACACAGTGACTGCACCAGCAGAATAGTGAGTGCAGCTCTGGAGTATAATACAGGAGGTAACTCAGAATCAGTAATGTAATGTATGTACACAGTGACTGCATCAACAGTCTATGGGGATTTTTGAGACAGGCATGAAACTAGGACGACAGACTAAGTTCTTTATCAATATATTGTTAAGAGTCAATGGATGAGTAAAGTTCACACAGTCTCCTGCTTCACTTAAAAAAAAAAAAAAAAAAAACCTGATGCAACTAATATGACACCTTAGAAAAAAATAGTAAATTTCTCTGGGATGCTGACACTCACGGATGTGTGAATGTAGTCCAATAATGGATGCAACTGTCCTGGCTCTGTCCTCCTACATATCAGGCACATGAGTTGGATGGAGCAGTCTCCTACCCTATCACATCGATGACTCTGAGGAGTTCAGTGTCCCGCAGCATTTGAAAGGAGATCGGTTGCCACATGTTATCGCTGGCGATGATCCTCACCCGTTCCAGACCGCTTTTATCCAGAGTGTAACGCAGTAACTTGTTAAAAGATAGGGAGAAACAGAAAGAGAAGAAAAGGGAAAAGCGGAGATCACCAACTATCCTCCAGAAAAATGACCTGACAGGCATACGAGAGGCCGGGAGGAGGAGAGGCATGCAACATGCAGACACCGCAGTAAGGATTACACAGGGACTGTACATGCAGCTGCTGTATGAGGAGTGCATGAGAAGATATGGAGATGTGATGTGTCATGTGTGAACAAGCCTTTATCCAATAATAAAAGCAGAGTTTTTTTACTGCGTATTTTACACAATTTGGTGCAAGATTTTCGTCTCATTTCCTTGCTTTAGTACATTATCAATGTGTTTATCAAACTTGTAGAGTCTAAGTCTTTCAGAGTTTTTCACCCATTCAAATCAATGTTGAATACATGAAGATTTAAGACAAGTGTATATGTATGCAGCATTTTCCATGGCACGAACATACCCCTGGAGAAAGGCTCTATTTGCCTTCTCTCCCTGCAGAGAAGGGAGATGAAGCTGCAGAGGAGGAGGAGCTACATGAGCTCAGCTGTGCAAAGAGGATCAGGACAGGAGAGAGGAAAGTGCATGTGTTGTGATCCCGCTACTGTTGTCACACCTCAGGACTCCATGCGACAGTCTTGGGTTTGTCTTCCAGCGTCTCTATCCGCTGAGCCACTGGAGAACCTGCCGCTGTCCTTTCTTACAGCAAGCGTTCCCCATTTGCCATCTTTGCTATCCAATCACTCTTTAGGGGCTTCTGTTAAACCTCACTGCTGCCTCGGTTACCAGCTGATGAGAGCTTACAACTACCCAGTTTGGTGGTGAAGGAGAAGTCCTTTTTTGCACCTTACGGTTGGTGTGATCTCTTATCAGTTATCTGTGTGGTTTCGGTATTGTGTGAATTTCCTATTCACGTCGGTTTCATACCTCCCTGGGTGGGAGAAGGAATAATTCAGTACGCATGTAGGAGATCAGTAAGGTGCGTGGCCCCAGCGTCTTCAGTATTAGTGGTAATTCTGGGAGCAGAGATAGCTAGGGCTTCTTTTTTCTCTATACTGGGGCTCATTTATGATGACCCTCATACTGTGGCGATTGCTGAATCAATGGTCCGCAAAATGTATTAGGGAAAATGTAGTTGGAAGAGTACTGCTCTCAGATCAGACGCTGGGCTGAAGAGACCTCCTGGAATGGCCGATTTTGTGATGTTATAGCGATATCGCTATGTGTGATACTTACCTCCGACCGGCTCCCCCGCTGTCCATCGCTGATCGCGCGAGAATGTCCGGCTCCATTTCTCGTCGTCCGCTTCCTGCTGGCGCCAACGTGCGACGCGTGGAGGCGGGCGGGAGGACGTCAGGATCGCTGTGTGTGAAAGGTGAGTATCGTGCGCTGCGTCGCTGCTGCATCGCTGTGAGACCTGCCTGTGTGACAGCTCACTAGCGATCATTTAGCGATACACCAGCGATCCTGACCGGGTCGGATCGCTGGTGCATCGCTAAATGTAAAGGGGCCTTTAGCCCTCTGCAGTCAATTTTGCCTGGGTCTTTCCAGCCAAATACAGGATATGATGGTTTACAGTCCCTCCCCGTTGTCTGTGGAGGAGACCACCTGACTGGTAGTATGTTTGGACAGACTTCATAGGGATAAGAAAACATTCAAAGGTGTTTTGTGACTTCTCCCTTTCTGCCTACAGAAAGTGAAGAATCGATGCAGATTGGGGTCTGCAGAGCTTCCATGGAGGGAGTAAAATTAGAAGCTCCTGCTCGTTTTCTGTCTGTACTGCAGTGGAATGGGTAATGATAACTCAGTGTCTCAGATACAATATTTAAGGCTAAGGAGAAGGAAGAAAGAGTCACTAGTATGTAAGAACACTGTTTCTGGAGGGTTGAGGTTGTGTCACATGCAGACTACAGGTTGTTTTTTTTTTTTTTTTTTACAGGTGTCTTTAGCTACCAAATCTGGAATCATAGTTACTGCTGCATTTGATGACTCCGGTTCAGTCTTGGATCTCATTGACAGTGAATTTGTGTGGATATGCGATTATAGCACTGGGTCATCCTGTTCAAGTAGCTGCAATTGATAAATCTTCCCTTATCCAGACTCATGTTACGTCTAAGGTTGAGAACGTAAGCATGAATGTGGGGTAGCTACACAGAATCTGTTTCATTCATGGTGCTTCCTTCTTTGCCAGCTAAAATTGTGTTGGGTATGCCCTGGTTGCTTAAACACAATCCTACCATCAATTAGGAGACTCTCAAGGTTAAGTCTTAAGGAATAAGTGTTTTTCCAATTATCTAAATCCTTGTCGTCTGAGATATCCTTCTGTTTTGGTTCTGGATTTGGTGACTGAGGGTCAGGGCTGTGGAGTCGGAGTCGTGGAGTCGGAGTCGGTGCTCATTTTGGTGGAGTCGGAGTTGGAGTCGGTATAAAATGGACCGACTCCTAAAATATATAATAAATTGAGTACAGTAGTTCAATGCAGAATGTGCTGAATATTTTTTCATAGGAGTTTGGGAAAGTTATGAAATGTTCTATAAATGGCTGTTCTATTCCTGATCTAAGGCTACATTCACGCACAGCGTTTTTCCTGTGTTTTTTGAGGATACGTTTTTCAGCTGCAAAAGCTGATCATCTTTTTAAAAAACTGCATCACCTGAAAGGTTTTTGAGCTCATAGATAATGTTACTCAATAGCAAAAGCAGATTAGAAATCTGCTCTATCTATCCATTTATCCATATCTGTCTATCCATATCGTATCTGTACCAAAAAGAATGAAAACCGGGTAGTACACCAATATATATTCTGTTCTAAATATCTTGATTATTGGATCATAAAAATGATTAAATGTCTGAGGTTCACATTGTACTACAATAAATTTTTCACTTAAATATAAGCAATATGTGTGGGAGTCGGAGTCGGAGTCGGTGTAAGGGAAATTGAGGAGTCGGAGTCGGAGTCGCAGGTTTGGCTTACCGACTCCACAGCCCTGCTGAGGGTGAAGTTTTTCCCCTTCATAGGTTTTTGATGGTGCTCAGATGGAACCTGCCAAAGAACAGGCCATCCTTGATTCGGTACAACCAACTAACCGTAAAGCTTCACAGAAGTTTTTAGGGGTTGCTAATTGCCATCACAAGTTCATTAAACAACTTTTCATTTATAGTCAAACCTCTTACAGCTATGACCAAGAAGGGTACTGATTCATCCTTTTGGTCTACTTAGGCATTTGATGCTTTTTCTAAAGCCCTTAGCCTTAGTCAACCCAATGTTGATTTTTTTTGGTGCAGAAGACCACAGCGTCTGATTGCTCCTACTCCAGCGCTGAGAAGAAACACTTCTTCACTTCTTCATTTTAATGGTGTTTATTCCTTCTAGCAGAACAGGGTTTAAATCGACCATGTTGGAAACCTCTGTGCTCGCAGCTGAGCTCAGTTAGCCACTACGTTCCCCTTTATAATCTGGGCTCTGATACAAATCCTTGTCAGAGCTAGTATTTGATGCATGGCTTCAGGAGGGAGAGGAGTTCATATGAGAAGGAGAGTTGGAGAAGTTATCTGTGACTGTTGCTTGGATTGTATGTGTGCCAATTCCCTATCCTTCTCTACTTTGGTTTACTCCCCTACCTCCACACCCCAGTGCATTCCTCTGTATATGTGAGTGAATATTTTGTATGCCTGTAGTTTTCTGTTAACCCTTGTTTGTCAGGTTGGTGTACAACGATTCACAGTAGTGCCCCCTCTTCCCTGGGTGGGGGAACAGAACAGATGGAGGGCTGACACAGAAGATAAGGCAAGGATGGAGACCCCGGCGTCTTCACCTTCAGAAGTATCCCTCGGAATAAGAAAAGCTAGGGCGGCGCCCCTTAGTGTTAGGGACAGGGAGAAGCTCCTGAACCCTGGTCACTTGACAGGTGTGTCGTGACACATATCCACCAGATACTACGACTGTTGGTGCGAAGAATTTGTTTGACATGAAATGGAAGAGGGCAGCAGGTGTTGGGCTAAGGACGTGTCAGATGTCGACGGCAACATCACGTTAAATGGAAAGCTTTCGGTCCGTGGCTATTGCCGTGGTTGATGCATAACATTTGCATGTGGGCCACCTAAATGAGGGAGTTCTGTCAGCGGCATCAGCGGTTAAGGATTTCTTCAGGTCTAACGGCCCCTCGTAGAAGGGAAATGGTGGGGGGGAGGTTACTGTGATGCCTCAAAATTCAACCCGGCAGTCTTGGGTTTGTCTTCCAGCGTCTCTATTCGATGAGCCACTGGAGGTCTTGCCACTGTCCAGGTGCCGATTACCCTTTGCCTTTCTCCATTTGCTATCTGGCCAATTCTATCACTCTGCAGGGACTTCTGTTAAACCACACTGCTGCCTCTGTTCTCTGCTGGCGATAGCTTACATCTAGCCCAGTTTGGTGGTGAAAGAGAAGTCCTTATTTGTAGCTTACGGTTGGTGTGATTTCTAGGAGTTTTCTGTGTGGTTTTGGGACTGTGTGTATTTCCTATTCACATCCGTCCCATACCTCCCCTGGGTGGGAGAAGGAATAGTTCAGTGTGCAAGTAGGAGATCAGTAAGGTGCGTGGCCCCGGCATCTTCAGCATTAGAGCTAATCTGGGGAGCAGGGGCTCCCCTTTAAGGACAGAGAAGGTGCCCATTGCCCCGGAAAAGCTAGTTACAGTATTGTGACACCTGTCCTGTGTGACCCTGACTGCAGACTGACAGGATAAATAATGGATTATTGGAAGCCAAAAATGCACAGGATTGAGCGGAGAGAGAGCATACATGGAAGAACAAAAAGTGTAAGCGCTGCCCTCCACTGCAGTATTCACGGTTATGGGACCTCTGCTGTGAAACGCCAAAAAAACAAAATAAACAGGCACATCCCTGACCTGAAGAGCTAACAATGTATCAGCCACTGCTATACGGATCGGGAGATACACCCGCTGGCATATTTCAGTCACCTGCAGAGCTGCAATCACTATTCTCCCATATTACCTCACATCCTATCCAACTGCTAGATTTACAGTTCTGCTGGCTTCCTGCCTCTATTCTCCTTGCTACCCCCACCACAGGTTGAGTCACTTGACACGACAACCTCCCTGCTGTATTGCATAGTGGCAGATGACATGTAATTTACGTTATATTGCTGAATGTTGACTGATGACCGCCCCCATCTATAGGCTCCTGGAGCAGGACTGCCACAGCACAATCCTACAATGCAGGTTCGATGGGGGGTGATCAATACAGAAGACGAGAATGGCAGTCCTATGTAAACGTTTCACTTACCCTATGATCTGCACAGCATCGTTTAGATAAGGATCAACTACCATATCATGTGCAATCTCCCAGTTTCCATCCGCAGCGATGATACCGACGTGGTTTAACCCCAGCCTGTCCAGGGTGTGCCGAAGAACCTCAGGGACAAAGCGTACATGTCAGCCGTTACCACAGAGGCAGCACAGGCTCCCACACCTCACCCCACTCATCTCTGCCGCGAGCAGCTCTGGCTAAATAAGATCCACATAATTTTTGCGACTCCCTGCAGTGGTACCAAATTCCAAATCACTGGCCCTCAAGTGTTAATTTGTCCACCTACAGCGCTACTGCCGTGCCAGCACACAACGACCCCAAGTGTCAAATGATTATGTAGCAGCTGATAATCCAGTCAGTGGCTTCAGATCTGTAGCATTTCCCGAGGATGAGGTACAGCTCTGGGGTCATCTCTGGAAAACCCCAAAACAAATGTCACATTGGCAACATGGCGTCACAGCACCCGGTGGCTTTATAAGTGTCGCTTATGACATTAAAGGATTGTCAGCTCTTCAGGTTAAGGTAGTCCAGATATTAGGTTTGCTAATGAGGATACAATATGGCAAAAGGAGTGAAAAAGACAATCAGCGCCGCCCAAGGCCGGGCACCTACCTTTATATAGGTGGCATCGAAGGCACGCTCGTTCCATATCTGAGGATTAAACCGAAGAATGAGTAAGAACAACGTCCCAGTGTAACAGCAACACACAGGTGTTTAATAGTTCTCACAGCTTCGAGTTTGTATCAATGTAATGGTTCAGAAACTAAATTATATCAGCAGCATAGATCTGTCTCCTGCTCTGAGTGCTGGTTACAATTAAAAAAAAAGAAAAGAAGTGAGGACAGCACTTGCCTTCCAGCGGGCTCAACAAAACAAGGATTTTATCTGAGAGCCATAAAAAAGACAAGCAGGGTTCAAAAACTGACACGTTTCTGCTGTCTAGGACACCTTTAATCGTATTTGTTATGGGTTGTAAATAAAATCGGTGTTTTATTGAGAAGCTGGCAGTGCCGCAGACATGGCACCCACCAGTTTTGCCTCCCATGGTCTCTAATCTTACAATCGTGGTAAGCTGCAAACACCCCCTTTTCTCTACGTTGTTTATAATATATCGGCCTGGATACAACTGTAACAAACCCTCTGCATTGCTCAGCCTCTCTCACCCCCACGTAGTCTATGTCCAAGTCATGGTACTGCTTTGCACCAATGATCCAGGAGACAACGTAATACGCGGTGACATCCGGGAAGTCATATGGCCAATTCTTGCCGTTACCAATCCAACCAGGAAACGCCCAGGGCAAACCTGAGAACAGACAGATGTAGAGCGACACTGGCAATGAGCGTGGAACCAGGGCTGGACGCTTCTATGGGTCCCATGTGATATAAGACCTCCAGGGCCACAGCAGGGTGTGTGGGATATGACTCACCCACAAGTTTAATGTCCGGGTTCCTCTTCTTGGCTTCTTTCATCAGCCACCATTCATAGCCTCGGAAGTAGTTCTGGTCGTCCGGATAGTGCATGTGGGACGGTTCTGTGCCATCTGAGAACAGTTTGTTACAATGTATCAGTGCAGGTAACGGCATTCAGCCTGCATAGTTTGGACAGGATACAAAATAAACAAACCTGCGAGAGAGATTAGTCTTTACATCTGTTTTAGCCTCAATTTAAACTACATAGATTTCCATTCACTGACAGCAAGCAAAGAACTTAATGAATCAGGGAAGCCGCAGAATTTCCATTACACACAGATAAAGAGGAGAATGGAACTGGATGAACGTAATGTACTGCAGAAGACCGTAACCTGCACGCTGCACTCCCATCTGGAGACTGTAGTGGCGCTCTGCAACGCAGCAGAGCCAGGGATGTTCGCCACGTCTGCCCGGACATTACAGCAATGTCCCACTTCCTGCATGTGGTTTATTACATGATCGCTTTTGCTCACTACACCCTGAAGAGCGTTTCCCGTAGATTCTTAACCCTGAAAGCCCCCATGTAAGGACACTACACGAAAATGTCTATAATCCGGAATCCCCATGTTACAAAAGATAAGGGAGAAAATAACCGGACAATCCAGCAGGGGGCAGAAGTACTGCAGCTCAGATCACAGTCACTGTAACAGGAGCTGAGCTGCAGTACCAAGAACAGCCACTACACAGCAAATGGAGCTGTGCTGGTCCGTCTCCATCAACATGCTCCCCCATGTTTTACACTGCGGCTCTGCTTTTTCAGATTGGCTTCTGTGTATAAACACCAGGTCAGCAGCAGAAGTCAGATTATAACATTACAGTAATGGAGAGATTATACGTATGTTACGACTATCTCAACTGTCAGAAAATGATCATCAGCAAACTGCAGCACATAGACAAAGGGGAGGAGCCATAATATGGGTGACAAACTTAAAGGGGAGGTTTCTGGAGAGAAGATTCCTCTCCTGTATAATCATATTTGTAGCGCTGTCATCAATAGGTTGTGTTGGTAATGCACTGCCGGCAGAGACCATTATTGAGGATGTAGTACCCTAATTGCGGGTACACCACTTAACAAGCAGTGACTGTCCGAAGGTTCCTTTACATAGCTGTTCACAAAGTACCAACACTATTAACGGCAGCCGGAAACCAGGCAGTAAATCAATTCACATCAACGGGACCAGTCCTCACTATGGAACAAAGGACCACCCAAACAAAAACAGCCGGAGCTGGGAACGTTACCTGTTGTCTGTGCATCTCCTCCAATCTCCACCTTAAAGATGTGCAAAGAGGCTCCAAAGTTTGGCTGCAAAAAAAAAAAAAAAAAAAAAAAAAAACTTTTGTATGAAAACTACAGTATACAGGTGATATAATGAGGGACGGCAGGCGTGAATGTCACCAGACACAGAACATACAAGTCAGAGTAAAGTTTACTGCTCCAAAAGGACACGTGAGGAGCGGCTCAGCACCACTATATTGTAGTCGAGCATCCTGCTCCCTCAGAAATCAAGGCTCTGTCTGTCTGGCTTTTCATTGCTGCTTAGCTCCACTAGGACACAGCTGTGAACAGCAGCTCAGGCTCAGCTGCATTGTCTATTGGAGTCTATGGTAGTCTGACTCCCACTCCATATTGTCACAGGTTCTTTCCCTTCTCCATACTTTTATACTGCAGCTTTAACCACTTCATACACAGCTGATCAGTGACTCCAGCTCAGCTGCACTGTATATTGGGGTTCCAAGTTGTGGGAAATCTTTTTCCTCTGATCATTTATTACTCTACCTGCTGCTTTACACTGCAGCTCAGCCTCACACAGCTGCGATCAATGACCGGTTTCATCAAGAAAAAAAATAATCATAATCATGTAAATGACGACCCAAATGTTCAGTCACTGATTAGAGTTCATACTGAGGTGGTGAACTGCAGTGAAAATATCGCCAAATTCATTACTCCATATACAGTGCCAGTCTGGAGGAATCCACACTATTCAGTCACATTTTATGGTAGTCCCCTTGCAGATCCACTGAACAGATAGCTACAGTTATATCATGTAGTACTTATTTTAGAGTAGTGTAAAAGAAGAAGGCTCACACACTCAGGTTTGTCTTTCCCCATGCTTTACACTGCAGCTCTGCTTGCTCAGACTGACAGAAGATTATTACGAGCATATTATATACAGGGCTCTGAATTAACAGCAAGATCATTGTCAGGACAATGCAGAAGGGACAGAAAAAAACACGACGCTCCTTAATCAGGGAATTTTCCCCCTTTCTTCCAAGAGTCAGAACGGTTATTTTTTCGCTGATAGAGCCGTATAAGCGAGGGCTTGTTTCTTGATTATTCTTCATAATTCGTTTTGTCAAATAATGTAGCAAAAATGTGAAAAAATTAGAAGTGGTCAAAGATACAATTACATCTTTTATTTGGAAGGGGGATGGGTTGTTTTTCCAACGTTCATAGTGCGGTAATAATTAGCTGGAAACACAATTCTACAGGTTGTGTTCTCACAGACACCAAACTGTATAGATTTTAGTTCTGAATAAGTGATTAAAAAAAAAAAAAAAATTCAGCTTTGGGGAAAAAAAAGTTTTACTTTGTGCATTTTTTTGCTTTTTCATCTATTGAGCTGTTTAAGAGCTTGCTTTTTGGCGTGCTGAGCAGACGTTTACAGTGATTTGGGGTACATACCATGTTTCTATTGCATTTTTCTTCAAGAAAGTTAGATGACAAAAAAAAAATAAACGTAAAAAATTCTGAAATTTTGATTATTTCTTTTTACGGCGTTTAATGTACAAGTTCATTATTCCTATATTTTGATAGATTAGACTTGCATGAACGAGGGATAGCAAATGATTGCTTTTTCTACTTTATTTTTAACCCCTTAATGACCAGAGCTTTTTTCGATTTTTCGTATTCGTTTTTCGCTCCCCTTCTTTCCAGAGCCATAACTTTTTTATTTTTCTGTCTATATGGCCATGTGAGGGCTTATTTTTTGCGGGACGAGTTGTACTTTTAAATGACACCATTGGTTTTACCATGTCGTGTACTCGAAAACGGGAAAAAAATTCCAAGTGCGGTGAAATTGAAAAAAAGTGCAATACCACACTTGTTTTTTGCTAGGTTCACTAGATGCTAAATCTGACCTGTCATAATGATTCTCCAGGTCATTACGAGTTCATAGACACCAAACATGTCTATGTCCTCTTTTATCTAAGTGGTGAAAAAAAAATCCAAAGTTTGCTAAAAAAAAAAAAAAAAATTTGTGCAATTTTCCGAGACCTGTAGCGTCTCCATTTTTCGTGATCTGGGGTCGGTTGAGGGCGTATTTTTTCCGTGCCGGGCTGACATTTTTAATGACACCACTTTTGTGCAGATACGTTCATTTGATCTCCCATTATTGCATTTTAATGCAATGTCTTGGCAACCAAAAAAACGTAATTCTGGCATTTTTAAATTTTTTCTCGCTACGCCGTTTAGCGATTGGGTTAATGCTTGTTTTTTATTGATAGATCGGGTGATTCTGAACGCGGCGATACCTAATGTGTGTATGTGGGATTTTTTTTTTTTACTGCTTCATTTTTGATTGGGGTGAAAGGGGGGTGATTTGAACTTTTAGGGGTTTTTTTAATTTTTTTTTTTTTTTTACTTTTGGCATTCTTCAATAGCCTCCATAGGTGGCTAGGAGCATGCGCAACCCGATCGGCTCTGCTACATATGGGCAATGAGCAGATCGCCCATATGTAGCAAATTTAATCCTGTGCTTTCAGCGCCGACCACCGGGTGGCGCTGAAAGCCATATGCCTGGAACAACCATAGAGGTCTCAGAGACCAATGGTTGTCTAGGCAACATGACGCTGACCCCCGATCACATGACGGGGGTCGGCGATGAGGTCATTTCCGGCCCGGCGGCCGGAAATGCTATTTAAATGCCCGCTGTCAGCTTTGACAGCGGAATTTAACTAGTTAATAGGTGCGGGCGGACGGCCTATTGCAGTCACATGTCAGCTGTTCATAACAGCTGACATGTCCCGGCTTTGATGTGGGCTCAGCGCCGGAGCCCTCATCAAAGCAGGGGATATGTCTAATGACGGACTGTGTCCGTCATTGGATATTAAGGGGTTAAATGAGGGAAAGTAAATTGAATTTTTATTTCTATAAAAATATATATTTTTTTTACATTTTGAAGCCTTTGATCACTTGTACTATATACTGCAATACCATAGTATTGTCATATTTAGGCAACATCAAGGCCTGGTATGGAGCTCTGGATTAGGTGGAGAGGGATGTGCAATTCCTGATGAACTATAAACAGGTGCTTCTCACAAAATACGTTAGAACACCAGCTTGAAAAATAATTTTAAAATCCAAAATGTTGGCCTACTGAAATATATGCACAGTAAATGCACTCAATACTTGGTCAGGGCTCCTATGGCATCAAGTAATGCATCAATGCGGCATGGCATGGAGGTGATCAGCCTGTGGCACTGCTGAGGTGTTATGGAAGCCCAGGTTGCTTTGATAGCAGCCTTCAGCTCGTCTGCATTGTTGGGTCTGGTGTCTCTCATCTTCCTCTTGACAATACTCCATAGATTCTCTATAGGGTTACGGTCAGGCGAGTTTGCTGCCAATCAAGCACAGTGACACTGTTCTTTGTAAACCAGGTATTGTTACTTTTGGCAGTGTGGACAGGAGCCAAGTCCTGCTGGAGAATGAAATTTCCCTCTCCAAAAAGCTTGTCAGCAGAGGGAAGTATGAAGTGCTCTAAAATTTCCTGGTAGACGGCTGCACTGACTTTGGTCTTGATAAAACACAGTGGACCTACACCAGCAGATGACATGGCTCCCCAAACCATCACTGATTGTGGAAACCTCACACTAGACCTCAAGCAGCTTGGATTGTGGCCTCTCCACTCTTCCTCCAGACTCTGGGACCTTGGTTTCCAAATGAAATGCAAAATTTACTTTCCTTGTAGAGTGAGTCAATGACTGCCTTCTAGACATCTGTCAGCAGTCTTCCCCATGATTGTGGAGCTACTGAAACAGACTAAAGGGGGTTTTACACATAGCGATATCGCTAGCAATAGCACTAAAACGTCACTGATTTTGTGACATTATAGTGATATTGCTAGCGATATCGCTATGTGTGATACTTACCTCCGACCGGCTCCCCCGCTGTCTGTCGCTGATCGCGCGAGATCGGGCAGCTCCATTTCTCGTCGTCTGCTTCCTGCTGTGTGAGACGAGCGACGCTGGACGCGGGAGGGAGGACGTCTGAATCGCTGTGTGTGAAAGGTGAGTATCGTGCGCTGCATCGCTACTGCATCGCTGTGAGATCTTCCTGTGTGGAAGCTCACTAGCGATCATTTAGCGATGCACCAGCGATCCTGACCGGGTCGGATCGCTGGTGCATCGCTAAATGTAAAAGGGCCTTAAGGGACCTTTTTAAAACGCTTAGGAAGCCTTTGCATGTGTTTTTTGGCAATTATTCTAATTTACGGAAATAAATGACTTTTGGGTTTTCATTGGCTGTAAGCCATAATCATAACATTAACAGAAATAAATCACTGTTTGCAATGACTATATAATATATGAATTTCACTTTTTGTATTGAAGAACTGAAATAAATTAATTTTGTGAGAAGCACCTGTACATCTATTCTGTGCTGTTTCCTAAATATTTACATCTTTTCCTCATGATTTCATTTCACGCTTTGACATCTATTTCTTCCAAAGTATAAATATTTGGGATTGTGCAATACTGGGCTTTTCATTCGGTTTGCATACTCACATTACTCTATTTTGGGTTTCTCCATTGAGCACTTACTGAAAAATTATCCTTATTTTGACTATGCATACCCATGTGCATTACTCCTCTATAATTGCACACAGCACTTTTCCTTATGGCTCTGACATGGTCTCCTTCCTAGGTCCGATTCCTAGTATATTTATTAATGATTTATCAAAATTCCTAACCGTTTCTAGTGATTAATAGTTACTGTCTATTATATTTTGGTCTGGATATGTTATATGTATTTATGAAACCAGATTATGCATTCATTGGTTGCACACACATCCCCCTCCCCCAATATTTATCTCTTATTTTTACTTCCCCACTCCCTTGTTTCCCACTCCTCTTCCTCACCCCATTATCATATTTTGTATATGGTTTAATAAAATCATTATTCTTATAAAATAATTTTACCCAATTCTGAATATTGTGTATAGGTTTAATATTTTACTTATTCGTAGGCTTCTTTAGCATATTTTGTTTCCACTTTGGCATTTCCTTCTATATAGGTTTTCTGCTATGGAGCTCAGCCTGTGGCTGAACTTCAAAGGAGAACTAAGACTGCAGTAATGGGGGGCCTTCAGCAGGACCCAGTCTGCCATGGTAACTCAGTGTTCCATGTAGAACCATGAGGATCGTGCCACATGTGCCCAATGGAAGCTAGTGTGTGTCAGCTCTCGCACAGGTTCCATTTAAACACACTGTCAAGGATTGACAGAGCAGCTGGAACTAATACCAGCTGTGCAATGTAGCCAGCAACAGCTGCATGTGGAAGGAGTTCACCTCCTGAGCCTCATCCAGACTCGCATATCTCAGCCCAGAACGCTTCTTCATATCACAAACGGAGAAGTGGTTAATAAGAGGAGCGTGTGATGGTGTGATATGCTATGTGGATATCATTTTGTGTATATTTCTATTTCACTGATTTTCATAGTGTTTTTCTTGTTGCCTTGTATGTCTGCAGCCTGACTTTATCTATGTCTCTTGATGAGCCCCTGTAGTGTCATAATCCCCCAGGCACCTTTGTCAGGCATGGGAGGCCTGAAAACCACCGCAACCCATCTGACTACTCCTGGCCATAGGGAGGGGGCTGGAAAGGGAGGGGGCTGGAAAGGCGGGGGGGGGGGGTTTGGAAGTCAGTTTCTGTGTGGAGAGCATCGTGTGAACACAGCACGTCAAAGAGAAAGGAAAGCGTATGGACTTTTAATCCTCTGGCTGCTAGACTTTCATCTCCCTGGCCATTTTATCCTGTTACTGAACTGCATACGTGTTCTGGACTATTGTATCCTCAGTGTGGTGGATTGTTTCTGGACCTTCTAATTTTGACTATAATAAAGGCCTTGGATTGTTCACACTTCCCTCGCTCTGTTGATTGTGTGTTACCGGAGAAGGACCCCGTGACAACTAGCGTCCTGGAGATTAATGCAGATTACAAGTCACATTTCCTCACAATCTATTTCCTCTTGATCTCTTGCAGCTGAACAGACGGTGATAACAGTGAAATGGGTGGGTGACGATAACATCAGTACCTCTGCTATCAGCCATGGCAATCAGTACAGCACAGGCAGGTTGTAAGTTTGAATGTCGCAAAAGAAAGAACAAACCAAACCCCTCACTAGAGGAAATGATAAATAAATCCTGCACATAGGTCCATCATCATGATAGTCTGCCCCACAACATCTCTGATTGCAGTTAGTGAACAATGGACACACCTGATAACATGCCAAACAGTCTGACCTGGTCCTGTTCACAGCTGTTTCTAGATTGCACACAATTGTAATTAAGTCAGTCCCAGCAGGACCCCAGACTGATACATTGTGCCGAACATCCAATACAAAAAGCACAAAGGTTGTAAAATACTCAAGACAACCCATTCTCCATCACTTTATTTCCCCAAGGAAAATAACACTCATATATTCATCAGCAGGGTCGAACACCAGCTCCGGATGCAATTATAGGTTTTATTGTTAGAAACGAGGAGGGGGGACATTGGTATTGAGAAGGTCCTAACGATGAGCTGTCAGTCAGTGCCAGGGCCCAGTTTACAGATGCAGCGGTCTTTACACAGAGCAGTGACTGAAACCACTACAGTGCTACCACCAAGTCTGAGCGCTGAAAGTTGCCAGATAAAGTTACTTTCCTCCCGGCAGCGGGAACAGGGCAGGTTCAGAATGTTATTATTATGCAGATTAACCCCATGACAGATTCCCTTTAAAGATTAGAAAGTGACACAATGTATCGTTAGGTGAAGAAGCTGCAGCTCACAATGCACTGCATGGCTTTACCTTAAACAGATAATCCAGGATCTGGGAGCGGAACGGCTCCGGGTAATTCACCAACAGACGGGAGGTGGCCTGAAAACACAAAACAAGAGCGTGGAGACCAAGAACAGCAGATGGGGGGCACAGAGAGCCCCAAAGTGACACGCAACACAATCCCCCAGAGCAACTGTAGCCTCCCATACCTGCTCCCCCCTCCTTACATACCTGTGCCCCCCATAGACCGCTTCCTCACATACTAGTACCCCCATAGACCTCCATCCTCACATACCTGTGCCCCCCATAGACCCCCATCCTCACATACCTGTGCCCCCATAGACCCCCTCCTCACTTACCAGTACCCCCCATAGACCGCTTCCTCACATACCAGTACCCCCCACAGCCACCTCCTCACATACCTGTGCCCCCACAACTTTCTCCTCACATGCCTGTGCCCCCTAAGACCCCCTCCTCACATACCTGTGCTCCCCATGGACCGCTTCCTCAAATACCAGTACCCCCCACAGCCACCTCCTCACACACCTGTGCCCCCCACAACTTCCGCCTCACATGCCTGTGCCCCAATAAACCCCCTCCTCACATACCTCTTCCCCCCCCATAGACCCCCTCCTCACATACCTCTTCACCCCCCCATAGACCCCCTCCTCACATACCTCTTCCCCCCCCCCATAGACCCCCTCCTCACATACCTCTTCCCCCCCCCATAGACCCCCTCCTCACATACCTCTTCCCCCCCCCATAGACCCCCTCCTCACATACCTCTTCCCCCCCCCATAGACCCCCTCCTCACATACCTCTTCCCCCCCCATAGACCCCCTCCTCACATACCTCTTCCCCCCCCCATAGACCCCCTCCTCACATACCTCTTCCCCCCCCCATAGACCCCCTCCTCACATACCTCTTCCCCCCCCCCATAGACCCCCTCCTCACATACCTCTTCCCCCCCCATAGACCCCCTCCTCACATACCTCTTCCCCCCCCCATAGACCCCCTCCTCACATACCTCTTCCCCCCCCCATAGACCCCCTCCTCACATACCTCTTCCCCCCCCATAGACCCCCTCCTCACATACCTCTTCCCCCCCCATAGACCCCCTCCTCACATACCTCTTCCCCCCCATAGACCCCCTCCTCACATACCTCTTCCCCCCCATAGACCCCCTCCTCACATACCTCTTCCCCCCCATAGACCCCCTCCTCACATACCTCTTCCCCCCCATAGACCCCCTCCTCACATACCTCTTCCCCCCCATAGACCCCCTCCTCACATACCTCTTCCCCCCCATAGACCCCCTCCTCACATACCTCTTCCCCCCCCATAGACCCCCTCCTCACATACCTCTTCCCCCCCATAGACCCCCTCCTCACATACCTCTTCCCCCCCATAGACCCCCTCCTCACATACCTCTTCCCCCCCATAGACCCCCTCCTCACATACCTCTTCCCCCCCATAGACCCCCTCCTCACATACCTCTTCCCCCCCATAGACCCCCTCCTCACATACCTCTTCCCCCCCATAGACCCCCTCCTCACATACCTCTTCCCCCCCATAGACCCCCTCCTCACATACCTCTTCCCCCCCATAGACCCCCTCCTCACATACCTCTTCCCCCCCATAGACCCCCTCCTCACATACCTCTTCCCCCCCATAGACCCCCTCCTCACATACCTCTTCCCCCCCATAGACCCCCTCCTCACATACCTCTTCCCCCCCATAGACCCCCTCCTCACATACCTCTTCCCCCCCATAGACCCCCCTCCTCACATACCTCTTCCCCCCCATAGACCCCCCTCCTCACATACCTCTTCCCCCCCATAGACCCCCCTCCTCACATACCTCTTCCCCCCCATAGACCCCCCTCCTCACATACCTCTTCCCCCCCATAGACCCCCCTCCTCACATACCTCTTCCCCCCCATAGACCCCCCTCCTCACATACCTCTTCCCCCCCATAGACCCCCCTCCTCACATACCTCTTCCCCCCCATAGACCCCCCTCCTCACATACCTCTTCCCCCCCATAGACCCCCCTCCTCACATACCTCTTCCCCCCCATAGACCCCCCTCCTCACATACCTCTTCCCCCCCATAGACCCCCTCCTCACATACCTCTTCCCCCCCATAGACCCCCTCCTCACATACCTCTTCCCCCCCATAGACCCCCTCCTCACATACCTCTTCCCCCCCATAGACCCCCTCCTCACATACCTCTTCCCCCCCATAGACCCCCTCCTCACATACCTCTTCCCCCCCATAGACCCCCTCCTCACATACCTCTTCCCCCCCATAGACCCCCTCCTCACATACCTCTTCCCCCCCATAGACCCCCTCCTCACATACCTCTTCCCCCCCATAGACCCCCTCCTCACATACCTCTTCCCCCCCATAGACCCCCTCCTCACATACCTCTTCCCCCCCATAGACCCCCTCCTCACATACCTCTTCCCCCCCATAGACCCCCTCCTCACATACCTCTTCCCCCCCATAGACCCCCTCCTCACATACCTCTTCCCCCCCATAGACCCCCTCCTCACATACCTCTTCCCCCCCATAGACCCCCTCCTCACATACCTCTTCCCCCCCATAGACCCCCTCCTCACATACCTCTTCCCCCCCATAGACCCCCTCCTCACATACCTCTTCCCCCCCATAGACCCCCTCCTCACATACCTCTTCCCCCCCATAGACCCCCTCCTCACATACCTCTTCCCCCCCATAGACCCCCTCCTCACATACCTCTTCCCCCCCATAGACCCCCTCCTCACATACCTCTTCCCCCCCATAGACCCCCTCCTCACATACCTCTTCCCCCCCATAGACCCCCTCCTCACATACCTCTTCCCCCCCATAGACCCCCTCCTCACATACCTCTTCCCCCCCATAGACCCCCTCCTCACATACCTCTTCCCCCCCATAGACCCCCTCCTCACATACCTCTTCCCCCCCATAGACCCCCTCCTCACATACCTCTTCCCCCCCATAGACCCCCTCCTCACATACCTCTTCCCCCCCATAGACCCCCTCCTCACATACCTCTTCCCCCCCATAGACCCCCTCCTCACATACCTCTTCCCCCCCATAGACCCCCTCCTCACATACCTCTTCCCCCCCATAGACCCCCTCCTCACATACCTCTTCCCCCCCATAGACCCCCTCCTCACATACCTCTTCCCCCCCATAGACCCCCTCCTCACATACCTCTTCCCCCCCATAGACCCCCTCCTCACATACCTCTTCCCCCCCATAGACCCCCTCCTCACATACCTCTTCCCCCCCATAGACCCCCTCCTCACATACCTCTTCCCCCCCATAGACCCCCTCCTCACATACCTCTTCCCCCCCATAGACCCCCTCCTCACATACCTCTTCCCCCCCATAGACCCCCTCCTCACATACCTCTTCCCCCCCATAGACCCCCTCCTCACATACCTCTTCCCCCCCATAGACCCCCTCCTCACATACCTCTTCCCCCCCATAGACCCCCTCCTCACATACCTCTTCCCCCCCATAGACCCCCTCCTCACATACCTCTTCCCCCCCATAGACCCCCTCCTCACATACCTCTTCCCCCCCATAGACCCCCTCCTCACATACCTCTTCCCCCCCATAGACCCCCTCCTCACATACCTCTTCCCCCCCATAGACCCCCTCCTCACATACCTCTTCCCCCCCATAGACCCCCTCCTCACATACCTCTTCCCCCCCATAGACCCCCTCCTCACATACCTCTTCCCCCCCATAGACCCCCTCCTCACATACCTCTTCCCCCCCATAGACCCCCTCCTCACATACCTCTTCCCCCCCATAGACCCCCTCCTCACATACCTCTTCCCCCCCATAGACCCCCTCCTCACATACCTCTTCCCCCCCATAGACCCCCTCCTCACATACCTCTTCCCCCCCATAGACCCCCTCCTCACATACCTCTTCCCCCCCATAGACCCCCTCCTCACATACCTCTTCCCCCCCATAGACCCCCTCCTCACATACCTCTTCCCCCCCATAGACCCCCTCCTCACATACCTCTTCCCCCCCATAGACCCCCTCCTCACATACCTCTTCCCCCCCATAGACCCCCTCCTCACATACCTCTTCCCCCCCATAGACCCCCTCCTCACATACCTCTTCCCCCCCATAGACCCCCTCCTCACATACCTCTTCCCCCCCATAGACCCCCTCCTCACATACCTCTTCCCCCCCATAGACCCCCTCCTCACATACCTCTTCCCCCCCATAGACCCCCTCCTCACATACCTCTTCCCCCCCATAGACCCCCTCCTCACATACCTCTTCCCCCCCATAGACCCCCTCCTCACATACCTCTTCCCCCCCATAGACCCCCTCCTCACATACCTCTTCCCCCCCATAGACCCCCTCCTCACATACCTCTTCCCCCCCATAGACCCCCTCCTCACATACCTCTTCCCCCCCATAGACCCCCTCCTCACATACCTCTTCCCCCCCATAGACCCCCTCCTCACATACCTCTTCCCCCCCATAGACCCCCTCCTCACATACCTCTTCCCCCCCATAGACCCCCTCCTCACATACCTCTTCCCCCCCATAGACCCCCTCCTCACATACCTCTTCCCCCCCATAGACCCCCTCCTCACATACCTCTTCCCCCCCATAGACCCCCTCCTCACATACCTCTTCCCCCCCATAGACCCCCTCCTCACATACCTCTTCCCCCCCATAGACCCCCTCCTCACATACCTCTTCCCCCCCATAGACCCCCTCCTCACATACCTCTTCCCCCCCATAGACCCCCTCCTCACATACCTCTTCCCCCCCATAGACCCCCTCCTCACATACCTCTTCCCCCCCCATAGACCCCCTCCTCACATACCTCTTCCCCCCCATAGACCCCCTCCTCACATACCTCTTCCCCCCCATAGACCCCCTCCTCACATACCTCTTCCCCCCCATAGACCCCCTCCTCACATACCTCTTCCCCCCCATAGACCCCCTCCTCACATACCTCTTCCCCCCCATAGACCCCCTCCTCACATACCTCTTCCCCCCCATAGACCCCCTCCTCACATACCTCTTCCCCCCCATAGACCCCCTCCTCACATACCTCTTCCCCCCCATAGACCCCCTCCTCACATACCTCTTCCCCCCCATAGACCCCCTCCTCACATACCTCTTCCCCCCCATAGACCCCCTCCTCACATACCTCTTCCCCCCCATAGACCCCCTCCTCACATACCTCTTCCCCCCCATAGACCCCCTCCTCACATACCTCTTCCCCCCCATAGACCCCCTCCTCACATACCTCTTCCCCCCCATAGACCCCCTCCTCACATACCTCTTCCCCCCCATAGACCCCCTCCTCACATACCTCTTCCCCCCCATAGACCCCCTCCTCACATACCTCTTCCCCCCCATAGACCCCCTCCTCACATACCTCTTCCCCCCCATAGACCCCCTCCTCACATACCTCTTCCCCCCCATAGACCCCCTCCTCACATACCTCTTCCCCCCCATAGACCCCCTCCTCACATACCTCTTCCCCCCCATAGACCCCCTCCTCACATACCTCTTCCCCCCCATAGACCCCCTCCTCACATACCTCTTCCCCCCCATAGACCCCCTCCTCACATACCTCTTCCCCCCCATAGACCCCCTCCTCACATACCTCTTCCCCCCCATAGACCCCCTCCTCACATACCTCTTCCCCCCCATAGACCCCCTCCTCACATACCTCTTCCCCCCCATAGACCCCCTCCTCACATACCTCTTCCCCCCCATAGACCCCCTCCTCACATACCTCTTCCCCCCCATAGACCCCCTCCTCACATACCTCTTCCCCCCCATAGACCCCCTCCTCACATACCTCTTCCCCCCCATAGACCCCCTCCTCACATACCTCTTCCCCCCCATAGACCCCCTCCTCACATACCTCTTCCCCCCCATAGACCCCCTCCTCACATACCTCTTCCCCCCCATAGACCCCCTCCTCACATACCTCTTCCCCCCCATAGACCCCCTCCTCACATACCTCTTCCCCCCCATAGACCCCCTCCTCACATACCTCTTCCCCCCCATAGACCCCCTCCTCACATACCTCTTCCCCCCCATAGACCCCCTCCTCACATACCTCTTCCCCCCCATAGACCCCCTCCTCACATACCTCTTCCCCCCCATAGACCCCCTCCTCACATACCTCTTCCCCCCCATAGACCCCCTCCTCACATACCTCTTCCCCCCCATAGACCCCCTCCTCACATACCTCTTCCCCCCCATAGACCCCCTCCTCACATACCTCTTCCCCCCCATAGACCCCCTCCTCACATACCTCTTCCCCCCCATAGACCCCCTCCTCACATACCTCTTCCCCCCCATAGACCCCCTCCTCACATACCTCTTCCCCCCCATAGACCCCCTCCTCACATACCTCTTCCCCCCCATAGACCCCCTCCTCACATACCTCTTCCCCCCCATAGACCCCCTCCTCACATACCTCTTCCCCCCCATAGACCCCCTCCTCACATACCTCTTCCCCCCCATAGACCCCCTCCTCACATACCTCTTCCCCCCCATAGACCCCCTCCTCACATACCTCTTCCCCCCCATAGACCCCCTCCTCACATACCTCTTCCCCCCCATAGACCCCCTCCTCACATACCTCTTCCCCCCCATAGACCCCCTCCTCACATACCTCTTCCCCCCCATAGACCCCCTCCTCACATACCTCTTCCCCCCCATAGACCCCCTCCTCACATACCTCTTCCCCCCCATAGACCCCCTCCTCACATACCTCTTCCCCCCCATAGACCCCCTCCTCACATACCTCTTCCCCCCCATAGACCCCCTCCTCACATACCTCTTCCCCCCCATAGACCCCCTCCTCACATACCTCTTCCCCCCCATAGACCCCCTCCTCACATACCTCTTCCCCCCCATAGACCCCCTCCTCACATACCTCTTCCCCCCCATAGACCCCCTCCTCACATACCTCTTCCCCCCCATAGACCCCCTCCTCACATACCTCTTCCCCCCCATAGACCCCCTCCTCACATACCTCTTCCCCCCCATAGACCCCCTCCTCACATACCTCTTCCCCCCCATAGACCCCCTCCTCACATACCTCTTCCCCCCCATAGACCCCCTCCTCACATACCTCTTCCCCCCATAGACCCCCTCCTCACATACCTCTTCCCCCCCATAGACCCCCTCCTCACATACCTCTTCCCCCCCATAGACCCCCTCCTCACATACCTCTTCCCCCCCACAGACCCCCTCCTCACATACCTCTTCCCCCCCACAGACCCCCTCCTCACATACCTCTTCCCCCCCATAGACCCCCTCCTCACATACCTCTTCCCCCCCATAGACCCCCTCCTCACATACCTCTTCCCCCATAGACCCCCTCCTCACATACCTCTTCCCCCCATAGAGCTCCTCCTCACATACCTGTGCCCCCCCCATAGACCACCTCCTCACATACCTGTGCCCCCCCATAGACCACCTCCTCCTCACTTACCTGTACCTCCAATATATCCCTTCCTCGCATACCTGTGCTCCCACACCCCCCTCCTCCGATACCAGGCCCTACCCAAGGCCAGAAACCTCCATTCGTTGAACAGCCCCGCACCCGGCCGCATGTTCCCCTGTCTCCGGGACACTCACGCCTCCTCCGCTGACAGCACCGATCCCATCAAACTCCCGGCCCAGTCCTCCCCGGTCACTGAGCTCATACACCGCCCGGACCCCGAGAACACAGAGAGCAGCTAACAACAGCCGCATTACTCCCGTCACCTGACCCGGAGTCACCTGACTGGTCACATGACACCCGGAAGTATCTGGAGGGGAGGGGCCACAACTTCCAACCTCCTTCGGTCCAGTGTGATACTGTCTGCTGAACTGTGTAGTGTATCTAATCCTATCCTGTGTGATACTGACTTCTGAGCTGTGTATCTAATCCTATCCTGTGTGATACTGTCTGCTGAGCCGTGTATCTGATCCTTTCTTGTGTGATACTGTCTGCTGAGCCATGTATCTAATCCTATCCTCTGTGATATAGTCTGCTGAGCCGTGTATCTAATCCTCTCCTGTGTGATACTATTTGCTGAGCTATGTATCTAATCCTCTCCTGTGTGATACTATTTGCTGAGCTGTGTATCTAATCCTCTCTTGTGTGATGCTGTCTGCTGAGCCCTGTATCTAATCCTATCCTGTGTGATACTGTTTGCTGAGCTGTGTATCTAATCTCTTGTGTGATACCGTCTGCTGAGCCATGTATCTAATCCTATCCTGTGTGATACTGTCTTCTGAGCCGTGTATCTAATCCTTTCCTGTGTGATACTGTCTGCTGAGCCGTGTATCTAATCCTCTCCTGTGTGATACTATTTGCTGAGCTGTGTATCTAATCCTCTCTTGTGTGATACTGTCTGCTGACCCGTTTATCTAATCCTCTCCTGTGTGATACTGTCTGCTGAGCTGTGTATCTAATGCTCTCCTGTGTGATACTGTCTGCTGAGCCGTGTATCTAATCCTCTCCTGTGTGATACTATTTGCTGAGCTGTGTATCTAATCCTCTCTTGTGTGATACTGTCTGCTGAGCTGTGTATCTAATCCTATCCTGTGTGATACTGTCTGCTGAGCTGTGTATCTAATCCTATCCTGTGTGATACTGTCTGCTGAGCCGTGTATCTAATACTATCCTGTGTGATACTGACTGCTGAGCCATGTAACTAATCCTGTCCTGTGTGATACTGTCTGCTGAGCCGTTTATCTAATCCTCTCCTGTGTGATACTGTCTGCTGAGCTGTGTATCTAATGCTCTCCTGTGTGATACTGTCTGCTGAGCCGTGTATCTAATCCTATCCTGTGTGATACTGTCTGCTGAGCTGTGTATCTAATACTATCCTGTGTGATACTGTCTGCTGAGCTGTGTATCTAATACTATCCTGTGTGATACTGTCTGCTGAGCCGTGTATCTAATCCTATCCTGTGTGATACTGACTGCTGAGATGTGTATCTAATCCTATCCTGTGTGATACTGTCTGCTGAGCTGTGTATCTAATCCTATCCTGTGAGATACTGTCTGCTGAGCTCTGTATCTAATCCTAACCTGTGTGATACTATTTGCTGAGCTGTGTATCTAATCCTCTCTTGTGTGATACTGTCTGCTGAGCCCTGTATCTAATCGTATCCTGTGTGATACTGTCTGCTGAGCCGTGTATCTAATCCTATCCTGTGAGATACTGTCTGCTGAGCTGTGTATCTAATCCTATCCTGTGTGATACTGTCTGCTGAGCCGTGTATCTAATCCTATCCTCTGTGATACTGTCTGCTGAGCCGTGTATCTAATCCTATCCTGTGTGACACTGACTGCTGAGCCGTGTATCTAATCCTATCCTGTGTGATACTGTCTGCTGAGCCATGTATCTAATCCTATCCTGTGTGATACTGTCTGCAGAGCTGTGTATCTAATCCTATCCTGTGTGATACTGTCTGCTGAGCCATGTATCTAATTCTCTCCTATGTGATACTGTCTGCTGAGCCATGTATCTAATCCTATCTTGTGTGATGCTGTCTGCTGAGCCATGTATCTAATCCTATCCTGTGTGATACTGTCTGCTGAGCCGTGTATCTAATCCCATCCTGTGTGATACTGTCTGCTGAGCCGTGTAGCTAATCCTATCCTGTGTGATACTGACTGCTGAGCCGTGTATCTAATCCTATCCTGTGTGATACTGTCTGCTGAGCCATGTATCTAATTCTATCCTGTGTGATACTGACTGCTGAGCCGTGTATCTAATCCTATCCTGTGTGGCACTGACTGCTGAGCCGTGTATCTAATCCTATCCTGTGTGATACTGTCTGCTGAGCCGTGTATCTAATCCGATCCTGTGTGATACTGTCTACTGAGCCGTGTATCTAATCCTATCCTGTGTGACACTGACTGCTGAGCCGTGTATCTAATCCTATCCTGTGTGATACTGTCTGCTGAGCCGTGTATCTAATCCTACCCTGTGTGACACTGACTGCTGAGCCATGTATCTAATCCTCTCCTGTATGACTCTGACTGCTGAGCCATGTATCTAATCCTCCCCTGTGTGACACTGACTGCTGAGCCATGTATCTAATCCTCCCCTGTGTGATACCTTAGGTTGCTGTTGAGACCACCTTTCCTCCAATATCACACACTGATCACAGTGAAGAATGGAGGAAGATAGGGGGGAGTGAAGTAGAAGAGAGGAGGCTAGAAGGAACAGATGGTTCTGGATGGGGAGTAGGGCCTGGTGGGGAACTTAAAGGGGGTCTGGTAGGGGGCAGAGACCTTTGGGGGATTACAAAGGAATCTGGAGGGATCAGAGTTCTGAGGTCGGACAAAGGAGCTTGGAGTAGGATAGACATGTCATGAGAGAGAGAGAGGAGTCTGGAGGAGATGGACAATGGATTGGAGCACAGTGGTCTGAAGGGCACAGATGAATCTGGAGTAGGACTGAGGGGTCCAGAGGAGGACAAATGAGTCTAGAGGGGAATAAAGAACAAAGAGGAGCTTGAAGGTGAACAAAGGAGTCTAGAGGGGATTAAGGGATCTGAAAAGAACAAAGAGGAGTCTGAAGAGGGACAGAAGGGTCTAGAGGGGTCCGGAGGAGACAGAGGAGAGTTTCCAGAGTGGTCTAGAGGGAAACTGGATCGTGGAGTTTGACAGATAGGCTTTAAGGTAGAAAGATAAGTCTGAAGGGGGACAGAGCAGTCTGATTACGTCTTTCTCCCCTCCCCCATAATGTGTATATGGCCATTTTTCCAGTGACAGGTTGTGATATTATCTTGATTCAGTTCCTCACCATTGTTAGGGCCTCTGCTTGCTGTCATTGAACAGCAATCCATCTGACACTTATTGAAGTAAATCAGATTTTGCCCTCGTATCGATCTATCTGCGCCTTTGGAAATAACAATGTTCTTGTTCACTGACTGAAAGCGGAGATCTCAGCTATTTTCCATGGAGTTGCCGTACCTTTAAATACAGATGTATTGATCAGGCGCATGGGGTTCCTAGTGGGGGCGCTGCAGAGGTATCTACTCTGACACGTGATGGCCCCCTCCCCACTCCGCACACTAGACCTTCCTCTGCGCCAGCAGCTAAATGACTGGTAGATGAGTGATATCCTCTGTTAGAGGTCATCAGGTCCAGCTAATCCGCAGGTTCTTACAGACCCGAGCCTGGATAATTAGGAAACAGCGAGGAACAAGAGTGATAATGACCTTGGGAGCGCTGCTCCTGAGATCTGGAGATGGATAAAGAAGATGAAGGGCATTACATGTCCTATTATCCTGCTCCAGTAATGTCAGGAAGTGTATAGGCTGCAGGGTTACTACTCCAATATCAGTGCTGGAGCGTTAAAAAAGGCTGATATCAGTCACATATGATGTAATGTCTGGAAGTTATATCAGTACTGGAGCATTATAAGAGGGGCTGATATCAGTCACATATGATGTAATGTCTGGAAGTTATATCAGTACTGGAGCATTATAAGAGGGGCTGATATCAGTCACATATAGTGTAATGTCTGGAGGTTATATCAGTACTGGAGCATTATAAGAGGCTGATATCAGTCACATATGATGTAATGTCTGGAAGTTATATCAGTACTGGAGCATTATAAGAGGCTGATATCAGTCACATATGATGTAATGTCTGGAAGTTATATCAGTACTGGAGCATTATAAGAGGGGCTGATATCAGTCACATATGGTGTAATGTCTGGAGGTTATATCAGTACTGGAGCATTATAAGAGGCTGATATCAGTCACATATGATGTAATGTCTGGAAGTTATATCAGTACTGGAGCATTATAAGAGGCTGATATCAGTCACATATAGTGTAATGTCTGGAGGTTATATCAGTACTGGAGCATTATAAGAGGGGCTGATATCAGTCACATATAGTGTAATGACTGGAGGTTATATCAGTACTGGAGCATTATAAGAGGCTGATATCAGTCACATATAGTGTAATGTCTGGAGGTTATATCAGTACTGGAGCATTATAAGAGGCTGATATCAGTCACATATAGTGTAATGTCTGGAGGTTATATCAGTGCTGGAGCGTTATAAAGAGGCTGATATCAGTCACATATGATGTAATGTCTGGAGGTTATATCAGTACTGGAGCGTTATAAGAGGGGCTGATATCAGTCACATATGGTGTAATGTCTGGAGGTTATATCAGTACTGGAGCGTTATAAGAGGCTGATATCAGTCACATATAGTGTAATGTCTGGAGGTTATATCAGTACTGGAGCATTAAAAGAGGCTGATATCAGTCACATATAGTGTAATGTCTGGAGGTTATATCAGTGCTGGAGCGTTATAAAGAGGCTGATATCAGTCACATATGATGTAATGTCTGGAGGTTATATCAGTACTGGAGCGTTATAAGAGGGGCTGATATCAGTCACATATGGTGTAATGTCTGGAGGTTATATCAGTACTGGAGCGTTATAAGAGGCTGATATCAGTCACATATAGTGTAATGTCTGGAGGTTATATCAGTACTGGAGCATTATAAGAGGCTGATATCAGTCACATATAGTGTAATGTCTGGAGGCTATATCAGTACTGGAGCGTTATAAGAGGCTGATATCAGTCACATATAGTGTAATGTCTGGAGGTTATATCAGTACTGGGGCATTATAAGAGGGGCTGATATCAGTCACATATAGTGTAATGTCTGGAGGTTATATCAGTACTGGAGCGTTATAAGAGGCTGATATCAGTCAGATATGGTGTAATACCTTCCCTACCTGATCTATCTATCACAATAAATGAATCCACACTTTCCCCTGTCCTGGAAATCCGCTGCCTCGCAGTAACCCTTGACTCTGCCCTGTCTTTCAAACCTCACATCCAATCTCTCTCCACCTCCTGCCGCCTCCAGCTCAAAGATATTTCCAGAATCCGTCATTTCCTCAACCCTCACTCTACCAAAAGGGTTTGTGCATGTCCTAATCATCTCCTGTCTCGACTACTGCAACATCCTCCTCTGTGGCTTACCTTCTAACACTCTCGCACCCCTCCAGTCCGTCCTTAACTCTGCTGCCTGACTAACTAATCTTTCTCCTCGCTACACTCCTGCTTCCTCTCTTTGCAAATCCCTTCACTGGCTCCCAATTTCCCAGCGTATCCAGTTTAAACTACTAACACTGACCTACAAAGTTATCCATAACCTTTCTCCTCCGTATATTTCCAAACTAATCTCCCAATATTCTCCCTCACGTAATCTCCGGTCATCCCAAGACCTCCATCTCTCCTCCACACTTATTCACTCCTCACCCAATCACCTCCAAGATTTCTCCCGAATATCTTCCTTTTCGAAACAATTTTATTAACATTTTATAACAGAGCATACATAAATGCAATATCATGACGCATTCATGACACATAACTCCCGAATATCTTCCATCCTCTGGAATTCTGTGCCCCAACATGTCCGGTTATCCACCACATTTAGGTCCTTCAGATGAAACCTGAAACCCAATCTCTTCAAAAAAGCTTATGGGTCGCCCTCCCAGGGCTGTGGGGTACTCGGTACCGTGCCGGTGTCAGGGGGATGTGTCACAGCAGAGGTGACCCGGTCCGTGCCCCTGGGTGCCCAAATCAAGGGTGGTTTTTGTGGTTAATGGAATAGTTTGTGACGCCACCTGTGGTGTTCAGCAAGGGAGGTGTTAAGCCGACGCTGCATGTAGATCCGCTGGGACTGATAGTGTGGTGCAGCAAAGATGGTGTAGCTCCCCACAGGTGGAGCTGTAGTCCCAGGGCAGTGTAGATGTGGTTGGCACGGGGATGTAGCAGTGCCGACAGGGTAGGAAGCAGACAAGACACAGCGGGGTGCAATTTCTTTACCTTTACTTGATAACTGCAGTCCAGGGTCCTGATTACAGATGGTATTGGAGCAGGCTAGCCTGGAAGCAACTCAGGGATTCTCTCTCACAGACGGGCTGTGCAGTCTCCTTCCTAGCGCCTTGTGGTGTGAAGCACTCCAGTACTTAGTTACTCTAGAGTTCCTCCTGTCAGATGTTCACAAGAACCTTACTTGCATGGCAGACAGCTGTAGCCTCTCTCAGGGGCTCCTTTCTCCTGAGTCCCGGCTCTCTATCCAAGCTGCTGTTGTGCCCTCAGGTCTTTGATGGGAGCAGGGCATTTACAGCCTCCTACTCCTGTGGTATCTGTTGCAGGACCGTTAGTATCCGTACAACCAAGGATGCCAGGCTCCAGTTCATGCGCTCTCAAGCTGAGGGAGCTCTCCTTCCTAGCTCAACCTCCAGCTTCTCTCTCCACGTCTGCACACTTCACCCTCCGCAGACTAACTGACAACCCTTCCTCTTGGCCCACAGAGAGCAGTCCTCCCCTTAATCCTGGTTCAGAGTTCCCCCTGCAGGCCTGGAGTGGAACTGTGTTGTATGTATGGATTGACTGTGCCTCCAAGCCTCACATTACCCTCCCCTGGTGGAAGGCAAAGCCAGTGTGGCGACCATACTCCTGGGGACACCACACTTACAACCTGTAATGACCACACGGCCACCTCAACACCATCGGAGCTACTGCAACCCCCGACCTACTGTCTCCTTCCCCACCATCCTGTAGAATGTAAGCCCGAAAGGGTCCTCTTTCCTTTGTACCAGTCTGTCATTGTTAGTTTGTCTACTATAAGTGATATTTGTATTTTGATGTAACTCTGTCTCATGTACAGCACCAAGGAATTAATGGTGCTATATAAATACAGTCATATGTAAAAGTTTGGGCACCCCTATTAATGTTAACCATTTTTCTTTATAACAATTTTGGTTTTTGCAACAGCTATTTCAGTTTCATATATCTAATAACTGATGGACTCAGTTATATTTCTGGATTCAAATGAGGTTTATTGTACTAACAGAAAATGTGCAATCTGCATTTAAACAAAATTTGACCGGTGCAAAAGTATGGGCACCCTTATCATTTTCTTGATTTGAACACTCCTAACTACTTTTTACTGACTTCCTGAAGCACTAAATTGGTTTTGTAACCTCATTGAGCTTTGAACTTCATAGCCAGGTGTATCAAATCATGAGAAAAAGGTATTTAAGGTGGCCACTTGCAAGTAGTTCTCCTATTTGATTCTCCTATGAAGAGTGGCATCATGGGCTCCTCAAAACAACTCTCAAATGATCTGAAAACAAAGATTATTCAACATAGCTTTTCAGGGGAAGGATACAAAAAGTTGTCTCAGAGATTTAACCTGTCAGTTTCCACTGTGAGGAACATAGTAAGGAAATGGAAGAACACAGGTACAGTTCTTGTTAAGCCAAGAAGTGGCAGGCCAAGAAAAATATCAGAAAGGCAGAGAAGAAGAATGGTGAGAACAGTCAAGGACAATCCACAGACCACCTCCAAAGACCTGCAGCATCATCTTGCTGCAGATGGTGTCACTGTGCATCGGTCAACAATACAGCGCATGCATAACGCCTTTTTGTATGACCAAACAACTCAATCTTTGTTTCATCAGTCCACAGGACCTTCTTCCAAAATGTACCTGGCTTGTCCAAATGTGCTTTTGCATACCTCAGGCGACTCTGTTTGTGGCGTGCTTGCAGAAACGGCTTCTTTCGCATCACTCTCCCATACAGCTTCTCCTTGTGCAAAGTGCGCTGTATTGTTGACCGATGCACAGTGACACCATCCTGATTTTCATTATAACCCTAACCCATCTCTTCAACCTATTACTAACTGGTGTTTTCCCCTCAAGCTTTAAACATGCCTCAATCACACCTATCCTCAAAAAGCCCTCTCTTGACTGTATCTAGCTATCGCCCCATATCACTTCTTCCCTTTTCCTCAAAACTAGTGGAACAATACGTCCATCTTGAACTGTCCTCCTACCTCTCTTTTTGCTCCCTCTTTGACCGCTTACAATCCGGCAACCTGCCACATAACTCAACTGAAACTGCCCTAACTAAAGTCACCAATGACCTATTAACCGCCAAAGCCAAGCGACACTACTGTCCTCCTCCTCCTGGACCTTTCCTCTGCCTTTAACACAGTGGACCATCACAGATTTGGCTGTTGTGAATTCACTTTCTGGCCTACCTCTGGTTACTAGTGAAGGTAGTGGAGCTGGTTGTATTGACAGAGGGGTCGCGAGTTCTCTTTCCGGGCTCCCTCTGGTGGTTACAGGAGGTAATGATGTTGATCTAATTAACAGAGGCCTGCCACCTGATAATGAGGAGGACGATTGGACATCTGGTGTTTCTGACTGGATTTAAGACAGCCAACTCCCTCTATCCCCGCTGGTGATTTTTCCCGCCTCCTGAGGTCTTAGTTTCCAGCTCAGTCCCTGCATGCTCAAGCTAAGTGTTCTTTTGCTATTGTTCAGATTTGATTTGGTTTTGTCTAGTCAGTTTTGTGTGGTCAGCCAGCCCCGGCTGTGGCTGTGCTGAATTTCCATCCTTATTTTACTGCTTGTGCCAGTTTGCTTTTGTCCCTAATTAGATTGGCCTCTTTTTGCTCTGCTTTCAGAATTTGCCAGAGTGCTGATATAGTGGGCGAAGTCGAGTGACTTCAGTATTTTTCTATCAGACGTGTTGGGCATTTTTTGCAGGGTTTTTTGCGTGATTGCAGACAGTGTCTTTCCTTTCCTGACCTGTCTAGTTAGTGTGGGCCCCATCGTTTGCTCAGCCTATTTTCCTACCTGCGTTTGTATTTTCATCTTGTCTCACCGACAATATATGCTTAGGGGCTATTTATTCCTTTGGGGTCTGCTCTGGAGCAGTTTAGATTTCCCCTTTCTTGCTTTAGGCTTAGTTAGCTCTCCGGCTGTGCCGAGGTGTCTAGGATCATCGTTGGTACGCTCCACGGCTATTTCTAGTTGAGTGGATAGGATCAGTTGTCTGCAATCCGCTTAGTTACCAACCTCTCTGGTTTTCTGTGGCTTAGCTTGGTCTTGCTTTCCTCCTTGGTGACCCAATCTTAACACTTGTCCCTATCTTGAATCTCATCATACCTAACAGACAGGACATTCAGCCTCTCCCACTCGCATACCACCTCCTCATCTTGCCCCCTATCTGTTGGAGTCCCGCAAGGTTCAGTCTTAGGGCCCCTGCACTTCTCCATTTACACCTTCGGCTTCATAGAATCTCACGGCTTTCAGTATCACCTCTATGCTGACGACACACAGATCTACCTCTCTGGACCCGATATCTCCTTACTAAGCAGAATACCACAATGTCTGTCTGCTATTTCTTCCTTCTTCTCCACTGGATTTCTAAAACTTAACATGGACAAAACAGAATTCATAATTTTCCCCCCATCTCACTCAACCCCCCCCCTTTCTGACATGTGACGTAATGATCCGTCCATGTGACCTGGGCCTTTCTGACTATGGATTGATGATTATGTCATAGGTTTAATGCGACACTGCGACTTACGTCGCAGTGATTTCTTTAAAATTCCAGCGCCATCTTACCTGTGGGTAGATTTACCATCATCCTGGTGGGTGTCGCCACCCTCCCCCACCCACGATTGCTGTGATTGGCTGTTCAATTCTGAACAGACAATCGCAGCATTTCTCAGGGTTTCAGACAATCAGATTGCCTGAAACACTGATGTCCCAGCCTAGGACCGAGCACCAATCCTAGACTGGTGCCTGGTAGTGCCAGGCAAGGCCTGAAAGGACCCAATTGGCGTGATCGCTGATCCCATCAATAACGCCGCGCTGCGCCCTGCTGCTGTCCTGCCTAGGATCGGAGCTGTGAGCTCCGATCCTAGGCATGTCCTGGAGCCGCTAATTGGCACGATCGACGATTACATAGATCTCGCCAATCACAGGGCATAACCGGGGTGTGACCACGCTGTGCCCTGCCGGTGACCAGCCTAGGATCAGATTTGTGAGCTCTGATCCTAGGCCGGTGTCTAGCAACACCCGCATCACCAGGGCCAGCTGTGATTGATGTGATCATCGATCAAACCAATGACAGGTCAGAGCAGCGGTATGACCGCTTTGTGACCTGTCACTTGTCTGTGACCGCACTGCAGGTCCTCTCACTACAGAATCTCCTGCTCTGCTGGACCTTGTGGTGCCACAGAAGCCTGTGACGCCACAATCCCCTTTTTCAAAGAACAGCGAAGAAAGAAGACAAGACAGAAGAAGAGAGACAACAAGTGTTCTGATCCCTGCCCGATCTCTCTTCATCCACCACAATCCCCACATCCCCCTTCCCTTTTCCCCTCTTTTTACCCCCTCCACCCCCTTTGCATCATCGAGCGTTGATTGGTGACGCAGTTCACCAATCAACACTCGTGCTTGCTGTTTTCCACTTTTTCACCCTCCTTTGTGCCACCTCCATGTGCACATCCAGCAGCCACCGAACTTTGATAAGTGACAAAAGTTCACACATCAGAGCTCGTGCCTGCTGTTTTCCATTTTTCTTCCTCACCTCCCCTGCTCCACTCTATGCGCACATCCAGCAGCCGCCGAAATTTGATAAGTGACACAGTTCACTCATCAGAGCTCGTATCTGCTGTTTTCCATTTTTCTTTCTCACCCCCCTTGCTCCACCCTGTGCGCACATCCAGAAGCCGCCGAAATTTGATAAGTGACGCAGTTCACTCATCTGAGCTCGTGTCTGCTGTTTTCCATTTTTCTTCCCCACCCCCCCCTTGCTCCACCCTGTGCGCACATCCAGCAGCCGCCGAAATTTGATAAGTGACACAGTTCACTCATCTGAGCTCATGTCTGCTGTTTTCCATTTTTATTCCTCACCCTCCCCTTGCTCCACCCCGTGCGCACATCCAGCAGTTCTGAACTTTAATAAGTGACAGCGTTCACTCATCAGAGCTCATGTCTGCTGTTTTCCATTTTTCTTCCTCACGACCCCCTTGCACAACCCCTGGGCGCACATCCAGCAGCCGCTGAGCTTTGATAAGTAACGCAGTGCACTCATCGGAGCTCATGTCTGCTGTTGTCAACACTTTTCTTTTTCACCACCTCCGTGCGCACATCCACCAGCCTCCGAGCTTTGATTAGTGACACAGTTCACTCATCAGAGCTCGTGTCTGCTGTTTTACACTTTTCTTTTCACAGACATTTTTTTCTCCCTGGTTCTTTTTTTCTTTTAGTTTTTTCTTTCCAGACAAGATTGCACAAAGCACTATCCCCCTCCACACATACACAAACAGTTAAAAAGAAAGTGCTGACACAATCACCATATTCATAAAATGTCGTTCCGTTCGTCCCAACAACGCTATTCAGTGGAGGAGGCATATACTTTCCTTGCGAGGGAGAGGATCCCACAGTTCTTTACTTTTCTGATTCGTCGTCCTCTTCCTCCTACTAATCTTCCTCCTCAGGTCATGCTGAACCGCCACGCAGACATTCCAGGACAGTAGATGAAGCAGCGCCCACCATTCCAGAAGATAAACCATTGCACCCCATTACGGACCCTGTATGGACTTCGCCTTCCGAAAATTACGAGCCACTGATTCCTGATTTTGTGGCAGAATCAGGAATCAAGTTTGACACCACCAGCCTCACAGAACTAGACTTTTTCAAAGTCTTTTTCTCTGAGGATTTTGATAACATCATGGTGGACCCAACTAATTTATATGCTCGTCAATTTTTGGCACAAAACCCCAGTTCAACATTTTCTAACTGGTCTCTTGTAGACGCAGTTGAAATTATGCAGTTTTCGGGCCTGGTCCTTCACTTGGGGATCCTGAAGAAGCCAGATCTTCTGCAATATTGGAGTGTTGATGATTTATACAACACTCCAGTATTCCGAATGGTCATGGCCTGGAAGCATTTTGAGGCCATCCACAAATTTCTGTATTATACCGATAAAGCCGAGTCCCCCACGAGATGACCCCAACTTTGACCATCTGTTCAAAGTTCAGCCGGTCATCGAACACTTCAACAAAAAGTTTGCTGAAGTGTTCATGCCCCAAAGGGACATCTGCGTGGATGAGTCCTTAATTCATTTAAAACGAAGGTTCAGACTCCATCAGTACCTGCCCAGCAAGAATGCCAGGTACAGAATTAAACTCTACAAACTGTGTGAGAGTACCTCAGAGTACACCCACAGGTTTAGAGTTTACGAAGGAAAGGATGCCAGGATTGAATGCCCCTCTGTCCTGAGAGTGAGTGGGAAAATTGTGTGGGATTTGGTGCACGCACTGCTGGATAAAGGTTATCACCTCTACACCGACAACTTTTATACCAGCATCCCATTTTTCAAATCCCTCTCTGCGCGAGGTACCGCAGCCTCAGGTACTGTCCGCAAAAATCAGAGAGGCCTCCCAAAAACGCTACTTGGGCAGATGCTCAGAAGGGGTGACGGCAGAGTCCAATGTAGCGACCACCTACTGGTGGTCAAGTACAAGGACAAAAGGGATGTCTTTTTCTTGACCACGATACACGGTGATGGCAGTGACCTCAGCAATGTATGAGGTACCTCTGCACAGGTCAGCAAACCAGACTGTGTACTGGGGTACAACAAAAACATGGGGGGGCGTTGATCTCTCTGATCAAAAATCATATTTTTTCCACAATCATCATCTTTTAGTCCCCAATTTTTTATTTTCCCAAGGGTAACAGGAGAAATTGGACCCCAAAGTTGTACAATTTGTCCTGAGTATGCTGATACCCCATATGTGGGATAAATCTACTGTTTGGGCACACGTCGGGGCTCGGAAGGGAAGCTGTACAGTGCTTTGAGATAGGCCAAGGTGTGGTACAAAAAGCTGGCCATGCACATCGTACAGATGGCAATGCTCAACGCTTTCCTGCTGTCATGTTGTGCAGGCAACACCGATACGTCGTACCTTCAGTTCCAGGAGGTAGTGATTAAGGCCTTAATCTTTGGAAATCAGGAAGGCCCCAGTACTTCCGGAACTGAAGATGCTCGTATCGTACCAGGTTAGCATTTCCCGGGGGGAGGTCCCACAAACTGGAAAAAACGGAATGTCACAAAAGAGATGCCATGTTTGTTACAAAAGGGGAATACGAAAGGACTTAATTTATCAATGCGACACCTGCCCCGACAAACCTGGCCCATATATGAAAGATTGCTTCAAACTGTACCACACCTCCATGCACTTCTAATTTACTTACTAGTTTCCAAAATGATGTCACTTGTGTTTTTTAACTGTTTAGGCACATCAGGGGCTCTGCAAATGGAACATCATGCCCAAAGACAATTCCATCAAAGTCTGCATTCCAAAACGTCACTACTTCCCTTTTGAGCCCTGACGTGTTCCCAAACAGTAGTTTTTTCACACATATGGGGAATCGGCGTATTCAAGACAAACTGGACAGCAACTTTTGGGGTCCAATTTCACCTGTTACTCTTGGAAAAATTAAAAATTGGGGACTAAAAGATCATTTTTGTGGGAAAAAAATAGGATTTTTTTTTCCACAGCGGGGCATTATCAACTTTAGTGAAACACTAGGGGGTTCAAAGTGCTCACCACACATCTAAATAAGTTCCTTGGTGGGTCTAGTTTCCAAAATAGTGTCACTTGTGGGGCATTTCCACTGTTTGGGCACATGAGAGGCTCTGCAAACGCGACATGATGCCCGCAGACCATTCCATCAAAGTCTGCATTTCAAAATGTCACTACTTCCCTTCCGAGCCCCGACATGTGCCGAAACAGTAGATTTATCTCACATATGGGGTATCAGCATACTCAGGACAAATTGTACAACAACTTCGGGGTCCAATTTCTCCTGTTTCCCCTGGGAAAATAAAAAATTGAGGACTAAAAGATGATGTTTGTGGAAAAAAATATGATTTTTTATTTTCATGCCCAGGCTTTATAAACTTCTGTGAAGCACTTGGGGGTTCAAAGTGCTCACCACACATCTAGATAAGTTCTTTTGGGGTCTAGTTTCCAAAATGGGGTCACTTGTGGGGAGTTTCCACTGTTTAGGCACATCAGGGACTCTCCAAACACGACATGGCGTCCAATCTCAATCTCAATTTTGGTTTGAAAAAGTCAAACGGCGCTCCTTCCCTCCCGAGCCCTGCCGTGCCCCAAAACAATGGTTTTCCACCACGCTTTAGATCTGTGACTGGGGCCTTTCTAGATCTTATCAGGTGGAAGGTGCTATAGCATTTTGCCACATCTTGGTCTAGTGCCTTTGATCATCTAACCATCCCCTGGTGTGCTGGCCCCAGCTGCCAAATTATACCCAACCATCTCCCACAATCCCTCTCTCCTGACCCTGTAGTGTGGCCTATATATGTAGTAGTTGCTAAGGGGAAGCACGCAGTGTGGGGTACAGCACACAAGCATCCCATAAGCAAAGCATCACAGAAGATAAGCATCCAGCAAAACGGCAGTTATACATGGCAGTTAATCAGGGCAGGAGTCAGGTAACCCACACTTTGCCTTCCCCTTTAACCATGTGCTTTATTTTTATCCTCCTGTGTTCCCTTGCCATCCACATTCATCACCCTATCCCCCCTCCATCACGACTCATACACATCAGCCCTTCTATACTTCCCTCTCCCATGTACAGCTCCCACACACTCCTCACCTTCCTGAGAAACCTCAGCCCATCTTGCCCAAACACATCGCAGAAAAAAACTACTTACAATTCCAACAACTATTGGCTCTTTATCTTCCTTCTACTACTGATTTCAGGGGACATCTCCCCCAACCCTGGTCCACCATCCCCCAACCTCGACCCCTACCCTACCTCATATCGAAACCACAATAATCTGATTAACATTACTTGCACTCCCTCATCTCAATCTTTTAATTGTGCCCTCTGGAATCCACGGTCTGCTTGTAACAAGCTTCCTTTCCTACACAACTACTTTCTGAACAACTCTCTTAATTTGTTGGCCCTCACTGAAACCTGGATTCAGGATTCTGACACTGTCTCTCCTGCTGCCATTTCCTACGGTGGCTTACAATTCTCTCACTCCCCGAGACCCACAAACAGACCTGGTGGTGGAGTTGGCATACTCCTGTCCCCACAATGCACTTTCCAGGTCATCCCCCCAGTCCCATCACTCTTATTCCCTTCTTTTGAGGTCCACACCATCAGGCTCTTCCGTCCCCTCTCCCTCAGGGTAGCGGTCATACCGGCCCCCAGGCTCACCCACCCTCTTCCTTGACCACTTTTCAGCCTGGCTGCCACACTTCATGTCCTCAGAACTACCAACCCTCATCCTGGGAGACTTCAACATCCCCATTAACAGCCCTAATTCCACATCTGCATCCCAGCTTCTATCACTAACCACCTCTCTAGGCCTCTCACAGCTTTCAACCTCTGAGACACATAAGGACGGTAACACCCTTGATCTGGTCTTCTGCCGGCTCTGTTCAATCTCCCACCTAAACAACTCACCGCTTCCACTCTCTGACCACAACATTCTCTCCTTCACGCTCACAAATCCTCGCCCACCCCAGCTCATTCCTACCTACCACACAGTCAGAAATCTACAAGCTATTAACCCTCAGACACTTTCAGATTCCCTACACTCATCTCTGTCCCCAATCTCCTCTCTTTCCTGTCCTAATCTGGCTGTTCATCACTACAATGACACTCTTAGAAGCACCCTTGACCAAGTAGCTCCCCTCACCCTCAGAACCTCCAAACACAGAGTAAAAGAGCCCTGGCTCACATCGCAAACTCAACTTCTCCAGCGATGCTCCAGGAGTGCTGAACGCCTATGGAGAAAAACCCGCACACCAGAAGACTTCATCCACTTCAAATTTATGTTAAGAACCTATAACGCTGCCCTTCACCTTGCCAAACAGACCTACTTCACCACCCTGATCTCCTCACTAGCCAACAACCCCAAGAAACTTTTTGACACTTTTCACTCCCTCCTCAGGCCAAAAGCACAAGCCCCTATCACAGACATTTGTGCTGATGACCTGGCCTCCCACTTTACAGAAAAAATAGATAATATCCGTCAAGAAATCTGCTCCCAACCACCAAGTGCTGCGACTCCCATCCCTTCCTACATCTCCCCTGGCTCACTCTCCACATTTGATCCCATAACAGAAGAAGAAGTCTCCAGACTCCTCTCTTCTTCTCGTCCGACTACATGCACTACCGACCCCATTCCCTCACATCTCCTCCAGTCTCTCTCTCCAGTCGTCACAACCCACCTAACTACAATCTTTAATCTCTCCCTCTCCTCGGGCACTTTCCCATCCTCCTTCAAACACGCCATCGTTACTCCACTACTAAAGAAACGTGCTCTCGACCCATCCTGCACAAACAACTACAGACCAGTCTCCAATCTCCCCTTCATCTCTAAACTTTTGGAACGCCTAGTTTACTCCCGCCTTACCCGTTACCTCTCCATTCACTCCCTTCTAGACCCTTCACAGTCCGGCTTCCGCCCCCTACATTCGACTGAAACTGCACTCATCAAAGTGACCAATGACCTTCTGACAGCAAAACGTAACGGTGACCACTCTCTGCTCATTCTTCTTGACCTATCTGCAGCTTTCGATACTGTTGACCACCATCTCCTACTCTCTAGGCTCCAGTCACTAGGCATTAAGGACACTGCACTCTCCTGGTTCTCTTCCTATCTCTCTGACCGCTCCTTCAGTGTTTTGTTCTCTGGCTCCACGTCATCTCCTCTTCCTCTTGCTGTCGGGGTACCTCAGGGCTCAGTCCTTGGCCCCCTTCTTTTCTCTCTCTACACGGCCCCAATTGGACAGACCATCAGCAGATTTGGCTTTCAGTACCATCTTTATGCTGATGACACACAACTATACACGTCTTCCCCCGACCTTACCCCCGCTGTACTACAGAACGCCAGTGACTGTCTGTCCGCAGTCTCCAATATCATGTCCGCTCTCTATCTGAAACTCAACCTCTCCAAAACTGAACTTCTTCTGCTCCCGCCGTCTACTAACCTCCCTAAATCTGACATTTCCTTCTCTGTGGGTGGTACCACAATAACACCCCGGCAGCAGGTGCGCTGTCTGGGTGTTATGTTTGACACCAATCTCTCCTTTACATCCCATATACAATCCCTTGCCCGCTCTTGCCGCTTACACCTAAAGAACATCTCTAGAATCCGCCCTTTTCTCACTATGGAAACTACAAAAACCCTCACTGTTGCATTGATCCACTCTCGCCTGGATTACTGCAACGCTTTATTAATTGGCCTCCCCGTCACTCGACTATCCCCTCTCCAGTCCATACTCAATGCAGCAGCCAGGATCGTCCACCTGGGTAATCGGTACTCGGACGCGTCCGCTCTTCGCCAGTCCTTACATTGGCTGCCCATTCATTATAGGATCCAATTCAAAGTACTTGTTCTCACCCACAAAGCTCTCCACAGTGCGGCACCCCCTTACATCTCTTCTCTCATTTCTGTCTATCGGCCTAGCCGATCGCTGCGCTCTGCAAACGACTTTCGACTAACCTCTGCACTAATCCGTACCTCCCACTCCCGACTCCAAGACTTCTCCCGTGCTGCTCCTATCCTCTGGAATGCTCTACCCCAAGAAATCAGGACTATCCACAATTTGCATAGTTTTAGGCGCTCCCTCAAAACACACCTGTTCAGAGCGGCCTATCACATTCACTAATCAAAGTCATTCTCTGTGTAAGTGTGCGTGCGTAGCCCATTCACTATCTCCATCCATCCTTCACTCCTGCAAGATGGCTGGACCTTCATTGTAAATACACCATTGTAAATACACACCTGTACTCTGTATCTCCCTCACCTCATTGTAGATTGTACGCTCTCACGAGCAGGGTCGTCTTATTTCGTCTTATTTTACTTTAATTATTGCATTGTTAGCGTTGTTACTTATGACTTGTGTTTTGAAACTGTTAAACTGTAAAGCGCTGCGGAATATGTTGGCGCTATATAAATAAAGATTATTATTATTATTATTATTATTATATGATTGTACTCAGGAGAAATTGCACAACATCTTATCTGTCCATTTTCTCCATTTACCCTTGTGATAATAAAAAAACAAATTGTTGCTAAAATATCATTTTTGTGACTAAAAAGTTAAATGTTAATTTTTTTCCTTCCATGTTGCTTCTGCTCCTGTGAAACACCTGAAGGGTTAATAAACTTCTTGAATGTGGTTTTGATCAGCTTTAGAGGTGCAGTTTTTAGAATGGTGTCACTTTTGGGTATATTCTGCCATATAGACCCTTCAGAGTGACTTCAAATGTGATGTTGTCCCTAAAAAAAATGGTTTTGTAAATTTTGTTGTAAAAATGAGAAATCAGTGGTCAAATTTTAATCCTTATAACTTCCTAACAAAAAAATGTTGTTTCCAAAATTGTGCTGATGTAAAGTAGACATGTTATTTATTAACTATGGGAAATGTTATTTATTAACTATTTTGTGTGACAAAGGCTGGTTTCACATTAGCGCTTTTTAAGCGCACGCACGGCCGGGGGTAGCTCCACCCCCGAGCCGGCTCTCTGCTCGGCGTGCCCGCCCCTTGCTTGTAGCACCGCCTCCTAGCGCACAGCGGCGCCTGCGATCGGCGCACCCTATCTTTAGCATAGGGTGCGCAGATCGTGCGCAGGCCGTGCGCTAGTTGCGCTTTGACCTGCGCCGCGCACTTTTGACGGTGCGCCGTGCGCGCCAAAATCAAACTTTTCGGATTTCGGCGTGCTCGGCGCACCGTCAAAAGTGCGCAGCGCAGGTCAAAGCGCAACTAGCGCACGGCCTGCGCACGATCTGCGCACCCTATGCTAAAGATAGGGTGCGCCGATCGCAGGCGCCGCTGTGCGCTAGGAGGCGGCGCTACAAGCAAGGGGCGGGCACGCCGGGCAGAGAGCCGGCTCGGGGGCGGAGCTACCCCCGGCCGTGCGTGCGCTTAAAAAGCGCTAATGTGAAACCAGCCATATTTCTGTGTTTTAAGGGCATAGAAAAATCAAAGTTTGAAAATTGCAAAATTTTCCAAGTTTTCATCAAATTTCCGTTTTTTTTACACAAAATTAGCTTACATTATATCAAAGAAATTTTACCACTAACGTTAAGTACAGTATGTCACAAAAAAAATCTCAGAATCGCCAAGATCCATTGAAGCGTTCCATAGTTATTAAGTCATAAAAGAACAGTGGTCAGAATTGTAAAAATTGGCCCGGTCATTAATGTAAACATATTCCCTCGGGGGTAAAGGGGTTAAAGTAAATGGCTGCTTACTCTCCCCAGTCCCACAAGCTCGCTGCCTCGGGATAATCATTGACACTGATCTCTCCTTCAAACCACATATCCAAGCCCTTTCCACTTCCTGCCAACTTCAACTCAAAAATATTTCCCGGATCCGTAAATTCTTCAACCTGCAAAAACCCTAGCCCATGCCCTCATTTCCTTGACTACTGCAACCTCCTGCTCTGTGGCCTCCCCTCTAACACTCTCGCACCCCTCCAATCTATTCTAAACTCTGCTGCCCGACTAATCCACCTGTCCCCCCGCTATTCCCAGGCCTCTCCTGTTATGAGCTCATTTTCTGCTCCACCAGTTGAGAGTTCTCCTTCCGTTCTCCCTCTGGTGGTGACAGGAGGTAGTGAGGTCGGTTTAAGTGGTAGTGATCTGCCACCTGATGAGGAGGATAACGATTGGATCTCTGGAGTATCAGACTAGATATAAGACAGCCGACGCCCTATCCTGGTGCTTTTGATTCAGTCTGCTTCTCAGGTCTTGGACTTCATCTCTCTTCCAGTCTTCTCAAGTTAAGTTTGTTTTTTTGCTAATGTTCACACTTGCGCTTGTTGGTCAATTCAGTTTCTTGTGTGGTCAGCTTGCCCCTGCTGGGGCTACGCTGAACTTCCACTCCTATTTATCTGTATTTGCCAATTTGCCTTTTTGTCCTTTATTAGATTGGCCTCTTTTTGCTCTGTTTCAGAATATTTCAGAGTGCTGATATAGTGGGAGAAGTCTAGTGACTTCAGGGTTAATTTTGCTATCAGACGTGTTAGACATTATTTTGGTAGGGTTTTTTGGCAGATTGCAGACAGTGGTTTTCCTTTCCAGTCCTTTCTAGTTAGTTGGGCCCCATCGTTTGCTCAGCCTATTTTCCTGCCTGTGTTTGTGTTTTCATCTTGCTTCACCGTCAGTACATGTGTGGGGGCTGTCTATTCCTTTGGGGTCTGCTCTGGGGCAGTTAGTTTTCCCTTTTCTTACTTTAGGTTTATGTACTCCTTCGGTGGTGAAGAGGCGTCTAGGAACATTGTAGGAACGCTCCACTGCTACTGTTAGTTGTGTGGTTAAGATCAGGGATCTGCAATCTGCATAGTTACCAACCTCTCTGGTTTTCCTGACTTAGCTTTTTGTTGTTCCTCCTCGGTGACCCATTCATAACACTCTCCCCTCTGTCAATCCCTGCACTGGCTCCCCATTACCCAAAGACTCCAGTTCAAAACCCTAACCATGACATACAAAGCCATCCACAACCAGAGTCCTTCATACATCTGTGACCTCGTCTCCCGATACTTACCTGCACGCAACCTCCGATCCTCACAAGATCTCTTTCTCTACTCCCCTCTTATCTCCTCTTCCCACAATCGCATACAAGATTTCTTCTGCACATCCCCCTACTGTGGAACTCTCTACCACAACATATCAGACTTTCACCTACCATGGAAAAATTCAAAAGGAACCCGAAGACCTACTTTTTCTGACAAGCCTACAACCTGCCAAAACCACCGATCGACCAAATCACTGCATGACCAGCTATGCCCTCGTCTATTGTATCCTCACCGATCCCTTGTAGACTGTGAGTCCTCGTGGGCAGGATCCTCTCTCCTACTGTACCAGTCGTGATTTGTATTAAAATTACTGTACTTGTTTTTATTATGTACACCCCTCCTCACATGTAAAGCACCATGGAATAAATGGCGCTATAATAATAAATAATAATAATGTAATGTTTGGAGGTTATATCAGTGCTGGAGCGTTATAAGAGGCTGATATCAGTCACATATGATGTAATGTCTGGAGGTTATATCAGTACTGGAGCATTATAAGAGGGGCTGATATCAGTCACATATGGTGTAATGTCTGGAGGTTTTATCAGTACTGGAGCGTTGTACAAGGCTGATATCGGTCACATATTATGTAATATCTGGAGGTTATATCAGTACTGGAGCGTTATAAGAGACTGATATCCATCACCTATGATGTAATGTCTGGGGGTTATATCAGTACTGAAGCGTTATAAGAGCACATATCGAGCACATATGGAGTAATGTCTTGGGGTTATATCAGTACTGGAGCATTATAAGAGAGGCTGATATCAGTCACATATAATGTAATGTCTGGAGGTTATATCAGTATTGGAGCGTTATAAGAGGCTGATATCAGTCACATATGATGTAATGTCTGGAGGCTATTTCAGTATTGGAGCGTTATAAGAGGCTGATATCAGTCACATTCCTGTCACACAGTTATCATCTCTCCAGCATGTATTTGATGATAACAGAGAGTAATAGAGGGTGGGGATAATCTAAGATTGAGTGCTGGGATGCAGGTGACATGCAGTGAGGACCCTCTCATTTCTCAGGGTGGACCCACAGTGAGGGAGTAAATTACTGTGTGGCGCCCCTGAGGGTCCAGTCGCCCAAGAGGTACTGCACCTCAACCAGAGGTGTATTATCCCACTTTTCAAGTAAGATGGAAACATCTGACCTGGCTCTGGCACAACACTACATCCATCATACACTAGGGCAGCAGGTGCTCTCATCCCTGCTGGCAAGGAAAGAGTGTTAGAAGTTGGGTGGAGCTTGGGTTCAGAGCAGATTAGGCCTCTTTCACACTTCAGTTTTTTGCATCAGTTCAAATCCGCCAAAAAGACTGACAAGCGGATCCGTTCTGAACTGATGTGAACGGATGGCATAGGATCCGTTTTTAGACGGATCCTGAAAATGAGGAAATTAGAGAGAGAGAGAGAGAGAGAGAATTTTTTTTGTCTGGCACCCAGAAAGGATTTCGGGTTAAATGAGTGTCTGGAGGATCCGCCAGAAAAAAAATGTTGCAAGCTCCGTTTTGAAATCTTTGAGGATGGTGACGGACAGCAACTTTTGGCGGATCCTCAAAAAAAACGGATGCAACGGATGGCAATCCGTCACAATCCGCCATTAATGGAAGTCAATGGGGAAAAAAACGGATCCTCAAAAGAAAGTTGAGGATCCGTTTTTTTTCAAAACCTGGCGGATTGTGACTGATTGCAAAAAACTGAAGTGTGAAAGAGGCCTTAGAAGGGAAGTTAGGACTAGTGATGGGAAGTTCGGCTCTTTTTGGTGATCCGGCTCATTCGGCTCCGCTCACCATATAGAGCCGGCTCTTTTAACGGCTCTTTTTTTAAATAGAAATCCGTTTTCCACAGTCATCGTTCTAGGTCTTTGCCTGTAAAGTGGGGCCTCATTCTACCCCTGTATAAGGATCTAGTGACGCAGTGTAGACTGTTATTCAGCATTGCTGTTTCCTCAGATTGTCAGCTCTTGTGATCAGGCCCCGGCTCCTCGCTCCGGTCTCTCCTGTACAGTGAGGCCTCATTCTCCACCTGTATAAGGATCTAGTGACGCAGTGTAGACTGTTATTCAGCATTGCTGTTTCCTCAGATTGTCAGCTCTTGTGATCAGGCCCCGGCTCCTCGCTCCGGTCTCTCCTGTACAGTGAGGCCTCATTCTCCACCTGTATAAGGATCTAGTGACGCAGTGTAGACTGTTATTCAGCATTGCTGTTTCCTCAGATTGTCAGCTCTTGTGATCAGGCCCCTGCTCCTCGCTCCAGTCTCTCCTGTACAGTGAGGCCTCATTCTCCACCTGTATAAGGATCTAGTGACGCAGTGTAGACTGTTATTCAGCATTGCTGATTCCTCAGATTGTCAGCTCTTGTGATCAGGCCCTGGCTCCTCGCTCCGGTCTCTCCTGTACAGTGAGGCCTCATTATACTCCTGTATAAGGATCTAGTGACGCAGTGTAGACTGTTATTCAGCATTGCTGTTTCCTCAGATTGTCAGCTCTTGTGATCAGGCCCCGGCTCCTCGCTCCGGTTTCTCCTGTACAGTGAGGCCTCATTATACCCCTGTATAAGGATCTAGTGACGCAGTGTAGACTATTATTCAGCACTGCTGTTTCCTCAGATTGTCAGCTCTTGTGATCAGGCCCGGCTCCTCGCTCCGGTCTCTCCTGTACAGTGAGACCTCATTATACACCTGTATAAGGATCTAGTGACGCAGTGTAGACTGTTATTCAGCATTGCTGTTTCCTCAGATTGTCAGCTCTTGTGATCAGGCCCCTGCTCCTCGCTCCAGTCTCTCCTGTACAGTGAGGCCTCATTCTCCACCTGTATAAGGATCTAGTGACGCAGTGTAGACTGTTATTCAGCATTGCTGATTCCTCAGATTGTCAGCTCTTGTGATCAGGCCCCGGCTCCTCGCTCCGGTTTCTCCTGTACAGTGAGGCCTCATTATACCCCTGTATAAGGATCTAGTGACGCAGTGTAGACTATTATTCAGCACTGCTGTTTCCTCAGATTGTCAGCTCTTGTGATCAGGCCCGGCTCCTCGCTCCGGTCTCTCCTGTACAGTGAGACCTCATTATACACCTGTATAAGGATCTAGTGACGCAGTGTAGACTGTTATTCAGCATTGCTGTTTCCTCAGATTCTCAGTTCTTGTGATCAGGCCCGGGCTCCTCGCTCCGGTCTCTCCTGTACAGTGAGGCCCCATTATACCCCTGTATAAGGATCTAGTGACGCAGTGTAGACTGTTATTCAGCATTGCTGTTTCCTCAGATTCTCAGCTCTTGTGATCAGGCCCCTGCTCCTCGCTCCGGTCTCTCCTGTACATTGAGGCCCCATTATACCCCTGTATAAGGATCTAGTGATGCAGTGTAGACTGTTATTCAGCATTGCTGTTTCCTCAGATTCTCAGCTCTTGTGATCAGGCCCGGGCTCCTCGCTCCGGTCTCTCCTGTACAGTGAGGCCTCATTATACCCCTGTATAAGGATCTAGTGACGCAGTGAAGACTATTATTTAGCACTGCTGTTTCCTCAGATTGTCAGCTCTTGTGATCAGGCCCGGCTCCTCGCTCCGGTCTCTCCCGTGCAGTGAGGCCTCATTATACCCCTGTATAGTGACGCAGTGTAGACTGTTATTCAGCATGGCTGTCTCCTCAGATTGTCAGCTCTTGTAATCAGACCCCTGCTCCTCGCTCCGGTCTCTCCTGTACAGTGAGGCCTCATTATACCCCTGTATAAGGATCTAGTAACGCAGTGTAGACTGTTATTCAGCATTGCTGTTTCCTCAGATTGTCAGCTCTTGTGATCAGGCCCCGGCTCCTCGCTCCGATCTCTCCTGTACAGTGAGGCCTCATTATACCTCAGTATAAGGATCTAGTGACGCAGTGTAGACTGTTATTCAGCCTTGCTGTTTCCTCAGATTGTCAGCTCTTGTGATCAGGCCCCGGCTCCTCGCTCCGGTCTCTCCTGTACAGCGAGGCCTCATTATACTCCTGTATAAGGATCTAGTGACGCAGTGTAGACTGTTATTCAGCATTGCTGTTTCCTCAGATTGTCAGCTCTTGTGATCAGGCCCCTGCTCCTCGCTCCAGTCTCTCTTGTACAGTGAGGCCTCATTATACCCCTGTATAAGGATCTAGTGACGCAGTGTAGACTGTTATTCAGCATTGCTGTTTCCTCAGATTGTCAGCTCTTGTGATCAGGCCCGGCTCCTCGCTCCAGTCTCTCCTGTGCAGTGAGGCCTCATTATACCCCTGTATAGTGACGCAGTGTAGACTGTTATTCAGCATGGCTGTCTCCTCAGATTGTCAGCTCTTGTAATCAGACCCCTGCTCCTCGCTCCGGTCTCTCCTGTACAGTGAGGCCTCATTATACACCTGTATAAGGATCTAGTGACGCAGTGTAGACTGTTATTCAGCATTGCTGTTTCCTCAGATTGTCAGCTCTTGTGATCAGGCTCCTGCTCCTCGCTCCAGTCTCTCCTGTACAGTGAGGCCTCATTATACCCCTGTATAAGGATCTAGTGACGCAGTGTAGACTGTTATTCAGCATTGCTGTTTCCTCAGATTGTCAGCTCTTGTGATCAGGCTTCTGCTCCTCGCTCCGGTCTCTCCTGTACAGCGAGGCCTCATTATACTCCTGTATAAGGATCTAGTGACGCAGTGTAGACTGTTATTCAGCATTGCTGTTTCCTCAGATTGTCAGCTCTTGTGATCAGTCCCCTGCTCCTCGCTCCGGTCTCTCCTGTACAGTGAGACCTCATTATACTCCTGTATAAGGATCTAGTAACGCAGTGTAGACTGTTATTCAGCATTGCTGTTTCCTCAGATTGTCAGCTCTTGTGATCAGGCCCCGGCTCCTCGCTCCGGTCTCTCCTGTACAGTGAGGCCTCATTATACCTCTGTATAAGGATCTAGTGACGCAGTGTAGACTGTTATTCAGCATTGCTGTTTCCTCAGATTGTCAGCTCTTGTGATCAGGCCCCGGCTCCTCGCTCCGGTCTCTCCTGTACAGCGAGGCCTCATTATACTCCTGTATAAGGATCTAGTGACACAGTGTAGACTTTTATTCAGCATTGCTGTTTCCTCAGATTGTCAGCTCTTGTGATCAGGCCCCTGCTCCTCGCTCCAGTCTCTCCTGTACAGTGAGACCTCATTATACTCCTGTATAAGGATCTAGTAACGCAGTGTAGACTGTTATTCAGCATTGCTGTTTCCTCAGATTGTCAGCTCTTGTGATCAGGCCCCGGCTCCTCGCTCCGGTCTCTCCTGTACAGTGAGGCCTCATTATACCTCTGTATAAGGATCTAGTGACGCAGTGTAGACTGTTATTCAGCCTTGCTGTTTCCTCAGATTGTCAGCTCTTGTGATCAGGCCCCGGCTCCTCGCTCCGGTCTCTCCTGTACAGCGAGGCCTCATTATACTCCTGTATAAGGATCTAGTGACGCAGTGTAGACTGTTATTCAGCATTGCTGTTTCCTCAGATTGTCAGCTCTTGTGATCAGTCCCCTGCTCCTCGCTCCGGTCTCTCCTGTACAGTGAGACCTCATTATACTCCTGTATAAGGATCTAGTGACACAGTGTAGACTATTATTCAGCATTGCTGTTTCCTCAGATTGTCAGCTCTTGTGATCAGGCCCCTGCTCCTCTCTCCGGTCTCTCCTGTACAGTGAGACCTCATTATACCCCTGTATAAGGAACTAGTGACACAGTGTAGACTGTTATTCAGCATTGCTGTTTCCTCAGATTGTGAGCTCTTGTGATCACGCCCCGGCTCCTCAGTTGTAGCCTTACCATGTATGGTGGCATGTTTTGTTCATGTGCTTTGTGAATTAGTAAGTGCTGTGATATGTGTTGGTGCACATGATGCATCCTGATCCTGATGCAAACACAGGTCCATGCATCCCTATGTTAAGTATAGGGATGTAATCTGGATCAGGATGCATCAGGATTACTACGCATCACAACGCACCGTACCACAGGACTAGTGTGAACGCAGACCACTCGTGCAGCCCCTAACCAGGTGCCCCCATGTTATATACATGCTCCCAATACATTTTATTATCATTACCTTCTATTGAGGTGGGAAAGTTCACTGTATGACAGAGCAGCATGCGGACATAGTCTATATTATGTCTGCATACTGGTCCCATACAGTGTTATCACCTTCCCATACAGCACATCCCTCGCTTCCGAGCATGCTCAGTGCCGCAAAACGGATCCCTGTACACGGATCCGTTCTCCATTTTAATTTCAGACGTGTAGCCACGGATCCGTGCGTCTTCCTGTGCCTGCGTGTTTTTCAGATGACACAAAACTGCAACAAGTTACGTTTTTGTGCATCTGATAAAATATGCAGACATGCGGATCTGTGGGAAAACGGTGACATCTGGATGCACGCGCAAGTCCCATCCGTCACCACTGAAAGTCAATGGAGACGAAAACGGATCCGTGTGCAGCCATTTTAACATGGATTCCAAAATACGCAAGTGGGAAACCAACTTACCTCTATATAATGATTGGGGCTGGACCTGAAATCTCCACAGGTTTTGCCTAAAATCACTTTATATTTCTTACCCTACCCTTAGGGATCTTACTCACTTGCGAGAGACTCGCGTGATTCTTGTGCGAGTCTCTCGCATGGAAACCTGGCCCTGCCGCCGGCACTGGGACTGGAGCGTGCGGCTGCATAGAAATACATGTATCCGCACGCTCCGGTCCCGAGTGCCGGCGGCAGTGCCAGGTTTTCATGCGAGAGACACGCACAAGAATCGTCCGAGTCTCTCGTTAGTGAGTATGAGCCCTTAGCAGCAACAACTGCCGTCGTCTATCCTCCTCCCTGTAGTGTTGTCCTGAATCCTCCTGGCCCTGCATTCAACGGGATCCGTTACATAGCGGCACTAACGCACCCTTTGGCCGCAATGATACTAACGCATCCAAAATCGGCATGATGCGTTACTTCATGACGTACCCTTGAATGCAGTCTGCAGCATTTGGGGGTGCGTCATGAAGTAACACATCATGCTGATTTTGGCATGCGTTTGGATGCGTTAGTAGCATTGCGGCCAATGGGTGCGTTAGTGCCGCTATGTAACGGATCCCGTTGAACGCAGGGCCATTAACGCAATGTGAACCTGGCCTAATACTATGAGAAGATGATATACCAAACAATGTGCTGAGTCTCTCCTCCTACACATACCATATACTGTATGTCCATGCCATGGATGAGGGGCCAGGAAAGTAGATCTTTATTTGGGACTAAAGGTAACGCACAGGTCATTGCAGATGATGATGATGATGACAATGTGCTGAGTCCCTCCATGCCAGATATAACATAGTAACATAGTAACATAGATAGTAAGGCCGAAAAAAGACAATAGTCCATCCAGTTCGGCCTATAAAATTCTGTCAGAATAAATCCCCAGATCTACGTCCTTCTAAAGAACCTAACAATAACTGTAAGATACAATATTGTTACGCTCCAGGAAGACATCCAGGCCTCTCTTGAACCCTTCTACTGAGTTCACCATCACCGCCTCCTCAGGCAGGGAATTCATGATTCTCACTGCCCTAACAGTAAAGAATCCTCTTCTATGTTGGTGGAAAAACCTTTTCTCCTCCAGACGCAGAGAATGCCCCCTTGTGACCGTCACTTTCCTTGGTATAAACAGATCCTAGGAGAGATATTTGTATTGTCCCCTTATATACTTATACATGGTTATTAGATCGCCCCTCAGTCTTTTTTCTAGACTAAATAATCCTAATTTTGCTAATCTCTCTGGGTATTGTAGTTCCCCCATTCCCTTTATTAATTTTGTTGCGCTCCTTTGTACCCACTCTAGTTCCATTATATCCTTTCTGAGCACCGGTGCCCAAAACTGTACACAGTACTCCATGTGCGGTCTAACCAGGGATTTGTACAGAGGCAGTATAATGCTCTCATCATGTGTATCCAGACCTCTTTTAATGCACCCCATGATCCTGTTTGCCTTGGCAGCCGCTGCCTGGCACTGGCTGCTCCAGGTAAGTTTATCATTAACAAGGATCCCTAAGTCCTTCTCCATGTCAGATTTACCCAGTGGTTTACCGTTCAGTGTGTAATGGTGATATTGATTCCATCTTCCCATGTGTATAACCTTACATTTATCATCATTGTTAAACTGCATCTGCCACCTTTCGGCCCAAGTTCCCATCTTATCCAGATCCATCTGTAGCAGAATACTATCTTCTCTTGTATTGACTTCTTTACATAGTTTTGTATCATCTGCAAATATCGATATTTTACTGTGTAAACCTTCTACCAGATCATTAATAAATATGTTGAAGAGAATAGGTCCCAACACCGACCCCTGCGGTACCCCACTGGTCACAGCGACCCAGTTAGAGAATATACCATTTATAACCACCCTCTGCTTTCTATCACTAAGCATGTTACTTACCCATTTACACACATTTTCCCCCAGACCCAGCATTCTCATTTTGTGTACCAACCTTTTATGTGGCACGGTATCAAACGCTTTGGAAAAATCAAGATATACCACATCCAATGACTCACCTTGGTCCAGTCTATAGCTTACCTCTTCATAAAAACTGATTAGATTGGTTTGACAGGAGCGATTCCTCATAAACCCATGCTGATATGGCGTTAAACAGTTATTCTCATTGAGATAATCCAGAATAACATCCCTCAGAAACCCTTCAAATATTTTACCAACAATAGAGGTTAGACTTACTGGCCTATAATTTCCAGGTTCACTTTTAGAGCCCTTTTTGAATATTGGTACCACATTTGCTATGCGCCAGTCCTGTGGAACAGACCCCGTCGCTATAGAGTCTCTAAATATAAGAAATAATGGTTTATCTTTTACATTACTTAGTTCTCTTAGTACTCGTGGATGTATGCCATCCGGACCCGGAGATTTATCTATTTTAATCTTATTTAGCCGGTTTTGCACCTCTTCTTGGGTTAGATTGGTGACCCTTAATATAGGTTTTTCTTTGTCTCTCGGCATTTCGCCTAGCATTTCATTTTCCACCGTGAATACCGTGGAGAAGAAGGTGTTTAATATATTAGCTTTTTCCTCATCATCTACAACCATTCTTTCCTCACAATGTTTTAATAAGCCTACACTTTCAATTTTGATTCTTTTACTATTGATATAGTTGAAGAACAGCTTGGGATTAGTTTTACTCTCCTTAGCAATGTGCTTCTCTGTTTCCTTTTTGGTAGCTTTAATTATTTTTTTAGATAAAGAATTTTTCTCCTTATAGTTTTTTAGAGCTTCAATGGTGCCATCCTGCTTTAGTAGTTTAAATGCTTTCTTTTTACTGTTAATTGTCCCTCTTACTTTTCTGTTTAGCCACATTGGGTTTTTCCTATTTCTTGTCCTTTTATTCCCACAAGGTATAAACCGCTTACAGTGCCTATTAAGGATGTTCTTAAACATTTCCCATTTATTTTCGGTATTCTTATTTCTGAGGACATTGTCCCAGTCAACCAGATTAAGGGCATCTCTGAGCTGGTCAAACTTTGCCTTCCTAAAGTTGTGTTTTTGTGACTCCCTGACATGTCCCCCTAGTGAAAGACAAGTGAAACTGTACAATATTGTGGTCGCTATTTCCTAGATGCCCAACAACCTGCAGATTTGTTATTCTGTCGGGTCTGTTAGATAGTATTAGGTCTAAAAGTGCTGCTCCTCTGGTTGGATTGCACCAATTGTGAAAGATACAGTTGTGGCCAAAAGTATTGACACCCCTGCAATTCTGTCAGACAATACTCAGTTTCTTCCTGAAAATGATTGCAAACACAAATTCTTTGGAATTATTATCTTCATTTAATTTGTTTTAAATGAAAAAACACAAAAGAGAATGAAGCAAAAATCAAAACATTGATCATTTCACACAAAACGCCAAAAATGGGCCAGACAAAAATATTGGCACCCTCAGCCTAATACTTGGTTGCACAATCTTTAGCCAAAATAACTGTGACCAACCGCTTCCGGTAACCATCAATGAGTTTCTTACAATGCTCTACTGGAATTTTAGACCATTCTTCTTTGGCAAACTGCTCCAGGTCCCTGATATTTGAAGGGTGCCTTCTCCAAACTGCCATTTTTAGATCTCTCCACAGGTGTTCTATGGGATTCAGGTCTGGACTCATTGCTGGCCACCTTAGGGTACCGTTACACCTAGCGACTCACCAGTGATCCCGACCAGCGATATGACGCGGTCAGGATCGCTGGTGAATCGCTGGGTGGTCGCTAGTGAGCTGCCACTCAGGCAGATCTCACCAGCGACATCGCTGGGGACGGGGATCGCTACTTACCTGTCACACCAGGCGATCCTGAGTCCTCCCGCCCGGCTCCACGCGTCGCTCGTCGTCACAGCAGGAAGCGCCGCAGGAAGCTGACAACGAGAAATGATCCAGGAGCTTCTCGCGCGATCAGCGATAACCAGCGGGGGAGCCGGTCGGAGGTAAGTATCACATGCAGCGATATCGCTAGTAATATCGCTGTAACGTCACAAAATAGGTGACTTTACAGCGATATTGCTAGCGATATCGCAGTGTGTAACGGAAGTCTCCAGTGCTTTCTCTCAAACCATTTTCTAGTGCTTTTTGAAGTGTGTTTTGGGTCATTGTCCTGCTGGAAGACCCATGACCTCTGAGGAAGACCCAGCTTTCTCACACTGGGCCCTACATTATGCTGCAAAATTTGTTGGTAGTCTTCAGACTTCATAATGCCATGCACATGGTCAAGCAGTCCAGTGCCAGAGGCAGAAAAGCAACCCCAAAACATCAGGGAACCTCCGCCATGTTTGACTGTAGGGACCGTGTTCTTTTCCTTGAATTCCTCTTTTTTTCTCCTGTAAACTCTATGTTGATGCCTTTGCCCAAAAAGCTCTACTTTTGTCTCATCTGACCAGAGAACATTCTTCCAAAACGTTTTAGGCTTTTTCAGGTAAGTTTTGGCAAACTCCAGCCTGGCTTTTTATGTCTCGGGGTAAGAAGTGGGGTCTTCCTGGGTCTCCTACCATACAGTCCCTTTTCATTCAGACGCCGATGGATAGTACAGGTTGACACTGTTGTAGCCTCGGACTGCAGGGCAGCTTGAACTTGTTTGGATGTTAGTTGAGGTTCTTTATTCAACATCCGCACAATCTTGCATTGAAATCTGTCAATTTTTCTTTTCCGTCCACCATCTAGGGAGGTTAGCCACAGTGCCATGGGCTTTAAACTTCTTGATGACACTGCGCACGGTAGACACAGGAACATTCAGGCTTCCTCACAATTTGGTTTCTCAAGTCCTCAGACAGTTCTTTGGTCTTCTTTCTTTTCTCCATTCTCAATGTGGTACACACAAGGACACAGAACAGAGATTGAGTCAACTTTAATCCATGTCAACTGGCTGCAAGTGTGATTTAGTTATTGCCAACACCTGTTAGGTGCCACAGGTAAGTTACAGGTGCTGTTAATTACACAAATTAGAGAAGCATCACATGATTTTTCGAACAGTGCCAATACTTTTGTCCACCCTCTTTTTTATGTTTGGTGTGGAATTATATCCAATTTTGCTTTAGGACAATTCTTTTTGTTTTTTTTCATTTAAGACAAATTAAATGAAGATAATAATACCAAAGAATTTGTGTTTGCAAACAGTTTCAGGAAGAAACTGAGTATTATCTGACAGAATTGCAGGGGTGTCAATACTTTTGGCCAGCACTGTAATTATTCTTGGCTATTAGCAGAAACCTGTTGCCTTTATGGGTTTCGCAGGTCTCTGTTTCCCAGTTAATATCCGGGTAGTTAAAGTCCCCCATAACAAGGACCTCATTATGGGTTGCAGCTTCATTTATCTGCCTTAGTAGTAAACTTTACATGATTTCTGTTATATTTGGGGGTTTGTAACAGACCCCAAAGAGAATTTTGTTACTATTTTTCCCTCCATGTATTTCGACCCATATGGACTTGACATCCTCATTCCCTTCGCTAATATCTTCCCTTAAAGTGGACTTTAGACAAGACTTTACATAAAGACAAACCTCTCCTCCACTCCGATTTTTACGATCCTTTCTAAACAGACTGTAACCCTGTAAGTTAACTGCCCAGTCATAGCTTTCATCTAACCATGTCTCGGTTATTCCCACTATGTCATAGTTACCTGTAGATATTTCTGCTTCTAGTTCTTCCATCTTGTTTGTCAGGCTTCTGGCGTTTGCGAGCATGCATTTTAGAGAATTTTGCTTTGTTCCAATCTCCTCCCTGTTGATTGTTTTAGAAATTTTCTTACCTCCCTTCTAAGTATGTTGTCTTGGATCTTCTTTGCCACACCTAACATCATTCATCAATATAATATCTGGTTTAATGTTCGTGTCTAACGTTTTTCTTCCCATCCCCTCTTCTTCTAGTTTAACGCTCTCCTGATGAGTGTAGCAAGTCTTCTGGCGAATGTGTGTTTCCCAGGTTTGTTGAGGTGTAGTCCGTCTCTGGCGAGGAGTCCAGTTGTTCGCATCAAGGATCCTGTTCCATCTCCTGGTGCCATGCCCATCTACTGGAAGGATAGAAGAAAAAACTATCTGTGCATCCAGTTCCTTTACTTTCTTCCCCAACTCTTCAAAGTCCTTGCAGATTGTCGATAGGTCCTTCCTTGCCGTATCATTGGTGCCAACATGTATCAGAAGAAATGGGTGGACGTCCTTGGAACTGATGAGCTTTGGTATCCTATCGGTCACATCCTTGATCTTCGCACCTGGGAGGCAGCATACTTCTCTTGCGGTTATATCCGGTCTGCAGATGGCTGCTTCTGTGCCTCTCAGTAGTGAGTCTCCCACCACTGCCACTCTTCTTCGCTGTACTTTTTGTTGTCACTTCTGGGTGTTGCTGTGTGCCCTTTTCTTCTTTGCTTGCTGGTTGTGCCTCATCCTAATAATAAATAATAATCTTTATTTTTATATAGCGCTAACATATTCTGCAGCGCTTTACAGTTTGCACACATTATCATCACCGTCCCCGATAGGGCTCACAATCTAAATTCCCTATCAGTATGTCTTTGGAATGTGGGAGGAAACCGGAGTACGAAACCCACGCAAACACGGGGAGAACATACAAACTCCTTGCAGATGTTGTCCTTGGTGGGATTCGAACCCAGGACTAACCACTGAGCCACCATGCTGCTCATCCTTAGGTGTACCATCATCATCCTCCGCAAGGCCTTGGTATCGGTTAGTCAGTTGTGTGGTTAATGATGTCTCTATGGTCTTCTTGCTTCTTTTGGTCACATGCTTCCACTCGTCTGCTTTTGGAGGTTCTCTGACACTTTCTTCACCTTCTGTGACCAGTAGAGATGCTTCTGTTCTATCTAGGAAGTCTTCATTTTCTTTGATGAGTTTCAAAGTTGCAATTCTTTTTTCCAGACCACGCACCTTTTCTTCTATATATGCCATGGAGGAACTGGCAGTGTATATTTGGGACTGAAGGGTTAACTCCCCTGCACTTATTCACAGTCCTCTCCTGACTGCTTCTCCCCCCAGATGAGTCACAGTCAGGCTTCACTAAGCTGGGTCTGATAAGCTGCTGCCAGGTGCCAGAAAAAAAACAAAAAAAAACGGCTCGTTCACCCTGCAGAGCCAACTCATTTCGTTCACAGCAGGGAGCCGGCTCTTTGTATAGGATCATTCACTAACGAACATCACTAGTTAGGACAGTCTTCCCTAGGGGAAGAAGGGGAAAGACGTGCATAGGCAGCCTTCCGGTAGGGGAAGGTGGGAAGAGATATGATTGTGCAGCAGACCCCTGGTCTGAGGGGCTACTGGAACAGACTGAAGGACTGAAGTAAGCTCCCTGAAGGGGAAAGGGATTTCCCAGAGGCACGGGTGGAGAGTGTGCTCCCCGTGGGGCTTGTTCCACGCTGACGGACGTCAGGTGGGGGAAAATCCAGGCCACAGAAGGGTCTCGGCTCCTAGTCTAGTGGAGTGGACAACAGGACTTAACTAGCAAGCCGATAACTGTGGCAACTTTAGGGGCCACAGCCAACTACCACAGTTATCTTCTCCGGAAAGGCAGCCAGATGGGATGAGGTGATGGAAGGAAAGTGGAAATTAGCACTGTGGAGATGGCCAGGGAAGGCACATACTGACAGGGAGTACTGGAAAGGCGTCCTCTATCTGTCTGGGAGTTGGCTGATCCCTCACCTGGAGGACATGGCACTAAGCGGGCATCTGTGTTGCACCAGAATTGTGAGTAAAGCTTTGGAACTGCACTCCACTGTGCCCTTTGAATTCTTGCCTCAACACTCACTCAGCTCTGCTGCATCTACCATCAGCAAGCATTGCATCCTTTACCAACCACAATTGCTCTGGGTCAACAGCTCTGCCTGTGGATAGCTATTCCAACACTGCTGCAACACACCATCAGTCCCAGAGGATCTGCACTGCAGCGATGGTCCCTTCTGATCAGATACCACAGGTGGCGTCACAAACACTTTATACAAAAACTCTTTATTTTTCACTCCCCTGTAAATACTCCCCTTTTATTGGATGGCCAGGGCCACGGACCGGGTCACCGCTGCTGTGACACTGCCCCTTTAAGAAGCGTCCCGATACCGAGTACCCCTTTGCCCTGGCAGGGCGCTCCATAAGTGGAGTCCTGCACAGATACAACCCATGTACACCGTGCCCCCCTGGCTACTATTCCTCCAGACTGCGGACCCCAGAGGAGTGAACAGTCTGGTTGGATTTGATTTCTCAGATAAGGATCGGTCACTGTTGTCCCTTAGGGTCCCGTTACACTAAACGACGCACCAGAGATCCCGACAATGATACGACCTGGTCAGGATTGCTGGTGCATCACTACATGATCGCTGTTCCTCACCAGCGGTCAGGACCAGCGAGGACGCTGGTATCCACGGTAAATAGCGGGTAACTAAGCGCGCGCGTCGCTTAGTTACCTGCTGTTTATCATGGATACCAGCGTGCTCGCGCACGGGCACTTAGTTACCCGCTGTTTACCCTGGATACCAGCTCCCAGCGTCTGCTTACAGCACTGGGAGTTCGCTGATCGTTGGTCTCCCGCTGCCACACGCAGCGATGCATGCTGGCCAGTGGGAGACCAACGATCATAAAATGTCCCATGAGATTCCTGCACGATCAGCGAAACCCGGCAGGGGGTCCGGTCGCTGATGCGTGCCACACACAGTGAGATCGCTGATGCGTCACAAAATCGGTGACGCATCAGCGATCTCGCTTAGTGTGAAGTACCCCTTATTTATAGGAAATAGGATATCATCTAAGCATCCACTGGAGCTTAGAGGGGTGCTGCAAGCCGGCAGCAGAAGAGGATCACCCCTCATCTCACTGTGGAGCAGATGTCACCCCGCCAGGTTACTGAGATGTCATCTGTCTGATGACTGCAGTGCGGAGACTATCCAGGACCGAGAGGGGTCCACCTTCCTTGCAGGGAGCTTTTCTATTCTGCCAGGCAGTCATTTATTATTCACTGACATCACTCCCTTTATTATAATATTAGTGACAACCACAATTCGAAAGTTTTGTAAGGTTGTCAAAGCTCCAGCCCAAGGCCGTACTGGCCATCTGGCAATTCTGGCAAATGCCAGAAGGGCCTATCTGGTCATGGGCTGCCTTGCCTGCTAACATAATCAGTATTCTCAAGACACCTATTCTGTTAAGAGTTGTGACAGAGCACAAAGTCTCTGACTCCGTCATTTGCCCCAGCAGGCCATAGGTGTCATTAGCAATATGGTCTTTTAGCAAATATTGCTATCCTCCATCAATGGTAATATTAGTAATATACCCCATCTGGTGTTTGGGGACAGGGACAGCATGGGCCTGTGTGATTTCAAATGCCAGGGCTGAATTTCAGTCCCTGTCCGTACCTGCAGTCCAGCCCCATCACTGACATCAGTACAAGGAAGACATATGAATGGTGCAAGCTGTGCGGCCTCAGACTGAGGCGGCCCCTGTGCAAGTTCAATATAGGGGTCCTCTGCAGCCTAATAGCTTCTCATAATACACAATCCCACCTGCTTTAGAGGTAGATGTAGCCCTCTGATGTTCTGGACCCCATGTGGCTGCACATGTTGCACCAATGTCATGTCCCTAATAGTAGACCTGCCCCTGCAGAGCAGCTTCATGTGGGCCCCAGAGGTTCAGGCATCCAGTATCACCTCCAAAGCAAGAAGTAGCCTCTGTCACAGACATATAATGGGGCATGATGATGACACTTCTTACACAGGGGCCCTGTTCTGTGTCCACCGATGCCAAGGGACAATATACAGTATATGTCATCTGAAGGGCTCCTTCCTCCTCCTTCACCTCTGAAGGGCTCCTGCCTCCTCTACCTAACATGAGTTATTTTCTGATATCCCAGGTACACATCCAGAGATGAATTACTGCTCTTCCCCCCATTGGTTTGTAAAGAACAAGCTTCACCAGCGATCCCCCCTCGCAGCTGCAGCCCCCCTCCCACTGCTCCTGTGAAGCTCCATCCACTTCCCCCCCTCCCCTCAGCAGATAGTCAATTTTAATTCATCTGGCCAGTTAAGTGTGGGTTTTTTCCAGCCAAGATTTCCTTTGGCTATTCCAGGTCGAATTTAATAACACACAATAATCATAGAGACAGGAAAAATATATTTCCAGAATCGGTAGAATTAGGGCTACCCACGGCAGCGTTTTGCAGCTGGTACGCCCATCAGAATCCGGGAAAACAGTCTCTGCTCCCCAGTAACACGCATGCATGTCATATTTGGTCTCAAAATAATGGTCATGTCGCAGGGGAAAAATTAATGCCCCTGTCATCACCCTGTGAGCCCCCCAGCCAGAGATATGGAAAAATAGGAGTTTTTATAACTTTTCAAAAGGGGCATATGTCCTCTAACCCAGCCCACCAAGTGAAGTCAGCAAGAGAGGAGTCCCTTGGTTTTGGGTAAAAGCATAAAGCTAAGATGCTCAATTGTGGAGGTGTCAGATGACAGGAGAGCCAGCTAAGATGCTGTGCAGAAGAACAATTTTCCTTGGGAAGGCCCTCCTCCCCTTTATCAACCCGTCATATCTGTGGCTGAGATAGACACGTCACATCTGTGGCTGAGATAGAGTAAAGGGGGTTTTACACTAAGCAATATCGCTAGCAATATCGCTAAAACGTCACTGGTTTTGTGACGTTATAGCGATATTGCTAGCGATATCGCTATGTGTGATACTTACCAGCGACCGGCTCCCCCGCTGCTCATCGCTGATCGCGCGAGAATGTCCGGCTCCATTTCTCGTCGTCTGCTTCCTGCTGTGACGTCCAGCGACGCGTGGAGGCGGGCGGGAGGACGCAGGATCACTGTGTGTGAATGGTAAGTATCGTCCGCTGCGTCGCTGCTGCATCGCTGTGAGATCTTTCTGTATGAAAGCTCACTAGCGATCATTTAGCGATGCATCAGCGATCCTGACCGGGTCGGATCGCTGGTTGGATCGCTGGTGCATCGCTAAATGTAAAAGGGCCTTAAGTTTCTTATTTTAATCCTTTTTATTTGTAACTGTCTGTACGTAAAGTATTTTGTCTCCTTTTGTAATATCTTGTATTTTTATAAACACTGCCTTTATTTTCTGGAGTAAACTTATAAATTTACTAGTTTCGTTATTTTTACTCTATGTTCAAACCGACACGTACTCCCCGTCAAATCACGCTACCCTGTTGGTTGGTTCCTGACGCAATACAGTGGGGCAAAAAAGTATTTAGTCAGTCAGCAATAGTGCAAGTTCCACCACTTAAAAAGATGAGAGGCGTCTGTAATTTACATCATAGGTAGACCTCAACTATGGGAGACAAACTGAGAAAAAAAAATCCAGAAAATCACATTGTCTGTTTTTTTTTCATTTTATTTGCATATTATGGTGGAAAATAAGTATTTGGTCAGAAACAAGCAATCAAGATTTCTGGCTCTCACAGACCTGTAACTTCTTCTTTAAGAGTCTCCTCTTTCCTCCACTCATTACCTGTAGTAATGGCACCTGTTTAAACTTGTTATCAGTATAAAAAGACACCTGTGCACACCCTCAAACAGTCTGACTCCAAGCTCCACTATGGTGAAGACCAAAGAGCTGTCAAAGGACACCAGAAACAAAATTGTAGCCCTGCACCAGGCTGGGAAGACTGAATCTGCAATAGCCAACCAGCTTGGAGTGAAGAAATCAACTGTGGGAGCAATAATTAGAAAATGGAAGACATACAAGACCACTGATAATCTCCCTCGATCTGGTGCTCCACGCAAAATCCCACCCCGTGGGGTCAGAATGATCACAAGAACGGTGAGCAAAAATCCCAGAACCACGCGGGGGGACCTAGTGAATGAACTGCAGAGAGCTGGGACCAATGTAACAAGGCCTACCATAAGTAACACACTACGCCACCATGGACTCAGATCCTGCAGTGCCAGACGTGTCCCACTGCTTAAGCCTGTACATGTCCGGGCCCGTCTGAAGTTTGCTAGAGAGCATTTGGATGATCCAGAGGAGTTTTGGGAGAATGTCCTATGGTCTGATGAAACCAAACTGGAACTGTTTGGTAGAAACACAACTTGTCGTGTTTGGAGGAAAAAGAATACTGAGTTGCATCCATCAAACACCATACCTACTGTAAAGCATGGTGGTGGAAACATCATGCTTTGGGGCTGTTTCTCTGCAAAGGGGCCAGGACGACTGATCCGGGTACATGAATGAATGAATGGGGCCATGTATCGTGAGATTTTGAGTGCAAACCTCCTTCCATCAGCAAGGGCATTGAATATGAAACGTGGCTGGGTCTTTCAACATGACAATGATCCAAAGCACACCGCCAGGGCAACGAAGGAGTGGCTTCGTAAGAAGCATTTCAAGGTCCTGGAGTGGCCTAGCCAGTCTCCAGATCTCAACCCTATAGAAAACCTTTGGAGGGTGTTGAAAGTCCGTGTTGCCAAACGAAAAGCCAAAAACATCACTGCTCTAGAGGAGATCTGCATGGAGGAATGGGCCAACATACCAACAACAGTGTGTGGCAACCTTGTGAAGACTTACAGAAAACGTTTGACCTCTGTCATTGCCAACAAAGGATATATCACAAAGTATTGAGATGAAATTTTGTTTCTGACCAAATACTTATTTTCCACCATAATATGCAAATAAAATGAAAAAAAAACAGACAATGTGATTTTCTGGATTTTTTTTTCTCAGTTTGTCTCCCATAGTTGAGGTCTACCTATGATGTACATTACAGACGCCTCTCATCTTTTTAAGTGGTGGAACTTGCACTATTGCTGACTGACTAAATACTTTTTTGCCCCACTGTATATGCTATAGCATAAAACAAGGAACTGGTGGCAGCATAGCGTCCTAGTGGTAATGGAGAACCCTGGCAGTGATGGATCGGAGGTTTATGTGTGTATTTCTAGCCTAGGACTGGTGATATACATACCACCCTCACTGCAGAGTGCCCGATAGCCAGTACGTGACAAGGCAGCCTTTCCGGCGACCACTTATCCTAGGTGCAGTTCCCTGACTGACCTGAGGGTAAAGGGGGTGCCAGAGAGCTGAGCGACAGTCCAAGCCCAGCGAGAGGCCGAGTGGGAAGAGAGACAGTACCAGCTGGAGTTAGCCCGAATCCAGGAGCAGTGGTCTTCCCAGCCCAGCAGCGAGTCCAGCAATGCCCATTTCCTCAAACCCAATCCTGAGCATTTTCCTGTGATGGAGAAGGACGGGGACCTGGACATATTTCTGCGGGGATTTGAAAAAGCCCGCAGACAGTAACAGTTGCCTGAGAACCAGTGGGCCCGATATTTAACCCCATGGTTCAAAGGAAAAGCTCTGGAGGCGTTTGCTTCTCTCCCTCGAGACCAAGGTGGAGTCTATGAGGCCATCAAGCAGGCCCTGATAAAGAAGCACCAACTGACTACTGAGGTTTACCATAAAAAGTTCCAGAACCTGCAACCTGGCCCACACAACAGCTACAGTGATGTGGTGCATGGACTCAGAACCCATTTTGACCAGTGGGTCCAAGGACTGTCAGTGATCACCTTTGAGCAGCTGAAGGACCTGATGGTAAAAGATCAGTTTCTACATCTCTGTCCGGCTGAGATGCAACAGTTCATGATGGACGAAGAGCCAAAAGACGTGGACAAAGCAGTGCAGATCGCCAACACCTACGAGGCCAATCATAAACCGGAGGCGCGGAAGCTAGTCACCACCAGCTGGAAAGGGGGTAAGCCATCAACCAACCCCAGTACCCCTACCAGCCGACCCACCGGAGGCCTCGTCCCCTTTGCCAACGCCAGGCCTACATCCGATCCCCGCAAGTGTTATTTCTGCAGTTGGACTGGACATCTTAGCGCCACTTGTCCGGAGAAGCAGAAGAAGAGCCCCCCAACCAAGGCCTCAGGGCCTAATGCGGCAGTTCTTTTTGTGGGTGGGGCAATTGAGAAGGCCTCTGAAAATTTGCAGAAAGTCACCATGGGGCACAATGTCGCTATAGGTCTCAAGGACACCGGGGCTGAATGAGCCCTCATCTGACCAGAACTGGTGACCCCTGAAGAGATTATCCCGGGGAAAACCCTAACTGTCACCGGGATTGGGGGCGTCTGTTGTCCCTTGCCGATGGCCCAGGTTTTTATAGTTTGGGGTGCCGGGAACGGGGTGAAGGAAGTGGGGGTGTCCAAAAACTTACCCACACACGTTTTGTTGGGAACTGATTTGGGGAGGATGTTTGCATATTATGTCCCCGACACCCCGATCTGATACTGAGGGTAATATTACTGCTAATGATGTGAATTGGTATTCTTTACCTGATAATGATGATGTATATGGAGGTACAGGATTGCTCAGCCACGTCACGCTGCGGGGTGATGTAGCTGAGGACCCCTTAACAGGAGCAAGCATCGGTGCTAAGGGAAATGGTGAGAGGCACGGGAACCATGAAAAAGGTGATGCAACTGACCAGTGCCGCAAAGGAAGGTGTCCTGGCCGAAGGTAACTGCCCCATATATACCGCTTCTCCTGAGGTAATAGGGGAGGTTGGGGAGGTGGTACCCATAGCCGAGAAGGCTGATGGGACTGTGGTAATCCCCGGGGAGATGGCCTGTATATTCGATAGTCGCTGTCACCCACAGTCCGAATGCACAGAATGCAGGCAACGCCCTGCCTTCTGGACCCTCCTCAGTCAAAGGGATGACTGAACAAGAGACGGACCTAGAGCAGGTCCCAGAGGGTCCCCGTGAGGAAGGGACTTTAACGTCACTTCTGGCTGCCTCCAGCCAGGAGTTTCAGGCTTCTCTGCACTCTGATGCCAGCCTGAAGACCCTGAGAAACCTCGCCGAGAAGCCCACCTCCGAAACTGAAATGGAGAGGGTATTCTGAGAATCTGAGAACAAGGAAGGTTGTACCAGGAGACAATTCCCGGTTAAGCCCAACAGGAGTAGTTGAGGGAAAGACAGCTGGCCGTACTGTTATGAATGGGTCACCGAAGAGGATGGCAGGAACAGGCTAAGCCACCAGAAAACCAGAGAGGTTGGTAACTAAGCGGATTGTAGACCCCTGATCCTATCAACACAACTAGCAGTAGCCGTGGAGCGTTCCTACGATGCCCTAGATGCCTCGGCACAGCCGGAGAACTAACTAAGCCTAAAGCCAGAGAGGTGAAATCTAAACTGCCCCGGAGCAGATCCCCAAAGGAATAGACAGCCCCCAAACATATATTGTCGGTGAGACAAGATGAGACACAAACACAGGCAGAGAACAGACTGAGCAAACGGTGGGGCCCAAGCTGTCTAGACAGGACAGAACAGAAAAGATACTGTCTGCAATCATGCACAAAACCCTAAAAAAATCCAACACATCTGATATACAAAAAACCTGAGGCCACACGACCTCACACCCCCCCTAGATCAGTACTCTGGTATGAACTGGAAGCAAAGCAAAAGATACTAACATAACAGGGGACTGAACAAACTGACACAAGCTGTAACATATGAGCGGGGCCCAGCGCTGCCCCCAGCAGGGAGTACGCTAAACCCTAGCAACAAAGCAGAAAGCAAAAAAAAGGCACAATCAGATTAGATGCAAAGGATTAGCAAAAGAATCACTTAACTGAACCATGCAGATCAGGCAGGAGACAAAAGAACTCCAAATGCACAAGGAGGAAATCACCAGCAACTACCAAGGGAAGCCTGCTCAATTATATGCTCCCAGCCAGTAATCCCAGGTTCCCAATTATCATCATCAGGTGGCAAACTTCCATGAACCTGGCCAGCTCCACAACTCCCAGTAACCACCAGTGGGAGCAGAGGGAGCTCCGACTCAGAAGTCCAAGCAAGGGAATTCACAACATCATACCCTACCAATTTAGGGGTGAGTTGTTACAGATTGTCCATGATATTCCACTCGCTGGACACTTGTGGATCAGCAAAACTAAGGCCTGGCTGTCTCAACACTTCTATTGGCCCAAGATGAGAACAGATGTAACCAACTTCTGCCGCTCCTGTATCTCATGTCAAAGAGTGTGGAAGTCAGGGCCTGCTCCCAAGGCTTCCCTAATCTTTTTGCCAGTGATAGAGGAGCCTTTCCAGAGGATTGCTGTGGACATTGAGGGACCATTGGCTGTAAAGTGCTACATCCTTACTGTGATAGACTATGCTACCCGGTATCCGGAAGCAGTGGCTTTGTCCTCAACTAGGGCAGATAAGGTAGCGGATGCCCTGTTGGCCATCTTTCCCAAGTAAGATTTCCCAGGGAGATGCTTACCGACCAGGGGACTCAATTCATGTCTCGCCTAATGGCGGCTCTCTGTAAGAAAATGCAGGTGAAGCATCTGGTATCGAGCGCATATCACCCCCAAACCAATAGTTTGTGTGAGCGCTTCAATGGTACTCTCAAACAGAGGCTAAAATGCTGGTTGAGGCCCAGGCTACGTGCCTGGGAGCGGTATCTCCCGCATCTGCTATTTGCTTACCGAGAAGTTCCACAGGCCTCGACGTGGTTCTCCCCCTTTGAGCTCTTCCGTGACAAGATGCAGACCTGATGACAGGAGAGCCAACTAAGATGCAGTGCAGATGAACCATTTTCCTTGGGAAGGCCCTTCTCCCCTTTATCGACACGTCATGTCAGTGGCTGAGAGTGTAAGTTTTTTATTTTAATCCCTTTTATTTGTTACTGTCTGTACATGCCTCTTTTTATAATATCTTTTGTATTTTTGTAAACACTGTATCATGATCCAGACCGGGTTTTTCCTGTCTCTCCTTTTCCCGGTCTGGTCATTCAGGGGTTAACTTTTCTCTGCCTCGTTCTGGTGTCAGGTCGGATATTTCTCTGCGCTGCTTCCTGCAGGCAGTGTCAGGTTTTTAGTGTCAGTTATATTTCCTGCCTATGGCTTGTGTAACTGACTCTGGAGAACCCCTGGTTTGTCCTGCTACGCTTAGCTGACTTTGCTTGTGTCTGTGTGCTCCATCCCTGCCTGTCCCATCTCTATGTGTCCTTGTGTGTTTCGATTCCCCGGTACCTGACTCTGCTTTGGCTGACCTTTTTGGCGTTCCTCTGACACTGTGTTTGGTATTTCCCTTGGTACTGTGCTACGCTCTAGTATCGACCCGGCTTGTTTTACTATTGTGCTGCCACCTGGTGGTAGCCTCGCTGCAGTGCTGCTGGTCTGCTCTGTGCAGTATTTCAGTCTTTCCTCCACTCTGTTGCCATCTTGTGGCGTTTGCACTTACCTGCAGAGCTGCAGCGTGACACACTGCCTATATTATCTGCAGTAAATGTACTAGTTTCGTTCTTTTTGCCCTATGATCGAACTGACACGTACTCTGCACCAAATCACGCTACCCCGTGGGTTGGTTCCTGACCCGATAAAGGTTTTAGCATCAAACGAGGAACTCGTGGCAGCATAGCATCCTGGTGGTATTGGAGTGCTCCTGCTTCCTCCACCTATGAAGGACTAATTCCTCCTCACCTATGAAGGGCTCATTCCTCCTTCTCACCTATGAAGGGCTCATTCCTCCTCCTCCACCTATGAAAGGCTCCTGCCTCCCCCTCCTCCTCCACCTATGAAGGGCTTCTTCCGCCCCCTTTTCTCACTTATGAAGAGGGCTCCTTCTTCCTCCTCCACTTATGGACTGCTTGCTACAATGTATCACTAAGGCCTCTTTCACACATCAGTTTTTTGCCTTCAGGCGCGATCCGGCTTTTTTTTGTAAAACCGGATCCGGCAAAATGCAATGCCGGATCCAGTTTTTCCCCATTGACTTGCATTAGCGCCGGATCGTGCCGGATGGCATTGCGCTTCATCCGTTTTTTGCCGGATCCGGCAACTTGTCTCATTCCGGCGTCTGGAAAAAACGGCTACTGTAACGTTTTTTGTCTCCGGCGAAAAAGCCGGAAGCGCCGGATCCGGCGCTTCCAGCTTTTTGCTACAATGAAAGTCTATGGGCGCCGGAATGCGCCGGATCCAGAAAAAGACGGATCAAGCCACCGGATCCGGTTTTTTAAGTCTGCGCATGCTCAGATCCAATTGGCCAGCCTCCAGGAACAGATATAACCTGCTAGACGGATCCAGCAAAAAAACGGATCCGTTTCTACAGTTCTTCAAAATTTATGCCGGATCCGTTTTTTCTAAAAATAGCCGGATCCTGCCTGACGGCAAAAAACTGATGTGTGAAAGTAGCCTTACTGAGAGTAATTCCATTTTCTGACAGCATTCAGTGATCTTGAAATGTAGAGAAATAAAAGTTATAAAGCTAAGTACAGGAAACCTGAAACCTTGAATCGAAAAAGAGGAAGTCGGGAACATTTGCTTGTTCTGCAGATTTGCATTGATCCGTTCCCTCATTTAGGGCACTGGAAAATCTGAGCGACAACCTCGGAGAGAGCAGCAGTGGCACAGTGGTTGTCAGCAGGTGATGGCTAGCCCCCGATCTTTATTTCTGTCTCATATTTGATGTCTTGGCTGTCCTCCATGACTCTGCGGTCCAGGGGCGGAGGTTTCACAATGTAGATTTTGTGTGTGTTCGCATGTGCTGTGTGATGTAGCAGAGCTCAACAGCGCCGACTCCGGATCAGCAGGTCCCGCAGGTCCTGGATTGTACAGTGTGCGAGGAGGTCAGTGATTATTGATGTGCACAGTGCGAAGTTGTCACAATAAGGAACAGATGTGAGAAACTATTTCACTTTTGTGAAACTGGAGTTTAGGAGGAAACTGAGAGTTTCTGCTTTCACACAGGCACCGCAGACTCCGGAGACGGGTGAGTGCTGACCCCACGGGCAAATGTCCGAAACCAGAGAACCTACCAATGTTCACATGACAAACACTGATGTAGCAGACATGATAGTATTATTATCACTTCAATATTCAGTGTAGAAGATGTGCAGTCCTATGTAACATCAAAGATAACACAGTGTAGTAGATGTCACCTGCAGTCCTATGAAACACCACAGCTAACAGTGATAACTCTCTGAGTACAGATAATGTAGTAGATGTCACCTGCAGTCCTATGTAACACCACAGCTAACAGTGATAACTCTCTGAGTACAGATAATGTAGTAGATGTCACCTGCAGTCCTATGTAACACCACAGATAACACAGTGATCACTCTCTGAGTACAGATAATGTAGAGAATGTCACCTGCAGTCCTATGTAACACGACAGATAACACAGTGATGACTTTCTGAGTACAGATAATGTAGTAGACGTCACTTGCCGTCCTACAGTATGTAACACCACAGAAAACACAGTGATAATTTTCAGAGTACAGATCATGTGGTATATGTCACCTGCAGTCCTATGTAACACCACGGATAACACAGTGATAACTCTCTGAGTACAGATAATGAAGATGTCACCTGCAGTACTATGTTACACCACTGATAACTCCCTTAGTACAGATAATGTAGTAGATGTCATCTGCAGTCTTATGTAAGTCCACAGATAACTCGTTGAGTACAGATAATGTAGTAGATGTCACATGTAGTCCTATGTAACACCACAGATAACAGTAATAACTCTCTGACTACAGACAATGTAGTAGATGTCACCTGCAGTCCTATGTAACACAACAGATAACACAGTGATAATTCTCAGTACAGATAATGTGGTATACAGTGGGTACAGAAAGTATTTAGACCTCTTTAAATTTTTCACTCTTTGTTTCATTGCAGCCATTTGATAAATTGAAAAAAGTTAATTTTTTTCTCATTAATGTACACCCTGCACCCCATCTTGACTGAAAAACACAGAAATGTAGAAATTTTTGCAAATTTATTAAAAAAGAAAAACTGAAATATCACATGGTCATAAGTATTCAAACCCTTTGCTCGGTATTGAGTAGAGGCACCTTTTTGAGCTAGTACAGCCATGAGTCTTCTTGGAAATGATGCAATACGCTTTTCACACCTGGATTCGGGGATCCTCTGCCATTCTTCCTTGCAGATCCTCTCCAGTTCCGTCAGGTTGGATGGTGGACAGCCACTTTCAGGTCTCTCTAGAGATGCTCAATTAGGTTTAGGTCAGGGCTCTGGCTGGGCCAGTCAAGAATGGTCACAGAGTTGTTCTTAAGCCACTCCTTTGTTATTTTAGCTATGTGCTTAGGGTCATTGTCTTGTTGGTATGTAGAGTAGAGGGTCCCGGAAAAAGGGCCCGCCGTATGTCTGGGCCGGAACTAGGGGGTCTGTCACCCGGGTTCCCAGGGGGTATGATCCCGGGGGCCAGGACCGACAGTCGACCAGGAAACGTGGGGGTGGGTCAAAGATAGGGGGCGGGGCAACTATAAAACGAGCGGTGGAGACCAGCAGGGGACACTCGGCGGGGAGACAACGGAGACGAGAGACAGGAGGGAGGAGTCTAAGTGGCGTCCAGGAGCGAGAGTAAGTGAGCACTTTCGACACAGGAGAGACGGGGGCTCACCTGACCAGGGAAGCGGATGGTGCTGAGCAGCACGAGGAAGATATCCAGAGAGTCCAGCGGCCGCCACTGCCCCGCTCCATACCGTGGGTGCAGCCTGTACAGCGAAACCCGCTGCCGCCACTGTCCCGCTCCATACCGCGGCTGCAGCCTGTACAGCAAGACCCGCGGCCACCACTGCCCCGCTCCATACCGCGGCTGCGGCCTGTACAGCGAGATCCGTGGCTGACACTGCCCCGCTCCATACCGCGGCTGTGGCCTGTACAGCGATACCCGCAGCCGCCACTGCCCTGCTATATCGCGGCTGCAACCTGTACGCCGTGACCCGCGGCCTCTTCTGCCTTGCCTCCTGACGAGGCAACCCCAGCGGTAGGGGACCGGCCCGGGGCCTGTATTGCCCACCCAGCACCAGGGTGTAGGAACGCCCGAAGCCTTCGGCAACTCTTCTTTGGCTGGACCCGGCGGCTGAGGTGCCGACCAGACATCCATCTCCCGGACAACAACTCTGCAGGATGTCAGAGATCGATAAGTAACACTCCGTTTGTTCATATTTAGCCCAAGGACCTGTAGCCGGCCATACCGTGACCATATAGTCGCCACTTCTCGCCGTACCGTTTAGTATTGTGTTACTTGTGTATTTGTGTCTGGCTTCCCTGCGTGGAAAACTGTTGTTAGCTTTCTTCTTTATCCATATACTAGCTGAAGAGCCCGGCGCTGCCCAGGCATAGTAACTAGCTACGGTTAGTTATAACAAATTATAATGATTATATATATATACACAGTATATATATCCATCAAAAATTGAAAGCAGCACGCCTTGGAAAATTCAGTATGATGATGTTTATTCAGCCCATCAGGCTATGTGCCTATACAGTGTGACGTTTCGGTCCAGGAAGGGTGCGGACCTTTCTCAAGCAGTGCTTGTGTCATGATCCAGTGTTGGATCTGGCGGTATTAAAAGCACAAAGTGAACTTTTTTTACTTTGGTTGAGTTCAAAGGTGTTTTGACTGTCCCCGGTGGTGGTTAGCGGTATCGCACCTTAGGTTTAGGTTAGGTTGCACTTAATTAGGAATCAGGTGTGACTCCCTATAAAGGTGTGCTTAGGGGGTTCACTCACCGCTGGTGATATTTCTTTCTGAGTTGTTGGAGAGCCTGGTGGAAGGATGGAGCTGGATAGGAGTCCTGCGCAGTCAGCCAGAGAGAATGAGTGCCAGCTAATGGTGTCTGCAGGAAGGACTGGCATGGCTTGGTGGAGTCGCAGTTTATGGTGTCGGCGGGAAGTGCGGGCATGGCTTAGAGGAGTGGCGACTAGGAAGAGAGTTGCACTCAGCATGCTCTACTTGGTTGCTGAGAACTGGACTCGAGCATGCTTGGATTCTTGGCAGAGGCTGGACTCATCTTGGGACTCTGTGTACTGGACTGCTGCAAGTGGTGATGGACTCTGCTCCCAGGCTGCACGATGGTGATGGATCCAGTTATGTGATGGATCAGGGTGGAGGAGAAGATGCACACAGGTGGTGGGCTCTGTTGCTAGGAGCGCACGCAACAGAGCAAAGATAAGTGGTGTTTCCCCTGTATTGTCTCTTTCCTCATGTGTGTTATTAGTGCAGTGGTGGGATTAGTCTCCGCACCGACCCATTCCCTAGTGAGGGTTTAGGGTCAGGGCGAGCAAGGGCGTTAAGGTACGCGTGCGGCGACAGGTGCGGAGCCTGTTTAGGGAATGTGAGGAGTGTAGGGACACTGGCTCAGGGGAGTGCAGGAGGTCTCCATTTTCCCATTCCCTATCGCAGGGCCCACCATTGTTAAAGTTACCCAGGTTCCCCCCTTATTATTTAAATGCGCCTTACTGGAGGCGGTGTTTCCAGATATATGTATGCATGGCGTGTAATACCTAAATCCGCCAGGTGGAGGCGGCGTATCCACCTGCACGCTTTATTATTTAAATTCGCCCCACTGGAGGCGGTGTATCCAGGGTCACGTGTGTTATGGGTTCGCCTTGCGACATCATCTGCGTCCTGACACACGTGACCATGACAGCTTGAGACAGCTTGAGAAAGGTCCGCACCCTTCCTGGACCGAAACGTCGCACTGTATGGGCACATAAAAAGTATAACAAGCAAGCAAAGGTGTGCAACAGCATCATGTATACTACAAATATTGGATGCCAATAATGTTGGATAAACAAAGGATCAGTCGCTTAGAGCACATACCATAGGGGATGTGGAGACCACAAATTACGACCAAAGATCCAATAGCAAACACCATATATACTTAGGGAAAATACACAGAACGGGAAAATGGGGAACATATGCTTAAGAAAGCAAAGCGCTACAGTACAAGAGGACACGAGACCTAACCCTGACCAAATCTACATATATACTGTAGATATATACATAGATAAAGGTAAGTCCCATCTTCACTGATGGCCTATATAGCTTAAAACCCTTAGATATATAAGGAGACTAGATCCTCCTTGGCTGCCAGTATACATCCATACCCATTTACGGATATTTATAGTGTGAACAAAACACAAGTACCATTATTAAAGTAGATACTCAGGCAGTATAGTATTCAGTGAAACCAAGGCATAGTATCAACCCCTACATCTAGCACATAGAAGTGAACGGTGCCCACCACATAGAAGTGAACGGTGCCGGAGCGGAATTATTACCTCCAGGGAAGAAAAAGTAGATGGACGGGCGGTCAGCGCGTCACCCCGACGCGCATTTCGGAGAGGATCTCCTTCGTCAGGGGGCGTGTAATGTGTAAAACCGGTGAGTTTAAATACCGCCGGACGGGAAGTGCCCATGACGCGGACCGTAAGTGACGTGGGTGTAGTCATGGAGACCGGGAACGCAGGATGGACACGGCGTCATGCAGTGGGGAGGAGACCAAAAAGTTCAGACGCTCCTCCGCCGCATAGAGACACCGAGGCCAGCCCACGAACCGGGACATGACTCACACGCGTGCAGGGTCAGCGCCACGTCAGATCCGCCGTCACAGAACCATGGAGGAGATTGTCCAGGAGCATAATGAGACTATCCATATCATTGAACAAAATTGCCTATACCAGATAATCCCTGTATAGCATTAAATAAGAGGACATGTCTACATCATATTAGAGCCACATAATATACAGATATAAATATACAAAGACATACTGTCATATTGAGAACGCATTTATAAATGGGGCAATAATAGATGTTACCATCCAAAACTCTCATGCACAGGAAAAATCTGTCAGACGAAAACATGGACATATATATATATATATATATATGTATGTATATATATATATATATATATATATCTCATTATGCAAAACATGGCAAGGCAAATGGGACATAGATATAACAAATAAAATAAAAATATACGCTATCCATATATATAAATCTGAAAATATTACATAATTTTAAATAAAGTAACATATACTAAATAATCAAAATTATGATAAAAATAATATAAAGTATAATGAAAATAACACCAAGTAAAATAAAATAAAATAAAAAACAACCAAAAATTAAATAAATTATGGAATTCTATAAACCAAAAAAACATAATACATATATATATCGCATAGTCTTGTCCATACGGAAGGGGAAAGGGAAGGAGAAAGGGGGAGGAAAAAGAGAGAAGGACCAATCTTCATCCATGGCAGAAGGGGAGATCCGTGATCTTCCGTGCTATTCCAGTCCGGATCATGAAAAAACAATCTAAGAAAAACTAAAACAGAAGATAATTAAAATCAATTAAAAACAAACACAAAATCAAAACTGCAGCGCAATGCATATCCATGCACTGCTCCAAAAACGGGCCATCACAAGAATGGAATATATGATAAATTTTCATTAAGTCCTAGGGGATGTATTTTATTTTACTTGGTGTAATTTTCATTATACTTTATATTATTTTTTTCATAATTTTGATTATTTAGTGTATGTTACTTAATTTTAAATAATGTAGTATTTTCATATTTATATATATGGATAGCGTATATACAGTGGGGCAAAAAAGTATTTAGTCAGTCAGCAATAGTGCAAGTTCCACCACTTAAAAAGATGAGAGGCGTCTGTAATTTACATCATAGGTAGACCTCAACTATGGGAGACAAACTGAGAAAAAAAAATCCAGAAAATCACATTGTCTGTTTTTTTTTCATTTTATTTGCATATTATGGTGGAAAATAAGTATTTGGTCAGAAACAAAATTTCATCTCAATACTTTGTGATATATCCTTTGTTGGCAATGACAGAGGTCAAACGTTTTCTGTAAGTCTTCACAAGGTTGCCACACACTGTTGTTGGTATGTTGGCCCATTCCTCCATGCAGATCTCCTCTAGAGCAGTGATGTTTTTGGCTTTTCGCTTGGCAACACGGACTTTCAACACCCTCCAAAGGTTTTCTATAGGGTTGAGATCTGGAGACTGGCTAGGCCACTCCAGGACCTTGAAATGCTTCTTACGAAGCCACTCCTTCGTTGCCCTGGCGGTGTGCTTTGGATCATTGTCATGTTGAAAGACCCAGCCACGTTTCATATTCAATGCCCTTGCTGATGGAAGGAGGTTTGCACTCAAAATCTCACGATACATGGCCCCATTCATTCTTTCATGTACCCGGATCAGTCGTCCTGGCCCCTTTGCAGAGAAACAGCCCCAAAGCATGATGTTTACACCACCATGCTTTACAGTAGGTATGGTGTTTGATGGATGCAACTCAGTATTCTTTTTCCTCCAAACACGACAAGTTGTGTTTCTACCAAACAGTTCCAGTTTGGTTTCATCAGACCATAGGACATTCTCCCAAAACTCCTCTGGATCATCCAAATGCTCTCTAGCAAACTTCAGACGGGCCCGGACATGTACAGGCTTAAGCAGTGGGACACGTCTGGCACTGCAGGATCTGAGTCCATGGTGGCGTAGTGTGTTACTTATGGTAGGCCTTGTTACATTGGTCCCAGCTCTCTGCAGTTCATTCACTAGGTCCCCCCGCGTGGTTCTGGGATTTTTGCTCACCGTTCTTGTGATCATTCTGACCCCACGGGGTGGGATTTTGCGTGGAGCACCAGATCGAGGGAGGTTATCAGTGGTCTTGTATGTCTTCCATTTTCTAATTATTGCTCCCACAGTTGATTTCTTCACTCCAAGCTGGTTGGCTATTGCAGATTCAGTCTTCCCAGCCTGGTGCAGGGCTACAATTTTGTTTCTGGTGTCCTTTGACAGCTCTTTGGTCTTCACCATAGTGGAGTTTGGAGTCAGACTGTTTGAGGGTGTGCACAGGTGTCTTTTTATACTGATAACAAGTTTAAACAGGTGCCATTACTACAGGTAATGAGTGGAGGAAAGAGGAGACTCTTAAAGAAGAAGTTACAGGTCTGTGAGAGCCAGAAATCTTGATTGCTTGTTTCTGACCAAATACTTATTTTCCACCATAATATGCAAATAAAATGAAAAAAAAACAGACAATGTGATTTTCTGGATTTTTTTTTCTCAGTTTGTCTCCCATAGTTGAGGTCTACCTATGATGTAAATTACAGACGCCTCTCATCTTTTTAAGTGGTGGAACTTGCACTATTGCTGACTGACTAAATACTTTTTTGCCCCACTGTATTTATTATATTTGTTATATCTATGTCCCATTTGCCTTGCCATGTTTTGCATAATGAGATACATATATATACATATATATGTCCATGTTTTCGTCTGACAGATTTTTCCTGTGCATAAGGGTTTTGGATGGTAACATCTATTATTGCCCCATATATAAATGCGTTCTCAATATGACACTATGTCTTTATATATTTATATCTGTATATTATGTGGCTCTAATATGATGTAGACATGTCCTCTTATTTAATGCTAAACAGGGATTATCTGGTAAAGGCAATTTTGTTCAATGATATGGATAGTCTCATTATGCTCCCGGACAATCTCATCCATGGCTCTGTGACGGCGAATCTGACGTGGCGCTGACCCTGCACGCGGGTGAGTCATGTCCCGGTGCGTGGGCTAGCCTCGGTGTCTCTATGCGGCGGAGGAGTGTCTGAACTTTTTGGTCCCCTCTCCACCGCATGACCCCGTGTCCATCCTGCGTTCCCGGTCTCCATGACCATACCTGCGTCACTTCCGTTCCGCATCATGGGCACTTCCGGTCCGGCGGTATTTAAACTCACCGGTTTTACATATTACACGCCCCCTGACGAAGGAGATCATCTCCGAAACGTGCGTCGGGGTGACGCGCTGACTGCCCGGCCATCTACTTTTTCTTCCCTCGAGGTAATAATTCCGCTCCGGCACCGTTCACTTCGATGTGGGTGGGCGGAGTATGTGCCAAATGTAGGGGTGGATACTATGCCTTGTTTCACTGAATACTATACTGCCTGAGTATCTACATTAATAATGGTACTTGTGTTTTGTTCACACTATAAATATCCATAAATGGGTATGCATGTATACTGGCAGCCAAGGAGGATCTAGTCTCCTTATATATCTAAGGGTTTTTAGGCTATATAGGCCTTCAGTGAAGATGGGACTTACCTTTATTTTTGTATATATCTATATATGTAGATTTGGTCAGGGTTAGGTCACGTGTCCTCTTGTACTGTAGCACTTTGCTTTCTTAAGCATATGTTCCCCATTTTCCCGTTCTGTGTATTTTCCCTAATAAAGTATATATGGTTTTTGCTATTGGATCTTTGGTCGTAATTTGTGGTCTCCACATCCCCTATTGTATGGGCACATAGCCTGATGGGCTGAATAAACGTCATCATACTGAATTTTCCAAGGCGTGCTGCTTTCAATTTTTGATGGATAGTTTGAAGGTTTGGTATATGCCTGGAAGCTGGAAGCGCGCACCCACTTTTTTCTTATTTTGTTTGTGCTGCTTTTTCATCTTTTCATTGTGTGTGTGTATATATATATATATATATATATATATATATATATATATAGCTGAGTGTACAGCCCCGCCCACTCCGCATAGCCACATTCACTATAATATTCCACATCATCCCGTCAGCCAGAGCCACCGGATTACTACTGCTAATATCCCACATCATCCCATCAGCCAGAGCCACCGGACTACTACCACTAATATCCCACATCATGCCGTCAGAGCCACCGGACTACTACCCCTAATATCCCACATCATCCCGTCAGAGCCACCGGACTACTACCCCTAATATCCCACATCATCCCTGTGGCGAGTGTCAGCTTAAGCTGAGTCGTTTTTCTTGAATGAGTGGACCCTCTGGGCCGTGGCACCCACCCACCTAGGGCGAGCTGACCTAGTGAGGAACCACCCCCTATACAGGGAGCATCAGGGGCAAGACTAAGGGGGTGAGCCACCACGGCAGCTGGACCAGACGGCCGGCTCAGGGAAACAAGACAAGGCGAGACAAGACATTAGCTCAAGGAAACTTCATTAAGGAACACTGCTGGGTACAACAGGTGCAAAACGTGAACACACAAAGTACATAAAACAAGATGCGTGCAAGGGCACGCCAAGGTCCAATTCATGAGGAACACTTCAGGGTATAACAGGTGAAAAACGTGAACACACAGAGTGTCAGGAACACCGCACTGAACTTGCTCACTGAGCCAGTGCGCGTGTCCTGAGTAAAGTGAACTGTGCTCAACGATACCTGTGGAGCGGGCAGCAGCCGAGTAGATGCGCATTTCAGGGCCGCAGGACCTGAAGCACGTGACTGCTAGGGGCGTGGCCTAAACTCCAGGAAGCTAGGAGCAGCAAGAGAACTCCTAGCAGGGTAACTGCGAGACAAAGTTACCAAGGGGCATAGACAAGGAGAATAGTCAGGACGTAGCCAATGAGTCACACACAGAGATAGCTGCAAGGTACAAGAGGGGCGAGCAGAGAGTAGTCAGATCACAGGCAACGAGTCATACACAGAGAGGGTAGCGCAGTACAGAATCAACAGGCAAACTCACAATGGGAAACAGAACCGGGTCAGAACCATATAAACAAGCTATAACAACAAACAGGCACAGGCACACAGGGGTCAGCACACTAGGCCAAAGGCAAAAGTATAACTGGCAGGGATTGAAGCCTCCCAGGGGTTTAAGAAGCTCTCCCAGAACCAGAAAGAGGCCACCATCATTAACCCCATGTGTGCAGGTCAAAACCTGCACAGAGCTCCAGACATAACCCCTGACGTGCAGCTCAAAAACCTGCACTGGGATCATGACAGTACCCCCCTCTCAACGGGGGGCCTCTGGACCCCCAGGCTTCCCCGGGTACTTGGCATGGAAAGTCCAAATGAGGCGATCTGCATGTACAGAGCGAGCAGGGACCCATGAGCGCTCCTCTGGTCCATATCCCTTCCAGTGGACCAGGTACTGCAAAGAGCGGCGCACCCGCCGAGAGTCCACAATATGTCCGACCTCAAACTCCAATTGACCCTCCACCAGCACTGGAGGAACAACAGACTCAGAGTCCTCTTTGACAGACCCTGCGGGTTTCAACAGAGATTTATGGAACACATTGGATATTTTTAAAGAGGCGGGGAGACGCAACCTATATGCCACTGGGTTGACTATCTCCATAATCTCATATGGACCAATGAACTTTGGTCCCAACTTAGCTGATGGTACCTTTAAGTTGATGTTACGTGTGGAGAGCCAGACCTTCTCTCTCACCTGAAACATGTCTCCCGAAGATCTCTTTTTGTCAGCAAAATATTTGTATCTCCCCTGGGCCCGAGAGATATTACGCCGGACTTCAGCCCAGAGGTTTTTTAACCGTTGAACGGACCCCTCTGCCCCTGGACAACCGGAATCCACCTGTGAAAACTCCCCAAAATGCGGATTAAACCCATAGTTAATCAGGAATGGCGACATGTTGGTGGACTGACTCACTCGATTGTTAAAAGCGAATTCCGCCAACGGTAACGCATCACACCAATCCTCCTGTCTGGCGGAGGTCAGACACCTGAGAATTTGTTCCACAGAATGATTGGTGCGTTCTGTCTGACCATTACTCTCCGGGTGATATGCCGACGCGAAGGAGAGTGAGATCCCCAATTTCATACAGAACGCCCTCCAAAATTTGGCCACAAACTGCACACCTCTGTCAGACACAACATTCAGGGGTACCCCATGCAATCGGACCACATGCTGCACAAACAACCTTGACAATGTTTCTGCTGAGGGTAATGCTGCCAAGGGAATGAAATGGGCCTGTTTAGAAATCCTATCCACCACCACCCAGATCACTGTATTACCCCTGGAAGGGGGAAGGCCGGTAATAAAATCCATGGAAAGGTGAGTCCATGGCCTATCAGGAACCGGTAAAGGTATGAGTTCCCCAGCCGGTCGGTTATGCGAGCTTTTGGAACGGGCACACATGCCACAAGCAGAAACAAAATCCTTGACATCGGACCTTAGTGAAGGCCACCAAAAACCCCTGGCTACTGCCTCTCTAGTGGCCGTGATACCTGGATGAGCACTCAGCCTAGACTCATGAAACTCCTGCAGAAGTCTAGGCCGCAACGAATCTGGAACAAACAGTTTATCCCCTGGCCTGTTTGCCGGAGCTAGGGCCTGAGCCCTTAGAATTTCTTGTTCCAACTCAGTTGAGACCCCCGCTACTACCACCCCTGGGGGAAGAATGGAGGACGGCGGCTCAGGGGGAGACACTGGATCAAAACTTCTGGACAAGGCATCCGCTTTAACATTTTTTGACCCCGGTCGAAAAGTAATGGAGAACTGAAATCGTGAAAAAAAAAGTGACCAACAGGCTTGTCTAGGAGTAAGCCTCTTAGCAGATTCAAGGTATGCCAAATTTTTGTGATCCATGACAATCGTGATAGGGTGAGCCGCCCCTTCCAAAAAGTGCCTCCATTCCTCAAACGCCAGCTTGACTGCAAGAAGTTCTCTATTGCCTACATCATAGTTTTTCTCAACTGAGGAGAACTTCTTGGAGAAGAAGGCACAGGGTTTGAGATTGGTAAGGGTGGCCGGACCCTGGGACAGCACAGCCCCCACCCCCACTGCAGAAGCGTCCACCTCCACAATGAATGGTTTGGACGGGTTTGGTTGTACCAACATCGGGACAGACATGAAACATTTCTTAATCGCTGATAAGGACTCCTTAGCGAGTACAGACCAATTTTTTACATCAGCGCTCTTCTGGGTAAGATCCGTGAGTGGTTTAACCAATTGTGAGAAACCTTTAATGAATCTTCGATAATACTTCGCAAATTCTAAGAAGCGCTGGAGCCCCTTGAGATCTCGAGGCTGAACCCAGTCAGCGATAGCCAGCACCTTCTTAGGACCCATACGAAACCCCTCACAGGACACAATCAACCCCAAAAAAGACAGTTCCTGTACAAAAAAAGAACATTATTCCAATTTAGCGAACAATTGGTTCTCCCTGAGTCTCTGGAGAACTGTCCTTAGATGTTGCAAGTGAGATTGACTGTCCGGGGAATACACCAAAATGTCATCCAAATAAATAATAACAAAACGGCCTATCAGGTCAGAAAACACAACATTGATGAAATTCTGGAAAATAGCGGGTGCATTAGTTAACCCAAACGGAATAACCAGGTTCTTAAAGAGTCCTTCTGATGTGAGGAATGCAGTTTTCCACTCGTCCCCTTCCCGAATCCTTATCAGATTGTAGGCCCCCGCAGATCTAACTTGGAGAATCATTGGGCCCCCACTAACTGGTTACATAAGTCTGGGATGAGGGGAAGCGGGTAAGTGTTCCTAACCGTTATCTTGTTAAGTTCTCGAAAGTCAAGGCACGGCCGCAAGCCACCATCTTTCTTCTTCACAAAGAAGAATCCTGCTGCCACAGGTGACACAGAAGGCCTGATATGCCCTTTACGGAGACTCTCAGCTATGTACTCCTTCATGGCTTGGCGCTCAGGCCCAGACAAATTGAACAATCGAGCCTTAGGTAACTTGGCTCTGGGTACTAAATCAATGGCACAATCGTAGGGTCTATGTGGTGGCAGTGCCTCAGCCTCACTTTCGGAAAAAACGTCTTTGAAATCCTTCAGGTACTCCGGAATACCTTCCAGACCAACAGACGACACAGACACGGATTTAACAGTGTTAACAAGATGTCCCAGGTCACCACATTTATCATTGCATCCCCATTGAGTGATTTCCCCTGTAACCCAATCAATGGTAGGATTATGGCGTTGAAGCCAAGGCATCCCCAGTACCAAGTCCTGCAGGCAAGTTATCTAGCACAAGACAACTTAGTTTTTCCGCATGAGTGGAACCCACTTTTAGAGAAAAAAGTTCAGACCTGCAACAGATACCGCCCTGGGTAAGAGGAGACGAGTCAATTGCCACAAGTTTAACAGGATCCTGAAGCCTGACTGTCCCTATCTTATTGAGAGTCATAACTTTGGTATCAATCAGATTCACAGCAGAACCACAGTCAACAAAAGCAGTAGTCTGAACAGGACCATAACCACGTTCCAGTTCCACCTGCAGCACCATTTTTGCACGTGAGGAAAATAGTACCTGAAGGTCTAGGTAGCCTCCTCGACTACTACCCAGACCTAGTCGTTTCCCGCCATCTTGGAGGATGACGGACAGGAGGGGCAGTCCTTCTTCCAGTGTCCGGATTCCCCCACAATAGAAGCACAGCTGCTTCTCCCGGCGGCGTCTTCTTTCTTTTTCCTCACAGGTGACAGCGCTCACCTCCATAGCCACAGGAAGAGTCCGGGTCTCATCTCCACTGAAGAATAATGGTGTTTCCCGTTGCATAACACCTCTAGCCCGCAGTCTGCGATCCATGCGAACCGCTTGGGTCATGACATCCTCCAGGGAGTCAGGCGGAGGATGGAGTGCCAAAGCATCCTTCAGACGTTCACACAGGCCTCTGTGGAACAGCCCCCGAAGGGCGGCATCACTCCAGGAAATCTCGGCTGCCCAAAGTCTGAATTCAGTACAGAACCATTCGGCCAAGTGCTCCCCCTGACAGACACTCATCACCTTGTCCTCAGCCAACCGCACTCTATCAGGCTCATCATAAATAAGCCCTAAGGCTTCAAAAAACGTATCTACAGACATTCTCTCAGGGGCAGAAGAGGAAAGCGAAAATGCCCAGGCTTGTGGGGACCCCCTAAGTAGGGACATAACTAGCCCCACCCTCTGTTTCTCATCCCCAGAGGAGCGGGGTCTCAAAGAGAAAAAGAGCTTACAGCCCTCCTTAAATGCCCTGAAATCATCTTTGTTACCAGAAAACGTATCTGGCAATTTAACCAGGGATTCGGGTGGGACCAAAATGACATCTTTATTCCCCACCTGCTGGAAGCCTGCGGAAAGTACTCCCTGAACTGAGTCCTCAACCCGCCGTTGAGACTGGGCCAGAGCTTGGTATTCCAAACTGAGCTTCTTCAGTGACTGAGTCAAGCATTTCACCTGCTCACATAAAGCACACATTGGGTCCATGCTGCAGAAGTGAGGAGAGAAAAAAAAAATTGCAGGCCAGTTATAATGTCAGGAACACCGCACTGAACTTGCTCACTGAGCCAGTGCGCGTGTCCTGAGTAAAGCGCACTGTGCTCAACGATACCTGTGGAGCGGGCAGCAGCCGAGTAGATGCAAACTTCAGAGCTGCAGGACCTGAAGCATGTGACTGCTAGGGGCATGGCCTAAACTCCAGGAAGCTAGGAGCAGCAAGAGAACTCCTAGCAGGGTAACTGCGAGACAAAGTTACCAAGGGGCATAGACAGGGAGAATAGTCAGGACGTAGCCAATGAGTCACACACAGAGATAGCTGCAAGGTACAAGAGGGGCGAGCAGAGAGTAGTCAGGTCACAGGCAATGAGTCATACACAGAGATAATAACGCAGTACAGAATCAACAGGCAAACTCACAACGGGAAACAGAACCGGGTCAGAACCATATAAACAAGCTATAACAACAAACAGGCACAGGCACACAGGGGTCAGCACACTAGGCCAAAGGCAAAAGTATAACTGGCAGGGATTGAAGCCTCCCAGGGGTTTAAGAAGCTCTCCCAGAACCAGAAAGAGGCCACCATCATTAACCTCATGTGTGCAGGTCAAAACCTGCACAGAGCTCCAGACATTAACCCCTGACGTGCAGCTCAAAAACCTGCACTGGGATCATGATACACAGTACATAGAGTAAGGTGCGTGCAAGGGCACGCCGAGGTCCAAGCATGGTACGTGCAGATGGTAGACAGAGGCACGAGGACATCGGACTCCGGATAGCAGGCAACGATCAACAGGGACATCAGGTTCTGTAGCTCTGAAGGTGATCGGCAGGTTCCGGACATCTGGTAAGCAAACCAGGGTTCCGTGCAATGAGACAAGACAAAGTTAGAAACAGGATGCGTGTTAAGGAACACGCCAGGGTCAGACTCACAGGACGGAGGCCTGCGCATGCCAAGGGGCACGCCAGGGACAGGTACAGGGATGGTGGCCTGCGCGTGCGAAGAGACACGCCAGGGAGAGATACAGGATGGAGGGCTGTGCGTGCAGAGGACACGCCAGGGACCAAGATAGGGTACATTGGCATCGGAATCCGGAGTGCTAGCATCGACCGACAGGATCCAGGAATCAGACTGCGGACATCAGCTCCGGACATCAGGCCGCAGTCATCTAGGTCCGGACCTCTGGCAGCGGTCGGCAGATTACGGAATTCGGCAGGCAAGACAGGGTTCAGAGCAGAGCAAAGTAAGCAAAAGGATTGTGCAAGAGTAGCACGAAAAGGCACAGTGCGAGAACCAGCGTGAGTGCAAGGGAGCACGGAAACCACGGCTGGGGCACCGGCAGGCGGTACCAACGGTGGCATATGCAGGCGGGCACGACTAGAGGTGGCAGTGCTGCGGCTCACACAGACAGTAACCACTATAGCACAGGACGGCGGGCATGGCTAAGGCACACAGGCAAGCACGACTACAGGCGGCACGGTTGAGGCACAACAGGCAGGCACCGGGCGACCAGGCACGTGCAAGAGGGCACGGAGCCACAAGGCAGGGCTAGGCAAAGGTACAGGACAGAGACGCATGCGAGACAGCACGGCAAAGCCTAGCATGAAAAGTGCAAGGGCGCACGAAACATCAGAGACAAGGCATAGGGTAAGAGGCAGAGTCCTGCGCATGCAGAGGGCATGCCAGGGGCAAAGTACAAGACAGGGCCTGCGCGTGCCAAGGGGCACGACAGGGACAGAGTCTAGCAGCGGAACGTAGACAGAAGCCCAGAGCCGGGCCAAGGGAGAGCCTTGGGACTAGACAGAGTACAGAGCGGAGGCCTGCACGTGTAGAGAGGCACGCCAGGGACAGAGTCTAGCAGCGGAGCGTAGGCCGAAGCCCAGAGCCGGGCCAAGGAAGAGCCTTGGGACTAGACAGGGTACAAAGCGGAGGCCTGCACATGTAGAGAGACACGCCAGGGACAGGGTACAGAAAGGAGGCATGCACGTGTAGGGAGACACGCCAGGGACAGGGTACACGAAGCAGCAAGGCAAGACAGGAAACTAGGCACGGAAACATAGACAGAAACACAGAACGGAATCAGAGCAAAGAAGGACTACAAGGCAAAGCAGAGCAGAGACAAAACATGGCACGAGGGACAAACACCAGACAAGGCATGAGACAAGAGGCGGAATACGAGCACGGAGCGTGTGCAGAGACGCACGACAGAGCAGAGTGCAAGGGCACAGAATAGAGGGAGCAACCCAGCAGACCAAGCAGCCATGCAGGGAAGCAACACAATAATCAGGCCCTGAGCATAGGAAGGGGCGGTCTGATATAGGGCATAGCACCTCCACTTCCAGGACAGGACCAGCGGAGAACTTCCAGTTCAGATCCTCCAGGATCACAGGGAGCAGTCACATGATCAGGATTCCAGACATGCAGGGATGATTGCAGAACCAGTGCTGAAACCTAGCCAGGTCACATGATCAGAGTTCCAGACATGCAGAGATGATGGCAGAACCAGTGCTGAAACCTAGGCAGGTCACATGATCAGATTTCCAGACATGCAGAGATGAATGCAGAACCAGCCTCTGCTGGAACATAGGAAGGACACATGATCAGGGGTTCTAAACTTGACGAGATGATCACAGAAGGCAGAGTAGAAACGCAGGCATCCCGCAGCTCAACAGTCATGAGGTGAGTGTGCACACTGCTCTAGAGAACATGCAGGATAGCAGACATGAGATGCGCATGCACACCGCTCCCAGGGTCATGAGACAAAACAGACATGGCGTACATGACAGACATGGCGGACATGACAATCCCGTCACAGCCGCCCGACTACTACCCCTAATATCCCACATCATCCCGTCAGCCAGAGCAACCGGAATACTCCCCCTAATATCCCACATCATCCCGTCAGCTAGATCCATCGGACTACTACCCCTAATATCCAACATCATCCCTTCAGCCAGAGCCACAGTACTACTACCACTAATATCCCACATCATCCCGCCAGAGCCACCGGACTACTGCCCCTAATATCTCACATCATCCCCTCAGCCAGAGCCACCGTACTACTACCCCTAATATCCCACATCATTCCGTCAGAGCCACCGGACAACTACCCCTAATATCCCACATCATCCCGTCAGCCAGAGCCATAGGACTACTACCCCTAATATCCCACATCATCCCATCAGCCAGAGCCATCGGACTACTACCACTAATATCCCACATCATCCCATCAGAGCCACCGGACTACTACCCCTAATATCCCACATCATCCCCTCAGCCAGAGCCATCGGACTACTACCCCTAATATCCCACATCCTAACTTCCATACCGGAGATCCCTTTAAGAGAGGCCTGGGGTCAAAACCAAAGCGCTGGATGGACTTGCCCTGACTTCCATAGCAATGATCCCTTTAAGAGGGAAGATGTGCCTATGGGATGGAGGATGTGTGATGGGTATATGGGCTCGGGGGGATTCATTTCTGTCCTGTGCTCTCTGCTCCTTTCTGGGGGCAGGCAATGGCTGGGAGCTTATGTTCCCGGGGATGCTAGATTTCTCCCACCATGGCAGTGTCTGCTGAGGTGTTGTCGTGGAGTGAGAAAACTATTGCTCATAGCATCCAATCACAGCTCAGCTTCTTTGCTTAGCGATTGGCTGCAAGGAAAACTGTTGCTCATAGCAACCAATCACAACTCAGCTTCTTTTAAACAGCTCTGGTGAAATGAAAGATGATTCGTGATTGGTTGGTGATACACACACACACACACACACACACACACACACATACATACATACATTCACTTTTATATATAGAGATATAAAAGTTAAGTTTAACACTTGCTCTGTCTCCGGCTCATCACTGCATCCTGCGTACCTGGAGTACCACAGGTAGGTAAACCTTCGGCCAAGTCTGAGGTCCAGAGCACTCTGGAAGAGGTTTTCATCCAGGGTATTGATGTACTTGGCTGTATTCATGTTTCTTACAATTGCAACCAGTCGTCCTGTCCGTGCAGCTGAAAAACACCCCCATAGCATGATGCTGCCACCACCATGTTTCACTGTTTGGATTGTATTGGGCAGGTGATGAGCAGTGCCTGGTTTTCTCCACACATACCACTTAGAATTTTCACCAAAAAGTTCTGTGTTCGTCTCATCAGACCAGAGAATCTTATTTCTCATAGTTTGGGAGTCCTTCGTGTGTTTTTTAACAAACTCTATGTGGGCTTTCATATGTCTTGCACTGAGAAGAGGCTTCCCTCGGGCCACTCTGCCATATAGGCCTGACTGGTGGAGGGCTGCAGTGATAGTTGACATTGTGGATCTTTCTCCCATCTCCCTACAGCATCTGTGGAGCTCAGCCACAGTGATCTTGGGGTTCCTCTTTACCTCTCTCACCAAGGTTCTTCTCCCACGATTGCTCAGTTTGGCTGGATGGCCAGGTCTAGGAAAACCTCTGGTGGTCCCAAACTTCTTCCATTTAAGGATTATGGAGGCCATTGTGCTCTTAGAAACCCTGAGTACTGCAGAAATTCTTTTGTAACCTTGGCCACATCTGTGCATTGCCATAATTCTTTGGCCAGTTCCTTTGACCTCATGATCCTCATTTGGTCTGACATGCACTGTGAACAGTGAGGTCTTATATAGACAGGTATGTGCCTTTACAAATCAAGTCCTATCAGTTTAAATAAACACAGCTGGACTCCAATGAAGGGATAGAACCATCTCAAGGAGGATCACAAGGAAATGGACAGCATGTGACTTAAATATGAGTGTCTGAGCAAAGGGTCTGAATACTTATGACCATGTGATATTTCAGTTTTTCTTTTTTAATAAATTTGCAAAAATTTCTACATTTCTGGGGTTTTTTTTAGTCAAGATGGGGTGCAGAGTGTACATTAATGAGAAAAAAATGAACTTTTTCAATTTACCAAATGGTTGCAATGAAACAAAGAGTGAAAAATGTAAAGGGGTCTGAATACTTTCCATACTCACTGTATGTGACCTGCAGTCCTATGTAACACCACAAATAACACAGTGATAACTCTCTGAGTACAGATAATGTAGATGTGACCTGCAGTCCTATGTAACACCACAGAAAACACAGTGATAACTCCCTGGGTACAGATGATGTAGTAGATGTCACCTGCAGTCCTATCTAACACCTGTCATGACTCAGGACGAGGTTGTTCTAGTCGGGTCAGGGTTAAGTGAGTTTGCCTCTTTCTGGTTCTGGGGCAGCTGGTTGTTCTTGGGTTCAGTGTCGGTGATACTTCCATGTACTCGGTTAGAGGAAGCTGACCCAGGTTACTAACGTTGTGCGTCTGTTCGTGTGAGATTTGCTGTGTATGACCTGGTTTGTCCCCTGACCTCTACCTCTGTTTTCTACTCGGTACTGATCTGTCCTTCCTGGTTCTCTGACCCCTCGGCTTGTCTCTGTTTACTCTTTTGTCTTGCCCCTGGGTACCTCGCTCTCAGCTGGCTTCTGATCCTTGGCTTGCTACTGACTACGTTATCGTTTTTGCCCTGTATTCCATGCTCTCAACTGCTTCCCCATCCTCACGAATGGTGACTTCGCCCCTGCAGTCACGTGACTGCTTAGTCTCAGGTCCTGTGCGCACTGTGTGCTTCAGTTCCCACACTTCCTGCGCTTGGTCCCGTGCCCCCTGCTTGCGCCCCCTAGGCTTCCTCAGTGACACTACCAGTGTCATTACAACACCACTAAAAACTGAGTACAGATAATGTAGTAGATGTCACCTGCAGTCCTATGTAACACCTCAGATAACAGTGATAACTCTCGGACTACAGATAATGTAGTAGATGTCACCTGCAGTCCTGTGTAACACCTCAGATAACAGTGATAACTCTCTGAGTACAGATAATGTAGTCTGTCACCTGCAGTCCTATGTAACACCACAGATAGCAGTGATAACTCTCGGACTACAGATAATGTAGTAGATGTCACCTGCAGTCCTATGTAACACCACAGATAACTCTCTGAGTAAGAGATAATGTAGTAGATGTCACCTGCAGTCCTATGTAACACCATAGATAACACATTGATAACTCCCTGAGTACATATAAGGTAGTAGATGTCACCTGCAGTCCTATGTAAGGCCACAGAAAACTCCTTGAGTGCAGATCGGACTTGTAGAATTTACCGTCTCCTTGATCACACAGCACATTAACAACATGATGGCTGTAGCAAGGCCAGGCAGGCTAGGTTCTAATCCTAGCTCTACAGGTTCCGATTAGATGCACCTTAGTTAGTTTTCACTAAGAACCAGGGCATGTATTCACTTGGGAGCTCTGAGTCTGCTGGGGATGTTGAGAAGAGTGGAGTTGCTGCTCCTGAGTGACCTGCCAAAATGTGAGCTGTAGCTGGGAGAGAAACAAGCCAAGGTCTATTTCTGAATGGAGACTGCACGGGTATCAGGATTCAAACCTAGTAGCTCCTGTGCACCAGTTGGCAGCTTTTCCTTCTGAGCTATTCAGCTTGCTGGACAGTTCCGTGCTTATCTAAATACTTGAACCTATGTTGTTGCTGATGTCTACTCCCTGAGTTTCTTGTTGGTTACCACCCTGAGTTCCTGATTGGTTCATTCCGATTGCACACCGTTTTTAAACCTGGCCTTGCTCTCAGTTCCTTGCGTGATTATTGCGCTACCTGCCTTTAGTCAAGCTTCCTTCCACCTGCTACACCTGCAAACGATACTGCTGCTCCTGGTAAACGACCCCTGGATTCGTTGACTACGATTCCTGCTACTCCTTCAAACGATGCTGCTGCTCATGGTAAATGACCCCTGGCTTCCTTGACTACGATTCCTACTTATTCCTTCAAACTACATTGCTGTTCCTGTGTATGGACTCCTTGGCTATTCCAGACTATACTATCTGCCCGGTGCTGCTCCTAGTGGTTGCAATGTCACTTCTCTAACCAGGTCAGTCTGTAACAATGGGTCAGCTAGGAAAGCTGAGCAGTCTGTGTGTGGGAGCTGCAGAGTAATGTGTGGAAGCTGCATCCTGTTCAGTGCGAACTGTTCTTGGAGTTGAACACTTTTGTTTGACGCTGGAAGGTGCTGGAGATCAGGCTGAAGGTGATGCAGACATTGCTGGGACCATACCTCTTCTGTATGTAAAGTTTGCTCTGGGAGATCAGACTGTATATATGACCTTATTGTGTCTGAGAGGAAGAAAAGACATCCGGTGTTGGCAGTGTCAGTAGAAGCTGAAAGGGACAGGACTGTACTCTGTTGTGGTGAGCCGCCCTGGCGTATGAGCTGCTGAATGAACTGTTTGCTGGTATTTATTCCCTTGGAGTTTTACGAAAGTAATAAAACTTCACCCATTTAGATCAAACTGCATTGCCTGTGTGAACTTTACCTAATGCCTATCTGCTGCTGTGTGTGAATCCCTACATAGTAAATACAGCTTCTCAGTGAACGGCCTTGATGAAAAACTAAATCTATCTCATGAGGAAGTTCCAGAATGAGACCTCTCTCCAGATTCTCCATTATGTACAGTAGGCTACTCCTTGAAGGTTATAGCCTCGATGCAGCAGAATCTTCTGTTTCTTGGAAATACCTCTGTGGAATTGTGGAAAAATCCACTCTAACTGACCTGAGTGACAGCAGGAGACCACAAACTAGGTAGGAAAAGTGACAAAAACAGGAGATCCGCGGTTGACAATATTTGTAGGACAACTGTTATCCAAACCAGGACAACCACAAAAGAAGACACCGGTAGTCTGGTAACACTGAAGGACATGTAAGAAAACATCTTCAGGATGAAGGACCTTGTGATGGACTTAACCATGAGGAATAAGGTGATCTGCTGATGGAGGTGATGAGGAGATTTCAGAAGTGGCGGCCGAGGATTCCGGTGTCTGCGAATATCTCAAACCACTATCTCATCTTAGACTCAGTCACGTGGTTCCTCATAGAAGCCCTCAACCAAAGCCCCATTTTCCCTGACAAGTATGAAGGACGTGTATTGGTCGACCATGGAAGCGGCAGGTGCAGCGGGAAGGTGAGGGGGAGAGAGGAGTCATTTCACTCCCAGAATGATTACGCTCAAGATAGGGCTTCAAACCATGGTGGTGATTCTTGCATGTCTTGTCTTCTGAGTACATAAAGCTCTACAGGCAGGGAATGGACACAGCAGATTTGGAAATAACGATGTGCCGATAATCCATTTAGGATCAATCTGTAACATAACGAAGTGCTATCATAAGTATGTGACCCCCTCCATAGTGACCACCCCCATACTATAATTATAATTTCTCAGCAGCTTTACAATGTTGTGTTTATGGGAACACAAGTAGCAGTGACAGAATCCGCATGCAGCACACCAATACTGATAGGCCCAGAAAGCTATGGATGAAGATTACAGCTATACATCCATATTGTGTATGAGGAATATCGCCTCATAGTGATTGATTCAATGATTATTCTATGATTCTAGTGCCAAATAGCACTGCTCACACAATAGTGCAAGCTATTACTTCCACACGTCAGCATAGTGGGCCCATATAGTACTCACATAAATATACCATAGAGTGACCATATGGTATTGCTTACAGATGTAACATGGTAAATCTGTATAGTGTATAATAAGACTGTCATACTGTGCTAACATAATTGTACCCTAGTGACCACATAACACTTCCATACTGTGCTAACATAATTGTACCATATGCGAATAAGATCCTGGAAAAGAGAGGAAGAGGGGAAAAAAGAGGGAGAGCGCTATCTAAGCGTAGTGGATCAGTCAATTCAGTTTGGTGAGAAAAATACAACTTCAAGCTTGCTCACCTGGTGTGGTTGTGCAAGGAGGCACAACACCGGGAAAAGTTTGTAAACAAGGGTGATCCTTCCACCGGTATGCTGCCCGTCTGTAATAGCATGGAGATGATTTTTCTTTCCCAGAAAGAAATTTTCCTCCACGTGATATTGCAAATAAAGAAGTTTCAGGGCGCTTCCTTCAGAGGATTCTTAACCCAATTTGGAGCAAGAAGGTTATATAGCCAAATAACTGAGTATCTCTGATGTTAAATCAGATGATATTTTATTGGCTAAGTAAAATGCAAAATTTTTATAAAAGACAATAAAAACATTAAAATATTTTTTGTTATAAAAAAGCACAACACATTTCGGCCATGTAGGCCTTCATCAGGTGTATATATAAGATGGGGTGCAGAGAGTACATTATTTACCAAATGGCTGCAATAAAACAAATAGTGAAAAATTTAAAGGGGTCTGAATACTTTCCGTACCCACTCTAGCCTGATGAAGAGACCTGAGTAGTCTCGAAAGCTTGCAATGTATTACCATCTTTTCAGTTAGCCATTAAAAGGTATCAACTACTGAGGACTCTCAATCCTGAATATTTTTCCGTACCCACTGTAATTGTACCATAGTGTGCTAACATACGGTGACCACATAACACTGTCATACTCTCTTAACATAATAGAAGATTGTTGTCATACAGTGTTCTCATAGTTGTTCCACACAGTGTTTAGATATCCCTGCCATACCATGCATTTAGCACATAATACTGCCATATGGTGTTTATCTAGTTGCTTTATACAGTGCCTACGCTGCGTAAGTCATATGACGAGCTGTCTTGTCTGTGCAGTCACTATATGTGAAGTGCTGACTGTCTTTATTTTATTGTAGAAATTTGGAGGAAACCTGGAGAAATCTCATCTGATCTAACACCGGACAACGCGGGGGATTTATAGGGAGCAAAGTAATGTCAACAATAAACCACCATCCATAGATGTCTGACTACGAGCAGAGACATTACCGACTAGGATGATTATATCATTGCTATGATGTATCCCAGTTCTGCAGCCGCCAACCTCAGCTGCACCCCGGACCACAATCTGGACCAGTACCTGTTCCCCATCACTTACATTGTGGTGTTCATACTGAGTGTCCCAGCCAATGTCATCTCCATGTACATCTCCTACCAGCAGGTGATGAAGAAGAACGAGCTGGGCATCTACCTGTTCAACCTGTCCTGCGCTGACCTCTTCTATGCTCTCACCTTCCCACTGTGGATCAACTTCAGTCTCAATCACAACAGCTGGCAGTATTCGGAATGGTTGTGCTCCTGGAGCGCCTACAGTCAGCACACTAACCTATACTGCAGCACTGGCTTCCTGACCTGTATATCCGTGGACCGATACCTGGCCGTGGTGTATCCCTTGTATTTTCAGCATCTCAGGACGAGGAGAATGGCGATCTGTATCAGCCTGGGTGTGTGGACGATGCAGAGCGCCTCCAACGTCATCATCCTGATGAAAAACGAGACCTACAACAATTCCGAAGACATCTTGTGCTACGACAAATTCCCCATGGTGTCGTGGCAATCACATTTCAGCATTTTTAACGTCAGCATTGGCCATTTCCTTCCACTGCTGATCATGATCTTCTGCTACTATAGGATCTACGTGGCAGTGCAGATGAACCAGGCCACGGTGGACAACGACAAGCAGAAGATTAAGCAGCTGCTGCTCAGCATCGTTGTCATGTTCACCGTCAGCTTCACCCCCTACCACGTTGTGCTCTTCATACGCAGCATTTGGGAGCCGGACAACTGCGACTTCGCCAAGGCAATATTCATCCCTTACAAAGTGACCGTCGCATTATCGAGTATCAATTGCCTGGCTGATCCCCTGCTCTACTGCTTCATGAGCGAGGCCGGGAGGACCGACGCAAGGACCTTAATGCAATGCTGCCAAGTCAAGACCCCGTCTGCGCCCAGCTCCGAGCTGAAGACATTCACCACATCCGAGAGGTTGAAGAGGAGCAAAGAGTTTTATGTCACAAAAATCTAAGAAAAAAATCGTATTTAACTAAACAAAATAATTTTGTAATAAAACTGTGACATACCGACACTTGTGGTAACAGAATCCCGATAGTGACAAGTCAGGTCTGATCATATCTGCAGAGGAGGTGTCTGAAGCGCCCCAGGGGCCGTGGGTTACTAGGTACCGTGCTGGTGGTCTTAAAGGGATGTGTCACAGTGGCAATAACCCGGTCCGTGGCCCCAGGCGTTCATGTAAAAGTTAAGGGAAATGAATGGGAATAAAGTTTGTGTATAAGTCGTGATGCCACCTGTGGTTTCTGGTCAGGGTGACCAATGCTGCAGTGCAGATCCTCCGGGACAGATGGTAAGATGCAGCAGAGTTGGCAAAGCTGTCCACAGGCAGAGCTGTAGTCCCAGGGCAGTTTAGGAGGAATTTAGAGATGATGATGTAGTGTGGAGTCAACGATGTAGCAGTGCTGGGTTGGTGACGCAGAAAGAGGGCACAATTGAGTGCTGTTCCAAGACTTTACGTACAGTTCTGGTGCGCACAGATGCCCACTTCAGTGCTGTGTTCTCCAGGTGAGGGGTCCAGACAACTTCCAGGCAAAATGAAGTACACCCTTCCAGCACTCCTTGTCAGTTTGTACCTTTCCCGGCCGTCTCCACACAATCTGCTGCTTTCCTTCCTTTCCAGCACTTCACAGTTACCGTCCCAGGCCAGCAGCTGCGAATCCTGTCAGACAACGTGTAGCCTTCGCTTCTGTGATCCTATGTAGCTGCCTTTCCAGTCGGAATAACTGTGGTAGGGGCGATGGTCCATAAAGTCACCACAGCTATTGGACGGCTTGCTAGTTGCGCCCTGAGGTGCACACACTAGGCTAGGGGCCGTGACCCTTTGCAACCAAGTTTCTTCCTCCCCCTGATGTCACTCAGCGTGGAAATGAGCCCCACGGGGAGTACGCTCCAGCTGTGTCTCAGAAGAACCACCTTTCCTTCAGGGAGCTTTCTTTATAATCCAATCTATCCAGCAGCCTCTAATCACAAAAGACACATCCTCCTTCCCTCCCTCTGAGGGAACTCACTTCACTCTCAATCTGCTCTCCGCCCACCTCCCAACACCCTTCGTGTTCCAAAGCAGGGGCCATAAAGGGTGTTCTGCTATGCTACGTGGGTGTGGAATGTGGTTGTGTGTCTCCACTTTACCTGGTCGTGGGATACCACACCTCTGGGTGAGGTGAAAATCTCTGTGGCGACTGGACCCTCAGGGGCGCCAGATGTCAGAGGAAACAAAAACCAACATAGCGCAATGTGACTATAAGAGCGACCATTACAGTCACTGGGGTCTACAGAGCACCGACCGTATCCGGCATATCAAGGGATAATAACGGGCGTTCTACTCCCATAACAAGCAGCCATTGTACAGAAAGATATCTCTTGGGTGTCAAAGCAGAAAAGGCTGGAATAAGGATCAGTAATGTATGTATACAGTGACAGCACCAGCAGAATAGTGAGTGCAGCTCAGGAGTATAAGGCTATGAGCACACGCTGCTGATTCTGCTGCGGATCCACAGCAGTTCTGCAGACAGTGTACAGTACAATGTAAGTCTATGTGACTTACAATCCGCTGTGCACATGCTGCGGTTTTTCCACTGCGGAAAAGCTGCGGTTTTGAATCCGCAGAAAGAATTAACATGTCAATTCTTTCTGCGGATTCCACTGCGGTGTGCCACCTATTCCATTGTCCAGGTGGCAAACCGCAGGGGAAAACCTCAGGCCAATCCACAGGTAAAACCACAGGTCATTTTACCTGCGGATCCGCAGATACAAATCCGCGCGTGAATCCGCAGCGTGTGCACATAGCCTAATACAGGAGGTAACTCAGGATCAGTAATGTAATGTATGTTCACAGTGACTGCACCAGCAGAATAGTGAGTACAGCTCTGGGGTATAATACAGGCTGTAACTCAGGATCAGTAATGTAATGTATGTACACAATGACTGCCCCAGCAGAATAGTGAGTGCAGCTCTGGAGTATAATACAGGATGTAACTCAGGATCAGTAATGTAATGTATGTACACAGTGACTGCACCAGCAGAATAGTGAGTGCAGCTCTGGAGTATAATACATGATGTAACTCAGGATCAGTACAGGATCAGTAATGTAATGTATGTTCACAGTGACTGCACCAGCAGAATAGTGAGTGCAACTCTGGAGTATAATACAGGATGTCACTCAGAATTAGTAAAGTAATGAATGTACACAGTGACTGCACCAGCAGGATAGGGAGCGCAGCTCTGGGGTATAATACAGGATGTAACTCAGGATTAGTACAGGAACAGTAATGTAATGTATGTACACAGTGACTGCACCAGCAGAATAGTGAGTGCAACTCTGGAGTATAATACAGGATGTCATTCAGTATTAGTAAGGTAATGTATGAACACAGTGACTGCACCAGCAGGATAGTGAGCGCAGCTCTGGGGTATAATACAGGATGTAACTCAGGATTAGTACAGGAACAGTAATGTAATGTATGAACACAGTGACTGCACCAGCAGAATAGTGAGTACAGCTCTGGAGTTTAATACAGGATGTAAGGGATAATAACGGGCGTCCTACTCCCATAACGAGCAGCCATTGTACAGAAAGATATCTCTAGGGTGTCAAAGCAGAAAAGGCTGGAATAAGGATCAGTAATGTAATGTATGTTTACAGTGACAGCACCAGCAGAATAGTGAGTGCAGCTCAGGAGTATAATGCAGGATGTAACTCAGGATCAGTAATGTAATGTATGAACACATTGACTGCACCAGCAGTATAGTGAGTGCAGCTCTGGAGTATAATACAGGATGTCACTCAGGATCAGTAATGTAATGTACATGTACACAGTGACTGCACCAGCAGAATAGTCAGTACAGCTCTGGAGTATAATACATAATGTAACTCAGGATCAGTAATGTAATGTACATGTACACAGTGACTGCACCAGCAGAATAGTGAGTGCAGCTCCGGGGTATAATACAGGATGTAACTCAGGATCAGTACAGGATCAGTAATGTAATGTATGTACACAGTGACTGCACCAACACAATAGTGAGTGCAGCTCTGGAGTATAATACAGGATGTAACTCAGGATCAGTAATGTAATGTGTGTATGGGTCGCCCTCCCAGGGCCGTGGGGTACTCGGTACAGGGCCAGTGTCAGCGGGATGTGTCACAGCAGCGGTGACCCGGTCCGTGGCCCTGGGTGCCCAATGTAGAAAAGGGGAAGATTGCAAATGGTGGAATGTAAATGAATAGTTCGTGACGCCACCTGTGGTGTTCGGCAAGTGAGATGTTCAGCCGACGCTGCTACAGATCCTCTGGGGCTGGTGGTGTGTTGCAGCCAAGATGGTGAAGCTCCCCACAGGTGGAGCTGTAGCCCCAGGGCAGTGTAGATGTAGGGGGAGAGGAGAGGCACAAGTGGTGTAGAAGCTGGTACCCAGATGTAGCGGTGCTGGGTGCGTTGGCGCAAGAATGAATGGAGGACACCAGGACTTGTAGTTCCAAAGCTTTACTCACAGTCTGTAGCACACACAGGTGCCTGCCTCCGTGCCGTGTCCTCCGGGTCAGGGACTCAATCAACCTCCAGGCCAGATGGAATGCTCCCTTCCAACACTCCGCCAACATGTGCCTTTCTGAACGTCTCCTCTTATAGCGCCTTTAAGTGTGAAGCACTCCTAGTACTGAGTTACACTGGAGTTCCTCCTGACAGTTGTTCCTAAGAACTCTACTTGTACGGCAGACAGCTGTAGCGTGCTTCGGGGACTCCTTACTCCTGAGTCCCGGCTCACTATCAGTGTTGCTGTTGTGCCCCCAAGTCTTAGATGGGAGTAGTGCATTTACAGCCCACTACTCCACTGGTGTCTGCTGCAGAACCATTAGTGTCCATACAACCTCGGGGACCGGGCCCCGGCCTTGCGCTTAGAACTTCTAGGCAGGGTTCTCTTCTAACCCACGTCCTCTGTTCCCTTTTTCCCCTACATTCCGTACTAATCTTTCCTTCTTATGGAAGCTCAGGTTTCGGTTCAATGTCTTTCTCCTTCTTTCCTTTCCCGTGCCAGCAGACCCAGGTCACTGAGATCTGCTGCAGCACCTCCTTCCTCCATCCCTCTGCCAGGGATCTTCTCTCCTCACTCCTCTCTGAGTGACTCTTTGACTGACTGACCTCTAATCCTAAACACTCCTGCTCTTTTATGTATTCTAACTCCACCCGCCTCCCAGCACGTTTCGTGTTCCAAGCAGGGAGCCACCAAAGGTGCTTTGCTACACTCCAAGCAGGGAGCTGCAATGTGGCTTTGCTGAACTACTGTGTTGTGTGGGATACAAGTGTTGGAGCATGGTCAGGAGCCTCCAACTCACCTGGATGGTGGGGCACCACACCTGAGGAGCAGGTGCAGTACCTCTGTGGCGAATGAGCCTCAGGGGTGCCACATGTACACAGTGACTGCACCAGCAGAATAGTGGGTACAGCTCTGGGGTATAATACAGGATGTAAGTCAGGATCAGTACAGGATCAGTAATGTAATGTATGTACACAGTGACTGCACCTGCAGAATAGTGAGTGCAGCTCTGGGGTAGAATTCAGGATGTAACTCAGGATCAGTAATGTAATGTAGTGTATATACAGTGACTGCACCAGCAGAATAGTGAACACGGCAGTGATATACTGTATATGTAGGGCATGCACCCAGGATGCTTGTGGTAGAGTTGCATGAACCAGTATCCGGTCACCAGGTCCATTCCCAGCTCAAACAGCTGTAAGTACAAAACCTCTTTTTATATCATGTTGCAATATTAGAGGCTTTGACATTTATAATTCTGCTTTCAGATGATTCACAAACCACAAACAGAGAAGGAAATGACAAAAAAATCAGTGGGGAGGAGCCGCGTGTGGAAAGCCGTCACGGTGGTCACTCAGCAGTTCTGTCCGTAAACTTCTCAAACGTTACCATTCGGATTGAAGACTGTGGTTTTGAGCAGCATCTCAGCCGCAGGGTGACAGTTGCATGCGCTGACGGACACAGGCAGAGGCCCCTTTGTGAGAACAGTATATGGGCCCTCTGCAGTCAGATAGCTCCTGATAATGCACAATCTCACCTGCCATGGAGATAGAAGTGGCTCTGTCACCTCTAGGGCCCATGCAAGGTGCAGCTGCGCACGTTGCACTAATGTTGTATCCGCCCCTGGCCGTGTGAGTCTGTGTCCTAACGGGACCAACAGCAGTGACAAATGGAGTGCTATCTGGGGGTTAAAAATGATGTCAGCGGTCGTATCACTTTTACGGTTGTGTTCACACGTATTAGGCTAGTTTCACACTAGCGTATGGAGGAGCTGAGGAGGGATGCGGACTTCCTCCGTGAAGCTCCGCCCACGGCCGCACCTCGACTGGTCAGCTCCTCCGTGCGCATGCGGATGCCCCCACATGCGTCGTTTTGACGGTGCCGTGAACCGCGTTGAACGCACCGTGTTGCATTTTGGTGCGGTCGCCGCACCGTCAAAACGACGCATGCGGAGGCATCCACATACATCGTGTATCACAGTCCAATCTCAGTCCAATTTGCACGGTCGTCTGACTGCGCCCTTAATTCAGTGTTCACATGGACACTGATACCCAGATGAAATAAAGCCTTTTCTTACAGCACAATTGTTCCCATTCTCTTAAATTCTGATTTAATGAATGTAACAATTGCTTATGAGCGTTTGAGCACACATGATCATCGAGGAGCCTAATATATCTGAAAATCTAATGCAATGGTGAAAAGTGTCTTTAACCCTTGGAGCCCCAGGTAACCACACCGCAGTGAAAAGAAAAGTGCCAGGTCCCTGTGCCTCACCTCTGACATCCATGTATGGATCACGCTTCACGTAGCGGCCGCGGGTCTCTTATAAGAATGCTATGGGGCTGTCAGGCCAGGAGACCCGTGGCCGCTCCATACATGGACTGGACCTTGTTAGGGTATGTTCCCACAGTCAGTAAACTCTGCAGGTTGGACGCTGCGTACATCCACAGCGTCCAACCCGCAGCGGCCAGATGTTACAGCATAGTGGATGGGATTTCAAGAAATGCCATTACCCACTATGTGTGCAATGGCATAATGCCACCGTTCAGCCAAAGGCATCCAGATGTAGCAGAGTTGGACTCGTCTTGGGACAGTATGTATATCTTCTCGGCGGACAGGTATGGTATACTGTTGCTTTTTTATTTTATTTCTATTACAGGAGATTGATGGCGTCGGTGGAATTGGCGATGCAGTAAGTATGGTTTAATTAAGATCTATTAAAGGAGTCGGTGTCATTATTTCAATTAAAGGACTTTATTCTGTCTGTGTCCTTATTTACCATATAACTATAGAATTAGTAATGGATAGGTGTCTTATAGACGCTTTTCCATTACTAAACCGTGGGCTTGATGTCACCTGACAATACAGAGGTGACATCAACCCCACAAATATTACCCCACTTGACACCGCTACAGGACAAGTGGGAAGAGCCAGGTAAAGTGCTACAATATGCACATCTTTGGCTGCAGGCTGCTGTTTTTAGGCTGGTGAGGGCCAAAATCCATGGGCCTCGCCAGCCTGAGAATACCAGGCCGCAGCTGCCTGCTTTTTCCTTGGCTGGCTAACAAAAACAGGGTGACCCCATGCTATTTTTCTTGGAGGGGATCCCACTTTTTTTGCCAACCATCCAAGGTACAGTGGGGCAAAAAAGTATTTAGTCAGTCAGCAATAGTGCAAGTTCCACCACTTAAAAAGATGAGAGGCGTCTGTAATTTACATCATAGGTAGACCTCAACTATGGGAGACAAACTGAGAAAAAAAAATCCAGAAAATCACATTGTCTGTTTTTTTTTCATTTTATTTGCATATTATGGTGGAAAATAAGTATTTGGTCAGAAACAAAATTTCAGCTCAATACTTTGTGATATATCCTTTGTTGGCAATGACAGAGGTCAAACGTTTTCTGTAAGTCTTCACAAGGTTGCCACACACTGTTGTTGGTATGTTGGCCCATTCCTCCATGCAGATCTCCTCTAGAGCAGTGATGTTTTTGGCTTTTCGCTTGGCAACACGGACTTTCAACTCCCTCCAAAGGTTTTCTATAGGGTTGAGATCTGGAGACTGGCTAGGCCACTCCAGGACCTTGAAATGCTTCTTACGAAGCCACTCCTTCGTTGCCCTGGCGGTGTGCTTTGGATCATTGTCATGTTGAAAGACCCAGCCACGTTTCATATTCAATGCCCTTGCTGATGGAAGGAGGTTTGCACTCAAAATCTCACGATACATGGCCCCATTCATTCTTTCATGTACCCGGATCAGTCGTCCTGGCCCCTTTGCAGAGAAACAGCCCCAAAGCATGATGTTTCCACCACCATGCTTTACAGTAGGTATGGTGTTTGATGGATGCAACTCAGTATTCTTTTTCCTCCAAACACGACAAGTTGTGTTTCTACCAAACAGTTCCAGTTTGGTTTCATCAGACCATAGGACATTCTCCCAAAACTCCTCTGGATCATCCAAATGCTCTCTAGCAAACTTCAGATGGGCCCGGACATGTACAGGCTTAAGCAGTGGGACACGTCTGGCACTGCAGGATCTGAGTCCATGGTGGCGTAGTGTGTTACTTATGGTAGGCCTTGTTACATTGGTCCCAGCTCTCTGCAGTTCATTCACTAGGTCCCCCCGCGTGGTTCTGGGATTTTTGCTCACCGTTCTTGTGATCATTCTGACCCCACGGGGTGGGATTTTGAGTGGAGCACCAGATCGAGGGAGATTATCAGTGGTCTTGTATGTCTTCCATTTTCTAATTATTGCTCCCACAGTTGATTTCTTCACTCCAAGCTGGTTGGCTATTGCAGATTCAGTCTTCCCAGCCTGGTGCAGGGCTACAATTTTGTTTCTGGTGTCCTTTGACAGCTCTTTGGTCTTCACCATAGTGGAGTTTGGAGTCAGACTGTTTGAGGGTGTGCACAGGTGTCTTTTTATACTGATAACAAGTTTAAACAGGTGCCATTACTACAGGTAATGAGTGGAGGAAAGAGGAGACTCTTAAAGAAGAAGTTACAGGTCTGTGAGAGCCAGAAATCTTGATTGCTTGTTTCTGACCAAATACTTATTTTCCACCATAATATGCAAATAAAATGAAAAAAAAACAGACAATGTGATTTTCTGGATTTTTTTTTCTCAGTTTGTCTCCCATAGTTGAGGTCTACCTATGATGTAAATTACAGACGCCTCTCATCTTTTTAAGTGGTGGAACTTGCACTATTGCTGACTGACTAAATACTTTTTTGCCCCACTGTATGCAGACTGCTGTGTCCTGGTATTATCAGGCTCATAAGGTTCATAAATATTAGATCCTTACCAGCCCCAGTAGTCTGCATTACTCTGGCTGGGGGGGACCCTACGCTACTTTTTTTTTAAAATTATTTATTTATTAAAAAGAAGGGGACCTTTCTCTGTGCTTTCCTCCACTTTCTGTGTCATGTACGTCCGGCTGTGTCACGAAATTTACCATTATGTAAATTAGTACACATGTGTAGTAAGCTGTGTTCCCGCACTTAATACCCGTGTGACTAGGAAGGGAAGATAATGCGGTTTTACCACATCTAATGATAGTGACTGGATAATTTACGCAGCTACAAATACAGTTGTGGCCTGATATTGATACTGTCTGAACTTTTTTCGTGCTCCCTGGTTTATCAACGCTGAAGGAATTTTTATCCTTCACTAATAACAGCGTTACAGCTGCCCACAGGAGTTATAAGTGTTTGTTACACTCTCCGAATTCCCCTTTCATTTGGATTACAAATTTTCTGAGAAAATGGAAGTCACTTTCAAGGATACTTTATTCCTGAGTTTAAACGATAAATCCAAACTGGAAAAAGTGGCAACTATAGTCTCCAAAAATAAGGGAAATCCCAATATAGAAGGTCAGGCTGATTTAAGACATAACATGCAACAATTGGAGAAACTCCTGTCTACACGCCTGAGAACCTGGTGGGATCATATTATGCTTGAAAAGTATGTAGAAAATTTGATGATTCCCTAAGAATAAAAAGACAGTCTACTGTTCAATTTGATGAAGTTTTCCGAAAAGAATGGAATGACATTTTGACGGGATGTTCCCTTAAGCTTATGGAGCTTCTTATAGATTATGAAAAAAAAAAGTGAAAGAACTTGATCTAAAAATCAAAGAAATTGAAAATTCTTTGACAGAATCTTTTGATAATGCCACATATAAGAAACTGAGATCTGACATTATGGATAGATTGGATAAATTAGAGGATACCATTGTTGAAAACAAACAGAAAAAATATGAAAGAGATGTTAAAGATTTTGAGACCGGACATGTGTATGACTGGCGACCCCCGCAAAGACCTTATAGAAATTCCAGGTCTTTAAAGAAACCAAAATCAATTCTAAAAGGTCAAAGTGTTAATAGGATTTTAGGAGGTGGAGGAACATCACGAGTTACTTTTAGCTCCTCTGAACTTGAAATGACTGATGGAGAAATGGAAGATGAAAATGATTGTTGTAGTTCAGGGGAAGGATCTAATGGGGCAAAAAACAGAGTAACCCCAAAGATAGATCCAAATCAAAATCCTATAGAAGAGCGGGGCGTAAGCACAGAGCTAAAATGCATAAAATACAATTACAGAACGAGGTATCGCAAATAAATCAGTTTACGGTCCTAAATCAATCTGCATGTATTCTTACTAATAATGAACTGAAAGTATTGCGCAAAGGGCTTAACTTTGTGCCTAAGAACAATGGAGATTTTTTTTTCTACAATTTTGGATGTCAATAAATTTGTGAGGAGATTAACCATTAAGAAACATTTTTTTCGACCAGGATCAATCAGCTGCTGAAATTAATACCTCTTTCTTACCAGTTAATGAATATGCAGGACTCACGTTTAGAGAACAATATGCCTTGACAGAACTTAATTCCTTATCTGATTCTTCACAAAGGGACAATTTTGTTGGTGATAACAGTGTGGTTTCTAGAGTGCCAAATGTGGATTTCTATCCCTTACAATCAAGAGCCCCCATTATGGATGAGTTTCAGCTCTCTGTGGAACGAGAATTAAAATCTGTGTTTTCCAATAATAACAAGGGGGATAATTTATCCAAGGGAGAAAGAAAAGCTTTAAAAAACATACAAAATAATCCAAACATTGTAGTAAAGAATGCAGATAAGGGGGGGGATCAGTGGTAATATTGGATAAGACCCTATATGTAAGAGAGGTTAATAACATTTTAAATGATAGCCATGCTTATAAGAAAATAGATGGGGATCCAACTCAAACTATATGTCACGCTCACACCTTGGCTGAATGGCGTGAGCCGGGGGGTTGTGGCCCCACTGTGCCACAAACCGGGCAACCCTGGAAGGGGCGTGACTACGACAGCTACCTCGGTCTTCACTGGAGCCTCTGATGGTGAGGTCAGTTTTGTGCGGCAGGTAGCTGTCGGGTGCCACTCCAGGGTGGTGTCTGGCTGTGGCTGCTGATCCCACTCGGAGACAAGTCACTTGGACAGGTGTGACTAACAGGCAGGCTGAGACACTGGGCAAGCAGGCACGGCTTGGTACACTGGCAGGCAGGCACTGCTTGGAGACACGGCTTGGAGACACTGGGCAAGCGGGCACGGCTTGGAGACACTGGGCAAGCGGGCACGGCTTGGAGACACTGGGCAAGCGGGCACGGCTTGGAGACACTGGGCAAGCGGGCACGGCTTGGAGACACTGGGCAAGCGGGCACGGCTTGGAGACACTGGGCAAGCGGGCACGGCTTGGAGACACAGGACAGGTAGGTGACGGCTTGAGACACAGGGCAAGCAGGAGTGATATATGAGAGAACAGGTTTGGACCTGTTCACACAGGAGGTGCAGGTATGGATATAGGCAGAAAGGAGTGGAATAAGAAGGAACAGGTTTGGACCTGTTCACACAGGAGGTGCGGAGTAGAGCTGGGCTCCAAGGGAGCCAGGCAGGCAGAGCGTCTAGGGAGCCGAGCAGGCAGAGCGGCTAGGGAGCCGAACAGGCAGAGCGGCTAGGGAGCCGAACAGGCAGAGCGGCTAAGGAGCCGAACAGGCAGAGCGGCTAGGGAGCCGAACAGGCAGAGCGGCTAAGGAGCCAAACAGGCAGAGCGGCTAAGGAGCCTCCTGGCAGGCAGACAGAGAAGTACTAGGCAAGGTACCAAGACACAGGAATATGCAATAAGAGCCTTCAGAGAAGGCAAGACATAGGACAGGGCCTGGCTAACTCAGCAGCAAGGAGCTAACTGAGTTTAGACATTGCACAGGCAATGTTTCAGTGGGTGTGGTGAAACTAAATAGTCATAGAATCATAGAATCATAGAATCGTAGAGTTGGAAGGGACCTCCTGGGCCATCTGGTCCAACCCCCTGCTCAAAGCAGGATTCGCCAAATCTTCCCAGTCAGATGTCTGTCCAGCCTCTGTTTGAAGACTTCCATTGAAGGAGAACTCACCACTTCTCGTGGCAGCTTGTTCCACTCATTGATCACTCTAACTGTCAAGAAGTTTTTTCTAATAACTAATCTGTGTCTCCTCCCATTCAGTTTCATCCCATTGCTTCTAGTCTTTCCTTGTGCAAATGAGAATAAAGTTGATCCTTCTACAATGTGACAGCCCTTTAGATATTTGTAGACAGCTATTAAGTCATCTCTCAGTCTTCTCTTTTGCAAACTAAACATTCCCAAATCCTGCAACCTTTCCTCATAAGACAGGGTTTGCAGACCGGTCACCATTTTGGTCGCTCTTTTCTGAACTTGCTCCAGTTTGTTGATGTCTTTTTTAAAATGTGGTGCCCAAAACTGGACACAATATTCCAGATGAGGTCTGACCAAAGAGGAGTAGAGGGAAATAATGACTTCACGTGATCTAGACTGTATGCTTCTGTTAATACATCCTAGAATTGCATTTGCCTTTTTTGCTGCTGCATCACACTGTTGACTCATATTCAGTCTGTGATCTATTAGTATACCCAAGTCTTTTTCACATGTGCTGTCACTTAGCCCTATTCCTCCCATTCTATATATGCTTTTTTCATTTTTATTGCCCAGATGTAGTACTTTGCATTTCTCCCTGTTAAAAACCATTCTGTTAGTTGCTGCCCACTTCTCCAGTTTATTTAAATCTTTTTGAATCCTCTCTCTCTCTTCTCTAGTATTAGCTATCCCTCCTAGCTTTGTGTCATCAGCAAATTTAATCAGTTTACCCTCAATTCCATCATCTAAATCGTTGATAAAGATGTTGAACAATAAAGGGCCCAGGACAGAGCCCTGTGGTACCCCACTTGAGACATTCTTCCAGCTGGATGTGCAGCCATTTACGACCACTCTTTGGGTCCGATCACTAAGCCAGTTATGAATCCACCTAACAGTTGCCTTGTCCATTCCATACTTAGTCATTTTTTCAATAAGGATTGTATGAGAGACTTTGTCAAATGCTTTGCTGAAGTCTAGATATACTATATCTACAGCATTTCCTTGATCAACCCAATCAGTGATACCGCCATAGAAGGAAATTAAGTTAGTCTGACATGACTTATTAGTTACAAACCCATGCTGACTCTGTTTAATCACTTCATTCTTATCCAGGTATTGACATACATGTTGTTTAATAATTTGTTCAAAGATCTTTCCTGGTATAGAAGTCAGACTCACCGGCCTATAGTTGCCTGGGTCCACCTTCTTCCCCTTTTTGAAGATAGGAACAACATTTGCTCTTCTCCAGTCTTCTGGCACTTCAAGGGCTCTAGGTGATTGGTCAGGGACAGATTAGGCAGGTGCACCCTGACTGCATAAGAACTAGAGAGTTCTGGCGCCGCCCCCCTATACACACAGTCAGGAAACATGGAGAGCAGAAGCAAGGAGCACAGGACTGGCAACAGACAGATTTCACAGCATGGCTTGAAGCAGAAAGTAAGTTGGTGTGCGGGGGATGGGAGGCCATGCAGTGATGCCAGCAGGGTTGTTACATTATAAAAGTAAAATTGGAAAAAATTTTGCAAGAAGGATTTGATCTAGGCATTTTCAATCTAAAACAAAAAGAATCCCTATTACCAATAAATTCCAAAATTTCCATTTTTCATGCCCTACCTAAAACTCATAAAGGGCTTTTTCCTCCCCCTTTCAGACCTATAGTGTCAGGTGTAGAGTCATTATTGGAAAGACTTGGTTCTTGGTTAGATGAGAGATTGCAACCATTGGTAGTTATGTCACCTAGTTATTTGAAAGACAGCAAACATGGGCTATCAGTAATGTCAAATCAGAATTGGGATGAGAATTTCATGTGGATAACTTGTGATGTAAAAACACTGTATTCCTGTATTCCACATGGCCTAGTTATGCAAGCATGGACAGATCAACTGAATATATACTCAAATTATTCTGATGCAATGAAAGAATTTATTTTAGATGTTACTTTATTTCTGCTTCAAAATAACTACTTTAAATTCTCCCGCCAGTTCTATGTGCAGTGTCAGGGATGTTCCATGGGAGCTAAATTCTCCCCATCCCTGGCTAATTTGTACATGAACTGGTGGGAGTCGAAATTTATTTATTCTGAATTTAATCCTTATTCAGATTATATAGAACAATATTTACGATTCATAGATTATATTTTGATAGTGTGGAAAGGATCAAATGATTTGGTGTCCAGTTTAAAAGATTACATTAATGATAATAATTTAAATTTGTCTTTCATAGTAGATACCAATAGGGATATGATTTCCTTTCTCGACATACAACTGAGCGGTGATAGTTCAAACAAAAAAGTAGATTGTCAGCTTTTCCGTAAAAAAATGTTAGGAAATTCCATTTTGCATGCTTCTAGTCAACACCCACAACATGTGATCAGGAATATCCCCACAGGGAAATTCATCAGAGCTCGTAGGTGCTGCACCTGATGATAGAAAATATAAGGAGGAATGTGATAATATTAAAAAAAGGCTACAACATAGGGGTTATAATTATAAAATGGTCAAAAAAGCTGAAATAAAGGCTAATGAAAAAAGTAGAGATCAGTATTTACTTCAGTCAAAAAACTCAGATAGGAAAGATTTTTCCAATGAAATGATTTTTTCCACTACATATCATAGTAATTACTACAAAGTAATCAATGTTGTTCGAAAACATCTACCATTATTAATTACTGATAGTACGCTTAGGGAAATTCTAAAAAATGGTTGTAAATTTGTCCCAAAAAAATCCTTGACCATAGGAAATATAATCTCTCCTAGTGAACTCAGTGAGAACACAGGTAAAACAGGTTGTACATGGTTATCTACGAAAGGCTCATTCAGATGCGGGCAGAAGTCATGTGGTTTATATAAATTCATGATAAATAATAATAAGTCTGTTATAAGCAATGAGGGTCAAGTATTTAATCTCAAAACTTTTATGAATTGTGCTACTGATTACTGTGTTTATATCATCTTTTGCACGACATGCAGAAAACAGTATGTAGGATCCACAAGTCGTAGTATAAGAAGAAGGTTGTCGGAACACATTTATGACATCAATAATATCACCACCCGCAGTCTTTCGGGAGCTTCTAAGCATTTTTTGCTTGAACATAAGGGAGAATTGAGCAGCCTGCGAGTACGTGCTTTGGAATTTGTTCCTGCTCCTCGACGTGGTGGTGATAAAATTAAACTACTCCAGATGACTGAAGCTCCATGGATTCTAAAACTTAACACCAGATATCCAGCAGGATTAAATTTGAAGCATGAATTGATGTATCTATACTAAAATAGTTGGAAACATAGAGATAAATTGAAAGGAAGAGGAAGGGAAAGGAATTAAGACAAAAAAGGAAAAACATTATTTTTTTATAATTTTTTCTTCTTTTTTTAAAATTTTTTTTTTTTTTGTTAAAATTTTTTTTTTTTTTTTTTTGTGCGGTGGTGTGTGCCTGTAATCCCATCCCATCCTGATGAATTTATATATATAAAAATTTGGTTAAAAAGTGACTAAACTATTAGATTATCACTAAGTGAGAATTCACATTGTAATATGTTTGTATAAGATGGATGTATCATAGGGTTAATCCAGTGAGGTACTATTACCAACCTTGATTTAGTGATGCTGTTATTACAGCTGATTCTGGTGGGTGTTACCCAAGGCAGCCTTCTTTGGTTGCTTTTCCTTGATAAGTGCAACATTTATCCAGTATTTTATGCTATGATTAAGGGTCAAATATGATCTGAAACGCGTAAGCCTACACATGCTTTTATTACATGTTATTGTAATTTTTAATGATGGACTAAATAAAGGCTTTTTTTAATTTTTCTATATCGTGTGCTGGAACTACAAAAGTTTTTTTCACTAAGAATTTTCTCCCAGATGGGGATGGATTTATTCCGTGCACCGAGATCATGGAAAGGAGGACTGGGCAGGCTGGATCAGGTGAGCTGAAGACCAATTCTATATTGCCTGAAGTTGTGGCCAAAAGTATTGACACCCCTGCAATTCTGTCAGATAATACTCAGTTTCTTCCTGAAAATGATTGCAAACACAAATTCTTTGGTATTATTATCTTCATTTAATTTGTCTTAAATGAAAAACACATAAAGAATTGTCCTAAAGCCAAATTGGATATAATTCCACACCAAACACAAAAAAGAGGGTGGACAAAAGTATTGGCACTGTTCGAAAAGTCATGTGATGCTTCTCTAATTTGTGTAATTAACAGCACCTGTAACTTACCTGTGGCACCTAACAGGTGTTGGCAATAACAAAATCACACTTGCAGCCAGTTGACATGGATTAAAGTTGACTCAATCTCTGTTCTGTGTCCTTGTGTGTACCACATTGAGAATGGAGAAAAGAAAGAAGACCAAAGAACTGTCTGAGGACTTGAGAAACCAAATTGTGAGGAAACATGAGCAATCTCAAGGCTACAAGTCCATCTCCAAAGACCTGAATGTTCCTGTGTCTACCGTGCGTAGTGTCATCAAGAAGTTTAAAGCCCATGGCACTGTGGCTAACCTCCCTAGATGTGGACGGAAAAGAAAAATTGACAAGAGATTTCAACGCAAGATTGTGCGGATGTTGGATAAAGAACCTCGACTAACATCCAAACAAGTTCAAGCTGCCCTGCAGTCCGAGGATACAACAGTGTCAACCCGTACTATCCGTCGGCGTCTGAATGAAAAGGGACTGTATGGTAGGAGACCCAGGAAGACCCCACTTCTTACCCCGAGACATAAAAAAGCCAGGCTGGAGTATGTCAAAACTTACCTGAAAAAGCCTAAGGCTGTGTGCACACGCTGCGGATTTTGCTGCGGTTCCGCAGCGGTTTTGGCCGCTACGGACCAGCAGCAGTTTCTGCTGCGGTGTACAGTACAATGATTCCCTATGGGAATCAAAAACCGCAGTGCAGACGGTGCGGAATTTTCCGCGCGGATTATCTGCGGTTTTCAATCCGCAGAAAGAATTGACATGTCAATTCTTTCTGCGGATTCTCCTGCGGTTTGCCATCTCCTCCATTGAGGAGATGAAAAACCGCAGGGCAAAACCGCAGAGCAATCCGCAGGTAAAACCGCAGGTCTTTTGACCTGCGGTTTCACCTGCGGATTGTACAAAATCCGTGCGGATGAATCCGCACCTTTTCCGCACACAGCCTAAAACGTTTTGGAAGAATGTTCTCTGGTCAGATGAGACAAAAGTAGAGCTTTTTGGGCAAAGGCATCAACATAGAGTTTACAGGAGAAAAAAAGAGGCATTCAAAGTAAAGAACACGGTCCCTACAGTCAAACATGGCGGCGGTTCCCTGATGTTTTGGGGTTGCTTTGCTGCCTCTGGCACTGGACTGCTTGACCGTGTGCATGGCATTATGAAGTCTGAAGACTACCAACAAATTTTGCAGCATAATGTAGGGCCCAGTGTGAGAAAGCTGGGTCTCCCTCAGAGGTCATGGGTCTTCCATCAGGACAATGACCCAAAACACACTTCAAAAAGCACTAGAAAATGGTTTGAGAGAAAGCACTGGAGACTTCTAAGGTGGCCAGCAATTAGTCCAGACCTGAATCCCATAGAACACCTGTGGAGAGATCTAAAAATGGCAGTTTGGAGAAGGCACCCTTCAAATATCAGGGACCTGGAGCAGTTTGCCAAAGAAGAATGGTCTAAAATTCCAGCAGAGCATTGTAAGAAACTCATTGATGGTTACCGGAAGCGGTTGGTCGCAGTTATTTTGGCTAAAGGTTGTGCAACCAAGTATTAGGCTGAGGGTGCCAATACTTTTGTCTGGCCCATATTTGGAGTTTTGTGTGAAATGATCAATGTTTTGCTTTTTGCTTCATTCTCTTTTGTGTTTTTTTCATTTAAGACAAATTAAATGAAGATAATAATACCAAAGAATTTGTGATTGCAATCATTTTCAGGGAAAAAACTGAGTATTATCTGACAGAATTGCAGGGGTGTCAATACTTTTGGCCACAACTGAATAGACATGCTGCGGTCTGGAAAGACGTGCCGCATGTCCGTCTCTGTGGGTGATCCGCGGGCATCGGTGCACGCATAGTGGGCATGGGATTTCTTGAAATCCCATCCACTCTACTGTAACATCTGAATGCTGCATGTTGGACATTACGGATGTACACAGCATCCAACCTGCAGTGTTACCGATATGGGTAACATGGCACAAGTTTAATTCTTTGTCACGGTGCCAGATACAATGAAGCATTTACCTGCGTTGTAGCTGCCGCTCATATTGCTTATTGACCACCTGGCCTGTGTCCCAACCAAAGATGCGCTCAAGAAAAGATTCCGTGGTAGTTGTGGCAATTGGAAATATTGCAGCTTTGTGATGTAAGTGTGGTAAGTTTTAGGTCTCCGTGCATCTCCATAGGAAATCCTTAGATAAAATGTTGCACAACACATCTCCCTTCAGCCCCTTGGAGCTTTGCTGTACTGTTGTGTGGGCAGTAGGTTCTGTTCCTACTTTTGTTAAAAAAAAAAAAAACACAGTGAAGAAACTGCAATAAGAAGCAGAGAGAACTGGGTGTCAAAGGAACCTGTCACCCCCCAGGGCGTTTTTCAGTTAAAGAGCCACCTTCAGCAGCACTAAGGCTGCATTTCTGTGAAGGATGGCTCTTCTGTTTCTCATCCCCGGGGGATGCTTTAGGGAACTGTACTAGAACCAGGAACAGGAAGGGGGCAGGACTGAGAGCGGGAGAATTGCGCATGCTTTCAGCAGAGCAGCGCGGGGTCGGGAGCAGAGAGGACGCGGACACAGGAGAGAAGAGGAGACGGGTCCAGCGACTGAACACTGAGGGACCGCAGACACATGCGGTGAGCACTGAGCACGAGACTTGGTACGAGAAGCCTGTCACTGCACCGCTTGGAGGGCTGGTCGCTCCCCTTCTGCTAAAGACTTTCTCACACCGACAGACCGTGTGCCTTGACAAGACGCTCCCCTGCAGTGAAACCCTGCCTTACCCTGAGAAAGCTTCCCTGTGACCAAGGGACGTACCGTAACATGACACTGACCTGCCAAGAGAGACTGTCCCAGGCAGAGCCCCTGACCCTGGTGAGAGAACGCCGCTGCTGCAGCAGCAGAGATAAGGACCTTGAGTACAGGGGGATACCGCCATCCGCATACCCCTTGGGCTTCCACGTTAACCCTCCATACGCCAGTTGGACTATACCTAGGACCCCAGAGACAGAGGACATCAAGCACCGCTTGTGCCTCGGTGCCTACGTGGGAGAAGAGTGATCTCTGCAATCAAGACCTCCAGGAACTAATAAGTTTCTTCCCCATAAGAGAATAACTTTCTGTTGTTTTGCACCTCTGTTATTTCTTCAGTTTCTGATATAACCTTTTACAGAATTTTCTCTGTTATATGTTTACCAGTATTACTCCCTGTAAATTAACCTCCCCTTTTACTGTTGGTCTGCCTGCTCCGTGGTGACATATATTCCTCCTGCACGTTATTACACTTCTGTAGTATGAAACGACGACCAATCAGTTTGGCTGCATTTGGCTGGATCTGAGCACACAGTATGGCTCTAAATACCTCAGAATGCATTCGGCTGCTTCTGTCCTGTGTCACATCATCAATAAACACTAGTGACCCAGTGCCAGTGCCAGCAATGCATGCCCAAGCCATTTTACAGATGATGTGGTATGCTTTGGATCATGAGCTGTACCACGCCTTCGCCATACTTTTCTCTTTCCATCATTCTGGTAGAGGTTGATCTTGGTTTCATCTGTCCAAAGAATGTTCTTCCAGAACTGTGCTGGCTTTTTAGATGTTTTTAGCAAAGTCCAGTCTAGCCTTTTGATTCCTGATGCTTATGAGTGGCTTGCACCGTGCAGTGAACCCTCTTTATTTACTTTCATGCAGTCTTCTCTTTATGGTAGATTTGGATATTGATACGCCTACCTCCTGGAGAGTGTTGTTCACTTGGTTGGCTGTTGTGAGGGGTTTTCTCTTCACCATGGAGATTATTCTGCGATCATCCACCACTGTTGTCTTCTGTGGGCGCCCAGGTCTTTTTGCATTGATGAGTTCACCAGTGCTTGCTTTCTTTCTCAGGATGTACCAAACTGTAGATTTTGCCACTCCTAATGTTGTAGCAATTTCTCGGATGGGTTTTTTCTGTTTTTGCAGCTTAAGGATGGCTTGTTTCACCTGCATGGAGAGCTCCTTTGACCGCTTGTTTCCTTCACAGCAAAACCTTCCAAATGCAAGCACCACACCTCAAATGAACTCCAGGCCTTTTATCTGCTTAATTGAGAATGACATAACGAAGGGATTGCCCACATCTGTCCATGAAATAGCCTTGGAGTCAATTGTCCTATTACTTTTGGTCCCTTTAAAAACAGGGTGGCACATGTTAAGGAGCTGAAACTCCTAAACCCTTCATCCAATTTTAATGTGGATACCCTCAAATGAAAGCTGAAAGTCTGAACTTCAACTGCATCTGAATTGTTTTGTTTAAAATTCATTGTGGTAACGTCTAGAACCAAAATTAGAAAAATGTTGTCTCTGTCCAAATATATATGGACCTAACTGTATCATATTCATTCCTATACTGTTTACTTTACCAGCAATATCCCCTGTAAATAAACCTCCCCTTTAACTGTTGATCCGTCTGCTCCGTGGTGACATACTACTCATTTCTGCACGCTTTTACATTTGGTGTAGTTGGCAGGATGTCACACGAAGGCGCGGACGGAGCGGACCAAGTAGTCAGGGAAGGCCTCAAGACTAGCATTTCCCTGGGAGCCATGTTGAATAATCTGCCGAGGTTTACGGGGAACAATGTGATGTTGTGGAACTTGACTGAGAGAATTCAGGGGTTACTGTGGATGCACCCCTTGGCACCAGCACTAGAGGCAGAGATAGCATTGATGGCCTTAGAGGGGGAGGCACGGGACTCGGTCATGCATAGACCCCCGTGAAAGAAATACTCTGGACAAGGTGCTGCTTATTCTAGAGGAGACACACGGGGACCCCACTGAAGTAGGGGAACTCTGTATGCAACTGTTCCATCGGGTGCAAAGAGAGGGGTAGACCTTGACTCAGTTTATGAATGCCCTACAAGAGCTCCACACTGCTATTAAACGGATGGACGGGGTAGGCGTGGGGTCAGTAGACGTGGTGCTCAGAGATCAGGTGGTGACAGGGCTATGTGATGGAATGATGAAGCAGGCTATGCGAGAGTGCCTGCGGGTAAAGCCAGACATGACCTTCTCTGAAGTAGGTAGTGAGGCGCGTATGCACGCGCAAGAACAGGAAGTGACAGGGTCAGTGGGAAAGGTGCAAAGCGGGGAGGCAACCACCACTGAAGACAAAGTCACCCGATGGGTAGAAGACCTGAGAATGGAGATCAGTCAGTTCCGCGAAGAAATGGCAACTTCCAGGAGGACCCAGGCAGAGAGGCCCGGTTCGCTGGTGCGAGGAAGAGGAGCTGTTCCCCGAAGAGAAGTTGTAGCTACCCAGAGAAGACGTCCCCTCACATGCTATACTTGTGGAGAGCCCGGTCATATTGCCCGGTGGTGTCCCCAGCGGAGCCGACCATCCCCACGGCTCCCGTTAAACTAGGTGGCTCCGAGCACGAGGGACACCGCCCGGAGCGTGAAGAGCAGAGGAGGAGTGAAAAGAGTCCCACCAGCCTTGTTTCCATGTGCCCCCTGGTCTGGGCCGAAATCAACGGGAGAGCTGTGCAGTGCCTAGTAGACACTGATTCGCAAGTGACAACAGTGCCCGAAAAATTTTTTCGTAGACATTTCACGGAGGCACTACGGCCTGAATGGGGCCCAGTCATTAGGCTTACAGCGGCAAATCACCTACCTATCCCAGTCGCAGGGGTGGTATGACTGAACATAGAAATCTGTGGAAAAGATGTGGGGAGAAAAGGAGTGGTGTTGGTAGATGGAGAAGCCGCTAGGGATCATACCGTTACCCTGGGCATGAACGTGCTTAAAGACCTTGGAAGTATACTTCTCAATGAGACCTAAGACCAATTCCTACGACAGTGGAGTGACCAGACCCCACAGAAGAGGGTCTTTCAACAGCTGACTCGGACAGCCCAGGTCCGGGAAATATGCAGCAGCGGAAAAGAACTAGGCAAGATCATCGTCCTCGCTTCTTTAAATCGAGTGTTGCCCCCTGGACAGACCATGCTTCCCCTACCTGTGCGAGCAGGTGTCCCTCTAGAAGGAGTGGAGGTACAAGTGGAGCCCAGCCCAGCTGATCAATTGCCGTCTGGGATACTGGTCGCACGGACCTTGGCCACTGTGCGTAACGGCACCGTACTCGTGCGCTGTGTGAATTTGGGAGAGACTGACGGGACCCTGGCCCCCAGAGGAGAAGTGGCCCACATCCTAGGTGTACCAGACGAGCTGGTGCCCTCCAAAACAGTACAGCTGACTGCAAAGCCAGAAGACCTATGGTTGGTAACTGTAAAGGCAGAGACCACCCCAGATCCCAGGTTGCTACAAGAAGGCCGACGGATTCTAGAACAAATGTGGGCAGAACTCTCAGAACTGCCTTCTCATCAAGTTCCTCAGGTGGAGGCCTTGTTAGGAAAGTACCAGGAGGTGTTCGCAAAAGATGAAGATGATTTTGTGCACACGACGGCCATCACCCACGAGATACCCACTGGGGATGCGGGACCGATATGGGAGAGATATCGCCAGATACCCCCACAAATGTATCAAGAGGTAAAGGGAATGCTGTCGCAGATGCTGAAGAAGGGAGTGATCCATGAGAGCCAGAGCACGTGGGCTGCCCCCATCGTCTTGGTGCGGAAGAAGGATGGTACTTTACGCTTCTGTGTGGATTACCACCGGCTCAACGCTTGTGCAGTGCGAGATTCATATCCACTGCCACAGATAGAGGAGTCCATGTCGGCGTTGGGAAATTTTCTACACTGGACCTGGCCAGCGGGTACTGGAAAGTACCCATGTCTGAACAAGATCCAGCCAAGACAGATTTCATTCTTCCAATGGGATTATATGAATTCGACCTCATGCCTCTCGGGCTAGCCAATGCCCCAGGAACATTTCAGCATCTCATGGAGAGATGTCTGGGAGACTTGAACTTCAAAGTCACTCTGATTTACCTACACGATATCATCATCTTTGCTCCCACTGTTGAAGAACATCTCCGGAGACTGGAGCAAGTTCTGAGTCGGCTACAAAAGTACAGGTTGAAAGTGAAGCCCCAGAAGTGCTACCTCTTCCGGACACAAATCGAATATTTGGGGCATGTTGTCTCTGCCGAGCCCTCTCAGGAGAAAATCGCTGCGGTGCAGGAGTGGCCGACCCCAAAAACCATGAAGGATGTGCGAGCATTCCTGGGACTCATGGGATACTTCCGGCGCTTTGTGAAAGATTTTACCCACATTGCAAACCCCCTCCTGGAATTGTTGAAAGGAGTACCCTCATGTGCGAAGAACAGGAACATATACTGGGGAGAGCAAAAGGAGAAAGCATTTCCGGCTCTGAAGAGAGCCCTGACCGAGGCCCCTGTGTTGGCCTATGCCGACTTCACGCAGCCGTTTATCTTGCTTACTGATGGAAGTCTACAAGGATTCAGGGCAGTACTCTCGCAGAAGCAGGATGGAAAGGAGCGTGTCATCGCATACGCCAGTCGCTCCTTACATGACTCGGAAAGAAATCCGGATAATTACAGCTCATTCAAGCTAGAGTTGTTGGCACTGGTGTGGGCAATGACTGAGAAGTTTGCAGAGTATTTGGCCGGCTCGGAAGTCCACGTGCGCATGGATAATAATCCGTTGGCTCACCTCGAAACAGCTAAGCTGGGGGCCCTAGAACAACGTTGGGTAGCACGAGTTCAAAATTTTGGTACAAGATCTCCTACAGGAGGGGAGTGGAGAATACTCATGCTGACGCCCTTTCCCGAGTAAATTACCGTCCGCCAGTGCTCGGTCGGGATGAAGAGTTGGAGGCTATAGAGGTTCTAGAGTTTGGAGGAACTGCCAGGACGGTGGCAGCGATGTGGGAAACAGTTCAAGAAAGAACACCGGAGAATTTGTTGGAACAACCCCGTGATGAGTGAGTCCGAATATAGCAGGAAGATCGAGAGATAGCTCAGCTGAGATGGTGGCTCGTAGCCGAACAAGTGCCTGGCCAGAGTGAGAGGACAGCCATGTCCCCTGAGATGTTACGGATGCTGCGCCAGTGGGAGCGGCTACAGTTACGGGATGGTATCTTGTACAGGAAAGTGTACCTACAATCTGAACTGAGTCACGTTTGGCAGACGATCATCCCGTCGTCCCTGGTAGAACAGGTGGCTAAGGAAGCGCATCAGAAAGGAGCACACTTCGGGCCAGAAAAAACATTCCAGTGGCAGCAACGTTTATTCTATTATCCCCACTTGAGGAACATCGTGGAGAGAGTATGTCAGCAGTGCCAGAATTGTGAACTAGTCAAACCGCCGGAACAGCGAGCCACCACAGAGACAGTGAGATCCTCTGCCCCCATGGAGCTACTGGCCATAGACTACTTGACAATTGGCCCGGCGCATCAGGGCTATGAGCATTGCCTTGTGATGATCAACCAGTATTCCAAATTTGCTGTGGTCATGCCCCCTCGGGACCAGACTGCCGAGTCTGCGGCCTATGCTATCTGTAAACATTTCATTCAAGTGTAAGGGTATCCCAAGCTAATCCATTCTGATCAAGGAGCCTGCTTCCTTGGGAAGGTGATGGAAGAGGTACATCAGTTGTACAAAATCGATAAGTCTCGGACCACCCCTTACCATCCACAGGGGAGCAGAGCTTGAGAGAGATTTAACCGCACCCTGATCCAGATGCTGAGGACACTAGAAGAAGATCAGAAAGCGCGCTGTACTGAGCCTGTTCCCAAATTAGTGTGGGCGTACATAACCATAAACACAGTACCACAGGATTCACACCCTATTCACTGTTCTTCAGCCGGCCCGGGAAGGGACTGGTTGAATTGGCGCTGGAGCCTGAGGAGGACTACCCACGGACGGGCGTGTACTCCTGGGTTCGAGAACATCTTTGCTGGCTACGGACCATTCAACGGCTGGTGCAAAACCAACTCCGTGGATTGGAACACCCTCAGGTCACTCCCCAGAAGGGGACAGCCCTACGACCGGGGGATCAAGTCTTAGTAAGGGAGAAGTGCCCTCACAACAAGTTGGAGTTTCAGTGGGAGAAGAGCCCATACAGGGTGAAGCGACGGCTCGGTGGACGGGGACCCCTCTATGAGGCTCAACCTGAAACAGGTGAAGAGCTCCCCACCCGTACACTACATCGGAATATGCCGCGTCCCTGCTTGTCTCGAGACCCTCCAGTGGTGCCGTCTGCCCCGGTGCCCCCGGTGGCTGAACCAGTGATCACTGCTGAAGACGAAGATGAGGGAGACTGTCTACCCCTTCAGGGAAACCCAGAAACAGGGCTGGTGCCTGAAACTATGGAAGTAACCGAGGAAAATTCAACTTCCACTTTCCCAGTGGCTGATTCCACAACCTCTACTGATCTGAGAAGCTCTGATCGGTCAACGGCAGGTGTACCCCCCAGACGCTACAACCAGGATGAATTCATCTGGCAGCAAATTGTACAAGGTCTGGAAGATTGTGAGCAGGAGCTCCAGAAACTCTTGCCCGTAGAATGGCAAGCTCACAGAGAGGGGGAATGTAAGGGGGTGAAGCACAGAAGGAGCCGAGGGGGGTTGCCTTCTCAGCTCCATGCCCGGAACCATTGAGCAGGGCGTTAGGTTTCCCGGGGGACACTTTACGAGACTGTTCAGCAGCCAGGAACAGGAAGAGGGGAGGACTGAGAGTGGGAAAACTGAACGCATTTTCCTCAGAGCAGCACAGAGACCTGACAGGGGAGGATGCTGACGCAGCAGGGGAGAGAACTCTGGTACAGCCACCAGAGCCAGAAAGACCGCGGACAAAGACAGTGGACAGTGAGTACGTGAAGCCTGGGACTGCACAGTCAGGAAGGTTGCTGACTCCCCTCTGTGAAAAGACGCTGCCCCACAGAGTGACTGTGGTCTGTGACATGATGCTCACCCGCCGAGAGACCGTGTTATGTGGTGAGACGCTCCCCTGTAAAGAAGTGGCATTCAGTAACGGGACTGTGACCTGTACAGAGAGACTGAGCCGCGTATAAGGTTGCGGCGACTTATGTGTTAATGTAGAGCCCCTGATTCCGGTGAGAGAGCACCGCTGCAGAGTAAGAAAGACTTGGAGCAAAGGGGAATATCGTCAGTCTCATACCCCTCTGGCTCCCGCATTAACCCCTCATACCCCGGCTGGATGACGTTAAAGGCTCAGGAGACAGAGGACTGCAAGCGCCGCTGGTGCCTCGGTGCCAACGTTGGACAAGAGTGATCCCTTCAATCAAGACCCCTGAGGACTGATAAGTTTTCACCATAGGAAAATAACTTTTATAACGTTTGAATTCTGTTTATGCTTTTCTGCTGTTTGTTTAACCTGTTCATATCATATTCATTCATATACTGTTTACTTTACCAGTATTATCCCCTGTAAATAAACCTCCCCTTTAACTGTTGGTCCGTCTGCTCCGTGGTGACATACTACTCATTCATGCACGCTTTTACACTGTGACAAGTGTTCTCGGGCATGTGCAGTGCGTGCTGCCCGAGAACCGTCATCAGGCTATTGAGCCTGCGCGTTGTGGAGGCCCCTGATCCCGCCACGCAGTGTGTTATGATGTATTCACACTGCAGAGCTGGATCCTCCGCAACACGCAGGCGCAATAGCCTGATGTCGGTTCTCTGGCAGCATGCCCGAGAACACTTGTCACAGCGCAGGTGCCGGAATTCAAATCAAGAGGAGGCTAGCAACGCACGGATGCATCATGATAGACAGATAGTGGGCGGCGCTGAGACACTGGACAGGCATGATCGACGGATGGTAGGCGGCTGATACAGGGGGACACATCATACCTATGGGACACATTACAGGTATGAGGAGCTATTTATAAAAGTCGATATTTCAGTGTTACTAGGGGTCAGAAAAAGAAGAGCCACCTTCACAGAATGCAGCCTTAGTGCTGCTGAAGGTGGCTCTTTAACTGAAAAACGCCATAGGGGGTGACAGGTTCCCTTTAAATGATCCTGTATTATGGCTGAGTAGTCTGTTTTTGTACATGATCGCCACTAGATGGCAGCATTGCCCTGTTCTCTGCACTGGGAAAAATGACAATTCTGCAGATGGGGTGAGTAGGTAACCCCTTCACAACCTTGGGGTTTTTGCATTTGTTTTTTTGTTCATCTTCTTCTCAGAGCTGTAACTTTCTTTAGTTTTCTGTCAATATGGCCAAGTGAGCGCTTGTTTTTTTGCAAGACGAGTTGTACTTTTGAGCAACACCATTGGTTTTACCATATAGTGGACTGGAAAACGGAGCGGTGAAATTGCAAAAAAAAAATGAAATCCCACAATTGTTTTTTTTTAACGTGTTCACTAAATGCTAATACTGACCTACCATTATGATTCTCCAGGTCATTTCGAATTCGCAGATACCAAACATGTCTAGGTCCTTTTTTTATTTAAGTGGTGAAAAGAAAAATTCTAAAGCTTGCCAAAAAAACATGTCATTTTTCGGAATCTGGGGCTGGGTGAGGCCTTATTTTTCGCTCGCCGAGCTGACATTTAGGGTGAGTGCACACGCTGCGGATTCTGCTGCGGGTTTTTCCAGCGGAAACGCAGGTAAAACCGCAGGTAAAGTGACCTGCAGTTTTGCTGCGGTTTGGCCTGCGGTTTTGCCCTGCGGTTTCACACCTCTACTATGTTAAAGGTGTGAAACCGCAGCAGAATCCGCAGAAACAATTGACATGCTGCGAAAAAAAAACCGCAGCTTTTCCGCAGGTAAAAAACCGCAGCGTGAGCACTGCGGTTTTGAAAACCCATAGGCTAACATGGTAAAGTACCATGTCTGCGGAACTGCTGCAGTTCTGCAGGGCCAAAACCGCAGCAAAACCGCAGCGTGTGCACATACCCTTACCATTTGATACCATTTGGGGGTAGAGTCGATCTTTTGACCGCCTGTTATTGCATTTTATTGCAATGTTGCGGCGACTAAAATAACATATTTCTGGCTTCTTTTTTTTTTCTTCTTCTCGTTATGTGCAATTTTGGACGCCGGTGCTCAAGAAAGACATTACTGAACTTAAAAGGGTGCAAAGGCGGGCTACTAAAATGATAAATGGAGTTGGTTCACTACAATACCAAGAAAGGTTATCAAAATTAGGTCTATTTACTCTAGAAAAGAGAAGACTTAGGGGAGACCTAATACATATGCACAAGTATATCAGAGGGCAATACAGAGATCTCTCCAATGAACTGTTTGTACCAAGGACTGTGACAAGAACAAGGGGGCATTCTCTTCGTTTGGAGGAAAGACAATTTCTGCACCAGCATAGAAGAGGGTTCTTCACGGTAAGAGCAGTGAGGCTCTGGAATTCTCTTCCTGAGGAAGTGGTGATGGCCAACTCACTGAATGAATGTAAGAAAGGAATGGATGCTTTTCTTGTGAGTTACAGTATAGAAGGTTACATAATATTATAGGTAGATGATTGACCCAGCTTAGGGGAAGGAATTTTTTTCCCTATGGAGAAAATTGGCTTCTACTCTGTGGGTTTTTTGCCTTCCCCAGGATCAACAATGCACAACAGCTGCACTAAAAATAGGCTGAACTAGATGGACATAAGGTCTTCCTTCAGCCTTCAAAACTATGTTACTATGTTATGCCATTTACCGACTGGATTAATTCTTTTTAGATTTTGCTAGCTCGGGCGATTCTGAAAGTGGCAATACCAAATGTGGGTAGTTTTGATTATTTTATTCTATTTTCAAGGGGGGGGTTAGAACTTTTTTAAAAATGATTAATATAATTTTTTTTTTTTATACTTCAATAGTCTCCATGAGAGACTAGAAGCTGCGATCATCCGATCGCCTGTGTTACACATGGGGATTCAGCCCCCTGCTCTGTGTAGCTAAAATGGTCATCTGTTATGAGCGTTGGTCATAGGGCGGCACTCAGAGCAGATTGGCAATGAGAACCACGAGGGTCTCCTGCAGCCCCCAGGTTGTCATGCTAACTCATAGGCACCCCGTCGATAATGTGACACAGGTGACGGTGGGTGGGATTAGTGACGCGCTTCCGGTGTGGCCATGTTAAATGCTGCTGTTGGAGATTGACAGCGGCATTTAACATGTTAACAGCTGCGGGTGGATCGCAATTCTACCCGCAGCTGTTAGGGACACGTCAGCTGATTAAATCAGCTGACCTGTGGCGGAAAACATGCGGGCTCCGGCACTGAGGGAAAGGACCTATGAGGTATATATATGTCATAGGTCGTGAAGGGGTTAAAAAGAATTTCTCACCAGCTATTTGCAAAATCACTAACTTGAGTGGAGTATCAAAATAAAATGTAACATTTTTTGATCTAAAGCATAAATTCAATTCCAACGTGCTCCTGCAGTAAGCGCTATAGCTTGCCGAATAAGGAGGGAGCCGATGATGTTCCCTTATATTTACTTAGAAGTACGCCAGGAATGGAGGTGGGACAAATCTCATCTGAGGGCCCCTATCCTTAGTAACCATGATTACAACTGCAGAGGTACAGAGGAGCTCCCTAATCATGGCAGATATAGGGGAAACACAGCAGGCGCCCATGCTGACGAATATTCCCACCATATGGTGACTTGTAGTGGTAGAAACCAGTCCTTCAGGATGTATAAAAGCACAGCACAGTTAGGCTGTGTGCACACGCTGCAGATTTTGCTGCGGTTCCGCAGCGGATTTGGCCGCTGCGGATCCGCCGCAGTTTTTGCTGCGGTGTACAGTACCATAATATCCTATGGATATTAAAAACCGTTGTGCAGACGGTGCGGATTTTTCCGCGCGGTTTTCCTGCGGTTTCTAAACCGCAGAAAGAATTGACATGTCAATGCAGATTCCGCTGCGGTTTGCTATCTCCTCCATTGTGGAGATGAAAAACCGCAGGGCAAAACCACAGGCCAATCCGCAGGTAAAACCGCAGGTCTTTTGACCTGCAGATTTACCTGCGGATTTTACAAAATCCGCACAGCCAAATCCGCACCTAATCCGCAGCGTGTGCACGTACCCTTATAGATAGTGACTTACAGATGACGTTCTGTCCAGGCCCGGATTGGTAATATAACCAACCGGGCATTTTCCCGCTGATGCGGCCACTGGCCTGGCTGTTGCTCCTGCCGCCGGCCCTCTGCGGGCACGGTGGTTATAGTTTTCCAACCCTCCTGCACTGCAGGGAGATAAGCCGCCACGCCCCCCACCCCATCCTCGCCGTAGCAAGAGACCTCCCCCCGCAGCCAGTCACAGCGTTGCTTGCCTGCTCTCTTCTCTGTTCACAGGACCTGTGATGAGTTCACAGGAGGGGAGGAATCAGGGGTCACATAATCAGGAGCCATTGTCCAGACCCCTGATCATGTGACCCCTGACTCCGCCCCTCCTGTGACCTCATCACAGGTCCTGTGCGCTCAGCCTTGCCTCTTGGTGTCTGCAAGACTCTGCTGTGCTGTTGTCATGGTGCTGGATGAGCTAAGCACCGTATGTGTGGGGTCAGGAGGGGTTTACAGGGTAGCTGTAGCAGAGCTGTGTGTGTATGGCGAGTTTCACATTTGTGTTTCAGGGCGCCGACCAGCGCCAAACGCAACCTGTTGCAATTTGGTTGCGCTCAGCGCACCGTCAAAAAGACGCAGGCCAAAATACTGCGCATGGCCTGCGTCCTCAGTGATAAAGATAGGGGACGCATGCAGCGTCATGCGCCCAGAGGCGGAGCTATCGGAGGGGGCGCAGCAGGGGGCGGGGCTTAGTGGCGGCCGTGCACAGGCCGTCGCTGCTCCCTGAAACGCAAATGTGAAACTAGCCTTAGAGGTGTACGGAGCGGATCCGTGTGTGTACGAGGTGTACGGAGCAGAGCCTTGTGTGTACGAGGTGTACGGAGTGGAGCCGTGTGTGTACGAGGTGTACGGACCGGAGCCGTGTCTGTACGAGGTGTACGGAGTGGAGCCAGTGTGTGTACTTGGTGTACGGAGCGGAGCCGCGTGTGTACGAGGTGGAGCCATATGTGTACGGGATGTACGGAGAGGAGCCATGTGTGTATGGGGTATACGGAGCGGAGCCGTGTGTGTACGGAATGTACGGAGCGGAGCCGCGTGTGTATGGGGTATACGGAGCGGAGCCGTGTGTGTACGGAGCGGAGCCACATGTGTACGGGATGTACGGAGCGGAGCCAAGTGTGCACGAAGCATACAAAGCGGGCTTTTCCCACGGACACAGGAGTACATGGCGGAGCCTCGAGGAGCAGTTTAAAACACACACATGACGTTCCACCTGAAGTGATGTGCTGGAAGCTGACCGGAAATGAGCTAATATCTTGAGGAGATTGTGACGGAACCAGGAATGCTTCAGATCCATCACTGTGTCCTCCTCCGACAGCGCAGACAGCAGGATCGCCTTGGAATCGGGGATGCCAGCCATGTGACTGGATCATGATATGTCCTGCACCGGGAGGCTCAGGTGGGCACTACAATGGGAGCCGGTCTGCTAAAGTATCTGTATAGAATCTTTCTTTATTTCTTTCTCTCTTTTTCTTTCTTTCTCTGTTCTTTCTTTCTCATTCTCTGTTCTGTCTTTCCCTCATTTTCTTTCTCTTTCTCTGTTCTTTCTTTCTCTCTCTAATCTTTCTTTTTTTCTTTCTCTCTCTCTCTCTGTTCTTTATTTCCCCTTCTTTCCTCTTTCTTTCTCTCTGTTCTTTCTTTCTTTTCTTTACTTCTTTCTTGCTCTCTCTGTTCTTTCTCTGTCTCTCTCTGTTCTTTCTCTCTCTGTTCTTTCTTCTTACTCTCTTTGTTCTTTCTTTCTCTCTCGCTCTCCTTTCTTTCTCTCTTTTTTCTTTTTTTTCTCTCTCTCTGTTTTCTCTCTTCCTTAGTGCCAGTCAGTGTGCCCATAATGCCAGCCAATGTGCCCTCAGTACCAGTCAGTGTGATCATCAGTGCTAAATGGGTGCGATTAGGTGTGGACATGGGTGTGACTAGTTGCAAAAAGGGTGTGGACCGGGCGTGGCCTAAAATTTGCAGCGTCGCACTGCGCGCGCCGCAGTCTTTGTCCCTCTTTCCCTTCTTCAAAAGTTGGGAGGTATGATAGGGGCAGCTATGACCAGGGGGGCTGGTTGCCCAATGGATAGCAGTTCTACCAGGAATTCTGTCACCGTGCGTACAAAAGGGGACAGAGCTTTGGGAGGAGTACTGTACCTAAAAGCTATAAATAGGACTGAGCTGAAATACTGGGCACAGCTCTGACTACATGTTATATAGTCGTGTTAATCTCCTCTCACTTCTTGTAACCTACAAGTGTACAAAGATATTATATAGTCACCATGTGACTAGTGGGCCTGTGTAACTTCAAATGCCAGGGCTGAATTTTAGTCCCAGTCCGGCCCTGGTTCAGTCTGATAGAATAGCTCAGTTTTCCATCTGGCCCGGACCAACATGACAACATCTCCAACCACAACTCATCTGCAGAGATTACACCAGATACATCTACCGTCTCACATTCCCAGCCCGTCCCATCTACTACCTCCATGATGACCTTCTCCGCTCCCAGCAGCCTCTTACTTTCCGTCTGCCCCATTGCTGCTCCTGCTTTGGCCCTACCAGTGCTCCACATGGCAGTAACGCCCAGCACTGTGCCCCTCGCATAGTAATCATGCCCACAGACACTACAATTGCTTCTTAGAAAATGCAGGTGATATTATTTGTGCCAGACAGTAACAGTGACATATTTTTGCCACTTAAAATATTCTAATGCCCAGAGTATGATCCCCTGTAAAGGTAAACGTGACTCTTACATGCCCACTCGCCAGGTTCAGGGCGCCAATTAATGCTTCCACCAAAGAGTAATACCCCCTTATTAATAGGAGAAATAGGATACATGATAAGATCCTGTCTGCAGCCACCACTAGGGGGAGCTCCCTATATACAGAGATACATAGAAAGATCCTGTCTGCAGTCACCACTAGGGGGAGATCCCTGTAGAGATACATGATAAGATCCTGTCTGCAGCCACCACTAGGGGGAGCTCCCTGTATACAGAGATACATGATAAGATCCTGTTTGCAGCCACCACTATGGGGGCGCTCCCTGTTTACAGATACATGATAAGATTGTGTCTGCATTTCCTTCACTTTAAGGCTATGTGCCCACGTAGCGTTTTAAACCGGACACTCAAAACCAGACTCCTTCCCAGAAAATGCGCGATTTTTACCTCGATTATGTTCGCGTTTTTGCCGCGATTTTCGCATGCGAAATTCAAGCACTTTCCAAGCAATTTGAAGCATCGCTTGGAAAGTGATTGACAGATTGGTCACACTCATCAAACATAGTGTTTGACAAGTGTGACCAGCTTTTTACTATTGAGGCTGCCTATGCGGCCTCAATAGTAAAAGATAGAATGTTAAAAATGATAAAAAAATAAAAAATTGGGGTATATTTACCTTCCGACGTCCCGCGCAGTCTCAGCGACGCACCCGTTCCCAGCGATGCCTTGCGAGACCTGTGATGACGTAGTCTCGCGTTGCTATAGTGATCTCATGAGACCGCTAGAGTCACACTAGACTTCGTCATCACAGGGCCTTGCCGCAAGGCATTGTTGGGAACGCTGAGGCCCGGGAAGGCTGCGCGTGACGCCGGAAGGTAAATATACCCCGATTTTTTATTTTTTTTATAGGGGCATGGTAGGTACCCAGGGCCTGGAGGACAGTCTCCTCTCCTCCACACCGTGGGTACCAACCACACATGAGACGCTTAACTTTGCGCATGGTGGGCATAGCCACATGCGGGAAGTAAGCGATTCTCATGCATTCCTATGGGTGCGGAATCGCGGCAATTCTTTGCGATTCCGCACAAAAGAATGATCATGCTGCATTTTTTTCCGCAATGTGATTCCGCCGCGGAAAAAAACGCAGCATTAGCACAGCATGTGCGGAATGCCATAGGAATGCATGGGGGGCGTTCTGTACAAGTATTTTAAACGTTTTTGCAGCGTTTTCGCGCCGCAAATCGCTGCAAAAACGCTTAAAAATCGCATCATGGGCACACAGCCTAAGGTTCACATGACCCTCCCGCTGCAGGGTTAGAACACAGTGCTGGAAAAGAGGATGAGATTTATATTTGTTTTTTTTGTACCTTGTCAATTTCTTTGTGATTGTCATCATTTTTCTATAAGCTGCATTGTGTGACTCTTCCCTTAGATTTGTGTCTCTATCTTTATCATTCAAATTGTTTTTCGTTACTGACTTTATCCTCTGGTTGTGGAGATTTGACACACAGCTCCTCCTGCCCCCCATCCCCCGTGATTTATATATTGTGCCATCTCTCAGAACAGGTGGATTTATTTAATTAGATGTCACAGATAAAAGCAGCAATCAAACTGACGGCTCCAAGATGGGAATCGAACCCCCAGACCCTCCTCCAGAAGATTAGATGCATTGCCATAAAGGGGGTTTTACACTAAGCGATATCGCTAGCAATATCGCTAAAACGTCACTGGTTTTGTGACGTTATAGCGATATTGCTAGCGATATCGCTATGTGTGATACCTCTGACCGGCTCCCCCGCTGTCCATCGCTGATCGCGCGAGAATGTCCGGCTCCATTTCTCGTCGGGCGCTTCCTGCTGGGCTTCCTGCTGTGTGAGACAAGCGACGCTGGACGCGGGCGGGAGGACGTCAGGATCGCTGTGTGTGAAAGGTGAGTATCGTGCGCTGCGTCGCTGCTGCATCGCTGTGAGGTCTTTCTGTGTGAAAGCTCACTAGCGATCATTTAGCGATGCACCAGCGATCCTGACCGGGTCAGATCGCTGGTCGGATCGCTGGTGCATCGCTAAATGTAAAAGGGCCTTAATACTCAAGAAAATGCCCAGTCTCCTACCAACCTTTCATCCATCAGATATCGACCGTCTGCACAGACAGGGCGGAAAACAGAAAAGGAAACCTGACTGTTTTGAAGTGACCTAGCATGAAATGGATGATTACAGGGAGTAATAGATTGTAGGTCTTTTTATTATAATAAAAATACTTCACATGACATAAAATAATGCACAACAGAACAAAACATAAGAAGAGAACTCCAATCAGAAAACAAGATGACAAAATCAGACATAAATCACAAAGAAATAAACCAGAAATGGAAACAATAAGGAAAGTTCTCGACCTACAAAATGGGGAAAAAAGAAAAATGAAAAACAAAAATAAAATTAAAGAGACAAAATAATAAAGAAAATAAAACTATAATGGGAAGAAACAAAATAACTACACGAATAGCCCGTAAAATAGCAAATAATTAATAGCATAAAATCATGTAAATCCCCCGGCCCAGCTTCATTCATACTATTATATACAACCCCAAACTACATTTACACCGTCCTATATACACAATATTATATACACTATATACAATATAAACATATGACACTATGACATTTTTTTTGTTTTGTTTTGGTTTTTTTTTTAATTATATTTAAATACACATCTACACTAACTATCCCGCCACCCCTGATCCAGCTCTGGCCACAAAGTTCAGGAATGCTCCGAGCTAGGATCAGGCCCCAAAGTCTTTCCCCAGTCTTTGCTTTGGCCAGATCAGTCTCTTATCACCGCTGTTGAACCCCCTATCCCCCCAATCCCCCCACCCAACCTAACTAAGACCCTCTATTATACACAATATATACAATACAAAAAATACACTATATACAATATATACATAAACCAACATTAGAGAACACAACCTACTACTCACCACCCAAGGCTCAAGTTCGATGCCTGCAAACCTTCTATTCAGGAGACAGAAATACAAAACAAAAATCTAGGGTGCAAAGACATAAGCCCAGCACCAGGATATAGGAGTACTAACAAACTAAGGCACCCCAAAGGAGAAACCCCTCCAGAGATGGGCCGCCCTCTGGTCACCCAGTCTTTCATACTCCAGAGAACGGACCTTCACCAGGGCACCTAGGATTCTGCTACAAACTTCATCTACACGGAGGATTTTACTCTGCGTCGAAACTAAAACTCGTGCGTTCCATATGAAGTATCTGACCACTGCCCTGACTATAAATAAAGTGGCTCGGTCCCTTCTCCCGAGGTCTCCCAACACTCCATAGGCTCACTCAGCATAGGATAGAGTAGTCAGCCGCGGCCAACCAATGGAAGCTCCCACCCTGTTGTTCACCTCTCTATTAAAGGAACAATGAAGCAGGAAGTGCTCCATGCTTTCCAGCATGTTGGCACAAGTCTCAAGGGGGCAATTCCTGTCCTCGGAGCTCCTGTACTTCAGATTGCCCTCACATACAACTTACCTTGGAAGTAGCGCCAAGTCAAGACCCAGTACTTCTTGGGGATCCTGTTAGAATTTAACAAACTCAACCCAACCTCCAGATTCCGACTTGGGCAGTCCTTGAGGACCAATGGTCTCTGAAAATGCCAAAGCAAGACCCGAATGTCAAGGAGTTTCCTCGGGAAGGACCTCACCTCCCATATTCCCAGACCCCACCAGCGCCTCATTTTCAGAACCGGGGTAACATAAGCCGGGACATGCCCATGCGGTGTGCGAAGATCCTTCAGTCTTCCCCCTGTCTACCATTCCTGGAAGAAAGGCTGAAACCATCCCTTGCAGGAGAATACCCATGGAGGAGCCACGTTGACCTTCAAAAAGGTGTTCACTAGGAACACCACGGGGTTCACCATATTCAACCCCCCTGGTCTACTCGTGCGGTAAGTGACCTCCCGCTTGACCAGGTTCAGTCTATTCCCCCATAACATCTGGAAAAACAGACTCCATCCACATCCAAACTACTACAGATTTGTAACTGTGCTCAACTTAGGCCTCTGGCTCCACTGTCTCTAGTATTTCCCCTGGCCAACAACCCCGCCAGTTACAGCTCTGAAGTGGCATCTGCACAATCCACACTTGTTCCTGAGTTACTGTGGCTCAGTCCCATCAGTTGATCCCCCGATGTGTGTCCGGCAAGGTCTCCTGCTCTGTCCCCATTCACATTACTAGTAGTGTGAATGAGGACTGAACAGGAGAGCTTGACAGACACACATCAGGGGATCAACAGACGGGACTGAGCCACAGTTACACAGGAACAAGTGTGGATTGTGCAGACGCCACTTCAGAGCTGTAACTGGCGGGGTTGTTGGCCAGGGGCAATACTAGAGACAGTGGAGCCAGAGGCCTAAGTGGAGAACGATTACAATCAGTAGTAGTCTACAACCTCTATAAAACGTGCTGCAAGTTGGCCTCAGCCTACTCCATGCCTCATCCTGGGCTCCAACAATGCCAGTTGGTGTTCAGAAGTGCCGTCTTAACAGAGAAACACACACTAGCTCCTGTGTTAGTGGGGTTCAGTAATGCCAGCTGTTCCCCTGCTGTGTAGATGGCAAAGTCTCCTGCTGCCTCCACATGCCAACCCTATCAGGCCTCAGCCTGCTCCATGCCTCATCCTGGGCTCCAATGCCAGTTGGTGTTCAGAAGTGCCGTCTTAACAGAGAAACACACACTAGCTCCTGTGTCAGTGGGGTTCAGTAATGCCAGCTGTTCCCCTGCTGTGCGGATGGCAAAGTCTCCTGCTGCCTCCAACATCACACTACATGTTATTTTCCACTTGCTCCAAGTAGGTCTCAGCCTGCTTGGAGCATTGATCCTGGGCTTCAACACAGCCAGTTGTAGCTTGGAAGTGCCGTCCGCCCAGATAGAAACACTCGCTCCTGTGTCTGTGGGGTTCAGTAACGCCAGTTGTTCCCCTGCTTTGCAGATGGCAAAGTCTCCTGCTGCCTCCAACATCACACTACATGTTATTTTCCACTTGCTCCAAGTAGGTCTCAGCCTGCTCGGAGCATTGATCCTGGGCTTCAACACAGCCAGTTGTAGCTTGGAAGTGCCGTCCGCACAGATAGAAACACTCGCTCCTGTGTCTGTGGGGTTCAGTAACGCCAGCTGTTCCCCTGCTGTGCGGATGGCAAAGCCTCCTGCTGCCTCCAACATCACACTACTACTGACTTTTAACCGTGGTCCACTTAGGCCTCTGGCTGTACTGTCTATATTTCCCCTGGCCTCCAACCCCACCAGTCGCTGCTCTGATGTCCCGTCTGCACAATCCACACTTGTTCCTGTGTCACTGGGGCTCAGTCACGTCAGTTGATCCCCTGATGTGTGTCCGGCAATGTCTCCTGCCCATTAATAGTTGTGGGAATGTGGACAGAGCAGGACACCTTGCCGGACACACATCAGGGGATCAACTGACGTGACTGAGCCCCAGTAACTCAGGAACAAGTGTGGATTGTGCAGACAACACTGCAGAGCAGCAACTGGCGTGGTTGGAGGCCAGGGGAAATACTAGAGACAGTAGAGCCAGAGGCCAAAGTGGAGCACTGTTACAATCAGTAGTTGTGTACAACCAATATAAAACTCGCTCCAAGTTGGCCTCAGCCTGCTGCATGATTGACCCCTGGGCTTCAACATCGCATGTTGCTGCTCAGAAGTGTGTTTGCCACGGGTACTCCCTCCTGCCCAGCCGGGTTCCAGCACCGTCAGCTGGTTCTCGGCAGAGCCTTTGGCCTAGGTGCCTCCTTCTTGGTATCCGAGTTCCAGCAACGTCTGCTGGCCCTTGGTAGTGCTTTTTAGCACAGGTAACTCCTGCTTAGAAACCGTGTTCCAGCACCGTCAGCTGGTCCACGGTTGTGCCATTGGCTCTTGTTCCTTTTGCTGCCCCTCCGGGTTCCAGCACCGTCAGCTGGTTCTCGGCAGTGTCTTTGGCATGGGCACTCCCTCCTGCCCAGCCTGGTTCCAGCACGCCTGCTGTTTTCGGGTAGTGTCAACGTCACTTTGCCACCAATACGTTTTCCTGTCGTGTTGCAGTCGGGTTAGCTGAGTCTATGGTGCCTGCATTTTCGGTGCTTCCTATGTGGGCTGCGGGTTCTGGTAATAAAGGCTGCTTCCGTAGTGCCAATAGGACAAGCACCCCCTGTAGGACTGTTTCGGTAACTGCGGCCGGCTCACGGCCTTGCAACTTTGTTTTTTTCCTGGGTACCTTGTGCTACCCATCCGGGTTCCAGCACCGTCAGCTGGTTCTCGGCAGTGCCTTTGGCCTAGGTGCCTCCTTCTTGGTATCTGGGTTCCAGCAACGTCTGCTGGTCTTGGTAGTGCTTTGTAGCACAGGTACCTCCTGCTTAGTAACCTTGTTCCCGCACCGTCAGCTGGTCCACGGTTGTGCCATTGGCTCTTGTTCCTTCTGCTGTCCCTCCGGGTTCCAGCACCGTCAGCTGGTCCTCGCTAGTGTCATTTGCTCTTGCAGCTTCTGCTACCCATCCGGGTTCCAGCACCGTCAGCTGGCTCTTGGCAGAGCCTTTGGCCTAGGTGCCTCCTTCTCAGTATCCGAGTTCCAGCAACGTCTGCTGGTCCTTGGTAGTGCTTTGGAGCACAGGTACCTCCTGCTTAGTAACTGTGTTCCAGCACCGTCAGCTGGTCCACGGTTGTGCCATTGGCTGTTGTTCCTTCTGCTGCCACTCTGGGTTCCAGCACCGTCAGCTGGTTCTCGGTAGTTCTATTGACTCTTGTAGCTAATGCTACCCATCCGGGTTCCAGCACCGTCAGCTGGTTCTCGGAAGTGTCTTTGGCACGGGCACTCCCTCCTGCCCAGCCTGGTTCCAGCACGCCTGCTGTTTCCGGGTAGTGTCAACGTCACTTTGCCACTGATACATTGTCCTGTCGTGTTGCGGTCGGGTTAACCGAGTCTATGGTGCCTGCAGTTTCAGTGCTTCCTATGTGGACTGCGGGTTCTGGTAACAAAGGCTGGTTCCATAGTGCCAATAGGAATAGCACCCCCTGCAGGACTGTGGGTTTCGGTAACTGCTGCCTGCTCGCGGACGCGACACTTTGTTAATCATGGGTACCTTCTGCTACCCATCCGGGTTCCAGCAACGTCAGCTGGTTCCCGGCATAGCCTTTGGCCTAGGTGCCTACTTGTCGGTATCCGAGTTCCACCAACGTCTGCTGGTCCTTGTTAGTGCTTTGGAGCACAGGTACCTCCTGCTTAGTAACCGTGTTCCAGCACCGTCAGCTGTTCCACGGTTGTCCCATTGGCTCTTGTTCCTTCTGCTGCCCCTCCGGGTTCCAGCACCGTCAGCTGGTCCTCGCTAGTTTCATTTGCTCTTGCAGCTTCTGCTACCCATCCGAGTTCCTGCACCGTCAGCTGGTTCTCGGGAGTGCCTTTGGCCTAGGTGCCTCCTTGTCGGTATCCGAGTTCCACCAACGTCTGCTGGTCCTTGGTAGTGCTTTGGAGCACAGGTACCTCCTGCTTAGTAACTGTGTTCCAGCACCGTCAGCTGGTCCACGGTTGTGCCATTGGCTCTTGTTCATTCTGCTGCCACTCCGGGTTCCAGTACCATCAGCTGGTTTTCGCCAGTTCCTCAGCCTTCTTGTAACTTCTGCTACTTTTCAAAGTTCAAGCTTGTGGAAATGGTTTTTGATTCTCACTCTGGATCTCCCTGACAATGACCCTGAAGACGACGACCCTGAAGACCACACAGAAGAATACCTAAAAGATGACCCTGAAGATGACCAAGAGGACAAAGAACAGGAAGACAACCACCAAGATGCAGAACAACAAGAGACAGAAGACCAAGAAGCATAAAAACCAAAAGCAGAAGAACATTAAGCATAAGACTAAAAATCTGAGCAAATGAGATTATCAAATTTATAAGCAGAAGAAGACTAAGCAGTGTATGGGGGTGAGTCCGTTCCTCCTCTTGGTGCCCCTGGAAAAGGCCTGCTGCTGCAGGCCAAACTGAACGCGGAAAAATCCTGTTGTAAATCTTTTGTGACAGGCTGAACGGAAGGTGTAATCTTCAAACTTTTATAGATAACAACTACAGGAATGCCTGACACAAATAAGAATATGATGAAGCAGAATAGGAAGAAGATCAAGAAGTAGAATATGAAGAAGAATAAAAGAAGGAGAAGAAGTAGAATATGAAGAAGAATAGAAGAAGAAGAAGTAGAATATGAAGAATAGAAGAAGAAGATACTGCTGCTGCTGAAGATGATGAAGGAGAAAGTGTGGGAGAAGTAAAAAAGAAGGTGAAGAGCATGGAAGTAGTGAAACATACATATCTGACAAAAAATTAAAGACTTTAACATAGTCAATATCTTTGTAACTACGAACGTCTTTAAAAACAAAATAAAAATTCCTGCTATTCCATTTGATTGGGCTAAGCCTCGATGGCTTTAATGTCTCCTACACCTCCCACAATACATTCTACATTATTATTAGTTGTTTTTCTTCATGTAGAATTAACCGACAGGGAAAGAAAGGGGGTTTTTTTAATTCCGATATTTCTGTTCCATTGACTTGAATGGGACTTCCAGGATCGGAATCGGCGATACCCGATACTTTTTTTTAGATCAGCCGATCCATTCCGATGCGATATTTTTCAGTATCGGGTGGTATCGCTCAACACTACTCCCTGCTCCTGGGTTCCTGTCTCTCCGCCCCCCATGACTAAGCGGTTTCTAAAGCCATAAGTTGCTGTCAAGTCCTGTACTCACGCTCCCCCCTGCCATCTTGTGGTCAAACTAAGGTACTGCACTCCTTTTTCATATTCCCCAGCTGTTTCCCTTCTATTATTATAAACGTCCATCTACAGTGCACAAACCGTCCCTACTTCCTACAGACAAGTCCGTCCGTCAGGTCACCTTCCCTACAACCACTTGGGAGGAGAAGGAACTCGTGGACTCACTGGAGGTCATCTCCCCCCATGATGTTGCTGGGCTCTTCTTCCTGGGGTCTGGGGTGCCCCTGTCTCCCTCTCTGGGCAGACGATGAGCCGTCTCAGGGTTGGAGTAGTTGGGTATGCTCTTTCTCGTCCGTCCTGACCTCCTCACAACCTCCTGGGCCGGTTGCTGCTGCTGCTCTCTGTCCCCCGCCGGCACTGACCGAGGAACAGATGCCTGGTAAGCCATGCCGACCTCCCAGGAAGCTTGCCTCTCCCTGGGGAGAAGAGAGGCAGACTCTGGGCCTCCTCCTGGAAGTCCTGGAGCTCACAAGACAGGTGCTGCTCTTAGCAGGGTGTGACTGATTGTGGGCACCTGTCCTACAGTCACATCCCCCAGAAATGGCTGATAACAGGGAGTAATAGATTGTAGGTCTTTTTTATTATTATAAAATCCTTCACGACATTACCAAATAAAACACAACATAACAAACATAAGAACAAAAACTCCAATCAGAAACAATGACAAAATCAGACACAAACACAAAGAAATAAACCAGAAAGGAAAACAATAAGGAAATTCTCGACCTACAAAACGGGAAAAGAAAATTAAATTAAAGAAGCAAGAAATTAAAAAACGAAAAGGAACAAGATTACCATAATTACACCAGCACCCCCTTAAAATAATAAATAAATAAAATCATGTAAAACCCCCGACCCAGCTCAATTCACACTATTATATACAACCCTGAACTACATTTACACCATCCTATATACAATATTATATACACTATATACAATATAACCATATGGCACCAGTCCGAATATTGTGCATGACTCCAGAACACACCTAATACCCTCTGGTCCCACTGCCTTACCTCACAGCCTCCCCCTTACACCGCCACATTCACACTTACGACAAAAATTACAAACATAGTATACAAAATTAACAAATGTATATATATTTTTTTATTTTTTTCCTTTTTTATTTTTTTTATTATTATTTTTTTTTTATACTATATATAAAACACACATCTACTCTAACTATCCCACCACCCCTGATCCAGCTCTGGCCACAAAGTTCAGGATTTCTCCGAGCTAGGATCATGTCCCAAAGTTTTCCCCAGGCGGGGCCTGGACCAGGCCAGATCAGTCTCTTATCACCGCTGTTGAAAACCCCCCATCCCCCCAATCCCCCCACCCAACCTAACTAAGACCCTCTATTATACACAATAAATACATTACACTGTATACAATATATACATAAACCAACGTTACAGAACATAACCTACGTACTCACCACTTAAGGCTCAAGTTCGATGCTTGGAAACCTTCTATTCAGGAGACTGAAATTCAAAACAAAACTCGAATGAAAAGGCATCAGCCCACCACCAGGATATAGGAGTACTAACGGACTAAGGCACTCCGAAGGAAAAACCCCTCCAGAGATGGGCTGCCCTCCGGGCACCCAGTCTTTCATACTCCAGAGAACGGACCTTCACCAGGGCACCTAGGATGCTGCTATAAACTTCATCTACATGAAGGATTTTACTCTGCGTCGAAACTAAAACTCGTACTTTCCACGTGAAGTACCTGACCACTGCGCTGACTATAAATAAAGTGACTCTGTCCCTTCTCCCGAGGTCTCCGAACGCTCCATAGGCCCACTCGGCATAGGACAGAGTAACCAGCCGCGGCCAACCAATGGAAGCTCCCACCCTGTTGTACACCTCTGTATTAAAGGGACAATGAAGCAGTGCTCCATGCTTTCTAACATGTTGGCACAAGCCTCACGGGGGCAATTCCTGTCCTCGGAGCTCCTGTACTTCAGATTGTCCCTCACATACAACTTACCTTGGAAGCAGCGCCAAGTCAAGTCCCAGTACTTCTTGGGGATCCTATTAGAATTTAACAAACTCAACCCAACCTCTAGATCCCGACTTGGGCAGTCCTTGAGGACCAATGGACTCTGAAAATGCGAAAGCAAGACCCGCATGTCGAGGAGTTTCCTCGGGAGGGACCTCACCTCCCACATTCCCAGACCCCACCGGCGCATCATCTTCAGAACCGGGGTAACCTAAGCCGGGAGATGCCCATGCGGTGTGCGAAGATCCTTCAATCTTCCCCCTGTCTCCCATTCCTGGAAGAAAGGCTGAAACCATCCCTTGCAGGAGAATACCCACGGAGGAGCCCTCTCTTTCCAGAGGTTTGCCACGTTGACCTTCCAAAAGGTGCTCACTAGGAACACCACGGGGTTCACCATATTCAACCCCCCTAGTCTCCTCGTGCGGTAAGTGACCTCCCGCTTGACTAGGTTCAGTCTATTCCCCCATAACATCTGAAAGAACAGACTGTAGACTCGAGTCCAGAGAGGCTCTGGCAAGACACAGACGCTGCCCGGGTAGATTAGTAAGGGGAGCAGGAAAGCTTTGCACAGGCCAACCCTTTCCCTCAGGGTCAAAGACCAACCCTTCCATTGGTGCCCTCTTTGAGCGACACCTTTGATTCTGCCTTCCCAGTTTTTCGTGGGGTAATCACCCTGGCCAAATTCGATGCCTAGGACTTTGGCATGTTCTTGGGGTTCGGGGAGGGTGTCCGGAAGATCAAACCCGGGATCCCTGCCTCCCAGCCAGAGACTCTCACACTTGTCCTGGTTGACCTTGGACCCGGAAGCCTCCGAGTAGCTCTCCACTTCTGACATCACCACCATCGCCTCCTCTCGCGAAGAAACAAAAACGGTAACATCGTCCGCGTAGGCCACTACCCTCAGGATAGCCTCTGGGGCCACCCCGCCCATCCTCACCCCCGCCAACGGTCCACACTCGACCCTTCTGATGAAGGGATTGATCGCAAACGCGCAAAGCAAAGGGCTAAGAGGGCAGCCCTGACGGACACCAGATCCTACCCCGAAAGGTTGTCCAATCCACCCATTTACCAGAGGGAAAGTCTCAGCCCCAGCGTATAAGGTCTTAAGCCAGTCCACAAACCCCCCAGGCAGACCGTACCTCAAAAGAGTGGACCAGAGGTACTCGTGGTCAACCCGGTCAAAAGCCTTTGCCTGATCCAGGGTTAACAGGAACCCCTTCCAAAGGCCCGCCCTGCCTTGCTCCACGGCCTCTTGGACACCCAGAACAGCACTGAAAGTGCTACGGCCAGGAACGCAACAGTTCTGAGCCTCTGAAAGGAGCCGCGGCGCAAACTTCATCAGCTTGTTGAAAAGTATCTTAGCCAAAACCTTCCTGTCCACATTGAGAAGTGCTATGGGACGCCAATTCTCAATGCGTGAAGGATCCTTACCCTTTGACAAAATGATCAAAGCTGACCTCCTTAATGATCTCGGCAGGGTGCCCGAGGAGAGACACTCATTAAACACCTGAGTCAAGAGGGGGACCAAGGAGTCCCTAAAGGTCCTAAAGAACTCTGATGTTAAGCCGTCCGGACCTGGTGATTTTTTGGGCCTGAGCCCATCGATCGCCAGTCTCACTTCCTCTTCTTTGATCTCTTCTGCCAAAACGTCCAGCGAGAGGTCAGCCCCTGGCTCCGGAACAGCTTCAGCCAGGAAAGCCGACATCCTGTCACGATCCAGTTCCCTCCTTCCCAAGAGGTGTGAGTAGTATGAACTGACGACCTCCAAGATCCCTGATCTGGACCTCTTCAAGGATCCCGTACTGTCCATCAGCCCCGTCACTATCTTACTATTCACTGACATCTTGCAGCTTCTGTAAGGGTCGGGCGAGTAGTACTTCCCATAGTCCCTCTCAAAAACCAAAGATGCGTGCCTATCGTACTGACACCTCTTCAGCAAGGACTTCACACCAGAGATCTCCTCGCGGCTACCTCCAGTCGAGACAAGATGCTCGAGTCTCCTCCTCAGGCTCTGATACAGGCGATCCCTGTTCAGGCTTCTGAGGTTCGAGAGTTGCCGGAAGAATTTCGCCACCCGATGTTTGAACATCTCCCACCACTCTGACTTACTGTTACTTAGGCCCAGCAGCGGTACCTGGCTCTGAAGAAAATCCTCAAAAGACCGTCTTACAGCTTCTTCCTCAAGGAGTGATGAATTCAGCATCCAGTAACCTCTTCCCATCCTAGGAGTCTCTGTAACGTTCAGAGAAAACATAATCAAACAGTGGTCGGAGAAATCCACCTCCACAACCGACAACGGCGAGGAGACGGCTTCCTCCTTCAAATAAAACCTATCTATCCTAGACCTGCACTGACTACCTCTAAAAAAGGTGAATCCCGTTTTGCCTGTGTTGTGCCGGATGTGGACATCCACTAGGCGTGCCTCACTTACTATCCTGTTTAGCACGACGCAATCATAAGTCAGCCGGTCCCCAGAACTTCCTCTATCACAGGGTCTCGTGACGTTGTTGAAATCCCCTCCAAAGACCACCTGCCGACTTGAAAATAAGAAAGGTTTGATCTTCATGAAGAGACATTTGCGGTCCCACTTGGATTGGGGACCGTAGATGTTAATGAGCCGAAGCTCCTGTCCCCCCATGGAGACATCTAGGATCAAGCATCTCCCCATTTCTAATTCAATTAATCATCTGCATTCAACCGCTGCGGTCTTAAAAAGGACCGCCACCCCGCTATACGGCTCGACCGCAAGAGACCAGTAGGAGGGCCCATGCCTCCACTCCCTCCTTGCTTTATGCATGGATGATAGGTCAGTCAACCTGGTCTCCTGCAAAAACAAAATGCCGGCATCAAGTTGACCGAGAAAATGAAAGGCCGTGTACCTTGCCGCTTCTGACTTTATGCTGGCAACATTAATGGTTGCCAGTGTCAACGGTGTGGGTGTCACCATCATGATTGATTGGATTAGATAGCCTTTTTCTTCCCACCCCCAACAGCTTCACCCTCTTCCTCAGACAATGATGAGCTTTTAGTGCGCTTAAGACACACAGACTCATCCATTCTCTCCTTACATACACTCTGGCCCTTGTCTGGTGGTCCCGAGGTAGTCCCCCCCAGAGGGCCCTTTAATTGCTCCCTGGGAAGAAGACTCAGCGACCCCCTGAGCCCCAACATCCTTGTCCGCAACCTCCGGCTCCGGGCTCCTGTCCTCCCCCTCTGCAGGGGAGTCCTGGAGGGCCCCGAACCGGTTGGAGAGATCCACCAGAGGGGGGCCGGCTGGACCTTCCAATGGCACCTGGATCAGGGCTAAAGAATCAGAGGGGTCGCACTCCAGAGCGGAGGCTCGAGACCCGGACCCACTCCTACCCTTGGTTGTTTTCCGGTTACCCTTTTTCCTTTGTTGTGACCATTCCCCCTCTCCCTCATCCAGACTGTCACCGGATGAGGGTTCCTGGGAGGACATGACGTCCGCCTGCTCCTCCCTTTCAAGTCTCCTGACTTCCTCACTCAATTCGCTGTCTTTAGGATCCTCAGCTGCAAGTGAAGTACCTGGGTCAGGGTTTAGGGTCATTACTCCCCGCCCCCTGTTCCCATGGCGCTGCTCCTGCCGCCTGATGTTGGATGGCGGCAGCTTGCTCCTCACCAGTTCCCTGCCTCCTCCGCCCCTACTGGTCCCTTCACCGGCAAGATTAGTCCCGGCTTTCACCTGTCCCGCACTCGCTGCTTTCAGGACTGCATTGGCAAAGGAATGCGGACAGCGACTGAATGGATGACCGAGGTCACCACACAAGTTACACCTAATCCTGCCACAGGTAGCAGCGAGATGACCAAGGTCCCCACACAGTGCGCATTTCTGGGTGGTACACTGCGCACTGAAGTGTGTAGGGCTGCCGCACCTGTGACAGACCTTAGGCTGCCCCTGGTAGAAAATCAGGATCCTGTCCCTCCCCAAAAATGTAGAGGAAGGTATATGGGTAACAGTGTTTCCTGAAACCTTCAATTTCACCATGAAGGTCCAGGCCCCTGACCAGATACCATGGTCGTCGCGGGTCTTCTCAGGAATGCCGACGATGTCGCCATATCGACCAATCCAGGTGGAGATGTCCATGCAGGAAAGTGACTCGTTACTGGTCAAAACGGTCACCTTCCTGACTGAGTTCTGGCGGGATATTGCGACAGGGACGAAACCTTGCCATTCGGGCGACCCCGAGCCAGCTCATGGCGAGACCAAAAAAGCTCAAGGCCCTCCGGTCTCACGAAGCTGACATCGAAGTAGGAGGTCCAATAGCGATGGATCAAGGCAAAGATGTATGCCGCGAAGCCCATCCCCAGCAGGAGCTCAGCAACTTTTGACCGATCAGGACAGGCATCCTTGCTTACCCACTGGAGACGGGCCACGTTCCTACGGTTACTCCTCTGCCCCGGTGTCGACAGAGACCAGACAGTCTCTGCCCCTCTATCTCGGAAGGCGGAAAGACCGTGCCTCTCTATCCAGAAAGACAGATCAACCTCCCTCCCCTCTACATTGATGGAACTCTCCCCTTTCTTCAGGGCGTCCAGGAAGCGCTGCTGCAAGTCACCGTCCTCGGGGCCACCAGACAAGGGTGCACTACTACCCCCAGCAGTGACAGCCCCCGAATAGCTAGGGGCTGAAGCCCTCGCCACCACTGGGGGGGGCAGTGGGACCACTACCTACTTCCCCTCCACCAACACCAGTGCTGCTCTCCTCATTCACTCCACCAATACTCCCATCATTTGCGGCACCACAACTCCCATCATTCACTCCACCACTATTCCCACCATTCACTCCAGCAGTACTCCCATCATTTACTCCACCAATACTCCCAACGTTTGCGGCACCACAACTCCCATTATTCACTCCACTACTACTCCCATAATTCACCCCATTACCACTGTTCTCTGCACCTTCCACAGTCACATCCATTCCCTCCTCCCTTGTGTCTGCAGTCTCTGCACTCACACCTGCTGGGTCGGGGGAGCGGTGCAGCACCACACCCGTTTTAATTAGCTCAGTGCTGACATTGTGCAGTTCTTTTGGAGCACTGTGCCCCTTATTGTTCTGGGCTGCCTGCCCTGTAGCCACAGACTTCGGGGTGCTGGTATCACATTTAGGGGCATGCTGTCCCCCCGTCACGGCAGAGCGCACAGTGTTCCTTGCTGATGATGTTCCCTGCTTTTGCTGTGTATTTTTTTTTTTTTTTCCCGTGGCTCTGTCTCAGCTGCGCGCCTCCTCTCCTCTGTTGAGGCGCACTGCGCCCCTGTCACAACAGTGTGCCCCCCTTTTGCCACACCATGCTTCTCGGCCCTGCCCCCCACAGCCCCATCGTCGGCCGGCTCAGCTGCAGGGAGCAGGGATGGAGTCTGCCCACACCGTCCCCCTTTCGCAACGGTGTGGACATCCCCCCCGCTCTCCTCGGCCCTGGTGATAACCGGCTTAGCCGCAGCAGGCAGGGAGGGAAACTCCACGGGGTCCCCTATGTTCGGCGCCGTGAGTACCTCCACAGCCTCACCCCCTGCACTGTTCCCCGCACAGACGGCAGCATTGCCGGACGTCCTCCTCCTCTCCCCACCTTGCCTATGCCCCAGACCCACTGCAGAGCCCGTGCTTTTAGGTTTGGTGGGGTTTACACAGGAGGTGGTAGGTGTAACATCAGACATTGGTACATATTTGTAACTCACCACCTCCTGTGTCATCTTTTTTGTCTTCCTCCTCTTTTTGGTCTCCTCCGCTGGCTCGTCCTCCCCGAAGGAGAATCTGGTCAGGTCCACAGGAGACTCCAGCTCTCTGATCTCCCTCAACAGACCGCACTCCTCCTCTTCCTCCGCTGACACTCCAGCATGGGTTGTCGGAGTCCTCTGCCGTGCCGGGAGGCCGCTTCCTTGCTGGCTCTGCGACTCTTTCTCCCGGCTTGTTCCAGCATGAGAGACTCCAGCCACGACTTCGTCGTCCTCCTCCTCGCTTAGGACGCCGGCTGGCAGTTCTCCCGAGGTATTTAACCCCTTCATTTCAGAGAACCGCCGCTGGTTCTTAAACCTCTCCAGGAAGGGACCTGCGCTTTTCTCAATCCCCTCCCGGAGGAGCACTAACCGGACCACCTCATCTCTGAGGGCTTTAAACCTCTGGGAGGTCGCGGGTCTTTCCTTGTTAGAGGCATGGGTGTTCAGGATCCGTGCCTCCCGCAGCTGCTCCTTCAGCCCGGTCAGTGCTTTGCCAGCGTCCTCGTACTCTCGCAACATGGCGACCACTCGGGAGGAGAAGGAGCTCGTGGACTCGCTGGAGGTCATCTCGCCCCATGATGTTGCTGGGCTCTTCTTCCTGGGGCCTGGGGTGCCCCTGTCTCCCTCTCTGGGCGGACGATGAGCCATCTCGGGGTTAGAGTAGGTGGGTACGGTCTTTCTCATCCGACCAGATCTCCTCACGCCCTCCTGGGCCGGTTGCTGCTGCTCTCTGTCCCCCGCCGGCACAGACCGGGGAACAGAAGCCTGGGAAGCCATGCCTGGCTCCCAGGAAGCCTGCCTCTCCCTGGGGAGAAGAGAGGCAGACTCTGGGCCTCCTCCTGGAAGTCCTGGAGCTCACAAGACAGGTGCTGCTCTCAGCAGGGTGTGACTGATTGTGGGCACCTGTCCTACAGTCTCCTCCCCCAGTAATGGCTGATAACAGGGAGTAATAGATTGTAGGTCTTTTTTATTATTATAAAATCCTTCACGACGTTACAAAATAGAACACAACAGAACAAACATAGAACAAAAACTCCAATCAGAAACAATATGACAAAATCAGACACAAACACAAAGAAATAAACAAGAAATGGAAACATAAGGGAAATTTTCGACCTACAAAACGGGAAAAGAAAATTAAATTAAAGAAACAAGAAATTAAAAACTAAAAAAAACAAAAAAGGAACAAAATTACAATAATTACACCAGCACCCCCTTAAAATAATAAATAAATAAAATCATGTAAAACCCCCGACCCAGCTCCATTCACACTATTATATACACCCCATGAACTACATTTACACCGTCCTATATACAATACTATATACACTATATACAATATAAACATATGACACCAGTCCGAATATTGTACAAGACACACCTAATACCCTCTGGTCCCACTGCCTTACCTCACAGCCTCCCCCTTACACCGCCACATTCACACTTACGACAAACCTAATTACAAACATAGTATAGAAAATTAACAATATTTATATATTTTTCCTTTTATTTATTTTTTTTTATTTTTTTTCCCTTTTTTTTTTTTTTTAACACTATATATAAAACACACATCTACTCTATCTATCCCACCACCCCTGATCCAGCTCTGGCCACAAAGTTCAGGATTTCTCCGAGCTAGGATCAGGCCCCAAAGTTTTTCCCCAGGCGGGGCCTGGACCAGGCCAGATCAGTCTCTTATCACCGCTGTTGAAAACCCCCCATCCCCCCAATCCCCCCACCCAACCTAACTAAGACCCTCTATTATACACAATATATACAATACATACTTTACGCTATATACAATATATACATAAACCAACGTTACAGAACATAACCTACGTACTCACCACTTAAGGCTCAAGTTCGATGCTTGCAAACCTTCTATTCAGGAGACTGAAATTCAAAACAAAACTCTAGAGTGAAAAGGCATCAGCCCACCACCAGGATATAGGAGTACTAACGGACTAAGGCACCCCGAAGGAGAAACCCCTCCAGAGATGGGCCGCCCTCCGGGCACCCAGTCTTTCATACTCCAGAGAACGGACCTTCACTAGGGCACCTAGGATGCTGCTATAAACTTCGTCTACACGGAGGATTTTACTCTGCGTCGAAACTAAAACTCGTGCGTTCCACGTGAAGTACCTGACCACTGCGCTGACTATAAATAAAGTGACTCTGTCCCTTCTCCCGAGGTCTCTGAACGCTCCATAGGCCCACTCGGCATAGGACAGAGTAGCCAGCCGCGGCCAACCAATGGAAGCTCCCACCCTGTTGTACACCTCTGTATTAAAGGGACAATGAAGCAGGAAGTGCTCCATGCTTTCCAGCATGCTAGCACAAGCCTCACGGGGGCAATTCCTGTCCTCGGAGCTCCTGTACTTCAGATTGTCCCTCACATACAACTTACCTTGGAAGCAGCGCCAAGTCAAGTCCCAGTACTTCTTGGGGATCCTATTAGAATTTAACAAACTCAACCCAACCTCTAGATCCCGACTTGGGCAGTCCTTGAGGACCAATGGACTCTGAAAAAGCGAAAGCAAGACCCGCATGTCGAGGAGTTTCCTCGGTAGGGACCTCACCTCCCACATTCCCAGACCCCACCGGCGTATCATCTTCAGAACCGGGGTAACATAAGCCGGGAGATGCCCATGCGGTGTGCGAAGATCCTTCAATCTTCCCCCTGTCTCCCATTCCTGGAAGAAAGGCTGAAACCATCCCTTGCAGGAGAATACCCACGGAGGAGCCCTCTCTTTCCAGAGGTTTGCCACGTTGACCTTCAAAAAGGTGTTCACTAGGAACACCACGGGGTTCACCATATTCAACCCCCCTAGTCTCCTCGTGCGGTAAGTGACCTCCCGCTTGACTAGGTTCAGTCTATTCCCCCACAACATCTGAAAGAACAGACTGTAGACCCGAGTCCAGAGAGGCTCTGGCAAGACACAGACGCTGCCCAGGTAGATTAGTAAGGGGAGCAGGAAAGCTTTGCACAGGCCAACCCTTTCCCTCAGGGTCAAAGACCAACCCTTCCATTGGTCCACTTTTTGAGCGACACCTTTGATTCTGCCTTCCCAGTTTTTCGTGGGGTAATCACCCTGACCAAATTCGATGCCTAGGACTTTGGCGTGTTCTTGGGGTTCGGGGAGGGTGTCCGGAAGATCAAACCTGGGATCCCCGCCTCCCAGCCAGAGACTCTCACACTTGTCCTGGTTGACCTTGGACCCAGAAGCCTCCGAGTAGCTCTCCACTTCTGACATCACCACCATCGCCTCCTCTCGCGAAGAAACAAAAACGGTGACATCGTCCGCGTAGGCCACTACCCTCAGGATAGCCTCTGGCGCCACCCCGCCCATCCCCACCCTCGCCAACGGTCCACACTCGATCCTTCTGAGGAAGGGATCGATCGCAAACGCGTACAGCAATGGGCTAAGAGGGCAGCCCTGACGGACACCAGATCCTACCCCGAAAGGTTGTCCAATCCACCCATTTACCAGAGGGAAAGTCTCAGCCCCAGCGTATAAGGTCTTAAGCCAGTCCACAAACCCCCCAGGCAGACCGTACCTCAAAAGAGTGGACCAGAGGTACTCGTGGTCAACCCGGTCAAAAGCCTTTGCCTGATCCAGGGTCAGCAGGAACCCCTTCCAAAGGCCCGCCCTGCCTTGCTCCACGGCCTCTCGGACACCCAGAACAGCACTGAAAGTGCTACGGCCAGGAACGCAACAGTTCTGAGCCTCTGAAAGGAGCCGCGGCGCAAACTTCACCAGCCTGTTGAAAAGTATCTTAGCCAAAACCTTCCTGTCCACATTGAGAAGTGCTATGGGACGCCAATTCTCAATGCGTGACTGATCCTTACCCTTTGACAAAATGATCAAAGCTGACCTCCTTAATGATCTCGGCAGGGTGCCTGAGGAGAGACACTCATTAAACACCTGAGTCAAGAGGGGAACCAAGGAGTCCCTAAAGGTCCTAAAGAACTCGGATGTTAAGCCATCCGGACCTGGTGATTTTTTTGGCCTGAGCCCATCGATCGCCAGTCTCACTTCCTCTTCTTTGATCGCTTCTGCCAAAACGTCCAGCGAGAGGTCAGCCCCTGGCTCCGGAACAGCTTCAGCCAGGAAAGCCGACATCCTGTCACGATCCAGTTCCCTCCTTCCCAAGAGGTGTGAGTAGTATGAACTGACGACCTCCAAGATCCCTGATCTGGACCTCTTCAAGGATCCTGTACTGTCCATCAGCCCCGTCACTATCTTACTATTCACTGACATCTTGCAGCTTCTGTAAGGGTCGGGCGAGTAGTACTTCCCGTAGTCCCTCTCAAAAACCAAAGATGCGTGCCTATCGTACTGACACCTCTTCAGCAAGGACTTCACACCGGAGATCTCCTCGCGGCTACCTCCAGTCGAGACTAGATGCTCGAGTCTCCTCCTCAGGCTCTGATACAGGTGATCCCTGTTCAGGCTTCTGAGGTTCGAGAGTTGCCGGAAGAATTTCGCCACCCGATGTTTGAACATCTCCCACCACTCTGACTTAGTGTTACTTAGGCCCAGCAGCGGTACCTGGCTCTGAAGAAAATCCTCAAAAGACCGTCTTACAGCTTCTTCCTCAAGGAGTGATGAATTCAGCTTCCAATAACCTCTTCCCATCCTAGGAGTCTCTGTAACGTTCAGAGAAAACATAATCAAACAGTGGTCGGAGAACTCCACCTCCACAACCGACAACGGCGAGGAGACGGCTTCCTCCTTCAAATAAAACCTATCTATCCTAGACCTGCACTGACTACCTCTAAAAAAGGTGAATCCCGTGCTGCCTGTGTTGTGCCGGATGTGGACATCCACTAGGCGTGCCTCACTTACTATCCTGTTTAGCGCGACGCAATCATAAGTCAGCCGGTCCCCAGAACCTCCTCTATCACAGGGTCTCGTGACGTTGAAATCCCCTCCAAAGACCACCTACCGACTTGAAAATAAGAAAGGTTTGATCTTCAAGAAGAGACATTTGCGGTCCCACTTGGATTGGGGACCGTAGATGTTAATGAGCCGAAGCTCCTGTCTCCCCATGGAGACATCTAGGATCAAGCATCTCCCCATTTCTAATTCAATTAATCGTCTGCATTCAACCGCTGCGGTCTTAAAAAGGACCGCCACCCCGCTATACGGCTCGGCCGCAAGAGACCAGTAGGAGGGCCCATGCCTCCACTCCCTCCTTGCTTTATGCATGGTTGATAGGTCAGTCAACCTGGTCTCCTGCAAAAACAAAATGTCGGCATCAAGTTGGCCGAGAAAATGAAAGGCCGTGTACCTTGCCGCTTCTGACTTTATGCTGGCAGCATTAATGGTTGCCAACGTCAACGGTGTGGGTGCCGCCATCATAATTGATTGGATTAGATAGCCTTTTTCTTCCCACCCCCAACTGCTTCACCCTCTTCCTCAGACAATGATGAGCTTTTAGTGCGCTTAAGACACACAGACTCATCCATTCTCTCCTTACATACACTCTGGCCCTTGTCTGGTGGTCCCGAGGTAGTCCCCCCCCCCCCAGAGGGCCCTTTAATTGCTCCCTGAGAAGAAGACTCAGCGACCCCCTGAGCCCCAACATCCTTGTCCGCAACCTCCGGCTCCGGGCTCCCGTCCTCCCCCTCTGCAGGGGAGTCCTGGAGGGCCCCGAACCGGTTGGAGAGATCCACCAGAGGGGGGGCGGCTGGACCTTCCAATGGCACCTGGATCAGGGCTAGAGAATCAGAGGGGTCGCACTCCAGAGCGGAGGCTCAAGACCCGGACCCAGTCCTACCCTTGGTTGTTTTCCGGTTACCCTTTTTCCTTTGTTGTGACCATTCCCCCTCTCCCTCATCTAGACTGTCACCAGATGAGGGTTCCTGGGAGGACATGGCGTCCGCCTGCTCCTCCCTTTCAAGTCTCCTGACTTCCTCACTCAATTCGCTGTCTTTAGGATCCTCAGCTGCAAGTGAAGTACCTGGGTCAGGGTTTAGGGTCATTACTCCCTGCCCCCTGTTCCCATGGCGTTGCTCCTGCCGCCTGATGTTGGATGGCGGCAGCTTGCTCCTCACCGGTTCCCTGCCTCCTCCGCCCCTACTGGTCCCTTCACCGGCAAGATTAGTCCCGGCTTTCGCCTGTCCCGCACTCGCCGCTTTCAGGACTGCATTGGCAAAGGAACACAGACAGCGACTGAATGGATGACCGAGGTCACCACACAAGTTACACCTAATCCTGCCACAGGTAGCAGCGAGATGGCCAAGGTCCCCACACAGTGCGCATTTCTGGGTGGTACACTACGCACTGAAGTGTGTGGGGCTGCCGCACCTGTGACAGACCTTAGGCTGCCCCTGGTAGAAAATCAGGATCCTGTCCCTCCCCAAAAATGTAGAGGAAGGTATATGGGTAACAGTGTTTCCTGAAACCTTCAATTTCACCATGAAGGTCCAGGCCCCTGACCAGATACCATGGTCGTTGCGGGTCTTCTCAGGAATGCCGACGATGTCGCCATATCGACCAATCCAGGTGGAGATGTCCATGCAGGAAAGCGACTCGTTACTGGTCAAAACGGTCACCTTCCTGACCGAGTTCTGGCGGGATATTGCGACAGGGACGAAACCTTGCCATTCGGGGCGACCCCGAGCCAGCTCATGGCGAGACCAAAAAAGCTCAAGGCCCTCCGGTCTCACGAAGCTGACATCGAAGTAGGAGGTCCCATAGGGATGGATCAAGGCAAAGATGTCGTATGCCGCGAAGCCCATCCCCAGCAGGAGCTCAGCAACCTTTGACCGATCCGGACAGGCATCCTTGCTTACCCACTGGAGACGGGCCACGTTCCTACGGTTACTCCTCTGCCCCGGTGTCGGCAGAGACCAGACAGTCTCTGCCCCTCTATCTCGGAAGGCGGAAAGACCGTGTCTCTCTATCCAGAAAGACAGATCAACCTCCCTCCCCTCTACATTGATGGAACTCTCCCCTTTCTTCAGGGCGTCCAGGAAGCGCTGCTGCAAGTCACCGTCCTCGGGGCCACCAGACAAGGTCGCACTACTACCGCCAGCAGTGACAGCCCCCGAATAGCTAGGGGCTGAAGCCCTCGCCACCACTGGGGGGGCAGTGGGACCACTACCTACTTCCCCTCCACCAACACCAGTGCTGCTCTCCTCATTCACTACACCAATACTCCCATCATTTGCGGCACCACAACTCCCATCATTCACTCCACCACTATTCCCACCATTCACTCCAGCAGTACTCCCATCATTTGCGGCACCACAACTCCTATCATTCACTCCACCACCTGTCCCATCATTCACTCCACCAATACTCCCAACGTTTGCGGCACCACAACTCCCATTATTCACTCCACTGCTACTCCCATCATTCACCCCATTACCACTGTTCTCTGCACCTTCCACAGTCACCTCCATTCCCTTCTCCCTTGTGTCTGCAGTCTCTGCACTCACACCTGCTGGGTCGGGGGAGCGGTGCAGCACCACACCCGTTTCTAATTAGCTCAGTGCTGACATTGTGCAGTTCTTTTGGAGCACTGTGCCCCTTATTGTTCTGGGCTGCCTGCCCTGTAGCCACAGACTTCAGGGTGCTGGTATCACGCCTAGGGGCATGCTGTCCCCCCGTCACAGCAGAGCGCACAGTGTTCCTTGCTGATGATGTTCCCTGCTTTTGCTGTGCATTTTTTTTTCCCGTGGCTCTGACTCAGCTGCGCGCCTCCTCTCCTCTGTTGAGGCGCACTGCGCCCCTGTCACAACAGTGCGCCCCCCTTTCGCCGCACCATGCTCCTCGGCCCTGCCCCCCACAGCCCCACCGTTGGCCGGCTCAGCTGCAGTGAGCAGGGATGGAGTCTGCCCACACCGTCCCCCTTTCGCAACGGCGTGGACATCCCCCCCGCTCTCCTCGGCCCCGGTGATAACCGGCTTAGCCGCAGCAGGCAGGGAGGGAAACTCCACGGGGTCCCCTATGTCCGGCGCCGTGAGTACCTCCACAGCCTCACCCCCTGCACTGTTCCCCGCACAGACGGCAGCATTGCCGGACGTCCTCCTCCTCTCCCCACCTTGCCTATGCCCCGGACCCACTGCAGAGCCCGTGCTTTTAGGTTTGGTGGAGTTTACACAGGAGGTGGTAGGTGTAACATCAGACATTGGTACATATTTGTAACTCACCACCTCCTGTGTCATCTTTTTTGTCTTCCTCCTCTTTTTGGTCTCCTCCACTGGCTTGTCCTCCCCGAAGGAGAATCTGGTCAGGTCCACAGGAGACTCCAGCTCTCTGATCTCCCTCAACAGACCGCACTCCTCCTCTTCCTCCGCTGACACTCCAGCATGGGTTGTCGGAGTCCTCTGCCGTGCCGGGAGGCCGCTTCCTTGCTGGCTCTGCGACTCTTTCTCCCGGCTTGTTCCAGCACGAGAGACTCCAGCCACGACTTCATCATCCTCCTCCTCCTCGCTTAGGACGCCGGCTGGCAGTTCTCCCGAGGTATTTAACCCCTTCATTTCAGAGAACCGCCGCTGGTTCTTAAACCTCTCCAGGAAGGGACCTGCGCTTTTCTCAATCCCCTCCCGGAGGAGCACTAACCGGACCACCTCATCTCTGAGGGCTTTAAACCTCTGGGAGGTCGCGGGTCTTTCCTTGTTAGAGGCACGGGTGTTCAGGATCCGTGCCTCCCGCAGCTGCTCCTTCAGCCCGTTCAGTGCTTTGCCGGCGTCCTCGTACTCTCGCAACATGGCGACCACTCGGGAGGAGAAGGAGCTCGTGGACTCGCTGGAGGTCATCTCGCCCCATGATGTTGCTGGGCTCTTCTTCCTGGGGCCTGGGGTGCCCCTGTCTCCCTCTCTGGGCGGACGATGAGCCGTCTCGGGGTTGGAGTAGGTGGGTACGGTCTTTCTCATCCGACCAGATCTCCTCACGCCCTCCTGGGCCGGTTGCTGCTGCTCTCTGTCCCCCGCCGGCACAGACCGGGGAACAGAAGCCTGGGAAGCCATGCCTGGCTCCCAGGAAGCCTGCCTCTCCCTGGGGAGAAGAGAGGCAGACTCTGGGCCTCCTCCTGGAAGTCCTGGAGCTCACAAGACAGGTGCTGCTCTCAGCAGGGTGTGACTGATTGTAGTCTCCTGTCCTACAGTCACCTCCCCCAGTAATGGCTGATAACAGGGAGTAATAGATTGTAGTCTCCTGTCCTACAGTCACCTCCCCCAGTAATGGCTGATAACAGGGAGTAATAGATTGTAGGTCTTTTTTATTATTATAAAATCCTTCACGACGTTACAAAATAAAACACAACAGAACAAACATAGAACAAAAACTCCAATCAGAAACAATATGACAAAATCAGACACAAACACAAAGAAATAAACAAGAAATGGAAACATAAGGGAAATTTTCGACCTACAAAACGGGAAAAGAAAATTAAATTAAAGAAACAAGAAATTAAAAACTAAAAAAAACAAAAAAGGAACAAAATTACAATAATTACACCAGCACCCCCTTAAAATAATAAATAAATAAAATCATGTAAAACCCCCGACCCAGCTCCATTCACACTATTATATACACCCCATGAACTACATTTACACCGTCCTATATACAATACTATATACACTATATACAATATAAACATATGACACCAGTCCGAATATTGTACAAGACACACCTAATACCCTCTGGTCCCACTGCCTTACCTCACAGCCTCCCCCTTACACCGCCACATTCACACTTACGACAAACCTAATTACAAACATAGTATAGAAAATTAACAATATTTATATATTTTTCCTTTTATTTATTTTTTTTTATTTTTTTTCCCTTTTTTTTTTTTTTTAACACTATATATAAAACACACATCTACTCTATCTATCCCACCACCCCTGATCCAGCTCTGGCCACAAAGTTCAGGATTTCTCCGAGCTAGGATCAGGCCCCAAAGTTTTTCCCCAGGCGGGGCCTGGACCAGGCCAGATCAGTCTCTTATCACCGCTGTTGAAAACCCCCCATCCCCCCAATCCCCCCACCCAACCTAACTAAGACCCTCTATTATACACAATATATACAATACATACTTTACGCTATATACAATATATACATAAACCAACGTTACAGAACATAACCTACGTACTCACCACTTAAGGCTCAAGTTCGATGCTTGCAAACCTTCTATTCAGGAGACTGAAATTCAAAACAAAACTCTAGAGTGAAAAGGCATCAGCCCACCACCAGGATATAGGAGTACTAACGGACTAAGGCACCCCGAAGGAGAAACCCCTCCAGAGATGGGCCGCCCTCCGGGCACCCAGTCTTTCATACTCCAGAGAACGGACCTTCACTAGGGCACCTAGGATGCTGCTATAAACTTCGTCTACACGGAGGATTTTACTCTGCGTCGAAACTAAAACTCGTGCGTTCCACGTGAAGTACCTGACCACTGCGCTGACTATAAATAAAGTGACTCTGTCCCTTCTCCCGAGGTCTCTGAACGCTCCATAGGCCCACTCGGCATAGGACAGAGTAGCCAGCCGCGGCCAACCAATGGAAGCTCCCACCCTGTTGTACACCTCTGTATTAAAGGGACAATGAAGCAGGAAGTGCTCCATGCTTTCCAGCATGCTAGCACAAGCCTCACGGGGGCAATTCCTGTCCTCGGAGCTCCTGTACTTCAGATTGTCCCTCACATACAACTTACCTTGGAAGCAGCGCCAAGTCAAGTCCCAGTACTTCTTGGGGATCCTATTAGAATTTAACAAACTCAACCCAACCTCTAGATCCCGACTTGGGCAGTCCTTGAGGACCAATGGACTCTGAAAAAGCGAAAGCAAGACCCGCATGTCGAGGAGTTTCCTCGGTAGGGACCTCACCTCCCACATTCCCAGACCCCACCGGCGTATCATCTTCAGAACCGGGGTAACATAAGCCGGGAGATGCCCATGCGGTGTGCGAAGATCCTTCAATCTTCCCCCTGTCTCCCATTCCTGGAAGAAAGGCTGAAACCATCCCTTGCAGGAGAATACCCACGGAGGAGCCCTCTCTTTCCAGAGGTTTGCCACGTTGACCTTCAAAAAGGTGTTCACTAGGAACACCACGGGGTTCACCATATTCAACCCCCCTAGTCTCCTCGTGCGGTAAGTGACCTCCCGCTTGACTAGGTTCAGTCTATTCCCCCACAACATCTGAAAGAACAGACTGTAGACCCGAGTCCAGAGAGGCTCTGGCAAGACACAGACGCTGCCCAGGTAGATTAGTAAGGGGAGCAGGAAAGCTTTGCACAGGCCAACCCTTTCCCTCAGGGTCAAAGACCAACCCTTCCATTGGTCCACTTTTTGAGCGACACCTTTGATTCTGCCTTCCCAGTTTTTCGTGGGGTAATCACCCTGACCAAATTCGATGCCTAGGACTTTGGCGTGTTCTTGGGGTTCGGGGAGGGTGTCCGGAAGATCAAACCTGGGATCCCCGCCTCCCAGCCAGAGACTCTCACACTTGTCCTGGTTGACCTTGGACCCAGAAGCCTCCGAGTAGCTCTCCACTTCTGACATCACCACCATCGCCTCCTCTCGCGAAGAAACAAAAACGGTGACATCGTCCGCGTAGGCCACTACCCTCAGGATAGCCTCTGGCGCCACCCCGCCCATCCCCACCCTCGCCAACGGTCCACACTCGATCCTTCTGAGGAAGGGATCGATCGCAAACGCGTACAGCAATGGGCTAAGAGGGCAGCCCTGACGGACACCAGATCCTACCCCGAAAGGTTGTCCAATCCACCCATTTACCAGAGGGAAAGTCTCAGCCCCAGCGTATAAGGTCTTAAGCCAGTCCACAAACCCCCCAGGCAGACCGTACCTCAAAAGAGTGGACCAGAGGTACTCGTGGTCAACCCGGTCAAAAGCCTTTGCCTGATCCAGGGTCAGCAGGAACCCCTTCCAAAGGCCCGCCCTGCCTTGCTCCACGGCCTCTCGGACACCCAGAACAGCACTGAAAGTGCTACGGCCAGGAACGCAACAGTTCTGAGCCTCTGAAAGGAGCCGCGGCGCAAACTTCACCAGCCTGTTGAAAAGTATCTTAGCCAAAACCTTCCTGTCCACATTGAGAAGTGCTATGGGACGCCAATTCTCAATGCGTGACTGATCCTTACCCTTTGACAAAATGATCAAAGCTGACCTCCTTAATGATCTCGGCAGGGTGCCTGAGGAGAGACACTCATTAAACACCTGAGTCAAGAGGGGAACCAAGGAGTCCCTAAAGGTCCTAAAGAACTCGGATGTTAAGCCATCCGGACCTGGTGATTTTTTTGGCCTGAGCCCATCGATCGCCAGTCTCACTTCCTCTTCTTTGATCGCTTCTGCCAAAACGTCCAGCGAGAGGTCAGCCCCTGGCTCCGGAACAGCTTCAGCCAGGAAAGCCGACATCCTGTCACGATCCAGTTCCCTCCTTCCCAAGAGGTGTGAGTAGTATGAACTGACGACCTCCAAGATCCCTGATCTGGACCTCTTCAAGGATCCTGTACTGTCCATCAGCCCCGTCACTATCTTACTATTCACTGACATCTTGCAGCTTCTGTAAGGGTCGGGCGAGTAGTACTTCCCGTAGTCCCTCTCAAAAACCAAAGATGCGTGCCTATCGTACTGACACCTCTTCAGCAAGGACTTCACACCGGAGATCTCCTCGCGGCTACCTCCAGTCGAGACTAGATGCTCGAGTCTCCTCCTCAGGCTCTGATACAGGTGATCCCTGTTCAGGCTTCTGAGGTTCGAGAGTTGCCGGAAGAATTTCGCCACCCGATGTTTGAACATCTCCCACCACTCTGACTTAGTGTTACTTAGGCCCAGCAGCGGTACCTGGCTCTGAAGAAAATCCTCAAAAGACCGTCTTACAGCTTCTTCCTCAAGGAGTGATGAATTCAGCTTCCAATAACCTCTTCCCATCCTAGGAGTCTCTGTAACGTTCAGAGAAAACATAATCAAACAGTGGTCGGAGAACTCCACCTCCACAACCGACAACGGCGAGGAGACGGCTTCCTCCTTCAAATAAAACCTATCTATCCTAGACCTGCACTGACTACCTCTAAAAAAGGTGAATCCCGTGCTGCCTGTGTTGTGCCGGATGTGGACATCCACTAGGCGTGCCTCACTTACTATCCTGTTTAGCGCGACGCAATCATAAGTCAGCCGGTCCCCAGAACCTCCTCTATCACAGGGTCTCGTGACGTTGAAATCCCCTCCAAAGACCACCTACCGACTTGAAAATAAGAAAGGTTTGATCTTCAAGAAGAGACATTTGCGGTCCCACTTGGATTGGGGACCGTAGATGTTAATGAGCCGAAGCTCCTGTCTCCCCATGGAGACATCTAGGATCAAGCATCTCCCCATTTCTAATTCAATTAATCGTCTGCATTCAACCGCTGCGGTCTTAAAAAGGACCGCCACCCCGCTATACGGCTCGGCCGCAAGAGACCAGTAGGAGGGCCCATGCCTCCACTCCCTCCTTGCTTTATGCATGGTTGATAGGTCAGTCAACCTGGTCTCCTGCAAAAACAAAATGTCGGCATCAAGTTGGCCGAGAAAATGAAAGGCCGTGTACCTTGCCGCTTCTGACTTTATGCTGGCAGCATTAATGGTTGCCAACGTCAACGGTGTGGGTGCCGCCATCATAATTGATTGGATTAGATAGCCTTTTTCTTCCCACCCCCAACTGCTTCACCCTCTTCCTCAGACAATGATGAGCTTTTAGTGCGCTTAAGACACACAGACTCATCCATTCTCTCCTTACATACACTCTGGCCCTTGTCTGGTGGTCCCGAGGTAGTCCCCCCCCCCCCAGAGGGCCCTTTAATTGCTCCCTGAGAAGAAGACTCAGCGACCCCCTGAGCCCCAACATCCTTGTCCGCAACCTCCGGCTCCGGGCTCCCGTCCTCCCCCTCTGCAGGGGAGTCCTGGAGGGCCCCGAACCGGTTGGAGAGATCCACCAGAGGGGGGGCGGCTGGACCTTCCAATGGCACCTGGATCAGGGCTAGAGAATCAGAGGGGTCGCACTCCAGAGCGGAGGCTCAAGACCCGGACCCAGTCCTACCCTTGGTTGTTTTCCGGTTACCCTTTTTCCTTTGTTGTGACCATTCCCCCTCTCCCTCATCTAGACTGTCACCAGATGAGGGTTCCTGGGAGGACATGGCGTCCGCCTGCTCCTCCCTTTCAAGTCTCCTGACTTCCTCACTCAATTCGCTGTCTTTAGGATCCTCAGCTGCAAGTGAAGTACCTGGGTCAGGGTTTAGGGTCATTACTCCCTGCCCCCTGTTCCCATGGCGTTGCTCCTGCCGCCTGATGTTGGATGGCGGCAGCTTGCTCCTCACCGGTTCCCTGCCTCCTCCGCCCCTACTGGTCCCTTCACCGGCAAGATTAGTCCCGGCTTTCGCCTGTCCCGCACTCGCCGCTTTCAGGACTGCATTGGCAAAGGAACACAGACAGCGACTGAATGGATGACCGAGGTCACCACACAAGTTACACCTAATCCTGCCACAGGTAGCAGCGAGATGGCCAAGGTCCCCACACAGTGCGCATTTCTGGGTGGTACACTACGCACTGAAGTGTGTGGGGCTGCCGCACCTGTGACAGACCTTAGGCTGCCCCTGGTAGAAAATCAGGATCCTGTCCCTCCCCAAAAATGTAGAGGAAGGTATATGGGTAACAGTGTTTCCTGAAACCTTCAATTTCACCATGAAGGTCCAGGCCCCTGACCAGATACCATGGTCGTTGCGGGTCTTCTCAGGAATGCCGACGATGTCGCCATATCGACCAATCCAGGTGGAGATGTCCATGCAGGAAAGCGACTCGTTACTGGTCAAAACGGTCACCTTCCTGACCGAGTTCTGGCGGGATATTGCGACAGGGACGAAACCTTGCCATTCGGGGCGACCCCGAGCCAGCTCATGGCGAGACCAAAAAAGCTCAAGGCCCTCCGGTCTCACGAAGCTGACATCGAAGTAGGAGGTCCCATAGGGATGGATCAAGGCAAAGATGTCGTATGCCGCGAAGCCCATCCCCAGCAGGAGCTCAGCAACCTTTGACCGATCCGGACAGGCATCCTTGCTTACCCACTGGAGACGGGCCACGTTCCTACGGTTACTCCTCTGCCCCGGTGTCGGCAGAGACCAGACAGTCTCTGCCCCTCTATCTCGGAAGGCGGAAAGACCGTGTCTCTCTATCCAGAAAGACAGATCAACCTCCCTCCCCTCTACATTGATGGAACTCTCCCCTTTCTTCAGGGCGTCCAGGAAGCGCTGCTGCAAGTCACCGTCCTCGGGGCCACCAGACAAGGTCGCACTACTACCGCCAGCAGTGACAGCCCCCGAATAGCTAGGGGCTGAAGCCCTCGCCACCACTGGGGGGGCAGTGGGACCACTACCTACTTCCCCTCCACCAACACCAGTGCTGCTCTCCTCATTCACTACACCAATACTCCCATCATTTGCGGCACCACAACTCCCATCATTCACTCCACCACTATTCCCACCATTCACTCCAGCAGTACTCCCATCATTTGCGGCACCACAACTCCTATCATTCACTCCACCACCTGTCCCATCATTCACTCCACCAATACTCCCAACGTTTGCGGCACCACAACTCCCATTATTCACTCCACTGCTACTCCCATCATTCACCCCATTACCACTGTTCTCTGCACCTTCCACAGTCACCTCCATTCCCTTCTCCCTTGTGTCTGCAGTCTCTGCACTCACACCTGCTGGGTCGGGGGAGCGGTGCAGCACCACACCCGTTTCTAATTAGCTCAGTGCTGACATTGTGCAGTTCTTTTGGAGCACTGTGCCCCTTATTGTTCTGGGCTGCCTGCCCTGTAGCCACAGACTTCAGGGTGCTGGTATCACGCCTAGGGGCATGCTGTCCCCCCGTCACAGCAGAGCGCACAGTGTTCCTTGCTGATGATGTTCCCTGCTTTTGCTGTGCATTTTTTTTTCCCGTGGCTCTGACTCAGCTGCGCGCCTCCTCTCCTCTGTTGAGGCGCACTGCGCCCCTGTCACAACAGTGCGCCCCCCTTTCGCCGCACCATGCTCCTCGGCCCTGCCCCCCACAGCCCCACCGTTGGCCGGCTCAGCTGCAGTGAGCAGGGATGGAGTCTGCCCACACCGTCCCCCTTTCGCAACGGCGTGGACATCCCCCCCGCTCTCCTCGGCCCCGGTGATAACCGGCTTAGCCGCAGCAGGCAGGGAGGGAAACTCCACGGGGTCCCCTATGTCCGGCGCCGTGAGTACCTCCACAGCCTCACCCCCTGCACTGTTCCCCGCACAGACGGCAGCATTGCCGGACGTCCTCCTCCTCTCCCCACCTTGCCTATGCCCCGGACCCACTGCAGAGCCCGTGCTTTTAGGTTTGGTGGAGTTTACACAGGAGGTGGTAGGTGTAACATCAGACATTGGTACATATTTGTAACTCACCACCTCCTGTGTCATCTTTTTTGTCTTCCTCCTCTTTTTGGTCTCCTCCACTGGCTTGTCCTCCCCGAAGGAGAATCTGGTCAGGTCCACAGGAGACTCCAGCTCTCTGATCTCCCTCAACAGACCGCACTCCTCCTCTTCCTCCGCTGACACTCCAGCATGGGTTGTCGGAGTCCTCTGCCGTGCCGGGAGGCCGCTTCCTTGCTGGCTCTGCGATTCTTTCTCCCGGCTTGTTCCAGCACGAGAGACTACAGCCACGACTTCATCGTCCTCCTCCTCCTCGCTTAGGACGCCGGCTGGCAGTTCTCCCGAGGTATTTAACCCCTTCATTTCAGAGAACCGCCGCTGGTTCTTAAACCTCTCCAGGAAGGGACCTGCGCTTTTCTCAATCCCCTCCCGGAGGAGCACTAACCGGACCACCTCATCTCTGAGGGCTTTAAACCTCTGGGAGGTCGCGGGTCTTTCCTTGTTAGAGGCACGGGTGTTCAGGATCCGTGCCTCCCGCAGCTGCTCCTTCAGCCCGTTCAGTGCTTTGCCGGCGTCCTCGTACTCTCGCAACATGGCGACCACTCGGGAGGAGAAGGAGCTCGTGGACTCGCTGGAGGTCATCTCGCCCCATGATGTTGCTGGGCTCTTCTTCCTGGGGCCTGGGGTGCCCCTGTCTCCCTCTCTGGGCGGACGATGAGCCGTCTCGGGGTTGGAGTAGGTGGGTACGGTCTTTCTCATCCGACCAGATCTCCTCACGCCCTCCTGGGCCGGTTGCTGCTGCTCTCTGTCCCCCGCCGGCACAGACCGGGGAACAGAAGCCTGGGAAGCCATGCCTGGCTCCCAGGAAGCCTGCCTCTCCCTGGGGAGAAGAGAGGCAGACTCTGGGCCTCCTCCTGGAAGTCCTGGAGCTCACAAGACAGGTGCTGCTCTCAGCAGGGTGTGACTGATTGTAGTCTCCTGTCCTACAGTCACCTCCCCCAGTAATGGCTGATAACAGGGAGTAATAGATTGTAGTCTCCTGTCCTACAGTCACCTCCCCCAGTAATGGCTGATAACAGGGAGTAATAGATTGTAGGTCTTTTTTATTATTATAAAATCCTTCACGACGTTACAAAATAAAACACAACAGAACAAACATAGAACAAAAACTCCAATCAGAAACAATATGACAAAATCAGACACAAACACAAAGAAATAAACCAGAAATGGAAACAATAAGGGAAATTCTCGACCTACAAAACGGGAAAAGAAAAATTAAATTAAAGAAACAAGAAATTAAAAACTAAAAAAAAAACACGAAAAAGGAACAAAATTACAATAATTACACCAGCACCCCCTTAAAATAATAAATAAATAAAATCATGTAAAACCCCGACCCAGCTCCATTCACACTATTATATACAACCCTGAACTACATTTACACCGTCCTATATACAATACTATATACACTATATACAATATAAACATATGACACCAGTCCGAATATTGTACAAGACACACCTAATACCCTCTGGTCCCACTGCCTTACCTCACAGCCTCCCCCTTACACCGCCACATTCACACTTACGACAAACCTAATTACAAACATAGTATAGAAAATTAACAATATTTATATATTTTTTCCTTTTATTTATTTTTTTTTTATTTTTTCCTTTTTTTGGGATTTTTTTTTTTTTTTTTTTAACACTATATATAAAACACACATCTACTCTATCTATCCCACCACCCCTGATCCAGCTCTGGCCACAAAGTTCAGGATTTTTCCGAGCTAGGATCAGGCCCCAAAGTTTTTCCCCAGGCGGGGCCTGGACCAGGCCAGATCAGTCTCTTATCACCGCTGTTGAAAACCCCCCATCCCCCCAATCCCCCCACCCAACCTAACTAAGACCCTCTATTATACACAATATATACAATACATACATTACGCTATATACAATATATACATAAACCAACGTTACAGAACATAACCTACGTACTCACCACTTAAGGCTCAAGTTCGATGCTTGCAAACCTTCTATTCAGGAGACTGAAATTCAAAACAAAACTCTAGACTGAAAAGGCATCAGCCCACCACCAGGATATAGGAGTACTAACGGACTAAGGCACCCCGAAGGAGAAACCCCTCCAGAGATGGGCCGCCCTCCGGGCACCCAGTCTTTCATACTCCAGAGAATGGACCTTCACCAGGGCACCTAGGATGCTGCTATAAACTTCGTCTACACGGAGGATTTTACTCTGCGTCGAAACTAAAACTCGTGCGTTCCACGTGAAGTACCTGACCACTGCGCTGACTATAAATAAAGTGACTCTGTCCCTTCTCCCGAGGTCTCCGAACGCTCCATAGGCCCACTCGGCATAGGACAGAGTAGCCAGCCGCGGCCAACCAATGGAAGCTCCCACCCTGTTGTACACCTCTGTATTAAAGGGACAATGAAGCAGGAAGTGCTCCATGCTTTCCAGCATGTTAATACAAGCCTCACGGGGGCAATTCCTGTCCTCGGAGCTCCTGTACTTCAGATTGTCCCTCACATACAACTTACCTTGGAAGCAGCGCCAAGTCAAGTCCCAGTACTTCTTGGGGATCCTATTAGAATTTAACAAACTCAACCCAACCTCTAGATCCCGACTTGGGCAGTCCTTGAGGACCAATGGACTCTGAAAATGCGAAAGCAAGACCCGCATGTCGAGGAGTTTCCTCGGGAGGGACCTCACCTCCCACATTCCCAGACCCCACCGGCGCATCATCTTCAGAACCGGGGTAACATAAGCCGGGAGATGCCCATGCGGTGTGCGAAGATCCTTCAATCTTCCCCCTGTCTCCCATTCCTGGAAGAAAGGCTGAAACCATCCCTTGCAGGAGAATACCCACGGAGGAGCCCTCTCTTTCCAGAGGTTTGCCACGTTGACCTTCAAAAAGGTGTTCACTAGGAACACCACGGGGTTCACCATATTCAACCCCCCTAGTCTCCTCGTGCGGTAAGTGACCTCCCGCTTGACTAGGTTCAGTCTATTCCCCCATAACATCTGAAAGAACAGACTGTAGACCCGAGTCCAGAGAGGCTCTGGCAAGACACAGACGCTGCCCAGGTAGAGTAGTAAGGGGAGCAGGAAAGCTTTGCACAGGCCAACCCTTTCCCTCAGGGTCAAAGACCAACCCTTCCATTGGTCCACTTTTTGAGCGACACCTTTGATTCTGCCTTCCCAGTTTTTCGTGGGGTAATCACCCTGACCAAATTCGATGCCTAGGACTTTGGCGTGTTCTTGGGGTTCGGGGAGGGTGTCCGGAAGATCAAACCCGGGATCCCCGCCTCCCAGCCAGAGACTCTCACACTTGTCCTGGTTGACCTTGGACCCGGAAGCCTCCGAGTAGCTCTCCACTTCTGACATCACCACCATCGCCTCCTCTTGCGAAGAAACAAAAACGGTGACATCGTCCGCGTAGGCCACTACCCTCAGGATAGCCTCTGGCTCCACCCCGCCCATCCTCACCCCCGCCAACGGTCCACACTCGATCCTTCTGAGGAAGGGATCGATCGCAAACGCGTAAAGCAAAGGGCTAAGAGGGCAGCCCTGACGGACACCAGATCCTACCCCGAAAGGTTGTCCAATCCACCCATTTACCAGAGGGAAAGACTCAGCCCCAGCGTATAAGGTCTTAAGCCAGTCCACAAACCCCCCAGGCAGACCGTACCTCAAAAGAGTGGACCAGAGGTACTCGTGGTCAACCCGATCAAAAGCCTTTGCCTGATCCAGGGTCAGCAGGAACCCCTTCCAAAGGCCCGCCCTGCCTTGCTCCACGGCCTCTCGGACACCCAGAACAGCACTGAAAGTGCTACGGCCAGGAACGCAACAGTTCTGAGCCTCTGAAAGGAGTCGCGGTGCAAACTTCACCAGCCTGTTGAAAAGTATCTTAGCCAAAACCTTCCTGTCCACATTGAGAAGTGCTATGGGACGCCAATTCTCAATGCGTGACGGATCCTTACCCTTTGACAAAATGATCAAAGCTGACCTCCTTAATGATCTCGGCAGGGTGCCCGAGGAGAGACACTCATTAAACACCTGAGTCAAGAGGGGAACCAAGGAGTCCCTAAAGGTCCTAAAGAACTCGGATGTTAAGCCGTCCGGACCTGGTGATTTTTTGGGCCTGAGCCCATCGATCGCCAGTCTCACTTCCTCTTCTTTGATCGCTTCTGCCAAAACGTCCAGCGAGAGGTCAGCCCCTGGCTCCGGAACAGCTTCAGCCAGGAAAGCCGACATCCTGTCACGATCCAGTTCCCTCCTTCCCAAGAGGTGTGAGTAGTATGAACTGACGACCTCCAAGATCCCTGATCTGGACCTCTTCAAGGATCCCGTACTGTCCATCAGCCCCGTCACTATCTTACTATTCACTGACATCTTGCAGCTTCTGTAAGGGTCGGGCGAGTAGTACTTCCCGTAGTCCCTCTCAAAAACCAAAGATGCGTGCCTATCGTACTGACACCTCTTCAGCAAGGACTTCACACCGGAGATCTCCTCGCGGCTACCTCCAGTCGAGACAAGATGCTCGAGTCTCCTCCTCAGGCTCTGATACAGGCGATCCCTGTTCAGGCTTCTGAGGTTCGAGAGTTGCCGGAAGAATTTCGCCACCCGATGTTTGAACATCTCCCACCACTCTGACTTAGTGTTACTTAGGCCCAGCAGTGGTACCTGGCTCTGAAGAAAATCCTCAAAAGACCGTCTTACAGCTTCTTCCTCAAGGAGTGATGAATTCAGCTTCCAATAACCTCTTCCCATCCTAGGAGTCTCTGTAACGTTCAGAGAAAACATAATCAAACAGTGGTCGGAGAACTCCACCTCCACAACCGACAACGGCGAGGAGACGGCTTCCTCCTTCAAATAAAACCTATCTATCCTAGACCTGCACTGACTACCTCTAAAAAAGGTGAATCCCGTGCTGCCTGTGTTGTGCCGGATGTGGACATCCACTAGGCGTGCCTCACTTACTATCCTGTTTAGCGCGACGCAATCATAAGTCAGCCGGTCCCCAGAACCTCCTCTATCACAGGGTCTCGTGACGTTGTTGAAATCCCCTCCAAAGACCACCTGCCGACTTGAAAATAAGAAAGGTTTGATCTTCAAGAAGAGACATTTGCGGTCCCACTTGGATTGGGGACCGTAGATGTTAATGAGCCGAAGCTCCTGTCCCCCCATGGAGACATCTAGGATCAAGCATCTCCCCATTTCTAATTCAATTAATCGTCTGCATTCAACCGCTGCGGTCTTAAAAAGGACCGCCACACCGCTATACGGCTCGGCCGCAAGAGACCAGTAGGAGGGCCCATGCCTCCACTCCCTCCTTGCTTTATGCATGGTTGATCGGTCAGTCAACCTGGTCTCCTGCAAAAACAAAATGTCGGCATCAAGTTGGCCGAGAAAATGAAAGGCCGTGTACCTTGCCGCTTCTGACTTTATGCTGGCAACATTAATGGTTGCCAGCGTCAACGGTGTGGGTGCCGCCATCATGATTGATTGGATTAGATAGCCTTTTTCTTCCCACCCCCAACAGCTTCACCCTCTTCCTCAGACAATGATGAGCTTTTAGTGCGCTTAAGACACACAGACTCATCCATTCTCTCCTTACATACACTCTGGCCCTTGTCTGGTGGTCCCGAGGTAGTCCCCCCCCCAGAGGGCCCTTTAATTGCTCCCTGAGAAGAAGACTCAGCGACCCCCTGAGCCCCAACATCCCCGTCCGCTACCTCCGGCTCCGGGCCCCTGTCCTCCCCCTCTGCAGGGGAGTCCTGGAGGGCCCCGAACCGGTTGGAGAGATCCACCAGAGGGGGGGCGGCTGGACCTTCCAATGGCACCTGGATCAGGGCCAGAGAATCAGAGGGGTCGCACTCCAGAGCGGAGGCTCGAGACCCGGACCCACTCCTACCCTTGGTTGTTTTCCGGTTACCCTTTTTCCTTTGTTGTGACCATTCCCCCTCTCCCTCATCCAGACTGTCACCGGATGAGGGTTCCTGGGAGGACATGGCGTCTGCCTGCTCCTCCCTTTCAAGTCTCCTGACTTCCTCACTCAATTCGCTGTCTTTAGGATCCTCAGCTGCAAGTGAAGTACCTGGGTCAGGGTTTAGGGTCATTACTCCCTGCCCCCTGTTCCCATGGCGTTGCTCCTGCCGCCTGATGTTGGATGGCGGCAGCTTGCTCCTCACCGGTTCCCTGCCTCCTCCGCCCCTACTGGTCCTTTCACCGGCAAGATTAGTCCCGGCTTTCGCCTGTCCCGCACTCGCCGCTTTCAGGACTGCATTGGCAAAGGAACGCGGACAGCGACTGAATGGATGACCGAGGTCACCACACAAGTTACACCTAATCCTGCCACAGGTAGCAGCGAGATGGCCAAGGTCCCCACACAGTGCGCACTTCTGGGTGGTACACTGCGCACTGAAGTGTGTGGGGCTGCCGCACCTGTGACAGACCTTAGGCTGCCCCTGGTAGAAAATCAGGATCCTGTCCCTCCCCAAAAATGTAGAGGAAGGTATATGGGTAACAGTGTTTCCTGAAACCTTCAATTTCACCATGAAGGTCCAGGCCCCTGACCAGATACCATGGTCGTCGCGGGTCTTCTCAGGAATGCCGACGATGTCGCCATATCGACCAATCCAGGTGGAGATGTCCATGCAGGAAAGTGACTCGTTACTGGTCAAAACGGTCACCTTCCTGACCGAGTTCTGGCGGGATATTGCGACAGGGACGAAACCTTGCCATTCGGGGCGACCCCGAGCCAGCTCATGGCGAGACCAAAAAAGCTCAAGGCCCTCCGGTCTCACGAAGCTGACATCGAAGTAGGAGGTCCCATAGGGATGGATCAAGGCAAAGATGTCGTATGCCACGAAGCCCATCCCCAGCAGGAGCTCAGCAACCTTTGACCGATCAGGACAGGCATCCTTGCTTACCCACTGGAGACGGGCCACGTTCCTACGGTTACTCCTCTGCCCCGGTGTCGGCAGAGACCAGACAGTCTCTGCCCCTCTATCTCGGAAGGCGGAAAGACCGTGTCTCTCTATCCAGAAAGACAGATCAACCTCCCTCCCCTCTACATTGATGGAACTCTCCCCTTTCTTCAGGGCGTCCAGGAAGCGCTGCTGCAAGTCACCGTCCTCGGGGCCACCAGACAAGGGCGCACTACTACCCCCAGCAGTGACAGCCCCCGAATAGCTAGGGGCTGAAGCCCTCGCCACCGCTGGGGGGGCAGTGGGACCACTACCTACTTCCCCTCCACCAACACCAGTGCTGCTCTCCTCATTCACTCCACCAATACTCCCATCATTTGCAGCACCACAACTCCCATCATTCACTCCACCACTATTCTCACCATTCACTCCAGCAGTACTCACATCATTCACTCCACCAATACACCCAACGTTTGCGGCACCACAACTCCCATTATTCACTCCACTACTACTCCCATCATTCACCCCATTACCAGTGTCCTCTGCACCTTCCACAGTCACCTCCATTCCCTCCTCCCTTGTGTCTGCAGTCTCTGCACTCACACCTGCTGGGTCGGGGGAGCGGTGCAGCACCACACCCGTTTTAATTAGCTCAGTGCTGACATTGTGCCGTTCTTTTGGAGCACTGTGCCCCTTATTGTTCTGGGCTGCCTGCCCTGTAGCCACAGACTTCGGGGTGCTAGTATCACATTTAGGGGCATGCTGTCCCCCCGTCACAGCAGAGCGCACAGTGTTCCTTGCTGATAATGTTCCCTGCTTTTGCTGTGTATTTCTTTTTTCCCGTGGCTCTGTCTCAGCTGCGCGCCTCCTCTCCTCTGTTGAGGCGCACTGCGCCCCTGTCACAACAGTGCGCCCCCCTTTCGCCGCACCATGCTCCTCGGCCCTGCCCCCCACAGCCCCAGCGTCGGCCGGCGCAGCTGCAGTGAGCAGGGATGGAGTCTGCCCACACCGTCCCCCTTTCGCAACGGCGTGGACATCCCCCCCGCTCTCCTCGGCCCCGGTGATAACCGGCTTAGCCGCAGCAGGCAGGGAGGGAAACTCCACGGGGTCCCCTATGTCCGGCGCCGTGAGTACCTCCACAGCCTCACCCCCTGCACTGTTCCCCGCACAGACGGCAGCATTGCCGGACGTCCTCCTCCTCTCCCCACCTTGCCTATGCCCCGGACCCACTGCAGAGCCCGTGCTTTTAGGTTTGGTGGGGTTTACACAGGAGGTGGTAGGTGTAACATCAGACATTGGTACATATTTGTAACTCACCACCTCCTGTGTCATCTTTTTTTTCTTCCTCCTCTTTTTGGTCTCCTCCGCTGGCTCGTCCTCCCAGAAGGAGAATGTGGTCAGGTCCACAGGAGACTCCAGCTCTCTGATCTCCCTCAACAGACCGCACTCCTCCTCGTCCTCCGCTGACACTCCAGCATGGGTTGTCGGAGTCCTCTGCCGTGCCGGGAGGCCGCTTCCTTGCTGGCTCTGCGACTCTTTCTCCCGGCTTGTTCCAGCACGAGAGACTCCAGCCACGACTTCATCGTCCTCCTCCTCCTCGCTTAGGATGCCGGCTGGCAGTTCTCCCGAGGTATTTAACCCCTTCATTTCAGAGAACCGCCGCTGGTTCTTAAACCTCTCCAGGAAGGGACCTGCGCTTTTCTCAATCCCCTCCCGGAGGAGCACTAACCGGACCACCTCATCTCTGAGGGCTTTAAACCTCTGGGAGGTCGCGGGTCTTTCCTTGTTAGAGGCACGGGTGTTCAGGATCCGTGCCTCCCGCAGCTGCTCCTTCAGCCCGGTCAGTACTTTGCCGGCGTCCTCGTACTCTCGCAACATGGCGACCACTCGGGAGGAGAAGGAGCTCGTGGACTCGCTGGAGGTCATCTCGCCCCATGATGTTGCTGGGCTCTTCTTCCTGGGGCCTGGGGTGCCCCTGTCTCCCTCTCTGGGCGGACGATGAGCCGTCTCGGGGTTGGAGTAGGTGGGTACGGTCTTTCTCATCCGACCAGATCTCCTCACGCCCTCCTGGGCCGGTTGCTGCTGCTCTCTGTCCCCCGCCGGCACAGACCGGGGAACAGAAGCCTGAGAAGCCATGCCTGGCTCCCAGGAAGCCTGCCTCTCCCTGGGGAGAAGAGAGGCAGACTCTGGGCCTCCTCCTGGAAGTCCTGGAGCTCACAAGACAGGTGCTGCTCTCAGCAGGGTGTGACTGATTGTGGGCACCTGTCCTACAGTCTCCTCCACAGTAATGGCTGATAACAGGGAGTAATAGATTGTAGGTCTTTTTTATTATTATAAAATCCTTCACGACGTTACAAAATAAAACACAACAGAACAAACATAGAACAAAAACTCCAATCAGAAACAATATGACAAAATCAGACACAAACACAAAGAAATAAACCAGAAATGGAAACAATAAGGGAAATTCTCGACCTACAAAACGGGAAAAGAAAAATTAAATTAAAGAAACAAGAAATTAAAAACTAAAAACGAAAAAGGAACAAAATTACAATAATTACACCAGCACCCCCTTAAAATAATAATTAAATAAAATCATGTAAAACCCCCGACCCAGCTCCATTCACACTATTATATACAACCCTGAACTACATTTACACCGTCCTATATACAATACTATATACACTATATACAATATAAACATATGACACCAGTCCGAATATTGTACAAGACACCAGAACACACCTAATACCCTCTGGTCCCACTGCCTTACCTCACTGCCTCCCCCTTACACCGCCACATTCACACTTACGACAAACCTAATTACAAACATAGTATACAAAATTAACAATATTTATATTTTTTTTCCTTTTTTTCCCTTTTATTTAATTTTTATTTATTTTTTCCTTTTTTGGGATTTTTTTTTTTTTTTTAAACACTATATATAAAACACACATCTACTCTATCTATCCCACCACCCCTGATCCAGCTCTGGCCACAAAGTTCAGGATTTCTCCGAGCTAGGATCAGGCCCCAAAGTTTTTCCCCAGGCGGGGCCTGGACCAGGCCAGATCAGTCTCTTATCACCGCCGTTGAAAACCCCCCATCCCCCCACCCAACCTAACTAAGACCCTCTATTATACACAATATATACAATACATACATTACGCTATATACAATATATACATAAACTAACGTTACAGAACATAACCTACGTACTCACCACTTAAGGCTCAAGTTCGATGCTTGCAAACCTTTTATTCAGGAAACTGAAATTCAAAACAAAACTCTAGAGTGAAAAGGCATCAGCCCACCACCAGGATATAGGAGTACTAACGGACTAAGGCACCCCGAAGTAGAAACCCCTCCAGAGATGGGCCGCCCTCCGGGCACCCAGTCTCTCATACTCCAGAGAACGGACCTTCACCAGGGCACCTAGGATGCTGCTATAAACTTCGTCTACACGGAGGATTTTACTCTGCGTCGAAACTAAAACTCGTGCGTTCCACGTGAAGTACCTGACCACTGCGCTGACTATAAATAAAGTGACTCTGTCCCTTCTCCCGAGGTCTCCGAACGCTCCATAGGCCCACTCGGCATAGGACAGAGTAGCCAGGTGCGGCCAACCAATGGAAGCTCCCACCCTGTTGTACACCTCTGTATTAAAGGGACAATGAAGCAGGAAGTGCTCCATGCTTTCCAGCATGTTAGCACAAGCCTCACGGGGGCAATTCCTGTCCTCGGAGCTCCTGTACTTCAGATTGTCCCTCACATACAACTTACCTTGGAAGCAGCGCCAAGTCAAGTCCCAGTACTTCTTGGGGATCCTATTAGAATTTAACAAACTCAACCCAACCTCTAGATCCCGACTTGGGCAGTCCTTGAGGACCAATGGACTCTGAAAATGCGAAAGCAAGACCCGCATGTCGAGGAGTTTCCTCGGGAGGGACCTCACCTCCCACATTCCCAGACCCCACCGGCGCATCATCTTCAGAACCGGGGTAACATAAGCCGGGAGATGCCCATGCGGTGTGCGAAGATCCTTCAATCTTCCCCCTGTCTCCCATTCCTGGAAGAAAGGCTGAAACCATCCCTTGCAGGAGAATACCCACGGAGGAGCCCTCTCTTTCCAGAGGTTTGCCACGTTGACCTTCAAAAAGGTGTTCACTAGGAACACCACGGGGTTCACCATATTCAACCCCCCTAGTCTCCTCGTGCGGTAAGTGACCTCCCGCTTGACTAGGTTCAGTCTATTCCCACATAACATCTGAAAGAACAGACTGTAGACCCGAGTCCAGAGAGGCTCTGGCAAGACACAGACGCTGCCCAGGTAGATTAGTAAGGGGAGCAGGAAAGCTTTGCACAGGCCAACCCTTTCCCTCAGGGTCAAAGACCAACCCTTCCATTGGTCCACTTTTTGAGCGACACCTTTGATTCTGCCTTCCCAGTTTTTCGTGGGGTAATCACCCTGACCAAATTCGATGCCTAGGACTTTGGCGTGTTCTTGGGGTTCGGGGAGGGTGTCCGGAAGATCAAACCCGGGATCCCCGCCTCCCAGCCAGAGACTCTCACACTTGTCCTGGTTGACCTTGGACCCGGAAGCCTCCGAGTAGCTCTCCACTTCTGACATCACCACCATCGCCTCCTCTTGCGAAGAAACAAAAACGGTGACATCGTCCGCGTAGGCCACTACCCTCAGGATAGCCTCTGGCGCCACCCCACCCATCCCCACCCCGCCAACGGTCCACACTCGATCCTTCTGAGGAAGGGATCGATCGCAAACGCTTACAGCAATGGGCTAAGAGGGCAGCCCTGACGGACACCAGATCCTACCCCGAAAGGTTGTCCAATCCACTCATTTACCAGAGGGAAAGTCTCAGCCCCAGCGTATAAGGTCTTAAGCCAGTCCACAAACCCCCCAGGCAGACCGTACCTCAAAAGAGTGGACCAGAGGTACTCGTGGTCAACCCGGTCAAAAGCCTTTGCCTGATCCAGGGTCAGCAGGAACCCCTTCCAAAGGCCTGCCCTGCCTTGCTCCACGGCCTCTCGGACACCCAGAACAGCACTGAAAGTGCTACGGCCAGGAACGCAACAGTTCTGAGCCTCTGAAAGCAGCCACGGCGCAAACTTCACCAGCCTGTTGAAAAGTATCTTAGCCAAAACCTTCCTGTCCACATTGAGAAGTGCTATGGGACGCCAATTCTCAATGCGTGACGGATCCTTACCCTTTGACAAAATGATCAAAGCTGACCTCCTTAATGATCTCGGCAGGGTGCCCGAGGAGAGACACTCATTAAACACCTGAGTCAAGAGGGGAACCAAGGAGTACCTAAAGGTCCTAAAGAACTCGGATGTTAAGCCATCCGGACCTGGTGATTTTTTGGGCCTGAGCCCATCGATCGCCAGTCTCACTTCATCTTCTTTGATCGCTTCTGCCAAAACGTCCAGCGAGAGGTCAGCCCCTGGCTCCGGAACAGCTTCAGCCAGGAAAGCCGACATCCTGTCACGATCCAGTTCCCTCCTTCCCAAGAGGTGTGAGTAGTATGAACTGACGACCTCCAAGATCCCTGATCTGGACCTCTTCAAGGATCCCGTACTGTCCATCAGCCCCGTCACTATCTTACTATTCACTGACATCTTGCAGCTTCTGTAAGGGTCGGGCGAGTAGTACTTCCCGTAGTCCCTCTCAAAAACCAAAGATGCGTGCCTATCGTACTGACACCTCTTCAGCAAGGACTTCACACCGGAGATCTCCTCGCGGCTACCTCCAGTCGAGACAAGATGCTCGAGTCTCCTCCTCACGCTCTGATACAGGCGATCCCTGTTCAGGCTTCTGAGGTTCGAGAGTTGCCGGAAGAATTTCGCCACCCGATGTTTGAACATCTCCCACCACTCTGACTTAGTGTTACTTAGGCCCAGCAGTGGTACCTGGCTCTGAAGAAAATCCTCAAAAGACCGTCTTACTGCTTCTTCCTCAAGGAGTGATGAATTAAGCTTCCAATAACCTCTTCCCATCCTAGGAGTCTCTGTAACGTTCAGAGAAAACATAATCAAACAGTGGTCGGAGAACTCCACCTCCACAACCGACAACGGCGAGGAGACGGCTTCCTCCTTCAAATAAAACCTATCTATCCTAGACCTGCACTGACTACCTCTAAAAAAGGTGAATCCCGTGCTGCCTGTGTTGTGCCGGATGTGGACATCCACTAGGCGTGCCTCACTTACTATCCTGTTTAGCGCGACGCAATCATAAGTCAGCCGGTCCCCAGAACCTCCTCTATCACAGGGTCTCGTGACGTTGTTGAAATCCCCTCCAAAGACCACCTGCCAACTTGAAAATAAGAAAGGTTTGATCTTCAAGAAGAGACATTTGCGGTCCCACTTGGATTGGGGACCGTAGATGTTAATGAGCCGAAGCTCCTGTCCCCCCATGGAGACATCTAGGATCAAGCATCTCCCCATTTCTAATTCAATTAATCGTCTGCATTCAACCGCTGCGGTCTTAAAAAGGACCGCCACACCGCTATACGGCTCGGCCGCAAGAGACCAGTAGGAGGGCCCATGCCTCCACTCCCTCCTTGCTTTATGCATGGTTGATCGGTCAGTCAACCTGGTCTCCTGCAAAAACAAAATGTCGGCATCAAGTTGGCCGAGAAAATGAAAGGCCGTGTACCTTGCCGCTTCTGACTTTATGCTGGCAACATTAATGGTTGCCAGCGTCAACGGTGTGGGTGCCGCCATCATGATTGATTGGATTAGATAGCCTTTTTCTTCCCACCCCCAACAGCTTCACCCTCTTCCTCAGACAATGATGAGCTTTTAGTGCGCTTAAGACACACAGACTCATCCATTCTCTCCTTACATACACTCTGGCCCTTGTCTGGTGGTCCCGAGGTAGTCCCCCCCCCCAGAGGGCCCTTTAATTGCTCCCTGAGAAGAAGACTCAGCGACCCCCTGAGCCCCAACATCCCTGTCCGCTACCTCCGGCTCCGGGCCCCTGTCCTCCCCCTCTGCAGGGGAGTCCTGGAGGGCCCCGAACCGGTTGGAGAGATCCACCAGAGGGGGGGCGGCTGGACCTTCCAATGGCACCTGGATCAGGGCCAGAGAATCAGAGGGGTCGCACTCCAGAGCGGAGGCTCGAGACCCGGACCCACTCCTACCCTTGGTTGTTTTCCGGTTACCCTTTTTCCTTTGTTGTGACCATTCCCCCTCTCCCTCATCCAGACTGTCACCGGATGAGGGTTCCTGGGAGGACATGGCGTCTGCCTGCTCCTCCCTTTCAAGTCTCCTGACTTCCTCACTCAATTCGCTGTCTTTAGGATCCTCAGCTGCAAGTGAAGTACCTGGGTCAGGGTTTAGGGTCATTACTCCCTGCCCCCTGTTCCCATGGCGTTGCTCCTGCCGCCTGATGTTGGATGGCGGCAGCTTGCTCCTCACCGGTTCCCTGCCTCCTCCGCCCCTACTGGTCCCTTCACCGGCAAGATTAGTCCCGGCTTTCGCCTGTCCCGCACTCGCCGCTTTCAGGACTGCATTGGCAAAGGAACGCGGACAGCGACTGAATGGATGACCGAGGTCACCACACAAGTTACACCTAATCCTGCCACAGGTAGCAGCGAGATGGCCAAGGTCCCCACACAGTGCGCACTTCTGGGTGGTACACTGCGCACTGAAGTGTGTGGGGCTGCCGCACCTGTGACAGACCTTAGGCTGCCCCTGGTAGAAAATCAGGATCCTGTCCCTCCCCAAAAATGTAGAGGAAGGTATATGGGTAACAGTGTTTCCTGAAACCTTCAATTTCACCATGAAGGTCCAGGCCCCTGACCAGATACCATGGTCGTCGCGGGTCTTCTCAGGAATGCCGACGATGTCGCCATATCGACCAATCCAGGTGGAGATGTCCATGCAGGAAAGTGACTCGTTACTGGTCAAAACGGTCACCTTCCTGACCGAGTTCTGGCGGGATATTGCGACAGGGACGAAACCTTGCCATTCGGGGCGACCCCGAGCCAGCTCATGGCGAGACCAAAAAAGCTCAAGGCCCTCCGGTCTCACGAAGCTGACATCGAAGTAGGAGGTCCCATAGGGATGGATCAAGGCAAAGATGTCGTATGCCGCGAAGCCCATCCCCAGCAGGAGCTCAGCAACCTTTGACCGTTCAGGACAGGCATCCTTGCTTACCCACTGGAGACGGGCCACGTTCCTACGGTTACTCCTCTGCCCCGGTGTCGGCAGAGACCAGACAGTCTCTGCCCCTCTATCTCGGAAGGCGAAAAGACCGTGTCTCTCTATCCAGAAAGACAGATCAACCTCCCTCCCCTCTACATTGATGGAACTCTCCCCTTTCTTCAAGGCGTCCAGGAAGCGCTGCTGCAAGTCACCGTCCTCGGAGCCACCAGACAAGGGCGCACTACTACCCCCAGCAGTGACAGCCCCCGAATAGCTAGGGGCTGAAGCCCTCGCCACCGCTGGGGGGGCAGTGGGACCACTACCTACTTCCCCTCCACCAACACCAGTGCTGCTCTCCTCATTCACTACACCAATACTCCCATCATTTGCGGCACCACAACTCCCATCATTCACTCCACCACTATTCCCGCCATTCACTCCAGCAGTACTCCCATCATTTGCGGCACCACATCTCCTATCATTCACTCCACCACCTGTCCCATCATTCACTCCACCAATACTCCCAACGTTTGCGGCACCACAACTCCCATTATTCACTCCACTACTTCTCCCATCATTCACCCCATTACCACTGTTCTCTGCACCTTCCACAGTCACCTCCATTCCCTCCTCCCTTGTGTCTGCAGTCTCTGCACTCACACCTGCTGGGTCGGGGGAGCGGTGCAGCACCACACCCGTTTTCATTAGCTCAGTGCTGACATTGTGCAGTTCTTTTGGAGCACTGTGCCCCTTATTGTTCTGGGCTGCCTGCCCTGTAGCCACAGACTTCGGGGTGCTGGTATCACATTTTGGGGCATGCTGTCCCCCTGTCACAGCAGTGCGCACAGTGTTCCTTGCTGATGATGTTCCCTGCTTTTGCTGTGCATTTTTTTTTCCTGTGGCTCTGACTCAGCTGCGCGCCTCCTCTCCTCTGTTGAGGCGCACTGCGCCCCTGTCACAACAGTGCGCCCCCCTTTCGCCGCACCATGCTCCTCGGCCCTTCCCCCCACAGCCCCGGCGTCGGCCGGCTCAGCTGCAGTGAGCAGGGATGTAGTCTGCCCACACCGTCCCCCTTTCGCAACGGCGTGCACATCCCCCCCGCTCTCCTCGGCCCCGGTGATAACTGGCTTAGCCGCAGCAGGCAGGGAGGGAAACTCCACGGGGTCCCCTATGTCCGGCGCCGTGAGTACCTCCACAGCCTCACCCCCTGCACTGTTCCCCGCACAGACGGCAGCATTGCCGGACGTCCTCCTCCTCTCCCCACCTTGCCTATGCCCCGGACCCACTGCAGAGCCCGTGCTTTTAGGTTTGGTGGGGTTTACACAGGAGGTGGTAGGTGTAACATCAGACATTGGTACATATTTGTAACTCACCACCTCCTGTGTCATCTTTTTTGTCTTCCTCCTCTTTTTGGTCTCCTCCGCTGGCTCGTCCTCCCAGAAGGAGAATCTGTTCAGGTCCACAGGAGACTCCAGCTCTCTGATCTCCCTCAACAGACCGCACTCCTCCTCTTCCTCCGCTGACACTCCAGCATGGGTTGTCGGAGTCCTCTGCCGTGCCGGGAGGCCGCTTCCTTGCTGGCTCTGCGATTCTTTCTCCCGGCTTGTTCCAGCACGAGAGACTACAGCCACGACTTCATCGTCCTCCTCCTCCTCGCTTAGGACGCCGGCTGGCAGTTCTCCCGAGGTATTTAACCCCTTCATTTCAGAGAACCGCCGCTGGTTCTTAAACCTCTCCAGGAAGGGACCTGCGCTTTTCTCAATCCCCTCCCGGAGGAGCACTAACCGGACCACCTCATCTCTGAGGGCTTTAAACCTCTGGGAGGTCGCGGGTCTTTCCTTGTTAGAGGCACGGGTGTTCAGGATCCGTGCCTCCCGCAGCTGCTCCTTCAGCCCGGTCAGTGCTTTGCCGGCGTCCTCGTACTCTCGCAACATGGCGACCACTCGGGAGGAGAAGGAGCTCGTGGACTCGCTGGAGGTCATCTCGCCCCATGATGTTGCTGGGCTCTTCTTCCTGGGGCCTGGGGTGCCCCTGTCTCCCTCTCTGGGCGGACGATGAGCCGTCTCGGGGTTGGAGTAGGTGGGTACGGTCTTTCTCATCCGACCAGATCTCCTCACGCCCTCCTTGGCCGGTTGCTGCTGCTCTCTGTCCTCCGCCGGCACAGACCGGGGAACAGAAGCCTGGGAAGCCATGCCTGGCTCCCAGGAAGCCTGCCTCTCCCTGGGGAGAAGAGAGGCAGTCTCTGGGCCTCCTGGAAGTCCTGGAGCTCACAAGACAGGTGCTGCTCTCAGCAGGGTGTGACTGATTGTAGTCTCCTGTCCTACAATCACCTCCCCCAGTAATGGCTGATAACAGGGAGTAATAGATTGTAGGTCTTTTTTATTATTATAAAATCCTTCACGACGTTACAAAATAAAACACAACAGAACAAACATAGAACAAAAACTCCAATCAGAAACAATATGACAAAATCAGAAACAAACACAAAGAAATAAACCAGAAATGGAAACAATAAGGGAAATTCTCGACCTACAAAACGGGAAAAGAAAAATTAAATTAAAGAAACAAGAAATTAAAAACTAAAAAAAAAAACACGAAAAAGGAACAAAATTACAATAATTACACCAGCACCCCCTTAAAATAATAAATAAATAAAATCATGTAAAACCCCCGACCCAGCTCCATTCACACTATTATATACACCCCATGAACTACATTTACACCGTCCTATATACAATACTATATACACTATATACAATATAAACATATGACACCAGTCCGAATATTGTACAAGACACACCTAATACCCTCTGGTCCCACTGCCTTACCTCACAGCCTCCCCCTTACACCGCCACATTCACACTTACGACAAACCTAATTACAAACATAGTATAGAAAATTAACAATATTTATATATTTTTCCTTTTATTTATTTTTTTTTTATTTTTTTTCCTTTTTTTTTTTTTTTTTTTAACACTATATATAAAACACACATCTACTCTATCTATCCCACCACCCCTGATCCAGCTCTGGCCACAAAGTTCAGGATTTCTCCGAGCTAGGATCAGGCCCCAAAGTTTTTCCCCAGGCGGGGCCTGGACCAGGCCAGATCAGTCTCTTATCACCGCTGTTGAAAACCCCCCATCCCCCCCAATCCCCCCACCCAACCTAACTAAGACCCTCTATTATACACAATATATACAATACATACTTTACGCTATATACAATATATACATAAACCAACGTTACAGAACATAACCTACGTACTCACCACTTAAGGCTCAAGTTCGATGCTTGCAAACCTTCTATTCAGGAGACTGAAATTCAAAACAAAACTCTAGAGTGAAAAGGCATCAGCCCACCACCAGGATATAGGAGTACTAACGGACTAAGGCACCCCGAAGGAGAAACCCCTCCAGAGATGGGCCGCCCTCCGGGCACCCAGTCTTTCATACTCCAGAGAACGGACCTTCACCAGGGCACCTAGGATGCTGCTATAAACTTCGTCTACACGGAGGATTTTACTCTGCGTCGAAACTAAAACTCGTGCGTTCCACGTGAAGTACCTGACCACTGCGCTGACTATAAATAAAGTGACTCTGTCCCTTCTCCCGAGGTCTCCGAACGCTCCATAGGCCCACTCGGCATAGGACAGAGTAGCCAGCCGCGGCCAACCAATGGAAGCTCCCACCCTGTTGTACACCTCTGTATTAAAGGGACAATGAAGCAGGAAGTGCTCCATGCTTTCCAGCATGTTAGCACAAGCCTCACGGGGGCAATTCCTGTCCTCGGAGCTCCTGTACTTCAGATTGTCCCTCACATACAACTTACCTTGGAAGCAGCGCCAAGTCAAGTCCCAGTACTTCTTGGGGATCCTATTAGAATTTAACAAACTCAACCCAACCTCTAGATCCCGACTTGGGCAGTCCTTGAGGACCAATGGACTCTGAAAATGCGAAAGCAAGACCCACATGTCGAGGAGTTTCCTCGGGAGGGACCTCACCTCCCACATTCCCAGACCCCACCGGCGCATCATCTTCAGAACCGGGGTAACATAAGCCGGGAGATGCCCATGCGGTGTGCGAAGATCCTTCAATCTTCCCCCTGTCTCCCATTCCTGGAAGAAAGGCTGAAACCATCCCTTGCAGGAGAATACCCACGGAGGAGCCCTCTCTTTCCAGAGGTTTGCCACGTTGACCTTCAAAAAGGTGTTCACTAGGAACACCACGGGGTTCACCATATTCAACCCCCCTAGTCTCCTCGTGCGGTAAGTGACCTCCCGCTTGACTAGGTTCAGTCTATTCCCCCATAACATCTGAAAGAACAGACTGTAGACCCGAGTCCAGAGAGGCTCTGGCAAGACACAGACGCTGCCCAGGTAGAGTAGTAAGGGGAGCAGGAAAGCTTTGCACAGGCCAACCCTTTCCCTCAGGGTCAAAGACCAACCCTTCCATTGGTCCACTTTTTGAGCGACACCTTTGATTCTGCCTTCCCAGTTTTTCGTGGGGTAATCACCCTGACCAAATTCGATGCCTAGGACTTTGGCGTGTTCTTGGGGTTCGGGGAGGGTGTCCGGAAGATCAAACCCGGGATCCCCGCCTCCCAGCCAGAGACTCTCACACTTGTCCTGGTTGACCTTGGACCCGGAAGCCTCCGAGTAGCTCTCCACTTCTGACATCACCACCATCGCCTCCTCTCGCGAAGAAACAAAAACTGTGACATCGTCCGCGTAGGCCACTACCCTCAGGATAGCCTCTGGCGCCACCCCGCCCATCCCCACCCCCGCCAACGGTCCACACTCGATCCTTCTGAGGAAGGGATCGATCGCAAACGCGTACAGCAATGGGCTAAGAGGGCAGCCCTGACGGACACCAGATCCTACCCCGAAAGGTTGTCCAATCCACTCATTTACCAGAGGGAAAGTCTCAGCCCCAGCGTATAAGGTCTTAAGCCAGTCCACAAACCCCCCAGGCAGACCGTACCTCAAAAGAGTGGACCAGAGGTACTCGTGGTCAACCCGGTCAAAAGCCTTTGCCTGATCCAGGGTCAGCAGGAACCCCTTCCAAAGGCCCGCCCTGCCTTGCTCCACGGCCTCTCGGACACCCAGAACAGCACTGAAAGTGCTACGGCCAGGAACGCAACAGTTCTGAGCCTCTGAAAGCAGCCGCGGCGCAAACTTCACCAGCCTGTTGAAAAGTATCTTAGCCAAAACCTTCCTGTCCACATTGAGAAGTGCTATGGGACGCCAATTCTCAATGCGTGACGGATCCTTACCCTTTGACAAAATGATCAAAGCTGACCTCCTTAATGATCTCGGCAGGGTGCCCGAGGAGAGACACTCATTAAACACCTGAGTCAAGAGGGGAACCAAGGAGTCCCTAAAGGTCCTAAAGAACTCGGATGTTAAGCCATCCGGACCTGGTGATTTTTTGGGCCTGAGCCCATCGATCGCCAGTCTCACTTCCTCTTCTTTGATCGCTTCTGCCAAAACGTCCAGCGAGAGGTCAGCCCCTGGCTCCGGAACAGCTTCAGCCAGGAAAGCCGACATCCTGTCACGATCCAGTTCCCTCCTTCCCAAGAGGTGTGAGTAGTATGAACTGACGACCTCCAAGATCCCTGATCTGGACCTCTTCAAGGATCCCGTACTGTCCATCAGCCCCGTCACTATCTTACTATTCACTGACATCTTGCAGCTTCTGTAAGGGTCGGGCGAGTAGTACTTCCCGTAGTCCCTCTCAAAAACCAAAGATGCGTGCCTATCGTACTGACACCTCTTCAGCAAGGACTTCACACCGGAGATCTCCTCGCGGCTACCTCCAGTCGAGACAAGATGCTCGAGTCTCCTCCTCAGGCTCTGATACAGGCGATCCCTGTTCAGGCTTCTGAGGTTCGAGAGTTGCCGGAAGAATTTCGCCACCCGATGTTTGAACATCTCCCACCACTCTGACTTAGTGTTACTTAGGCCCAGCAGCGGTACCTGGCTCTGAAGAAAATCCTCAAAAGACCGTCTCACAGCTTCTTCCTCAAGGAGTGATGAATTCAGCTTCCAATAACCTCTTCCCATCCTAGGAGTCTCTGTAACGTTCAGAGAAAACATAATCAAACAGTGGTCGGAGAACTCCACCTCCACAACCGACAACGGCGAGGAGACGGCTTCCTCCTTCAAATAAAACCTATCTATCCTAGACCTGCACTGACTACCTCTAAAAAAGGTGAATCCCGTGCTGCCTGTGTTGTGCCGGATGTGGACATCCACTAGGCGTGCCTCACTTACTATCCTGTTTAGCGCGACGCAATCATAAGTCAGCCGGTCCCCAGAACCTCCTCTATCACAGGGTCTCGTGACGTTGTTGAAATCCCCTCCAAAGACCACCTGCCGACTTGAAAATAAGAAAGGTTTGATCTTCAAGAAGAGACATTTGCGGTCCCACTTGGATTGGGGACCGTAGATGTTAATGAGCCGAAGCTCCTGTCCCCCCATGGAGACATCTAGGATCAAGCATCTCCCCATTTCTAATTCAATTAATCGTCTGCATTCAACCGCTGCGGTCTTAAAAAGGACCGCCACTCCGCTATACGGCTCGGCCGCAAGAGACCAGTAGGAGGGCCCATGCCTCCACTCCCTCCTTGCTTTATGCATGGTTGATAGGTCAGTCAACCTGGTCTCCTGCAAAAACAAAATGTCGGCATCAAGTTGGCCGAGAAAATGAAAGGCCGTGTACCTTGCCGCTTCTGACTTTATGCTGGCAACATTAATGGTTGCCAGCGTCAACGGTGTGGGTGCCGCCATCATGATTGATTGGATTAGATAGCCTTTTTCTTCCCACCCCCAACAGCTTCACCCTCTTCCTCAGACAATGATGAGCTTTTAGTGCGCTTAAGACACACAGACTCATCCATTCTCTCCTTACATACACTCTGGCCCTTGTCTGGTGGTCCCGAGGTAGTCCCCCCCCCAGAGGGCCCTTTAATTGCTCCCTGAGAAGAAGACTCAGCGACCCCCTGAGCCCCAACATCCCCATCCGCTACCTCCGGCTCCGGGCCCCTGTCCTCCCCCTCTGCAGGGGAGTCCTGGAGGGCCCCGAACCGGTTGGAGAGATCCACCAGAGGGGGGGCGGCTGGACCTTCCAATGGCACCTGGATCAGGGCTAGAGAATCAGAGGGGTCGCACTCCAGAGCGGAGGCTCGAGACCCGGACCCACTCCTACCCTTGGTTGTTTTCCGGTTACCCTTTTTCCTTTGTTGTGACCATTCCCCCTCTCCCTCATCCAGACTGTCACCGGATGAGGGTTCCTGGGAGGACATGGCGTCTGCCTGCTCCTCCCTTTCAAGTCTCCTGACTTCCTCACTCAATTCGCTGTCTTTAGGATCCTCAGCTGCAAGTGAAGTACCTGGGTCAGGGTTTAGGGTCATTACTCCCTGCCCCCTGTTCCCATGGCGTTGCTCCTGCCGCCTGATGTTGGATGGCGGCAGCTTGCTCCTCACCGGTTCCCTGCCTCCTCCGCCCCTACTGGTCCCTTCACCGGCAAGATTAGTCCCGGCTTTCGCCTGTCCAGCACTCGCCGCTTTCAGGACTGCATTAGCAAAGGAACGCGGACAGCGACTGAATGGATGACCGAGGTCACCACACAAGTTACACCTAATCCTGCCACAGGTAGCAGCGAGATGGCCAAGGTCCCCACACAGTGCGCACTTCTGGGTGGTACACTGCGCACTGAAGTGTGTGGGGCTGCCGCACCTGTGACAGACCTTAGGCTGCCCCTGGTAGAAAATCAGGATCCTGTCCCTCCCCAAAAATGTAGAGGAAGGTATATGGGTAACAGTGTTTCCTGAAACCTTCAATTTCACCATGAAGGTCCAGGCCCCTGACCAGATACCATGGTCGTCGCGGGTCTTCTCAGGAATGCCGACGATGTCGCCATATCGACCAATCCAGGTGGAGATGTCCATGCAGGAAAGTGACTCGTTACTGGTCAAAACGGTCACCTTCCTGACCGAGTTCTGGCGGGATATTGCGACAGGGACGAAACCTTGCCATTCGGGGCGACCCCGAGCCAGCTCACGGCGAGACCAAAAAAGCTCAAGGCCCTCCGGTCTCACGAAGCTGACATCGAAGTAGGAGGTCCCATAGGGATGGATCAAGGCAAAGATGTCGTATGCCGCGAAGCCCATCCCCAGCAGGAGCTCAGCAACCTTTGACCGATCAGGACAGGCATCCTTGCTTACCCACTGGAGACGGGCCACGTTCCTACGGTTACTCCTCTGCCCCGGTGTCGGCAGAGACCAGACAGTCTCTGCCCCTCTATCTCGGAAGGCGGAAAGACCGTGTCTCTCTATCCAGAAAGACAGATCAACCTCCCTCCCCTCTACATTGATGGAACTCTCCCCTTTCTTCAGGGCGTCCAGGAAGCGCTGCTGCAAGTCACCGTCCTCGGGGCCACCAGACAAGGGCGCACTACTACCCCCAGCAGTGACAGCCCCCGAATAGCTAGGGGCTGAAGCCCTCGCCACCGCTGGGGGGGCAGTGGGACCACTACCTACTTCCCCTCCACCAACACCAGTGCTGCTCTCCTCATTCACTCCACCAATACTCCCATCATTTGCGGCACCACAACTCCCATCATTCACTCCACCACTATTCCCACCATTCACTCCAGCAGTACTCCCATCATTTGCGGCACCACATCTCCTATCATTCACTCCACCACCTGTCCCATCATTCACTCCACCAATACTCCCAACGTTTGCGGCACCACAACTCCCATTATTCACTCCACTACTTCTCCCATCATTCACCCCATTACCACTGTTCTCTGCACCTTCCACAGTCACCTCCATTCCCTCCTCCCTTGTGTCTGCAGTCTCTGCACTCACACCTGCTGGGTCGGGGGAGCGGTGCAGCACCACACCCGTTTTCATTAGCTCAGTGCTGACATTGTGCAGTTCTTTTGGAGCACTGTGCCCCTTATTGTTCTGGGCTGCCTGCCCTGTAGCCACAGACTTCGGGGTGCTGGTATCACATTTTGGGGCATGCTGTCCCCCTGTCACAGCAGAGCGCACAGTGTTCCTTGCTGATGATGTTCCCTGCTTTTGCTGTGCATTTTTTTTTCCTGTGGCTCTGACTCAGCTGCGCGCCTCCTCTCCTCTGTTGAGGCGCACTGCGCCCCTGTCACAACAGTGCGCCCCCCTTTCGCCGCACCATGCTCCTCGGCCCTTCCCCCCACAGCCCCGGCGTCGGCCGGCTCAGCTGCAGTGAGCAGGGATGTAGTCTGCCCACACCGTCCCCCTTTCGCAGCGGCGTGGACATCCCCCCCGCTCTCCTCGGCCCCGGTGATAACTGGCTTAGCCGCAGCAGGCAGGGAGGGAAACTCCACGGGGTCCCCTATGTCCGGCGCCGCGAGTACCTCCACAGCCTCACCCCCTGCACTGTTCCCCGCACAGACGGCAGCATTGCCGGACGTCCTCCTCCTCTCCCCTCCTTGCCTATGCCCCGGACCCACTGCAGAGCCCGTGCTTTTAGGTTTGGTGGGGTTTACACAGGAGGTGGTAGGTGTAACATCAGACATTGGTACATATTTGTAATTCACCACCTCCTGTGTCATCTTTTTTGTCTTCCTCCTCTTTTTGGTCTCCTCCGCTGGCTCGTCCTCCCCGAAGGAGAATCTGTTCAGGTCCACAGGAGACTCCAGCTCTCTGATCTCCCTCAACAGACCGCACTCCTCCTCTTCCTCCGCTGACACTCCAGCATGGGTTGTCGGAGTCCTCTGCCGTGCCGGGAGGCCGCTTCCTTGCTGGCTCTGCGACTCTTTCTCCCGGCTTGTTCCAGCACGAGAGACTCCAGCCACGACTTCATCGTCCTCCTCCTCCTCGCTTAGGACGCCGGCTGGCAGTTCTCCCGAGGTATTTAACCCCTTCATTTCAGAGAACCGCCGCTGGTTCTTAAACCTCACCAGGAAGGGACCTGCGCTTTTCTCAATCCCCTCCCGGAGGAGCACTAACCGGACCACCTCATCTCTGAGGGCTTTAAACCTCTGGGAGGTCGCGGGTCTTTCCTTGTTAGAGGCACGGGTGTTCAGGATCCGTGCCTCCCGCAGCTGCTCCTTCAGCCCGGTCAGTGCTTTGCCGGCGTCCTCGTACTCTCGCAACATGGCGACCACTCGGGAGGAGAAGGAGCTCGTGGACTCGCTGGAGGTCATCTCGCCCCATGATGTTGCTGGGCTCTTCTTCCTGGGGCCTGGGGTGCCCCTGTCTCCCTCTCTGGGCGGACGATGAGCCGTCTCGGGGTTGGAGTAGGTGGGTACGGTCTTTCTCATCCGATCAGATCTCCTCACGCCCTCCTTGGCCGGTTGCTGCTGCTCTCTGTCCCCCGCCGGCACAGACCGGGGAACAGAAGCCTGGGAAGCCATGCCTGGCTCCCAGGAAGCCTGCCTCTCCCTGGGGAGAAGAGAGGCAGACTCTGGGCCTCCTCCTGGAAGTCCTGGAGCTCACAAGACAGGTGCTGCTCTCAGCAGGGTGTGACTGATTGTAGTCTCCTGTCCTACAATCACCTCCCCCAGTAATGGCTGATAACAGGGAGTAATAGATTGTAGTCTCCTGTCCTACAGTCACCTCCCCCAGTAATGGCTGATAACAGGGAGTAATAGATTGTAGTCTCCTGTCCTACAGTCACCTCCCCCAGTAATGGCTGATAACAGGGAGTAATAGATTGTAGTCTCCTGTCCTACTGTCACCTCCCCCAGTAATGGCTGATAACAGGGAGTAATAGATTGTAGTGTCCTGTCCTACAGTCACCTCTCCCAGTAATGGCTGATAACGGGGAGTAATAGATTGTAGTCTCCTGTCCTACAGTCACCTCCCCCAGTAATGGCTGATAACAGGGAGTAATAGATTATAGTCTCCTGTCCTACAGTCACCTCCCCCAGTAATGGCTGATAACAGGGCGTAATAGATTGTAGTTTCTTCTTTCCTGCGTGATGTCCTCTGTGCACTGCCGTCTTCACCTTTCCCCCTCTGACCACCACAGTGAGATCCATTGCTGGAGGGTGGTTAATCTTCGGCTGCTCCTGATTTCCGGCCTCATCTGTCCTCAGTAAATCACAGCTGCTTCGGTGTCAGGATTTGAAGCCAATCAATATCCATTCAATAATCCGGAGAGCAAAATGTGAGACCGAGGAATTAGAACTGAGCCAAGCGAAGGATCTGACATATACCTGCAGTCCTAGGTAATGGCACAGATAAGTGATCACTCTGAGACCAGATAATGTCACTTGCAGTCCTATGTAACAGCACCGATCCTACTATACATGGAGGTTCCAGGTAACAACAGATAACCACTTCCTTAGGGCAGGAACCTCCTTCGCCTCCTGCATTATCCAGCTTGCTGTTTTTCTGTTGTCTCTCCAGTCTTGGAGTCAGATGTGACCTCTCTATTTCCATGCTGTCATTGTAATGTTCTTTGCTGTCTCGCTGATGATCTCTTTACAATGTGTCACTGAATGTTTTTTTGTCTTCTGTCAGATGTGATCTTGACAATGGCGCTCAGGTTTTCCACTCCACAGCGCCCCCGGCAGATTACTAGCGGTCTGGTGGTGAGGACGACAGCAGATAATGCTCTGTTATCAGTTTTCGCAGCAGACAACATTTCGAGGACTCTGCCGTGAGACAGTGGATTCTGCACTTGTGAGACGCAGATTATAAAACTTTTCTCAGAACGTTTTTATACGTCCCGTAGTGAGGGCAGTATAGATGCCAAAAAGCAAAAGTAAAATGCGGCAAAAAATGGGTAATTTCTTCTAAGTTGCAGTACCCTCACTGACCAGCAGATGGTGACAAGCAGAATGGAGTTCAGCATTCACCTCGGGCAGGATTCTGCTATACCGTACTTTGGATTTCCAGTTTACAAGCAATGCGACTAGTCCTGTGCACACAGCTGCAGGCTCAAGCACTGAGGGTGTAATATACGGGCAGGTGTGCAAAAGAGCAGGTCGTCGCCCGGTGCAGCCGCACAGGAGCCCAAGAGGTCAGAGGGTCACTACTACCTCCAAAGCAGGGAGAGTTGTGCGCTATGATGAGCTGTGGGTCTGCACGGGGCCCATATAATGTTCCTGCACCGGGGCCACTTCTGTCCGTGTCTGCATCTGCATCATACCATCTGAGGAGGCATTTTCCTCCCATGCCATGTGCCTCCATTTTCCCCAGCTAAAGGCTTGATACTATGTATCAGTTCCTGGATGTGTTCTGTGGTTGGATACAGCAGGCTGCACATTCTCATCCACTGACAGCAAGCAGAGATATTAAAATTGCTAGGAATTATTTTTACATCAAAGAATCCTGGAGCTGATCTCATATGTCAGAGGATGCAATGAAGCGGATCTCTATGGCTTGGATATTCAGTTGTTGGTGCGTTGTGGGTGGGCAGTGTCTCTACTCCTGATTGGCGGCTCCCTGTGCCACTAGTTGTGATGGCGTCCTGACATAACTTGTATCTATCCCTGAAATCTCTGGTGGTCACAAGACCCCTGTGGTGAGAAATCGCTGGTGAGGACTTGGTGTATAGTCTATAACGCGGTCCTCTGTTGTGAGTTCATTTTTCCCTTCACCGTTGAGGTCTGATGAACTCCCTCCTCTGGTGAAGGAAGGTAGTGAGGCTGATTACCAAACACCTGGACAGCTAGATGATGACTGGGTGGCTGGAATTGAGGACTGGATATAAGGCAGCCGACGCCCTTCTGCCTTGCTGGTGATCCTGCTGGATTCTTGGAGACCAGTCTGATTCCTGCATCTCAAAGCTTAAGTTTTTCTGCTCTGCTTTGTACACTTCAGTTTTGTTTTTGTTTTGCCTTGTTTTTTGGGAGTTCTGCCATCCCCGGCCGGGGGTGAGCTGAATTCCATTTTTGTCTCTGATCTGTTGATCTTTTGCTCTGTCTTCAGAATATACCTGAGTGCTGATTTAGTCTTTTGAAGCCTAGCGACTTCAGGGCCTGTTTTTCCTATCAGTCGGTTGGCACATTTTGGATAGGGTTTTTGCAGATGGCAGACAGCAGCTTTCCTATCCTGTCCTATTTTAGTTAGCTTGGGCCCCATCATTTGCTCACCCTATCTTTCTATCTGTGTTAGTGTTTTCATCTTGCTTCACCGTCATTATATGTTGGGGGCTGCCTATTGCTTTGGGGTCTGCTCTGGGGCAGTTTAGATTTTCCCCTTTCTGTCTTTAGGCTATGTAGTTCTCTGGCTGTGATCGAGGGGTCTAGGGCACCGTAGGAACCCCCCACGGCTACTGCTAGTTGTTGTGGATAGGTTCAGGGGTCTGCAATCCGATAGCTGCCAACCTCTCTGTTTTTTCTGGACTTAGCTAGTATTTTGTTTTTTCCTCCTTCGGTGACTCATCATAACAGAATCACCAGCCCTACCGCAGATCCTAGGGTACTCAATAGCAGGAGAGAATTGTAAAGAAAAAAAAAAAGAAAAGTGTGTCAGAATTATTTTTTTTTTTGGTGCATATTTTTTCCTCTATATCTCTGAGGCCGTAGGGGGAATTTTTCTCTCAATGGAGATGAAGCAATTGTCTGATCATGTGGAGCAGCTCGCTGCTGAAGTGCGGGGAATTTCTGCCTATCTTGCTCATTCACATGCTGCTGAACCAAAGATTCCTACTCCTGATGTGTTTTTTGGGGATCGGTCTAAATTCTTGAATTTCAAGAATAATTGTAAATTATTTTTTGCCTTGAAGCCTAACTCGTCGGGGAACTCCGCGCAGCAGGTTAAAATTGTCATCTCTTTGCTGCGCGGCGATCCCCAGGATTGGGCATTTTCTTTGAAATCTGATGATCCTATTCTGAATAATGTGAACGCATTTTTCAAGCCTTGGGGTTGTTGTATGATGAACCTAATGCTATTGATCAGGCTGAAAAGACCCTGTTGGCATTAAGCCAGGGTCGGGATTCAGCAGAGTTGAACTGTCAAAAATTCTGAAAGTGGGCGGTCCTTACTACCTGGAATGATGGTGCCTTGGCAGCCCTCCTTCGGAAGGGTTTGTCAGAAACTGTAAAGGATACTATGGTGGGATTTCCTGTTCCCTCTGGTCTTGATTCTATGTCATTAGCCATTCAGGTGGATCGGCGTTTACGTGAACGCAAAACTACACGAGAGATGTTGCCACCTGTTGAACAAATGTCTGAACCTATGCAATGTGATAGAGTTTTGTCTAGGGCACAACGTCAGGAGTTCAGAAGGCGTAATAAGCTGTGTTTTTTTTGTAGAGATGCCTCGCATATTATTTCTGTCTGCCCTAAACGAGAGAAACATTGTGCACACACGTTTTCTGTGGGTGGTGTTCAACCTAAGTTTCTTCTGGCAATTACTCTGATCTGCTCCCTGTCCACATTTTCCGCCAAGGCTTTTGTGGATTCGGGAGCAGCTCTGAACCTGATGGACTTGGATTTTGCTAAACATTGTGGATTTCCTATGACACCTCTGCGGACGCCTATCCCTTTGAGGGGTGTTGATACTACTCCTTTGGCGAAGAATAAACCTCAGTTTTGGACCCAGGTGGTAATGCGGGTCGCCCCAGACCATCAAGAAGATTGCAGATTTTTGGTGTTGCATAATTTGCATGATACCATTGTTCTGGGGTTTCCCTGGTTGCAAATCCATAATCCAGTTCTGGATTGGAAATCTTTGTCTGTGGTGAGTTGGGGTTGTCAGTGTGCCCTTAGTGATGATCCTGTTTTCTCCACCTCTCCCCAGTCGCATGATGTTCCTGACTATTTGGCTGACTTTTATGATGTATTTAGTGAGAATGAGTCTGCATCTTTGCCTCCTCATAGGAGTTATGACTGTGCAATTGAGCTGAACCCGGGGTGTAAATTCCCCAAGGGTCGGCTTTTTAATTTATCTGTACCCGTGCACGAGGCTATGCGACCCTATATTAAGGAGTCGTTGGAGAAGGGTTATATTAGACCATCCTCTTCACCCTTAGGTGCTGAGTTTTTTTTCGTTGCTAAAAAGGATGGTTCATTAAGGCCTTGTATTGACTATCGTGCCCTCAACAAAATTACTGTTAATTATCAGTATCCGTTACCCCTGATTTCTGATCTATTCTCCAGAGTTAAAGGTGCTTGCTGGTTTACCAAGCTTGACCTCAGGGGGTCGTATAATCTTATTCGCATTAAGCATGGGGATGAATGGAAGATGGCGTTTAATACTCCGGAGGGACATTTTGAGTACCTGGTGATGCCTTTTGGGCTCACTAATGCCCCTTCTGTCTTCCAGTGCTTCATGAACGATATATTCCGAGACTTTGTGGATAAATTTTTGATTATCTATCTGGATATTTTGATCTTCTCCAAGAATTGGGACTCTCATGTGGAACATGTTCGGACTGTGTTCCGGATTTTGAGGGAGAATTCCCTGTATGTCAAGGGATCGAAATGCCTTTTTGGGGTACAGAGGATTTCATTTTTGGGATTTATTTTGTCTCCGTCAACTATTGAAATGGACCCGGCCAAGGTACAGGCCATTTATGTTTGGGTTCAGCCCACTTCTTTGAAGGCCCTCCAGAAGTTTTTGGGTTTTGCTAATTTTTATCGGAAATTTATAGCTAATTTTTCTGGTATCGCCAAGCCATTGACTGATTTGACTAGGAAGGGTGCTGATGTGCTGAATTGGTCTCCGGAGGCTGTTTCTTCCTTTCAGGAACTGAAGCGAAGATTCACTTCTGCTCCGGTTTTGCGGCAACCTGATGTCTCACTCCCGTTTCAGGTGGAGGTGGACGCTTCTGAGATTGGTGCAGGAGCGGTGTTGTCCCAAAAAGATCCTGTGACATCTAAAATGAATCCTTGTGCTTTCTTTTCCCGAAAGTTCTCCCCATCCGAACGTAACTATGATGTGGGGAATCGGGAACTGTTGGCCATGAAATGGGCATTTGAGGAGTGGAGACATTGGTTGGAGGGAGCCAAACACCAAGTCGTGGTCCTTACTGACCACACGAATTTGATTTACCTGGAGTCGGCCAAGCGCTTGAATCCTAGACAGGCTAGGTGGGCCTTGTTTTTCACACGTTTTAATTTTGTGGTCTCTTTTCTTCCGGGCAATAAGAATATCAAGGCAGACGCCCTCTCTAGGAGTTTCCTTGCTGATTCTCCTGTTGTGACTAAGCCTGCTACCATCTTAGGCGAGGGGGTAGTTCTTTCTGCCATCTCGCCCGATTTGAGACATGCTCTGGAAGAGTTTCAGGAGGACGAACCTGAGCGTTGTCCCAGTGGAAAGTTGTATGTTCCTGACCAGTGGAGGAAAAGAGTGATGTCTGAAGTTCATTGCTCTGCATTGGCTGGTCATCCAGGTATTTTTGGTACTAGAGATCTGGTGAGTCGGTCTTTTTGGTGGACCGCCTTGTCTCATGATGTCAGGAATTTTGTGCAGTCCTGTGGGACTTGCTAACGTTCTAAACCTTGTTCTCGCTCTAGTGGCTTGTTGATGCCTTTGCCGGTGCCCAGGAGGCCATGGACCCATATTTTAATGGATTTTATCTCTGATATGCCTGTCTCTCAGAGAATGACTGTTATTTGGGTGATTTGTGATAGATTCTCTAAGATGGTCCATCTTGTACCACTCCCTAAGTTGCCATCTTCCTCTGAGTTGGGGCCCTTGTTTTTGCAACAGGTGGTTTGCTTGCACGGGATTCCTGAGAACATTGTATCTGACAGAGGAGTTCAGTTTGTGTCTAGATTTTGGAGGACTTTCTGTTCCAAGCTGGGAATTCAGTTGTCCTTCTCCTCTGCATTTCACCCTCAGACCAATGGGCAGACGGAGAGAACAAACCAGACTTTGGAGTCGTATTTGAGATGTTTTATTTCTGCCGATCAGGATGATTGGGTTTCATTTTTGCCCTTGGCCGAATTTGCTTTAAATAATAGAGCTAGTTCTGCCACTTTGATGTCACCTTTTTTTTGTAACTTTGGGTTTCACCCTCGATTTTCTTCAGGGCAGGTGGAGCCTTCTGCCTGCCCAGGTGTTGACACTGAGGTGGAGAGAATGCACCAGATCTGGGACCAAGTAGTGGATAAGTTGTCTCTCTCCCAGGAAAAGGCCCAGCGGTTTTCCAACCGGCGTAGGACCGTTGGTCCCCAGTTTAAGGTGGGTGATATGGTTTGGTTGTCATCAAAAAATATCGTTATGAAGGTGGCTTCTCCTAAGTTTAAGCCTAGATTTATTGGACCTTACAAGATTTTGGAGATTATTAATCCAGTCTCTTTTCGGTTGGCTCTTCCTGTCACATTTAAAATTCATAATGTGTTTCATAAGTCCTTGTTGAAGAGGTTTGTTGAACCAGTAGTTCCTGTGGTGGCACCTCCTGACCCTGTATTGGTTGAAGGTAACATGGAATATGAGGTAGAGAAGATACTGGATTCCCGTCTGGCTAGACGGAGACTCCAGTATTTGGTTAAGTGGAAGGGTTATGGTCAGGAGGATAATTCCTGGGTCTCTGCCTCTGATATTCATGCCGAAAGATTGGTGCGTGCCTTTCATCGGGCTCACCCGGATCGCCCTGGTGGCATGGATGAGGGTTTGGTGACCCCTCCTCAAGGGGGAGGTATTGTTGTGAGTTCATTTTTCCCTTCACTGTTGAGGTCTGATGAACTCCCTCCTCTGGTGAAGGAAGGTAGTGAGGCTGATTACCAAACACCTGGACAGCTAGATGATGACTGGGTGGCTGGAATTGAGGACTGGATATAAGGCAGCCGACGCCCTTCTGCCTTGCTGGTGATCCTGCTGGATTCTTGGAGACCAGTCTGATTCCTGCATCTCAAAGCTAAGTTTTTCTGCTCTGCTTTGTACACTTCAGTTTTGTTTTTGTTTTGCCTTGTTTTTTGGGAGTTCTGCCATCCCTGGCCGGGGGTGAGCTGAATTCCATTTTTGTCTCTGATCTGTTGATCTTTTGCTCTGTCTTCAGAATATACCTGAGTGCTGATTTAGTCTTTTGAAGCCTAGCGACTTCAGGGCCTGTTTTTCCTATCAGTCAGTTGGCACATTTTGGATAGGGTTTTTGCAGATGGCAGACAGCAGCTTTCCTATCCTGTCCTATTTTAGTTAGCTTGGGCCCCATCATTTGCTCAACCTATCTTTCTATCTGTGTTAGTGTTTTCATCTTGCTTCACAGTCATTATATGTTGGGGGCTGCCTATTGCTTTGGGGCAGTTTAGTTTTTCCCCTTTCTGTCTTTAGGCTATGTAGTTCTCCGGCTGTGATCGAGGGGTCTAGGGCACCGTAGGAACCCCCCACGGCTACTGCTAGTTGTTGTGGATAGGTTCAGGGGTCTGCAGTCCGATAGCTGCCAACCTCTCTGGTTTTTCTGGACTTAGCTAGTATTTTGTTTTTTCCTCCTTCGGTGACTCATCATAACAGTCCTCACCTCCAAGGACCACTACTGCACCTGTGCTTTACCTTGTCCTGAATGCCCACAGGGGCTGGAGTGGTTAAGGATTTGAGTAGACAAGGGCGACATCGTGTTTGCACATGATGCCGAGGATGGATGGAGGGATCTATAGCTGGAGGATCTGTAGAATCTTGGTCGGGTCATCACCATGGTCATATGTGAGTCTGCCGGTGATGGCAAGTGCTGACTGTTCAGAAAAGCAGCTCTGAGAGCAGATAATGGTCACAGGAGAGGTGGGAGATGGATTTAATCATCTTTACTGGTCACCCATCATTGTTGTAGACCACCAGTCAGAGCGGCCATAGAGGAGTCAACCAGTAGATGGATAAGTCTGCAGATTGGGTGTTGTGGTCCCAACTGTTAGGACGGGGACTGACTGCAATAGAAGCCCATCAATCCATGGACCAGTATCCTATATCATCTAGGTGATGTTTAGGAGTGAAAACCTCCACTGATCTCCAGGACTAAGAGGCTGTAAGGAGGTGGCGGGGACTCTCATGTACCTTCTCTCTCCTATACATCGAGCAAATGTGTCACATGCGGCACCCTGCTTGTTCCCTAATGTTTTATACTGTTATGTCATCTGTAAATGTCATTGTCATATGTTGTATCCTAAATGTGCATGGACTTGTATATAGTTTAGGGATAGAATGAGTTAAACTGTTTGGGAGGAGTTAAAAGAGGGATGTGCAAAATCTCAGAGTGGAGAGAAAGGACTTCCTGCGCCAAGAGCAGAGCCCAGGCAGGCTTGCCCAGGGCATGACATGCACCATAGTGAGGACAGAGGATTCCCTGTTCAGGGGGATGAAGGCAGCCCTAGCATGATGGGCAGTGTGGATCGACTCTGGCTCAGCGTGATCAACCCCAGGAGAAACATGGGGTTCGGGACCAGGACAGGAGCTGGTGTTGTGCAGCCTTCTGAAGTCGCAGGGAAAGCGCAGGAAGCATTGTCTTGTTTGCACCGTGTTCAGTAAAGTTTTGCAGTTGGAACAGAACTTTGGCTTGTGGTGTTTCCTGAGACCTCGTCACCTGCAACCTGAGTGGCTTTGTGCTGAAGGTAACTGACTGTACCGCAGGACTGGGATTTCACCTGTCTTTTCACGTGCAAGGTTCACTAACTGTGACTTAGTAAACTCGCCCACGACTACCACCCCGTGCCACCTTGTTACAAGGCCATGCTGTGGAGAGATGCAAGGCAAACTGAAAAGCACCCAGAGGACGTCCTGAACGAGAAATGGCCTGCCCCAGGGAGAGGGTTCTTGACCGCTCATACACGAGAGGATGCTTGAGATGGGGCCGCGCCAAAGGATGGTCCCAGGCAGCCATTGGGCTGTGCCAATTCCATCTTTGGATGAATAATGGTGGTTCCCCCTTTAATTCTGCAGACAGAGAATGGCGCCAGTTAGTTCTCACTGATACCCCTCCAACAGGTGTGACCCTCCTCCGCTGTCACAGGAGCTGTCGGCTGGAGATCTCTTCCCCACCATTGAGCAGGGATTGCTGGGAAATGTCTTCATACAGAGGCGATTCTCTCCCCATGAGACCCTCCAACCTCTTAAGTGCAAAATTATAGTAATTGATTTCTTTTCCCTGAATTGCTGACTCGTTCAGAGCAAGAAACGCTCCTCGGCCTCCGCTCGTCACGGCCGCCCGTCCTCTGATCATTTATTGGAAGCAGCAAGAAATAAAAATCTCCAGCGGCGGCTCCTCTGGAGGCATCTCCACAAATATATAGTCCTGCTACTAAGTCATGGCCGACCTGGTCACATGCTGTCTGACAACCACTGCAGCACTGCCCATTGAGGTTGTCAGCAGCGATCGTGCACATGGAAGAGAGGGGCACTGATGGCAATAATCAAAATCAGTCCCCCTCCTTTCCCATTATAATGCCAGACTTTGCCTCCCAGGACATGATGCAGGATGGATCATACCCCCATCCATCATGCTATGTGGTCAGGTGGGTAGTGGGGATGAGAACTATGGGGCCCTTTCATCCCAGGGCCACACATCTACTATCTGTACAAGTGTCCATCTTTTCTGCTCTAGTCATGAATCAAGAGGCACTGCACTGGGTTTGGTGCCTATTACTTGGGGGCCAGGAGGTAATGGGGGACACTTCTGCTACCTCCAAAACAGCAAGGAGCTTCTGTCCTAGGAGAAATATTTGGTTGCAAAGGTCCCATGTCATGTTCCTGCACAGGGGCTCAGCTCTGCCTGTGCTTGCCCTGGAATTAGATCATGTACAACTATGAAGCATAGAGAGGATAATCAGGGACCTCTGGACTGACCGCTGATAGTCGCAGCCCAGAATACAGCACGGGAACCCCGCTATGACCTTCACATATTCTTCTATAGATGGGGCCTGTGTATTACCTGCTGTAGTTTTGTCCCTTCTCTGATCTGCAGAATCAATAAATCCAGGGGATCTGAAAATCTTCATATTTAGGATGTTCTCGCACAATAAACTTTGCAGTAAAGAAACCGGCACTACACCTCCATCATTCATTGTACCAAGACTCTCATTATTGTACCGCAGACTTGAATGATGCGCTTCACAGGGCTGTGAGTAAATGTCATAAATGTGTCCCTGCTGCACCACAACTCCCAGCAGGTCACATACAGTACATGACGTCACTCAGGATCTGTATTATACCCCAGAGCTGCATTCACTATTCTGCTGGTGCAGTCACTGTGTACATACATTACATTACTGATCCTGAGTTACCGCCTTGTATTATACTCCAGAGCTGCACTCACTATTCTGCTGGTGCAGTCACTGTGTACATACATTACTGATCCAGAGTTACAGCCTGTATTATACTCCAGAGCTGCACTCACTATTCTGCTGGTGCAGTCACTGTGTACATACATTACGGATCCTGAATTACATCCTGTATTATACCCCAGAGCTTCACTTACTATTCTGTTGGTGCAGTCACTATATACATACTGTACATTACATATATTACCGATTATGAGTTACATCCTGTATTATACTCCAGAGCTGCACTCACTATTCTGCTGGTGCAGTCACTGCGTACATACATTACATTACTGATCCTGAGTTACATCCTGTATTATACTCCAGAGCTGCACTCACTATTCTGCTGGTGCAAACACTGTGTACATACATTACATTACTGATCCTGAGTTACATCCTGTATTATACCCCAGAGCTACACTCACTATTCTGCTGGCGCAGTCACTGTATAGAAAAAGCAGCATACGTATAAAATGCCAATTTTTATTAATATCATATCAAAAAGTAGACAATATAAATACAGTGCATATAAAAACAATACAAGATACAAAAAAGGGGAAGGACAGACTGAGGGCATCGATTCCAGTGTCCCCTGCCAGCTAAAAATTATTGTAATGCCCAGGCAAAGAGCTGCTACCCTGAAGTGTCAAGGTACACATAATACTGTAGTGGTAAATCACCATAAAACGCATGTATCTGAAACGGGGCAAAGCTTACCAAAGAAGAGAGCAGGCACGGGACACCGGGTATGGTGATTTACCACTATTATGTGTACCTTTACACTTCAGGGTAGCAGCTCTTTGCCTGGGCATTACAATATTTTTTAGCTGGCAGGGGACACTGGAATCGTTGCCCTCAGTCTGTCCTTCCCTTTTTTGCATCTGGTATTGTCTTTATATGCACTTTATTGATATTGTCTACCTTTTGATATATTAATAAAAATTGGCATTTTATACATATGCTCCTTTTTGCATATCTTGCATGGAGTTTTTGCTTTTTCCAGTTTCTGGATTGTTTTGCGCTATTTAGCGCTTTAGCCTCTGTGATTATCATGCTACCTCTCATGGTGCAGTCACTGTGTACATTACTCCCCCTGGATGGTGATGTACCCTATATTACACCGAGGATGACATGTTGTCGGGCCGCCGCCTGAACTGTGAAATGTGGAGAGAGGACACAGACTCTGTTTGGTTACATTGTACTGTATTGTTTTGGCTTTCACCATCTGACATCGTTCCCCGCGTCCTTTGTGCCCATTTACAAAGCAACAAACAGAGCAAATTAGTGCAACACAACGCATCTTCCAGGTAATCATCCTCCATCTTCACCGTACAATGTGTCCTGTTTTACAGATGAGCTGAGAACATCTCAACAGACAAGTTATCAAGTCATAGCAGAGAGCGAGGTCCGGCCCAGCGGAGGACCCCCCTCTCCGCGTGTCTTCTGAAGGGGTTAAACCCGACTGGACGAGACACAGTCTATTTATTCATGGTCCTTGGTGAAATGCATAAAAAATCAGCTGGATTTGGTGTCCTAGAGCAAGAAATGACATTCGCTGCTGATTACGAAAAAGTCTTTAAAAAGTGAGACGCCAACATGAACGGATTGAGAGTTCGGGCCATCTATGGGGCTAAAGAGACAACAGGTGAGGACATGACGGGTGGTCTGCAGGAGACCCATCACTGCTCGCTGCACATGGACACGGGACACAAGCACAAGCTTTGCATAGTAAATTTCCATCCTGCAAAATCAATGAGCAGAATTATCACCTCCTCCTAAAACTCCATGCAGCTCCATCCCCGCTGGGTCTGGAGAAAGAAAAGTCCATGAATGTCTCCCTCAGTATAAAGGTGACTGTGACCCTGGCTGCCGATAGTCTAGCGTGTAAGGGGTTCTTATAGTCTCTAATATCAGCCGAATCCAACGGTATGGGGACAAAGCACCAGCCTAATGTGTATGGGGCCTCACAACTCTCCTCTGATGTCGAGAGATGAGGATCTAATTTGTCTGATATCAGATTGCCAATCTCTTTTTCTCTAGAGATCATCCGGCCCCAGAGGAGTTGGTCAGCGGATCTCATAGAGAACACAGGATCTTGGCAGAGCTGGAGGACAGGGGTAGAGCTGCCGACCAAACCGTCGTCAGTATGTGGCCCCTAATATGATCAGCTGAGATCTGGATGTTCTCAGGCATTTCATAAAATGTTCCAGAAGAACAGTGGAACCAGAGCACTGACGTCCATGTAAACCATCCTACCTTAAGGATCGTCTTTCATGATGGGTGTATAGATGGATGTCTGGGAAGCTCATATGTTGGATGGTGGCATAGACTGGGAGATGTTTGGATAGATGGATGGTAGCATAGCTTGGTGCATGCCTAGATGGAGGGACTGATGGTAGCATGGCTGTAGTAGATGAATGTGGATGGTAGCTTAGCTTGGTGGACTGGAAAGACCGCTGGTTGTATGGCTTTGGAGGAGGTTTGGATGGTATCATAGCTTGGTGGATGGCTTCATGGATGCCTGACTAGATGACTGTTTTGATGGTAGATGTTTTGATGGATGAGTTTGCTGGTAGTATTGGTGGATTATGAATGGACAAACAGATGTAATCAAGGTTTCGTGGATTCTTGTTTGATTACCATCCATAAATGTCTTTGTGGGAGCATGGATGTGTTAAGTGGAAAGTATCATGACTTGATGAACAGTTGGATTTATGAATGCTTTAAGGGAAGGTTTGATGGATGCTTGCATATCTGAATATGCTTGTTGAACTGTAAGATGGCTTGGTGGATTTGTTGTGTGGTATAATGGCTTGGTAGATGGTGGTATGGCCTGGTTGTCATTTAGGTGAAAGTGTTAGTTGGGGATTAGTATGGCATGGTGGGAGTTGAATGGATGGCAGTGTGGCTTGGCCGATGCATTGAAGGCTGATCGGTCGGATGGATGGGAGCTTACACTGGTGGATACTTTGGATTGGAGCATTTTGTGATGGACAGGCAGAGTCTGGTGGATCCTTAGATGGATGAATGGCTGTCTGGGTGGATTCCCATTTAGATGGAACTTGATGTGGATTGTTTGGATATTGGAGGCTTGGTTAGGTAAAGCAGTAGATGGATGTTATGTGGATGGACATTGGGATATATGGAGTCAGGTGTGGATGGAGCTAGATGACAGGACTGAACTATTAAATATCAGAACTTAATTACATCTACATGTTGATTCGCTCCTGTAATACATGTAGACTGTAAGCTCTTTAGTCCAGGATACACCTTTGTCTGTTCTCCTACAATCTGACCTCATAATAATGGGACTTCTGTGTGTTTAGTATGATAGAATAGAAGCTGAGATCTATGGCAATCTTTGGCAATCCCCAAAATTGCAACTGATGGGCCTCAACCCCTAGGGTATCTGATAACTCACGGCTGTCATGTCTCAGAGTGCAGCAGGAAAATGAGTGTAAGTTAATGGACTTGTGATATAATTAATTTCATAACGTCAGATGGAAACCTTAATAATGTAGGAGCCGAGGCCCGTGTCTAGTGGAAGCATCACTGATTGTGAATAATGGAGCGGCCATCTGCTGACTCATGAGATGATTCACACTGAGTCCAGACCAGTAAGGTCTGAGCACTCTGCCATCCTACTGGAAAGCATCCATACTAAGCTCCCCTCCTCCACTGCCACAATTACTATTGCTGGACATCATACAATCACATACAAATGAGCAGCTTCTCCAAATACTTCCTATAAAGGAGCTGAAGAAATTATACAACTAAACCTGAAATGGGAGAATGCATCAGTTTCTATTTTCTGCTTCATATTTTTGGTTCCATTTAAAAAAAAAAATAATAATAATAATAATGCCTCCATTTTCTGCACCCTCTGGCCTGGATATCGCCCTAATGTATGAGGATGTCTGATAATGGACCCTTCACAATCACTAATAATTTTCTTATTTGCTCGGCAGCCACTGATTCTGTGCAGCATGTGAGCGTCCGGTCTGCAGATCTGCGGTGCATAGTGATGAGCACCAGGAGTCCAGCAGGGAGGTCAATCTGATTTACAAAGGTTAGATTCAGACAGATCCCCCAAACCTACAATACATCAATTCTCCAGCCCCCATGAGTGGTGTGTGAATGAGGTCCACAGCAGCCGCCCCATGCACTCACCACCAATGACTGGGACGACGAATCTGCACCTCTTACATTCTGTATTATCGTTGGTTGGAGCCTAGATACATTTAACTTTTTTCCTGTTTTTTCATAATTTCCTGTTTCGTCACCAACATGTATAAAGCTGTGGGGATGATGTGTTGAATGCGGTCCCTGTATACACTGAGGACTTCCTGCTGATTTGCACTTTGATACATTGTTTCCTTTCTGTACCCCTCCCAGGTCCGTCTCCTTAGGACCTGGTGCAGACAATTATATTGCTATTCTTCAAACTATGTAAGAAATACTAAAGATTTCATGGTAAAACGCAGAGGGAAGTTTAATACAAAATCCTCCCATGCGTATTTACAGCGCCAGAGGATGACGCTGTAAATGCGTCCATGTAATTGGGAATGTGCTGGGATGTCCAAGGCCTTCAGCACACAGTGAAATAGTGGAGATTCCTTCTAATCCAGTGAACGGCAATCTCGAGTGAGATGTCCTTTAAATCGTACGCCCCCTCATCCTGACTGCACTTCTGATCTCGGGACAGTGGTGGCGCTATAGGGGTAGCGGAGGTGAGATAGCAGATGGACCTTTCTAGAATGCACAACTTTTAGTCTGGGAATGATGAGCGCCGCTGCCATATATCGCCACAATACCAGCGCTCTATGGTGCTGACGTATAGATACTATGTGGCCTCAATGCTCATCAGGGCGCAGCAATGGCAATTGCAGATTTTGCTAATTTCTTCTTTCAGTCCTTTTATATTGAGGCATAATGACATAAGTTACTGATGAGCAATGATGTAAAGGGTGAGGGATGATGGGCTGAAGTATCATTCCTACTAGGGGCCACTGGAAGAAGAAGAGGGCAACGCGGATGGGGCGACTATCCTGACTGCACTGTATTGGCAGAGGAGCAGGTACAGAGTCTGCACAAGGGCCCAGAATCTGCACCTTTGCCTTAGCATGGTGCCACGTTCTGTACCTCTGCCTTAGCATGGCACCACATTCTGCCCCTCTGCCTTAGCATGGCGCCACGTTCTGTACCTCTGCCTTAGCATGGCACCACATTCTGCCCCTCTGCCTTAGCATGGTGCCACGTTCTGTACCTCTGCCTTAGCATGGCGCCACGTTCTGCACCTCTGCCTTATCATGGCGCCACGTTCTGCCCATCTGCCTTAGCTTGGCGCCACGTGGCACCGTGATTGAGCCGCTATATCCTCCGTCTCCTAATGATTTATTGTTTTGGGTATAAAACCCTCTAATCCCATTAAAGTTGCAGGATGAGCAATAGAAGAACACTGACAGCAGAACCGAGCGATGCCAAAACAAACTAATTATTGAAAATACTCTTAAAAATTTACAAAATAAGATGGCACAAAGCGGTGAGCACTTCTCGTCCCTCGCCAGCCGGACTACACGGAGGGACACTCATGTTATGGTGGGTGTTTTTGTTTGTTTTTCTTTTGGGTGCCCATGAAATCCTTCATTTTTTCAAAGAAGGGAACGAGCCCTGAGATTTGCACATCCCCATGGTTGTGTCTCTAGGTCCTGGGGCTGTTAAAGTCTAATAGCGCGGGGCGGCTTTGAACCACATGCAAGACGCTCCGCTGCCTCCTTTTTATACAGCATCGGGACGTGACGTTATTTTCAGCAAATATAAAGTGTTTTCAATATAAAAAGATCTCGAATGATCCGTTCTTCATTGCGTCGTTAGAACTGACCTCTTTATGTTCCTCTAGGCGTTGGCCTTTCCCACATGTACAGCTAGGGGTGCTGTCAGTCTCTGTTGTTTTCATTGGTAATGGTTGCTGCCACAGTGCTTAAGGGTTAAAAAGATGACACACGATTACTCTGTGGGGTTTGCTGATGTCATTTCTGGCCAGGAAAGGATTCGGCTCATTGAAGAAGTTAAAAACATTAGTGTCCCTTTACTATTCCTTCTCCTAGTTGTGTGCCACACAATGCATATATTTATTTGCAAGCTTAAGAATGCTTACTACCACGTTTGAAGTTAGACAGTGAAATGCGTTGCTGTCGCCACATTTCCTTATATTCTGGACCTCCAGGCTTTGCAGTTGCTCCTTGTCGTGAGAGTGAATGCTTTGACATCTTTCTATTGTAAGACTATGAAAAGCTCAGACACTGTATCCAACACATCTGAGTCAGAGTGAAACGCGTTATCTCCATCTTGTATGAAGCATTGTGTTACAATGTAGGCTCAGATGCTGTATCCAACTAGATATGAATCGGCGAGAGATGCATTGCTTTCCTTGTTTACCCTTCTGTAGACTCAGATGTTGTATGGGATCACATGTAAATCAGAGTGAAACGCGTTGCCACCTCCATATTTCCTTACGTAACTGACTTGCAGGATTAATAGCTTTTTGAGTGTAACACGTTGATGTCTCCATCTTTCCTTGTACATCCTATTGTAGGCTCAAACGTATGGAACCATGGAATGAAACGCGTTGCAATCGTAATATATTTTGTTTGCTCTTTCACCAGTATGGGAAACTCTTCCTTTCCATCTCAGTATCGCCTGTAATGACTGATTCCTACTCGGGTAACACAGTGCAGTTTTCCACATTCTGGCTGCAATTTTATGGTATCGTTGTTTGTACTCGGAGGGGGTGGGGAGCTTTTTTGGCAGTTAGTTATGGCACAGTAAACGTTACCACCAATGCAGATTACGGAGCTTGGGTTAATCAGAAAGTCTGCGTAAGGCACATGTCTCGAATTCCTCCGAAGTCAACGAGTTCTAGTTTACACTCCAGGGCGATTTAGTTTTAACCCCTTCTGTGTTGGAGGGGGCAGTCCACACACCGGGTTGCTGCCTCCTCCAACACAGAAGGGGTCAAATGTTACTGCTGAGTCAAAGTACAAAGTAACTCTGGGCTCCAGTATGGAAGTGAAAAGTCACTAGTCCATCCCACATTGCAGCCCACAGCTTGGTTGTACCATGACCTAGCAATGATCCTCCGCTTTGCCCCGTTAGTTTCGTTCTTCAAGTAATGCTTTGTTCTCGTGCTCCTCATCTTTGGTTTCGCAGGGGACTGAGCCATTCTCTATAATGGAGTGCTGGATGAAGTCTGAGAGGGTCGCTGTGTCGGAGGTGGACATCCTATCGCCCTCGCTCCCATCCTTCTTCTCTTCGTCTGCTGAATACTTTCGAAAGTTCTCATAAATCTTCCGTACGTCCTCTGGAAGGTTCTTCTTCAGATCTTTGTTTTTCCTTTTGGTCAGCTTGGCTGAGCTGGAGCCAAACTTATTGATGATATTGTCTTCCGAGAGGCCCTGGCCGTGCAAACTGTTAAACTGCTCGGCCCCCTTAAGTCTTAGATTGTTGGGTCTGTTGTTAATACTTTCTTGGGACGAGGCCTTGAATCGCCCATTCTCCAGCTCTGCAAACACGGAGCGCTTTTCAGGGGACAGCATGTCGAGGGAGTGAGCTCTCTGGTCGAGGCCGAGCCGCCTGCGCTCCATGCTTCTGATGGTGGCCGCCCTCTGGAGCTTGTCATGGATCTCCACGCTCAGGCGCCTTCTCGTCTCTCTGAATTCAGCGGTCACGTTGGCTTTCCACTCTGCCGCATGGGCCTTGATTTCTCCAACCTAGAGAAAAAAAAAACAAAAACAGGTCACACAGTTTCTCTCGCACACCCACCATTGGGCATTGCCCAGAGATTTCCCGCAACCTCAGCGTCAGTAGGCTGCCTGATAAGCCTCCACCTCTCCTCCCTCCATGTTCCTTCATGGAGTGGATGTACAGGGTGTTTTTCAATCCTACGCTCAAGGTCTTGCGGCCCCTGGTCATTAGATTTGTGGGGTTCACTTCAGTCAGCACTTGATGTGTCCAACACTGGAGCACTAATATCTGATTTTCTTGAGGCCCCAGACACAGTGTGCAGGGTTATTGCATCTGCTGTCCATGGTGCTGACACATGAGGCTATGCAGATCACTGGTCATGATCTGTAAGCCACCACAGAGGGAGTCACCAGTGTAGTGTGGGGTCACCTCTGCGGTTCTGTAGTGTTACGGGACAATCTGTCAATTTAGTCAGAGACTACTTTACCTCCTCTTTCGTTTTCTTTGATATGACTCGGAGCCAGTCACCGATCATGCTCAGGACTGCAGCAAAATATGCAAGACCCACCAGGATCCAGAACCAGACGAGCGGCTTGTACCACTCCCGATACTTTATACCTGTATTCCCACCTGTAAAAGAAAGGTTTCCATGTTATGTGGGTAGGAATATTATAATCAATATATACACTGAGTGTCTCTTTCATTTAAAATGTGTTTATTCCTCCTGGCAGAACAGGGGTTAATCGGCCATGTTGGAGATTCTTGTGCTCACAGCTGAGTTTGGTTAGCCACTCATTTTCCCTTTATAAGCTGGGTTCTGTTACTAATCCTTGTCAGAGCTAGCATTTGCTGCATGGATATCGGTGGGAGACGAGTTGGTATGAGGAGAGTTGGAGGAGCTATCTGTGACTGTTGCTTGGTTTGTATGCATTGTAATTCCCTATCCTTCTCTATTTTGGTTTATTCCCCTACCTCCACACCCCGGTGCATTCCTCTGTTATATGTGAGTGAATATTTTGTATGCCTGGAGTTTTCTGTTAATCCTTGTTTGTGTTGCCTTGGTTGTTGGGTTAGTGTACTACGGTGCACAATAGCGCCCCTCTTCCCTGGGTGGGGGAAAAGAACAGACAGCTGATTCCAGTGATGTCACTTAATTTACTGGGTGCAGCAGTTGTGACACAACCTCGCTTTTCTCTGCTGCAGAAGTAGGAGTGCTCAGAATGCTGAGCTGTGTATAACTCCGCCCACTCCACTGATTGGCAGTGTGCTGACAATGCACACAAGAAGCAACCAATCAGTTCTGGAGGTGGGGTTACACATACACTGGAGACCTAGTCCTCTAGTGATAATTTTCTGCTGATAAAACAGTGATTGTATTGAAACCACAGCACACACAGCCAAGTAAGTGACCCATTCCTGAGAGTGGTGATATCACCTCCTGTATATTATAACTGATATCTGGAGAGCGGGGACGTCACTGCTGTATAATATAACTGATATCCGGAGAGCGGTGATGTCATATCCTGTATAAATAATATAACTGATATCTGGAGAGTAGTGACGTCACTGCTGTATAATATAACTGATATCTGAAGAGCGGCGATGTCACTGCTGTATAATATAACTGATATCTGGAGAGCGGTGATGTCACTGCTGTATAATATAACTGATATCTGGAGACCGGTGAAGTCACTGCTGTATATTATACCTAATATCTGGAGAGCGTTGACGTCACTGCTGTATTTCTGATATCGGGAGAGCGGTGATGTCACTGCTGTATAATATAACTTATATTTGAAGAGCGGAGATGTCACTGCTGTATAAGGCTGGGTTCACATTGCGTCTCGGCAGTCCGTTAGATGGACTGCGTTACACCGCAGCATAACGCGGTGTAACACAGTCCGTTAACGCTGCCATTGCCCTCCATTGTCGGGTGCATCGCGACGCATGCTATAAAGTGGCACGCGTTCGGGATGTGCCATCATTCAGTGATGGAGCCTCGGACGCGGGCTGCAGCGTCTGAGGCTCCGTCACCGCTAGCGCAGATGGAGCAACTATGCTAGCGGTATAGCATAATGCATATCGCGTTATGCTATAGCGTTAACGCAGCCCGTCAACGCTATGTGTTGAACGGCTGTGTTAACGCAATGTGAACCTGGCCTAATATAACTGATATCTGGAGAGCGTAGATGTCACTGCTGTATAATATAACTGATATCTGGGGAGCGGTGACGTCACTGCTGTATAATATAACTGATATCTGGAGAGTGGTGACGTCACTGCTGTATAATATAACTGATATCTGGAGAGCGGTGATGTCATATCCTGTATAATATAACTGATATCTGGAGAGCGGTGATGTCACCGCTGTATAATATAACTGATATCTGGGGAGCGGTGATGTCACTGCTGTATAATATAACTGATCTCTGGAGAGCGGTGATGTCACTGCTGTATAATATAACTGATATCTGGAGAGCGGTGATGTCATATCCTGTATAATATAACTGATATCTGGAGAGCGGTGATGTCACCGCTGTATAATATAACTGATATCTGGAGAGTGGTGACGTCACTGCGGTATAATATAACTGATATCTGGAGAGCGGTGATGTCACTGCTGTATAATATAACTGATATCTGGAGAGCGGTGACGTCACTGCAGTATAATATAACTGATATCTGGAGAGCGGTGATGTCACCGCTGTATAATATAACTGATATCTGGAGAGCGGTGATGTCACTGCTGTATAATATAATTGATATCTGGAGAGCGGTGATGTCACTGCTGTATAATATAACTGATATCTGGAGAGCGGTGACGTCACTGCAGTATAATATAACTGATATCTGGAGAGCGGTGATGTCACCGCTGTATAATATAACTGATATCTGGAGAGCGGTGATGTCACTGCTGTATAATATAATTGATATCTGGAGAGTGGTGACGTCACTGCAGTATAATATAACTGATATCTGGAGAGCGGTGATGTCACTGCTGTATAATATAACTGATATCTGGAGAGTGGTGACGTCACTGCTATATATTATAACTGATCTCTGGAGAGCGGTGACGTCACTGCTGTATAATATAACTGATATCTGGGGAGTGGTGACGTCACTGCAGTATAATATAACTGATATCTGGAGAGCGGTGATGTCACTGCTGTATAATATAACTGATATCTGGAGAGTGGTGATGTCACTGCTGTATAATATAACTGATATCTGGGGAGCGGTGATGTCACTGCTGTATAATATAACTGATATCTGGAGAGTGGTGACGTCACTGCAGTATAATATAACTGATATCTGGAGAGCGGTGATGTCATATCCTGTATAATATAACTGATATCTGGGGAGCGGTGATGTCACTGCTGTATAATATAACTGATCTCTGGAGAGCGGTGACGTCACTGCGGTATAATATAACTGATATCTGGAGAGCGGTGATGTCACCGCTGTATAATATAACTGATATCTGGAGAGCGGTGATGTCACCGCTGTATAATATAACTGATATCTGGAGAGCGGTGATGTCACTGCAGTATAATATAACTGATATTTGGAGAGCGTAGATGTCACTGCTGTATAATATAACTGATATCTGGGGAGCGGTGACGTCACTGCTGTATAATATAACTGATATCTGGAGAGTGGTGACGTCACTGCTGTATAATATAACTGATATCTGGAGAGCGGTGATGTCATATCCTGTATAATATAACTGATATCTGGAGAGCGGTGATGTCACCGCTGTATAATATAACTGATATCTGGGGAGCGGTGATGTCACTGCTGTATAATATAACTGATCTCTGGAGAGCGGTGATGTCACTGCTGTATAATATAACTGATATCTGGAGAGCGGTGATGTCATATCCTGTATAATATAACTGATATCTGGAGAGCGGTGATGTCACCGCTGTATAATATAACTGATATCTGGAGAGTGGTGACGTCACTGCGGTATAATATAACTGATATCTGGAGAGCGGTGATGTCACTGCTGTATAATATAACTGATATCTGGAGAGCGGTGACGTCACTGCAGTATAATATAACTGATATCTGGAGAGCGGTGATGTCACCGCTGTATAATATAACTGATATCTGGAGAGCGGTGATGTCACTGCTGTATAATATAATTGATATCTGGAGAGCGGTGATGTCACTGCTGTATAATATAACTGATATCTGGAGAGCGGTGACGTCACTGCAGTATAATATAACTGATATCTGGAGAGCGGTGATGTCACCGCTGTATAATATAACTGATATCTGGAGAGCGGTGATGTCACTGCTGTATAATATAATTGATATCTGGAGAGTGGTGACGTCACTGCAGTATAATATAACTGATATCTGGAGAGCGGTGATGTCACTGCTGTATAATATAACTGATATCTGGAGAGTGGTGACGTCACTGCTATATATTATAACTGATCTCTGGAGAGCGGTGATGTCACTGCTGTATAATATAACTGATATCTGGGGAGTGGTGACGTCACTGCAGTATAATATAACTGATATCTGGAGAGCGGTGATGTCACTGCTGTATAATATAACTGATATCTGGAGAGTGGTGATGTCACTGCTGTATAATATAACTGATATCTGGGGAGCGGTGATGTCACTGCTGTATAATATAACTGATATCTGGAGAGTGGTGACGTCACTGCAGTATAATATAACTGATATCTGGAGAGCGGTGATGTCATATCCTGTATAATATAACTGATATCTGGGGAGCGGTGATGTCACTGCTGTATAATATAACTGATCTCTGGAGAGCGGTGACGTCACTGCGGTATAATATAACTGATATCTGGAGAGCGGTGATGTCACCGCTGTATAATATAACTGATATCTGGAGAGCGGTGATGTCACCGCTGTATAATATAACTGATATCTGGAGAGCGGTGATGTCACTGCTGTATAATATAATTGATATCTGGAGAGTGGTGACGTCACTGCAGTATAATATAACTGATATCTGGAGAGCGGTGATGTCACTGCTGTATCACTGATATCTGGGGAGCGGTGATGTCACTGCTGTATAATATAACTGATATCTGGAGAGTGGTGATGTCACTGCTGTATAATATAACTGATATCTGGGGAGCGGTGATGTCACTGCTGTATAATATAACTGATATCTGGAGAGTGGTGACGTCACTGCAGTATAATATAACTGATATCTGGAGAGCGGTGATGTCACTGCTGTATAATATAACTGATATCTGGAGAGCGGTGATGTCACCGCTGTATAATATAACTGATATCTGGGGAGTGGTGACGTCACTGCAGTATAATATAACTGATATCTGGAGAGCGGTGATGTCACCGCTGTATAATATAACTGATATCTGGAGAGCGGTGATGTCACCGCTGTATAATATAACTGATATCTGGAGAGCGGTGATGTCACCGCTGTATAATATAACTGATATCTGGAGAGCGGTGATGTCACTGCTGTATAATATAACTGATATCTGGAGAGCGGTGATGTCACCGCTGTATAATATAACTGATATCTGGGGAGTGGTGACGTCACTGCAGTATAATATAACTGATATCTGGAGAGCGGTGATGTCACCGCTGTATAATATAACTGATATCTGGAGAGCGGTGATGTCACTGCTGTATAATATAATTGATATCTGGAGAGTGGTGACATCACTGCAGTATAATATGACTGATATCTGGAGAGCGGTGATGTCACCGCTGTATAATATAACTGATATCTGGAGAGCGGTGATGTCACTGCTGTATAATATAACTGATATCTGGAGAGTGGTGACGTCACTGCTGTATAATATAACTGATATCTGGAGAGCGGTGATGTCATATCCTGTATAATATAACTGATATCTGGAGAGCGGTAATGTCACTGCTGTATAATATAACTGATATCTGGAGAGTGGTGACGTCACTGCTGTATAATATAACTGATATCTGGAGAGCGGTGATGTCATATCCTGTATAATATAACTGATATCTGGAGAGCGGTGATGTCACTGCTGTATAATATAACTGATATCTGGAGAGTGGTGACGTCACTGCTGTATAATATAACTGATATCTGGAGAGCGGTGATGTCATATCCTGTATAATATAACTGATATCTGGAGAGTGGTGATGTCACTGCTGTATAATATAACTGATATCTGGAGAGCGGTGATGTCACTGCTGTATAATATAAGGGATATCTGGAGAGTGGTGATATCAGTGCTGTATAATATAACTCACATCTGGAGAGCGGTGATGTCATATCCTGTATAATATAACTGATATCTGGAGAGCGGTGATGTCATCGCTGTATAATATAACTGATATCTGGAGAGCGGTGATGTCACTGCTGTATAATATAACTGATATCTGGAGAGCGGTGATGTCACTGCTGTATAATATAACTGATATCTGGAGAGCGGTGATGTCACTGCTGTATAATATAAGGGATATCTGGAGAGTGGTGATATCAGTGCTGTATAATATAACTCACATCTGGAGAGCGGTGATGTCATATCCTGTATAATATAACTGATATCTGGAGAGCGGTGATGTCATCGCTGTATAATATAACTGTTATCTGGAGAGCGGTGATGTCATATCCTGTATAATATAACTGATCTCTGGAGAGTGGTGATGTCACTGCTGTATAATATAACTGATATCTGGAGAGCGGTGATGTCACTGCTGTATAATATAAGGGATATCTGGAGAGTGGTGATATCAGTGCTGTATAATATAACTCACATCTGGAGAGCGGTGATGTCATATCCTGTATAATATAACTGATATCTGGAGAGCGGTGATGTCATCGCTGTATAATATAACTGATATCTGGAGAGCGGTGATGTCATCGCTGTATAATATAACTGATATCTGGAGAGCGGTGATGTCACTGCTGTATAATATAAGGGATATCTGGAGTGTGGTGATATCAGTGCTGTATAATATAACTCACATCTGGAGAGCGGTGACGTCACTGCAGTATAATATAACTGATATCTGGAGAGCGGTGATGTCACTGCTGTATAATATAACTGATATCTGGAGAGCGGTGATGTCACCGCTGTATAATATAACTGATATCTGGAGAGCGGTGATGTCACTGCTGTATAATATAAGGGATATCTGGAGAGTGGTGATATCAGTGCTGTATAATATAACTCACATCTGGAGAGCGGTGATGTTACCGCATGAATATTATTACTTGCAGTATATCTGGGGAATAGTGATATAATCAGTGGATAATACATGGCCCGTTGTAGCAGGGGAGCTGTTGCAGATTTTTCACATTACACCCCAGATGACGGCTGCACAACTTTCCATTGATCAGTGAATACATGAACTCTCGCTGACTCTGCTCTTGGGTCTGCCGGCCTTTTCATTGTCGCGCTTACTGTTGGGGCCTTCCGCTTCATCATTTGTGTGTGGGTGAAGGGGATCAACCAGAATAACAGTAACCTGATAATACAGATGACCCGAGCGGTCTCATTGTTAAAGTAAATCAGGACACCGCGAAAGAGCAGAACCTCCTTCTCCAGTAGTAATGTTCTGCGCAGCACGAGGGCGATGCCTCGGAGCCCAGTCCCTGCCGCTCCACAGACCCTTATTCAAAGCGCTCGCTGTTTACTCTAATTGGAATGAACATAATTAATTTAAAGCTGCTTTAATTGGATGAGGTAACATTTAATGACTCTGAAGATGGCGGCTGATTCCTCTTTATAAATGCAAAATACAAAACTTACACGTCACTATTCAAAGTAATAACAATCTAAAAGATGCCGTTCCAGAAATACAACCCCTGGCAAAAATTATGGAATCACTGGCCTTGGAGGATGTATATTCAGTTGTTTAATTTTGTAGAAAAAAAGCAGATCACAGACATAGCACAAAACTAATTGTCATGATCCATGCGGTAACCTTTTTTTTTTCCTCTCTCTAAGCTTTGTGCTTAGAGATAGTTTTGTCCCCGGTGGCCAGTATGGTCATTGCACTGGTGTGCTTAGAGATAGCTTTGCCCCGGTGGCCAGTATGGTCATTGCACTGGTGTTTTTAGAGATAGTTTGCCCCCGGTGGTGGTTAGTGTAATTGCACGGGAATCACTAACAGGTGTGTTTACTCAATAAAGGTGTGTCAGTTGTGCTCACCCACGTTGGTGATATTGTTGTTGCATGGGTGAAGGAAGGAGCTGAGGAGAGTCCAGGACAGCTCAGTCAGAGTCCTGGATTGGCAGCTATGGTGTCAGCGAGGAGTTCATGTAAAGCATGGTGGAGTGGCAGCTATGGTGTCAGTGAAGAATTCTTGCAAAGCTTGGTGGAGTGGCAGCTATGGTGTAAAGCTGCACTCAGTTGCTGGACTCTTTTGCTGGAAGCTGCACTCAGGTGCTGGACTCCATTGCTGGACAGCTGCACCCAGGTGTTGGACATGGTGGGAGGAAGATGCACTCAGGTGTTGGACTCTGTTGCCTGGAGCAAGTGCATCAGAGCAAAGCTAAGTGTTTCCCTGTTTGTCACTTTTCCTCACGTTGGTGTTAGCACAACGGTGGGGCCAGTGCCTGCACCACCCAGCTCCCTAGTAAGGAATAGGTGTAGGGTGTGCTAGGGTGACAGGTATCCTGATCGGCGACAGGTGAGGAGCCTGTATAGGGAATGTTACGATTGTTAGGGACACTGACTCAGGGGAGTGCAGGAGGTCGCCACATCCCCCCGTTCCCTATCGTAGGGCCCACCGTTGTAAATGTTTCCATATCCCCTGTGTCTTGTTGTATTAGTTACCGGCCTGCGGGCCGCGTCACACTGGACAATTACACGTGCCGTGTCCTGTTGTATTAGTTACCGGCCCGCTGGTCGTGTCACACAGGACGGGGCACGTGACACTAATGTCAATTAAAATGGCAACTTTCCAGCTTTAAGAAACACTAAAAGAAATCAAGAACAAAAAATGTGGTAATCGGTAATGGTTACTTTTTTAAACCAAGCATAGGGAAAAAATTATGGAATCACTCAATTCTGAGGAAAAAATTATGGAATCACCCTGTAAATTTTCATTCCCAAAACTAGGTGAGCACACCTTGGAGAGCTGTTGCACCAAGTGGACTGACATGAATCATGGCTCCAACACGAGAGATGTCAATAGACACAAAAGGAGAGGATTATCAAACTCTTAAAAGAGGGTAAATCATCATGCAATGTTGCAAAAGATGTTGGTTGTTAACAGTCAGCTGTGTCTAAAATCTGGACCAAATGCAAACAACATGGGAAGGTTGTTAAAGGCAAACAAACTGGTAGACCAAGAAAGACATCAAAGCGTCAAGACCAGAAACTTAAAGCAATATGTCTCCAAAACAGGAAATGCACAACAAAACAAATGAGGAACGAATGGGAGGAAACTGGAGTCAATGTCTGTGACCGAACTGTAAGAAACCGCCTAAAGGAAATGTGATTTACATACAGAAAAGCTAAACGAAAGCCATCATTAACACCTAAACAGAAAAAAACAACTATAACTATTTTGGACACTTTTCTTATCCCATCAGTTGAAAGGATGTTTGGGGATGATGGAATCATTTTTCAAGATTATAATGCATCCTGCCATAGAGCAAAAACTGTGAAAACATTCCTTGAAAAAAGACACATAAGGTCAATGTCATGGCCTGCAAATAGTCAGAATCTCAATCCAATTGAAAATCTTTGGTGGAAGTTGAAGACAATGGTCCATGACAAGGCTCCAACCTGCAAAGCTGATCTGGCAACAGCAATCAGAGAAAGTTGGAGCCAGATTGATGAAGAGTACTGTTTGACACTCATTAAGCCCATGCCTCAGAGACTGCAACATGTTATAAAAGCCAGAGGTGGTGCAACAAAATACTAGTGATGTGTTGGAGTGTTTTTTTTGTTGGTTTGTTTTTCATGATTCCATAATTTTTTCTCTATGCTTGGTTTAAAAAAGTAAGTAGGAGGGAGCTTGAGACGCACTGAGCCATTTATTACGGGTATCTATGATCTAGTCATATTTTCTATGCACTTTATGAATGGCTGTTTGTAGCCTGTTCACACTATGCACTTTATTATTGCTATAATGTTCATATGATCACTTTGCTAATGTGGCCAATGTGTCTATTATGCATCTATCTCCTTGTGATATTATCTTATGGTATTTTATTATGTCCATTTGCTCTGTTTTTCCTTTTTTGTGCAATTAAATAAATTTATTTGAGTCTTTATTTTTCTCGACTCCTTTTGGTTTATTCATCTTTTTTGAGAAGGTTATTATGCTAATAATGAATATCCATTTACGCATTAGAGTTATTAAGTGATTTTGTTTTTCACTAAGTTGTTGGTTTAAAATTAAACAACTGAATGAACATCCTCCAAGGCCGGTGATTCCATAATTTTTGCCAGGGGCTGTATATACCACCACAAAAAACGTGATAAACAAGGATCAACTATACAGTGAAGGAAATAAGTATTCGATCCCTTGCTGATTTTGTAAGTTTGCCCACTGACAAAGACATGAACAGTCTATAATTTTAAGGATAGGTTAATTTTAACATTGAGAGATAGAATATCAAAAATAAAATTCAGAAAATCAATGTCACGATCCATTTTTGGACTTGTGGCAGCTCTGGTTCCACTGACATTAAAACTTTTTTCCTTTCAGGCCAGCGGGGGTTGAATGCAGTTTTTTCCTGCTGGCGAGCTAGTGTTACTGTAGTGCTGCTGGGCCAGCTGATGTGGCTGGTGAACACTCCCAAATCCTTTAAAAGGTTGGCGTTGTGTTTGTGCTGTTTGGAGACCGACCAACTGTTGAGTCGTGTCACATTGGTCAGTCACTCCGTGACATTATCATCAACCGTCCATTTTTTTTTTTCTGGTGAACCATGGCTCAAATGCAGGCCTTTGTCCAACTGCTCTCACCGATGAGCTCAAGGTGCTGCGTGTTGAGGTGGTGCTGCAGCAGTTGATGGGGTTCTGGGCCTTGGCTCTGGTGCAGGCTCAACCAGAACCGAAGATATCTCTCCCTGACAGGTTCGCTGGAGGGAGAGATAGATTTCTGGCTTTTCAGGAAGCCTGAAAATTATACTTCAAGCTTCGCCCTCGTTCATCAGGGAGTGAGTAACAATGGGTGGGAATCATAGTCTCCCTTCTTAAGGGTGATCCCCAATCCTGGGCCTTCTCCCTGCCGACCGATTCACCATCTCTGCGGTCGGTGGACAAGTTTTTCGCGGCTCTGGTGCTGGTGTATGGAGATCCTGATGGCGTCTGCCTGGTGAATTCACAACTCCGTAAAATCAAGCAGGGGGGACGGCCGGCTGAGGAGTACTGCTTAGGCTATGTGCACACGTAGTTTTTAGTCTCTGCGGATTTTGTAGAGAAAACCGCAGGAAATCCGCAGGACAAAGTGCTGCGGTTTTGCTGCGGTTTATCTGCGGATTATCTGCGTTTTTTCCGCGGTTTTGCCCTGCGGTTTTACACCTCATAATGGATGAGGTGTAAAACCGCAGCGTTTCTGCACCAAACAATTGACATGCTGCGGATTGTAAACCGCAGCAAAACCGCGCGGAAAAATCCGCAGCATGTGCACAGCTTTTTTTTATTTCCATAGGAAATAAAGGTACTGTACAACGCAGCAGAATCTGCAGCGTTTCTGCAGAGCCAAAAACGCTGCGGAAACGCAGCAGAATCCGCAGCGTGTGCACATACCCTTAGAGCTCAGGAGGTGGGCCACTGACATACAGTGGAATGAATCTGCCCTTAGGAGCCATTTTATGCAAGGTCTGTCCCCAAGGTTGCAGGATACTTTTGTGCAGTACTCCACCCCCAGGTCGTTGGAGACCGCCATGTCCCTTGCCATCCGGGTGGATAGACGCTTGAGGGAGAGGCATACACCAAATGTGCCCCCTGTGGTCCTTGCTAGGGAGGAGGACACACTGAGCAGGTGGACGAACCAATGCAGGTGGGAGGAGTTGGTTCCCAAACGGGGTTGCCTGCGGTTCGCCGTGGTGTGGGGGCATGTTTTTTCTGTGGGCAGACTGGTCATTTAATCGGGGTCTGCCCAGCTCGCGCCAAAGTAGTACCATCTAAGAAGCGTCCCCCTGGTCATGTGGAGGGAAGCGACCAGGGAGTGTATATTTCCTCCATTTTTTCCCCTCAGTGTACCTTGTCAGCTGAAGTGATGGTTGGGTAACTGAGAGTATACCGGTGCTTGTGGACAGTGGAGCAGGTGTCAATCTGGTGGATGCTCACTTTGTCCAGACCCATGGCCTGAGGAGTAGGACGCTAACGAGACCACTAAGCGTCCCGGGCATTGACTCCGTTCCACTCAGCTAGGGGAGGGTTACCCAAGTCATGGATGATATACACCTGCGTATAGGGACTCGTCATGAGGAGTCCATGTCGTGCTACGTCTTGGGGGGAATGCCAATGTGGTAATAGCAGGTACGTGGGATGCAGTGACGAGACGCGAGACGGATTGAACTTTTGGTGATAACTTTTATGGAATGATGCCGGTAGGGCTATCCTAAGCAACCACACAAAATAACAGAAATTGTCCTCGCAGGGACCCCATACAAGCAAACATTGGTTATAGGAACACGACTACTCCGGCAAAGGCCGGTCACTATAGGGCCGCGGTATGGCCGACTACAGGTCCTTAGTTATTCAACCAATGTCCTGTATTAATTTCTTAGGGCACTTCACATCAGAGAATATAACACTAATCCCATATACCGCTATACAGGATAATGAAGACATCCCAAGCATAATAAAAATAATTTTTATTTCAAATGAATTAAAAACACATCTTAAAAAAGCAAAATGGAAGAAGCTGGCGGCGAAACGTGCGTCGGGGTGAGGGGACGCCACGGGCACCTACTAATACTGGTAAATATTGACATTATACCTTGGACTTTGATGGTTAAAGGGCTGGGGAATCTCCCTTTTGATATATAGTGGGTCTTGTTACCTTACATTTGACTCTGGTCTGTTTCTCATTGCCGGCCTGCCGTTTACCGTCAGTCCTATTTTGTTTTGTTTTGTTAATAAGGCACCTCTTTTATGCTAATTATTAGTATTACTATCTGTCTTTACATTTTAATAAGACATTTTTTGAGATATAAATATACTAGTCAAGCAGTGTTCTGAAAGTGTAGCACATGTGACATTGGTAGCTCATTGGAGCAAGTGTTATTGTTCATGCGTTATTTCGGCACATATATTATGATTGCACTGCTGTATAATAATATGGATTATATTTATTAGCATAAATTATAACATCACTTATATGTGTTATGTAGTGATATTGATATAGATGCCTTATTGCTGTATTATTGTAATCTTGTGCTCTGGCGTCTCCTATATACGGCATTTTGCTTTTTTAAGATGTGTTTTTAATTAATTTGAAATAAAAATTATTTTTATTATGTTTGGGATCTCTTAGTTATCCTGTATAGCGGTATATGGGATTAGGGTCCTTAGTTATGTAGTGTCACTTATCCGTCCTTACGTCCCTCGGCGTCCTGGACGATGGTGCTTCGGCGTCGCAGCCGCTGGGCCCAGCTGCTGAGGATCTGGCGTAGTCTTCAGGCGTTCCGATGCCCAGGCGAAGCAGGGGCACAACAGGCCCTAGAAGGGTTCTTTGGCGGAATGTTCGAGGCCGAAGCCCCTGTACGGGGGCAGGTAGTGGCGGGGCTAAGTGGCGGTTGGTAGGCCACTGGCGCAGCCAGCGGCTGCACTGGGGCACCCGCGGTGGGCGATGGCCCGGCCCTTGTCACAGACTGGAGCGGGGCGGTGGCGGCTGCGAACGGCAATGGACAAGCCGCAGCCGCGGTCGGGAGTGGAGCGGCAGTGGCTGTGGGCCGCAGCGGGCAGGCCGCAACCGCGAGCTGGAGTGAAGTGGCAGCGGCTGCAGGTGACTGCGGGCAGGCCGCAGCCGCGAGCTGGAGTGAGGTGGCAACGGCCGCGTGCTGGAGTGAAGCAGCGGTCTTCTGTCAGTCGGCTCAGCGCCGTCTCTCTGCAGTCCACCGTGAACCTCCCTCCTGTCGCTGTCCTTCTTTCTGGTTTCTGCTCGTGGCTCTCGCTCCCTGGCGCTCCCACGGTCTCCTGCTCTGCTCCTTCTCTCCCATTCTGCTGACTCACCCTGACTGGCGCCCTCCGCCCCTTTTATATAGGCTCCGCCCCCAACTATTCTGTCAGTCTCAGCGGTCCGTCCCCTAACTCTGCTCCCCGGAAACAGACCCCCTAGGAACTTAGATGACGGTCCCCTTGGTTCCGGCCCTTCCTCCTACACCAACACCCATCGTTTCAGGACTCCCTTGGTTGAAAAAACACAACCCGGTGATAGATTGGGAGTCCAGGGAAGTAGTCAGCTGGGATCAGTTGTGTAAGGACTGCTGTCCAGGAGCTACGATCTCTGCCGTTCATCTACAACCGTCCCCTTCTTCTCCGGTGGGGGCAGAAAAGGTGCTGCCAGGGAGTAGGGGCAAGTCTCAACCTTCACCACAAGCTAACCCTGAGTGTCGGAGTCCTCACAGGAGAAGGGGTCAGGGGAGGGTGGTGGTTCCCTCTGAGCATTGTGGGGGTGGGAGTTTGGAGACACAGGGGGATGCCTCTGTTGTCGGTTCTTCTAAGAGTTCACAATCTTGTGGCAGACGTATGCGTGGCAATAAACGTTCAGGTCCAGATCTGTGTGTGAATAAGTACGTGTGGGTGTCCATCAAAAACATCAGGTGGAAATGTGCTACTGGGACCTGGAGTTCTAGGGTGATCGGGCCATATCAGTTGTCGGCCATTCTCAGCCCGGGGACTTTCCAATTGGAGTTACCCCCAGTTATACATGTACACAACTCATTCCCCAGGTCAGCACTCTGGTGATTTGTGGCACCTCCAGAGCCTACGTTTTTGTCACCTCCATTAGGTTGCGTTTGCCATAAACCTGAGGGTCAGGTGACTGCCGAGGTGAACTCTGGTTTATCGAGGCATCCTCACCGTAACTTGTTGACTGGTGAGGTCCAGTGTTGAGGGTCCAGAGGCCCCTCATTGAAAGGGGGGTACTGTCACGATCCATTTTTTGATTTGTGGCAGCTCTGGTTCCTCTCACATTAAAGTTTTTTCATTTTAGGCGAACGGGGGTTTTTCCCCACTGGCGAGCTGGTGTTACTGCAGTGCTGCTGGGTCAGCTAATGTTGTTGGTGACCACTCCCATATCATTTAAAAGGTCACCTGTTGCATCAGCTGACTTTTGGTGATACAGTTCCTCTTTGGAGACCAACCTTTGCAGAAGCAGTTCTCTGGTGTCAGCCAAGTCTGGTTTTTGGATTCCTGTTGCTGTGCTATCTGTGGTGTGGAGTTAAGCAGCGGAGTGCAGAAGCTAAGTGTTGTATTTTTGTTACCTTGTCTCTTTGGTGTCTGTCACTTCCCCCTGTGTGTTTTATCTGCAGAGGTGAGGCTAGAGCTCCATGCCGGCCAGTGCACTAGCAATGGCAGATCTAGGTGACAAATAGGGATGAGGTATCCTGACGTCGGCAGGGGGAAGGACCTGCATAGGGTGTTAGGTGAGAACAGGGCCAGGCTCACAGTGGAGCTCAGGAGGTGACCGTCCCTGATTCTCTATTGTCAGGGCCTTCCTCTCCCCTATTCCATCGGCATTGTGTTTGTGCCGTTTCGTGACCGTTGAGTCATGTCACACTGGTCAGTCACTCCGTGACAATCAAATTGTATACATTATATAAATTTATTTGCATTTTGTAGTGAGAAATAAGTATTTGATCCCTCTGGCAAACAAGACTTAATACTTGGTGGCAATACCCTTGTTGGCAAGCACAGCAGTCAGACTATTTTTGTAGTTGATGATGATGTTTGCGCACATGTCAGGAAGAATCTTGGTCCACTCCTCTTTGCAGATCATTTCTAAATCATTTAAGATTTTGAGGCTGTCCCTTGGCAACTTGGAGCTTCAACTCCCTCCATAAGTTTTCTATGGGATTAAAGTCTGGAGACTGGCTAGGTCACTCCATGACCTTAATGTTCTTCTTTTTTAGCCACTCCTTTGTTGACTTGGCTGTATACTTTGGGTCATTGTCTTGCTGGAAGACCCAGCTACGACCCATTTTTAATGTCCTGACGGAGGGAAGGAGGTTGTCACTCAGGATTTTACGATACATGGCTCCATCCATTCTCCCATTGATGTGGTGAAGTAGCTCTGTGCCCTTAGCAGATAAACACCTCCCAAAACATAATGTTTCTACCTCTATGCTTGACAGTGGGGATGGTGTTCTTTGGGTCATAGGTAGCATTTCTCTTCCTCCAAGCACGGCGAGTTGAGTTAATGCCAAAGAGCTCAATTTTTGTCTCATCTGACCACAGCACCTTCTCCGAATCACTCACAGAATCATCCAGGTGTTCACTGACAAACTTCAGAGGGTCCTGCACATGTGCCTTCTTGAACAGGGGGACCTTGCGAGCACTGCAGGATTTTAAACCTTTGCGGCGTAATGTGTTACCAATAGTTTTCTTGGTGACTGTGGTCCCAGCTGCCTTGAGATCATTCACCAGTTCTCCCCGTGTAGTTTTAGGCTGATCTCTCACCTTTGTCATGATCAAGGTTACCCTACGAGGTGAGATTTTGCATGGTGCCCCAGATCAATGTCGATTGACAGTCATTTTGTATTTCTTTCATTTTTTTTTACTATTGCACCAACAGTTGTCTCCTTCTCACCCAGCGTCTTACTTATGGTTTTTTAGCCCATTCCAGCTTTGTGCAGGTCTATGCTCTCGTCTCTGACACCCTTAGGAAGCTCTTTCGTCTTGCCCATGTTGTAGAGTCTGACAGATTAATTGAGTCTGTGGACAGGAGTCTTTTATAAAGGTGACTATGTAAGACAGCTGTCTTTAATGCAGGTAATGAGCTGATTAGAAGCATCTAACTGGTCTGTAGGAGCCAGAACGCATAATGGTTGGTAGGGGATCAATTACTTATTTCTCACAGCAAAATGCAAATACATTTATATAATGTGATTTTCTGGATTTTATTTTTGATATTCTATCTCTCAATGTTAAAATTAAACTACCCTTAAAATAGACTGTCTTTGTCAGTGGGCAAACTTACAAAATCAGCAAAGGATCAAATACTTATTTCCTTCACTGTATATAAAGTCATTAAAATAAACACTAATGTAAAATATGCAAGAGAACCTGATACGAGATAAAAATGAACTGAAAGTCACAGAATAATGTAAAAGCAATATTAAATATAGAAATATATATTTATCTAGGATAAAATAATCTGATCTAACATCTGTACGCTTCATAGTGACCGCCGGTGGGGAGTATCCGCCTCTCTCTCCTGCAGAGCCTCTCTCTCCTACAGAGCCTCTCCCATGTGCTTCTTCAGCCTTTGCTCAGTATTGCTGATAGACCCCCTCCTGCCCCCAGTAGTAGCCGCCCAATTATTAACCCTGACACGTGCCTCATATATAATTCATTTCGGGATGGGCTCATCGGATTATTATAGTGGGGGAGGGACCCTGTGCAGAACATGTGTATACTGAGGGGGCTCCGCAGGACATGATAGGGGGAGTAGTGCTATGTGGTCCTCCGGGACCGTCTCACACATGATAGGATTAGATACACAGCTCAGACCTGATCACCCAACATAAGGATTAGATGCACAGCGCTGCAAACGTATCGCACATGACTGGATTAGATGCATACATCGGTTCCTGCAGTCTCTTACCTGCCACATAGTCCCCAAAGCCGACAGTTGTGAGTGTAACCACCACAAAGTAAATGGACTCCAGCTCCGTCCATCCCTCGATCTGTTTGAAGATGACGGCCGGGATGGTGACGAACACCAGACACCCGGCCACGATGAACAAGATGGTGGAGATGACGCGGATCTTGGTCTGGCTCACCTGCTTCTTCTGGAACAAAGACTCCTGGTTAGATACATTGTTACTGCAAGTGTATAATGGAGGGCACCGAAAACGGGGGAGGTCAGATACTAATAGTGTGGTCAGAGGGAAGTATGATTTCCATCGGACACGTACAACCAGATCTATGAACACAGGAGCCGAATAGTTCTCTACATTTGCTCCTTTTTTGCGTTTTCCTGGTTTTATATTTTATTCATTTTTTTAAGATAAGAAACATGTAAATGAGCTTGTATGCAAATGAGGTGGTAATTTACCTGGGAAGGGATGGGATGCCTTCATGCTCGGCCTCAGAAGAACCTCCTGGGAATGTAAAGGACCCAGAGGCGACGAGCGCAGAATCCTGCTGATCTGATATGTTGGGGACGTTACATTTTATTACTGTTTCCATGGTAACAGTCAGGGGTTTCCTCTGCCTATAGAAGTGCTAATGCCCCTGACAATGAATCAGCAGCGCATCCTCCTCCATAACCGGAGCGCCCTGAACAGGAGCCGGGAGATGATACAAAGTATCAGGAGGAGGGATCGGGCGCATGCAACATTGTAGCTAGAATAACGGCCTCTTCTGAATCTCCCACGACTACAGAGGGGATTGTTTCAGATTCTCTCTACCCATTAAAATAGGTGATTTCAGTGAAGTAGGACTGGGACCCCGCTGCTCCAGGGGCATCATAATGGCAACTTTGTGACATGGACCCTTAATCTCAGTGCACTTGTGAAGATCTGGCAAGGCCTTTGCTGTAATGAAGGGGTTGGTGACCGGTCTGCCTTCAGGAATGGAGGGAGCAGAGGGCATCCAGTGTATTTTAGCCACCTCCAGAGCTGCAATCACAAAGCTGTTACTGCTCCCGTTAGTGGAAACACTTGATCATGTCAAGATACTATAATGTATCTACGAACATCCAACACACCAGGGCTCGCTCTAGTTTGCTCTCCACCATGATGGGGTGCTCTTCCTTCCTTCTTTCGCATTTGCTCTCCACCACGGTGGGGCGCTCTTTCTTCCTTCTGTTGTTTCTCTGGCTTGCTCTTGTTTGCTCTCCACCCCGGTGGGGCGCTCTTTCATCCTTCTGTTGTCTCTCTGGCTTGTTCTTGTTTGCGCTTCACTATGGTGGGAAGCGCTCTTATTCTTTCTAGTTTTCTCTATCGCTCTACTACCTCCCAGTTGATGGACACCAGCATCATTCTGAAAGCAGCTTTGGCTGTGACTGGAGTAGCACACTATGAGATAAAGGAAAGGTCTCCTACCTGGCAACGGAGATGGACACCGCTCTCGCTCTGCATTGATCAACTCCATCTCTCTGATCTGCCCACAGTGACATCACACGAGACCTGATGATGTCACCAACTAGCGCAGGAATGTGCCACCATTAGGGCTGATAAGCAGTAACCACTGGGGTATAAAGGCTGTTTTTGTACACGTGATGCTGGATGAATAATGGATTAGCCCAGTGTGTCGGTATTATCCCTGCGCTGCTTTTATTCTCACAATTTGCCTCCTGCAGTGTGAGACCGCAGTAACGAGCACTTTATATAATTACTTGTAACTTTGACTTTCTACTTTCTTCTTGGAGACCCGTCTATAAAGTCGTGGTGTCTGGGTTTACGCACCATGAGCCCAATTTACACACTCCTAACAGCGCCACGTCTTCAGAGACTTTCACAATGCGGCTCATTAAATATATATACAGCATTTTATGGATATCTGCTCATTAGGGTAATGGGCTCAGCAGGAATTAGGGGGCTTCGCTGCAGCAGAGAGGCTGGTTCTGACTAATAAGGGGCATCGCCTCTGGTTGGGCAGCGTGCACATTCTTTTTAATAGGGAGAGAACAACACCGGGCGAGGGTCAACCCACCCCAATTATCATCTAATATATTGTCCATGGGCTTTCTAAAGGTCCCTGAATAATCAAACTTCATCTACAAGATGCACAAAGTAACTGCTCCTTCGCAACACTTACCCTAAAGACTTTCTCCACCCTTGCGATGCTTTTTCCAAAAATTGTGCCCAGTTGGTCCCCAATTCCAGCCAACAAAAAGCCAAAGAGAGGGATTCCAAAAATTGCATACAGGATGCAGAAAATCTTCCCTCCTTCTGTACTGGGGGCAATGTTCCCATAACCTGGAGACAGAAGATGAATCGTCACATTGGAAACATTCGGGGCCTGCAGATCGCACTATTGTAAAACCAAAATTTCTCAACATTGCAACCTTGAGAGACGGTCGCTGTGGTTTGCGCTGCGTATATTTGCTCCATGTCACTTTCCTCTGCACTTCACTTTTCACCCTGTGCACAATTATGTAGTAATATTGATTTTTTTATTTTTTTTTCTCTGTATTCTGCGGATGCTTTTGGTCATGTATAATTCAAAAATTATAAAAGGTAATGAACTGTCCTGAAAAGTGCATCTTCTAAAAAGCAGACAGTAATAGAGCAAAGGGTGGGAGTGGGAAATGTGAATGGTAAGATGTAAGCCATCTGAGAATCTGTCACTTAAAACTCACCTATCGTGGTTATTACTGTTCCAGCAAAAAAGAAGGCGCTGCCGAGGTCCCAGTGGCTGCTGCTATTTGAGTAGTTCCCAATGGGATTAACTCCGGCATTATCTGCTTCAATGGCTTTCTAAAAAGAGAGACAGAGAGAGAGAGACAGGAGGGAAGTAAGATTAGTAATAAACTTACAAAATGTTGTACAGTAATATAAAGAATACTGCCCCCTATGTACAAGAATATAACTACTATAATACTGCTCCTATGTACAAGAATATAACTACTATAATACTGCTCATATGTACAAGAATATAACTACAATAATACTGCCCCCTATGTACAAGAATATAATTACTATAATACTGCCCCCATATACAGGAATATAGCTACTATAATACTGTCCCCATGTACAAGAGTATAACTACTATAATACTGCTCCTATGTACAAGAATATAACTACTATAATACTGCCCCTATGTACAAGAGTATAACCACTATAATACTGCCCATATGTACAAGAATATAACTGCTATATTACTGCTCCTATGTACAATAATATAACTACTATATTACTGCCCCCTATGTACAAGAATATAACTACTATAATACTGCCCCTATGTACAAGAGTATAACTACTATAATACTGCCCCTATGTACAAGAATATAACTACTATAATACTGCTCCTATGTACAAGAATATAACTACTATAATACTGCCCCCTATGTACAGGGAAGATCTTATTGCTGATGGTTGCAGACACCAGACAATTGCTCTTTACCGTGACAGAGAAGACCAAGTAGACCGCAGCGTCTGATTTCTCCTACTTCTACACTGATTACACGCAATTCACCTTCATATTAAATGGTACCGGTTTCTTTTAGCGGTGCACGGGTTAATCTGCTCAGTTGAGAGCTCCTGGAAGCTTTCCTGTATTAAGCCTCTCAGCTGTGAACTGTTAGCCATTCCCATCTCCTATATAATCTGGATCCTCATTGTCAAAGATAACTTATGCTGCATGGTTGGAGGTGGTTGGTAGTTGTTGTTGGAGAAGGCGTTTGGTGGATCTGTGACAATTGCTAGGTTTAGTAAGTGTGATTGCTTTTCTTCTGCCACTTTGTTTCTTACCCCATCCTCCTTTTCCTGGTGCCTTCCTCTGTTATATGTGTGAGTAAACAGTGCTGTACAAATTAATTGGGACAGCATTTTTTTAAGTAAAATCGTAAGGTGGTTACCAGTCAGTGATTCAAACCAGTTTTAACTGCTTTGAACAGGTGTTAGTGCCTGTTCAAAGCAGTTAAAACTGGTTTGAATCACTGACTGGTAACCAACTTATAATTTTACTTAAAAAAATGCTGTCCCAATTAATTTGCCCAGCACTGTATTTGTATGTTTAGTATTTTTCATTACCCCTGTTCGTATTACCTTGTTAGTCTGATTGGTGCGTTACAGTAAACTACTACTCCTCTCTTCACTGGGTGGGAGGTGGGGTACAGATTGAGGGCGGATTCGGGAGCTAAGGCAAGGTAGGTGGTCCTGGCGTCTTCACCATCAAAAGTAATCCGGGGAACAGGGTGAGCTAGGGCACCCCCTGGTGTTAGGGACAGGGAAGGAGCCTCTAGTCCTGGGACACCCAACAACAGAGTCGTGACAGTCAGTATGAGATGGTGTTGGTCGGGTTATATGCTGACAGTCTTACATGGAGATCCAGTGCCTGCTTGCCCTGTGGGTTTTCTCTGCTGCCTCCTCACGCTTTTGTTTTACAACACGATTTGTTCATACAATCGTCACTGGCCACTTTTCGCCCTCTATCTATCTCATATATTTTCATATTTGTCATTGTCTTGTTCTTCACTTGATTTTTTTTTGCCTTTTTGTTTCTCAATTCAACAAAACCTCTAGTGGGTCCCTGAAAGCTCCTTCCACATTGAGGAGCCTGACATGTGCCAAGTGTGATTACATCCCAGTCCATCAGACACACATCTGCCCTTTTGTACCAGTCACTGATGTCTGGCTGCTTGGCAGACATGAGGCAGTGTGTATGCATGTAAAAGTTTGAGCACCCCTGGTCAAAATAACTGCTACTGTGAATAGTTAAGCAAGTTGAAGATTAAGTGATTTCTAAAAGGGCTGAAGTTGAAATGTGTTATCTTTCTTTGTATTTTAGGCAAGAAAAAAATATAAAAAATTATAATAAATCATATAATAATCATATAATAATTTTTAAGATGTAAAAAGTTACTATAAAAATATATTCAAAGTTTTTATAGTAACTTTTTACATCTTAAAAAATTATAATAAATCATATATTTTTTTTTCTTGCCTAAAATACAAAGATAACACATTTCAACTTCAGCCCTTTTAGAGATCATTATCATTTCATCTTCAACTTGCTTAACTAGTTACAGTAACAGTTATTTTGAACTGGGGTGCACAAACGTTTACATGGCACTGTGTGTAAAATATGTTTTAGGCCTCTTTCATACGTCAGTTTATTTACGGTACTGGAAAAACTGGTACCGGAGATATCCGTGTCTGTGTGTCCATGTGTCTGTGTGTGTGTACTACGTGTGGCACACGTGTGCTGCATCAGTACCACATGGCCAGTCGACGAGGAAGAAGCAGAGCAGGGGAGAATGATGACTGCCGGCTTCAGCACCTGCTGCCGGGGAACAGCGCTTACTGTAGCGCTTCTTCCCTGGTGCCGATGCGTGACACACGGAGGACATCAATGTGTGTTCTCCGTGTGCACATGTGCAGGACATTTTGCCGTCCATGCTGACGGCAAAAAACAGACATGTCAGCGTGTTTTGCCCATGGACACAAGGTCCGTGGAAACACACTGACATGTGCACAGACCCATTCATTTGAATGGGTCTACGTGTGTCAGTGTCTCCGGTATGTGTGAAAACTGTCACCACACGTACTGGAGACACGGACGTATGAAAGAGGCCTTATATATTATACCTGAACAGCCATTAATCACTAGTTATATAGAAGAGCATTAAGGGTTCATGTCTTTTCGATCTTCAGCACTGGATCAAGGAGAAAATTTCTGCAGCAGCATAGATCTGTAGACAGAATACGAAGACCTCTTTCTTTACACATGGGCAGGATGAGACCCTCACTGACACCGATCAGTAGGGGGTCCAAAAAAGTGGAGATGTCTAATTTTTTGGTTGATTTACACACCGCTTTTGCCATGTATTTATTTATTTATTTTTTCTTAGATTGTTGATAAAGAAAGAGGAATAGCATCCTGGACACCAGACTGATAGTTAGTTACAATGTATCAGACATTTGTGCTGCTGATGTACATTGTCTACTCTGGATACATTGGATCCCCTACTCAGTTTTGTGCAGGATTACTGATGATGGATACCAGTGATCTCATTCGTCGACTGCAAACAAAGCTCCTGAAAAAATCTTAGTAAATTGTAGAACTTTTCACTTATACGCAGATTAACCTTTTCCACAAATTGGAGAATCTGTGTCCGCTTGGGTATTTTATAGGGTCTGGGTATTTTTATATTTTCTTTGGGGAGCAGAAAAGTCCTTCAAATAAAAACCCGACAGATGAGAAAATAAAATCCCCACATATTTCACCAATTTACTAATAAATCTTGTCACAGGGAACTAAAACCTAAAATCAATTGGGCAACAGGGGCAAAAGTATGAAAGTTCTCCAGTGCTGCATTAACAGTAAATCCCAGCATGTAGTGGAGTCCTGCTGCCGCACCTAATGTTGTTTGTCTGCTGTAAATCCTGCAGGCCCAGAGGTGCAGTCAGTCATGCTGCAGGCATCGGGATGTGTCATCCCTGCTGTGTACCTCCAACCCAAGCTGTCGCCTCCTTTCTGCATCTGTTAGTGCTGGATCCTGCTGCAATGCAGTATAGAATGGAAGCCACAGATGCTCCGACATCAGCCCTCTGCCAGTGTGACTGAGCGAAGGATGGGCCACAGACACTCGGGAGGCCGAGACACGAAATGTGTCCCTGCAAAAGAGCAGTGGAATATTGACACTTGTCTAAATGTTTATATCCAGATGCAGTGATCCAGCCTAAACCCCACAGAGGAGACCAAATACTCATGAATGGATTATAAGGCTGATGACGATCATTCGAGCTTGGTTCACTCTGTTTATTTCCTGATCACTTATTCCTTTTAATTTCTTTCTACCTTGCTTCTTCCTTATTTTGTCTCTCTCCCTTTACCTTCCTTTCCCTATCTGAGAAAAATGAGGTAGTAATATATTTCAGTTTTCTATTCGGACTCATTGATCACACAATAAAGTATAGTTGTATGAGTTGTGGACGATGCTCTTATACATTGTAATGAAGTAGCAGAGATTTTTCAGCTGCTGATGTTTAGTTCACAGAGAACAGTCTACACTGGATACAATGACCCCAATTTCATAATTTGGGTGGGGGGAGATTAGTCCCTTAATTTTTTTACTTTTGGCATTAGTTGCTAATTTTTATGCCAAAATTTTCAAAATATCGTACACAATCCATTAATCTGGCGCAAAGACGCATTTTGTTAAATGTCACCTGCTTAACCCAGCAGGAATTACGGCAGCGTCTAAAAATGACTAAAATTGACAAATCCCCGGGCCCAGATGGGATACACCCCCGAGTACTGCAGGAATTAAGCACAGTCATAGATAGACCATTATTTTTAATCTTTAAAGATTCCATAATAACAGGGTCTGTACCACAAGACTGGCGTATAGCAAATGTGGTGCCAATATTCAAAAAGGGGACAAAAACTGAACTTGGAAATTATAGGCCAGTAAGGTTAACCTCAACTGTGGGTAAAATCCTGGAGGGTTTTCTAAGAGATACTATACTGGAGTATCTGGAGAAGAATAACCTCATGACCCAATATCAACATGGGTTTACAAGGGACCGTTCCTGTCAGACTAATCTGATAAGCTTTTATGAAGAGGTAAGTTCCGGAATGGACCAAGGGAATGCAGTGGATGTGGTGTACATGGACTTTTCAAAAGCTTTTGATACGGTGCCACACAAAAGGTTGATACATAAAATGAGAACAATGGGGATAGGGGAAAATATGTGTAGGTGGGTTAACAGCTGGCTCAGGGATAGGAACCAAAGGGTGGTTATTAATGGAGCACACTCGGACTGGGTCACGGTTAGCAGTTGGGTACCACAGGGGTCCGTTTTGGGCCCGCTTCTTTTTTACATATTTATTAATGACCTTGTAGGGGGCATAGAGAGTAGAATTTCAATATTTGCAGATGACACTAAACTCTACAGGGTAATCAATACAGAGGACGACAACTTTATATTACAGGAGGATTTATGTAAGCTAGAAGCTTGGGCTGAAAAATGGCAAGATCATGCACTTGGGTAGAACGAACAAAATGTATAATTATGTGCTTTAGGCTGTGTGCCCACGTAGCAATTTTTAAGCGTTTTTTGCCACGATTTTCGGCACGAAAACGCAGCGAAAACATTTAAAAATCGTGTACACAACGCCCCCCATGCATTCCTATGGCATTCCGCACATGCTGTGCTAATGCTGCGCTTTTTTCCGCGGCGGAATCGCATCGCGGAAAAAATCGCAGCATGCTCATTCTTTTGTGTGGAATCGCAAAGAATTGCCGCGATTCCGGACCCATAGGAATGCATGAGAATCGCTTACTTCCCGCATGTGGCTATGCCCACCATGAGGGAAGTTAAGCGTCTCATGTGCGTTTGGTACCCACGGTGTGGAGGAGAGGAGACTGTCCTCCAGGCCCTGGGTACCATACCCCTGTAAAAAAAAAGAATAAAAAATAAAAAATCGGGGTATATTTACCTTCCGGCGTACCGTGCTGCATTCCCGGCCTAAGCGTTCCCAGTAATGCCTTGCGGCACGGTCCAGTGATGACGTAGTCTCGCGTGACTCTAGCGGTCTCGCGAGATCGCTATAGCAACGCGAGACTACGTCATCACATGTCTCGCAAGGCATTACTGGGAACGCTGTGGCCCGGGAATGCAGCGCGGGATGCCGGAAGGTAAATATACCCCGATTTTTTTATTTTTTTTTAGTATTTTAACATTCTATCTTTTACTATTGATGCCGCATAGGCGGCCTCAATAGTAAAAACCTGGTCACACTTGTCAAACACTATGTTTGACGAGTGTGACCAACCTGTCAATCACTTTCCAAGCGATGCTTGAAATCGCTTGGAAAGTGCTTGAATATCGCACACGAAAATCGCTGCAAAATCACGATCATAATCGCGGTGAAATCGCGTGGAAAAAAACGCTCGATTTCTGGGAAGGAGTCCGGTTTTTGGTGTGCGTTTTAACACGCACCGTGGGAACATAGCCTAATTGTAAAACACTGGGCAAAACTGTCACTGAAAAAGACCTGGGTGTATGGGTGGGCGACAAACTCAGATTTAGTGGCCAGTGTCAGGCAGCTGCTGCAAAGGCAAATAAAATAATGGGATGCATTAAAAGAGGCATAGATGCTCATGAGGAGAACATAATTTTACCTCTATATAAGTCACTAGTGCGACCACACTTAGAATACTGTGTACAGTTCTGGTCTCCGGTGTATAAGAAAGACATAGCTGAACTGGAGCGGGTGCAGAGAAGAGCGACCAAGGTTATTAGGAAACTGGGGGGTCTGCAATACCAAGATAGCTTAGTTCACTTGGGGTTATTTAGTTTGGAAAATCGAAGGCTTAGGGGTGATCTTATTATAATGTATAAATATATGCGAGGACAGTACAAAGACCTTTCTAATGATCATTTTACTCTTAGACCTGTGACAGGGACAAGGGGGCATCATCTACGTCTGGAGGAAAGAAGGTTTAAGCATACTCACAGACACGGATTCTTTACTGTAAGAGCAGTGAGACTATGGAACGCTCTGCCATATGATGTCGTAATGAGTGATTCCCTACTAAAATTTAAGATAGCGTTGATCCAGGGAGCTAGTCTGATTGCCGTATGTGGAGTCGGGAAGGAATTTTTTTTCCCCAATGTGAAGCTTACTGTTTGCCACATGGGGGTTTTTTGCCTTCCTCTGGATCATCATGTTAGGGCAGGTTAGGATAGGCTATCGGTTGAACTAGATGGACTTAAAGTCTTCCTTCAACCTTAGGAACTATGTTACTATGTTACTACGTAGTTTTTATGACTTTTTGATATTAAAAGCTGCTTGTTTCATAAAATAGTGCAAAAACAGCACCAAAAAAACGCCCCTCAAATGCCCCAGAGTGCGACGGGAGTTGCAACTTTTTAAAGTCAAATTGTAGCGCAATCAGGTGAAGGCATATGGAATCACTAAACTGCACCCACAAAGTGTGGAGGGGGGAAGATAAACAGCCGAGCACAGATCAACGACTTCAAAAAAAGGCAAAAAATACGATCCTAAATTGGGTGCCAACAAAAGACTGGCGCAAAGGCAATGATGAATCTGTGCCCCGGTCAGCCGACAGCGGGACGAGCAGTGTACAGAGATGCTGCCTCTGAATGGAAGCTGAAAACTTCTCCTTTACTGACTGCAATCCGAGCTCTGCAATATGGTGAGCAACAGTCTAGAAGAGAAGCAGCTTCAACAACTTTGATTTCATGTCGCTTTTTAAAAAGAGATTTCCATCTTGATAAGTAATGGTTTATCTCTAGGGTATGACTTCACTTAATGCAAGGGATCCGATTCCTGCACAGCTGTGCTCCTGTGCACCGAATTGTGCAAGGAATTACAGCCTGCATTGTGCACCTTTTATTCCAGCCACGCTACAGTGCATCACTGAGGAAGAACTGTGCAGGGGGCAAAGAAGCCCCTCAATTCTCCAAATCTATGTGGTTAGCGTGCATTATAGGGGTATTCCCTGGATAAGTGATAACTATCAACTCAGTGAGGATCTCACCGATGTGTGATCACCTATTTATTGTATTGGAGATAACTTGTGTGGACTGGGATACACCTTTGACCATTGGCGCAAACTAGTCCTGCCCCTTTATAATGGAGTGCCTCTGTCAAAGGTTTACGGTAACAGAGAGAAGCCAGAAGACCGCAGCGTCTGAATTTTCCTACTCCTGCGCTGATTAGAAACACTTCACTGTTATGAATGAGTCACCGTAGGAGGCAAAAGCAGAAATACAAGCTAAGTCCAGAAAACCAGAGAAGTTGGCAACTATCAGATTGCAGACCCCTGAACCTATCAACACAACTAGCAGTAGCCGTGGGGGGTTCCTACGAAGCCCTAGACCCCTCGATCACAGCCGGAGAATTACATAGGCCTAAAGAAAGAAAGGGGAAATCTAAACTGCCCCAGAGCAGACCCCAACGCAATAGGCAGCCCCCAACATATAATGACGGTGAAGCAAGATGAAAATACTAACACAGACAGAAAGATAGACTGAGCAAAGATGGGGCCCGCAACTATCTAGATAGGAAAGGACAGGAAGGCTGCTGTCTGCAATCTGCCAAAACCCTATCAAAGACATAAGCCAACAAGCTGATATGAAAAAGGCCCTGAAGCAGCTAGGCTTCAAAAACTAAATCAGCACTCAGGTATTTTCAGAAGACAGAGCTAAATGAATTCAGCACACCCCAGCAGGGAATGGCAGAAATCCAGAAAAACAAAGCAAAACAAAGTCAAAGCACAAAAGCAAAAGGCCGAGCAGCAAACTTAGCTTTAGAGGAGCAGGAATTCAGACTGGTCTCCAAGGATCCCACAGAGAAATCACCCAGAGGGCAGAAGGGCGTCGGCAGCCTTATATCCAGTCCGTAACTCCACTCAGCCAGTCATCATCATCAGCCTCAGGTGTTTGATAATCAGGCTCACTACCTTTCTTTACCAGAAGAGGGAGTTCCTCGGGCATCAGTAATGAAGGGGAAAATGAACTCACAACAGTACCTCCCCCTTGAGGAGGGGTCATCGAACCCTCAACTACGCCACCAGGGCGATCAGGGTGAGCCCGATGAAAGGCACGCACCAATCTTTTGGCATGAATATCAGAGGCAGAGACCCAGGAATTATCCTCCTGATCATAACCCTTCCACTTAACCAAATACTGGAGTCTCCGTCTAGCCAGACGGGAATCCAGTACTTTCTCTACCTCATATTCCATGTTACCTTCAACCAATACAGGGTCTGGAGGTGCCACCCCCGGAACAACAGGTTCAACAAACCTCTTCAACAAAGATTTATGGAACACATTATGGATTTTAAATGTGACAGGAAGAGCCAAACGAAAAGAGACCGGATTAATAATCTCCACAATCTTGTAAGGTCCAATAAATCTAGGCTTAAACTTAGGAGAAGCCACCTTCATAGCAATATTTTTTGATGATAACCACACCATATCTCCAACCTTAAACTGGGGACCAATGGTCCTATGTCGGTTGGAAAACCGCTGGGCCTTTTCCTGGGAGAGAGATAACTTATCCACCACTTGGTCCCAGATCTGGTGCATTCTCTCCACCACAGTGTCAACACCTGGGCAGGCAGAGGGCTCCACCTGCCCTGAAGAAAATCGAGGATGAAACCCAAAGTTACAAAAAAAAGTGACATCAAAGTGGCAGAACTAGCTCTATTATTTAAAGCAAATTCGGCCAAGGGCAAAAATGAAACCCAATCATCCTGATCAGCAGAAATAAAACATCTCAAATATGACTCCAAGGTCTGGTTTGTTCTCTCTGTCTGCCCATTGGTCTGAGGGTGAAAAGCAGAAGAGAAGGACAACTGAATTCCCAGCCTGGAACAGAAAGTTCTCCAAAATCTAGACACAAACTGGACTCTTCTGTCAGATACAATGTTCTCAGGAATCCCGTGCAAACGAACCACCTGTTGTAAAAACAGGGGCACCAACTCAGAGGAAGACGGCAACTTAGGGAGTGGTACAAGATGAACCATCTTAGAGAACCTATCACAAATCACCCAAATAACAGTCATCCTCTGAGAGACAGGCATATCAGAGATGAAATCCATTGAAATATGGGTCCATGGCCTCTTGGGGACAGGCAAAGGCATCAACAACCCACTAGAGCGAGAACACGATTTAGACCGGGAGCACGTCCCACAGGACTGCACAAAATTCCTGACATCACGAGACAAGGAGGGCCACCAAAAAAACCGACTCACCAGATCTCTAGTACCAAAAATACCTGGATGACTAGCCAAAGCAGAGCAATGAACTTCAGACATCACTCTCTTCTTCCACTGGTCAGGAACATACAACTTTCCACTGGGACAACGCTCAGGTTTGTCCTCCTGGAACTCTTCCAGAGCACGTCTCAAATCGGGCGAGATGGCAGAAAGAACTACCCCTTCGCCTAAGATGGTAGCAGGCTTGGTCACCACAGGAGAATCAGCAAAGAAGCTCCTAGAGAGGGCGTCTGCCTTGACATTCTTTGTTCCAGGAAGAAAAGAAACCACAAAATCAAAACGTGTAAAAAACAAGGCCCACCTAGCCTGTCTAGGGTTGAAGCGCTTAGCCGACTCTAGGTAAATCAAATTCTTGTGGTCAGTGAGGACCACGACTTGATGCTTAGCTCCCTCCAACCAATGTCTCCACTCCTCAAATGCCCATTTCATGGCCAACAGTTCCCTATTCCCCACATCATAGTTACGTTCAGATGGAGAGAACTTTCGGGAAAAGAAAGCACAGGGATTCATTTTAGATGTTACAGGATCCTTTTGGGACAAAACAGCTCCTGCACCAATCTCAGAAGCATCCACCTCTACCTGGAATGGAAGTGAGACATCAGGTTGCCGCAAAACCGGGGCGGAGGTGAATCTTTGCTTCAGCTCCTGAAAGGAAGAAGCAGCCTCCGGAGACCAATTTAACACATCAGCACCCTTTTTAGTCAAATCAGTCAATGGCTTGGCAATACTAGAAAATTTTGCTATAAATTTCCGATAAAAATTAGCAAAAACCAAAAACTTCAGGAGGGCTTTCAAAGAAGTGGGCTGAACCCAATCGTGAATGGCCTGTACCTTGGCCGGGTCCATTTCAATAGTTGACGGGGACAAAATAAATCCCAAAAAAGAAATCCTCTGTACTCCAAAAAGGCATTTAGATCCTTTGACATACAGGGAATTCTCCCTCAAGATCCGGAAGACAGTCCGAATATGTTCCACATGAGAATCCCAATCCTTGGAGAAGATCAAAATATCATCCAGATAGATAATCAAAAATTTATCGACAAAATCTCAGAAAATATCGTTCATGAAGCACTGGAAGACAGAAGGGGCATTAGTGAGCCCAAAAGGCATCACCAGGTGCTCAAAATGTCCCTCCGGAGTATTAAACGCCGTCTTCCATTCATCCCCATGCTTAATGCGAATAAGATTATACGCCCCCCTGAGGTCAAGCTTGGTAAACCAGCAAGCACCTTTAACTCTGGAGAATAGATCAGAAATCAGGGGTAACGGATACTGATATTTAACAGTAATTTTGTTGAGGGCACGATAATCAATACAAGGTCTTAATAATCCATCCTTTTTGGCTACAAAAAAAAACCGGCACCTAAGGGTGACGAGGATGGTCTAATATGACCCTTCTCCAACGCCTCCTTAATATAGGATCGCATAGCCTCGTGCTCGGGTACAGATAAATTGAAGAGCCGACCCTTGGGAAATTTACACCCCGGGCTCAGTTCAATTGCACAGTCATAACTCCTATGAGGAGGCAGAGACGCAGACTCATTCTCACTAAATACATCATAAAAGTCCGCCAAATAATCAGGAACATCATGCGACTGAGGAGAGGTGGAAAACACCGGAGCCTCACTAAAGGCACACCGACAACCCCAACTCACCACAGGCACAGATTTCCAATCCAAAACTGGATTATGAATCTGTAACCAGGGAAACCCCATAACAATAGTATCATGCAGATTATGCAACACCAAAAATCTGCAATTTTCTTGATGGTCTGGGGCGACCCGCATTACCACCTGGGTCCAAAACTGGGGTTTATTTTTAGCCAAAGGAGTAGCATCAATCCCCCTCAAAGGGATAGGCGTCTGCAGAGGTGTCATCGGAAATCCACAACGTTTAGCAAAATCCAAGTCCTTTAGGTTTAGGGCTGCTCCCGAATCCACAAAAGCCTTGGCAGAAAATGTGGACAGGGAGCAGATCAGAGTAATAGCCAGAAGAAACTTAGGTTGAACACCCCCAACAGAAAACGTGTGTGCAAAGCGTTTCTCTCGTTTAGGACAGACAGAAATAATATGAAATGGTAAGACAGGATGTTGAGAAGGCTGAACTTTTAAATTCCTATTTTGCATCTGTTTTCTCTCAGAAAGGAAATGTAACACCAACTGTTATTCACTGTCCTATTAAGGGAATAGAAGAATCCAGGATATCTATAAACAGAAAGATAGTGAGGAAACACTTAGCTAACCTAAATGAATTCAAGTCTCCAGGTCCAGATGAATTACACCCCAGAGTACTGAATGAGATAGCAGAAGAAATTTTTGAACCCCTCTCCATAATCTTTGAAAATTCTTGGAGAACAGGAGAAGTGCCAGAAGACTGGAGAAGAGCAAATGTTGTTCCTATCTTCAAAAAGGGGAAGAAGGTGGACCCAGGCAACTATAGGCCGGTGAGTCTGACTTCTATACCAGGAAAGATCTTTGAACAAATTATTAAACAACATGTATGTCAATACCTGGATAAGAATGAAGTGATCAAACAGAGTCAGCATGGGTTTGTAACTAATAAGTCATGTCAGACTAACTTAATTTCCTTCTATGACGGTATCACTGATTGGGTGGATCAAGGAAATGCTGTAGATATAGTATATCTTGACTTCAGCAAAGCATTTGACAAAGTCTCTCATACAATCCTTATTGAAAAAATGACTAAGTATGGAATGGACAAGGCAACTGTTAGGTGGATTCATAACTGGCTTAGTGATCGGACCCAAAGAGTGGTCGTAAATGGCTGCACATCCAGTTGGAAGAATGTCTCAAGTGGGGTACCACAGGGCTCTGTCCTGGGCCCTGTATTGTTCAACATCTTTATCAACGATTTAGATGAAGGAATTGAGGGTAAACTGATTAAATTTGCTGATGACACAAAGCTAGGAGGGATAGCTAATACTAGAGAAGAGAGAGAGAGGATTCAAAAAGATTTAAATAAACTGGAGAAGTGGGCAGCAACTAACAGAATGGTTTTTAACAGGGAGAAATGCAAAGTACTACATCTGGGCAATAAAAATGAAAAAAGCATATATAGAATGGGAGGAATAGGGCTAAGTGACAGCACATGTGAAAAAGACTTGGGTATACTAATAGATCACAGACTGAATATGAGTCAACAGTGTGATGCAGCAGCAAAAAAGGCAAATGCAATTCTAGGATGTATTAACAGAAGCATACAGTCTAGATCACGTGAAGTCATTATTTCCCTCTACTCCTCTTTGGTCAGACCTCATCTGGAATATTGTGTCCAGTTTTGGGCACCACATTTTAAAAAAGACATCAACAAACTGGAGCAAGTTCAGAAAAGAGCGACCAGAATGGTGACCGGTCTGCAAACCCTGTCTTATGAGGAAAGGTTGCAGGATTTGGGAATGTTTAGTTTGCAAAAGAGAAGACTGAGAGGAGACTTAATAGCTGTCTACAAATATCTAAAGGGCTGTCACATTGTAGAAGGATCAACTTTATTCTCATTTGCACAAGGAAAGACTAGAAGCAATGGGATGAAACTGAATGGGAGGAGACACAGATTAGATATTAGAAAAAACTTTTTGACAGTTAGAGTGATCAATGAGTGGAACAGGCTGCCACGAGAAGTGGTGAGTTCTCCTTCAATGGAAGCCTTCAAACAGAGGCTGGACAGACATCTGACTGGGATGATTTAGCGAATCCTGCTTTGAGCAGGGGGTTGGACCAGATGGCCCAGGAGGTCCCTTCCAACTCTACGATTCTATGATTCTATGATTCTATGATTCTATAATATGCGAGGCATCTCCACAGAAAAAACACAACTTATTACGCTTTCTGAACTCTATCACATTGCATAGGTTCAGACATTTGTTCAACAGGTGGCAACACCTTTCGTGCAGCTTTGCGTTCGCGAAAACGCCGATCAACCTGAATGGCTAGTGACATAGAATCGTCAAGACCAGAGGGAACAGGAAATCCCACCATAGTATCTTTTACGGCTTCTGACAACCCCTTCCGAAAGAGAGCAACCAAGGCATTATCATTCCAGGTAGTAAGTACTGCCCACTTTCGGAATTTTTGACAGTACAATTCAGCAGAATCACGACCCTGGCTCAATGCCAGCAGGGTCTTTTCAGCCTGATCAATGGCATTAGGTTCGTCATACAACAACCCCAAAGCTTGAAAGAATGCGTTCACATTAGTCAGAATAGGATCATCTGGTTTCAAAGAAAACGACCAATCCTGGGGATCGCCACGCAGCAAAGAGATGACAATTTTAACCTGCTGCGCGGAGCTCCCTGACGAGTTAGGCTTCAAGGCAAAAAATAATTTACAATTATTTTTGAAATTCAAAAATTTAGACCGATCCCCAAAAAATACATCAGGTGTAGGAATCCTTGGTTCAGCAGCATGTGAATGAGCAAGGTAGGCGGAAATTCCCCGCACTTCCGCAGCGAGCTGCTCCACACGATCAGACAATTGCTTTATCTCCATTAAGAGAAAAAAAAAATTCCTCCTACGGCCTCAGAGATATAGAGGAAAAAATATACACTTTTTTTTTTTTTTTTTTTTTTACAATTCTTTCCTGCTATTAAGTACCCTAGAATCTGCGGTATGGAGGGTGATTCTGTTATGAATGAGTCACCGTAGGAGGCAAAAGCAGAAATACAAGCTAAGTCCAGAAAACCAGAGAAGTTGGCAACTATCAGATTGCAGACCCCTGAACCTATCAACACAACTAGCAGTAGCCGTGGGGGGTTCCTACGAAGCCCTAGACCCCTCGATCACAGCCGGAGAATTACATAGGCCTAAAGAAAGTAAGGGGAAATCTAAACTGCCCCAGAGCAGACCCCAAAGCAATAGGCAGCCCCCAACATATAATGACGGTGAAGCAAGATGAAAATACTAACACAGACAGAAAGATAGACTGAGCAAAGACGGGGCCCGCAACTATCTAGATAGGAAAGGACAGGAAGGCTGCTGTCTGCAATCTGCCAAAACCCTATCAAAGACATAAGCCAACAAGCTGATATGAAAAAGGCCCTGAAGCAGCTAGGCTTCAAAAACTAAATCAGCACTCAGGTATTTTCAGAAGACAGAGCTAAATGAATTCAGCACACCCCAGCAGGGAATGGCAGAAATCCAGAAAAACAAAGCAAAACAAAGTCAAAGCACAAAAGCAAAAGGCCGAGCAGCAAATTTAGCTTTAGAGGAGCAGGAATTCAGACTGGTCTCCAAGGATCCCACAGAGAAATCACCCGCAGGGCAGAAGGGCGTCGGCAGCCTTATATCCAGTCCGTAACTCCACTCAGCCAGTCATCATCATCAGCCTCAGGTGTTTGATAATCAGGCTCACTACCTTTCTTTACCAGAAGAGGGAGTTCCTCGGGCCTCAGTAATGAAGGGGAAAATGAACTCACAACACTTCACCTTCTTATTGCAGGTTTCTTTCAGCAGTGCAGGGTTTAATCTGCTCAGTTGAGAATTCCTGGAAGCTGTGCCCAGTGAGCCATTCTGTCTCCTATATAATCTGGGCCCTGGCTAGCACTCATTGGCTAGCTTATCCTGCATGGCTGGAGGCTGTTGGTGGTTGTTATTGGAGAAGGCGTTTGGTGGTTTTATCTGTGACTGTTGCTAGGTTTTGGGTGTGTGATATTTCCCCTTCTCCCACTTTGGTTTAACCCCATCCTCCACTCCCCGGTGTTTATCTCTGTTATATGTGTGAGTAGGTTTGGTATTTTACATTACCCCTGTTTATATTACCTTGTTAGTCTGGTTGGTGTGTTACAGTACACTACTACTCCCCTCTTCCCTGGGTGGGGGGGAAGGGTACATACTGAGGGCAGATCCAGGAGATGAGACAAGGTACGTGGCCCTGGCATCTTCACCATCAGAAGTAATCCAGGGAACAGTGCGAGCTAGAGCACCCCTAGCGCTGGGGACACAGAAGGAGCCCCCTGGTCCTGGGACATCCGACAATAGAGTTGTGACATTAGCCCTGCCGAAACCCTTTTTTGATCCATTATGGATCCTACTGTATCACTGCTCTGACAGGCAGGGCTGTGGAGTCGGAGCTCATTTTGGTGGAGTCAGAGTTGGAGTTGGTGTCATGGAAATTGAGGAGTTGGAGTCGGAGTCAGAGTTTTGGCTTACCGACTCCACAGCCCTGGTATGAGATTCGGAGTCGTGGAGTCAGAGTCGTTGTCATGGAAATTGAGGAGTTGGAGTAGGAGGTTTGGCTTACCGACTCCACAGCCCTGCTGACAGGGCAACTGCAGCAGCTCAGTCTGGAGGTGGCAGATCTATACACTGTTGTTTTGCAGCACCCTAACACATCAGGTTTGGGGACCGTGATTCCAAGCCAACCCTTAGTGGAGCCCAAGATCGCTTTGCCGGACAAGTTCTCTGGGGTACGTGATAAGTTTGTTGTTCAGGAAGGCCAGGAAACTGTACTTCAGGTTATGTCCTTGTTTCTCAGGAACCAAGGAGCAACTTGTGGGGATAATAATCTCTCTCTTTCGGGGAAACCCCCAAGCATGGGCATTCTTTCTCCCATCTGCCTCCCCGTCACTCCAGACGGTGGAGGAATTTTTTCTGGCTCTGGGTCTTTTATACGACCCCCGACCACTTCTCCCTGGCTAAGTTCACACTATGTCAGCCTTGACAGGGAGACCGGTCTGTGGAGGAGAATTTCTCTGAGTTTCGGAGGTGGTCCACTGACACTTGGTGGAATGACCCTGCACTCAGTTCTGTGAAGGACTATCAGTAAGGGTGAAGGATGCCTTAGCCTTGTATGAGACTCCAGTTTTCCTTGAGGTGGCCATGTCTCTGGCTATCTGGGTGGATCGCCATCTTTGCCAGTGACATAAAGAGATGCCCCAATGTGCGGGAGGTCCGGGGCCAAGGGTAACCTGGTCTGAGGCAACTGAGAAAACCCATGCAGCAACTTTTTCTGGAATGCAGTCTGTTGTTTGGCGTAACAGGGGAGAGTGTTTTTACTGTGGTAGAAAGGGCCATTTCGTGGGCACGTGTTGTTCCTGATCTCACAGTAAACAGTCGCCGGAAAATTAAGAGGTCTGAATTGCTGGGAAATTAGCAACCTGGGTGTACATATCTCCTCCATGGGTAGGACACAATTTTTTTTTCTGACTGCTGAAATTCATCTGGGCAAAACTACGGTGGTAATTTCTTCTTTTATGGACAGTGGGGTGAGGTTTAACTTGATCGATAGGTATTTTACTCAAGTCGTCAGACTTACTGCTTCAGGTAGAGGCCATGCACACTGAGGTGTTGGACTATTATATGCTAGAGGGTCTGCCCTGTCCTGTGGTTCTTGGACTTCCTTGGCGCGCTCTGCACAATTCTGTGGTAGATTAGCAGACTTGGGAGGTGGTAAAGTGGAGTGAGTATTGTCAAGGACACTCCTTGGGCACTCGGTTTGCAAGGGTGGATACCCAGTCTGTGTATAAATACAGGACTGACTTACGGGATGGGTTTTCGGAGCAAGGGTGCCAAGAACTTCATCCCAATCGGTTTTATGATTGTGCCGTTAATCTTGTTCCTGGTACCAAGCTGCCAAAGAGCAGACTATATAATATCTCTGCGCCAGAGAGGCAAGCCATGAAGGACTACATTGTGGAAAGTTCGGCAAAGGGTCATATCAGACCATCCTCATCCCCCATTGCTGCGGGGAATGAATGTTCTCGGTTGAGGAGATCCCTTTTCTACGAGAAGTCTTTTCGTCCACCGGTTTTGACATAGATCCGGCAAAAGTCCGAGCGGTACTGGATTGGAATCATCCTGAGGATTTTAAGGTGTTACAAAGGTTTTTGGGTTCACCAACTACTATCGTAAGTTCATCAAAAACTTTTCGGTTGTGGCCTAACCTCTGACGAAGAAGTCCGTCCCCTTCCTGGTCATATCCAAGTGGTCCAGTCCAGCCAGGGAGGCATTTGATACCTTGAAGGAATATTTTGCATCTGCGCCAATTCTCATACAGCCTGACTTCACTCAGTCTTTTATTGTAAAAGTTGACACATCTGAAGTGGGTGCTGTATTGTCACAGAGTACGTCTCCTGGTAAATGGCATTCATGTGCAGAGTGTTTTTGTTTGTTTTTTTAGATAAGTGTCATCTCTAGAGAGCAATTCTGACATTGGTAACAGGGAAATCTTGGCAATCAAGTGGGCCTTTGAAAAGTGGCATCATTTTCTGGAGGGAGCAGTTTATCCAGTTATGGTAATCATGGATCATAAGAATTTCGTATATCTAGAGTCTACGAAACGTCTAACACCTCGACAGGCAAGATGGGCATTGTTCTTCACCAGGTTTAACTTTTTTGTTACATATTGGCCGAGGAACAAGAACATTAAGGCAGATGCCTTATCTTGTTGTTTTCCTGGGGGTGGAGATAATTGTGAACTGGGTCCTATACTACAAAAAGGGGAGGTTAATGTGTCTATATGCTCCGATCTTGAGAAAGGTTGTTGAGGCTCAGGGGGAGGCCCGTGCTGGCTGCCCGTTAGGGAAACTGTTTGTGCAGATGAATCTCTTAATGAACATCATGATTCTGTCTTGGCCACCACAGATCATTTTACCTGGCATTTTTGGTGGTCATGGGTACATCAGGATGTCCATTAGTATGTAGCCGCTTGCAGTGTCTGTGCACGTTCTAAAACTCCTCATACTCGTCTGTCTGAGTCTTTCCAACCATTGGCGATTCCCAATAGACCTTGGACTCATTTATCGTTTGATTTTATCACTGATCTACCCGTGTTGGCAGGTAATACTGTAATTTTGGGGGTGGACAGATTCAGCAAAATGTCACATTTTATTGCGCTACCTGCTTTACCAAACGCCAAGACCTTGGTGCAAATTTTCATCAGAGAGATTGTAAAATTACATGGGATCCCAACCAATATTGTTTCTGAACAGGGGGTGCAATTTATTTCCAAATTTTGGAGGGTATTTTGCACTTGTTTGGGGAACCATCTGTCATTCTCTTCAGCATTTCACCCCCAGTCTAATAGGCAAACTGAACGGGTTAACCAGAATCTTGAGATTTATCTTGGGTGTTTTGTGTCTGAGAGTCAGAAGGATTGTGTTACCTACTTACTTCTAGCAGAATTTGCGGTAAAAAGTCGTTGTCATGAGTCTACTGTTAAGTCCCCGTTTTTTGGGCATACGGGTTTCATCCTCCGTTTAGCTCATTTAATAGGGATCGTTCTTCTGGAATACCTGAAGAAGAATTTTCATCATCAATTACGTCTGTGTGGCAAGGGCTCTTGATAATTTGAGGACAATGATCCAACTATAAGAGTGTGGCTGATCGGAGATGTTTGGTGCGTCCGGATCTGTGTGTTGGTGACTTGGTGCGGTTGTCCTCTAGGAACATTTAAGTTGAAGGTTCCCTCTTGGAAACTGGGTCCCAGGTTCATCAATCCTTCTAAGATTGTGACTGTAGTCAATCCTGTGGCATTACACCTTGCTTTGCTGCCCAGCTTTAGGATTCATAATGTGTTTCATCGATCTCTACTCAAAAAATGCATTGCGTCCTTTGTACCATCATCGCTACTGCCATCTCCAGTCATGGTGAATGGAAATTTGGAATTTCAAATTGCCAGGATCATTGATTCTCACTTAGTTCGTCGGTCGCTTCAGTATCTGGTACACTGGAAGGGATACTGTCCTGAAGTGAAGATGTGTGTACCATCATCTGACGTCCATACGACCAGGCTGATCCACTCTATTTACATGGCAAACCCTGATAAGCCATGTTGTGAGGTTCCAGTGGTCCCTTGTAGTAGTGGGAGTACTGTCACAGGTTTACTACGACAGAGAGGAGCCAGAAGACCGCAGTGTGTGATTTTTCCTACTACTGCACTGATTAGATACAGCTCACCTTCTTATTAAATAGTATAAATATTTTTTGGTATTACAGTGGTTAATCTGCTCAGTTTAGAGATCCTAAAAGCTTTCCTGTATTAAGGCTCTCAACTGTGCACTGTTAGCCACTCCCATTTCTTATATATTCTGGGTCCTGGCTGGCACTCATTGTCAGAGGTGATAGCTCATGCTGCATGGCTGGAGGTTGTTGTTGGTTGTTATTGAAGAAGGCGTTTGGTAGATTTATCTGTGACTGTTGCTAGGTTTTGGGTGTGATAATTCCCTTTCTTCTCCTACTTTGGTTTTACCCCATCCTTCACTCCCCAGTGTATTCCTTTTTATACGTGTGAGTATATTTGTATGTCTGGTATTTTTCATTTTCCCTGATCGTATTACCTTGTTAGTCTGGTTGGTGTATTACGGTACACTACTAGTCCCCTCTTCCCTGGGTGGGGAAAGGGTACCGACTGAGGCCAGATGCAGGAGCTAAGGCAAGGTCCATAATCGGACGTAATCCAGGGAATAATGTAAGCTAGGACGCACCCTAGCATAGTGACGGAGAAGGCGCGCCTGGTCCCGGGACACCCGACAACAGTAGTGGCAGCCCCTTTTATAAATAACGGAGTACACTTTTAGCTTTGCTTTATATAAACCCAGAGAACGGCTTTAATAACTGGTGCCGGTTTACCCCTGCTATTGGGTCTGCATAGTAAGCGGTGGGCAGGATGCGTGGCGGTGAGGGCAGGGGATTCCACACTCCTGAGTGACACAAAACATTTACAGTTTACAGCTGCGCAATACATTTCTTGCTATTAGTGATGGTTTATGGGACTCCTTGTCTGAGTGACGCGAAGTGCGGTATACATATATCTATTTCATGCAGACGTCCGAGCTCAGCCGCTAATCACCAGTAAATCAACTCACAGATCAATTACACGACCAGAAAAAAAAGGGTTTCCGGCAGATTCGGAGAACGCTGTTTAATAACTGCATAGACACAATGAACCACGGGTAACATCACAGAGGGAGGTGAAACCCAAATGGATGAAAACATGAAATCGTGTTATTAAGTAACTAATACTGAGTCAGTGACATGGAAAACAAAGCGGTGTCCTGAGGATCATCCGTCTTCCCATCCACTAATTATACTCAGTGATCTAAATATATAAGGGTATAATGTGCATATGGTCCACAACCTCAAACTTGTGCCACGGTGCAAGAATTACTATAGAGGAACCTATTATTATTATTATTATTATTATTATTATAATACAGAAATCAAGTGTATGTATTTTATGTTATTTCTACTGATCATGAGTTACATTCTCTATTATACTCCAGAGCTGCACTCACTATTCTGCTGGTGTAATCACTGTGTGCATACATTACATTACTGATCTTGAGTTACATCCTGTATTATACTCCAGAGCTGCACTCACTATTCTGCTCGCGCAGTTACTGTGTACATACATTACATTACATCCTGAGTTACATCCTGTATTGTACGCCAGAGCTGCACTCACTATTCTGCTGGTAGGGTCACTGTGTACATACATTACTGATCCTGTACTGATACTGAGTTATATCCTGTATTATACCCCAGAGCTGCACTCACTATTCTGCTAGTGCAGTCACTGTGTACATACATTACATTACTGATCCTGTACCGATTCTGAGATACCTCCTGTATTATACTCCAGGGCTGCACTCAATACTCTGCTGGTGCAGTCACTGTGTACATACAGTACATTACTAATCCTGAATTACATCCTGTATTATACTCCAGAGCTGCACTCACTATTCTGCTGGTGCAGTCACTGTGTACATACATTACTGATCCTGTACTGATCCTGAGTTAAATCCTGTATCATACCCCAGAGCTGCACTCACTATTCTGCTGGTGCAGTCACTGTGTACATACATTACATTACTGATCCTGTATTGATCATGAGTTACCTTGTGTATTATACCCCAGAGCTGCACTCATTATTCTGCTGGTGCAGTCACTGTGTACATACATTACATTACTGATCCTGAGTTACATCATGTATTATACTCCAGAGCTGCACTCACTATTCTGCTGGTGAAGCCTACAGTAAAGGAGACATAATGTAATTTATGTACAGACTCACTTTTTTTTCTAGGCTGTGCTTCTACAATACAAGGTGACAGTTAGTTTCCTCTACATTAGATGAAAGATATTCATTGTAAAAAAAACAAAACAAAACACGCATAATAGAATCCAGAGCAGCATTCACAAGTATACAGGGCTCCTATGACAAAGGGCTATACTGAATAGTGCTCCATAGAACCTATAGCCGCGGCATGATTGGCCTGTGTTGTGTATTCTGATGGCCAAATCTTAAATCTTTGACACAAAATATTCTGTTCTTCTGACTTTCTAGCCATAAAATAGATGAGAGTGAAGTGGAAGTTAAATGCCTCACTGGTGCAATTTATCATCCATTGACTATGCTATTAAACAGGGATCCATCAACAGCACCAGATCTGTATTACAGAAACTAATACCCAGCCTGCCGCTCACTGAGCATGGAGTCCTGGCGGGGTGGATACAAAGTGTAAGATCTGTATACATCCCTATAATGGTTCTGCATAAAACAAGATCATATACTGTAAAAGTTCATCATGTCTGACTCCTAGTAACATAGTTGTTGATGGACAAGGAGGAAGAGAGGAGGGAGAGGCAGCTGCAGCATCGCTCTGTCAGGCTGTGAGAGGTGAAGAAGGAGCAGACGTGGGAACGTCTGATCAGGTCTGATACCATTCACCCTCCCTATTGTAGCTTCTTTTAACAATTGTGAACATGTTAATAATTGCACAGTTTAGATTGGTACCTTTATCAGCGCGTCCAGCTCCTGCGGAGTGACACATGAATGCGCCTGCAGGAAATCCAGCTTCTCTTGGGCTATCGTGCTCTTTTGGCTGCTTTCGAAAGGCTGTTCAAGAGCCCGGAAGACGAGGCCGCCACTGACCAAATAAACCACCACTACCACGAAGATCGCCAAGACTGTCTTCCACTTCATGACAGAGTGTAGACCTCTGGAGGTGTTGTCCATCGTGGTCACCATAGTCGTCCGGGAACATACCGACATCCTAGGGGTGGGCGTGGGACTAGTGTGATGCCCGTTTGGCTTTGGATCAGATGGGGGCACAGGTAGAGGCGCAGGTGTGGGCACGGTTGATGGCACCGCCACTGCAAGAAAAGAACAACAATGATTGGCGACTGTTCCAGAAGTTTGATACCTTTAATCGGGATGTGGACTCCTGATGCGGATCCTACTCTATTATAGAAAACAAGGACCCACATCAAGATTCCCCAGGTTCTCGTGACCCCGTCACATCCCCAGAGGCATAACCTGAAAAATCATGTACCCTACTGTCTCCAGACGGTTCTGCTGGTTGGTATGAAAATGATGTTCACAAGTAACCATCTACCCATCTACTCGTATTTAGTGTACAGGTGATTATTTAGAAGCTGAAATCCGCCAGTATTAAAGAGCCTTTACCCTAACCCCAGTAATGGCTTGTATCAGGGAGTAATAGATTGTATTTACTTTCACCGTAAATAAGCATCAGAAAGTGTACTGTCCTTTTAAGATGTCATGGCATCGACTGAAAAGATACAAAAACCTATGCAGCAGATGAGGCTGCCGATCCCTACAGACAAGCTCATCGCTCCCACATCCAGGACATGATGTTCTCGTCTCTTCCTGCTCATTACTGATCTTCATGAAATGTTTATCAGTCACAGGCGTGATGTACACAACCGTCCGGTGAGATGATCATAGAGCAGGCGCTATTCCCACCTGACAGTGTCCAAAGAGTAGCTATATAATGGAGATATACACTCACTGGCCACTTTATTAGGTACACCTGTCCAACTGTGTGTTAAGACTTAATTTCTAATCAGCCAATCACATGGCGGCAACTCAGTGCATTTAGGCATGTAGACATGGTCAAGACAATCTCCTGCAGTTCAAACCGAGCATCAGTATGGGGAAGAAAGGTGATTTGAGTGCCTTTGAACGTGGCATGATTGTTGGTGCCAGAAGGGCTGGTCTGAGAATTTCAGAAACTGCTGATCTACTGGGATTTTCACGCACAACCATCTCTAGGGTTTACAGAGAATGGTCCGAAAAAGAAAAAAAATCCAGTGAGCGGCAGTTCTGTGGCCGGAAATGCCATGTTGATGCCAGAGGTCAGAGGAGAATGGGCAGACTGGTTCGAGCTGATAGAAAGGTAACAGTGACTCAAATTGCCACCCGTTACAACCAAGGTAGGCAGAAGAGCATCTCTGAACGCACAGTGCGTCGAACTTTGAGGCAGATGGGCTACAGCAGCAGAAGACCACACTGGGTACCACTCCTCTCAGCTAAGAACAGGAAACTGAGGCTAAAATTTGCACAAGCTCATCGAAATTGGACAGTAGAAGATTGGAAAAACGTTGCCTGGTCTGATGAGTCTCGATTTCTGCTGCGACATTCGGATGGTAGGGTCAGAATTTGGCGTAAACAACATGAAAGCATGGATCCATCCTGCCTTGTATCAACGGTTCAGGCTGGTGGTGGTGGTGTCATGGTGTGGGGAATTTTTTCTGGGCACTCTTTGGGCCCCTTGGTACCAATTGAGCATCGTTGCAACGCCACAGCCTACCTGAGTATTGTTGCTGACCATGTCCATCCCTTTATGACCACAATGTACCCAACATCTGATGGCTACTTTCAGCAGGATAATGCGCCATGTCATAAAGCTCGAATCATCTCAGATTGGTTTCTTGAACATGACAATGAGTTTACTGTACTCAAATGGCCTCCTCAGTCACCAGATCTCAATCCAATAGAGCATCTTTGGGATGTGGTGGAACGGGAGATTCGCATCAGGGATGTGCAGCCGACAAATCTGCGCCAACTGTGTGATGCCATCATGTCAATATGGTCCAAAATCTCTGAGGAATGCTTCCAGCACCTTGTTGAATCTCTGCCACGAAGAATTGAGGCAGTTCTGAAGGCAAAAGGGGGTCCAACCCCTTACTAGCATGGTGTACCTAATAAAGTGGCCAGTGAGTGTATATGTACGGTACCTGCTCTACTAAGGTCAGTAATGTGATCATTAATAATATACGGTAATCTATTATTCGGCCCACAGATTCCTGATCTCACTTCAACCCATCTGTCCGGGATCACACGTACAAGACAGAAGGATCCACACAAGCCTCATACACAGGAGTTCTGGGGTCAGGTCTCCAAGATGTTTGGCACAACCTCCTACCGAGATCCTCCAGAACCTTTCCTTTATCAATGTTTCCAGGTACACTTGCATACTAGGGGCAGTCACACTAAATTTTGAGATACATTGTTTTTCTTCATTTATTTAAAAATGTAAGCCCTTCTGTTTTTGGAATCATTCTTACTTTGCTTCATTTTCAATACCGTGCTTAAATCATTAAGATCTCACCTCTGTATAGCACTCACGCTCATTAACATCTCTAATTGAAGAAGAAACCTTGCGGACAAGTCAGTGTTTTTCCCTTTTTAATGATCTCCCTCCTCTAAAGAAGAACTTGTACGGTAAAGAAGACAACTGACACATTGTAACAGATAGGATTCCTTTCTTCACAAGTAGCGCCCTCCGGTCCTAAGAGCACTCTGCCAATCATAATGTCCCCAGCGAGCTGTCCACCGCTATATGCCCATCCTGCTCTGATAGTCTCTACCGCCCATAATCTGCCTTTGGAGACTTTCCTAGAAAACAAACTGTAATTCCACCATGAATAAAAGCCCAAAACAGAAGTCCTTACCTGCACACAGTGGCCCCCGCCTCGTAGTTAAAGAGATGGGTAGCAAATGTGCGAGGGTTATTCTGCAGGACTGGATCTGTATTAATGTACATTCACTTGCCCTAATACATGTCAACATGAAGCCTCTGAGCTCCGGGACTTGTCTACATCACAGAACCAAACCTCACAGCCCCAGGGATCCTGGTAGTGTTACCAGATGATGATCTGCAGGGAGCAAGACCGTGATCTCACTGCTGGATACACAACAAACACAACCGCACGATACCAGACCGCGTCATAACGCAGCTCCAGTACAAAACACTTGTATAGAGTGCAATATAGTTATATTCTTGTACATATGAGCAATATTATAGTAGTTATATTATTTTACATAGGGGGAAGTATTATAGTAGTTATATTCTTGTACATAGGAGCAGTATTATAGTAGTTATATTCTTGTACATAGGGGCAGTATTACAGTAGTTATAGTCTTGTACATAGGAGCAGTATTATAGTAGTTATATTCTTGTACATAGGGGCAGTATTATAGTAGTTATATTCTTGTACATAGGGGCAGCATTATAGTAGTTATATTTTTGTACATAGGAGCAGTATTATAGTAGTTATATTCTTGTACATAGGAGCAGTATTATAGTAGTTATATTCTTGTACATAGGGGCAGTATTATAGTAGTTATATTCTTGTACATAGGGGCAGTATTATAGTAGTTATATTTTTGTACATAGGAACAGTATTATAGTAGTTATATTCTTGTACATAGGGGCAGTATTATAGTAGTTATATTCTTGTACATAGGGGCAGCATTATAGTAGTTATATTTTTGTACATAGGAGCAGTATTATAGTAGTTTTATTCTTGTACATAGGAGCAGTATTATAGTAGTTATATTCTTGTACATAGGGGCAGTATTATAGTAGTTATATTCTTGTACATAGGGGCAGTATTATAGTAGTTATATTCTTGTACTTAGGAGCAGTATTATAGTAGTTATATTCTTGTACATAGGAGCAGTATTATAGTAGTTATAGTCTTGTACATAGGAGCAGTATTATAGTATTTTCTTGTACATAGGAGCAGTATTATAGTAGCTATAGTCTTGTACATAGGGGCAGTATTATAGTAGTCATATTCTTGTACATAGGGGCAGTATTATAGTAGTTATATTCTTGTACATAGGGGCAGTATTATATTAGTTATATTCTTGTACATGGGGCAGTATTATAGTAGTTATATTCTTGTATATAGAAGCTGTATTATAGTAGTTATATTCTTGTACATAGGAGCAGTATTATAGTAGTTATATTCTTGTACATAGGGGGCAGTATTATAGTAGTTATATTCTTGTACATAGGAGCAGTATTATAGTAGTTATATTCTTGTACATAGGGGGGCAGTATTATAGTAGTTATATTCTTGTATATAGAGGGCAGTATTATAGTAGTTATATTCTTGTACATAGGAGCAGTATTATAGTAGTTATATTCTTGTATATAGGGGCAGTATTATAGTGGTTATATCTTCTCTAGGACATGACTAATATGTTGCAGTCTATCTCCTGTAATGCAGTTTCGGCCTCACCATAAGGATAGTATTAATGTTTTGTAAATGCTGCAGTTTTTTCCATATGGCTTTTAACTTCCATCATTAATTATGAATAATTCTGGATTGGAAAATGCCCAGAACAAGCAAGAAAATTCTAGATAACTCAGCTTAATTCACTCACAGAAACTCATTGCTGGTAAAATCAATAATAAATTTATAAACCTCAACTGTAAATTCAGTTTGTGCAGCAGCTTTTAAAAACCTCACACATCGGCCGCGCTACGGGAAAGTGAACTTCACAAAACCCAAACTGTCCAAGAACGTTTCCCCTGAATGTTAATATCTGACGAATAACTGCCATATGAGGGTCCAGGGCAAATTGCTGCATTATCCAGCTCTCCATTTGGCCCTTGGTTTCGAGGACTGATGACCAAGGATGACAGGGACTGATAACTTCCTTCTCTAGATTTACATCCACTCTGTCCCTCCAGTCATTTCTAGAAATTAGCAACTTTTGAGCATCTACCCTGGGGTCAGCAAGAGACATCATATTTCCAGGCATATGGTAGATCTCCCCTCTGTCAGATATTGGGGTCAATAACTGAACTATAGATCTCTCCAATCACATTGCTGAGAACAACAATCAAACTATAAAAGTCATAATTAAAACCAGAAAGAATCCAAAATATAAGAGTCATTATTGAGTTTTGTTAGTTACATTCCTCAACATTGAAATTGCAATAAGTGATGGAAACGTGGAGACGTCTCTGATTTGCAAATGATGGAAAAATGAAAAGAACAATTTCATGACATCTGGTTTTATCCATTTCTGAATCTGATCCCTGTACAGAAATCCCGACACCCCCAGCCTTGGCCGCCATCACTGAGGTTATAAATGGTCTTCTGAGAAATGTTCTGCCGCTGATTGTTGAAAGCATTCAGATCCGCTGCCGGCAGCTCCTGTGTAATCACCGACCAATGGCGTCCCCGATTTTGCTGGATGGGGACAATTCCGGAGATGCTGCAGCCATGGTGTTATTCTGGGGTTTGTCATGCAGAAAAACAGTTATTTAAAGAAATGGCTGCACCGCCACCACCAAATAAATGTAACACCGAGCTCTTAGTGCACCTGGAATGAAAATGAGGGGTCTGTCTACTGTACATAACATACCAAAATCCTGGACATAGGACCAGTGTGATATTCCTTGGTGAAGCCTTTTCATGGTGTTTCCCACGTGGTCTCCAGATCAGTCTCCGGCCATCATTGCATCCAAAACAAAATCGGGAAAGACCTCCAGTTTCCCTCTGGAAACCATGTTGGCAATGCCATGAAGAGGCCTTCACGAGGGAACATGACACTGGTCCTACTCCCTGGATTATTGTTTGGAGTGGCTGGCATAATGTACGTTGCACTAACAACTCGGCAAAAAGTGGAAAAAATGGCAGCTTCATGTCCAAATCAACGTATCCGAGGACAGTTTGTTTTTTTCACACTGCAATTCCACATATTACTTGCAGTACTGTGAGCGCCTGCATGGCCTAATCCTACTCCCATGGATGCAGCGTCGCCAGACTTGTCTCCATTGGGGACATCCTTGATCGGTGATTACACAGGAGCTGCCGGCAGCGTCTCTGGACTTGTCTCCTTCAGGGATAACATTGGTCGGTGATTACACAGGAGCTGCCTTCATTGGATCTTGATGATTTGCACAATCAGCAGCAGAACCTTCCTCAGATGACCATTAATAACCTCAGTGATGGCAACAGTGGCTGGAGGTGCCAGAATTTCTTCATTCTGGAGCCACGAGCAGAAATCCAGAGGGACTGGAAAGTTTTTCATTATTTGCAGATCAGTAACGTCTCCATCCTGTGACTTCGATCTTTCACCACTTCTTCAATGTAGAGGGTATATACTATATGGTGCTTTATATAGAGATCTGCAGACCGTCGCTCCACTCCCCCTCACAGACCTATAGTGATGTTCTGCAGATGATTACACCACCTCTTCCTGGCAGACGCCTGTTGTTTCTTCTGTGCAGGTTTTGTTTTGGTTTCTCTTGAGATCACACATTACAAGTATTCGTGACCATATAAGTTCTTCTGATGTCATCCGTATCCCCCGCCCCCATACTCACAGTGGCACCCGAATAGTGGCATCCTATAGCGGTCCGTGAATAAGGATCCAGTCTATGGGCGCGTCCTCTGCTCCATAGTGATTCACAGGAGTTGTAATCCGCACTCGGGCATCAGCTCCAGGATGTGATTTGCTTCTGGGCAGCGACAGCTTTTGCTGGGTATGAATTTAGCCATGGTTAATTAATGCATTTGGGCTACTAAAATAGCAAGACCAGCCCAGGGATGAATATTTTATCAGGACATGGAGTACAATGGCTCCGGAGAACACAAACACTTACAATGAGCCTCTAACAACCCGTGGCCTTTGACGCTCACTGCCCTGCACCAGGGAAGCGTCTCTGACCGATCCCAACCATGGAACCACCAGGATGGCATCTCTACGGTCACTCGTGCCACCGGTGATTCGACCTGGGCGAGGGAGCGGAGTAACAACTCTGCTCTATGTAACTCTGTGGGATCTCAATGTATTCTGCTCAGACCCCATTAATCAGCATTTGAGGGAACTTAATGCAAAGTTCTGAACACTCCCATTGTACGCCGTGCTCCTCTAGTCAGACCTGTGCTAGTCCGGTGTCTTCCTCTGGAATGACCTGCGTTTCCTGCCATGAATATGGAGGCGCTGATCTGCAGCACTCAGAGACCTGCTTTACGGCGGCAAAGTGGTCCATAGGCAGCAACAGACAGAATCTGACTCATTGACTTTTATAGGAGCACGTTGTGGGCATGCTCTGTGTCCTGTGCAGAGGGCATTGTGAAGATAGGGCAGAGGTGAGCTGTGACATCACCCATTGTGATCAATGGATCATATCTTATTTATTATATACAGAGTTAACTTTCACTGTAATCCTATCTGACATGATAATGAGACCGATGAAAAGTCATTTATACAGAAAAAGGAGCCCTAGTCAAATAAGATTAGTCTGCAAAATGGCGAGATTTCAGAGTTGTTTTTCATTTATATTGTGGAAATATTAGCTTGTAAGCGTTATATGCTTATTGCCCCCTTGGGGAGCAGATTCTGCTTTACATGGCGTTGACGCTCAGCTCTGCTCTCCTACCTGGTCACACAGATACCACTGCTGGCACCTACTGTGATGAGTAGAGCCTGGGTGATGGAGCAGAGTTGTGCCATTACATATGCCTCTGCGTGATCTTTAAATGCAGAGCATATAGTGTTGTATGTACAGCTCTCCTCCCCGCACAGTGATCGCCGGCAGTGAGGTCTGCATGACATGGTGACAACTCGGTCTACCCAGATCACATGGAGACCCTGTCCTGACCTTCTCGAGAGGTGTTTTCTTTGCTTTCCCTTGCATGACACCTCCTGCCCAGCTTTCATGCATCCTATATGGGGAAAGAGCATAAGGCTCCAGCTGGACTCTCTCTCCTGTCCCCCTCTTTTTACGGACTCCCCTGTCCCTCTCTCGGCTTTCATATTCCTGTCCCCATATACAGCTCTGGCAAAACTAAGAGACCACTTCCAATTTGTCTGATTTTTCTCTTTATAGGTATATTTTTGAGTAAAATGTAAATTGCTCTTTTAGTCTATAAACTTCTGACAACATGTCTCGAATTTCCAAGCAATATTTTTTTTTTTCCTGAAAAGGAGAAATGGTCAAAATAAAAAAAAACAACAACAGTGCTTTCAGACCTCAAATAATGCAAAGAAAACAAGTTCATAATCATTTGGAAACAACAATACTAATGTTTTAACTCAGGAAGAGTTCAGAAATTAATATTTTGCGGAATAACCATGATATTTAATCACAGCTTCCATGTGTCTTGGCATGCTTTCCACCAGTCCTTCACACTGCTTTTGGGTGAGCTCATTCCACTCCTGGTACAAAAATGTAAGCAGTTCTTTGTTTGATGGCTTGTGACTATCCATCTTCCTCTTGATTACATTCCAGAGGTTTTCAATGGGGTTCAGGTCTGGAGAATGGGCTGGCCATGACAGGGATTTGATGTGGTGATCTCTTAATTTTGCCAGAGCTGTACATTAATGTGCTTCTCTATATATAAAGATGCTTTGGGTAGTTCCATGCCATAAACCTTCTTTGCGTTTTTGGTTCCGTAACATTTTTGATCACGCTTTATAGCAATTGAAGAACCCCTTTTAAGATGATGAATTCTGCGTCGTCCCCTTAAATGTAGGTAACCTTTGCAGTTAGACTAGACATACACGTCTCCCTTGATGAAACGTATCGTCTGGCTCAGGATGGAGCTTCTCTTCGGTGACATTCTTAAAGGCAATGTAGTTGATATGGGATTTTCCTAGACTCGCATGGGACGGACACATTATGATGAAGATGGCTGTACAGCGCCCTCCTCTGGTCACTCCATATATACACACAGAAAAGAATAGAAGAAATACAGTTATGTAAAGTAGAATATGGCATATAGCCAATAGATCTAGCAAACCTGGGACCCCAATTATAAAATCCAGTGATCTCTATCATGTGTAAATAGCGTCCACCCCCTCCCCGGACTTGCTTCATCGCACATATCCAGTCCTCAGACAGTGAACCTTGCTCACGCTGTTGCCAAACTACAGATCCCAGAATCCTCAGCCAAGAAGTAATTTAATTCTGAAGACGAGCTATTATCTGGAATTGGCAGCAGAAGACAAATGGCTCCATTCTCAACACCGTGATCAGCGGCCAAGATCAGCGGCTAATCTGATTAATATAACGACATCTTCACCTGTAAGGAAGTAACAAGATGTTGTCCAAGACCAGTAAAAACAAGACTAATAAAAAAGCTGCCACGGGGTAGACAGAGTCCAGCATCAATCAGTGACACCCCTGATCAGTCCCCACCATCCGCACAGGGATGGTTTTAGACAAAGTGGGGCCCCAAATGCTCACATACTCCACATCACACACACATTTCGGTTGCAGTTACATGAGCTGCGTTCAGGCCGTTTCATTGAGTGTGATCAACAATACTGAAGTCGTTTGGCGCTAGTTTCCAGGCCTCTTTACACAGGATGACAAAGAATAATGGGGACAGAACAATCACTAATACTGTAGATCAATCTGTCCCCATACAGTATCATGTTATCTGCAGCACATCCGCAGTTTTTACCGGGCGATGTGCTGCCAAGAACAAAGATTTTTGTTCTGGCATAAACAATTCAATCACTCGATGAATAGGCAGCATTTTGCTTGTTTAGTATAATACACCCCATAGTCCTCCATATAGTATAATGCACACACCATAGTCCTCCATACAATATAATGCACGTCCCATAGTCCCCCATATTGTATAAAGCACCCCCCGATAGTCCTCCATATAGTACAATGCACTCCCCATAGTTTAATGCACCCCATAGTCCTTCATATAGTATAAATACACTCCCCATAGTCCTTCCTATAGTATAATACACTCCTCATTGTCCTTCATATAGTATAATGCACTCGCCATAGTCCTCCATATAGTGCAATGCACTCCCCATAGTAAAATGCACCCCATAGTCCTTCACATAGCATAATGCAGCCCCCTATATATAGTGGATATAGTATACTGCACTCACCATATTACTCCTGTATTATGGTTACCATGTACTCACTGATTAAAAAAAACCAAAAAAATTATCTCCTCTTGCCATTCCCCTGCTGTACCGATCTCTTCAGCACGTTTCCTCAGCAGTGTTTGTACATGATGAAGTGACGTCATCGCACCTGCTGCGTCAGACGCAGAGGGGGAATGATTGGAGAAGTAGCATCATCTGACTCTCTCCTCCATTATTGCTATCAACCGTATCGGCATCCACAATGCTGATACAGTTGAAAGTGGGGGGGCCTGCCCCTAACACTGGCCCTGCATCCACCTCAATATCCAACCCACTGATGCATTGTACCAACAACTCAGTAAAAAATAACATCCTCGTGTATGAAGAACAGACTTGTATAAAAAAATAAGTATTTTGTCTTACATTTACCAGTAAAGTGCAGTATGTCCTTGTACATAGGGAGCCGTATTATAGTAGTTATATTCTTATATATACATAGGGAGCAGTATTATAGTAGTTATATTCTTGTACATAGGGATCAGTATTACAGTAGTTATATTCTTATACATAGGAGCAGTATTATAGTAGTTATATTCATGTACATAGGGAACAGTATTATAGTAGTTATATTCCTGTACATAGGAGCAGTATTATAGTAATTATATTCTTGTACAGAGGGGACAGTATTATAGTAGTTGTATTCTTGTACATAGGAGCAGTATTATAGTAATTATATTCTTGTACATAGGGAGCCGTATTATAGTAGTTATATTCTTATATATACATAGGGAGCAGTATTATAGCAGTTATATTCTTGTACATAGGGGACAGTATTATAGTAGTTATATTCTTGTACATAGGGGACAGTGTTATAGTAGTTATATTCATGTACATAGGGGACAGTATTATAGTAGTTATATTCTTGTACATAGGAGCAGTACTATAGTCATTATATTTTTGTATATGGGGGTGGTATTTCAGTAGTTATATTCTTGTACATAGGAGCAGATATTATAGTAGTTATATTCTTGTAAATAGGGAGCAGTATTATAGTAGTTATATTCTTGTACATAGGGAACAGTATTATAGTAGTTATATTCTTGTACATAGGGGACAGTATTATAGTAGATATATTCCTGTACATAGGAGCAGTATTATAGTAATTATATTCTTGTACATAGGGAGCCGTATTATAGTAGTTATATTCTTATACATAGGGAGCAGTATTATAGTAGTTATATTCTTGTACAAAGGGGACAGTATTATAGTAGTTATATTCTTGTACATAGGGAACAGTATTATAGTAGTTATATTCTTGTACATAGGGGACAGTATTATAGTAGTTATATTATTGTACATAGGGGACAGTATTATAGTAGTTATATTCTTGTACATAGGAGCAGTATTATAGTCATTATATTTTTGTATATGGGGGTGGTATTTCAGTAGTTATATTCTTGTACATAGGAGCAGATATTATAGTAGTTATATTCTTGTACATAGGAGCAGTATTATAGTAGTTATATTCTTGTACATAGGGAGCAGTATTATAGTAGTTATATTCTTGTACATAGGGGCAGTATTGTAGTAGTGATATTCCTGTACATAGGAGCAGTATTATAGTAGTTATATTCTTGTACATAGGGAGCAGTATTATAGTAGTTATATTCTTATATATAGGGACAGTATTATAGTAGTTATATTCTTGTACATATGAGCGGTATTATAGTGGTTATATTCTTGTACATAGGGGGCAGTATTATATCAGTTATAGTCTTGTACATAGGAACAGTATTATAGTAGTTATTTTCTTGTACATAGGGGGCAGTATTATAGTAGTTATATTCTTGTACATAGGGGGCAGCATTATAGTAGTTATATTCTTGTATCTAGGGGCAGTATTATAGTAGTTATATTCTTGTATATAGGGTAGTATTACAGTAGTTATATTCTTGTACATGGGGGCAGTATTATAATAGTTATATTCTTGTATATAGGGGCAGTATTATAGTAGTTATATTCTTGTACATAGGGGCAGTATTATAGTAGCTATATTCTTGTATATAGGGGCAGTATTATAGTAGTTATATTCTTTTACATGGGGGCAGTATTATAATAGCTATATTCTTGTAGATAGGGGCAGTATTATAGTAGTTATATTCTTGTACATAGGAGTCGTATACTAGTAGTTATAGTTTTGCACATAGGGAGCAGCATTATAGTTTTTATATTCTAGTACACAGGAGCAGTATTATAGTAGTTATATTCTTGTACATAGGGAGCAATATTAATCCATCATACTTGTGTATCACTGTTATCCCACATGTCATTATGATTGATGTCCTCAGACCACATTATGCAGCCTTAATCATGCCTCACATAACTCTACATTTTCTGATTTCATTTATAAGACAACAGATAATTACCCAGAAAGTAGTAAAAACATTTAATTTTCTGGACTGGATGGAATTACAATAGCTCTTAATTTAGGAGACAAATTGTAAACATTTACCACAAATGCACCAGAGGTTTTTGTACAATTTTGCAGCCAATAATAACAGCGAGCAGAGTACCAAACTCCAGATTATAGAATTGGAGCGCTCTACTTTATTGTGTAAATGGTTTCATATCATTTACATAAGAAGTTATTCTGCGGTTTGAAGGTTATATCAGTACTGTAGCGTTATAAGAGAGGCTGATATCAGTCACATATGATGTAATGTCTGGAGGTTATATCAGTACTGGGGCATTATAAGAGGGGCTGATATCAGTCACATATGGTGTAATGTCTGGAGGTTATATCAGTACTGGAGCGTTATAAGAGGCTGATATCAGTCACATATAATGTAATGTCTGGAGGTTATATCAGTACTGGAGCATTATAAGAGGGGCTAATATCAGTCACATATAGTGTAATGTCTGGAGGTTATATCAGTACTGGAGCATTATAAGAGGGGCTGATATCAGTCACATATAATGTAATGTCTGGAGGTTATATCAGTACTGGAGCGTAATAAGAGGCTGATAGCAGTCACATATGATGTAATGTCTGGGGGTTATATCAGTACTGGAGCGTAATAAGAGGGGCTGATATCAGTCACATATGGTGTAATGTCTGGAGGTTATATCAGTACTGGAGCATTATAAGAGGCTGATAGCAGTCACATATGATGTAATGTCTGGGGGTTATATCAGTTCTGGAGCGTTATAAGAGGGGTTGATATCAGTCACATATGGTGTAATGTCTGGGGGTTATATCAGTACTGGAGCATTATAAGATGGGCTGATATCAGTCACATATAGTGTAATGTCTGGGGGTTATATCAGTACTGGAGCGTTATAAGGGGCTAATATCAGTCACATATGGTGTAATGTCTGGGGGTTATATCCGTGCTGGAGCGTTATAAGAGGGGTTGATATCAGTCACATATGGTGTAATGTCTGGGGGTTATATCAGTACTGGAGCGTTATAAGAGGGGTTGATATCAGTCACATATGGTGTAATGTCTGGGGGTTATATCAGTACTGGAGCATTATAAGAGGGGCTGATATCAGTCACATATGGTGTAATGTCTAGGGGTTATATCAGTCCTGGAGCGTTGTAAGAGGGGCTGATATCAGTCACATATGATGTAATGTCTCTGGGTTATATCAGTTCTGGAGCATTATAAGATGTGGTGATTAAGCATTATATCTGACCCATACGCTCTTTTGCGGGTTTCCGCAATATTAAAACGTACACCAAGTTCCTTACCCGACGTGCTTCTATACTCTGCATGTATAGTAGGACACGTAACTGAAGAAGGTCTCATTAGACCAAAACGTTTTCTTCTACTACAAATAAATTCCTTTTAAACACAATTAAGTTGAGTGCTACATATGATGTAATGTCTGGGGGTTATACTTTACTCGTGTTTTATCACTAAAGTGTCACATGAAACAGCAATCTGATCTGATTATATTTCCCCTTGATGGTCAGATCTTGCAATCAGTATCTCCCCAATATGAAATGGCTGATAACAGGGAGCAATGTATTATATTCACCTCCACATCACATGGATAAAGAAGCTTTCTGCCACTATTTCTCACTGCATGATACGACCTGTGTGGGCACTGACCATGGCTGCTTCGTGAGACCACCACTAAATCATTGTTAGTACATCTGTGAATGCATCAGATAATCTTGCAGTAGGGATCACTGTGCAGTGTATAGGAATAACCATGATCTAATATTAGTGGATACATTGTTACTTCTATCCACAGTCACAGAATGCCATCATTGAATGATGCATGGTGGCAATTTTGATGCTGATGAATGTATTCAACATCAGGAATGGAAAAGTTATGCAATTATGGAGATCGCAGGATGGAGACATCACTGATCTGCTAATAAGGACAAAATGGGAACATCTTTCAAAACTTTTTGAATTCTTTAGTCACATGCAGAAATCCCGGCACCCCCAGCCTCGGCTGCTGTCACTGATGTTATTAATGGTCGCCTGAGGAAGGTCCTGCACTTGGGCAAATCTTGATGATCCACTTCCAGCAGCTCCTGTGTAATCACCAACCAATGACGTTCCCGATTTGCTCGATGGAGACACTGCAGCCATTAGAGCACATTTAAGCCACACAGACTATTTGCAATAGGGAGAGGAACATGCAGCCTGACATTGTTGGGATGAAAAACTGTTCCTGGGACACTGGATAAATGGCAGTACCACTGGTTCTACCACCAGATCAATGCAACATAGAGCAGCTGTTGGTGAACTGGAGTGATGGCCAGAGGAGTCCAGCAACCATACATTATGTCCCCCAAACCATAATCCTGTAATAGGACCAGTGTGATGTTTCATCATCAAAGCCTCTTTGTGGCATTACCCACATGGTCTCTAGATGGGGGTTTCAATGGAGGTCTGTCCCGTTTTTGTCTTGGAGATTGGTCTACACACCACATGGGCAACCAATGCCATGAAGAGGCCTTGAGGATGGAATGTCTCTCTTCTCAGGATTCTGGTGCGCCGTGGCATAATGCATAATGTACAGTAGCTGGACCCCACTAGCCTTCATCCCAGATGCACTAACAAGTCGGTGTGACTTTGTGGTGAGACCACAACTCCAGGTCGCATGTTGCCGGATCGACTGTGAACAGCCTGTGTAGCCTAAACCTGTTCCTGTGGCTGCAGCTTCATCAGACTTGTATCCCATCGAGCACATCAGGGATGTCATTGGATGAAGATCACGCAGGAGCAGCGGATCATGATTATTTGTCTAAGTGCATTCGGTGGCAGAACCTTCCACGACTTCTTCTTTATGCTGGGGAGAGTACGTGGCAATGGGAAAAAAATATAAAAAAAATTCCACCCACAGGAAGTAATTCATGGCCTTTTGAGTGTTAAAAACCTGGATTTTTCCATCGGTTAGGTAATCTGTGCTCCTGAACTAAGCAAGAAAAAAGCCTCCAGTTATAGTTTATATTGCCACAATTTCTGTGGTCATGATTTCTACATTGGTCACAACTTCACCTGTGGTCTCCGTTTTAATGGCCATGTTCTCTATGTAAGTGTCTTTATAGCTGTGGTCTCTAGAGTTATGGTCATCATTGCACCTAGTGTAATGGTCTCTATGGCGTTGATCCGATATTTACTGTCCCTTTTTCCAGTAGAGCCCCTCACCTTCTTGTTCAATTTTGCATAATATTCTAACATGGTCATTGTCAAGCCAACAACTGAATGCAAGGTCCATGGCACAGAACCAGGGGAAACGCCCTATGTGACCCCATGAACCAGACAAGCTCACAAGGGTTGTCATACACTTCATACATGTCACAGTACCACTCATGTCGGTCTTGTCTCATAGCCTTCTCATGTCACAAACTCCAAGCTCTGACCCGGCTTTGATCGTTGGCCACATACTGTATGTGCAGAAAGTACAATGGTGTCAGTGTGGTGGCTCGGCTGTGGCTACACCCTGCGCTCAGCTGTGACCATCATCTCTTGGCTGTATTTTTCAACCAGCTAATTTATAACTGATCAATGTTAATTGAAATATAATGAAGTATTGAGTCAAGTTAGTGATCCCCGTGCTGCGGCATCTTGTGAACTGCCTTACTGCATGTTGCATCAATACATCATGTATGACCCCCCACCCAGCACCCCATCTTGTAAGGAACTTTCCTGATGTCCCAACTGCGCTGTTTATTTCATGCAGGTAGAAGTCTGCATTACGTGATGTCTGGGCAACTCTCCCAACTCTCCACCAAAGACCAGCCAGACCCAAAGAACAAAAACAATGACGTCATGCGGTCGATGGTCCAGCAGCATAGTAAACAGGATGGGAGCAATCACCACCCCCAAATATTGGGCTGTCTCTAAGCCGAAGCAGTCAGCTCAGTGCCTGGGTCTCCAGAGGTCACATCATGTATGCAGTCTCGGAGCTTACATAGGTTATACGGGGAATTTCTTTTAAGTGGGACTGAAGTCTGGAGCCCCAATACTGATACTGAACCCCACATACTAGATGATCAGCGCATCAGTGAGTTTATAGTTGGGGACTTATCTTCACAACTTTTTGTCAATAATTTAATATTCATTAGTTATTAAAAATCCAGCGTCTCGTGGGACACATGAGATCTCGGTATATGGTCACCCTCTGTAGCCGCATGCCGCTATTGTTTGGTGCATTTACCATCTGCGAGACACAATGTTTGTATACTGATGGAGGGACTATCAGTACATTGTGTCTCGGAGATGTTAACGTGGAAGCGGGGAACAATATATAAAGTTTATCAATATCATCACTCATATTTATACAATCTGGACATTAATGGCTACAAAGCAACATTGCATTTCCCAACTGATGTTCAATTCAACCCTTTATGATGGCAAAGTGATGAAGAACCCTCAGTATGTGGATATGGCCCCAGTATAAAGTACAAAAAAACAAGCCTCTATCTTCTGATGGCATCCAGATGTATGAATACAAACCTATAAAACAGCCCCCACACCTGCCTATATACACCGACACTAGCAATAACTTCTATGGGCAGGAGGGAAGTTTGCAGGAATCAGTGGGGTCTTATTGTTGTGCAGATGCTGGGGGGATCACACACAACTCTGGCATATTAATGGGTCTGAGTCAAGGTTGGAGCAGCACTTTGTAGCTTTCTAGAGCTGGGGCTCAGCTTGTGGCACTCTGCAGCAGCTGGCACACACAGGGCACAAGGGCAGGAGACAAACAGCCAGCACCCACACACAGCAGCCCTGATGCAGATACCAGTTTAGCAAGCAGAGGACATTGTGCTCTGCGGCAGAGCCTGCACCCATGTGCGCAGACGGCGTGCACCCACCTTGTGGATCCCAGATCACCTGCTTCCTCGGGTTCTCTATGGGGAATTTCATGGCTCCTGTAAATGAGTAGTAACCAACACTGACAAAAATCCCAACCGGTCCGGTCACTGCACCATAAATGTGGAGGGCTGGGTAGTCCTACAGATGAGACAGCCCTGGAGAGTGGGTGAGACAGTCCTGGAGAGGGGGTGAGCTGGTCCTTCCTCTGATCACATCAGCTTCAGGCTGGAGGCTGACCCTCTTCTGGATTGGAGCAGCCTGGCATAGCCTGATGGAGCAGTGACTGCAGCATTACACATGCTGCTGCTGTTGCTGCTGCTTCTGTTGTTGCTGTTGCTGCTGCTGGTGGCCACCTCTGCTGACAGACACCCAGGCAGGGTGAGGATGAGGAGCATCTGAAATAACGTCATGGCTGGTGGAGAAGACTGCAGTGTGTGATCTGGGAAGGACCCCCATCATCCCTCCCCCCCTTGTCAGGATGAGAAGTTGCCTCCTGGTGAGGCTAGAAGATGAGGACACACGAGGTCCCCTCCCTTATCACACACTGTATGGCAGTGCAGAGTGGGGTGATGATGATGGTGAGGAGGATGATGATGGTGATGCCACTGGTACTTACTGGCCGGGAGAGGGGAGCGCAGTGTTCCTGGCTGGGGCTACGCTTGGATGGTCAGCAGCACATGGCAGATACATGGGAACTCCCTGCAGCAGAGGCTGGCTCCTCACAATACATATTCAGATGCAGAGCACAAAGCAGCAGACAATGGCAGAGCCCTCAGCCCGCTGCACATGGGCTTCCCTGGCAGCACAAAGCCTGCACGGCTGACAGCTCGCTCTGCCCCATCATCCCTGCACCAGCTGCTGCCGGTTTATATGCCCCAGGTGCCAGGGAGGAGGCTGCAGAAGGGCGAGAGCTGGGCATTCCCAGAGCAGGTGGAGGAGCCCGCCCCTGCCAGGTAACCAGGGAAGGATGCTGTGATGCCCCTGTCAGGGGAGCAGGGCTCCAGGTTACCGGGTGACATCAGCTCCTCTGGATCCAATGCACAAAGGAGGGGAGAGGGGAGGAATCTGAGCCCCTCCACCCTGAAAAGGCTCAGCTGCTCCTCACTGGCTCCTCTGCAGAGGATGGCAATGCCTTCTCATTAGCGTTCACTCCCCAGCCTCCTCATTCCTTGTTTTCACCATTCTTTATCTTTCTCTCCCTCTCTCCTCTTCTTCCCATAGACCTGGCATAGCTGGGAGTTATCAGCTCTTACTCCTCTATAATGCTGTACAATAGGATTGAAGGGAGATACGCGGCTGCCGGACAGCAATGCCAAGGCTGATCCTGGAAAAAGTCACTGCTAAAATCCAAATGGAAGGAAAGTGGCGTTTCTTGGATGGCGTCTCATCATTTTTTTTTAAATGTGTTTTCTTTGCACTTTTTTTCAGGGTGCAGCTGGGCCCATTTGGTTTCAAACACAATTTTCATGTGCATCTATACACCAGATAACCGCCCCCTCCATATATTGGTAGGATGTGAGCAGGTTATTTTGTTGGTATTTTTGCACCTGTGTTGCTATCCTAATTATATGGGTCCACTGCACCCTGATAGTGCATTGTCTGGAGGCCTGTACTGGTAAACCTTGTTGTTCCTTTGCTGTGTATCATTATTGGAGGATTTTTTCCTCTTTCTGTGCTTTGCTGGATGGCGTCTCATCCCCTAAAATGTGTTTTGCCCCCAGGATCCTGCACATGGATGTATTACTGCTCCTTCAGTGATGACGTCACGATGTGTAATAATCCATAGACAGACTCCACCACTTTATATAGTAAATAGGAGAACGCGTCAGTCCCTCTCTGCCCTCGGTAGGGACCCCATAGTGAGTGCTCCCTATATTAATCCTCCAGTCCTCCATTCTTCAGTCATAAGCCATTCGGGGACAGGAAGGACTTTACAGTCTTTCCCCTATGGACGACACCTCTCCATACACCCATATAAGTTGACGTGCTCTTGGATAGTGAGTGAAGGTAGTGTCCAGTATTAAGAAATGACTGGGAAAACAATAAAGCACAATAGGGTGTAATCCAGTTCACAGCGTTAGGCTGGAGTCGCACTACTGTAGAGTACAGGCAAGTGCTATGCGAGAAAACATCACATAGCACTCGGCCCAGTGTTAATCTATGGGGTAGCTCAGATGAGCGGGGTTTTTTCTCAGGCGTATTCGACGTGCGTGTAAAATCACAGCATGCTGCGATTGTACGTGTATATTGCCAGAGACTCGCAATGACAGAAAAGCCCACAAAGGTCACAGAAATAATTTGAATCTGACAAAAGTAATAATAAATCAAAAATCTATGAAAATGAACAAATGAAAGTCAGACTATAGAATTTAAAAAAAAAATAAAACTCATGAAATAGGCCTGGACAGAAATGATGGTACCCCTGAAAATAATGTGACAAAAGGGACATGTTACATCAAGGTGTGTCCACTAATTAGCATCACAGGTGTCTACAATCTTGGAGTCAGTGAGTGGCCTGTATAGAGGGCTACAGATACTCACTGTGCTGTTTGGTGACATGGTGTGTATCACACTCAACATGGACCAGAGGAAGTGAAGGAAAGAGTTGTCTCAGGAGATTAGAAAGAAAATGATAGACAAACATGTTAAAGGTACAAGTTATAAGACCATCTCCAAGCAGCTTGATGTTCCTGTGACTACAGTTGAACATATTATTCAGAAATTTAAGATCCATGGGATCTTGTAGCCAACCTCCCTGGACGTGGCCGCACGAGGAAAATTGATGGCAAATCAAAGAGACGGATTATATGAATGGTAACAAAAGAGACCAGAAAAACTTCTAAACAGATTAAAGGTGATCTTCAAGCTAAAGGAACATCAGTGTCAGATCGCACCATCCGTCGTTGTATGAGCCAAAGTGGACTTCATGGGAGACAACCAAGGAGGTCACCATTGTTGAAAAATTAAAAAAAAAAAAACAGATTGGAATTTGCCAAACTACATGTTGACAAGCTACTGGGAGAATGTCCTATGGACAGATGAGATAAAAATGGAACTTTTTGGGAAGGCATATCAGCTGTATGTTCTCAGATGGAAAAATGAAGCATATCTAGAAAATAACACTGTCCCTACTGTGAAACATGGAAGAGGCTCTGTTATGCTCTTTGGCTGCTTTGCTGCATCTGGCACAGGGTGTCTATAATCTGTGCAGGGTACAATGAAATCTCAAGACTATCAAATGATTCTAGAGAGAAATGTGCAGCCCAGTGTCAGAAAGCTTGGTCTCAGTCACAGGTCATGGGTCTTGCAACAGGATAATGACCCAAAACACACAGCTAATAACACCCAAGAATGTCTAAGATGAAAACATTGGACTATTCTGAAGTGGCCATCTATGAGCCCTGACCTAAATCCTATTGAGCATCTTTGGAAAGAGCTGAAACATGCCGTCTGGAAAAGGCAACCTTCAAACATGAGACAACTGGAGCAGTTTGCTCAGGAGGATTGGGCCAAAATACCTGTCAAGAGGTGCAGAAGTCTAATTGACAGTTACTGGAATCGTTTGATTGTAGTGATTGCCTCAATAGGCAGTGCAACAAAATGTTAAGTTAAGGGCACCATCATTTCTGTCCAGGCCTATTTCATGATTTTTTTTTTTAAATTCTGTGGAAGCATGGTTGAAAAGCAATGTCAGACTTTCATTTGTTCATTGTCATAGACTTTTAATTTATTATTAGTTTTCTCAGAATCAAGTTATTTCTATGACCATTGTGGGTTTTTCTGTCATTAAACAAGGGGTACCAACAATTTTGACCATGTGCGTCTGACTTTTTATGTATATAGACATTAAACACATTTTGTTTTTGAACATGCTTGGACATTAAACACTTTTTGTTTTGAACTTGCTTGGGTCACTGCCTCATCACTGCACAGCGTGGACACCGCTGCGTTACATATGGTTGCAGAATGCGGGCAGTGTGAACTGAAGCATACCCCAAAGCATGTTGTATATTAGGCCTGCAAAGCTGCAGCTTAAGTTGACTGATAAGATGGAGGAAATACTGAGACAGTTGGCCACCTCTCAAGTGCGACAGCAGAAGTTGCAGGAGGAACAGCAGCAAACCAACAATTTAATTCTGCAGCAGACAGCGGCTCTGTGAGAGGCAGGTAACCCAGCCACCATATACCGATAGGAAGCCCGGTACAAGGTCCGCTCAGCGCTGAGGAAGATGGCACCTGAGGACGACATGGAGGCTTTTCTCACCATATTTGAACGCACTGAGGAGCGGGAGAGCTTGCCGGTGGCTCAGTGGGCTGAGGTGGTGTCCAACTTCTTGACGGGAGATGCACAGAAGGCCTACCTGGACCTCAGTCGGGACGACGCCCTGGACTATGGGAAGATGAAAGGTGACATCTTTGCCCGTCTGCTGGTTAATACATATGTGCGGGCCCAATGGGTGTTCCAATGGTCCTTTTCCGAGACTCGCCCTGCCTGATCTCAGGCCTATGACTTACTGCAACTGGTTAAAAAATGGCTCCAGCCTGAGACTTTAACCCCGTTCCAGATGGTGGAGAGAGTGGTGGTCAACCGACTGGTGAGGGCCCTGCCAGCAGCCATACAGCGTTGGGTGGGGCAAGGGGACCCGGGCACTCTGGATCAGGTGGTAGGACTGATTGAGCGGTATACAGCCACTCAGGACTTTATACAGGAAACTGCTCCACGTCGGCTGTCACGTAACGCCCCATCAGCTCAGGAGCCTGGGAAAAGTCCACAACCCTCCACCGGGGCCAATATGGATCGTACCCCGTGCTGAGGGGATATCTCGGAAGAAGAGTGTCAACCGCCCCGTGTCCCCTAAATTGGCCCCAAGGTTCCCTCATGCCACAGTTGCTGAGTGTGCCAAGAGCATGGACATGTGATTGCTATCTGCCCCCTAGCAACCGAACCCATGGACTGCGGATATACCCGCCGTGTATCTATGTATGCCCAGCCAGTCTGCACTGCCACTACAGATCTTGCTGGTACCGAACCTCAGCTATGCGAGGTACTCGTTAATGGGTACCAATCGGACTCTCTCTTGGACTCGGGGAGATTGGTGACTCTGGTACACAGGTCCCTTGTTGCTGAGGACAGTCCTAATGGATAGAAAGTGGTGGTAGTGTGCATACATGGGGACCTCCGAGAGTACCCGACTGAGGAGGTCACGTTCTCCACCCCGTGTGGGGACATAAATCAGGTGGTGGGAGTGGTAAAGACTTTTCCGTATGGGACTGTATTAGGAAGAGACTTTCCCCTGTTTTGGTCCCTCTGGGAGACCAGGGTTAACCCTCTCAGGGTAAATAATATTCCGGGTGCAGAACACGAAGATCCCGAGTCAGGGATACCTGCCGTAGGGGTCGCCAACATAGGGACAGAGTGTAACCCTGATAGGTTTCCCCTAGAGGTATTAGCAGGAGAAGTTGAGGAGAACCCACTGATTCCTGAGCTGGAGGTGTCACCTGGTAGGTTCAGGACTGCCCAGCTCCAGGATCCCACTCTGACCCGGGCCAGGGGAAAAAGTAATCGAGGTAAATGGGGTGACTCAACGACCAGGTGCAGAGGAGTTTTCCCGGATGATGATCAACCAGGAATTACTGTACAGGGTTGATAAAATCAGGGATAAGGGGGTAGAACAACTGGTAGTGCCTCAATCCTATCGTTGGGCGGTGCTCAACATGGCTCACACTCACATGCTGGGAGGGCATTTGGGGGCCAAAAAGACGCTAGAGCGCATATTGCAGCATTTTTTTGGCCAGATGTCTACGTTGAGGTCAAAAGGTACTGCGACACATGTCGCAACTAAACTCACCCACCACGAACTACCAGAGTCCATTGGTGCCTCTGCCCATTATAGAGGTACCATTTGAGTGGATTGCAATGGATCTGGTAGTACTATTAGTAAAATCCACCAGGGGCCACCAGCACATATTAGTAGTCATAGACTACGCCACCCGGTACCCAGAGGCAATACCACTCCATCACACTTCGGCTAAACTAATAGCCCATGAACTGTTCGCCATGTTCTGTCGCCTTGGGCTACCCAGAGATCCTTACCGATCAAGGAACTCCATTTATGTCTAAGGTGACCAGGGAGCTATGTAAGCTGCTGCAAATTAAACAGCTACGTACGTTGGTGTACCATCCACAAACCGACGGGTTGGTGGAGAGGTTTAATAAGACCCTCAAAGCCATCCTAAAAAAGGTGGCTGCCAAGGATGGGAGGGATTGGGACATGTTACTGCCCTATCTAATGTTTGCCATCCGCGAGGTACCGCAGGAGTCCACGGGGTTCTCCCCATTTGAGCTATTGTATGGCATGCACCCAAGGGGACTGCTGGATGTAGTCAAAGAAACGTGGGAACAGGAGCCCACTCCACATAAGAGTGTCATCGAGTATGTGGCAAATATGCAGGATCGGATTGTGGTCGTGTGGCCCATAGTAAAGTAGCATCTGTTGGATGCCCAGGCCGCTCAGAGCCGCACGTATAATAAAAGGGCCACGGTCAGGACCTTTAAAGAAAGAGACTGGGTGTTGGTGCTAGTGCCAACCCCAGAGAGTAAACTCATGGCCAAGTGGCAAGGGCGTTTTGAGATAAGCGGGGAAAGTGGGGGAAGTGAATTATAAAGTGTACCAACCCGGGAAAAGGAAACCTGAGCAGCTGTACCATGTAAACCTGCTAAAGGCCTGAAAGAACCGAGAATGTTTGGTCGCAGAGGACGAGCTAATTGAAAGACTGGGAAAGGCCCAGGACTTCACCACGTTCGATTTCACCAAAGGATACTGGCAGGTTCCCCTGACAGAATCGGCTAAAGAGAAGACCGCATTTATCACGCCAGAGGGTCTGTTTCACTATGTCGTCTTGCCCTTTGGGTTACATGGGGCTCCGGCCACATTCCAGAGGCTCATGGATATAGTGTTAGAACCGCATCAGCCTATTTAGAAGACATAGTCATCTTTAGTACCAACTGGGAGACCCACCTGTCCCAGGTACAAGCCATGTGAGAGTCACTCAGAATCGCGGGGTTAACAGCAAACCCAAAGAAATGCGCGCTAGGGCTCACGGAAGCTCGGTACTTAGGTTACGTGATCGGCCGTGGGGTGATCAAACCCCAAGTAAACAAGATCGAGGCCATCTAAAACTGGCCCAAACCCTTAAGTACTAAACAGGTGAGGGCATTCCTTGGCATCATTGGTTACTACCGCCGGTTTATACCCAATTTTGCGGGGAAATCAGCACCCCTAATGGACCTGTTAAAAGGTAAGAAGTCAGTGTTGGTCCGATGGAATCCTCAAGCGGAGGAAGCGTTCCAGTCTCTGAAGTCAGCATTGTGTGGACAGCCCATCCTCATCAGCCCCGACTTCAAGAAGACCTTTATTGTACAAACTGATACCTCCGAGGTAGGTCTAGGAGCGATGCTGTCGCAAGAGGTGAACGAGGATGAGCACTATATAGTGGTGTAGTGACCACTGTGTCCGCTAGGGGGTGCTGTGTGGTTGTCCCAGGACGAACGGATAGCCTTGTCCAGAGTGGTAACAGGAGCAGGGTGCTAAAGGATCGTTATGTAACTCAAGGTGGGTGGCCTTGGGATGGAGGCTTGCTTATGTGCTGATCAGCAGAGCTTATCTTTCATTCCAATGTGTCAGGGAGAAGTCTCCAGGTAGCTGGAGAGACGGGTGGGACCAGTTACCTACAAACCCACCCAGGGGGTGTGTTTAAGAAAGCTATTGTAAAGTGTGTATGAGCAGTTGAATGACCTGTGATGAGGTCATAGCCATGTGACCCGGTGTGCGTGGCTACGGACCATATAAGGTGGCCAGGGTAGGTCACATGGAGTGAATGCTGGGACCTGGTTGGTCCGTTTTGGAAGGTCCCATCTGAGAGAGATGGGGCTGTCTTCTTGACAGCAAGTGAACGCTGTGTTAATGGCTGCACATGCCTGATAGTTCCCTGGAGGGAATGGATGTCTGCAGCGTGGTGAAGCGGCCCTGAGGTAAACCCTGACGGGGTGAGATATCTGTGAGGCTGAAGAGCTTGCGTATGGAACATAGCATAACCTCTGTGACCACAGGGCTAACTGAGTGAAGCTCTGTCATGGACGCTTTGCTGTTTTCTATTGCTTTGATGGTTTCAATGCATGAATAAACCGCATGGACTGTTATTATTTTATGGAAAACCCGTGCCGGATGTGATTATTTGGCTGCCAAGCGAGTATCCCCTACCTGAGTGACAGCGCTACCTTACAATATATATATTCAGCAGTAGCGTAGATACCAGGGGGCAGAGGGGGCGGTCGCCCCGGGCCCCGAAGGGGCCCACCGAGCTACGCTACTGTAACTGTATCTGCGTGCACAGCGCGCCCATACAGTTACATTCTGCGGCAGAGCAGGGAGAATCGATCTCCCTACTCTGCCGCCCAGCCGCTATGGGCCCCTGAGAAAGCAGTTGGGGGCCCCGGTGCCAGCAGTGCGCCCCCCACCTCACAGCTAGCAATGTCATCCTGGGCTATTCTGTGCGCACAGGACCTGTGATGAGGTCACAGGAGGGGCGGAGTCAGGGGGTCACATGATCAGGGGCTTCAGCTGCTGCAGGGCTCTGCTGTGCTGGTTGTCATGGTGCTGGATGAGGTGAAGTAAGTTTCTGTAGGGGGTCAGGATTGGATTACAGGGTGGATGCAACAGAGCTGTGTGTGTTTGAGGTGTACAGAGCGGAGCCGTGTGTGTAGAAGGTGTACGGAGCAGAGATATGCATGTATGAGTTGTACAGAGGAGCGGAGCCATGTGTGTATGGGGTGAGCAGAGCTGTTTGTGTATGGAGCGGAGCCAAGTGTGTACGGGGTGTACAGAGCAGAGCCGTGTGTACGGGGTGTGCAGAGCAGAGCCGTGTGTGTATGAGGTGTACAGAGCAGAGCCGTGTGTGTGCGGCGTGTACGGAGTGGAGCCGTGTGTGCAAGGTGTACAGATTTGAGCCGTATGTGTACAAGGTGTATGGTGCGAAGCCGCATGTGTACGGGGTGTGTGGAGCAGAGCCGTGCGTGTACAAGGTGTACAGAGCGGAGCCAGGAGTGTACAAGGAGTACGGAGCAGAGCCGCATGTGTACAGCGTGTACGGAGCAGAGCCGTGTGTGTATAGGGGGTGTGGAGCAGAGCCGTGTGTGTATAGGGGGTATCAGGTGCAGAAATAGGGACACATACGGCAGCAGCGGCTCAGCATTGGGGTATCAGGTGCAGTAATAGGGACACATACGGCAGCAGAGGCTCAGTATTGGGGTATCAGGTGCAGTAATAGGGACACATACATCAGCAGCGGCTCAGTATTGGGGTATCAGGTGTAGTAATAGGGACACATGCGGCAGCAGCGGCTCAGCATTGGGGTATCAAGTGCAGTAATAGGAACACATACGGCAGCAGCAGCTCAGTATTGGGGTATCAGGTGCAGTAATAGGAACACATACGACAGCAGCAGCTCAGTATTGGGGTATCAGGTGTAGTAGTAATAAGGACACATACGGCAGAGGCTCAGTATTGGGGTATCAAGTGCAGTAATAGGGACATATACGGCAGCAGTGGCTCAGTATTGGGGTATCAGGTGCAGTAATAGGAACACATACGGCAGCAGCAGTGGCTCAGCATTGGGGTATCAGGTGCAGTAATAGGGACACATACGGCAGCAGCAGCAGCTCAGCATTGGGGTATCAAGTGCAGTAATAGGAACACATACGGCAGCAACAGCTCAGTATTGGGGTATCAGGTGCAGTAATAGGAACACATACGACAGCAGCAGCTCAGTATTGGGGTATCAGGTGCAGTAATAGGAACACATACGACAGCAGCAGCTCAGTATTGGGGTATCAGGTGCAGTAATAGGGACACATACGGCAGCAGCAGTGGCTCAGCATTGGGGTATCAGGTGCAGTAATAGGGACACATACAGCAGCAGCAGTGGCTCAGTATTGGAGTATCAGGTGCAGTAATAGGGACACATACGGCAGCAGCGGCTCAGCATTGGGGAATCAGGTTCTGTAATAGGGACACATACGGCAGCAGCGGCTCAGCATTGGGGTATCAGGTGCAGTAATAGTGTCAAGGTAGCTATTTAGGGAGGGCTAAATTAACCCTTCACGGTTGAGCCAGTGATGTCCAAATTATTCCAGTGTTGCTAGCAACTCAAATGACCACACGGAGACTGGGGTCTCTGTACGGGAGCATCGAGACAGATCACTAAGCCTCTTTATTTTAGTCACATCTTTTATAATATTTTGCTTAATTATGCAAGGTTCTCAAGTACCAATAACATCATGGTAATGCTTCACTTTGTAAGCCAATAATATTGCAAGAAAACCGGAACTGCATATATGTCTGTACCTAAATAGCGTAGAAAGTAGTATAATGGCATATTCTTCAGAGTTTTACACCCCCGCCGCCTCCCTTATCTTTGCACCTGATGAGAACAGTCTGGTTTCATGAGAGCCCATGCCAATTGCAAAAATGTATCTTACAGCAACAAAAATGAAGAAACGAAACCTTCAGAGAATGGACAAAACGAAACTTCAGCTCTGATTTTAGTATTAACCCTTCACATTCCCCCCTAGACAAATTTTGTTAACACATATGCAGCATCAGAGGTGCTATCCCAAGCTAACAGCTTGAGGGGTACTGGTCTTCACATAACTGATGCCGTGTTACCAGTCATGGTTGTCGCGGCGCACCCGTCCCCCCTGTATACTGCAGTTCACGAATAACAATTTTTGATGATGGTGGTGGGGATCTTTTGTAGGTAGGCATGTGCTTGGCTTCAACATCTTCATCAAGTAGCCTTTTGAGATTGGTGCAGAGAAGAGCAGGGGCAACGACACCTTTGGTATCATCATTAGCTGGCTTAGTGCAGAATTTCCTAATACATACAGAAATACACCAAAGAACAAGGTTTAGTATCACATATACAACAAGGATACAGGCAGCAATATGCAACAAGCTTTGTAAGATCCCAGCTATCCAGCCCCCAATTCCCTTAAATCAATTGGCTGGATTGAGAAAGGAGGTGTCTGACCACCAACTGTCCTTATTACAATCATTGTCTTTATCGTATTGATCTTTGAGTCTTTGAATATCTTCTAACTTTAACTTCTACCAATAATAATATGAAAAATGCTAAAAACCAAAACATTATGTCCCCTTTATTTGCTATTGACTTGTTGGGTGATGAGGAGGACTTCATAGGGACCGTCATACAAGGGTTCTAGGGTTCTAGTCCGTGCTTCCTGACATGCCTTTACGACTACCAAATCACCAGGCTTCAGGTTATAACAGGTGTCGGTTTCTGCTGAATCTGGAAAAGAAGAGAAAACTAGAACATAGGTGTTAGCATGATTTTTACTAAGCTGAATAACATATTGAACAACACGGTCAGTCTCTTCTGATAACTGCTGAGGCTGGAAATTTACAACTGGGGGCCTAGCACCAAACAATATCTCATATGGGGACAGGCCATATTTTGCAATAGGGGTAGTACGAATATGGTATAGTACAATGGGTAGGAGCTCTGGCCATGGAGCCGTAGTCTCCTGCATCATTTTGGTCAATTGTCCCTTCAGTGTGCCATTCAATCTCTCAACTTCCCCACTGGATTGTGGGTGGTACGGAGTATGGAGGGCTACAGTGGATCCAAGCACTGTCAGAACTTCTTGGTACATATGAGAAGAAAAGGCCGGGCCTTGATCACTTTCAACAACTTCTGGAACCCCATATCTGCATATAACTTCCATCACCAGTTTCTTCGCTGTGGTCTTTGCAGTCATGTTGGTAACAGGGAATGCTTCCGGCCAACTGGAGAATCGGGGCCCAGTAGAATTTTTTCACCAGTGTAAGGGCCTGATTCTTTCCTCGATGTGTAGGTCCATGTGCCCATATGGCAGGGTACATCCGCTTAGGGAGACACACGAGTTGGTCCTTTTTCCAGAGACCATTATCCATTCGTGCCCCATCAGTCTTCCATTGCTTCACCTCTTCCTTTGGAGACATTCTCTGTATCGTCATTAAGCGGTCTCGCGGGGTCCGACAAAAAACTTCAGTCTGTTGTAGATCCTCAGGTTCTTGTAGGGTCAATGCTTCTTGTAACTGTTTGGTATGGTTGGTTCAGCGGGTAAGAGAGCGGCGGCTTTTGCTTGCATATCCGCAAATGCGTTGCCAACAGTCTATGGACTGGTCCTAGGACCGTGCGCCTTAACTTTGATAATGGCCACCTAAGTAGGTAATTTGATCGAGTCCATGAGGGTTTTAACAGCTTCAGCATTTTTCACTGGGGTTCCGGCAGTAGTAATAAACCCTTGATTGGCCCATAGAGCCCCAAAATCATGAGCAATACCAAATGCATACCGTGAGTCCGTGTATATATTAGCCCGTCTGTTCTTGGCCAAAGTACATGCAGTAGACAGAGCCTGGAGTTCTGCTTCTTGTGCTGACTGTGAGGGCGGGAGCGCAGCTGCGTGCAGTGTCCTCTGTGGTAACAGCATATCCCGTGTGGAATCTACCAAACTCGTCAGCATATCTTGAACCATCCGTGTACAACACCAGATCGGGATTTGGGAGTGGATTCTCACTGACATTTGGTGGAGTAGCTGTTTCTTCAGTCAGAAGTTGGGAACAATCATGTTGGAGGTAATCCTCATCACTGCCATCTTCCCTTATAATTCATTATGCCGTCTTTCAAAGCGTTGTAAAGGGGTTGCATTATATGGGATGCATCCGGTATCCACTGACAACAATAAGTGCATAGTCCAAGAAAACGCTGGAGTTCAGTTTCATCTTTTGGGAAAGGAAGGGAGCTGACAGCTATTTTTCTTTCTTCTGCGAGGTGTCTGGCACCCTGAAGGAGACAGTGACCCAAGAACATAATTTGACCAAGGCAGAACTGAAGTCCCGAGGCCGAAACCCGACAGTTCAGTGCTGCCAGATGCTTGAAGAGGCTAACAGTGGCAACAATGGCAAAAGACACAGCTTGCATTTGACAAAGCAAATGTCATCTACAACTGTGTCAAAAAAGGACCACGCACTGCAAGTCTTGGGAGCGCCCGTTTTGCCTTTTGAAAGTGGAATGCTCCTAATGGGTGCCGAAGTGGAGGCTACAGGCAACCAAGTCTGCCCCCTCCCTCTCCCTCCGGTTTTGGCCGTTCGGGGAATCTCTTCATCAGAGCTGCTCCCACCACCTTCCTGTTCCTCACGCCATGATGGGTCAAGGACCTCATCATCTACGCTCCCCTCTTCAAACACCTGCTTCTCCTGGGTTGTCTCGCCAGCACCGTACGCAACAGAAAGTGGCAACTGTGTCTCGTCATCATCTGATGCGTACTGAGGTGTGCTGACCATAGGCACTGGCCCACCCGCCTCTTCAGATTCAGAGGGACAAAGAAGTTACGCATCACTGCATACTCCCTCTTCTTCACATTCTGGAATGCTGCTTGGCTGGCCCCCTCTTTCCAAACCAACAGATTCCGAGAACAGAAGTAGAGACTGTGATGGCTCCTGTCCAGGGCTCTCTGACTGCCTGGGCACTTTGGCAGGTGGTGAAGAGACAGATGGTTGCTCTTCGGTGCTCTGGCCCTGAGAGGATGTGGAAGTAACTGAAGTCGATGCGTTAGCTGCCATCCATCCCACAACGGCTTCAATTTGTTCCTTCCGCAGCAGTGGGGTACGGTGAGGTCCTGCAAAGCTGCGCATAAAGGACTGTTGCCTGCTAAAACTGGGGGATGCTGACTCACTGGTGCCAACAGCAGGCACAGAATCCCGTCCTCTCCCTGCAGAATCCCCACGTCCTCTCGCTGCTGAAACTCCACGCCCACGTGCCTTACTCCCTGCCTTCTTCATCTTGCTAGACTGAGAAAGATAGGCAGAAAAGTACAAAGGGGGGCCTTAGTGTGCTTATTCCTGAACAGCTGGTTACAGGTTTAAGAAACACTAATTTTATGCAGTGTGTGTGTCGACTACACTTTAATGGGAGCTAATGTGGCCTACACAACTTTCAAATGTAGTGTTTGGTGAACTTTGTTGTTTTTTTGGGGGGGGGGGAAACTAAAAGGATGTGACCAAAGATTTGAAAGTGAGAGTATCACCAACTTTTTGGAGCTATTACAATGCAGGCAGGTTACCTACAATGCAAAAGATGAGGCTCCAAAAAAATTGGGTAATACTAATCTGGCTGCAGCTGAAGGGCACAAGCCAGAAAAAAGGCTCCTCTATCTACTCCTATATAGTGTTTGCAACCAACCAATGTAGGTGGATATGGATGGATGCACACTAATAGGAGAAGAAAAAATGAGCTGCAATTAAAGAAAAATATGTGTGAGGCAGTGACGCACGCTGAGCGGCCTACAACCAGACGTAGCTGCAGGACACACTACTCAGCGTGAGCTGCACTCACACACAGTCAGAGACCTCTCAGACAGCCGTGAACAGTGCAGCTAAGTGGGCACTAGCACTGACAGGCTGCAGAAAGGCTCTGCTGTGTACTCCTAGAGTGTTTGCAACCACCGTATTTGGATACGGATGGATGCACACTAATAGGAGAAAAAAGAGAAAAAATGAGCTGCAATAAAAGAAAAATGTGTGAGGCAGTGACATGCTGAGCTGCCTACAACCAGACGTAGCTGCAGGACACACTACTTACTCAGCGTGAGCTGCACTCACACACAGTCAGAGACCTCTCAGACAGCCGTGAACAGTGCAGCTAAGTGGGCACTAGCACTGAAAGGCTGCAGAAAGACTCCGCTGTCTACTACTAGTGTTTGCAACCAACGCATATGGATACGGATGGACGCACGGTAGATATAATTTTTTAAAAATAAGCAGCTCAAAAAGAAAAATATGTATGAGGCAGCAGTGAGGCACACTGGGTGGCCTACAACCAGACGTGGCTGCAGGACCCACTCCACAGCTAGAGCTGCACTCACACAGCCCTTGCAGACAGCTGTGAACACTGCTGCTAGGGAAAAGAAAGCTACAGTGGTGGTTTATGTAGCCTGGGTAAAGCACAATATTGTTTTCAGAATCGCTATTTCCCTCACAGTCTTCAACAGCAGCCTGTCCCTAACTGAATTCACAGCAGAGTGACCAGAAATAGTGGAGGCGGTGGCTTTTATAGTGCATCATGACATCATTTCAGCAGCCAATCACAGCCATGCCAATAGTTAACATGCCTACATGCCTAACAGGATGCCCACACTTCTGAGGATTCCCATTGGCTGAATCAAAGCGAGCGGGCTGATAGCATTATGGGAACTTCCGATTCCGGTATCCGATATGAAAAAAGTATCGGAAGTCAGTATCGGAATTCCGATACAGCTAATATCGGCCTATACCCGATACTTGTGGTATCGGAAAGCTCAACACTACTTAGGGGTGATCTTATTACAATGTATAAATATATGCGGGGACAGTACAAAGATCTTTCTAATGATCGCAGATGATGATTCTTTACTGTAAGAGCAGTGAGACTATGGAACTCTCTGCCACATGATGTTGTAATGAGTGATTCCCTACTAAAATTTAAGAAGGGACTGGATGCCTTTCTTGAAAAGTATAATATTACAGGGTATATACACTAGTTTCCTTAATATTGCGTTGATCCAGGGAGCTAGTCTGATTGCCGTATGTGGAGTCGGGATGGAATTTTTTTCCCCAAAAATTGCCCCCAAATTTTTATTGTCCCAAGGGTAACAGGAGAAATTATACCCCCAAAGTTGTAGTGCAATTTGTCCTGAGTACGCCGATACCCCATACGTGGATATGTGGGGGTAAACCACTGTTTGGGCGCATGGCAGAGCTCGGAAGGCAAGGAGCACCATTTGACTTTTTCAACGCATTATTGGCAGGAATTGAGATCGGACGCCATATTGAGTTTGGAGAGCCCCTGATGTGCCTAAACAATGGAAATCCCCCAAATCTAATTCCAACCCTAATCCAAACACACCCCTAACCCTAATCCCAATCATAACCCTAACCACAACCCTAACTCCAACACACCCCTAATCCCAACCATAACGCTAACCAGAACCCTAACCTCAACCACACCCCTAGCCCTAATCCCAACCCTAACCCTAGTCCCAACCCTAATTTTAGCCCCCATCCGAACCCTAACTTTAGCCCCCATCCTAACCCTAACTTTAGCCTAACCCTAACCCTGACTTTAGCCTATCCCTAACTTTAGCATAACAATAACCCTAACTTTAGCCTAACAATAACCCTAACTTTAGCCTAACAATTGCCCTAGCTTTAGCCTAACCCTAACTTTAGCCTAACCCTAACATTAGCTTAACCCTAACCTTAGCCTAACAATAACCCTAACTTTAGCCTAACAATAACCCTAACTTCAGCCTAACAATAACCCTAACTTTAGCCTAGCAGTAACTAACCCTAACAGTAACCCTATCTTTAACCTAACAGTAACCCTAACTTTAGCCTAACAGTAACCGTAACCCTAACTTTAGCCTAACAGTAACCCTAACCCTAACAGTAACCCTAACTTTAGCCTAACACTGACCCTAACTATAGCAATAACTCTAACCTGCCTTATCTGTTTCTTTACTTTATAACAAGATCGCTGACTGGCACAGCTGTTGCCAGCAGCACTTGTCACACTGTTTGTCCTCTAATCTCTCACTGACAGGAGATCAGAAGAAAAACAGCGTTACTATGGGGCAGTTCGCCGAGAAAGTTTGTTGCTACAACAAACTTTCCCAGTGATCTGTCTCATTGGCTGGTGTGACGCTGACATCATCAGGACCTGAACCAATCAGGTCTCGATTAGTTCGGGGGTCACAGGAAGCGTTGTGCTCCGGGATCCCCTTGTTATAAGGTATGTGGGGGTCCCGATCAGCACAAAACCGCCGACCATAGGTAAACGTTGGCGCTATACAAAGTCCTGCTAGCGCCAACGTTTATCCATCATCGGCGGTCATGAAGCAGTTAAGATGGGGGACCCAAAAAAAAGACATAGGGTCCCCCCATAATTAATAACCAGCAAAGGCTAGGCAGACAGCTTTGGGCTGATATTATATAGCCTAGGAAGGGGCCATGGATACTGCCCCCACCTCGAGGCTAAAAACCATCAGCTCCCAGCAGCCCCAGAAAAGGCACATCTCTATGATGTGCCAACTCTGACACTTTGCCTCGCTCTTTCCACTTGTCCTGTAGCAGTGGCAATTGGGAGTTCACAGCCAATGAACTCACTTCATGGCGCTCAGTGAAGTGAGTTCGTTGGCTGTGAACTCCCAGGACCCGTCTGACAGCAACACGAGCAGGAGAACTTTAGCACGCTCGCGGGTGCCATCAGACAGGGAATATGAGTTTGCAGGGAGACACTGAGCATACGCTGCTCAGTATATCTGCTGGATGGCAGGCTATATGGTCTCATCATGCAACTTTGCAGCCTGCCATCTACATGTAGCAGAGCTAGACCTGTCATGGGACAAATGGATTATCATCTATGCGGAAAGGTGAGGAATATGGTTGTTTATTTTTAAACTCTTTTGCACAAGACAAAGGCATCGGTGGAATGGGTGATGTTGTAAGTATGGTTTAATTAAGATTATTAAAGGAGTGTGTGTCATTCTTTCAATTAAAGGACTTTTTTCTGGGTGTCTGTGTTCTTTCAATGTGGCTATGGGGTTAAGGCCCCGTTACATTTAGCGATGCACCAGCGATCCCGACCACGATATGACCCGGTCAGGATCGCTGGTGCATCGCTAAATGGTCGCTAGTGAGCTGCTAAACAGGCAGATCTCACTAGCGATGCAGCAGCGGTCGGCAGTCGATACTTACCATCACACGCAGCTCTGGTGACGTCTTCGGCCCGCGTCCATGGCTCGCTTGTCGGTGCCATCAGGAAGAAATGGACCAGGTCGATCTTGCGCGATCACCGATAACCAGCGGGGGTGCCGGTCGGAGGTGAGTGTCACATGTAGCGATATCGCTAGCGGTATCGCTGCTGCGTCACAAAATCGGTGACGCAACAGCGATATCGCTATCGACATCGCAATGTGTAAAGCCCCCTTTAGTAATGGGGGCGACTTATTGATGCCTCTCCATTACTAATCTCTGGGCATCATGTTACCTGATAATACAAAGGTGACATCAACCCCCTCAACTATCACCCCACTTGCCATCACTACAGGGCAAGTGGGAAGAGCGAGGTCAAGTGCCAGAGTTGGCACATCTTAGAGATGCGCCTTTTCTGGGGCGGCTGAGAGCAGATAGTCTTTTGCCTGTGGTGGGCAGTATCTATGGCCTCTTCCTAGGTCATTAATATCTGCACGCAGCTGTCTGCATAGCCTTTGCTGGTTATTAATTATAGGAGGACCCTACGTCATTAATTTTAGGGTCCCCCATTTTAATAGCCAGTAAAGGCTAAGCATACAGGTGTGAGCTGATATTAATAGCCTAGGACGCTCCATGGGTATTACCCCCTTCCCAGGCTATAGACATCTGCCCCCAGCCGTCGGCTTTCCCTCTGCTGGTTTAGAAAATTATGCTGGAGCCCAAGCCATTTTTTCAGAAAAATAATCTTTTAATAATTAAATACATATACAGTAAGCTGCACACACTGCATTAATTGTATATGTCACTGACATCTATATATCTATATATTCTATGTGTATATACTGTATCCATCCATTCTATCCTGTCAGCTCTTGCTGTGATTTTACAGTGCGCGGCAGCTGAATTGCCAGCTTTTCTTCTATCTATCTGTGTTTTGAATAATATTTCCTTTGATAACGATGTGTAAATGACAGAGAATTACTCTATGTACAGTAAAAGCTCATGTTAAAATCGCACTGCATTCGGATGTAAATGAGTAGCTAGGTGTGAAAAATCGGATTGTACTCTCATGACACTCACATTGCACTTTTGCGACTCTCGGCACGGAGACTCGTACCGATTTTTCATACGTTTAGTGTGACTCCGGCCTTAAGCTAAAGAGGCAGCACCGCTCATCTAATACGGTTGTGTAAGTCTCAACACTTACTTACACAAGGATCCCACAGCTTGGCAGATCCAACATTGTATGGAAGCAATGAGGACGCGGCTGGTTATCGGCGCTGCAGATATTGTATCCAATAAAGAAGTTCAATTCAAGAGAGATCTGTGCAAATTTTTTTTTTCTCTACACATTTCGAAGTAAGATTACTTTGAAACTCCATCAATTAAACCACACTGATGGGGTCCAATTCAAGAGAGATCAGTGCAGTTTATTCTCGATGCGTTTCGAAGTACTCTTATTAATAATTGAGGAGAACCACAGAGATGAATACTTTGAAACCCGTTGAGAATAATGATCTCTCTTGAATTGGACTCCTTTACTGTATACAATTCCAGCAGCGCTGGTTACCCACTACTCCTGAATTGTTTAAGTGTACAGTTTTTGGACTTTTTATTCTCACTGTTCCCCAAGTATTCCAGTGCTTTTTTTTCATGTAAATCTGCCATACGGTACCAGAGAAATGAACCTTTTCTAGTGCGGATTTTTGTTTTATAAATGGGATGTGGTTCCCAGGATATTGTGTGATGTGTCTTTAGGCTTCTTTTACACTTACCGTTTTTTTTGTGGGCCGTATCGCCGCAATTTTCACCGTCTGCCGCAATAACGGACCGCAAAAAACTTGCGGTTCGCCGTTTTTCAGGTTTCCAATACTATGGAAAAAGAATTGGAAAAAAACGGCGTTCCGCAAAACCAGAAGTCACGGTGCACCACAAAAACAAACTTCCATTGTTTTTGCGGCTTGATTTTCAATGGGGGCCGTGTCCGTAAGCCGTGAAAAAGATCGAGCAGGCTCGATCTTTTTTCACGGCTGCAAATACAGCCCTCATGGCCATACGGCACACGGAGCTCCGACTAATTTTTGCAGACCGATTTTGCGGCCCCTTAGAAATCTATTGGGGCCGCAAAAACGGCCAGCAAAAACACGGTAAATGTAAAAGAAGCTGAGCACCGCCCTCTTGTAAATTATCACTGAGGCAGTGCACTGTGCAATATAGGAGTGTCTTAACTTTTATGGCATTTGTTTAATTAACCTCAATTATATTCATGCAATAGAGGGAAAATCTGGTGATTTACACCAGGGGGCGCAACGTGAATTGTCTGTCCTGTGACGGCAAGTGTGTTGTATGGCAGGTCCAAGTGTGCAAGGAAAGCAAATGCACCTGGAAGAGGGCTCGCTGTACAATCTGTGCACTTCATTGACACTTGAATAAATTGTGTAATCGCTGTATAACAAAACTGTAAAACGCACCATTGTGGGTCTGGAGGTCTATACGCCACTCTTGATCCACCGAGTAAGATGTACTAAATTCAATTAGGGTGATTGCACACAGTGCGAATTGCCCTGCATATTTTTCCATGCGGATTTGCAGGTGAAACCGCAGGTAAAGTGACCTGCGGTTTTCCTGCGGCTTTGCCAGCGGTTTTCCACTGCAGTTTGACACCTGGACAATGGAACAGGTGTCAAACCACTGCAGAATCCGCACAAAGAATTGACATGCTGCGGATTTAAAACCGCAGCAAATCCGCATGGAAAAATCCGCAGCATGTGCACTGCGGATTCTAAAACCCATTGATTAACATTATACTGTTCATTGCTTGCGGTTCTGCAGCGGATCCGCATTGGCCAATCCGCTGCGGATCCGCAGCAGAATCTGCAGCGTGTGCACATACCCTAAGAGGCGCGCACATATCTCAGATGCCTGTTCCAGCGACCGAAAATGTGCTGCAGGCACTTCTGTGGCATAAATTCTAGTGCAATAATTGGCTGGCGCTAGACCTCACGTCATTCTACCAAGCCACACTCATTTATGAAGAAATTGGTGCAGCTTGTGATAAACTCCAAATTTTATGTTTTAACACAACTATATATTCTGAAAAAATTAGATTACTCTGAGGAGGCTGCATTATACTCTATGAGGGGCTGCATTATACTCTATGTGGTGGCTGCAGTATACTCTGAGGGGGGCTGCATTATACTCTATCAAGGACCATGGGGAGTGCATTATACTATATGTACTATATGGGACCTGCATTATACTGTATCGAGGACTATCTGTACTAATCACAATTCCTCAGTAAGGGTATGTGCACACGGTCAGTAAACGATGCGGGTTGGCCGCTGTTCAAAAAATCCCATGCCCACTTTGCGTACAGACGCCCGCGGCTCACCCACGGAGATGGTTATGCGGCACGTCTTTCCAGACCGCAGCATGTCTATCTATCTTGCAGAGACTCAAGTCTCCGCAAGATAAATTTCACCCATACAATGTATTGGACGCGGTGATTCAGCACGATTCAGTGAACACATGTGGATTTACCTGCGCTCAATGGCGGGTAGCGCTTTGGACGCAGCGCACATGTGATGCGTCCAAAGCGCTGACAATTACTGACCATGTGCACATACTCTAAAGAGGCCGAGAAACAAGCGTAGAACGACTTCAATATTGTCGATCATGCTCGTTTACTGGCCTGAACTTAGCGCTTGTAAATACAACAGACATGTTTCTGTGTGATGATGCAATATGTGAGCATTTGGGGCTCTACTTTAAACTTTTGCCCAGGGCCCCATTTTGTTTAAAACCGGCCCTGAGTATCAGTGAAGTTGCAGATTTACATTTTTACTAGAGAATGTATTCTGCATAATTTACATGAAATTTGCTTTTGTGTTGCAGCATTTTAAGGGCAAAAAGTAATTTTTGCTTTTAAAGTGAATGTCTGCGATTTGCAGCCGCTCGGTTACGGTCCATGGCCATTGTAGCTGTGCAGAATGAGCAGCGCTCTGGAGACGAGACTATAACGGGGAATCTGCGACCTTCTGACAGTCTGGAAATAAATCAGCTTGTCTCATGATATGAACCATAAACATGATGCTATAATGGGACTTTCTGCGCTCCCTCTCTGGGGACCTAGAGGAATGGCTGGTGCGTTGTGTCAGGGAAGGACACAGAATGTGCGTTATGACAGCGGCTGCTGCGATTATCACCATGTGCACAACTCTTTATAGTGTGAAATCAATACTGCTCTGCACTATGTGCATTCATCTCCCCCTAAAATGGTCAATAAATCTTCAGCCGCAGACATACGACAAGAATGGGGGAAATCTGTGTCTCCAACTGTGACCTGTGCTGTGATTGCATTCAGTTTGTTCTGTTTTTTGGGGGAGGGGAGTGGGGGGTTACAAGAACCAATATGTAGCTCTGCATTACAATGGTCTATGTGCTCTATATGGGGGGCCATTGGAGTTGTCAACCAGTTATCCATACACAAGACCATGATAACTCAGGAAAAACTCTACAGTAGTGTTCAAAATATTAGCCGTCCAAAATGACTAACCAGATTAATCACTGTTTTTGGTATAAATTATACCACCAAACGTCACACAATTTACCAGTTGGTGCAGTAGATTCTAAGAAAACCACCAGACTCGGCATTCATGAGCTTCATGTTTTTGAGTCTGAGAATTAGAATAATTAATTGAAAGTGGAAAGTGTTCAGAATAATAGCAGTGTGGAGATCAATCAGTGAGGTCAATCATTCTGTGAAGAGACAGGTGTGAATCAGGGGGCCCTTAACTAAGGGTGAAGCCTGGACAAGGTGTACATGCATTTCTCCTTGAAGCCTGAGAAATATGGGTCGTTTGAGACTTTGTTCAGAAGAACAGCGTACTTTGATTAACAAGTTGATTGGAGAGGGTAAAACGTATAAAGAAGTGCAGACAATGATCAGCTGTTCAGCTAAAATGATCTCCAATGCTTTACAATGGAAAGCCAAAGCAGAGAGACGTGGAAGAAAACGGAAGACTACCATTCTAATAGATGGAAGAACAGCCAGAATGGCAAATATTAGGTGATTCACAAGAAAGCTATATCGTCATAAAAAAATAGTACAGTTGTGGCCAAAAGTATTGACACCCCTGCATTTCTGTCAGATAATACTCAGTTTCTTCCTGAAAATGATTGCAAACACAAATTCTTTGGTATTATTATCTTCATTTAATTTGTCTTAAATGAAAAAACACAAAAGAGAATGAAGCAAAAAGCAAAACATTGATCATTTCACACAAAACTCCAAAAATGGGCAGGACAAAAGTATTGGCACCCTCAGCCTAATACTTGGCTGCACAACCTTTAGCCAAAATAACTGCGACCAACCGCTTCTGGTAACCATCAATGAGTTTCTTACAATGCTCTGCTGGAATTTTAGACCATTCTTCTTTGGCAAACTGCTCCAGGTCCCTGATATTTGAAGGGTGCCTTCTCCAAACTGCCATTTTTAGATCTCTCCACAGGTGTTCTATGGGATTCAGGTCTGGACTCATTGCTGGCCACCTTAGAAGTCTCCAGTGCTTTCTCTCAAACCATTTTCTAGTGCTTTTTGAAGTGTGTTTTGGGTCATTGTCCTGCTGGAAGACCCATGACCTCTGAGGGAGACCCAGCTTTCTCACACTGGGCCCTACATTATGCTGCAAAATTTGTTGGTAGTCTTCAGACTTCATAATTGCCATGCACACGGTCAAGCAGTCCAGTGCCAGAGGCAGCAAAGCAACCCCAAAACATCAGGGAACCTCCTCCATGTTTGACTGTAGGGACCGTGTTCTTTTCTTTGAATGCCTTTTTTTTTCTCCTGTAAACTCTATGTTGATGCCTTTGCCCAAAAAGCTCTACTTTTGTCTCATCTGACCAGAGAACATTCTTCCAAAACGTTTTAGGCTTTTTCAGGTAAGTTTTGGAAAACTCCAGCCTGGCTTTTTTATGTCTCGGGGTAAGAAGTGGGGTCTTCCTGGGTCTCCTACCATACAGTCCCTTTTCATTCAGACGTCGACGGATAGTACGGGTTGACACTGTTGTACCCTCGGACTGCAGGGCAGCTTGAACTTGTTTGGATGTTAGTCGAGGTTCTCTATCCAACATCCGCACAATCTTGCGTTGAAATCTCTTGTCAATTTTTCTTTTCCGTCCACATCTAGGGAGGTTAGCCACAGTGCCATGGTCTTTAAACTTCTTGATGACACTGCGCACTGTAGACACAGGAACATTCAGGTCTTTGGAGATGGACTTGTAGCCTTGAGATTGCTCATGCTTCCTCACAATTTGGTTTCTCAAGTCCTCAGACAGTTCTTTGGTCTTCTTTCTTTTCTCCATGCTCAATGTGGTACACACAATGACACTGGATAGAGGTTGAGTCAACTTTAATCCATGTTAACTGGCTGCAAGTGTGATTTAGTTATTGCCAACACCTGTTAGGTGCCACAGGTAAGTTACAGGTGCTGTTAATTACACAAATTAGAGAAGCATCACATGATTTTTCGAACAGTGCCAATACTTTTGTCCACCCTATTTTTTATGTTTGGTGTGGAATTATATCCAATTTGGCTTTAGGACAATTCTTTTTGTGTTTTTTCATTTCAGACAAATTAAATGAAGATAATAATACCAAAGAATTTGTGTTTGCAATCATTTTCAGGAAGAAATTGAGTACTATCTGACAGAATTGCAGGGGTGTCAATACTTTTGACTACAACTGTATATATTATTGTCTGCATTTGTCTCTACTACATACGCACGCTATTTTTTAGAACAGTCCAATGTTCATTTTTTGTTATTTTCTGTAAAGTAGGTAAAAATTATCTACATTTCTCTTCATGTTTTGTATTAGAAAACAGTGTGCAATGTTCCCAATGCTGGAAATAAAAATTAGTATAAACATTTTGTGATAACTCATGTTTCTGAACACACTGCTATTATTTTGAACACTACTGTCTATAAGATCATACCTAAGGGGGTTAAAATCCTTAGAACCCTGAAATTGATGCAAACCCTTCCATCCAGTGTCTGGACATGATTATGGGTGTATGTAATGTATGGGCTGTGTATAGGACTTTGATATGAGACCACATACATATTTAATAAATTAAGAACCATTAATTCTCATGCAGATGTGTCCTGGCCAGATGAATTCAACACATCCCCTCTGTCCTGCACAATCCTCCTCTTTGTATTGTGATCTATTTACACCCTGGGTCTGGTGTTGCGCCCTCTTAATACTGCTCTATCACACTCTCCATCATTTTCTCTTTCTTCCAGGTTTGACCTTGAAGTATTAAGCTATGTGCACACGCTGCGGATTCTGCTGTGGATCCGCTGTGGATTTGGCCTCTGCGGATCTGCAGCAGTTCTGCAGACAGTGTACAGTACAATGTAAGTCTATGTGATTTACAATCCGCTGTGCACATGCTGCGGTTTTTCAACTGCAGAAAAGCTGCGGTTTTGAATCCGCAGAAAGAATTGACATGTCAATTCTTTCTGCGGATTCCGCTGCGGTTTGCCACCTATTCCATTGTCCAGGTGTCAAATCGGAGGGGAAAACCGCTGGCCAATCCGCAGGTCATTTTAGCTGCGGTTTTACCTGCGGATCCGCAGATACAAATCCGCAGCGTGTGCACATAGCCTAAAGGCACCTGTGACTCCTCTGTCACATCTTTGACAGGTCACAAAGGTCAGAAATACAATGGTTAGGGGGTACCAACAGCTGTGATACCTTATCTCTATACAGTGGAGGTGCAGTTACATAATGATGAGCAAAACTAGAGGCTGGGCCCCTGAGGTCAGCCTTACATGGCCAATTTTCCCCCTCCCCCCATCCTCCTAAATACCTGTGGGTTGCTGATCGACCCATCACTGTTTTCCAACATATGGTTAATTGACAACAGTAAAACTATAACAGCCAGCTCTAGCTGGGGGACGCTAGTGCTAGTGAAGTCTGCAGGATCTGGTGTGGAAGAGATGTCCAGCACCAGGGACAGCAACAGCAGTGGAAACCTCACAATTCATGTCAGGACCTATGTGTCACTGCACAGTTTTAGTTATGTGCTCTTCAGGATACTACACAGTCAAGATCCTGTCTCTGTAGATAGAATCCTCCAAGTGGTCTATAAAGTACAGACCTCAGACCATACCACAGTATTATAGTAGTTATATTCTTGTACATAGGGGCAGTATTATAGTAGTTATATTATTGTACATATGAGCAGTATTATAGTAGTTATATTCTTGTACATAGAAGCAGTATTATAGCAGTTATATTCCTGTACATAGGAGCAGTATTATAGTAGTTAAATTCCTGTACATAGGGGGCAGTATTATAGTAGTTATATTCTTGTACATAGGAGCAGTAATATAGTAGTTATATTCTTGTACATAGGGGCAGTATTATAGTAGTTATATTCTTGTACATAGGAGCAGTATTATAGTAGTTATATTCTTGTACATAGGGGCAGTATTAAAGTAGTTATATTATTGTACATATGAGCAGTATTATAGTAGTTATATTCTTGTACATAGGAGCCGTATTATAGTAGTTATATTCTTGTACATAGAAGCAGTATTATAGTAGTTATATTCCTGTACATAGGAGCAGTATTATAGTAGTTATATTCCTGTACATAGGGGGCAGTATTATAGTAGTTATATTCTTGTACATAGGGGGCAGTATTATATTAGTTATATTCTTGTACGTAGGAGCAGTATTATAGTAGTTATATTCTTGTACATAGGGGCAGTATTATAGTAGTTATATTATTGTACATATAGTAGTTATATTCTTGTACATAGGGGGCAGTATTATAGTAGTTATATTATTGTACATATGAGCAGTATTATAGTAGTTATATTCCTGTACATAGGAGCAGTATTATAGTAGTTATATTCCTGTACATAGGGGGCAGTATTATAGTAGTTATATTCTTGTACATAGGGACAGTATTATAGTAGTTATATTCTTGTACATAGGAGAAGTATTATAGCATATTCTTATATATAGGGACAGTATTATAGTAGTTATATTCTTATACATAGGAGCAGTATTATAGTAGTTATATTCTTGTAAATAGGGGGCAATATTATAGTAGTTATCTTCTTGTACATAGGGAGCAGTATTACAGAAGTTATATTCTTGTACATAGGGAGCAGTATTACAGTAGTTATATTCTTGTACATAGGAGCAGTATTATAGTATATTCTTATATATAGGGACAGTATATATGTGAATGTATTTAAAATCGCATGCGTTCCGTGTGCAAGCGTGCGCATGTGTTTTTTTGACACAGGTTGGACGGACCAAAAATGCAACAGGTTGTGTCTGGCGCTCCTAGGCGCACACTACAAAAAACTGCATGCGCACGAAAACGCATACGAACGCGTGCAAACGCTAGACCATGCGCCCGCCATGTTAAACATAGGGGCGCATGGACGCACACGATGCGCTGCGCTAAAAAACGCTAATGTGCAACCAGCCTAATGTACAAAAATATAACTACTATAATACTGCTCCTATGTACAAGAATACAAATACTTTACTACTTCCCCTTATGTACAAGAATATAACTACTAATGTGAAAGTAGCCTAAGAGCAGTATTATAGTGGTTATATTCTTGTAAATAGGGGGCAGTATTATAGTAGTTATATTCTTGTACATAGGGAGCAGTATTACAGTAGTTATATTCTTGTACATAGGGACAGTATTATAGTAGTTATATTCTTGTACATAGGGACAGTATTATAGTAGTTATATTCTTGTACATAGGGACAGTATTATAGTAGTTATATTCTTGTATATAGGAGTAGTATTATATTAGCTATATTCTTGTACATAGGAGCAGTATTATAGTAGTTATATTCTTGCACATAGGGAGCAGTATTACAGTAGTTATATTCTTGTACATAGGGAGCAGTATTACAGTAGTTATATTCTTGTACTTAGCAGCAGTATTATAGTATATTCTTATATATAGGGACAGTATTATAGTAGTTATATTCATGTACATATGAGCAGTATTATAGTAGTTATATTCTTGTACATAGGGACAGTATTATAGTAGTTATTTTCTTGTACATAGGAGCAGTATTATAGTAGTTATATTCTTGTACATAGGGAGCAGTATTACAGTAGTTATATTCTTGTACATAGGGACAGTATTATAGTAGTTATATTCTTGTACATGGGAGCAGTATTATAGAATATTCTTATATATAGGGACAGTATTATAGTAGTTATATTCTTGTACATATGAGCAGTATTACAGTAGTTATTTTCTTATACATAGGAGCAGTATTATAGTAGTTATATTCTTGTACATAGGGGGCAGTATTATAGTAGCTATATTCTTGTACATAGGGGCAGTATTATAGTAGTTATATTCTTGTAAATAGGGGGCAGTATTATAGTAGTTATATTCTTGTACATAGGGAGCAGTATTACAGTAGTTATATTCTTGTACATAGGGAGCAGTATTACAGTAGTTATATTCTTGTACATAGGAGCAGTATTATAGTATATTCTTATATATAGGGACAGTATTATAGTAGTTATATTCTTGTACATATGAGCAGTATTATAGTAGTTATATTCTTGTACATAGGGACAGTATTATAGTATTTTCTTGTACATAGGAGCAGTATTATAGTAGTTATATTCTTGTACATAGGGGGCAGTATTATATTATATTCTTGTACATAGGAGCAGTATTATAGTTGTTATATTCTTGTACATAGGGAGCAGTATTACAGTAGTTATATTCTTGTACATAGGAGCAGTATTATAGTATATTCTTATATATAGGGACAGTATTATAGTAGTTATATTCTTGTACATAGGGACAGTATTATAGTAGTTATTTTCTTGTACATAGGAGCAGTATTATAGTAGTTATATTCTTGTACATAGGGAGCAGTATTACAGTAGTTATATTCTTGTACATAGGGACAGTATTATAGTAGTTATATTCTTGTACATGGGAGCAGTATTATAGAATATTCTTATATATAGGGACAGTATTATAGTAGTTATATTCTTGTACATATGAGCAGTATTACAGTAGTTATTTTCTTATACATAGGAGCAGTATTATAGTAGTTATATTCTTGTACATAGGGGGCAGTATTATAGTAGCTATATTCTTGTACATAGGGGCAGTATTATAGTAGTTATATTCTTGTAAATAGGGGGCAGTATTATAGTAGTTATATTCTTGTACATAGGGAGCAGTATTACAGTAGTTATATTCTTGTACATAGGGAGCAGTATTACAGTAGTTCTATTCTTGTACATAGGAGCAGTATTATAGTATATTCTTATATATAGGGACAGTATTATAGTAGTTATATTCTTGTACATATGAGCAGTATTATAGTAGTTATATTCTTGTACATAGGGACAGTATTATAGTAGTTATTTTCTTGTACATAGGAGCAGTATTATAGTAGTTATATTCTTGTACATAGGGGGCAGTATTATATTAGTTATATTCTTGTACATAGGAGCAGTATTATAGTTGTTATATTCTTGTACATAGGGAGCAGTATTACAGTAGTTATATTCTTGTACATAGGAGCAGTATTATAGTATATTCTTATATATAGGGACAGTATTATAGTAGTTATATTCTTGTACATAGGGACAGTATTATAGTAGTTATTTTCTTGTACATAGGAGCAGTATTATAGTAGTTATATTCTTGTACATAGGGAGCAGTATTACAGTAGTTATATTCTTGTACATAGGGACAGTATTATAGTAGTTATATTCTTGTACATGGGAGCAGTATTATAGAATATTCTTATATATAGGGACAGTATTATAGTAGTTATATTCTTGTACATATGAGCAGTATTACAGTAGTTATATTCTTATACATAGGAGCAGTATTATAGTAGTTATATTCTTGTACATAGGGGGCAGTATTATAGTAGCTATATTCTTGTACATAGGGGCAGTATTATAGTAGTTATATTCTTGTAAATAGGGGGCAGTATTATAGTAGTTATATTCTTGTACATAGGGAGCAGTGTTACAGTAGTTATATTCTTGTACATAGGGAGCAGTATTACAGTAGTTATATTCTTGTACATAGGGAGCAGTATTACAGTAGTTATATTCTTGTACATAGGAGCAGTATTATAGTATATTCTTATATATAGGGACAGTATTATAGTAGTTATATTCTTGTACATATGAGCAGTATTATAGTAGTTATATTTTTGTACATAGGGACAGTATTATAGTAGTTATTTTCTTGTACATAGGAGCAGTATTATAGTAGTTATATTCTTGTACATAGGGGGCAGTATTATATTAGTTATATTCTTGTACATAGGAGCAGTATTATAGTTCTTATATTCTTGTACATAGGGATCAGTATTACAGTAGTTATATTCTTGTACATAGGGACAGTATTATAGTATATTCTTATATATAGGGACAGTATTATAGTAGTTATATTCTTGTATATATGAGCAGTATTATAGTAGTTATATTCTTGTACATAGGAGGCAGGATTATAGTTATATTCTTGTACATGGGGGCATTATTATAGTATTTATATTCTTGTACATAGGGGGCATTATTATAATAGTTATATTCTTGTATATAGGGACAGTATATTAGTTATATTCTTTTACATAGGAGCAGTATTATAGTAGTTATATTCCCGCACATAGGAGCAGTATTATAGTATTTATATTCTTGTACATAGGGGGCAGTATTATAGTAGTTATATTCTTGTACATAGGGGCAGTATTATAGTAGTTATATTCTTGTACATAGGAGCAATTTTTATTATAAAAACCCAAACATAAATACAATTATAATAAAACAAAAATCATCCAGTATTACAAAACACAAACCACTTAGGTAATATATACGCAGCACTAATGATCAGATCATATTCATAAATAAATTAAAGTGTCCACACCTGGGGATGGAAAAAGAAAGTTAGAGGGAAAAAAAAACAAAAAAAACATTATCATATTTTCTAACTGAACTTTACGTTTCTCCATAACGTTATGTTTCTTGGACTCCTTCCAACTTCTAGTGATTTTATCAACCGGAGTTCTGACATAACCTGATTGGCTGCAGCGGTGTGATCGAACGGCTCATTGTGCAGTGACACCCGGGTTCTCATGTGCCAGTGATAGTATTTGATGACACTGATTATAATGTACATCGTCTCTCTGTTAATGTTACTAACAGTGGAGGGGACACCATAGATTATGTCAGGATACTTTAGAGTCCGCAGTCTGGGGATTTTTAGATTATCTGACACTTCCTCCCAGATCTTCCTCCCTCCCCAGCAATCACATATAAAGTGCTCCATAGTCTCCTCCTGCTGACAACCAAGGGGACACGTCCGATCAGAGACACACAGATGTTTCAGGTTCCCTTTGACAAAGAGCCGACTATGCAGTGAAAGCCAAGTGACATCAAACAGTTTAGGAGGTAGCCGTTTCCCGTTTAGGAACCTAAGGCTTTCCTGCAGGGTGGTGGTGACACAATCTCTCAGGGCCAGTGGGAGTAGAAGAAAGTCCTACATACACGAGCATACAGGTCTCTTCTCGTACTGCTCTCAATGTAAGACCTCTCCAGTCCCCACCTCCTAACACACTTCAGACCATAGTCCAGATACTGGGGGAGGTGGTCACCTGTCCATCTCCTCCTCTTGAGACTGCCGCCCCGCACCCAAGATTCTGCAAAAGGCAATATCCAGTACCTGATACTATTTACCCACAGGGAGCTACTGTTTGAGTCCATGTTCCCAAAATTCACCTTTAGAAACAAGGAGTCAAAGAAAACCCTTGGATTCAACATATCCAGCCCACCCTCTCTCCGCCGTAGGTATGTTATTCCCCTCTTTATCAGGTTCATCCTATTCCCCCACAAGAGCTGGAAGAACAGGCTGAAGAGCCTCGCTGAGAAAGTTTCTGGCAAAGGGAAAATGACAGAGACATACAAGAAAACGGGGACCAGGTAAGTCTTCAACATTGTGACCCTTTCTCTGTAGGTCAGCCTCCAGTTCTTCCATCGCTGAACCTTTGCATTTCCGGTTTCCAATTTCTCCTCCCAATTTAGCGTGGCATTATCATCCCTCCCAAATTTAACCCCTAGGATCTTAATATGGGTGGAGGCTTTGGAAAACTGCGGCAGATCAAAGCTGGGCTCAGTATCTAATGTCCACAGAGCTTGACTCTTTTCAAGGTTGACCAGAGACCCGGAGGCCTCTGAGTAGCTTCTGATGGACGCAGATAACATCTGCACCTCACAAGGATTGGAGATCACCAGTGTCACATCGTCCGCATAGGCAACAACATTCAGAGGCGGGCAGTGGGGGACCGGCACCCCCTGAAAATCGCACTCCTGCAGTGACCTCAGAAATGGGTCTAGGGCAAAAACATACAGGAGCGGACTCATTGGGCAGCCCTGTCTCACCCCCGCCCCAACTCCAAAAGTGTCACCCTGCCAACCATTAATCAGAGGAAAGCTCACCGCCTCTCTGTACAATGTCTTCAACCAATCCACAAATTGTCCCGGAATACCGTACTTTGACAAAGTGGCCCACAGATAGTCATGATCAACCCTGTCAAAGGCTTTAGCCTGGTCCAGACTAACAACATATCTCCCACACCGCAGAGCTTTACATCTCTCAAACATCTCTCGTATCGAGATGACTGCTCCAGAGATGTTCCGCCCTTTTACTGTGCCAAACTGAGAGCCTGCCAACAGTGCTGGGGACAAACAGACTAATCTAGAAAATAGGATTTTGCTAGAATCTTCCTGTCCACATTCAAGAGGGCAATCGGCCTCCAGTTCTTGATGTCACTCGGCTCTTTACCTTTAGACAGCAGAATTAACGAGGACACCCTCATGGATGGAGGCATCAGGTGATTTTCTAGACAATTTCTATACACATCCACGAGAATTGGAGCCAGGAGGTCTCTGAATTTCTTATAAAATTCTGCCGTTATACCATCTGGACCTGGTGCCTTCTTCAGATATAACTTATCAATAGCCTCCTTAACTTCTTCCACCGTTAATTCTGCTGTCAAAGGAGAAAAGTCCAGATCATTAGTATCAGGCACTGGAGTTGCCTCCAAGAATTGAGTCATCTTATCTTTATCCAAAACTTTCCTCTGAAACAAGTCAGCATAGTAAGATCTCACCACCTCCAGGATACCCTCCCGTGAATCCTGCAATACACCCTGGGAGTCAATGAGACCCGTGACCATTTTTTTGGCCACCCTCTCCCTGCAATTCTCAAAGGGATCAGGGGCCCTTAAGGACCCATAATCCCGTTCAAGAACCAGGGAGGTATACCTGCTATACTGATACTGCTTTATCTCAGATTTCAGACGGTCGATCTTCACTTTGTCATCCCCGCCCGCCGAATACAGTGACTCCAATTCTTTGCGCAGCTTTAGGTACTGGCTGTACTTATTCCTCCCTTTATTAACTGACAGTCTTTTTAAGAGGGATCTGATATCCTCCTTGACGTCCTCCCACCAGTCGGTCATGTTGTCATAGAAGTCAACCCTGTCTAGATGAAGCTGGATAAGGGAGTGAACACGGCTCTGAACATAGGCATCATCCAGGAGACTGGAATTGGCTTCCACAACCCTCTACCAATGTCCGGACGGTTAGAGGAACCCAAAGAGAAGCACAAGGCAAGGTGATCAGAGTAAGGGACGACCTTCTCACTCAGGGCGCCGACAGCCTCAGTAGGACTGACAAAAGCAAAATCTATCCTACTGCTCCTGTTGGAACATGAATACGTGAATTTTGGCTGTCGCCCACCCTGTGTGAAAACGTCGGTCAATCCTGCCTGCATTATGACGTTATGTAGGACCTTACCGTCCCTGGTCACTGCCCTGCCCGAGGAGCTGTCACCTGATGTCATTATGGCATTAAAGTCCCCCGCCATCACCACTGGAAGAGAAGTGAAGAGGTAAGGCTTGACGTCATTAAACAGCTGGATCCTGTCCGTCACTGTCTGTGGCCCATAGATGTTAATAAGCCGGAGTCGCCTCCCATGGACAGTGACTTCCAGGACCAGACATCTTCCCATGACCACCTCCGTCATCCTATGCACAGTCACATCATTGGTGTTAAACAGGACAGCGACCCCGGCGTAAGGCTCCACAGCCAGTGACCAGAAAGAAGGACCGGACCGCCATTCCCTCTCAGCCTCTCTCATAAGCCCCAGAGATGTCAGTTGTGTCTCCTGCAGGAAGATGACATCTGTGTCCAGATATTTGAGATGTTCATACACCGTGTGTCTAGTTCTCCTCAGCGTAATGCTATTCACATTGCTCGAGGTCACTGTCAATGAGAACCCCGCCATCACAGCACAATATAGAAGGAGCAGAGTAACAGCCATCATCATGAGTCAGAGATGTTCTGTCCACCACTGGTGTCCATGTCAGACTCTACCTGAGGGTCCACAGATAAGGGCTTCCGCTTTGGCGGGGGGTGGTCCTCTATGTCCCTGTCACACTCAGCATCAACTTTCCTCAACTCTTCCTCATAATTGTCACCATTGGACTCAGATAAAACTCCATACTTGTTGGACACGACCATCACTCCTGCAGAATTCTGAACCTTCTTACTAGCACTCTGACCAGTGTCATATTCTGCCTCAGGTTTACGGGAGGATGTGTTCTTTTTCTTCCTTTTATTATTATTAATGCTCCAGTCATCAGATACAGACAGCGATGCTGAAGGGGGGGCTATCTGAGGCTGCTGGACCTGATGGACGACCTCCATGTTCCCCTCTGCACCCTGCTTCTCTGGTGCTGCCTGAGTGGACTCCTGGTGGGCATCTGAGCTGGTCAACATCTCTCCTGACATTAAACACTCCTCCTCATGTGTCCCTGCCACCACATCCTCATCCTCCTGAGCCTCTGCCCCTGCCATCACTAACTCATCAGGGAAGACTCTGCAGATGTTGTGCCAGGCGACTGGACAGTCCCTGTGAGGGTGGCCCATCCTACCACAGAGGTTGCACCTGACGTCCCGGCAGTCTGCAGCGACATGGCCAATTGCCCCACACAGACTGCACTTCACCACAGTACAGGCGTTAGCCAGATGACCTTTCCCACCACATTTGAAGCACTTTCTGGGTTGCCCTGGATAATAACACCTTCCCTTCTCCCTCCCAATGAAGGAGTTGGGTAAGTGGGCAGTGATGTTATCACATTGCCGCAATTTTACCAAGACCCGCCACCCCATTGTCCAGATACCATCCTCATCTCTGACCTTGGTGAGTCCAGAGACGAGGTCACAGTGTCTCCGGAGCCACACCTCGATGTCCTGTGGAGGAACGGCCTCATTCCAGAAGGTGATGTTTACTGTGACAGTGTCCGGCCTGGAGATAGGAACCAACACAAACTTATTCCAGCCCTCAGCATCTCTGAACTTGGGGTAATTGGCCCAGAATCTGTCCAGGTCCGACATGAGCTTGAAGCTGACCTCGTAGCCCTGCCTGTCCTGAAGATTAGACACTGCCAGTATTTCCTTTGCTACAAACCCCATCTGGCCGCAGAGCAGCTCTCTCACCACATACCTGCGTTGTGGCAGATCCTCCCTGGCACCTATGTATTTAAACCGCACCACATTAATGCGTTTGAATGTCTGGCCGGTATACCTGGCGCTAGAAGTGAAGGATGGGGCGCCACGGCTCCAGGCATTCCTGGGGGGCACCTGCCGGGTCACACTGGGCTGACTGACAGGGAGAGGGCCTGCAGCAGGGGGATCTGTCACACCTTGTGGACTGGATGGCAAAGGGGGATAATCACACATATCATGCACATTATCATGAGCAGCATCATTATTATCAGACAGTGCGACGTCCAATACAGAGTGTGAAACCCCTCCAACCCCCGACCCCATGGGCACAGCATCACCAGCCACAGTCTGTGCTTCAGCCTCAGCCTCGGCCTCATCAGCACAAACAGTCTCAGAAATACTGTCCTGCTCCTGTGTGGGGCATTCTGGGACCTGTGGTGCCTCTGCTGGAGTCTGCAGTGTGTGCTCCTGTTCACACTCGGCTGCCTCAGCCTCATCAACACAAATAGTCTCACATACACTGTCCTGCTCCTGTGTGGGGCATTCTGGGACCTGTGGTGCCTCTGCTGCAGTCTGAAGTGTATGCTCCTGTTCACAGTGAGCTGCCTGCTACTGCAGCTGTTTTCCCTCCTGGAAGCAGAAGCGGGCAGCCTGTAACACTGGCCGTGTCCGCTGCTGGGGGGTCCCGTCGTGAACATCAGGGGTCCTGGCCTCTACAGCAGTCCTGCTTATAGGAGGCGAACCGCTCCCGGTTCCTGTAGGTCTCTGCCAGGGGCCCCATGCTCTCCAGCACAGATTCAGTGTCCTGCACAACACTCGCCAGCTGTACACCCAGTGTGTTCAGTCTCAGGTCATACGCGTCATTACTGGCAGGATTAGTGGTCTTTAGGCTATAGATGAAGTCTACCTCCATTTGCAGCGCTTTTTTTTGCTGCTGTAACTCACCCAGTTTTCGGACAAGTCCCGGTATCTCATCCGCTAGCTGCAGCTCGGGTGCACGCGCCGGCCCCACAGGTTTAGTCTTGACCACGGGTACAGGGGTTTTGAAGACAGTCTTGTCCGGGTCCACCACGGATGGTTTTGTGGCCCCTTGGCTGGATGCAGGCTCCGCAGCAGGTTTATCGCTGCCACCTGATTGCGACCGTGTGCGTCCTGACCGCGCCATACTGCCATGCTGCTGTAGGTTCTCCTGCATTGTCTGCCTTTCCAAAGACGTCCGTCTCTGCCTGGAAGCAGGAGAGCTGACCTGCACAGCTGGGGCCGATCTCACCTGTGCACCTGGCAGGAGCTGCTTACTGACTGGGGAGCTACAAGACTTTACATTCAGCTGGTTTCCATCACTCACAGACACATTGCCTTCTTGATTCTTTGCTGGAACTGGAGAAGGTTTTACTCCCAAAACTTTACTCAACTGTTTCCTTCTTCATAGAACTGCTGCAGCTTTGACTCGCTGTCTTCACTGGACTCACAGCGGCTTTGGGATTAACATTCCCATTAGAAGCCTGGGAGGCTAGTCCCAGTGTAGGCCGGGAAGCCTGGGCCTTGCCAGGGGAGCTTCCCCGCCCAGGGTGGCCCCTCCCTGGGCTTGCTCCAGACATGAGGAGAACCACTGACACACAACCTCACAGCTAGGAGGCAGTATTATAGTAGTTATATTGTACATAGAGGCAGTATTATAGTAGTTATATTCTTGTACATAGGGGGCAGTATTATATTAGTTATATTCTTGTACGTAGGAGCAGTATTATAGTAGTTATATTCTTGTACATAGGGGCAGTATTATAGTAGTTATATTATTGTACATATAGTAGTTATATTCTTGTACATAGGGGGCAGTATTATAGTAGTTATATTCTTGTACATAGGGGCAGTATTATAGTAGTTATATTATTGTACATATAGTAGTTATATTCTTGTACATAGGGGGCAGTATTATAGTAGTTATATTCTTGTACATAGGGGGCAGTATTATAGTAGTTATATTCTTGTACATAGGGGGCAGTATTATAGTAGTTATATTCTTGTACATAGGGGGCAGTATTATAGTAGTTATATTCTTGTACATAAGGGGAAGTAGTAAAGTAGTTGTATTCTTGTACATAGGAGCAGTATTATAGTAGTTATATTTTTGTACATTAGGCTGGTTGCACATTAGCGTTTTTTAGCGCAGCGCATCGTGTGCGTCCATGCGCCCCTATGTTTAACATGGCGGGCGCATGGTCTAGCGTTTGCATGCGTTCGTATGCGTTTTCGTGCGCATGCAGTTTTTTGTAGTGTGCGCCTAGGAGCGCCAGACACAACCTGTTGCATTTTTGGTCCGTCCAACCTGTGTCAAAAAAACACATGCACACGCTTGCACACGGAATGCGACAAAATAATGCATTACAGTCTATGGGAACGCAGGCGTGCGCATGGACATGCACACGCCTGCATTTAAAATCGCATGCGTTTTAAAAGTTAACATGGCTAGAAACTGGTTAAAACGCATGCGCCTAAAAAAAGCAAATGTATGCAAAACGCATCATGCGTTTTTGCATGCTTTTCTATTGCGCATGAAGCGCAGCGCTAAAAAACGCTAATGTGAAAGTAGCCTAAGAGCAGTATTATAGTGGTTATATTCTTGTAAATAGGGGCAGTATTATAGTAGTTATATTCTTGTACATAGGGAGCAGTATTACAGTAGTTATATTCTTGTACATAGGGACAGTATTATAGTAGTTATATTCTTGTACATAGGGACAGTATTATAGTAGTTATATTCTTGTACATAGGAGCAGTATTATAGTAGCTATATTCTTGTACATAGGAGCAGTATTATAGTAGTTATATTCTTGTACGTAGGAGCAGTATTATAGTAGTTATATTCTTGTACATAGGGATCAGTATTACAGTAGTTATATTCTTCTATATAGGAGCAGTATTATAGTAGTTATATTCTTGTAAATAGGGGGCAGTATTATAGTAGTTATATTCTTGTATATAGGGAGCAGTATTACAGTAGTTATATTCTTGTACATAGGGACAGTATTATAGTAGTTATATTCTTGTACATAGGAGCAGTATTATAGTAGTTATATTCTTGTACATATGAGCAGTATTACAGTAGTTATATTCTTATACATAGGAGCAGTATTATAGTAATATTCTTGTAAATAGGGGGCAGTATTATAGTAGTTATATTCTTGTACATAGGGAGCAGTATTACAGTAGTTATATTCTTGTACATAGGAGCAGTATTATAGTATATTCTTATATATAGGGACAGTATTATAGTAGTTATATTCTTGTACATATGAGCAGTATTATAGTAGTTATATTCTTGTACATAGGGACAGTATTATAGTAGTTATTTTCTTGTACATAGGAGCAGTATTATAGTAGTTATATTCTTGTACATAAGGGGAAGTAGTAAAGTAGTTGTATTCTTGTACATAGGAGCAGTATTATAGTAGTTATATTTTTGTACATTAGGCTGGTTTCACATTAGCGTTTTTTAGCGCAGCGCATCGTGTGCGTCCATGCGCCCCTATGTTTAACATGGCGGGCGCATGGTCTAGCGTTTGCATGCGTTCGTATGCGTTTTCGTGCGCATGCAGTTTTTTGTAGTGTGCGCCTAGGAGCGCCAGACACAACCTGTTGCATTTTTGGTCCGTCCAACCTGTGTCAAAAAAACACATGCACACGCTTGCACACGGAATGCGACAAAATAATACATTACAGTCTATGGGAACGCAGGCGTGCGCATGGACATGCGCACGCCTGCATTTAAAATCGCATGCGTTTTAAAAGTTAACATGGCTAGAAACTGGTTAAAACGCATGCGCCTAAAAAAAGCAAATGTATGCAAAACGCATCATGCGTTTTTGCATGCTTTTCTATTGCGCATGAAGCGCAGCGCTAAAAAACGCTAATGTGAAAGTAGCCTAAGAGCAGTATTATAGTGGTTATATTCTTGTAAATAGGGGCAGTATTATAGTAGTTATATTCTTGTACATAGGGAGCAGTATTACAGTAGTTATATTCTTGTACATAGGGACAGTATTATAGTAGTTATATTCTTGTACATAGGGACAGTATTATAGTAGTTATATTCTTGTACATAGGAGCAGTATTATAGTAGCTATATTCTTGTACATAGGAGCAGTATTATAGTAGTTATATTCTTGTACGTAGGAGCAGTATTATAGTAGTTATATTCTTGTACATAGGGACAGTATTATAGTAGTTATATTCTTGTACATAGGAGCAGTATTATAGTAGCTATATTCTTGTATATAGGGAGCAGTATTACAGTAGTTATATTCTTGTACATAGGGACAGTATTATAGTAGTTATATTCTTGTACATAGGAGCAGTATTATAGTATATTCTTATATATAGGGACAGTATTATAGTAGTTATATTCTTGTACATATGAGCAGTATTACAGTAGTTATATTCTTATACATAGGAGCAGTATTATAGTAATATTCTTGTAAATAGGGGGCAGTATTATAGTAGTTATATTCTTGTACATAGGGAGCAGTATTACAGTAGTTATATTCTTGTACATAGGAGCAGTATTATAGTATATTCTTATATATAGGGACAGTATTATAGTAGTTATATTCTTGTACATATGAGCAGTATTATAGTAGTTATATTCTTGTACATAGGGACAGTATTATAGTAGTTATTTTCTTGTACATAGGAGCAGTATTATAGTAGTTATATTCTTGTACATAGGGAGCAGTATTACAGTAGTTATATTCTTGTACATAGGGACAGTATTATATTAGTTATATTCTTGTACATAGGAACAGTATTATAGAATATTTTTATATATATAGGGACAGTATTATAGTAGTTATATTCTTGTACATAGGAGCAGTATTATAGTAGTTATATTCTTGTACATAGGGAGCAGTATTACAGTAGTTATATTCTTGTACATAGGGACAGTATTATAGTAGTTATATTCTTGTACATAGGAACAGTATTATAGAATATTTTTATATATAGGGACAGTATTATAGTAGTTATATTCTTGTACATATGAGCAGTATTACAGTAGTTATATTCTTATACATAGGAGCAGTATTATAGTAGTCATATTCTTGTACATAGGGGGCAGTATTATAGTAGCTATATTCTTGTACATAGGGGCAGTATTACAGTAGTTATATTCTTGTAAATAGGGAGCAGTATTACAGTAGTTATATTCTTGTACATAGGGAGCAGTATTACAGTAGTTATATTCTTGTACATAGGAGCAGTATTATAGTATATTCTTATATATAGGGACAGTATTATAGTAGTTATATTCTTGTACATATGAGCAGTATTATAGTAGTTATATTCTTGTACATAGGGACAGTATTATAGTAGTTATTTTCTTGTACATAGGAGCAGTATTATAGTTGTTATATTCTTGTACATAGGGAGCAGTATTACAGTAGTTATATTCTTGTACATAGGGACAGTATTATAGTATATTCTTATATATAGGGACAGTATTATAGTAGTTATATTCTTGTACATATGAGCAGTATTATAGTAGTTATATTATTGTACATAGGAGGCAGGATTATAGTTATATTTTTGTACATGGGGGCAGTATTATAGTATTTATATTCTTGTACATAGGGGGCAGTATTATAGTATTTAGATTCTTGTACATAGGGGGCATTATTATAATAGTTATATTCTTGTATATAGGGACAGTATATTAGTTAAATTCTTTTACATAGGAGCAGTATTATAATAGTTGTATTCTTGTACATAGAGGCAGTATTATAGTAGTTATATTCTTGTACATGGGGGCAGTATTATAGTATTTATATTCTTGTACATAGGGGGCATTATTATAATAGTTATATTCTTGTATATAGGGACAGTATATTAGTTAAATTCTTTTACATAGGAGCAGTATTATGGTAGTTGTATTCTTGTACATAGAGGCAGTATTATAGTAGTTATATTCTTGTACATAGGGGGCATTATTATAATATTTATATTATAGTTCATAGGAGCAGTATTATAGTAGTTCTCACTTATCATGCCCGACATGCAAAGCAATGACAATGGTTAAAATCTACAAGGAACTAAACCACAAATCACCAGAGCAAAATTTAAACTTTGCAATTATTTAGTTTTATTGACCTTGACGTACATCGTGTCTTGCATTAATCACATCCAGAGATGCATAAGCATCTTGTTTTCTATTGCTCGTCACATATTACGTCCTGTGCATTGTGTGTAAGATTATGCATTTGAAGTAAAACTATGTACTTTTTCTTGGCGACTTGCTGATCCCACTTCATATAAAACTTGTGTTTAGCTGACAAACTATCTATGGAAACTATATTATTACTTCTAATGTTGATGAGGTCTCCTTTTATTGGTGTGAACACTCGATTTCTGTGACTTTTTCTTCGACTCTTTCTTTATTTTCAGTATTGGCATTATTGGCTTTTCTATGCCAGGTTCTCCTTTCCCTTTGAAGTAATAGGAGGAGTTTAGGACAGTCTGGATGAACTTTGCTTCATCAGCCTTCTGGAAGAGGCATCTTCTAGAAATATTGGGGTCTACAAGAGATGACTGAGACTCTATTATGATGACGTCCTCCACAATTGTACTCCTCACATGCCTCTTGGCTCTAATTCGAGTGGGCAATGAGAGATTTAGGGCCTTCTCTGAACAAGTTGGCAACACTTTGACCTTTTTGACAAGACTTCTCAACGCCAAGTAAGAGAAGTTGTCATCTGTCTGAGTTGCCTTTTCCGCTAATACTACTTTTTCTTGGCTTCCAGTGCCGGATTGGTAAACGCTGTTGCCTGTAAGACAGATCTGGTAAAGCAGTCGTGGAGGGTTTGGGCTTCCCAAGGAGTCCCGTATGCCACTGCCCTGCTTCTGGCCGAGAGGTGGGGAGTCTCCGTTGCTACCACTGGATGATGCAAACTTTTTCTGAGTAATGAATAGGTCTTGACTGTTATCGGTCACGCCGCTCGAAGCTTCTGTTTTCTGATAGCCATTGGGCATGGTGTTACTTTTAGTCATTGGTTGGGCAGTTGGAGAAGACAGCGGAGTACTGGTATACATATGGCTTTGATGTAGAGACACTGAATGTATTCTTCTTCGTTGACTTATCCCATCATCGGGCCTGAATGTCACGTTGCGTATCTGGTTATTGGTGGCCTCTACTCCACTGCTCCTCCTGCAAGTTTTTCCACCACTGATGTGTTTTGGAGCAGATGATGGGATTTCCTGAGGCATCTTATGCTTTTTTTTTTTGTGTTTCTTCACTTTGTCAGATGACTCTGAATGTTCAAATCCCTGAGGGGTGTTCTTGGCGTCATTCATTTCCTGAGCCGGGATATTCCTATCTAAGTCTAAGGGAGCCTTACTCCTCGCTTGTTCCTCTCGACTTGAAGAGCTTGATTTACTGGAGGAGCCATGGACCTTGCTTGTGTCTTGTCCTTCATCACAAAACTGGGATATGGTTTCTTTTTTGGGTCGAGGTGTGCCACCCATCAGGTGACTCTTGTATTCCTTCTTAAGTTTATTTATGTTTTCCGCACTTTTTATAGGATTTTTAAAATAAATTAAAAATGAATTGTCCATCGCCATTATGGGTTCATCCAGCTTTCCAAAAAAAAAGAGAAAAAGTAATCATAAGTTACATTCTGAAAATGTAGCAACTGTGCAAAAAAAACAAAACACAAATATAAATGTCAAGGCCACTGGATAGAAAGTGTTTGTCTACTATGCAGCTATGACAAAGCCACAGTCCAGATAGATGCGCTGCAATCTGGCTACAACAGGAATCTGTGATGGGACCATATTTGCAATGAGTCACTGTCAGCAGAGCATAGGCCAGTGGGCCCATTGTAGGCCAGTGGGCCCATTGGCCATCAATGATGTGTGAGGTGTCGGGACGGCAAAGGCACCGATATATTCAGAAGCCAAAATGGAAATGAGAAGAGGGTGATGAGCAGATTGTGGTGAGTACCTTGTACTGCTGTGAGGCTGGAGACTTCAGTGTAGACATCCGACACATATTGTGCGCCTTCGTCTTTTTCTGAGACTTTTCTGACTCCATGTTTCTCTCTGCGTTAAAAAAATAAAAATATCAACCTAAGAATCCTAAGCTTAATGGGGGAGGGAAGAAGGCGCCATTGTAGCCTGCAGTCTGGCCTAAGTGATGGAGTGACCATGGAATGATGTGCAGGCCGCAGAGGTCTGCAAACGACCCGTCTCCTCGCATCACAGCCTGGGTACTGCACCCGCTACATCATATGTGTGTATACTGCACCCCCACATTATCACTGGGTGTATATACAGTGCACCCCCACATTATCACTGGGTGTATGTATAATGCACCCCCACATTATCACTGGGTGTGTATATATATAAATATATATATATATATATATATAGTGCACCATCCCATTATCACAGGGTATATAAATATAGTGCACCCCCATTATCACTCCTGTATGTATAGTGCACCCCCATATCATCACTGGGTGTATGTATAGTGCACCCCCACATTATCACTGGGTGTATGCATGGTGCACCCCCACATTATCACTGGGTGTATGTATAGTGCACTCCACACATTATCACTGGGTATATATATATATATATATATATATATATATATATATATATATATATAGTGCACCCCCCTCATTATCACTGGCTGTATGTATAGTGCCCATGAAGAGAAGAGAGGATGGCACTAACCGTTCCAAAAGTAGAAAGCTTTATTCAAGGATAAAAATGCATAGGCTCAAGAGCAATGTGAAGAGTGCGGACAACGGCCGTTTCGCAGTCCTGCGCTTCAATGGGTCTGTTGAAGCGCAGGAGCGCGAAACGGCTATTGTCCTCACTCATCACATTGCTCCCGAGCCTATGCATTTTGATCCTTGAATAAAGCTTTCTACTTTTGGAACGGTGAGTGCCATCCTCTCTTCTCTTCATGTGCATTTGGGTTTTGTTATTTTCTAAGGACAGAGCACCCGTTCCATGTGGGTATATGGCGTTCATTTATTGTGTGTGTTGTTTCTTTTGACTTGCCTCAGAGATAATGGTGGTGCAGCGGTGCAGAATTTGTTTTCTCTTGTTGGACTCTATTTAGTATGTATATTGCACCCCCACCTTATCACTGAGGGTATATAAAGTATAGTGCATCCCCATTACCACTGGGTGTATGTGTAGAGTACCCCCCACTTATCACTTGGTGTATGTATAGTGCACCCCCACTTATCACTGGGTGTATGTATAGTGCACCCCCAATTATCACTGGGTTTATATATAGTGCACCCCCCATTATCATTGGGTGTATGTATAGTGCACCCCAACATTATCACTGGGTGTATATATAGTGCACCCCCACTTATCACTGGGTGTATGTATAGTGCAACCCCACATTATCACTGGGTGAATGTATAGTACACCCCAACATTATCACTGGGTGTATATATAGTGCACCCCCACTTATCACTGGGTGTTTGTATAGTGCACCCCCACATTATCACAGTGTATGTATAGTGCAACCCCTATTATCGCTGGGTGTATATATAGTGCACTGGGTGTATGTGTACAGTGGGGAAAAAAAGTATTTAGTCAGTCAGCAATAGTGCAAGTTCCACCACTTAAAAAGATGAGAGGCGTCTGTAATTTACATCATAGGTAGACCTCAACTATGGGAGACAAACTGAGAAAAAAAAATCCAGAAAATCACATTGTCTGTTTTTTTTTTCATTTTATTTGCATATTATGGTGGAAAATAAGTATTTGGTCAGAAACAAGCAATCAAGATTTCTGGCTCTCACAGACCTGTAACTTCTTCTTTAAGAGTCTCCTCTTTCCTCCACTCATTACCTGTAGTAATGGCACCTGTTTAAACTTGTTATCAGTATAAAAAGACACCTGTGCACACCCTCAAACAGTCTGACTCCAAACTCCACTATGGTGAAGACCAAAGAGCTGTCAAAGGACACCAGAAACAAAATTGTAGCCCTGCACCAGGCTGGGAAGACTGAATCTGCAATAGCCAACCAGCTTGGAGTGAAGAAATCAACTGTGGGAGCAATAATTGGAAAATGGAAGACATACAAGACCACTGATAATCTCCCTCGATCTGGTGCTCCACGCAAAATCCCACCCCGTGGGGTCAGAATGATCACAAGAACGGTGAGCAAAAATCCCAGAACCACGCGGGGGGACCTAGTGAATGAATTGCAGAGAGCTGGGACCAATGTAACAAGGCCTACCATAAGTAACACACTACGCCACCATGGACTCAGATCCTGCAGTGCCAGACGTGTCCCACTGCTTAAGCCTGTACATGTCCGGGCCCGTCTGAAGTTTGCTAGAGAGCATTTGGATGATCCAGAGGAGTTTTGGGAGAATGTCCTATGGTCTGATGAAACCAAACTGGAACTGTTTGGTAGAAACACAACTTGTCGTGTTTGGAGGAAAAAGAATACTGAGTTGCATCCATCAAACACCATACCTACTGTAAAGCATGGTGGTGGAAACATCATGCTTTGGGGCTGTTTCTCTGCAAAGGGGCCAGGACGACTGATCCGGGTACATGAAAGAATGAATGGGGCCATGTATCGTGAGATTTTGAGTGCAAACCTCCTTCCATCAGCAAGGGCATTGAAGTTGAAACGTGGCTGGGTCTTTCAACATGACAATGATTGATCCAAAGCACACCGCCAGGGCAACGAAGGAGTGGCTTCGTAAGAAGCATTTCAAGGTCCTGGAGTGGCCTAGCCAGTCTCCAGATCTCAACCCTATAGAAAACCTTTGGAGGGAGTTGAAAGTCCGTGTTGCCAAGCAAAAAGCCAAAAACATCACTGCTCTAGAAAAGATCTGCATGGAGGAATGGGCCAACATACCAACAACAGTGTGTGGCAACCTTGTGAAGACTTACAGAAAACGTTTGACCTCTGTCATTGCCAACAAAGGATATATCACAAAGTATTGAGATGAAATTTTGTTTCTGACCAAATACTTATTTTCCACCATAATATGCAAATAAAATGAAAAAAAAACAGACAATGTGATTTTCTGGATTTTTTTTTCTCAGTTTGTCTCCCATAGTTGAGGTCTACCTATGATGTAAATTACAGACGCTACTCATCTTTTTAAGTGGTGGAACTTGCACTATTGCTGACTGACTAAATACTTTTTTCCCCACTGTATATATAGTGCACCCCCATTATCACTGGGTTTATATATATAGTGCACTCCCCATTATCACTGGGTGTATGTATAGTGTACCCCCACATTATCACTGGGTGTATATATAGTGCACTGGGTGTATGTGTATATATAGTGCACCCCCATTATCACCAGGTGTATATATATAGTGCACCCCCATTATCACTGGGTGTATGTATAGTGCACCCCCCATTATCACTGGGTGTATATATATAGTGCACCCCCACTTATCACTGGGTGTATGTATAGTGCACCCCCCACATTATCACTGGGTGCATATATAGTGCACTGGGTGTATGTGTATATATAGTGCACCCCCATTATCACCGGGTGTATATATATAGTGCACCCCCCATTATCACTGGGTGTACGTATAGTGCACCCCCCCATTATCACTGGGTGTATATATGGTGCACCCCCACATTATCACTGAGTGTATGTATAGTGCACCTCCCCCCATTATCACTGGGTGTATGCATGGTGCACCCCCATTATCACTGGGTGTATATATATATAGTGCACCCCCACTTATCACTGGGTGTATGTATAGTGTACCCCCACTTATCACTGGGTGTATGTATAGTGCACCCCCACATTATCACTGGGTGTATGTATAGTGCAACCCCACATTATCACTGGGTGAATGTATAGTACACCCCAACATTATCACTGGGTGTATATATAGTGCACCCCCACTTATCACTGGGTGTTTGTATAGTGCACCCCCACATTATCACAGTGTATGTATAGTGCAACCCCTATTATCGCTGGGTGTATATATAGTGCACTGGGTGTATGTGTACAGTGGGGAAAAAAAGTATTTAGTCAGTCAGCAATAGTGCAAGTTCCACCACTTAAAAAGATGAGAGGCGTCTGTAATTTACATCATAGGTAGACCTCAACTATGGGAGACAAACTGAGAAAAAAAAATCCAGAAAATCACATTGTCTGTTTTTTTTTTCATTTTATTTGCATATTATGGTGGAAAATAAGTATTTGGTCAGAAACAAGCAATCAAGATTTCTGGCTCTCACAGACCTGTAACTTCTTCTTTAAGAGTCTCCTCTTTCCTCCACTCATTACCTGTAGTAATGGCACCTGTTTAAACTTGTTATCAGTATAAAAAGACACCTGTGCACACCCTCAAACAGTCTGACTCCAAACTCCACTATGGTGAAGACCAAAGAGCTGTCAAAGGACACCAGAAACAAAATTGTAGCCCTGCACCAGGCTGGGAAGACTGAATCTGCAATAGCCAACCAGCTTGGAGTGAAGAAATCAACTGTGGGAGCAATAATTGGAAAATGGAAGACATACAAGACCACTGATAATCTCCCTCGATCTGGTGCTCCACGCAAAATCCCACCCCGTGGGGTCAGAATGATCACAAGAACGGTGAGCAAAAATCCCAGAACCACGCGGGGGGACCTAGTGAATGAATTGCAGAGAGCTGGGACCAATGTAACAAGGCCTACCATAAGTAACACACTACGCCACCATGGACTCAGATCCTGCAGTGCCAGACGTGTCCCACTGCTTAAGCCTGTACATGTCCGGGCCCGTCTGAAGTTTGCTAGAGAGCATTTGGATGATCCAGAGGAGTTTTGGGAGAATGTCCTATGGTCTGATGAAACCAAACTGGAACTGTTTGGTAGAAACACAACTTGTCGTGTTTGGAGGAAAAAGAATACTGAGTTGCATCCATCAAACACCATACCTACTGTAAAGCATGGTGGTGGAAACATCATGCTTTGGGGCTGTTTCTCTGCAAAGGGGCCAGGACGACTGATCCGGGTACATGAAAGAATGAATGGGGCCATGTATCGTGAGATTTTGAGTGCAAACCTCCTTCCATCAGCAAGGGCATTGAAGTTGAAACGTGGCTGGGTCTTTCAACATGACAATGATTGATCCAAAGCACACCGCCAGGGCAACGAAGGAGTGGCTTCGTAAGAAGCATTTCAAGGTCCTGGAGTGGCCTAGCCAGTCTCCAGATCTCAACCCTATAGAAAACCTTTGGAGGGAGTTGAAAGTCCGTGTTGCCAAGCAAAAAGCCAAAAACATCACTGCTCTAGAAAAGATCTGCATGGAGGAATGGGCCAACATACCAACAACAGTGTGTGGCAACCTTGTGAAGACTTACAGAAAACGTTTGACCTCTGTCATTGCCAACAAAGGATATATCACAAAGTATTGAGATGAAATTTTGTTTCTGACCAAATACTTATTTTCCACCATAATATGCAAATAAAATGAAAAAAAAACAGACAATGTGATTTTCTGGATTTTTTTTTCTCAGTTTGTCTCCCATAGTTGAGGTCTACCTATGATGTAAATTACAGACGCTACTCATCTTTTTAAGTGGTGGAACTTGCACTATTGCTGACTGACTAAATACTTTTTTCCCCACTGTATATATAGTGCACCCCCATTATCACTGGGTTTATATATATAGTGCACTCCCCATTATCACTGGGTGTATGTATAGTGTACCCCCACATTATCACTGGGTGTATATATAGTGCACTGGGTGTATGTGTATATATAGTGCACCCCCATTATCACCAGGTGTATATATATAGTGCACCCCCATTATCACTGGGTGTATGTATAGTGCACCCCCCATTATCACTGGGTGTATATATATAGTGCACCCCCACTTATCACTGGGTGTATGTATAGTGCACCCCCCACATTATCACTGGGTGCATATATAGTGCACTGGGTGTATGTGTATATATAGTGCACCCCCATTATCACCGGGTGTATATATATAGTGCACCCCCCATTATCACTGGGTGTACGTATAGTGCACCCCCCCATTATCACTGGGTGTATATATGGTGCACCCCCACATTATCACTGAGTGTATGTATAGTGCACCTCCCCCCATTATCACTGGGTGTATGCATGGTGCACCCCCATTATCACTGGGTGTATATATATATAGTGCACCCCCACTTATCACTGGGTGTATGTATAGTGTACCCCCACTTATCACTGGGTGTATGTATAGTGCACCCCCACATTATCACTGGGTGTATGTATAGTGCAACCCCACATTATCACTGGGTGAATGTATAGTACACCCCAACATTATCACTGGGTGTATATATAGTGCACCCCCACTTATCACTGGGTGTTTGTATAGTGCACCCCCACATTATCACAGTGTATGTATAGTGCAACCCCTATTATCGCTGGGTGTATATATAGTGCACTGGGTGTATGTGTACAGTGGGGAAAAAAAGTATTTAGTCAGTCAGCAATAGTGCAAGTTCCACCACTTAAAAAGATGAGAGGCGTCTGTAATTTACATCATAGGTAGACCTCAACTATGGGAGACAAACTGAGAAAAAAAAATCCAGAAAATCACATTGTCTGTTTTTTTTTTCATTTTATTTGCATATTATGGTGGAAAATAAGTATTTGGTCAGAAACAAGCAATCAAGATTTCTGGCTCTCACAGACCTGTAACTTCTTCTTTAAGAGTCTCCTCTTTCCTCCACTCATTACCTGTAGTAATGGCACCTGTTTAAACTTGTTATCAGTATAAAAAGACACCTGTGCACACCCTCAAACAGTCTGACTCCAAACTCCACTATGGTGAAGACCAAAGAGCTGTCAAAGGACACCAGAAACAAAATTGTAGCCCTGCACCAGGCTGGGAAGACTGAATCTGCAATAGCCAACCAGCTTGGAGTGAAGAAATCAACTGTGGGAGCAATAATTGGAAAATGGAAGACATACAAGACCACTGATAATCTCCCTCGATCTGGTGCTCCACGCAAAATCCCACCCCGTGGGGTCAGAATGATCACAAGAACGGTGAGCAAAAATCCCAGAACCACGCGGGGGGACCTAGTGAATGAATTGCAGAGAGCTGGGACCAATGTAACAAGGCCTACCATAAGTAACACACTACGCCACCATGGACTCAGATCCTGCAGTGCCAGACGTGTCCCACTGCTTAAGCCTGTACATGTCCGGGCCCGTCTGAAGTTTGCTAGAGAGCATTTGGATGATCCAGAGGAGTTTTGGGAGAATGTCCTATGGTCTGATGAAACCAAACTGGAACTGTTTGGTAGAAACACAACTTGTCGTGTTTGGAGGAAAAAGAATACTGAGTTGCATCCATCAAACACCATACCTACTGTAAAGCATGGTGGTGGAAACATCATGCTTTGGGGCTGTTTCTCTGCAAAGGGGCCAGGACGACTGATCCGGGTACATGAAAGAATGAATGGGGCCATGTATCGTGAGATTTTGAGTGCAAACCTCCTTCCATCAGCAAGGGCATTGAAGTTGAAACGTGGCTGGGTCTTTCAACATGACAATGATTGATCCAAAGCACACCGCCAGGGCAACGAAGGAGTGGCTTCGTAAGAAGCATTTCAAGGTCCTGGAGTGGCCTAGCCAGTCTCCAGATCTCAACCCTATAGAAAACCTTTGGAGGGAGTTGAAAGTCCGTGTTGCCAAGCAAAAAGCCAAAAACATCACTGCTCTAGAAAAGATCTGCATGGAGGAATGGGCCAACATACCAACAACAGTGTGTGGCAACCTTGTGAAGACTTACAGAAAACGTTTGACCTCTGTCATTGCCAACAAAGGATATATCACAAAGTATTGAGATGAAATTTTGTTTCTGACCAAATACTTATTTTCCACCATAATATGCAAATAAAATGAAAAAAAAACAGACAATGTGATTTTCTGGATTTTTTTTTCTCAGTTTGTCTCCCATAGTTGAGGTCTACCTATGATGTAAATTACAGACGCTACTCATCTTTTTAAGTGGTGGAACTTGCACTATTGCTGACTGACTAAATACTTTTTTCCCCACTGTATATATAGTGCACCCCCATTATCACTGGGTTTATATATATAGTGCACTCCCCATTATCACTGGGTGTATGTATAGTGTACCCCCACATTATCACTGGGTGTATATATAGTGCACTGGGTGTATGTGTATATATAGTGCACCCCCATTATCACTGGGTGTATGTATAGTGCACCCCCCATTATCACTGGGTGTATATATATAGTGCACCCCCACTTATCACTGGGTGTATGTATAGTGCACCCCCCACATTATCACTGGGTGCATATATAGTGCACTGGGTGTATGTGTATATATAGTGCACCCCCATTATCACCGGGTGTATATATATAGTGCACCCCCCATTATCACTGGGTGTACGTATAGTGCACCCCCCCATTATCACTGGGTGTATATATGGTGCACCCCCACATTATCACTGAGTGTATGTATAGTGCACCTCCCCCCATTATCACTGGGTGTATGCATGGTGCACCCCCATTATCACTGGGTGTATATATATATAGTGCACCCCCACTTATCACTGGGTGTATGTATAGTGTACCCCCACTTATCACTGGGTGTATGTATAGTGCACCCCCACATTATCACTGGGTGTATGTATAGTGCACCCCCCCACTATCACTGGGTGTATGTATAGTGCACCCCCCCACTATCACTGGGTGTATATATAGTGCACCCCCACTTATCACTGGGTGTATGTATAGTGCACCCCCACTTATCACTGGGTGTATGCATGGTGCACCCGCATTATCACCGGGTGTATATATATAGTGCAACCCCACATTATCACTGCACCCCCACATTATCACTGGGTGTATGTATAGTGCACCCCCACTATCACTGAGTGTATATAGTGCACCCCCACTATCACTGGGTGTATGTATAGTGCACCCCCCCACTATCACTGGGTGTATATATATATATAGTGCACCCCCACTTATCACTGGGTGTATGCATGGTGCACCCACATTATCACCGGGTGTATATAGTGCAACCCCTATTATCACTGAGTGTATATATAGTGCACCCCCACATTATCACTGAGTGTATATAGTGCACCCCCACTATCACTGAGTGTATATAGTGCACCCCCACTATCACTGGGTGTATGCATGGTGCACCCCCATTATCACCGGGTGTATATATATAGTGCAACCCCACATTATCACTGGGTGCATATATAGTGCACCCCCACATTATCACTGGGTGTATGTATAGTGCACCCCCACTATCACTGAGTGTATATAGTGCACCCCCACTATCACTGGGTGTATGTATAGTGCACCCCCCCCACTATCACTGGGTGTATATATATATATATATATATATATATATATATATATATATATATATATATATATAGTGCACCCCCACTTATCACTGGGTGTATGCATGGTGCACCCACATTATCACCGGGTGTATATAGTGCAACCCCTATTATCACTGAGTGTATATATAGTGCACCCCCACATTATCACTGAGTGTATATAGTGCACCCCCACTATCACTGAGTGTATATAGTGCACCCCCACTATCACTGAGTGTATGCATGGTGCACCCCCATTATCACCGGGTGTATATATATAGTGCAACCCCACATTATCACTGGGTGTATGTATAGTGCACCCCCACTATCACTGAGTGTATATAGTGCACCCCCACTATCACTGGGTGTATGTATAGTGCACCCCCCCCACTATCACTGGGTGTATATATATATATAGTGCACCCCCACTTATCACTGGGTGTATGCATGGTGCACCCACATTATCACTGAGTGTATATAGTGCACCCCCACTATCACTGAGTGTATATAGTGCACCCCCACTATCACTGGGTGTATGCATGGTGCACCCCCCATTATTACTCGGTGTATGTATGGTGCACCCCCATTATTACTCGGTGTATGTATGGTGCACCCCCATTATTACTCGGTGTATGCATGGTGCACCCCCATTATTACTCGGTGTATGTATGGTGCACCCCCACTATCACTGAGTGTATGCATGGTGCACCCCCATTATTACTCGGTGTATGTATGGTGCACCCCCATTATTACTCGGTGTATGTATGGTGCACCCCCACTATCACTGAGTGTATATAGTGCACCCCCACTATCACTGGGTGTATGCATGGTGCACCCACATTATCACCGGGTGTATATAGTGCAACCCCTATTATCACTGAGTGTATATATAGTGCACCCCCACATTATCACTGAGTGTATATAGTGCACCCCCACTATCACTGAGTGTATATAGTGCACCCCCACTATCACTGGGTGTATGCATGGTGCACCCCCATTATTACTCGGTGTATGTATGGTGCACCCCCACTATCACTGGGTGTATGCATGGTGCACCCCCATTATTACTCGGTGTATGTATGGTGCACCCCCATTATTACTCGGTGTATGTATGGTGCACCCCCACTATCACTGGGTGTATGCATGGTGCACCCCCATTATTACTCGGTGTATGTATGGTGCACCCCCACTATCACTGAGTGTATGCATGGTGCACCCCCATTATTACTCGGTGTATGTATGGTGCACCCCCACTATCACTGAGTGTATATAGTGCACCCCCACTATCACTGGGTGTATGCATGGTGCACCCACATTATCACCGGGTGTATATAGTGCAACCCCTATTATCACTGAGTGTATATATAGTGCACCCCCACATTATCACTGAGTGTATATAGTGCACCCCCACTATCACTGAGTGTATATAGTGCACCCCCACTATCACTGGGTGTATGCATGGTGCACCCCCATTATTACTCGGTGTATGTATGGTGCACCCCCACTATCACTGGGTGTATGCATGGTGCACCCCCATTATTACTCGGTGTATGTATGGTGCACCCCCATTATTACTCGGTGTATGTATGGTGCACCCCCACTATCACTGGGTGTATGCATGGTGCACCCCCATTATTACTCGGTGTATGTATGGTGCACCCCCACTATCACTGAGTGTATGCATGGTGCACCCCCATTATTACTCGGTGTATGTATGGTGCACCCCCATTATTACTCGGTGTATGTATGGTGCACCCCCATTATTACTCGGTGTATGTATGGTGCACCCCCACTATCACTGAGTGTATATAGTGCACCCCCACTATCACTGGGTGTATGCATGGTGCACCCACATTATCACCGGGTGTATATAGTGCAACCCCTATTATCACTGAGTGTATATATAGTGCACCCCCACATTATCACTGAGTGTATATAGTGCACCCCCACTATCACTGAGTGTATATAGTGCACCCCCACTATCACTGGGTGTATGCATGGTGCACCCCCATTATTACTCGGTGTATGTATGGTGCACCCCCACTATCACTGGGTGTATGCATGGTGCACCCCCATTATTACTCGGTGTATGTATGGTGCACCCCCATTATTACTCGGTGTATGTATGGTGCACCCCCACTATCACTGGGTGTATGCATGGTGCACCCCCATTATTACTCGGTGTATGCATGGTGCACCCCCATTATTACTCGGTGTATGTATGGTGCACCCCCATTATTACTCGGTGTATGTATGGTGCACCCCCATTATTACTCGGTGTATGCATGGTGCACCCCCACTATCACTGAGTGTATATAGTGCACCCCCACTATCACTGAGTGTATGCATGGTGCACCCCCATTATTACTCGGTGTATGTATGGTGCACCCCCATTATTACTCGGTGTATGTATGGTGCACCCCCACTATCACTGGGTGTATGCATGGTGCACCCCCATTATTACTCGGTGTATGTATGGTGCACCCCCATTATTACTCGGTGTATGTATGGTGCACCCCCATTATTACTCGGTGTATGTATGGTGCACCCCCACTATCACTGGGTGTATGCATGGTGCACCCCCATTATTACTCGGTGTATGTATGGTGCACCCCCATTATTACTCGGTGTATGTATGGTCAACCCCCATTATTACTCGGTGTATGTATGGTGCACCCCCACTATCACTGAGTGTATATAGTGCACCCCCATTATTACTCGGTGTATGTATGGTGCACCCCCATTATTACTCGGTGTATGTATGGTGCACCCCCATTATTACTCGGTGTATGTATGGTGCACCCCCATTATTACTCGGTGTATGTATGGTGCACCCCCACTATCACTGAGTGTATATAGTGCACCCCCACTATCACTGGGTGTATGCATGGTGCACCCCCATTATTACTCGGTGTATGTATGGTGCACCCCCGCATTCTGTACCTCACGTTTCCACCTGCTGTTTTTGCGCCGTTTCTCCCCCGCGGTTTCTGCTGTTCCTGGAGCTCTGACGTCACGTGGGTAAACAGTGGCGAAGGGAGGGGGCGTGGCCTGCAGACGGGAGGCGGAAGTGAGGGGCTGCGGGTCACACAGCGGTCAGTGCGGGAACATAGTGACCTATGCGGCCTCCTGCAGAGTTACACCGCACACACTACCGTCATCCTCCATCACCCGGTATCGTCAGCCCCCCTACACCCCGCTCACCACATCACGCCCTACATCCTTACTACAGGGGTGCACAATGTCTTTTAGGGTATGGTTCCATGTGGCGTATTTGCTGCGGATTGAACGCTGAGTACAGCCGCAGCGTCCAATCCGCAGCGTCCAGATGTTACAGCATAGTGGAGGGGATTTTATGAAATCCCATATCCACTATGCGTTCAAAGACGCAGGTGACAGACCTGCGTAACCAGACATGAGGCGTGTCTTTATAGACCACAGCATGTCTAGTTATCTTGTGGAGATGCTCAGTCTTCGCAAGATAAATGACCAGGTCTATGTAATAGGATGCGGTGATTCCGCATGGTTCAGTGAACACATGCGGAATCACCGCTCTTACAAAAGCCGGCAGCTCTTTGGGCGGAGGGGATATGTGCTGCGTCCAAAGCGCTGCCAATCCTGACCGTGGAAACATACCCCTAGTACGTTCCCACGGTCAGTAAACGCTGCTGGTTGGATCCTCCGTACATCCGCAGCTTTCACCCTGCAGTGTCCAGATGTTACAGCATAGTGGATGGGAGTTCATGAAATCCCATCCACTATGCGTCCTCTGACACTCTCGGCTTCATTGCGGAGATGCACATGCGGCACGTCTTTCCAGACCGCAGCATGTCTATCTTGTGGAGACGCTCAGTCTCTGCAAGATAAAACTCACCCATACAATGTATTGGGCGCCGTGATTCCTCACGGTTCAATGAAAACAGGATTCACCTGCGTTCAAAAGCCAGCAGCGCTTTGGACGGAGCGGACATATGCGGCGTCCAAAGTGCTGCCTAATACTGAATGTGTGCACATACCCTTAGGCCAAGGGCCAGAATGCCATACTGAACCACTCCCAAGGACCCCCCCCCCCCCAAAAAAAAAAAAAAAAAATTAAAGGTGCCAAGGATTATGAAGAGCATTTTATGCTTAAAAAAAATCAACACTAACATACTTATTTTGTTTGGTTTCGTTTTAGCAGAAACTCGACACATCCTCATAATCTCATGTCACTAAATTTTGATAATTTTTAATTGTAACATTGCAATGAAGCATATTATGTCGCCTTTTTTTCTTCATGTGGTGTAGTGTAGAAGTTGGGAAAAAATTAAGTAATGTGTTCTGCAAGTGGAGCTCTAGATAACTGTGTTATTTCCTGCAGAGACGAGCCCTGGCTGGAAGATGTGATGGCGGTCTGTGCTGGATGAAAGATGAAAAGCGAAGCTGAAGGACTTCACCTAGAGACGTCACTGGTGAGTCAGTGTGTTACGTGTACAATGACACTATACTTTACACTATATACAGAGTTCCTGTGTACAATGGCACCAGTGATCACTGTATTACCTGTACACTGGCACTACATACAGAGGTCCTCTGCATAATGTCACCGGTGATCACTGTATAACCTGTACACTTGCACTATATACAGAGCTCCTGTGTATAATGTCACTGGCGATCACTGTATTACCTGTACACAGACAATGCATACTAAGTACAGATCTCCTGTGTATAATGGCACTTATGGTGACAGTATTATGTTTTTTTTTTTTTATTAATGATCTGTATTTTAGTATTCAGTCTGGTGGTAATATGGTGTCTGGTCATGGTGCGGTGGTATTTGTCACTTGTATGTGCTATTATTCTGTCACTGTGGTGGTAATATGTGGTCTGGACATGGTGTGGCTCTATTTGTTCCTTGTATGTGGTATTATAGGTCTCTATGTGGTGGTAATATGTGGTCTGGACATGGTGGGGTGGTATTTGTCCCTTTGAATGTGATATTATTGATCATTTTAAAAATTAAAAAATAAATAAAAAATATACCTAAATTGTATTGGATATTTTAACAAATGTTTAATAGGTTAGAGTAGAGTAGGACCTGGCCAAAAGATTCTACTATGTCATGGTGGTGGATTTAAAAAATCTTTTGGCCAAAACAAGAGCTGCTGGCTATGTGGGTGATTGGAGATGGGAACTGTTAATGTGTGATTGGTGATTGGTCAGAAGTCAAGTTTTTCCAAGAGAGAGCAGTGGGATTGTGGACAGTTTGAGGGGTGGAGGGCGGGGCTGTGGACAGATTGAGGGGTGGAGCCTGGGCGGAGTCTCAAGGGGGCCCTGAAATTCCTAGTGGCAGGCCCTGGGTAGGCACCAGGGCCGGACTGGCCATCTGGCAATTCAGAAGGGCCTGTCTGGTCGTGGGCTGCCACATTGTTAACAGAATCAGTGTTCTCAAAACACCCATACTGTTAAGAGTTGTGATGGAGCACAAAGTTGCTGGCTCAATCACTTACCCCAGCAGGCCGCAGGTATCATTAGAAATATTGGTCTTGTAGAAAATCTTGCTTCCCTTCATGCAGGATAATATTAGTAATATATCCCCATCTGGTACCTTGGGACAGGGACAACATGGGCCTGTGTGATTTCAAATGTCAGGTCTGAATTTCAGTCCCAGACCGTACTTGGTAGGCTCTATAGCAGGGGTCCTCAAACTTTTTAAACAGGGGGCCAGATCACGGTCCCTCGGACCATTGGAGGGCCGGAATATAGTTTAAAAAAATTATGAATAAATTCCTGTGCACACTGCACATATCTTATTTAGAGGTAATAAAACAAAAATAGGAACAAATACAATATTAAAAATGAAGTTAAATCATCAAACTTACCGATTTTTGGGGTTCTTCGAATATCCTACACTTCGAGTCAATTTTTTCTCTTTCTTGATATCATTGTTTCCTAGGGATTCAAAATTGCTATTAGTAAAATACCAACATATATACAGCGCTACAAAAACAATATACCAGCAATAAAATTGCCCACACAGAGACATACAAACTGCACTGCCTATCAATGCAGCCTGATCAGTGCCCATCAATGCAGCCTGACCAGTGCCCATCAATGCAGCCTGACCAGTGCCCATCAATGCAGCCTGACCAGTGCCCATCAATGCAGCCTGATCAGTGCCCATCAATGTAGCCTGATCAGTGCCCATCAATGCAGCCTGATCAGTGCCCATCAATGCAGCCTGATCAGTGCCCATCAATGCAGCCTGATCAGTGCCCATCAATGCAGCCTGATCAGTGCCCATCAATGCAGCCTGATCAGTGCCCATCAATGCAGCCTGATCAGTGCCTATCAATGCAGCCTCACCAGTGCCCATATTGGTGGAACTCTACTTTTACCTCAGGCTCAGACTGGTGTGGTGCAAGAATCCCCAATAGGCAACAATGGTCCCTAAAAGGCAGGTACATGTCCCCAATAGGCAGCACAGGTCCCCAATAGACAGGTAAATGTCCCCAATAGGCAGCATAGGTCCCCAATAGGCAGGTAAATGTCCCCAATAGGCAGGTAAATGTCCCCAATAGGCAGGTAAATGTCCCCAATAGGCAGCACAGGTCCCCAATAGGCAGGTAAATGTCCCCAATAGGCAGCACAGGTCCCCATTAGGCAGCACAGGTCCCCATTAGGCAGGCAAATGTCCCCAATAGTCAGGTAAATGTCCCCATTAGGCAGGTAGATGTCCCCAATAGGCAGGTAAATGTCTCCAATAGGCAGCACAGGTCCCCTTTAGGCAGCACAGGTCCCCAATAGGCAGGTAAATGTCCCCAATAGGCAGCACAGTCCCCATTAGGCAGCACAGGTCCCCATTAGGCAGCACAGTCCCCATTAGGCAGCACAGGTCCCCATTAGGCAGGTAAATGTCCCCATTAGACAGCACAGGTCCCCATTAGGCAGCACAGGTCCCCAATAGGCAGGTAAATGTCCCCATTAGGCAACACAGGTCCCCATTAGGCAGGTAAATGTCCCCATTAGGAAGATAAATGTCCCCATTAGGCAGCACAGGTCCCCATTAGGCAGCACAGGTCCCCAATTGGCAGGTAAATGTCCCCATTAGGCAGAACAAGTCCCCAATAGGCAGCACAGTCCCCATTAGGCAGCACGGGTCCCCCATTAGGCAGGTAAATGTCCCCATTAGGCAGCACAGGTCCCCATTAGGCAGCACAGGTCTCCAATAGGCAGGTAAATGTCCCCATTAGGCAGCACAGGTCCCCATTAGGCAGCACAGGTCCCCATTAGGCAGCACAGGTCCCCAATTGGCAGGTAAATGTCCCCATTAGGCAACACATGTCCCCATTAGGCAGGTAAATGTCCCCATTAGGCAGCACAGGTCCCCATTAGGCAGGTAAATGTCCCCAATAGGCAGCACATGTCCCCATTAGGCAGGTAAATGACCCCAATAGGACCCGGCGTTAAAAAAAAAAAAAGTACTCACCTATGTCCCCCGCTGCTCTGAAGAGACGCCCGCTCATCTCAGTCTTCTTCCTGCACAGGCCCACAGGCGGCGTGACGTCATCAGGCCGCGCAGGCGGCGTGTTGATAATCAGGCCGTCTGTGTGCACTGTGCTCTGCTGCATACGGAGGGCTGCGTAACGCCTTTCCTCGGCGCCTCGTCCCGCCCGCGATTACAGGGCCCGCCGGCATTGAACTGCAGTGCAGTTCATAAGTTCAATATCGGCCTGGCGGGGGGCCGGATAAAAGTCCTTGGCGGGCCGCATGTGGCCCGCGGGCCGTAGTTTGAGGACCCCTGCTCTATAGTGTTAGTAGTCTTGCCCAAGGACCACTACTGGTGTATTATTTCCAACAGGGCAGAGCCAGGATTTGAACCCCAGTCTCCCATGTTGATGGTTGTGCACTTTAACAACTATGCTATAACAGCCACCTAAGGTAGGTATTATAGTGTTAGGAGTAGAGTTGAGCGACTTTGGTCGGATCGGGTTTCGTGAAACCCGAATGAAACAAAATAAGTTTCAGATGAAACTTGTCCGCCTAGAGCAAAACAAAGTCGGAGTTTCGTCCGAAACCCGACCCCAATGCAAGTCAATGGGAAATAAAAGTCGGACGAAACTCCGACTTTTTTTGCTCTAGGCGGACGAGTTTCATCTGAAACTTATTTTGTTTCATTCGGGTTTCACGAAACCCGATCCGACCAAAGTCGCTCAACTCTAGTTAGGAGCCTTGGTATATAATTTATTTTTATTTATTTTTTAATTTTTTTCTCCACAGGGCAGAGCCGGGATTTGAACTGCTGTTGTGTGCAGTTCTGGTTACTGTGTGTATGTCGGTGCCATTTTCCACACATCATTGTGTCCTGGACTGATGGCTCTCCTCTTTCTATCCATCACTTAAAGGGAATCTGTCACCCCTTTTTTTCGAATATGAGCTGCCGGCACCGACATCAGGGGCTTATCTATAGCATTCGGTAATGCTGTAGATAAGCCCCCGATGTAACCTGAAAGATAGGAAAAAAGAGTTAGGGTACCGTTACACCTAGCGATGCACCAGCGATCCCGACTAGCGATATGACGCGGTCAGGATTGCTGGTACATCGCTAAGTGGTCGCTAGTGAGCTGCCACACAGGCAGATCTCACCAGCGACATCGTTGGGGACGGGGATCGCTGTTTACCTGTCAGACGGGGCGATCCTACGTCCTCCCACCCGGCTCCACGCATCGGCGCCACAGGAAGCCCAGCAGGAAGTGGCCGACGCGGAATGGTCCAGGATGTTCTCGCGCGATCAGCGATAACCAGCAGGGGAGCTGGTTGGAGGTAACTATCAGACATAGCGATATCACTAGCAATATCGCTGCAACGTCACAAAATCGGTGACTTTACAGCGATATTGCTAGCAATATCGCAGTGTGTAACGGGGGCTTTAGGTTATACTCACCCAGGGGGTCCGGTCTTGGTCGGATGGGTGTTGTGGTCCGGCGCCTCCCATCTTCATACGATGCCGTCCTCTTCTTTTCTTCCTGTCACGGCTCTGGCGCAGGCGCACTGCTCTGCCCTGTTGAGGACAGAGCAGAATACTGTAGTGCGCAAGAGCCAGACCTCCCAGCGCCTGCAGGAGCCACGACAGGCAGCAAAGAAGAAGACGTCACCGTTAGAAGATGGGAGGCGCCGGACCGCAACACCCATCTGACCAAGACCGGACCACTCCGGGTGAGTATAACTCATTTTTCTTCTCTTTCAGGTTACATCGGGGGCTTATCTACAGCATTACAGAATGCTGTAGATAAGCCCCTGATGTCGGTGCCGGCAGCTCATATTCGAAAAAAAGGGGTAACAGATTCCCTTTAATTTGACATGAGTTTGTTCCTTTTTGTCTTTTCATTGATGGATGTGGCTCCAACCTCATAGCTCCATCGTGTTGTAATTACAGATGATTTTAGTTGTCCATTTTCTGCAGTTTTTCAGTCTCTCACCCCTTATCGTTATATTATTTAATTAAACTACCAGATAGTGTGAATTGATTGATCACAGTGCTGGTCACCGGCCAACACAGGAATTTCCATTATTGAGTCCAAAACAGCTAGTGCTGCCAAACCCAGGACTAAAGGAATACCTGACAATAGGGCACCTGGCGTAACTGAAGCGGGGAAGGACTGAGCGCCAGGCTGGTATTTTGTAGCAAACCAGCAGATTAGTGATTGATGGGTTTCGCTCACAGAGCCTTGTCCACACTGGATGCCATTGTACCCACTTCTCCGCTGAGGACGACCTTGTACAGGATCGCTGCTCTGCTGTCAGGGAATAGAGAACGTTTCCATTCAGAGATGTTCAAATTGGTGAGAAACTGAAACGGTCTGTTAGAAAGTGTGTTTTATTGCTGCGGCCGCCGCTGTTTACTGAATGCGCTCGTTTTTGTCATTATTTTTACCTCTTTGTACATTGACATAATGCTCCACAAATAAGCCACTTTCTTGTATTATCTTGGCTGTGACTCGGGTTGTGTTGTCATTATGATTTAAGAAAACAATTGCAGATCGCAGTCACATTGTGGTTGATGATGGAGAAGCGTAATCTCTGACCAAAACGTCAGCAGCTTTGTATTGTAGAATGATGAAACCGCAGGATGGAGGCGCTACTGATATGATAATGAGTTCATGGAGATACTTTTTAAACCTCTGGATTATTCAGTCTGAGCCTCGTGCAGAAATCCTGGCACCCACAGCCTCGGCTGCTGTCATGGATGTCATCAATGCCAGCCTGGAGAAGGTGTTTGCAAGCGCTGGATGTCCGGCTACAGAAGTCCATTCATTTCACTCCGCAATACCAAAGGCCATCATGGTGCAAGGCTGGAAAGGAGGTCTGTCCTCTACAGCGAGAAGCCCCCCTTTTTTGTTTTGGACACAACCATAACTGGAGATTGGTGACACCATGAAGAGGCTTCACAAGGGAAGGGAGCATGGGTGTCCAGGAGCCGTTTTCCACACAACCCCAAGAAGCCTGTTCCTCGCACCTGCCTGCGTGACCTAAACCTGCTCCTGTGGGGTCTCCGGACTGGTCTCCATCAAGCACACTGGGGACGTCATCGGTCGGTGATTACACAGGAGCTGCCAGCAGCGGATCTTGATGATTTGTACAATCAGCGGCAGAACCTTCTGCAGACGACCATTAATAACCTCAGTGGTGGCGGCTGGGGGTGCCGGGATTTCTGCACAAAGCTCAGACTGAATAATCCAGATATCCTGAAATGTTGTTTCCCTTTATTTGCCCCCATTTTCAGATCCTGTGATTTCCAGGACTGCCCAGTGTGACATATCATCAGTCAGTGGCCGCACTCGGAGAGAACAATGGCCAGATACAATGTATGGCGGGATCTCGGCAGCACTTTTCTCCGAAGCTGTCTCTGCCGTCTCTTTCGGGGACTGTCGCTGTATTTTTCAGTCTTATTCCCGTGTTAGGGAGAGCAGCACAGACCGCACAGTGTGAGCGGGAGCCGGCCCCGGTGCGCCAGGATTAGCGGCAGAGACGGTAATGGCTCAGGAATAGTCGCAGCTCCACGGCTTCCTGTGAGGTCTCCGGTGACAGGAAGTGCCGCCCAGCGCGGGGATTACAGCCCCGTATCCAGGAGACGCCGGGAAACGTCGCCGCCTGAGTCCTAATGTCGCCGGGATACCGCGCTGCTCCAGAAGATGCCGGACGTGCGATAAATCCCGGAGGCGGCAATGGCGGCGCCCGAGCGGGTGAGAGACCTCTATGTCTGTGTATATACCTGTATGTATGCTATATACTGTGTGCAGGGCTCAGACCTCCCAGAACAGGGACTATGTATAAATAATATACACGCCTCTGCCTGCAGCCCCAGATGTCTCCTCTCTCCTATATGATCCTATACTTTGTTACTTCTCCTCGCGTTGTCCGTGCGGTGTATATGGCCCCTGCGTTGTCCGTGCGGTGTATATGGCCCCTGCGTTGTCCGTGCGGTGTATATGGCCCCTGCGTTGTCCGTGCGGTGTATATGGCCCCTGCGTTGTCCGTGCGGTGTATATGGCCCCTGCGTTGTCCGTGCGGTGTATATGGCCCCTGCGTTGTCCGTGCGGTGTATATGGCCCCTGCGTTGTCCGTGCGGTGTATATGGCCCCTGCGGTGTCCGTGCGGTGTATATGGCCCCTGCGTTGTCAGTGTGGTGTATATGGCCCCTGCGTTGTCAGTGTGGTGTATATGGCCCCTGCGTTGTCAGTGTGGTGTATATGGCCCCTGCGTTGTCAGTGTGGTGTATATGGCCCCTGCGTAGTCAGTGTGGTGTTGTCAGTGTGGTGTATATGGCCCCTGCATTGTCTGTGTGGCGTATATGGCCCCTGCGTTGTCTGTGTGGCGTATATGGCCCATGCGTTGTCCGTGTGGCGTATATGGCCCATGCGTTGTCCGTGTGGCGTATATGGCCCATGCGTTGTCCGTGTGGCGTATATGGCCCATGCGTTGTCCGTGTGGCGTATATGGCCCCCGCGTTGTCCGTGTGGCGTATATGGCCCCCGCGTTGTCCGTGTGGCGTATATGGCCCCCGCGTTGTCCGTGTGGCGTATATGGCCCCCGCGTTGTCCGTGTGGTGTATATGGCCCCCGCGTTGTCAGTGTGGTGTATATGGCCCCCGCGTTGTCAGTGTGGTGTATATGGCCCCCGCGTTGTCAGTGTGGTGTATATGGCCCCCGCGTTGTCAGTGTGGTGTATATGACCCCCGCGTTGTCAGTGTGGTGTATATGACCCCCGCGTTGTCAGTGTGGTGTATATGGCCCCCGCGTTGTCAGTGTGGTGTATATGGCCCCCGCGTTGTCAGTGTGGTGTATATGGCCCCCGCGTTGTCAGTGTGGTGTATATGGCCCCCGCGTTGTCAGTGTGGTGTATATGGCCCCCGCGTTGTCAGTGTGGTGTATATGGCCCCCGCGTTGTCAGTGTGGTGTATATGGCCCCCGCGTTGTCAGTGTGGTGTATATGGCCCCCGCGTTGTCAGTGTGGTGTATATGGCCCCCGCGTTGTCATTGTGGTGTATATGGCCCCCGCGTTGTCAGTGTGGTGTATATGGCCCCCGCGTTGTCAGTGTGGTGTATATGGCCCCCGCGTTGTCAGTGTGGTGTATATGGCCCCCGCGTTGTCAGTGTGGTGTATATGGCCCCCGCGTTGTCAGTGTGGTGTATATGGCCCCCGCGTTGTCAGTGTGGTGTATATGGCCCCCGCGTTGTCAGTGTGGTGTATATGGCCCCCGCGTTGTCAGTGTGGTGTATATGGCCCCCGCGTTGTCAGTGTGGTGTATATGGCCCCCGCGTTGTCAGTGTGGTGTATATGGCCCCCGCGTTGTCAGTGTGGTGTATATGGCCCCCGCCTTGTCAGTGTGGCGTATATGGCCCCCGCCTTGTCAGTGTGGCGTATATGGCCCCCGCCTTGTCAGTGTGGCGTATATGGCCCCCGCCTTGTCAGTGTGGCGTATATGGCCCCCGCCTTGTCAGTGTGGCGTATATGGCCCCCGCCTTGTCAGTGTGGCGTATATGGCCCCTGCCTTGTCAGTGTGGCGTATATGGCCCCCCGCCTTGTCAGTGTGGTGTATATGGCCCCCCGCGTTGTCAGTGTGGCGTATATGGCCCCCCGCCTTGTCAGTGTGGTGTATATGGCCCCCCGCCTTGTCAGTGTGGTGTATATGGCCCCCCGCGTTGTCAGTGTGGTGTATATGGCCCCCGCCTTGTCAGTGTGGTGTATATGGCCCCCGCATTGTCCGTGTGGTGTATATGGCCCCTGCGTTGTCAGTGTGGTGTATATGGCCCCCGCCTTGTCAGTGTGGTGTATATGGCCCCCGCGTTGTCCGTGTGGTGTATATGGCCCCTGCGTTGTCCGTGTGGTGTATATGGCCCCTGCGTTGTCCGTGTGGTGTATATGGCTCGTGTTGTCCATATACCCAGGTGCATATAGTGGTGCTATGATGACACCAAAGGTTCCTGGAGACAGATGGAGTTTGGTAAATCCGGGACTTGTCTGATTAGCTGCTTAGCAATCACTGAAGAACAAGTGACAGACGGATCACATCACCCCCCAGGGCTGCCATCTTCCCCCTTCAACACATTTTACCATTTTCACCCCAAAATCGCAGCCATGGGGTTTATGGCGTCAAAGCTACATGTGTGTATGTGTGTGTATATATATATATATATATATATATATATATATATATATAGCCACACACATACATGTATATATGTTACATAGTCTCCTTTATTATGTATATTGCTGTCCCATACACAGTGCCCTCTCTTCTTATGGACAGTACCGTCCCTTGCATATTGGATTATATAGAGCCTTGTTTTTTATTACATACAGTCCTGTCTTGTTAGCTGTATAATGCAATGATGGCTGATGAAGCATGGGAAAGCTTCTTTTGTAATGGAGGAGCTGGTAGTCTGGTCACCGGCTCCTCGATCAGCAGTCATTTTATATCTAAAAAGAGAGGGGACTATGTAATAAAAGAGGGCGCTGTGAATAACAAAAATAACAAGAATACACTATGTAAGAGACAGCACTATACATAACAGCAGAGGAAGCTATATAATAAGGGACGGCACCATATATAACTAGAGAGGATGGTACGTAATAAGGGACAATGTTATACATAATAAAAGAGGAAACTATGTAACTAAGAATGGTGTTATACAGAATTAGTGAGTACACTATATACTAAGGGACTGTGTTAGACATAATAAGCGATAATAATGTCTTCCTCCTCCTCCCCCTGTTCCTAAGGCCATTATAAGTCTCCCTTCCTCCAATCCCCCACACCCCTCATTGTCCTCCTCCCCTCGCATCCCATTATTGTCCTCTCCCCCACCCCATTGTTGCCCTCTTCACCACCTCCATCATTTTCTTCTCCCCCACCACTATCTTTGCTTTCTCCCCCCACCACTCCCATCATTGCCCATTCCACCACCTCCATCATTTCCTCCTCCTCCACCACCCCATTATTGCCCTTTCCACCACCACCATCATTGCATTCTTTCCCACCACCCCATCATTTCTTTTTCCCCCACCACCCCATCATTGCCTTCTCCATCACTCCCATCATTGCCTTCTCCATCACTCCCATCATTGCCTTCTCTCCATCACTCCCATCATTGCCTTCTCCCCATCACTCCCATCATTGCATTCTCCCCATCACCCCATCATTGCATTCTCCAAATCACTTCCATCATTGCCTTCTCCCCATCATTGCCTTCTCCCCATCACCCCCATCATGGCCTTCTCCCCATCACCCCCATCATGGCCTTCTCCCCATCACCCCCATCATGGCCTTCTCCCCATCACCCCCATCATGGCCTTCTCCCCATCACCCCCATCATGGCCTTCTCCCCATCACCCCCATCATGGCCTTCTCCCCATCACCCCCATCATGGCCTTCTCCCCATCACCCCCATCATGGCCTTCTCCCCATCACCCCCATCATGGCCTTCTCCCCATCACCCCCATCATGGCCTTCTCCCCATCACCCCCATCATGGCCTTCTCCCCATCACCCCCATCATGGCCTTCTCCCCATCACCCCCAACATGGCCTTCTCCCCATCACCCCCAACATGGCCTTCTCCCCATCACCCCCAACATGGCCTTCTCCCCATCACCCCCATCATGGCCTTCTCCCCATCACCCCCATCATGGCCTTCTCCCCATCACCCCCATCATGGCCTTCTCCCCATCACCCCCATCATGGCCTTCTCCCCATCACCCCCATCATGGCCTTCTCCCCATCACCCCCATCATGGCCTTCTCCCCATCACCCCCATCATGGCCTTCTCCCCATCACCCCCATCATGGCCTTCTCCCCATCACCCCCATCATGGCCTTCTCCCCATCACTCCCATCATGGCCTTCTCCCATCACCCCAGGCATCATGGCCTTCTCTCCCCATCACTGCCTTCTCCTCATGCCCCCATCATATCATTGACCTTCTCCTTCAGGGCCAGGCTCCACCTATACACACACACTGACACACACACACTCACACACACAGCAGCACCTCTCTCCGCTCTCACCTGTCCGCTGCCCATGCTTCCTCGGTCTGGCACAGCAGCGGCCGCTGAATGATGACGTCATTCAGCGGCGCTCTTCTCTGTGTCAGAGATAGGAAGCGCGGGCGGCGGGCAGGAAGCAGGATGGATCCTTGCAGCTCCGCTCCTGCAATTTTCTCTTGCAGGCAGCGGAGCTGCTTGGATCGCTCCCTGCCCGCCGCTGCAAGCCTGCACATGAGGGCAATGTGGCCAGGGGCCCCCGGAGACTCGGGCCCGGAGAAAACGGCCAGATTGCCCTCCTCATTAGCCACCTTGCAGGGTTCCCTGGAGGCTCTGGGCCCCTGTGTACTTGCACAGGTTGAACCGGTGGTATGTCCGCCCATGCCTGTGCCATCATATCCTCCAGTTACTTCAGAGCTGCATGCATAACATCTGTAGCATCTTGTTTTATACTTCAGAGCCAATATACAAATTATGCGCGCTACTGTCAAACTGTTGATTGGGTCGAGTTCAGTTACACCAAACAGCCTAGCGGAGCCCCCATAAGTTATGTACTTTGCTGCAATGCATTGTGAGCTGCAGCTTAGGGGAAGCATCGGGCAGGTGAGCAGCGCCACAGTCTGTGATTCACTTTGGAGTCTTGGTTGCACTGAGTTTTTTGTGTTCGATTATCTTTCTGCTCCTGTAGGAGGAAGGTTTAGCAGTTGTAAGCTATGTATCATACTGTTACAGTGAGTGAAACAAGTATTGAAGATTACATAAATTTTCTGAGTAAAACTATTCGTAAAGGTGCTGTCACACTAAGGCTGTGTGCACACGTAGCGATTTTTAGCTGTGTGCACACGTAGCGATTTTTAAGCGTTTTTGCCGCGATTTTCGGCGCGAAAACGCTTAAAAATCGTGTACAGAACGCACCCCATGCATTCCTATGGCATTCCGCACATGCTGTGCTAATGCTGCGCTTTTTTCCGCGGCGGAATCGCATCGCGGAAAAATTCGCAGCATGCTCATTCTTTGTGCGGAATCGCAAAGAATTGCCGCGATTCCGCACCCATAGGAATGCATGAGAATCGCTTACTTCCCACATGTGGCTATGCCCACCATGCGGGAATCGTCTCATGTGCGGTTGGTACCCACGGTGTGGAGGAGAGGAGACTGTCCTCCAGGCCCTGGGTACCATACCCCTGTAAAAAAAGAATAAAAAATAAAAAATCGGTGTATATTTACCTTCCGGCGTCCCGCGATGCATTCCCGGCCTAAGCGTTCCCAGTAATGCCTTGCGGCAAGGTCCTGTAATGACGTAGTCTCGCGTGACTCTAGCGGTCTCGCGAGATCGCTATAGCAACGCGAGACTACCTCATCACAGGTCTCGCAAGGCATTACTGGGAACGCTGAGGCCCGGGAATGCAGCGCGGGACGCCGGAAGGTAAATATACACCGATTTTTTTTATTTTTTTTAGCGTTTTAACATTCTATCTCTTACTATTGATGCCGCATAGGCGGCCTCAATAGTAAAAACCTGGTCACACTTGTCAAACACTGTTTGACGAGTGTGACCAACCTGTCAATCACTTTCCAAGCGATGCTTCAAATTGCTTGGAAAGTGCTTGAATATCGCACGCGAAAATCGCGGCAAAATCACGATCATAATCGCGGTGAAATCGCGCGGAAAAACCGCGCGATTTCTGGGAAGGAGTCCGGTTTTTAGTAAGCGTTTTAAAACGCTACGTGTGCACATAGCCTTAGCGATGCACCAGCGATCCCGACCAGCGATATGACATGGTCAGGATCGCTGGTGCATCGCTAAGTGGTCGCTAGTGAGCTGCCACACAGGCATATCTCACCAGCAAGATAGCAGGGGTCGGGGGTTGTTACTTACCAGTCAGACGCGGCAATCCTGACGTCCTCCCGCCCGCGTCCACGCGTCGCTCGTCGGCACCACAGGAAGCCCAGCAGGAAGCTGACGATGAGAAACGTCCAGGGTGTTCTCGCGCAATCAGCGATAACCAGCGGGGAGCCGGTCGGAGGTAAGTATCAGGCATAGCGATATCGCTAGCAATATCACTGCTACGTCACAAAAAACAGTGACGTCACAGTGATATCGCTGTGACAGGCCCTTAAGGCCGGTTTCATATGTCCTGATATTTCCGGTACCGGAAAAAAAAAACTGTACCGAAGATGTCGTTGTCTGTGTGTGTAATATTTGCGGCACACGTGTGGCAACCGTGTGCCGCATCAGTACCACACAGACGGGAGCCACGGAAGAAGCGCTACAGTAATTGTTGGTCCCCGGCGCAGGATGCTGAAGGTGCTTTCATCATTCTTTCCTGCTCTGCCGGCGATCAGCACGAGTAGGGGAGAATGATGAGAGTTGTATTCAAGTGAGAACAATGACAGCAGGCGGCGGCTTATGGGACTATTACTCCCATCACCCTACACCTGCTGCCGCAAATAACAGTGACAGCAGGAGTAGCTGATGGGTTTTCCTCACCCACCTGAGTTTTAAATAAATGAAAAAAAACGGCGTGGGTTCCCCTCTATTTTCTATAACCAACCAAGCAAATCTCACAGCTGGGTGCTGCCACCCTCAGCTGTCAGCTTCAGCAAGGCTGGTTATCAAGAATACAGGGGTCCCCATCGTGTTTCTTTAATTATTAAGGCTAGTTTCACACTAGCGTTCTCGGGCACAGCACAGGGCTGCCACTAAGCCCCGGCCACGCCCCCTCCGGTCAGTTTCTCCTCTGATCGCATGACACTGCATGCGATCACTGTACCCTATATTTAGCGTTGGGTACGCTGACCGTGCGCTGGTGTGATTTTGCTGGCGCTGCGCCCAGCGCACAAAAATGCAACACAGCGCGCTTTTGTGCACCGGGCGCAGCGCCAGCAAAATCATACCAGTGCACGGTCAGCGTACCCAACGCTAAATATAGGGTACGGTGATCACATGCAGTGTCATGCGATCAGAGGAGGAACTGACCGGAGGGGGCGCGATCGGGGCTTGGCAGCGGCCCTGCGCTGCGCCCGAGAACGCTAGTGTGAAACTAGCCTTAAATAGTAAAAAAAAAAAAAGGTATGGGGTCCCTCCCATTTTTGATAACCAGCCTTGCTAAAGCAGACAGCTGGGGGCTGGTATTCTCAGGCTGGTAAGGGGACATTGATATAGGCCCTCCCCCAGCCTAAAAATAGCAGCCCACATCCTCTCTGAAAAGTTGCATCAATTAGATGCGCCATTTCTGGCGCTTTACCCTGCTCTTCCCACTTGCCCTGTAGCGGTGACAATTGGGGTTCATATTTGTGGGGTTGATGTCACCTTTGTATTGTCAGGTGACATCAAGCCCACGGATTAGTAATGGAGAAGCGTCTATAAGACACCTATCCATTACTAATCCTATAGTTTTATGGTAAATTATGACACCGTCAGAATAAAGTCCTTTATTAGAAATAAAACAAAAGTTTTCCATTTGTCCATTTCTCTCGGTGATCTGCTGTGAAGACACTGAGCTTGAACTGTGGTGACCTCATCATTGGCTTTTTCCCGCGGTGCTGATTTCACTGCAGTTCAGCCCTGCTGGGAACGCAGCCTCACTGACTGCCGGTCACTGACGTTGTGCTCGCAGCAGTTCATTCATCAGTGATTCTCAGCCTGGACGGTTGCACCTTGGCACTGTCCAGGTTAAGAATAGTTTATCCCCCAGACATGAATGACGGTGTGGGACATAACAACCAGCAGGTGAAGGGGATATGGTTGTTATATTATTTTAGTTTTATTACAAGAGAACAAAGGCTTTGATGGAATTAGGCATTAGTTGAGTATAACTGTGTTTTGTCATTTTAAAATAAAAATGGAAAACTGTGTTTCGTTTTATTTCTAATAAAATACTTTTTTTAATTATTTATTTATCGCGTAGGAGCGGCTGATGAATACTCCCATCAACTGCTCCTGCTGTCACTGTTATTAGCAGCAGCAGGTATAGACTGATGGGAGCAGTAGTCCCTCAGCCACCGCCTGCTGTCATTGTTATCACTTGAATATAATTCTCCTCATTTTCCCCTGCTCATGCTGATCGCCGGCAGACCAGGGGAAAATAATGAGAATGTCTTCAGCACCCTGCATCGGGGAACAGCACTTACTGTAGCGCTTCTTCCCTGGCGCCGGTGTGTGTCACACGGATGACAACCATGTGTGCGGGACGTTTAGCAGCCCGTGCTGACTGTAAAAAATACGGACATGTCGGCGTGTTTTGCCTATGGTCACAAAGTCAGAAACACACTGACATGTGCACAGACCCATTCACTTTAAATGGGTCTACATGTGTCAGTGTCTCCGGTACGTGTGAAAACTGTTACCACATGTCTCAGAGACAGGGACATGTGAAAGAGCCCTAAAGCTGCTATTGACATGAAATTCTCCCCAGATGTCGCTCACAACCCATCCAATCCACACAGGCAAATAAATCACCATAGATGTCCATAAATTATGTGTAATAATGAGAAATTACATTGGGAAACATAATGAACACACAAAGAAAGAGAGCAGAAAAAAATTCTATGGAAAGTCCTGACACCGACCGGGAGCACTTGGTCGTGGCTGGTATATGGTGAAATGATGTTCCTTCCACTTCTGGATTATGGTCTCAGCAGTGCTCACTGGAACCTTTAGTAGTTTAGAAATTCTTCTGTCACCAATGTCATCAGGATGTCTTGCAACAATAAGGTTGTGAAAGTCTTGAGACGGCTCATTGGTTTTATCCATCATGAGATGTTTCTTGTGGGCACTTTAGTTAGCACTTTAGTGAGACACCGTTTTACGGACGATTAGTTGAACCATCTGATATTATTTGTTACGAAGTGTCAGGATTGCCTTCTAATTAGATTTCAGCAGGTGTCAGGACTTTTCAGGGATTTTTACTTTTCTTTCGTCATGTGTTCAATACTTTTTCCTTGTATCATTTCTCATTATTACACATAAATAATGGCCATCTATGGTGATTTCTTTGCCTGTGTGGATTGGATGGGTTGTTCCCAACATATGGCGAGAATTTTATGTCAATAGCAGCTTTAGAAATAGATTTACTTACAAAATTGGTGACGTCTTCAATACTGATTTCCCCGCTGTATATATTCTGTTTGTTGCAATGTGTCCAGGAAAGATTGGTTTAAATCATAGAGGATTGCATGTACTGACACATTGCAACAAAACTGTGAGCAGGACTGGGTCAGTCTTGATTTTCGGCCCCTGAATGACAACCGATGCTTCATGGTGGTGGGGACGTCCTTGGTGGTTGCTCCCTTATTCCAGTGCCTAGAAGCCTCAGTCTCAGAATTGTCACATCAGCAATCATTATTTGCCGGTGTCCCGTTTCGTTGCAGGGTCTCGGACGCCATCGATTCCCAGGTGCGGAGTGTCGAGCCCATTCAGAGGACACTTGAGCACGAAGAGTAACGGTAAGAACTCCTAGAGCCGCCTGCGGCCCTACAGCGCAGGATGGGGTGTCCTAGTACAGTACAGACCCGGCCTCCCTGCGCCATACACTGCATCCAATCACCAAGACATCCGGTGCTGGGCTTATACGTGGAGGTAGTGGTTTGATGGTTGCTTTGTATTTTCCTGTATTTGTTCTGACTTTTAATTTGTTTTGATACAAAGTCTCCTGTTCCCGTTTTTATCCCACTTTGTTTTACTTTTCCTCTGGTTTCAGCTTTTTGCATCGGCCAAAGCAGCCGTCTGAGCGACCAGTACCGGATCCGGGACCACATGCTGATCCACTACAATAAAATCCTGTCCGCTAAAGGTGCGGGGTCAGCCGTGATTGTGGCGAGGAGCCGCCTGTCCTTGATGGGGGAGGGGAGGATCTTGTATTTTTAACATGTAGCCCGGATTGCCCTCCTCTCTTTCTCCTCGTCTCTCCTGCCATCAGTTTTCCTTTACGTTTGTGGTGCTTGACAGGACTGTGGGTTTTGTTGTCTGGGAGGCTTTCAAGAACGCTGTTCAGTTTTGTTGCCCCATTGGAGGGGGGGGGGGGGTTAAGTGACTGATAGAGGACACAGCTGCTGATCGCTGGGTTACATTACTTTCTGCGTTTACCATCAGGATTTCCATTCTTTCCCTGCTAATTACATTATGGCAACACATCTCTGTGCTTCATCCTATGGGAGGTCCTAACAATGGACCTCAGCTTTAGGCCTCGTTCACACATTCAGTATTTGGTCAGTATTTTACTTCTGTATTTGTCGCCCAGTCCTGGTTTGGGCTATAAATGCTGATGTAAAATACTGACCCAAAGGGCTCATACTCACTTGTGAGAGACTCGCACGATTCTCGTGCGAGTCTCTCACATGAAAACCCGGCACTGGGACCGGCGCATGCGGCTGCATAGAAATACATGTACCCACACGCTCTGGTCCGAGTGCCGGCGGCAGTGCCAGGTTTTCATGTGAGAGACTCGCACGAGAATCGTGCAAGACTCTCGCAAGTATGAGCCCAAATACTTAGTGTGTGAACGTGGCCTAATGTGGATAACAGGGCGCAATAAACTGCTCACTAGGGCATTACTGATGATCACCTCTTGGTTTACTGCACACGTAATTGCAAATATTTAATTCTTGTTCCTCTTTCCTTTTTTAGCTGCCGTTGACTGTTCTGTTCCTAAGAGCCTGTTAAAAAGTGTAAAACGTAAGTGAAAAATCTCTGCTTATCCTAAAATCACAAGATATACAATACTATGTGGAGTAAACACGGACCACCAAGCCAAGATGTTGACCAAAAAAATATTTTGTATTAATTGAATTTTAAAAATTCATCACCAATACAGACATAGACTGGTGTAATGAGGAGTAAATAGGTAAGCGAATATCACAATCCAGGGCAAAACATGGGATTAATAGCAACAAACACTATGCGAGTACAGTGGGTATGGAAAGTATTCAGACCCCTTTAAATTTTTGACTCTTTGTTTCATTGCAGCCATTTGGTAAATTCAAACAAGTTCATTTTTTTCTCATTAATGTACACTCTGCACCCCATCTTTACTAAAAAAAAACAAAAAAAAACAGAAATGTAGAAATTTTTGCAAATTTATTAAAAAAGTAAAACTGAAAGATCACATGGTGATAAGTATTCAGACCCTTTGCTCAGACACTCATATTTAAGTCACATGCTGTCCATTTCCTTGTGATCCTCCTTGAGATGGTTCTACCCCTTCATTGGAGTCCAGCTGTGTTTAATTAAACTGATAGGACTTGATTTGACATATGAAAGCCCGCATATAGTTTGCTAAAGAGCACATGAAGGACTCCCAGACAATGAGAAATAAGATAAAATAAGGAAACGTGGGGACCCTTGGCTCATGTATTTTGGCCAAAATATCAACTAATACCTCACTATTTTTGTATTTTTTGCACTATATTTCTCTGGGGTGCAGCCAAGCACAAACACGTCTGGTCTCGCATAAGGGGTGTTCACACTGATGCATTCAGAGTGTGCTGGCTAGCCGCCTAATTGAAAAGTAGGGGCGTGACTAATAGGCTGTGAACCAGACACTGTGCAATAACCTTGTGTGAACAACGCCCTGTGCAGGCTTTTATTGTGCAATTGTATATTGGGCAGTCACCCCCTCCAGGATTGGGTAGGTGGAGAGGGGCTGTTGATCTGGTATTTTGCACCTGTGTTGCTGACATCTTGCTTTATGGGCTGGCTGCACCCTGTAGTGCATTTGTTCCAAGATCTGGGCAGGTAAGTGTTGCTGCTTTTTTGTCTGCTGTGTAAATTGAATTTTTGGAGACTTTGAGTCTTCTTTAGTGGCTTTGCTAATTAGTTTTGTGTAGGGGATTGGATGGGCCCCACCACAGCTGCACAGGCCATCCCTCCAATCCTCCATTATTCTTGGGTAAGCACTACATCAGTTACTGATATATACGGGCACTTTATATCTCTTGTTCCCAGCCCAAATTTATATTACGGGTCTATCTGCTGAGCCGTGTATCTAACCCTATCCTGTGTGATACTGTCTGCTGAGCCGTGTATCTAATCCTCTCCTGTGTGATACTGTCTTCTGAGCCGTGTATCTAATCCTCTCCTGTGTGATACTGTCTGCTGAGCCGTGTATCTAATCCTATCCTGTGTGATACTGTCTGCTGAGCCGTATATCTAATCCTATCCTGTGTGATACTGTCTGCTGAGCTGTGTATCTAATCCTCTCCTGTGTGATACTGACTGCTGAGCCGTGTATCTAATCCTGTCCTGTGTGATACTGACTGCTGAGTCGTGTATCTAATCCTATCCTGTGTGATACTGTCTGCTGAGCTGTGTATCTAATCCTCTCCTGTGTGATACTGACTGCTGAGCCGTGTATCTAATCCTGTCCTGTGTGATACTGACTGCTGAGCCGTGTATCTAATCCTATCCTGTGTGATACTGTCTGCTGAGCCGTGTATCTAATCTCCTGTGTGTGACTGTGATCCTGATACAATGCTTGGTTAATCCCTCGCGGTCGGGGAGATTCAGTTTCCGTGTGGCGGTTTCCTAGGTCAATATTGGCACGTGGTTGCGGCTTTTCCTGCTTCTTTGGTGTTGATTTATTGGATCGGTGACTTTGCTGGATAGAGCTGCATTCGTGTTACGTCCCTGTGGTCCCGGATTTTCAGAAGTGATCATTCATTTGCTGGAACTACACAACACCGTTCTGTAGTTCATGAGCGGTTGGTCTTCCTGAGCTCTGGATTGTTATAAACAATACTTTTCTTTAAGGTCGCTGATGAGAGAACTCCTTTTTAATGTACCCACTGGATAAATACATGAAAAATAAGGATCCAGCTGCTGGGACCCGCGCTGATCATGGAAGTTGGGGTCCCACGTGTGTGTGACCATCACTTCTTTCAGAATGTTAGACAGCAGACACCGGAGCGCCTTGTTCTCTGGATTATTAGTGGTCCCAGCGCTCAGACCCCCAGCAATTGCACATTTATCACCTATCCTGCGATAGTTTATGGTAGAGCTGAAAGTTTTTTGGAGTTGAATCCAGTCTAGACAATTCACTATACAGTCTGTAACCTGCACTGATACATTGTGACAGACTGTCAGTCGTGTCTCATTACGCTGTGTCACTCTTGGATATCTGCACTTATAACTTCCGTTCCTCTGTTTGTCTTGCAGACAGTGACCAGCGGAGACGGGAGAGGATGAAGAAAGAGGTCGCCCAGCTGGAGAGAACGTCCTCACACTCGGTTGCTTCTTCTGGCCCTTGCTCTAGCACAGACAGCACAGATTCCATAATACTCAGGAAGGTGAGGAAGTTTTATGTGGCCATTGCACCTGTACTACATAGCGTTGGCTATGGCGGAAACTGTCAGCAAGGTGGTTGCACGGAGGTCCCACAAGGCAGGGAACAGTTACTTTTTCCTAGATCTTGGGTAATAATTAAGGATGTAGGTTGTGCTGCACAGGGGGAAGCAGGAGCAATGGGGTGTGCAGGTGTTGAATGCGGAGACAGCAGTGGGCTGTGGTGGTGGCAGTGGGCTCTTCAGGTGGTGATGGAGGCAGCAGTGAGCTGCACAGGTGGTGAAGGCGGAGACATCAGTGGGCTGTGCAGGTGGTGATGGAGGTGGAGGCAGCAGTGGGCTGTGCAGGTAGTGGTGAAGGCGGAGGCAGCAGTGGGTTGTGCAGGTAGTGGTGAAGGCGGAGGCAGCAGTGGGTTGTGCAGGTAGTGGTGAAGGCGGAGGCAGCAGTGGGTTGTGCAGGTGGTGGTGAAGGCGGTGGCAGCAGTGGGCTGTGCAGGTGGTGGTGAAGGCGGTGGCAGCAGTGGGCTGCGCAGGTGGTGGTGAAGGCGGAGGCAGCAGTGGGCTGCGCAGGTGGTGGTGAAGGCGGAGGCAGCAGTGGGCTGCGCAGGTGGTGGTGAAGGCGGAGGCAGCAGTGGGCTGCGCAGGTGGTGGTGAAGGCGGAGGCAGCAGTGGGCTGCGCAGGTGGTGGTGAAGGCGGAGGCAGCAGTGGGCTGCGCAGGTGGTGGTGAAGGCGGAGGCAGCAGTGGGCTGCGCAGGTGGTGGTGAAGGCGGAGGCAGCAGTGGGCTGCGCAGGTGGTGGTGAAGGCGGAGGCAGCAGTGGGCTGCGCAGGTGGTGGTGAAGGCGGAGGCAGCAGTGGGCTGCGCAGGTGGTGGTGAAGGCGGAGGCAGCAGTGGGCTGCGCAGGTGGTGGTGAAGGCGGAGGCAGCAGTGGGCTGCGCAGGTGGTGGTGAAGGCGGAGGCAGCAGTGGGCTGCGCAGGTGGTGGTGAAGGCGGAGGCAGCAGTGGGCTGCGCAGGTGGTGGTGAAGGCGGAGGCAGCAGTGGGCTGCGCAGGTGGTGGTGAAGGCGGAGGCAGCAGTGGGCTGCGCAGGTGGTGGTGAAGGCGGAGGCAGCAGTGGGCTGCGCAGGTGGTGGTGAAGGCGGAGGCAGCAGTGGGCTGCGCAGGTGGTGGTGAAGGCGGAGGCAGCAGTGGGCTGCGCAGGTGGTGGTGAAGGCGGAGGCAGCAGTGGGCTGCGCAGGTGGTGGTGAAGGCGGAGGCAGCAGTGGGCTGCGCAGGTGGTGGTGAAGGCGGAGGCAGCAGTGGGCTGCGCAGGTGGTGGTGAAGGCGGAGGCAGCAGTGGGCTGCGCAGGTGGTGGTGAAGGCGGAGGCAGCAGTGGGCTGCGCAGGTGGTGGTGAAGGCGGAGGCAGCAGTGGGCTGCGCAGGTGGTGGTGAAGGCGGAGGCAGCAGTGGGCTGCGCAGGTGGTGGTGAAGGCGGAGGCAGCAGTGGGCTGCGCAGGTGGTGGTGAAGGCGGAGGCAGCAGTGGGCTGCGCAGGTGGTGGTGAAGGCGGAGGCAGCAGTGAGCTTGCGCAGGTGGTGGTGAAGGCGGAGGCAGCAGTGAGCTTGCGCAGGTAGTGGTGAAGGCGGAGGCAGCAGTGAGCTTGCGCAGGTAGTGGTGAAGGCGGAGGCAGCAGTGAGCTTGCGCAGGTAGTGGTGAAGGCGGAGGCAGCAGTGAGCTTGCGCAGGTGATGATGGAGGCGGAGGCACAGTGGGTTGCGCAGGTGGTGATAGAGGTGGATGCAGCTGTGGGCTGTGCAGGTGGTGGTGAAGGCGGAGGCAGCAGTGAGCTGAGCAGGTGGTGGTGAATGCGGAGGGAGTAGTGGGCTGCGCAGGTGGTGGTGGAGGAAAAGGCATCAGTGGGTTGCGCAGGTGGAGGCTTCTATGTGTGTAATAAAGGGTCCTGGGACGCGCCCTACTTGCACAGATCAGGCAGAGGTGCGTTGGCCTTTGAGTCCATGCTATAAACCTCGGTGTTGTATATGGGACTCCACATGATACCATTAAATCTTCGTCCTAAAAATCGTGATTCTGTTTTCTGCCCACGAGGTGCAGACTCAAGGACATCCTTCAGTAACCCCCGGGGAGCGCTGCTGTCACAGAATATTTATTGCTCTTGTGGGACCGGACGTCCTGGCAGTGAGGTTTGTTTCAGCTTCAGTGTCTGGTTCTGTCCTTTACAATCCCCCATTAACCTGGCTATAAAGTAATAATAAACTATTAGAATATCTGAAGACCTAACGGTCCATTTGCCGATGGTTGTCCTGGAACCATAAAGGAGTTTTCCCATCTGAAACTTATGGCATCTCCCCCATTTTGAAGGGACGCTCTCTGTAATTTTGCAAGCCAGCCCCCCCATCATCCACATGATTGTAAGCCGCTCGTCGAGGCTAAATATAAATTATCACTGGTAATTACATGAAGGAGCAGAAAACATAAAGCTGCAGATGGCGATGGAGGAGCAGTCGTCGCCTTTTACCCACGTTGGCAATTATGTCATTTACATCTTTGCCCGTGTTGAAGGGAACCCCGCCGAGTCCTGGTAGAAGCGCGGTCCCAGGCGGGCACACGACAGCCTGTGGAGCCTCCACTGCGGGGGGGCCTTAATATTTAATCTCAGACATTTGTTTCCACGGCAACGACTATTTTTTTTAAACTCTCTCCATTGAATTGTTACATGATGGACCCGACTCTGAGATATTAAGGAAACATGATCTGAATATTGATGTGGCCGATAACATTTATAATGTGACTTCATTTATGAAAATAATCAAAACAAACTTTTGAGTCATCAGGTTTTTCTTTTTCACATTCTCTTGTATCCTAAATCTGTGGAGGTTTCTATTGGCTACAAGACTTTGCATAAGTATTCCCACCTGTGCTGTAATGTAATTTCAAGGGACATTTCCAGCACGACGGGTTCTTTTTAGACTAGGGGCCGATTTTCCCCACCTATTTGATGTCTGACATGAGCCCTGTCCATGCAGGTACGGTGCCCTGACAGGGGTGTGATAGGAAGGGGGTTGGTTGTCTTTAGGGGGGATAGCCCCCTCTAAAAAGTCGTCCATCCATTCTTAATTAAAAGTTCTGTAACTTTGGAATGGACTATGTAAATGTTTCCCGGCCCCATTTTCAACATCTCTGGATTTTCGGGAACAGTTACTTCTCACTCGCTCCTAGCATTCTTCTAATACTTGGATCCAGTCTACAATTCTTATTTATCAGTTGAAGATCACTGCTTGCTGTCAATGAATAAGAACATTGCCTTCCTTCATTCAGGGGAAGTATTGCTGCACATAGGGCTAAGAGGGTGGATTCATTTGTATCCAGTCCGAACAATCCTCAGTTTGCGCTGATACTTCACCTGTGCTGATACATTGTAACAAACTGGACAGGAGGCAGGATTGTGCCGATTGTCCAGCCAGGATACAACTGTATCAAACTTTCAGTTGTGAGAAGCATTAGCTCTGAATTGTTTTCATGACCAGCAAGCAGAGATCTTTCAGATGGTGGGTAAACCTGCAGGCTGGTATGTGAGGTCCTGACTTCTCACGGCTCATTCTTGACTTTATAAGGGTTTTTTTTAGTTCTGATTCATGTGTTATTACTGCATTTATGCCAGTAGTAAGCGATGGCAGCCGTGATGTTGTCACTTTCTCCAGCCGCGCTCTATACAATGTATGCCGCCTTTGCACTGAGGACCTCTAAGGTCATCGCTAAAAGCTGCTTCATCACAAAGCTCTTCGTGACATTTGTCGGGTGTTTTCTGCAGTTCTGTCCTTTCTTTGTCCCGATTCTCGTCTCTATGAAAAACACAATTAAAGTAAATCTCTTTCTTCAAAAGTTACAAATAAAATGGGAAAATAACTCTGACCAGAAAATGTCTCTACAAAAGCGGCAGCAGGTGGCAGAAGGACAAGAGCGTTCCTCTGCTGTGACAGCGCTGGCAAATTGCTGCCATTTTACATTTGTGTACTGCAATAGTACCCACTCCTCCTGCGTCATTAGACATTTGTGGATTGCCCATTATCAGCAGTGTCTGTGCGCATTTGTATACTCAGGGTTACGCAGAAATATCCTGCTGTTGCTTTAAGAATATGTTCCTCCTTGGTGGCTGCGGCGTGTTGTTGGGGGGGTGGGAGGCGCAGCAGAGGTGTTAGGGTTGCTGGATTGCTTTGCACTCTCTTTTACTTTTTATTTTTGGTTTCCTTTGTCTAGAATTGCGTCATCGTAACGGGAAACTTTTCTGTGTAATAAAAAGTGGTGAATAATTTTTGCAAATCACAGGCTTTCAGAAGAGTGTTCAGTGCTGCCATTGCCTGCAGTTTTTTTGAACTTCAGAAATACTGTCACGCCTGATGTTCCACCCAGTGGCACCTATAATACCCCATTATTGTTGCCGCCTCCCCCAGCTCCACTTGCTGCACCCACAGTGTCCCTTCCACAGTAGCCACCACAATGCCACACAGCATGGTCACCCTCGGATGTTACAGATGTATCTCAGTCTGTTTAGCTTGCAGAGCTTTGTGTAGACTAGACACATTGTGGCCACTTGTTTGGCTGAGAGCAGTAATGGGTATGTGCATGTTTATTTGCTGTCGGTGAATGGGATCAATACAAAGATCATGAAATGGAGATGAATTAAAGCTCAGTTCTTTGTAACGAAGATGAACCGTTTACAAACCTCACATAATACTAATAATGTTTCCTGTTTCTCTCCAGGACTACAATGACCCCCACTCTCCTCCCCTGAGACATTCCCCGTATTCAGACCACGGCCCCATTTACTCCCCACTACCCCTCCGGTCTCTAGACCGCACATGCAAGCTGCACGTCCGGCACTCCGAATTCTACAGACTCCACAGCGGCCTCAGTCACGCCACTGCCTGGACCAGTCCCTCCAAATTCCAGGACAACCAGTCCAAGACTTATAGCGGGGACCTGCTCGAGAAACACTCCCATCATTTCACCACCAAGGAGCGCCCATTCACTCCCCGCACCCTAAAGACCCAGGCTAAGTCTGCATTGGCCCAATCTCGTTATTACACCCCACCCAGGCGGAAGAGGAGGGGGACAGCCGCCGCAGCTGAGACCCAGACGGATATCGGCAGGTAAAGAACCAAGTTTAACCTGAATTGAAGGTGATCACCAGCATGTAATGCACAAAATATGGAGTAAAACAGGATTTTGGTTGCTTACTGTAAAATCTGTTTCTCAGAGTCTTCATTGGGGGACACAGAAACCGTGGGTGTGTGCTGCTGTCACTAGGAGGTTGACACTATGCATGAAAAAAATGTTAAATCCGCCTCCGCAGTATACACCCCTCCGACAGGCTGTAGGACAATCAGTTAGTGAAAAGGCAGTAGGAGGAAATATTATTATGTAAGTCAATCATATAATCTTTACAGATAACAAAATCATGGGAGGGCGCTGTGTCCCCCAATGAAGACTCTGAGAAACACATTTTACGGTAAGCAACCAAAATCCTGCTTTCTCATTCATCTCATTGGGGGACACAGAAACCGTGGGACGTCCAAAAGCAGTCCCTGGGGTGGGAAAAGACAGAAACTTCCTTCAGGTTGGAGAACTTACCACTGCCGCCTCAAAGATTCTTCTGCCTAGGCTGGTGTCCGCTGAAGCATAGGTATGGACCTTATAGAACCTTGAAAAGGTATGCACGGATGACCATGTGGCAGCCTTGCACAACTGCATGGCTGATACCCTGTTGTGTACCGCCCAAGAGGCACCCACCGCCCGGGTTGAATGGGCCTTGACCCCAGCAGGGGACACCCTGTCCTTCACCCGGTAGGCTTCCAGAATTGCCATTCTGATCCAGCGGGCAATTGTTGCCTTAGAGGCCGGCAGGCCTCTTCTCACCCCATTGGGGGTAACAAATAGCGAGTCCACCTTCCTGAAGGGAGCGGTCCTGGCCTGATAGACCCTTATCACCCTCACCAGGTCTAGCTTATTCAAAGAACGCTCCAGAGGATGGGTTGGAGCGGGACAAAATGACGGAAGGATTATATCCTCGTTTAGGTGGAAGGGCCGATACCACCTTCGGAAGAAATTTAGGAGGAGGGCGCAAAACAACCTTGTCCTGGTGCATAATTAGGAATGGAGGGCGACAGGACAATGCCGCTAATTCTGAAACCTGCCTAATAGAGGTGATGACTACGAGAAATACTGTCAAGGCTTCCAAGACCAAGTTAAGATCCCCTGGAGTCATAGGGATCTGTAAGGATGGGCCGCATGTGCCACTCCTTGCAGAAAGGTCCTAACCTGTAAGCGGGAGGCCAAATTTCTTTGAAAAAGAATAGAGAGAGCAGATACCTGGCCTTTCAAGGAACTTAGGACCAGACCGCCATCTAACCCTGCCTGGAGAAAAGCTAGGACAGATGGCAGGGAACAGGGCATAGGTGTGATGAGATTAGACTCACACCAGCCAAAATAGGCCTTCCAGGCTCGATAATAGACCCTGGAAGAGGATGGCTTCCTAACCTCGATCATTGTATTAATGACTCCGAAATGATCCGAAAATCCCGGGATTAATAGTCCGAAAATCCCGCTGCTGTCAGTATTGTGGTTTCAACGTCCATGCCGTCCAATTGAGCGACCGAGAATTAGAGTGGTAAAACTGCCCCTGAGCCAGGAGATCTGGTCTGTCGGGGAGTCTCCAGGGGGTGCCTGCGAGAAGATTGATCATTTCTGCGAACCAGGCCCTCCTGGGCCAGTACGGGGCGATCAATATGACCGGCACCCCTTCCGCCTTGATCTTCTTTAGCAGTCTGGGCAGGAGAGGAAGGGGAGGGAACAGGTAAGGGAGTCTGAACTGTGTCCAGGGAATGACCAGTGTGTCGACCCCTATTGCTAGAGGATCGTGGTATCTTGGGACAAACTGTTGGACCCTTCTGTTCTGTCGCGATGCCAGTGGTCCACGTCTGGAGTCTCCCATAGCTGGCATATCTGACGGACCACGACCTGGTGTAAGGACCTTTCTCCTGCCGTGAGCCCCTCCCGACTGAGGAAGTCGGCGGCCGTGTTGTCTGTGCCGGGAATGAAAACTGCCAAAATTGCCGGAATTGCGGTTTCTGCCCAGTTGAAGATTCTGGATACCTCGGCCAGTGCCCAGGAACTTCTGGTTCCCCCTTGGTGATTGATGTATGCCACCGCCGTGGCATTGTCCGTTTGAATCCGTGCTGGCTGGTTGTTGAGGTATATTTCCCAATGTAGAAGTGCTAGGAAGACCGCCCTCTGTTTTAGAATGTTGATTGATAGTGAGGATTCTTGCCTCAACCATCATCTCTGGACTGCCAGGTGACGGAATACCGCACCCCAGCCCAGGGAACTGGCATCTGTAGTTACTACCTGCCAGTGGACAGGGGAAAAAGGCCGTCCCAGATGAACGAGGGGGGAGGTCAGCCACCACTTGAGGGACTCACTGGTCTGAATGGAAGGGAGGAAAGGGCGATCCAGCGAAGAGATGGACCTGTTCCAATGAAGGAGGATGTTCCTCTGTAGTATCCTGGAATGGAACAGGGCAAAGGGTATTACCTTTGAAGCTGTCACCATCCTTCCCAGGACTCTCATGGCAGCGCAAAAGGATAGACGCCGGAATTTCAACAGGGAGCGAATTCCCTGCTGGAGGGTAATCCACGTCCTTTCTGGAAGAAAGACCCTCAAGCGGCGGGTGTTGATTACCATTCCTAAGAATTCTAGGCGTTGTGTTGGCGTTAGGTGAGATTTCTCCCTGTTTATGATCCAACCAAACCGGGACAGCGTGTTTAAAACTACCGCTAGATTTTCCTGGGCCTGAGCGAAGGAGGGCGCTTTGACGAGAATATCGTCGAGATATGGCACCAATATTATGCCCCTGACTCCTTAATATAGCTACCATCGCTGCCACAATCTTTGTGAAAATTCTGAGGGCTGTTGCCAGCCCAAATGGCAGGGCCACAAACTGGAAATGCTGCTTTTGGACAGTAAAACGCAGAAACCTCTGATGTCCCTAAAAAATGGGGACGTGTTGGTAGGCATCCCGGATGTCTATGGAACATAGGAATTCCTGATCCTCTATAAACGTAATTACCGACCGAATCGATTCCATCCTGAAATGGCGTAAGCGGATCCATCTGTTTAGCCTTTTGAGGTCTAGTATGGGACGAACTGAGCCATCCTTTTTTGGTATCACAAACAGGTTTGAGTAAAAGCTGGCAAAACGTTCCTGCTCAGGAACGGGGACAATTACTCCTGCGTTGTGGAGAGAGTCGATTGCCGCAGAAAAAACTAGAGCCCTAGTAGCGTCTTTTGGTAGTGATAGAAGCAATCTCGCAGAAGGACATTGAAGTCAAGATCCGCCAATAATGCAAGTCAATGGGAAAAAACGGATCCGCCAAGAAAAATGGCGGATCCGTTTTTTTGGCAAAACGGCGGATTTTGACTGATGGTGACAGACGGATGTGTGAAAGAGGACTTATCTGCAGGGTGTCTCTCTCGATCATCCGGCTCTGGTGGGCAAGTGATGGGAGATGAAGGTCAGGACCAGGAGCTGCCACCTGAACACGAGTCCTGTGTTAGGGGATAGGGTCCTGCCCGTGGGATTCATGAGGATACGGGGTGGCAGTACACGCCGTACTCATGATCCCAGTGTGGGAATACAGATGTAGCAGCTCTACTCTGTATCCCTCCAAGGTTACCTGTAAAGGAACGACGCACATTGAGGTAGGCATGGGTCTGCGAGAGACCTCTGTCCACCTCCTACTGACACTAAGCAAAACTGATTGTCCTACAGCCTGTCGGAGGAATGTATACTGCGGAGGCGGAGTTAACATTTTTTCATGCATAGTGTCAACCTCCTAGTGACACCAGCACACACCCACGGTTTCTGTGTCCCCCAATGAGACGAAAGAGAAAATAAGTGCACCCTCTGTAATAGGCTTCTCTACAGGCTGCTAGAAAAGTTTAATGTGCAGTGAGATGTTCAGTATAAAGGCTGCATGTTACAACTGTACAGCACTAAGGTGCGAGGTGCTGATGGGTGGGATGTAGTGGGCAGACCTGATACCTAAGGCCATCCAGAGACCCCCATGTACTGGTTATGAGGAACCTTTTTTTTCCCCCCCAGTTTTCGGCACCTACTGCGAACGCCGGAGAGCGATTCCTCACCAATCCGAGATCTGGTAAGTGGAGGACAACGGATCTTACTGTTGGGTAGTCTACATGCATGTACGGCTGAGTATTGTGCAGGTGGATACAGCGGGATCAGGAGCTGAGCCGACCGCATCTAAAACTCTGGAAAAGAAAAATGGTTTATCAAAGCACAGATCAGCTGGTTTCCAATCCCTGCTTACATCAATATCGAAAGGATTTGTGTTATCTTAATCACCACAAACTGTAAATGCTGTAAAGAGGGGGTAAAAAAAAGCCAGAATTGCTTTATCTCATCTTGTTTCTCCAAAGAACACAGAATAGAAGGCGATCACGTAATCACATCCTCCCCAGAATTATAACAAGAAACAGTCCAGATCGTCTCGTTACACAAAATAAGTCATTTCGCGCTTTGATATTTTTCTCCCAATTATTTAAGTTAAGGGTCTTCTAAAATGGCAAAACAAAATAAATACATATTTGTTTTATCCACTTTTCAGTACATTTATATAGTAGAGTGAATGGTGTGTTTTGGAAGATAATATATAGCTTGTAATGACAAGTCCTCGTGCCTCCTTCTACTCTGGAAAAACGCTCCTCCAACCCTTTCCCTCTGGTTTTGGAAAATGATTGAAGTGATGTTAGAGGCAAGTTCCTCCATTATGTTCCATAATCCCTACGACCATTTTTACAAAACCTAGTTTTATTGGCTCTGTGGATTATCTGGCCCTTATAGGGGGAAATTGAGCATGTAATCTCTGGGCCCCACCTTTGAACACCCTTCCCCATCTCCTTTTCTCCCTCTCTTTTCTTTGTGTTTCTTCTGTTTTTCTCCCTTTTTTTGTGTGTTTATTGTTACATCTGTTTTAGAGTTGGGGTATGCGTGGTTGGGTTATGCTCATTGTATGTGGTTAGTGTTGGGGTATGCTTGGTGTATTTGGTTGGGGTATGTGCAGTGTATGCAGTTAGGGATGGGGTATGCTCAGTGTATGTGGTTAGGGTTGAAGTATGCTCATTGTATGCGGTTATGCTTGAGGTATGCTCAGTGTATGCGGTTAGGGTTGGGGTATGCTTGGTGTATGCGGATAAGGTTATGCTCATTGTATGCGGTTGTAGTATGCTTGGTGTATTTGGTTGGGGTATGCGCAGTGTATGCGGTTGGGGTATGCTTGGTGTATTTGGTTGGAGTATGCTCAGTGTATACAGATAAGGTTGAGGTATGCTCATTGTATGCGGTTGTAGTATGCTTGGTGTATTTGGGATATGCGCAGTGTATGCGGTTAGGGTTGGGTTATGCTTGGTGTATTTGGTTGGGGTATGCGCAGTGCATGCAGTTGGAGTATGCTCTGTGTATGCGGATAAGGTTGAGGTATGCTCTTTGTATGCGGTTATGGTTGGGGTATGCTCAGTGTATGCGGTTAAGGTTGAGGTATGCTCACTGTATGCGGCTAGGGTTGGGGAATGCTTGGTGTATTTGGTTGGGGTATGCTCAGTGTATGAGGTTGGTGTTTGCAGTGTATGCAGTTGGGGTATGCTCTGTGTATGCGGTTAGGGTATGCCAAAATGTTGCAATTTGGATCTCAAAATACTGTCCAGTTTGTTGCCTCCATCCTCTAAGTATTGTTCTACTCTGTTCAGACAGTAGAATGTGTTACCTGTGATGTGTCAGTGAGCGCTTTCTGGTCTGTAAGGCCCCCGTCACACATAGCGACTCACCAGCGATCCCGACAACCATATCAACTTGTCAGGATCGCTGGGGTGTCGCTACATGATCGGCAAACAGGCAGCTTCACCAGCGACGACGAGCGCTCGCGTCACTGTGTATCTTAGTTACCAGCGCGCTGATGCAGGGAGCTGGTAACCAAGGTAAATAGCGGGTTTCTAAGCGCCGCGCGACGCTTAGAAACCCGCTGTTTACCTTGGTTACAATCTCCTGCTCGCTGGTCTCCCGCCTGCCACACGCAGCTATGTGTGCTGGCCAGCGGGAGACCAGCGACCAAAAAAATGTCCACCCCGATCAGCGATACCCGGCAGGGGGGTCGGTCGCTGATAGGTGTCACACACGGCGATCTCGCTGGTGAGATCGCTGTTGCGTCACAAAACTGTGTGTGACGGGGGCTTAACTTTTCTTCTTCTTCACTCTTACTTGCTGATTTATGAGCTTTGATGTAATTCTCAACTCACCTAGATGACTAATTCAGGAGATGTGACATAATTTTTAAAGACCAGAAAACGAGCTTACTGACACATCACTGTTAACTCATCGAGCAGTCTCCAGGCTCTACGTATCATTGGATGTGTCAAACTGCAATTTGGTTTTCTTACAACCTTTGCACACATTTGTGTTGCACATAATACAAGGATTTCAGTAGAAGTTCCCTCCCTTTAATTCTGGAGCCACATCTAAGGCTACGCTGATGTTAAGATGCTTTCACATCTTGCAGTTATGCTGTGGATTTCTCCCCAGATCTCCAGGCAGTGAATCCGTCGCCCATTACGTCTTTTGCTGCATTATATATAATGAATTTCAGGTTTAGAGAGCAAATCACTGCAAATCCGCACGTGGCACAGAACGTAGTGGCCTCTGCACTAGACCTGTATGACCAGGACACGGGGCAGTGTCTGAACGCACACAAGTATGGAAGATCTCTACTTGCGGTCAATGATTGCGATTAGGGATTGAAGATTAAGTAATCGAATCTGTAAAATACTCAGCACGTATTATAAAGGTTATTAATATCTGTGATTCTTACAACAGGAAAGTCATGATGAAAATCTGTTGCTGAGTGATGAAGATTTGCCAGAAGAGCGACTGCAGCGCTCTCTCTCAAGGTATGAAGACCCCTGGGGGAAGTGATGGGGGTGCTGTATTATGATCTATGTAATATTAGCACAGCGACCCCCGGTGGCTAATCTATTACTCCATTGTGTTTCTTCCAGTGAATTAAAGTCGTCGGCGATTCGGAAGATTCACTCGGAGTAAGTTTTGGGCAGAAAATGATCATTAGAAATCTTCACTGAAACGCCAAAAGCTTAAAACTAAGCGGCCTGTATAGCGCCTGTGAGCTGAGGTCGCCCCGGTGCTGAATGGCAGTGATGTCCACTTCCCGGGGCGGTGCCTTCATTTCAATGGTATGTCTCCTCAGGAAGCAGATCCAGGAGAATACAATAATGGGGAGGAGCAGTCCTCTCCCATCATTCAGCCTGTGTGTCAGAGTCTCTGTGCAGCAGGCAGAATAATTATGTCTGATGTGCAGGCCACCTTGCCTCCTCTGCGCTGCGCAGGCCACCTTGCCTCCTCTGCGCTGTTCTGAATTGTTTCATTTTATTAATCCGTAATTGTAGGAGGCTGTGAGGCCTCATGATATATACTTGGGGCGCTGTCATACTGTGTGGGCTGGGCCTTGGTGGGACAGTCACAGTGTGGTGGGATGCGGTCATACTGTGTGGGAGATGTCTGGGGGAGTCATACTGTGCTATGTGGTGTGTGGTCTGCAGCAGGGCCGGACTGGCCCCCTGGCAAATGCCAGAAGGGCCTGTATGGTTGTGGACTGCCTTGTCTGCTATGTTGTTAATAGAATCAGCGGCGTCAAGACTCCCATAATGTTAACAGTTGTGGCGGAGCACAAAGTCGCTGGCTCAGTCACTTATCTTAGCAGGCTGTGGCAGGCCCTTCTATCTGCGGTCTGCTGGAGTCCAGCACCAAGCAAGGAACTTCGGAGTTGCAATGATGTCCCTGCATCGTGCCGCCAGCATACACTGCGAGTGGATTGGATAGAAGAGGAGACAGATGCTGTAGAGGATGAGGAATCTTGATTAAGTGAGTATAGGGGATTTTTTTTTTTTTTTTTAAATTTTGGGAGGCTCTGGGATACCATCACACTATAGAGGGTGCTGAGAGTTGAACCATCATTGTATATAGTGTACTGTTGGGAGGACCATCATATGGCGTTATGAGGTGAACTATCATACTATATGGGGGGCTGTTGGGTTGACCATTGTACTATATAAGGGGCTGTTGGAGGGCTCATCATACTATATAGGGGGCTTTGAGGTGGACCATCATACAATATAGGGGGCTGTGGGGGGGCCTTCATACAGTATTTGTGCTATTGGGGGATCTATCATACTGTGAGGGGTGGCTGTGGGAACCATCTTACTGTGTAGGGTGGTTGTGGGGGACATTAAACTGGAGGTTTATGGGGTGTATTATACTATCTTGGAGGCTGTCGTGACCATCATAGTGTATGACAGTGATCATCCCCAACCTTTCTGCCTTGTCAGCCACATTAAACTTTGAGAGAGGGTCGCGAGCCACATTTAGGTCTAAGAGAGTGACGATCCACATCCAGCTCCCACCCACCTCACAACAGCGACACATTGCCTCCATTACTGGTATAACGACAGCCAAAGGTTTTTCACTGAAATTACACAAAGTCAGTGTAAGAACTTCTAGCTCTTGGTACAAGACCCTCATTCAGTATTCTTGCATCAATCACCCCACCACACTGTCTCATCCAGCTTTAAGCATCTCCTCTTGACACTTCACATCATCCAGTCTCCACCTTACCATAATTATTTCCAAACCGCCATGGCCAGAATATGCACATTCAGATCTGTTCTTCTGTACTGGTCCACTCACAAAATTCACCATCTGGAGACCTGCTCTTCATAGTTGTTTGCTAGACCTGATGCTAATGCACCAAGCTGGCAGCCAGTCACGAACCACATATCATGGGCCCGAGAGCCACATGTGGCTACTGAGCCACAGGTTGGGTACCCCTGGTGTATGAGATGGTTATGGATGACATCATACTGTATGGCGGCTGTGGGGATCATCATACTGTACACTTTATATATGGGCCTGTGATGGACATCATACTGTGTAGGGGTCTGTGGTGCCTCACATACTGTATATTGGGGCATTCTTACTGTGTGGAGTCATATTTTGAGGGTGCATAATACTTTAAGCAGGTCATGAAAGCAGTATCAAATTGAGTCAGATCACTTAGGGGCTTAATAACTGTCTAAGTGCTGCAATACATTTCCTTTTCTAGTTTAAAGCTGGAAGATTTGCTCCTCTGACTGTGAGGTAATAGGACTTTTTCTATGGGGTGCCTGGTATTTCTATTATTTTTATTATTATAAAGGTACAGGGTCATTATTACAAGATGTCAAGGGGGAGCATTATTAATGAAGGCACGGGAATTATTATAAGGAATCACAAGTTGTGGTTTGTGTAGAGGAGGTAGAATGTAAGATGTCTGTGTATTACATTTTACAGGGAAGAGTTATGGATGGAATAAACGGTCGTGGTGGTCTGGACAGATTGCACAGGGAACATGAATGACAACAATCAGGGTGACGTCCCGGGTGAGAACTAGCACAGTGCACACATATGGTCTGCAGAGCACTGGGGTAAAGCTGATCTCACCATTGTATGGTCACTGTATAGCGGTAATATCAGTCTTAGTACAGTGGTTTTTGGATAAAATAGTTGTCCAATCTTGAAGTTAAAGTCTGCAATGACTGTGATTCTATGAGGCTGTGGCCTTCTGAATCCTCCCAGAGCTCGCTCGCTGTGAGAATTCCCAGCTCTTGGAGTTGATCAGTGGTGTAACCCCGAACAGCATGAGCCCCAATTACTGCCAGTTTTTAATAGCATTGTTTTTTTTTCATATAGACCAAAATGGCTCCAGGACCCGGTTGCAATTGCAATCCTCACACCTATTGTAGTTATGCCCTTGATCATGTGACCACAAGTATGACATTTGCATACATGCAGTCGCCTGCTATCTAGATGTGCACGGCCTCACTCAATACAAGTGAAATCAGCAAAACCGAATACAATTCGTGGGAGTGTGGCCGGAGATGTGAAAATAGCATAGCGGTCATATGAGGGCCGCTCCCACTACCGCCATCTGAGATTCCTCACAGAGTGTGCGCTATGAGGATTCTGAAGTCACATAGACTTTTTTACCCTTCGCCACGACAGCACCCACTGGAGGTATCGGATCCGCCCCATTTGGAACAGGAAACCCTACAGGAAAGATAGGAGGAAAGGCGGACCGCCCCTTTTCAGTTTTGGTTTCCTGTTCCAAACGGAGCCACGATATCCTTCAGGAAAGAATACCTGGGCCAGGCATGCCGCCTGTGCAGTCTCCATGTGAACGGCAGGGGCTGCGGTCCGGAGGCAGCGTCGGGGGAGATTCCGCTAGATGGCTCCCCCCTTGTCTGGTGAACGAACGGTGATGACGGGGTCCGGAGAGGGCCGCCCCGTCTCACCCAGGAGAGCGCCGGTAGGCAGCGGGACGCACCGCTACTGGGAGTGGTAAGAGCGCCAGTGGCGCAGAAGAAAAAAAAAAAAGAGAAGATTTTTCTTTTGAAATAAAAAGCGCACAGCAGCGGTGGCGATGCATAGAGAGGGGGACCGCATGGAGAGCGGGGGCCGCACATCAAAGCGGCGCGGTAGCCGGCCGGTGCAGAGTCTCCTGACCCCCCGGAAGTAATGGTTGAACTTCCGGGGCGGAATGGCTGAGAGCGCGTCGGGGCATGCGCGCAGTGATCCCAGGGAGGAGGAGCAACTTCCGGGGGGACGGCGGGAAAAAAAAAACAAAAAAATTGGCAAACTATTTAAACAGCGGCGCAGCTGAGCGGCGATGCAGCAATGTCGTCCCCAACGGAAGCGCACGCTCCAGCGGGGGATTCTGCAGGAGGTAGCTCCACCAGGGACCGCAACACCGGCCGCAGGAATGAAGCAGGAGAATCAAGGCCTAGGACGGGATCTCAGCCATCTGATCCGGTAATATAAGGCTTCACTGGGTGAGTGTGCGAAGTATTTACTCTGCCTACTAAGCTGACCTTCCCCCCCCGCCTTTGTCTAGAAGGGGACACCAAGAAAAAGGATAAGTCCAAGCATAAAGAATGTGCGTTATGCTCTGAACCTCTCCCTGACTCCTACCCTAAGAAGCTCTGTAAGCAGTGCACCAGAGAGACAAAGCAAGGGGCCGCATTGTCGACAAAAGACATTAGAGCAATAATCAGGGAGGAGATACAGGCTATTAACCGTGCCAAAACTCCCTCAGAGACTGGCAGCAAAAAGCAGTTAACCCTCAGCTCAGAGTCAGAGGAAGAAGGGGGGTTAATCTGACTCCTCACTCACATCCTCGTCGTCATCAGACATGGAAGGACGGTCATGTTTCCCCCTGGATAGTGTGGACAACCTAGTCAAATCGGTGAGAAGCACTATGGGGTGTGAGGAAACAAGGGGTGCCCAAACCGCACAAGACATAATGTTTGCGGGATTGGCGGAAAAGAAAAGGAGAGCGTTCCCGGTAATACCGGCAATTAAGGCCCTAATAAAAAGGGAATGGGAAAAACACGACCAAAGAAGTTTTCTCCCATCAGCCTCAAAAAGAAAGTATCCATTTAGCGATGAGGAGCTATTAAAATGGACCAAAGTGCCAAAAGTGGATGCCGTTATATCCTCTACCTCGAAACAATCGGCTATTCCAGTAGAGGACGCAGGCTTGTTGGCAGACCCGTTAGACCGCAAGGCAGAATCATCATTGAAGAGGTCTTGGGAATCTACCACAGGTATTTTTAAGCCAGCGGTAGCCAGCACATGCACCCCTAGATCTATGCTCGTGTGGTTGGACCAGCTGGATCAACAAATCGAGCAAAAGGTGTCCAGAGAAAAATTACGGGCCGCTATCCCATTAGAGGGGCAGCTGCCTTTATGGCTGATGCGTCGGCGGACACTCTACGGCTGGCAGCAAGATCAGCAGCTCTTGTGAACGCCAGAAGGGCGTTGTGGATGAAGAGCTGGAAGGGGGATGCGCAATCAAAGGCTAAGATTTGTGCAACCCCATGCGAGGGTGAGTTTCTCTTCGGGAAAGAGTTAGACAGTATACTCGCCAAAGCAAAGGAGAGGAAGTCGGCCCTCCCTGACCCTTCTATCCCTTTCTATAGGAGAACCTTTAAGAGGCGACCGTTTGGAAGAAGGAGGCAAACAGAAAGATCAAATAGATGGGCCGCAAAAGAAGAGAAACAAAAGGGTACCATGTTCAGGGGTCCAACATTCCGAAGGGAAAATAGAAATTAAAAAATCAGACCCACCTGTAGGGGGTAGATTACGTTTCTTCTATCCAAAATGGGAACAAATATCCTCAAACCCATGGATCTTGGGTATTATTAAAGAAGGAATGAAAATAGAATTCCTTCAAAACCCTTATGATTTCTTTATCCTAACCCGCCTTAACTCTATGGCCCAACAAAAGGCCCTCGAAGAAGAAATTCGGAGCCTACTATGCAAGGGGGTTTTAGTGGAGGTCCCAGAGGGACAGGAAGGTAGAGGCTTCTACTCTCCTTTATTTTTAATTTCCAAACCAGATGGTACGTTTAGAACAATTATTAATTTAAGGAAGCTTAATACGTTTATAAAAAAATTATAAGTTTAAGATGGAATCAATCAGATCCACCATAAAGCTTCTCTTTCCAAATTGTGTGATGGCGGGGATTGACTTAAAAGATGCTTACTATCATCTTCCTATCCATATTAGATACCAAAAATATCTAAGGGTCGCAGTGGTGTTCGATGGCAAGGTCCGTCATTTTCAGTACACATCATCTTCGTCAAAAAGATACTTTAATCGTACCTTACTTAGACGACTTCCTAATAATCGGGAACTCGGATACCCAATGTACCGAACGAGTGGCTGATGCAATCTCATCTTTGCAGGACCTAGGCTGGATCATCAATATACAGAAGTCCAGGCTCGTTCCGCAATCCCTCCAGATGTTTTTGGGGTTCCAATTGAACTCCATAACCCAGAAATGTCTACTTCCTCAGGTAAAGATTGCACTAACAAAAGAGAAAGTAGAGGTAGCCATAGATAGAGACATGCGTGGTCTGAGAGGGGCAATGTCGCTATTGGGGTCGCTAGATTCCTGTGCCCCTGCAGTCCGGTGGGCCCATTATCATGTCCGCACACTTCAGCATCAGATCCTCCAGGAGGAGAGGTGACATGGTGGTCACCTCGAGAGCAAGATAACTAACTCAGGAGGTCTTGACTTCTCTGGAATGGTGGTTAGATGATGACCATCTATCCTCAGGAGTCCCATGGGTCACAGTACCATCTGGTATCCTAACCACCGACGCTAGCCCCCAAGGCTGGGGAGCCCATATGGGGAATAGCTTTTGTCAAGGAAGATGGAATAGAGAGGAAAGAGAATACTCGTCTAATTTAAAAGAACTGACAGCAGTATACTATGCTCTACATCATTTCCTTCCACAGCTCCAACAGAAACATGTCAGGATCCTGTCGGACAACACCACCACAGTGGCCTACATAAACAGACAAGGAGGTACTCGATCAGAGACTCTGATGTCTTCTGCGGCAAGAATCTTAAGCTTAGCCGAAAGCAATTTGTTGTCCCTCTCAGCTCTTCATATCAGAGGAGAGGACAACCAAGAAGCAGATTTCTTAAGCCGACACACACTTCGGTAAGGGGAGTGGTGCCTCAATCGCCAAATCTTCCAGGACATAGTAGCTCTATGGGGGCATCCTCAAGTGGACCTCTTCGCCACAAGGGAGAACAGACAAACAAAGACCTTTGCTTCCCTGTCTCCAGCAGATCACCCAGACATACTGGATGCCCTCCAGGCCTCATGGAAATTCAAGCTGGCATACGCCTTCCCTCCATTGATTCTCCTACCACAAGTGATTCGGAAAATCAGAGCGGAAAAGGCGAGAGTAATCCTGATAGCACCATTCTGGCCCAAGAGACCGTGGTTCTCGTGGCTACGAATTAGGTCAGTGACAGATCCTTGGGTTCTCCCCTCAAACCCCAACCTACTCTCCCAAGGCCCTTTCTTCCACCCTCAAGTGGACAACTTACACTTGACGGCGTGGAACTTGAAAGGCACCTATTAAGATCAAGAGGTTTTTCGGAATCATTAATTACTACGCTCCTACAGAGCAGGAAGCAGTCCACAACCCAAATTTATAAAAGAATATGGAAGAAATGCCTACAGTTTCATACAGCATCTCATACAGCAGAAGTCCCGATAGTTCATATCTTAGAATTCCTACAAAAAGGGAAGGAATTGGGCTTGTCAGTAAACACACTGAAAGTACAGGTGTCTGCGTTGGGGGCGCTGTATGGCCATAATATAGCAGGGAATAAGTGGATATCACGATTCATTACAGCATGTGAAAGAATAACTCCGGTTCACATACCTACAATCCCTACATGGGACTTAAACTTGGTGTTAGACGCCCTGACAGAAGAACCTTTTGAACTGATAGATACGATATCCCTTAAATATTTATCATTTAAGACGGCCCTCTTGGTAGCACTGACATCCGCTAGGAGAGTGGGTGATATCCAGGCCCTGTCCATAGATCCACCCTTTTTGCAGGTATACCGGGATAGATTAATATTAAAGCCAGACCCCTCATACCTGCCTAAGGTATCAACATAGTACCATAGGTCTCAGGAGATACTCCTCCCAACCCTCTTTGAAGATCCCTCCACTCCGGAAGAGCAGAAATTCCACACTTTGGACGTCAGAAGAACTGTCCTAAAGTATATTGAAAGGTCTGAGAGCTGGAGGCAGTGTAGGGCTCTCTTCATTTCTTTTCAGGGCTGTAAAAAAGGGTATGGAGTCACAAAGAGCACCATTTCCCGATGGATCAGGGATGCCATTCGTTTAGCCTACTCTGCAAAAAATGAAGAACCTCCGGAAGACATCAGAGCACATTCCACCAGAGCAATGGCGGCCTCCTGGGCGGAGAGGGGAGACGTTCCAATTGAAACCATATGTAAGGCGGCAATTTGGTCATCCCCTTCTACCTTCTATAGACACTATAGACTTCTACTTCTGACCTAAGCTTTGGCAGGACTGTCCTTAGCACGGTGGTCCCACCCAGGTGATGGTCTCTGGAATCTCTCCAGTGGGTGCTGTCGTGGCGAAGGGTAAAAAGCCGGATTACTTACCGGTAATCCTCTTTTAATGAGTCCACGACAGCACCCGCTCACTTCCCTCCCTGCTAGAAATATCAATATTAAAAGTATATCTGCTAAAGTTGGATAAGTAAAGTTACAAGTACAAGACATTGCCTAATCCTTGGCGGTCCTCCTGGTACTCTGAAATGCAAAACTGAGGAGGAAAGGCGGACCGCCCCTTTTATCTTTCCTGTAGGGTTTCCTGTTCCAAATGGGGCGGATCCGATACCTCCAGTGGGTGCTGTCGTGGACTCATTAAAAGAGCATTACCGGTAAGTAATATGGCTTATCCTCAACCCCTTTAACAGGAAGTATGGGGTATTATCAATACTGTATATGCTGGGAATATTGCAATGTTATCATTTTGATATTATAATTATGTAATCTTATATAGCGGTATTACTGGTATTAGAAATATTGGTCTTGTAGTAAATCTTGATTTCCCCCAGTCAGGGTAATATTAGTAATATATCCCATCTTCTGCTTGCGGACAGCATGGGCCTGTGTGATATCAAATGCCAGTCCCAGTCCGTCCCTGGTCTGCAGTCAGTCATATTGTGTGGGTGGGGTCTCAGATGCATCATGCAATGTATGCTGGGTCTAGGTGGCGGTTGCCGTTTAACTGTACCCCCCCCTTACACACAGTATTACTGTGTGCTGGGGTCTGGGGGTGTCACAGTCATACTGTGTGTGAGGGCAGGGAGTCTGGCCCAGACTCTTCCATCACTATAAAACCCCGTCCATGGCCATCATCCTATGTGGAGAAGATTAAAATTGACCCTGAATACAGGCCAGCCCTTTTAATGGTCTCCCAACAACCGGCCACTTATTTTATGCTGCACTGTGTGCACAATTATTAAGCAATAGAGTATTTTGATCCTATCATCATTTTTATGCAGATTTCCCACCTCTGAGCGGCATAAACCTGAATGCTTATTGGATAGCGCAGACCTAGTGTGGAGTATTTCTGTAATGAGGGGGTGTGGCCTCCAAGTGCCCCACCCTTTATCAGACTGTGCAGAATTCTTAGGCAGCTTGTTTTATTCTGTCTTGGACTTTTCAGAGGATGCAGCTCCTCCTGCAAGGAGGCCGGGAGTACAAGGTGTCTGGAAGGCAGTAGGTGACGTTGGCCAAAAAGTTGATAGTTTTAAGTCTTTCACCCATTTAGTCTAAGAAACAAAAATCTATTTTAGATCTATTTTTGAAATGTGTGAACAGTATTTTTGTACATTTTTAGTTGCTTTCTTACTTTTTCCATCTCGGTTATTGTTTTGTTGTAGATTTAGTTGCTTAATAATTCTGCACACAGGCTTTGTGTTTTTTATAGTCTCCTGTTACTTTTGTTACTAAATCCAAAAGATTAAATTTCCAGGCTGACCGATGGTACTGTAATTGTGAAATAATTACATTTTAGTTTTGATGAGTAAATTGCCCAATAATTGTACACAGTGTATAGTGCCCTCTTGCACTGGTGCAGTCATTGTTATTCCTGCAGTCCATTAGTGGCCGCTAATTGGCTTCATGACTCAAATGCAGGGCGCGTCCCAATGATTACTTGTGCACCCCAGAAGAGAACATTTATAAGATTGACTTCACCCGCTTTAAGGTCCGTGATATGGAGTCTGGAGCCGTCCTATTTGAGATCACAAAGCCGCCAGCATCTGAGTGGGAACACGGTGATAAAAGGATGTAGATCCAAACGCAGGTAGATTTGTAAGATATCAATTCACCCCTGCTTTCCTTCGACTACGTCAAGTTGGAGCCACGGTTGAATTCATGACTCAAATAGCCTAATGACGTGACGTGGGGAAACCTGCCATCTCTCCAGCAATACATGGGAAGCGAGTAATACTACACTTCCCCTTGTAAATATATTATAATATGCTTGTGGGTTTTCTACTATTCAATCACTCATTAAATATGCTTTTAGGACGCCCCCCACCCAAAAAATATATATTATTCTACTAATAAAGCGTTTTGCTTCAGTGCAAAAATCGCAAACAAATTTACACCTCGGACTACTCATCTACTGTATATTCCTGCTATTTGTGTGTAACATCCACATAATAAAATGCCAAGTCTCACATTTCGCTTTCCCACTCTAACTCTTTGGGTAGGTTCACTTGAGAGCCCAAAAACTTTCATCCAGAAATTTGGGACAATTTTCTATTTTCACTTACAGTTTCTAATATGACAGCATTTTATTTAAGGTGATGTAGAATTGCATGTCAAATCATTAGTAGCGGATGCTCATACTGCACGCAGAAAGAAGTCAACCTTATATACCCATAGACTTGAAGTTCACCCAGTAAATGCGGAGAGATTCTTAAAGAGTGCTTTATATGAGAGACACTTTTGGTGAACAGCGACGGATCCTGCGCCCACAGGCTTCCATTGTAGCCAACGACGGATGGCGCAGGATCCGTCGCTGTCCGACTTTTCGATGTACACAGTTACATAGTTTTGAAGGCTGAAGGAAGACCTTATGTCCATCTAGTTCAGCCTATTTTTAGTGCAGCTGTTCGGCATTGTTGATCCTGGGGAAGGCAAAAAACCCACAGAGTAGAAGCCAATTTTCTCCATAGGGAAAAAAATTCCTTCCCCTAAGCTGGGTCAACCATCTACCTATAATATTCTGTTATTCGTAACCTTCTATACTGTTACTCACAAGAAACGCATCCATTCCTTTCTTAAATTCATTCAGTGAGTTGGCCATCACCACTTCCTCAGGAAGAGAATTCCAGAGCCTCACTGCTCTTACCGTGAAGAACCCTCTTCTATGCTGGTGCAGAAATTGTCTTTCCTCCAAACGAAGAGAATGCCCCCTTGTTCTTGTCACAGTCCTTGGTACAAACAGTTCATTGGAGAGATCTCTGTATTGCCCTCTGATATACTTGTACATATATTAAGTCTCCCCTAAGTCTTCTCTTTTCTAGAGTAAATAGACCTAATTTTGATAACCTTTCTGGGTATTGTAGTGAACCAACTCCATTTATCATTTTAGTAGCCCGCCTTTGAACCCTTTCAAGTTCAGTAATGTCTTTCTTGAGCACCGGCGTCCAAAATTGCACACAATACTCCAAGTGTGGTCTGATGAGTGATTTGTACAGAGGGAGAATTATGTTTTCATCTCGTGTCCCCAGACCTCTTCTAATGCAGGGTTTCCCAACTCCAGTCCTCAAGGCACACCAACAGATCATGGTTTCAGGATTTCCTTAGTATTGCTCAGGTGATAATTGCTTCACCTGTGCAATACAAAGGAAATCCTGAAAACATGATCTGTTGGTGTGCCTTGAGGACTGGAGTTGGGAAACCCTGTTCTAATGCATCCCATGACCCTATTTGCTTTGGTGGCAGCTGCCTGACACTGGGCACTCCAATTTAGCTTCTTATTGACTAAGATGCCTAAGTCTTTTTCCGTGTCTGATTTTCCCTAGCAGTTTCCCATTTAGTAAGTAACTGTACACAAAAAACTTTACTCTGTCCGTTGTCTCCTGCTGACGGACAGAGATTTTCTGACGGATTCGTCAGACGACGGATGAAACGTGCGACCATCAGTCACAATCCGTCTCAAATACAAGTCTATGAGAAAACGCTGTATGTTTTTTTTCAAAAAACGACGGATTGTGGCTGATGGCAAAAAACTTAAGTGTGAAAGAGGCCTTACCTGTACATCTTGGCCTCTGGTCAGTCTCCTCCGTGATAGTTCTTTTTATATCTGCACTGCAGACCCTGAAGAAGCCACCGTTAACCTTTCTTCTGATGTGCAGACCCCAGAGCAGCCATCGTTAATCCTTTACCTCTTTTTCTGTGTACAGAGAGGAGGAATTGTCGTACCTGAAGTTTGTGGCTGATGTGACCAATGAAATCCTGACCCTCGGCCTCTTCTCAGACCGGTAAGATGTTATCACGACACATGGGGGATTGATACTGGGGATAGGTGCGGACCACCCGGGAAAGTTATTGCTCTAAGTGCTGCTATCTGTTTATAGGGTTGTAGAGCGCGTTTTTCAACACCACCTAGAAGAAAATCGCCATCGCTTGGATGAGGTAAGATCCGCTGACCTGCTTTCCAGAAATACTCTGTGCTGCTGTGTACCTTTGCTCCTTGAACTGCTTTGTAGGCTGCCTATCACTTAGCTTCTCTCACACAGGGTAAGATGCGCCACCTACTGGACATACTTAGATCCGACCTGGACTGCAGAGAAGAAACCAACCCACAGTCAGGGTGCGGATTCCTCACCACTAAGAGAACTTTGACCAGTTCTTCTTGGGATGAGGTCATGAGTGGGATCTCCCAGGAGGAGGCTGCCTCTGATCTCCATGGTCTAGTCAGTGACCACCATCTACTTGTGGACTATGCACCTTACCTGGAGGAAGATGATGTCCACAGTGACATGGGCGCAATAGCCAAAGAACGTGGAGACTATGTACCTTTAGGTGCAGACGAGACAGATGATGACAACCACCGAGAGGAAGATGGAGGTAACCGGCTCTCACCTGACCATGATGGTTGTGATGTGCAGGAAACCGCTGCAGACGATCATACAGATCAGCCCTCACACGACACATTCACCTCTTCATCCATACACATTTCTAACAACGTGGATGACGTGGAGACCCTTGAAAAGTTGCAGAAAAGCTTCTCTGATGTCATCCAGGTGTCCTGGGGAAATGACTGTGATGTCTCTGATCCGGGAGAAGTGGATGAGATGAACGATAGAACTGAATTCTAGAGAAATAAATTATACAAGCGCAGAGCGTCCTGCTGCTTCCACTATATGTAGGAGAAAGAACATAGACTAAGACAACTAGGTAGGAAACAACAGCATGATTGAGAGGGGTTTGTTACAATGTCAACTCTCGGATTGACGCTGATGCACTGTAACAGATCCTCAGCTCTAGAGGTCAAGGTACATACTCACTTAATCACAGCACACTGAGAAAGTGGAAAACAGATTACAAGTTCTGCAACTTTGTGATTAACACCATATCCACAGGTTCTGTGGGACCCTCATCAAGGATGGCAGGCAGGACCCCATTCTGGACAGATGTAGATCCCAGAGATGTCTATGGACATGCCCTTAATATCTTACAAGAGTATGACCACCTTAAGGTATTGAATAAGGTTTTTCAGTCTTGTGAACACCTTAAACATAAAAAAAAAAACTTCACGAAATAGAAAATATCACTTTTCTTTTTTTGTCTTGTTGAACTTCTTCAAAACAGCGCACGCACTGCAAAAATCTCACAAAGTCCCAAGAACTGGTTTAAGACAAAAAATGCATCAAACTGAAAAAAAAAAAAAAAAAAATACAGAAACTTTACTCCAGACAGGGACTGGAGTTAGAAGCAAAAAAAAGTGATACTTTGGAAGTGTCAAATTTCAGTAACCAGTGGAAAGCATTGGGATAAGCAAAGTTGTTGAGATTACATCAACACTAACTTAACCCCTTCCTTACCGATGACGGAATAGTACGTCAGTCATCGGTAAGGATCCCCACTTTGAGGTGGGCTCCGGCGGTAAGCCCACCTCAAAGCCGCGACATGTCAGCTGTTATGAACAGCTGACATGTGCCCGCAATAGGTGCGAGCGGAATCGCCGTCCGCCGGGCCAGAAGTGAGCTCATCGCCGACCCCCGTCACGTGATCGGGTCAGCGTCATGTTCCCTGGACAACCACAGGTCTCAGAGACCTCTATGATGGTTCCAGGCAGATCTCTTTTAGCACCGCCCTGTGGTCGGCGCTCAAAGCACAGCAGTAAATCTGCTACATATGGGCGATCTGCTCATCGCCCATATGTAGCAGAGCCGATCGAGTTGTGCATGCTTCAAGCCTCTTATGGAGGCTATTGAAGCATGCCAAGAGTAAAAAAAAAATAAAAAAAAAAATAAACCCCTAAAAGTTCAAATCACCCCAATCAAAATAAAACAGTAAAAAATTAGGTATCGCTGCGTTCAGAATCGCCCGATCTATCAATAAAAAAAGCATTAACCCGATCGCTAAACGGCGTAGCGAGAAAAAAAATTCAAAACGCCAGAATTACTTTTTTTTGGTCGCAGTGACATTGCATCAAAATGCAATAACGGGCGATCAAAAGAACGTATCTGCACAAAAGTGGTATAATTAAAAACTTCAGCCTGGCACGCAAAAAATAAACCCTCACCCGACTGCAAATCATGAAAAATGGAGACGCGACGGGTCTCAGAAAATTGCGCAATATTTTTATTTTTTATAGCAAACATTGGAATTTTTTTTCACCACTTAGATAAAAGAGGACATGTTTGGTGTCTATAAACTCGTAATGACCTGGAGAATCATAATGGCAGGTAAGATTTAGCATCTAGTGAACCTAGCAAAAAAGCCAAACAAAAAACAAGTGTGGGATTACAATTTTTTTTTGCAGTTTCACCGCACTTGGAAATTTTTTCCCGTTTTCGAGTACACGACACGGTAAAACCAATGGTGTCAATTGAAAATACAACTCGTCCAGCAAAAAATAAGCCCTCACATGGCCATATAGACGGAAAAATACAAAAGTTATGGCTCTGGAAAGAAGGGGAGCGGAAAACGAAAAATGGAAAAAAGCTCCGGTAGTGAAGGGGTTAAAAAAACATGTGGCATAAATCAACTAAAGATGAAGCCGCAAATTACTTGATTGAAGTGAAGAAACAACAAAGGACATGCATCAGGGCAGAATCTGCACATAGGAATGGAGAAGACTGGATGCAAACTGCATTCAGTGTTACAAACCTCAGCTCTGTGCTACCAAGGGAATTTTTCCATTCCTGACCAATATATAAGATCTCTGCTTACTGTATATAAGTGAATGGCCGAGTATTAGATTGACAGTTGCTGTCCACAGGTTTACCGACTACAGATCTCAGGCTTTTTGTTTTATTTTTAAAGTTTTGTTTGGCATTTTATCTTCAGAACTACAACTCCCATTATGTGATTTCGGACTACTTTCTGCTATATCTCTGGTTGTGGGGAGTGGATCACTCAGATACAACAAATGATAGAAAATTAACAATTAAATCCTTTAGGTTTTGGCTTTGTGTCTAGTGCACTCTTAAAATTCTGTGCACCCCACATCCTTGTCAACTAGACATTACATTACAGAAAAAAGGGAACACCTACAAATAGCAATTATTTCTAAATGCTTTCCTGATCAGCTTGTGCTTGTATACAGCAGCCTCTCTAAAGAAGTAAAGCATGAAAGAAACAAAGCAACAGCATGAACCTCTGATTAAATACTTCAGAGCCCTGTCGTTGGGGTGGTTGTAGTCACTTTAGATGATAACTTGCAATGTTGCCATTCACCCTTTAGGGAGCAAAGATGCAGTGTAAAGTAAGGTGTCAAAGCGTTGAGATGGAAAGGATCTTGTATGATCACTAACCCCAGCTAAATTGCAGCCATTCACGTCCCTTTCTGCTCAGAGTAACATCTCCATATTGAGCTGCACACAATCCACACCTCAGAAACACAAACTATATTCATTTGTGCATAAAGTATTTTTGCTATGGAAATAAAGTCTGACATATATTACATTTTTGGTTTAACAAAAATTCACACAGTCTGTACATGGAGCCGCACTGATTATACAGTATCATACATGAACCCCCAGAGCTGTACAGGATGACCCTGCACAATCCCCGGGGCCTGCGGGGATGAACCTACGCTGTAATAAAGAACATTCTGTCTTTAGTGTTATACAATTCTATGGGGGCGGGCAGAAAATGATCCCAAAAAATAAGTCATCCTGATATATCTTGTTACATTTGGCAGAAATATTGTGACTGGTGATACAACTGGTTGATACATCTAAGGCACCTTAGATTGGATGTGACATTGTTCTGCATTGTTGACGTGTACAGTAAACCTACCATATATTGACAACAGTCTCAGGCCCCACAGAACTAGAACTCCCAGCAGGTTCTGACCCATGAACCACACTTTAGTTTAATCCACACCATCACGCATGCAGCCTCATACCATTGCTCAGAGCAATATCTGCAGACAGCCGCTTTATAATCCTCTCAACAGTCAGTAAATGTGACACCCCGAACTAGTCTAGTTTGAAGCGGTGAGCCAGCCACTATTTATGGATCTATTATCCTCTACTAGTCTACACCTAGTATTATGAGTGCTCAAGGGTGAACATCTACATCCTGCACTTCTTATAACTCTGAGAAGCGATGTCCATAGATGCCTCACGTGCCGCTGATTAACTAATTGACCTGACTTATCACACTTCTACCCATTCATGTAGTAATCAGATCATCAACTACAGTCATTCAAAAAAGCACCCTATGGCACTCAGGTTACTAAGTACAGACTTAAGATCTGTCACCCGGAGCAACTTTTCTGCTGGTTATTTGTTTCTGGGTAGTTTCTGCTCATTTTTTTTTCCTACCCATTGTAGAAAAATATGAAGTACAACCAACTGTTACACACTGAAGATAAAGGACATTAAAAGAAAAAAAGCTTCTACAAGGACATCATCAATAAGCAAGTGTGGACTGTTATTGAGCTGATGATACAGAGCCTGCTTATTGACAGTTTCCAGCAACTTAGATCAGTATTCTTATTAAATGCATGAAGCATAGATGGAGGATATATTTGCTGACTGTAATCACTTTGTATAAAGCGGCTGCTCGCTCTGCGCCATGCACCCCTATAATAACCTACACTTCTCAGAAACCCAACAGCATCACATACCCTAACCCACAAGTGGCGGCCACTTCTACAACATATCCAGATCCAATTATCACTGTATACGACATCCAATGCACTGATCTACAGAGGCTGGTGGATTCTGGAGTTATATCACGTCTTATACTCCAGTCACAACCAGAACAGTTCAGCTTACCCATTACTATTGTGCAGTGTTTATGAATTGCACAGGAAGCTTGTGGTGTGACTAGAGGATAAGACAACAAAATAACATGTTAACATTAGATGTAACCAGTAAAATGCTTCCAGAACTTTGCTCTACTCACAATCGCAGCCGATCCATTTTTTTCATCTATTACCTTCAAGAAGACAAATGTTTGTGATTGCAAATCTTAACTTGTCTACCACCTCACAAACCCAGCAGCACCCCATGTCAGACAACACTCACACAAGCCGCCGTTACAAAAAATACATACATTTGTATCACAATATAAAACAATTGTCTTAAAACTCCAGAAAAAAGGAGCTGAAAAATATACAAATCACTTCCAAGTCACCGGGATGTAGAAAAGCAAAGGCTCGTGCGTTTCACCATGGAGGGAAGGTCAACACCACACCAAATCCTGCAGGGAAAGCCGAGGTCACTGCATAAAAAAACAAGCAAGTAAAGCACCAGCGTCCACTGCAAAAGCCCAGGGGCACAATGCAACTGCAGGCTATAGCAGAACCACACCCGCGTCTGCCATCATCTGCCCCACAGGATGACAGCATCTGCCCAGAGAGCAGGCCTTACTCTCGGCACTGGGTTAGTAAAATGAGAAGGGGAAGATTGATGCAAAGTCATAAATACCATAAAAAAGTGCATTAAACATCAGATATGATTTCAGCCAGTAAAATCAGAGCTGTAGAGTAATAATACTGCTGTGTGAGCATAGTCCACCCTCTGACACCAGCCATGTGACTTTAGGCTGCGGCGCCCCCCAGTGGTAGAAGCGTTTCCTGGCACTAGATGATGTTGGTCATGTTACAACAGCCCAGGACTACCCAGAACTCCTCAGTCTCAGTGGTTCACCGCACATCTTGCCCGTAGTAAATCGCCCAGCAACTTAGCTACGGTGACGTGACCGTGGCCAGGTCTCAGGCCGCTCCCCGGTCAGATAAGGCGGGAGTTCTTCAGGAACTGGATCAGGACCTTGTAGACAAATGTGTACTGAGAGATAGTCTGCACCGTCATCATCCGCTGGTGCCGCAGCATGTCCAGAACCAGAGGGATGTCCAGCATCTGGTAGGAGAGGAGCGGACATGAAAGGGTTATTTTCGCCTATTGTCAGCGAATCGCAGCGTTTCACATGTAATAATTTATGCCAAAAATGATGTAAAAATTGCTAAAATTAAAGTAAACTGCAGAATTTGCAACTTTCTACACTTTTGCCAGCACTTTAGTTTAAGTGTGCAGGGCGAAGCAGCAGTCACATTTCTCCAGACAGATAAGCCAGATAATAAAATATTGTGCAAATCTCCGCATGTCAGCAAGCACTGTGCCAAATGTAAGGGATGTGCGCCTCCTAATAAATCAGGCGCCCCTCACACCAATGTACTGAGACCAGCATAAAATAGTGCGATCCCAATAAATGTCTCCTTTTCTGTTTCATTCTCTCACTGTTTGCAGATCTCTGCTTGCTGTCGAGAGACTAGTCTTGTCGCCAGAAGGCAAAAAACTCATCCTCCTGACCTAACACAGGGTTTACATAAACAGTATGTATCCTCCACAAATAACATCTCCCTCCTATTTCACTGTAGGGAAAATGTCTCTAAGGGTGGTTTCACATTAGCGTTTCAGGCCGCAGCGTCGGCCTGCGCACGGCTGCGGCAAATCCCCGCCCCCTGCCGTGCCTCCAGTAGCTCCGCCTACGGGCGCATGACGCTGCATGCGTCCCCTATCTTTAGCACTGGGGACGCAGGTCGTGCGCAGGTATGCGTTTGGCGGCGCATGCGTCCTTTTGACGGTGCGCCGACCAGCGCCAAACGCAACATGTTGCGTTTGGCGCTGGTCGGCGCACCGTCAAAAGGACGCATGCGCCGCCAAACGCATACCTGCGCACGACCTGCGTCCCCAGTGCTAAAGATAGGGGACGCATGCAGCGTCATGCGCCCGTAGGCGGAGCTACTGGAGGCACGGCAGGGGGCGGGGCTTAGCTGCAGCCGTGCGCAGGCCGACGCTGCGGCCTGAAACGCTAATGTGAAACCACTCTTAGGCTAGGTTCACATTGCGTTAGTGCAATCCGTTTAACAGATCTGTTTCTATGCGGCACTAACGCATAGTAACGGATCCGTTAACGCACCCATTGACAACCATTAATGAACGCATCCTAACGCACGTCAAAATTGGCATGCGTTAGCGATGGTCCATTATTTTGTGACGCACCCGAGAACGCGGCCTACCGCGTTTTTGGGTCCGTTACAGCAAATGCTTCCGTTTGCTCTGCATAGGACTCCATGGCTAACGCACGGCGACGCATTGCAACCATGCGTTGACGCGTTCGCCACAAAAAAGACAATTTGGGCCACATGGTTAGCGCATCCGTTAAACGGATTGCACTAACGCGATGTGAACCTAGCCTTATCTGGACCGTACAATCCAAGCAACTGAAACAAACCCGCAAATGAAGATAACGTTGGGTTTGTAATAGATATTGAGCCTTTGACTGGAAACAATGTTACTACTCACTGACAGCAAGCAGAGATATAGAAACTAGGGACAGACACCCTGTATGGAATCGTCATTGTGATCAAATCTCACCTCATTGTGTTCCAGGCAGGCGATCATGATCTCAGACAGTATGACCACCCCCGTCCGGCCAACACCCGCGCTGCAGTGAACGAGCACAGGGGGGTTCGGACCATTGGGGTCACTTGTGCTGTTTGTGTGTCGGCGGACCGACTGGATCTCTTCTAGATAAGCTGGAAAACAGCAGTGCCATGTAATAACACAAAGCATGTAGAGGGGGAGATCTGGAGAGGAAGGAAATGCTCTGGTCACAGCCAAAGCAGAATTGTCAATGCAGCTTTGGATGTGAATGGCGTATAGGACCTGATTTCAAGGGAACGTGTCGCAATTTTGAGTTTGGCATTGATAATTATAGAACTATTCATTTTCAAAACAATAAAAATTGTCATGTTAAACGCATTTATTTTATATATTAATTTTTTCATCAGCCACTGGGGGCAACCATTTTTATTTGCTCATAGGTAAATGTCTGAGCACGATACTTATACACTACTAATACTGCAGCCCCCGGGCATAGGAGACAAAAGTATTAAAATATTAATGTTTTATATGGTTTTCAATTGTTGGAAAAAAAATTTAAGAGATGACACATTCCCTCTAAGTCATTATACGTGTGTTATATGGGGATTTGACACTTACATAGAAATCCCTTCAAGTCCTCGGGGTGTCCATGTTCGGGCCAGTCCGTGTACTGCAGGTGCCACACCGTCCTCTCCTGACCGGTCAGAAGATGTTTTATCTTGAGGCCTGTGGTGGCGTAACATCCGGAGTCTGTGCGGAACCGCGTGGTGATCTTAAACCTGCCATAGGTGACGGTGTTGTGCCGAGACCCCAGTCGAGGCCAATAGCGGTAACTCTTTTCTCTGCCGCCCTCCTGCAAGGGAAAGTATCACTGTTAGTGCATATCCACTGACAAAGACCCAAAACTATCCACAAAGGAGCTGCTCCTCCAAAGCAGTACATCACCCAACAAAAGCGATCATTCGTCATCAGATACAGAAAAAATACTAAAGAAAGGACACCCTCACTACTCTTATACTCCAGAGCTGCACTCACGATTCTAATGGTGCAGTCACTGTGTACATACATTACTGATCCTGCGTTACATCCTGTATTATACCCCAGAGCTGCACTCACTATTCTGCTGGTGCAGTCACTGTGTACATACATTACATTACTGATCCTGGGTTACATCCTGTATTATACCCCAGAGCTACACTCACTATTCTGCTGGTGCAGTCACTGTGTACATACATTACATTACTGATCCTGAGTTACATCCTGTATTATACTCCAGAGCTGCACTCACTATTCTACAGTCACTGTGTACATACATTACATTACTGATCCTGGGTTACATCCTGTATTATACCCCAGAGCTACACTCACTATTCTGCTGGTGCAGTCACTGTGTACATACATTACAGTACTGATCCTGAGTTACATCCTGTATTATACTCCAGAGCTGAACTCACTATTCTGCTGGTGCAGTCACTGTGTACATACATTACATTACTGATCCTGAGTTACATCCTGTATTATACTCCAGAGCTGCACTCACTATTCTGCTGGTGCAGTCACTGTGTACATACATTACAGTACTGATCCTGAGTTACATCCTGTATTATACTCCAGAGCTGCACTCACTATTCTGCTGGTGCAGTCACTGTGTACATACATTACAATACTGATCCTGAGTTACATCCTGTATTATACTCCAGAGCTGCACTCACTATTCTGCTGGTGCAGTCACTGTCTACATACATTACATTAGTGATCCTGAGTTACATCCTGTATTATACCCCAGAGCTGCACTCACTATTCTACTGGTGCAGTCACTGTGTACATACATTACATTACTGATCCTGCGTTACATCCTGTATTATACCCCAGAGCGCACTCACTATTCTGCTGGTGCAGTCACTGTGTACATACATTACATTACTGATCCTGGGTTACATCCTGTATTATACCCCAGAGCTACACTCACTATTCTGCTGGTGCAGTCACTGTGTACATACATTACATTACTGATCCTGAGTTACATCCTGTATTATACTCCAGAGCTGCACTCACTATTCTACAGTCACTGTGTACATACATTACATTACTGATCCTGCGTTACATCCTGTATTATACTCCAGAGCTGCACTCACTATTCTGCTGGTGCAGTCACTGTGTACATACATTACAATACTGATCCTGAGTTACATCCTGTATTATACTCCAGAGCTGCACTCACTATTCTGCTGGTGCAGTCACTGTCTACATACATTACATTAGTGATCCTGAGTTACATCCTGTATTATACCCCAGAGCTGCACTCACTATTCTGCTGGTGCAGTCACTGTGTACATACATTACATTACTGATCCTGAGTTACATTCTGTATTATACCCCAGAGCTGCACTCACTATTCTGCTGGTGCAGTCACTGTGTACATACATTACTGATCCTGAGTTACATCCTGTATCATACTCCAGAGCTGCACTCACTATTCTGCTGGTGCAGTCACTGTGTACATGCATTACATTACTGATCCTGAGTTACATCCTGTATTATACCCCAGAGCTGCACTCACTATTCTGCTGGTGCAGTCACTGTACATACATTACATCACTGATCCCGTACTAAATAATCCTGAGTTGCATCCCGTATTATTTTACAGAGCTGTACTCACTATTCAGTTAGTTGTTATAGAAAACAGTCAGCAAGCTTGAGGAAAGATACCCCCTAAAATCCAATCTACATGACTATATTGCGGGGGGGTGCAGATGACCTCCCAGGACTCACCTCCTCCAATGTTACCATTGCAATAATGGCGACCCCCTGCTCCCAAACCATCTGCCAGAAGTCTTGGCACGTGTTCTGCAGAGGACCCTGTGTGGCGATATAATCCCACTCCACACCGCCGACCGCCACCTGAGGAAATGTTCTCATGTTCACCAGAGGCGGCGAATCAAATCTCAAACAAGCAGTTGATACCGGGGAGATCCCCATAAATGAGGCAGAGGATCGGGCGATACCTTTATGTGCGAGGCATTGATATAACCCGTGTTGTTCTCCTTCGTTGGTACCAGCTCCACCCGGGTGTCGTCATACGGCAGAACATCCTGGAAACGGTTGCGCTCTGCGTTTTCGGGGAGGCGCGCTATGGTGCACTCCGTGTCCGGCAGCCGCTTCTTTGGGGTCTGCTCATACTCAGTGAAGACCATGCCCTGCTCCAGCCGCTCCTCCAGGAGTTTACACTGAGAGGAGAGAATCAATCACTATTCTATCACTCGCCATTTTCAGCATCTCTGCTTGCTGTCAGTAAACAAAACCACTGGTACAGACCAAAAATATGTCACAGCTGGGGGTTTGCTACAGTTGCATCCCTGCAGAAAATCCTCTGTGAGCATAACAGATCAGCACAAATGTCTCCTAGCCTGAGAGTTTGATACAATGTATCAGTGCAAGTAAAATGTATCATTCAGGAGTCAAGGCTTTTAGGTCACTGAATAAACCCTTGGATGTGACATTTATTAGACTACATCTGCGAGAACATGAACATGAGATCGCTGAACCTAAATCGAGATCTTGTAAATGGTGAGGAATGAAACATGAGGTTTACCAGAAATTTTAGAGCACTTCATGCTTCCCTTTGCCGACAAGCTTTTTGGAGATGGACATTTCATTCTCCACTACTTTCTTTTATCAAGACTAAAGTCAGTGCAGCCGTCTACCAGGAAGTTTTAGAGCACTTCACGTTTCCCTCTGCCGACAAGCTTTTTGGAGATGGACATTTCATTCTCCAGCAGGACTTGGCACCTGACCACACTGCCAAGAGTACCAATACCTGGTTTACAAACAACAGTATCACTGTGCTTGATTGGCAGCAATCTCGCCTGATCTTAACCCTATAGAGAATCTATGGGGTATTGTCAAGAGGAAGATAAGAGACACCAGACCCAACAACGCAGACAATCTGAAGGCTGCTATCAAAGCAACCTGGGCTTCCATAACACCTCAGGCCCACATTTCGGATTTTAAAATCATTTTTCAAGCTGGTGTTATAAAGTATTCTAATTTACTGAGATAATGACTTTTGGGTTTTCATTGGCTGGAAGCCATAACCATCATTAAACAGAAATAAACACGTGAAATAGATCACTCTGTTTGTAATGGCTCTATACAATATAGGAGTTTCACTTTTTGCATTAAAGAACTGAAATTAATTCACTTTTTGATGATATTCTAATTTTGTGAGATGCACTTGTAGGAGGCTGTCAGGAGACACTCATCTGGTCCATGCATTGGGGTCTGCACTCGGACAGTGACACTCATATCCGACACACTATACAGAGATCTGCTGCTCGTCCCCAATTCCACATTTTGGCCCTGCATTGACAGTAATTACCCTCTCGTCGTTCGACGCCCGGGCCGGCTCCTCTCGCTCATCGTCCAGCAGGGGCATCCGGGGCGCAGTTAACCCATTCCAAGCTGCCAGTTTCAGGGGCCCCATTTTTTTAGCTTCTGTGCGATTTCCCTTCTTTATTCCCTGCAAGTAAGAAAAATTAACAAAAACAAACTGAAGGCCTAGATTACACCCCCCACCCGAGAAAAATATTTAGAATTGAGAGTCCTCAGTGGTTGACACCTTTTAATGGCTGACTGAAAAGATGGTAACACATTGCAAGCTTTCCAGACTACTCAGTTCTCTTCATCAGGCTAGACTAATACATCTGAAGAATCACATATATATGCACAACACAGCACAGAAATAATGCAATAGATGAGACAAGTGACGTGAAGCAGAACTATCATTATGGGATAGGGAGAAATCCTCTCAGGACTTCTAAGAGACTAAGGAACCACATTCTACATGTCTACTATAGCATAAAGAGTTAAGTCCAAGGGCAATTTGAAACTGAGAAAAATCCTTCAGAAAACAAAGAGCAAGTATTACAACAATACTACAACAAACTACGGACCCTTCTGATTCATAACAAGGAAAAGAAACTACATACATTGCACCTCAATTCAGGACTCTATACAAACAGACACAAAACAAAGCCAAAACCTGACAACTTGGGACAACCACTCCATTCCAGACACAAAAGCATCTGTGTCATCAATCTCTCAGATTATAAACCCAACAAAGTAGAGATGGCCGTGCTTTCTAGAGGACTCTCACTTGTCCCACTAAGGCCCTAGATAAAACTGAACTCTGCAGTGATATGGAACATTATTTCAGGAGACTGCGCCTGAGGGAATATTTCAATGATACAGAAGATTCTGACAACACTCGGACTGAAGGAAAAGGGATCCTAACAACCAAGAAGAGGTCAGACTGGACACCTTCACCGGGACGCACCCCTCATTTGGATGAATATATAGACTCCTTCAGACATTTGGTAAAATCCACCATCATAGACACTAACAGGAGACAAGCATCCAACATCAATGCCCTGAAGAGAAAGGCCATAACGGTCTTTGAAGACCAACAAAGAAATCATCATTAAACCTGCTGACAAGGGAGGTGCAATAGTCATGATGAATACATCAGACGATATGAAGGAAGAAAAAGACAGTTTATGGACACACGCTTCCACAAAAAGTTGGAGTTGGATCCTACACAGTACTATTGAAAGGAACTAAACAAGTTGGTATCTTGTCTGCCTGACAAACGCATAAGAACCGATGACTTGATACCAGAGAGTCCAAGAATAGGGACATTCTACATGCTTTCCAAAATCCACAAATCTGGAAATCCAGGGAGACCAATTATTTCATGTGTGGGCACCCTTACTGAACAGGTATCTGGATGTGTAGAGGGTATTCTTAAACCACTGGTAAAGGATACAGCTAGCTACATTCAGGACACAACTGTCCTATTGAATAAACTAGCAGCAATAGGTCCTCTAACAGAAGGAACCATCCTGGCCAGCATGGATGTGGAATCTTTGTACTCCAATGTCCCACACCAGGACGGATTAACCCCTTCCTGACATCTGACGTACTATCCCGTCCATGGGACCCGGGCCCCTATGCCCATGGACGGGATAGTACGTCATAGCGATCAGCGGCGCGCACGTGGTGAGCGCCGCTGATTGCGGCCGGGTGTCAGCTGATTATCACAGCTGACACCCAGCACTGTGTGTCAGGGGCGGTCACGGATCGCCCCCAACACGTTAACCCCTGGCACACTGCGATTAAACACGATCGCAGTGTACCGGGGGTTTAGGGAAGTGTTATGATTCTAGACGCCTCGACACAGCCGGTGAACTAAATAAGCCTAAAGCAAGAAAGGGGAAATCTAAACTGCCCCCAGAGCAGACCCCAAAGGAATAGATTGCCCCCAAACATATATTGTCGGTGAGACAAGATGAAAACACAAACGCAGGTAGGAAAATAGACTGAGCATACGATGGGGCCCAAACTAACTAGACAGGACAGGAAAGCAAAGACACTGTCTGCAATCACGCAAAAAACCCTGCAAAAAATGCCCAACACTTCTGATAGAAAAAACACTGAAGTCACTAGACTTCTCCCACTATTTCAGCACTCTGGTATATTCTGAAAACAGAGCAAAGAGAGGCCAATCTAATAAGGGACAAAAACAAACTGGCACAAACAGTAACACAAGGATGGAAATTCAGCACAGCCCCAGCCGGGACTGGCTGACCACACAAAACTGAAATAGGCAAAACCAAATCAAATGTGAACAATAGCAAAAGAAAACATAGCTTGAGCATGCAGGGACTGGGCTGGAAACTAAGACCTCAGGAGGCAGGAAAAAAAAATCACCAGCAGGGATAGGGGGAGTCGGCTGTCTTAAATCCAATCAGAAACTCCAGATGTCCAATCATTCTCCACATTATCAGGTGGCAGACCTCTGTTAATTAGCTCAGCTCCATTACCTCTTGTAACCACCAGAGGGAGCCCAGAAAGATCACTAGTAACCAGAGGTAGGCCAGAAAGTGAATCCACAACAGGGAAGCATCAGCAGGGAGGGGGCTCCCTCCGTGCTTCCCTGCAAACCCCACAGCAGCGCGATGTGCAGCTCTGCTGTGGGGGTCTCCTTACCTGCAGGTCCCCGGATCCAAAATGGCGGCGGCGACCTTCGGGGGGCCTGCAGGGAGCAGGCTTCCTCATTCCTTCAAAGCGCCGGCATGAGGAAGCCTCCAGCACTGCCTGTGACAGATCGCTGATCTGTCACAGTGATCTGTGATGTGACAGATAAGCGATCTGTCACATGACAGTTATGTCCCCCCTGGGACAGTATAATAAAGTTAAAAAAAAAAGTGTAAAAATAATTAAAAAAAAAAAAAACCAACGCAAATAAAAAAATAAATAAATAAATTCCCTAATAAATTCATATTTTGGAAATAAAAAAAAAACCACCAAACAATAAAAATACACATTTATTATCGCCACGTCCGTGATGAACCGCCCTCAGGGCCGCAGCTATAATAAGCCAAGTTGAGCCAGGTGCTGAAGCGGCAGGCAGCAGGGGGCGGCATTATGCGCTCCTCTACCCGCAGCACCTACAATTTAGCCTCTGCACGCTGGTGCTGCGGTCGCGCAAGAGGCTGTAATTGATGAGATCACAGGAGGGAAGGAGTCGGGCCCCCCTGATCATGTGACCCCTGACTCCTCCCCTCCTGTGGTCTCATCACAGGTCCTGTAGTCGCTCCTCTCATCTGTACCGACTTCAATCCGGATATCATGTGACCCTGACTCCTCCCCTCCTATGACCTCATCACAGGTCCTGTGCACATCAGCCCTTGTTTTATGCAGGACTCTGCTGTCTGTGCTGGCTGTCATCGCCCTGGGTGAGGGAAGTTTATTTGTGGGGTCAGGGGGGTTTACAGGGTGTGACGAGCGGAGCCGCGTGCGGGTACGAGGTGTAACGAGCGGAGCCGAGGTGTAACGAGCGGAGCCGCGTGCGGGTACGAGGTGTAACGAGCGGAGCCGCGTGCGGGTACGAGGTGTAACGAGCGGAGCCGCGTGCGGGTACGAGGTGTAACGAGCGGAGCCGCGTGCGGGTACGAGGTGTAACGAGCGGAGCCGCGTGCGGGTACGAGGTGTAACGAGCGGAGCCGCGTGCGGGTACGAGGTGTAACGAGCGGAGCCGCGTGCGCGTACGAGGTGTAACGAGCGGAGCCGCGTGCGCGTACGAGGTGTAACGAGCGGAGCCGCGTACGAGGTGTAACGAGCGGAGCCGCGTACGAGGTGTAACGAGCGGAGCCGCGTACGAGGTGTAACGAGCGGAGCAGCGCGCGTGCGAGGTGTATGGAGCGGAGCAGCGCGTGTGCGAGGTGTACGGAGCGGAGCAGCGCGTGTGTGAGGTGTATGGAGCGGAGCCGCACGTGTACGGAGCAGAGCCGCACGTGTACGAGGTGTACGGAGCAGAGTCGCGTGTGTGTGAGGTGTATGGAGCGGAACCGCCTGTGTACGAGGTGTATGGAGCAGAGTCGCATGTGTTATGATTGAGTCACCGTAGGAGGCAAAAACAGAAATGCTAGCTAAGTCCAGAAAACCAGAGAAGTTGGCAGCTATCGGATTGCAGACCCCTGAACCTATCAACACAACTAGCAGTAGCCGTGGGGGGTTCCTACGATGCCCTAGACCCCTCGATCACAGCCGGAGAATTAAATAGGCCTAAAGAAAGAAAGGGGAAATCTAAACTGCCCCAGAGCAGACCCCAAAGCAATAGGCAGCCCCCAACATATAATGACGGTGAAGCAAGATGAAAACACAAACACAGGCAGAAAGATAGACTGAGCAAAGACGGGGCCCGACTAACTAGATAGGAAAGGACAGGAAGGCTGCTGTCTGCAATCCGTGAAAAATCCTATGAAAATAAGAGCCAACAGACTGACAGTGAAAAAGGCCCTGAAGACGCTAGGCTTCAAAAAAGCTATGTCAGTACTCAGGAATATTCTGAAGACAGAGCAACAGGCAAAAGGAGATTCAGCTCACCCCAGCAGGGAAAGGCAGAATCCAGAAAAGCAAGGAAAACAAAAACAAAACACAAAAGCTAACAGGCAACGCAGAAAACTTAGCTTTAGAGGAGCAGGAATCAGACTTGTGTCCTAGAAGTCCACAGAGAAATCACCCGCAGGGCAGAAGGGAGTCGGCAGCCTTATATCCAGTCCGTGACTCCACTCAGCCAGTCATCCTCATTAGGCTCAGGTGCCTGATAATCAGGCTCATTACCTTCCTTTACCAGAATAGGAAGTTCACCAGACCTCAGTGACGAAGGGGAGAATGAACTCACAACACGCATGTGTACAAGGTTTACGGAGTGGAGCAATTTGTGTACAAGGTTTACAGAGCGTGGCCACGTGTGTACAAGTTGTACGGAGCAGAGCCGCATGTGTACGAGGTTTACGGAGTGGAGCCATGTGTGTACTGAGTGGAGCTGTGTGTGTGCGAGTTGTACAGAACGGAGCCGTGTGTGTATGAGGCATAAAACGCAGAACCGTGTGTGTATGATGTATGCGGAGCCGTACGTGTACAAGGTGTATGGCGGGGAGCATTCATACCTCCCAGCAGGACAGTCCCGATTTTGAGAGAGATTCTGCCCCACTGCCCTGGCTGGGAGCTTACTTTTCCCACGGACACAGGAGTACACAGCGGAGCCCCGAGGAGCACTTTAAAATTTGCACGTGACGTTCCACCGGAAGTGACGTGCTAGAAGCTAACTGGAAATGAGGTAATTTCGGGAGGAGATTGTGACGGAACCATGGAGGCACTTCAGGGAATGCTTCAGATGCATCACCGTATCCTCCCCCAACAGCGCGGACAGCAGGATCGCCGTGGACTCGGGATGCCGGCCATGTGAGCGGATCATGATATGTCCTGCATCGGGAGGCTTAGGTGGGCACTACAGTGGGAGCCAGGCTGCTGTAGTATCTTTATAGAATCTCTCTCTCTCTCTGTCTTTCCTTTTTTCTTTCTTTCTCTGTTATTTCTTTCCCCTCTTTCTTTCTCTCTCTCTTCTTTCTTTCTCTCTGTTCTTTCTTTTCCTCAGTACAAGTCAGTGTGCCCACAGTACCAGTCGAATAAGAGGGGTAGGAAACTAGGTGGCACTGGTCACATTGAGCCTCTCATACTTTTTACCGGTGTATAATCATATGCCCTGAGCCACCCCCATAAAGTGGGTCAGCGCCAGACAACAGGGTACAAACAAATCACTATTACTATCAGTCCAAGTGGACAATTATATAGGTAAAGTTAATGATGTCCCTGTGCCAAGCATTGCGGAGGATCAGAATACACTGAGGAGACCAGAACAGCGGGGTTTGGGTAGAAGAATTATATGGGGCCCATTACACTGTATGAAGTAATATATGGTGCCCATTATGCTGTATGAAGTAATATATGGTGCCCATTATACTGTATGCAGTAATATATGGTGCCCATTATGCTCTACAAAGTAATATATGCTGCCCATTATGCTGTATGAATATATGGTGCCCATTATACTGTATGAAGTAATATATGGGGCCCATTATGCTATATGAAGTAATATATGGTGCCCATTATACTGTATGCAGTAATATATGGTGCTCATAATACTGTATGAAGTAATATATGGTGCCCATTATACTGTATGCAGTAATATATGGTGCCCATTATACTGTATGCAGTAATATATGGTGCCCATTATACTGTATGCAGTAATATATGGTGCCCATTATACTGTATGAAGTAATATATGGTGCCCATTATGCTGTATGAAGTAATATATGGGGCCCATTATACTGTATGAAGTAATATATGGGGCCTATTATTCTGTATGAAGTCATATATATGGCCCATTATACTATATGAAGTCATATATGGGGCCCATTAAACTGTATGAAGTAATATATGGGGCCCATTATGCTGTATGAAGTCATGCATGGGGCCCATAATGCTGTATGCAGTAACATATGGGGCCCAGTATACTGTATGCAGTAACATATGATGCCTATTATGCTGTATGAAGTAATATATGGGGCCCATTATACTGTATGAAGTAATATATGGGGCCCATTATACTGGATGAATATATTGGGCCCATTATACTGTATGAAGTAATATATGGGGCTCATTATACTGTATTAAGTAATATATGGCGCCTATTATGATGTATGAAGTAATATATTGGGCCCATTATACTGTATGAAGTAATATATTGGGGCCCATTATACTGTACGAATTAATATATTGGTCCCATTATACTGTATGAAGTAATATATGGGGCCTACTATACTGTATGAAATATTTGGGGCCCACTATACTGTATGCAGTAATATATGGGGCCCATAATCAGGGCTGTGGAGTCGGAGTCGTGGAGTCGGAGTTAGTTTTGGTTGGAGTCGGAGTCGGTAGAAATGTACCGACTCCAGCTTTAAAAAAAATGTATTAATATTTCATAATTGAACTTTCATATGAATTTTATAAATGTTACTCAAATATATATGTTCTATCAAACTATGAACAACAGTGATAAGCAGTTCTGCTGGAGATAGAGACATTTCTTACTTCTTGTGTGTCACTGTTCTCCACTGCCCTTATCTAATCTTATACTTGGCTAACCTCAGGCTGTGTGCACACGCTGCGGATTATGTGCGGATTCATCCGCGCGGATTTTGTAAAATCCGCAGGTGAAACCGCAGGTCAAAAGACCTGCGGTTTTACCTGCGGATTGCTCTGCGGTTTTGCCCTGCGGTTTTTCATCTCCTCAATGGAGGAGATGGCAAACCGCAGGAGAATCCGCAGAAAGAATTGACATGTCAATTCTTTCTGCGGATTGAAAACCGCAGATAATCCGCGCGGAAAATTCTGCACCGTCTGCACTGCGGTTTTTGATTCCCATAGGGAATCATGGTACTGTACACCGCAGCAAAAACTGCTGCGGGTCCGCAGCGGCCAAAACCGCTGCGGAACCGCAGCAAAATCCGCAGCGTGTGCACACAGCCTCATGCTGCCCCAACCCCCCTACTTACAATGTATGAAACTGAAAGTGAAAATGTGTTGCAAATTCTTAGTAGTAAAGCTCCTCCTCTAGACTAGATCATACTAGGTGTGCGTCTTCCAAGCATCTCACAGCTGCCTGCTACTCAGAAGAGGAAGACTGTAAGAAGTATTATCCTTTCAACAAACTTTGCATCAGTTAACTGTGAGTACAAGAGGAATAATAACAGTATTACTGACCACTATATCAGTTGTACGACCTGGCAATAATTTTGTACAATTGTTTTTAGGAAAAACAATTGTCATTTGGATTGTGAATGCAGAATTAAAAACCTGAGAATTTCAAAGAAGCATCACATTAAATCAGCAGTATTTGAACATTTCACCATCACTCAAGATAGAAAACATTATGTCTGTCAGTGTATGACAAATGATCCAGACGAAAACAAATGCTGTGAAGCCAAGATGAGTGCATATTCAGGCAAAGATAAAAATGCTCCTACCAGAGCTTCTAATCTAAAGAGACATTTACAGCGCTTTCATCCAGAAGTACTGAAAGCAGTGGATGAGAAAGACTGCATCCAAACCAATGAACCAGTGCCCAGCTCTTCCAGCCAAACAAAGGAGCAGAGAACTTTGCAGCCATCAGTTGCAAGATATTTTGTCAGTGACAAAGTTACTGTGACAATGACAGTAGATACATTTAAAAAACAGATCATAGAGCTTGTTGTAAAGGATAGTGTGCCTATTTCATTATTTTCACGACCAGCTTTTATGTGTCTGAATGGGGAAATGGCCCGCAAGCTTGGTGTTTCTCTGGAGAGAGAGAGTATTAGAAAATTAGTAATCGAAGAAGCTTTTAAACAAAAGGAAGAACTTAAAAAAACTCTCAAGGGACGCTTTCTGTTTCTTAAAATGGATGCCTGCACACGTCACAGAGTGAACTATTTTGCCATCAATGTCCGATTTGTTTGTGACAAAAATGAAATAGTTACCAAGACATTGGCAGTAAAAGACACCAAAGCTCATCACACCAGTGAGTTTCTCCAGGTCTTGGTGGAAAAGGTTCTGCAAGACTATGAACTTAAAAAAGAGCAAGTTCTTTCTGTCGTAACTGACAATGCTTCAAATATGATAAGTACTATTAAGCTAATGAATGAGAGTAATGATGGTGACCAGCAGCTAGAAGAACATTCTGGGTCCACAGACACAGAAATGTTTGAAATAGAGGAACACAGTATTGTAACTGAGGAGCAAACTGAAGTTGCTTCAGATGAACAGCAACATGATAGTTTAGATGAGCTTGTTGAAACTGTGTCAATATGTTCTTTCATTCATTACATGCGCTGTGTTGTGCATACGCTACAGCTGGCTATAAGAGACAGTCTGCAAGAAGGACATGCTGCTGCACTGATTGGCAAGGTGAGAAAATTGGCTACTGTTGCCAGAACCCCTAAAGTTGACTCAATTTTGAAGAGACGTGCTGGAAAAGGGGCAATTATTGATCAAGCCACACGATGGGGCAGTACTTACTTAATGATTCAGCGCTTGGTTGAAATGAAAACCTTTCTTGTAGACATGGCTAACCCTCAACTGACGCTAAATGAAAGTCAGTGGAATCAGGTGACTGAGCTGGAAAAATTGCTAGAGCACCCATTTACAGTGACTAAAAAATTACAAGCAGAGGACTTAACTCCAGGTATTTTCTTAAAGGAGTGGAAGAACAAGATGTTTCGCCTGTCCCAAAGAGGAGGGTTAATTGCAAGTGGCATTGCTACATCAATGAAACGGAGAGAGGAGCTACTATTACAAAATAACATTCTTTTGGCAGCTGTTTATGTAGACCCAATGCATCGGATTCTTCTAGATGATCAACAGCTAAGTAAAGGAAAAGAAGCTCTGTTTGAAATAGCAGTAAGGATGAAAGGGTTGCAGAACAGTCAGGAGGAACAAGAAGAATTTGGTCGTCCTGCCACATCTTCACCCTCATCATCAACTGATGAAGAATTTAATTTCGAAAAATATTTGGATCACAAGGACCGTGCAAAGCGTTCCCGCGTAGAAGAAGAGTCATCCCCATCAAGGAACACAGCCAGTACATTTCAGCAGAATTTTTCATGTGCACTAAAAGAAATTGAGAAATTTGACTGTTCATCAAAAATAACAGTGCAACAAGCGATTCTTCTGTATCCTGACATTGTCAGAGATGTTGCCCGAGTGGTTACTGCTTTGCCACCAACACAAGTTAGTGTAGAGAGGTTGTTCTCTGCTCTCAAAATAATTAGATCAGATTTGAGGGCATCCATGAAGGAGGATCTGACAGAGGACAAATTTATAGATTTCTTCTTATTAACTGCATAAAAGTGTTTATTGCATATTTACTTACAGTTTAGAAAAGTTTATAAAAGTTATTTGCTATATTCTAATTGTATTCTAATAAATGTAGTTTTTGCTCTAAGTGGTCTGATTACTTACAGTGCCTACAAGTAGTATTCAACCCCCTGCAGATTTACACATTCGGAATTAACTTGGCATTGTGACATTTGGACTGTAGATCAGCCTGGAAGTGTGAAATGCACTGCAGCAAAAAAGAATGTTATTTCTTTGTTTAATTTTTTTTTAAATTGTGAAAAGTTTATTCAGAGGGTCATTTATTATTCAGCCCCTCAAACCACCAGAATTCTGTTTGGTTCCCCTAAAGTATTAAGAAGTATTTCAGGCACAAAGAACAATGAGCTTCACATGTTTGGATTAATTATCTGTTTTTCCAGCCTTTTCTGACTATTTAAGACCCTCCCCAAACTTGTGAACTGCACTCATACATGGTCAACATGGGAAAGACAAAGGAGCATTCCAAGGCCATCAGAGACAAGATCGTGGAGGGTCACAAGGCTGGCAAGGGGTACAAAACCCTTTCCAAGGAGTTGGGCCTACCTGTCTCCACTGTTGGGAGCATCATCCGGAAGTGGAAGGCTTATGGAACTACTGTTAGCCTTCCACGGCCTGGACAGCCTTTGAAAGTTTCCTCCCGTGCCGAGGCCAGGCTTGTCCGAAGAGTCAAGGCTAACCCAAGGACAACAAGGAAGGAGCTCCGGGAAGATCTCATGGCAGTGGGGACATTGGTTTCAGTCAATACCATAAGTAACGTACTCCACCGCAATGGTCTCCGTTCCAGACGAGCCCGTAAGGTACCTTTACTTTCAAAGCGTCATGTCAAGGCTCGTCTACAGTTTGCTCATGATCACTTGGAGGACTCTAAGACAGACTGGTTCAAGGTTCTCTGGTCTGATGAGACCAAGATCGAGATCTTTGGTGCCAACCACACACGTGACGTTTGGAGACTGGATGGCACTGCATACGACCCCAAGAATACCATCCCTACAGTCAAGCATGGTGGTGGCAGCATCATGCTGTGGGGCTGTTTCTCAGCCAAGGGGCCTGGCCATCTGGTCCGCATCCATGGGAAGATGGATAGCACGGCCTACCTGGAGATTTTGGCCAAGAACCTCCGCTCCTCCATCAAGGATCTTAAGATGGGTCGTCATTTCATCTTCCAACAAGACAACGACCCAAAGCACACAGCCAACAAAACCAAGGCCTGGTTCAAGAGGCAAAAAATCAAGGTGTTGGAGTGGCCTAGTCAGTCTCCTGACCTTAACCCAATTGAAAACTTGTAGAAGGAGCTCAAGATTAAAGTCCACATGAGACACCCAAAGAACCTAGATAACTTGGAGATCTGCATGGAGGAGTGGGCCAAGATAACTCCAGAGACCTGTGCCGGCCTGATCAGGTCTTATAAAAGACGATTATTAGCTGTAATTGCAAACAAGGGTTATTCCACAAAATATTAAACCTAGGGGTTGAATAATAATTGACCCACACTTTTATGTTTAAAATTTATTAAAATTTAACTGAGCAACATAACTTTTTGGTTTGTAAGATTTATGCATCTGTTAATAAATCCTGCTCTTGTGTGAAGTTTGAAGGCTCTAACTTATTTGCATCTTATCAAACCTGCTAAATCTGCAGGGGGTTGAATACTACTTGTAGGCACTGTATATGATGGTGAGAAACTGAATAAGCACGATGTTTAATATTTTACAACAGTAAATTTGTTGTTATGAATTGGCCATTTATGAAGGAGTCGGAGCCGGAGTCGGAGTCGGAGCCTGATAAAATCCAAGAGTCGGAGTCGCAACTGTGGCTTACCGACTCCACAGCCCTGCCCATAATACTGTATGGAGCATTATGTGGGGATAGAGGATGACTTTCTGTTTGTTGTGGATCTGACCGCTGGGACCTCCATGATCCTAGGAAACGTAGCTTTGAAGAGCATCATGTAAATGGAGCTGTGGTCAGTCATACGCACTGTGGTGCCATTCACATGTGGCTCTTCAAATAACTCCTTAAAGAGAGTGATGAGGGGACGACAAAGTATAGCAAAAATTCACTGATCGGGGTGAGGAGTGTTATATGTTATAGTTTGTGGGCTGGTGGGATTTGTGTGGCAAGGCTGCATTTTTGTCCCAGTCCAGTCCTGTGCCAGGCCTACCATTGCCATTATTGACCCTTGTTCTGGATACTTACGTGTTGTTCTTGTATGTGTGTGAGTGATGGCGCTGACATCCTTGTGTTTGGACAACTTTTTTTTCTATTTATCTAAATCACAATGTCCACTATTGTAATCAGTTTTACAGGATAGATATGAAAATTTACTTTGTGTGGGGGGGTGGGGTCGTCATTTTGCTGTTCGCCTCAGGCAGCAGAGAGGCTAGGTTCACCCCTGACCGCCCTATAAAACTGTCCCATTAGTTAACCCCTTTAGCGAGGCCCTTAAAAAAATAAAAAACAAAGCAAAAAAATAATGCTTTATTATCATACCGCTGAACAAAAAGTGCAATAATGCGCGATTAAAAAGACGGAAATAAATAACCATGGTTCCGGTGAAAACGTCATCTTGTCCCGCAAAAAACGAGCCGCCATACAGCATCATCAGTGGAAAAATAAAAAAGTTATAGCTCGCAGAATAAACTGATGCAAAATAATTATTTTTTATATAAAATTGTTTTCATTGCATAAAACCGACAAAACATAAAAAAATGACATAAATAAGGTATCACTGTAATCGTACTGACCCGAAGAATAAAACCGCTTTATCAATTTTACTGCAAGCGGAACGGTGTCCCGCAAAAAATAAGACCTCACATGACTCGGTGGGTCAAAATATGGGAAAATTATAGCTCTCAAAATGTGGTGATACAAAAACTATTTGTACAATAAAAAGCGTCTTTTAGCGTGTGACAGCTGCCAAATATAAAAACCGCCATAAATAGTAAATCCAACCCCCCGTTATCACCCCCTTAGTTAGGGAAAAATAATAAAATAAAAAAAACTGTATTTATTTCCATTTTCCCATTAGGTTTAGGGGTGTGTTGGGGTTAGGGTTGGAGTTAGAATTGGGGGGTTTCCACTGTTTGGGCACATCAGGTGCTCTCCAAGCGCAACATGGCGTCTGATCTCAATTCCAGCCAATTCTGCGTTGAAAAAGTCAACCGGTGCTCCTTCCCTTCCAAGCTCTGCCATGCGCCCAGTGTTTTACCCCCACATATGGGGTATCAGCATACTCAGAACAAATTGAAAAACAACTTTTGGGGTCCTATTTCTCCTGTTACCCTTAGGAAAATAAAAAAAATTGGGGGCAAAAATATCATTTTTATGGAAAAAAAATATGATTTTTGAATTTTCACGCCCGGGCGTTATAAACTTCTGTCAAGCACTTGGGGGTTCAAAGTGCTCACCACACATCTAGATAATTTCCGTGGGGGGGGGGTCTAGTTTCCAAAATGGGGTCACTTGTGGGGAGTTCCAACAGTTTAGCCACATCAGAGGCTCTCCAAAGGCAACATGACACCCGCAGACCATTCCATCAAAGTCTGCATTCCAAAACGTCACTACTTCCCTTCCGAGCCCCGACGTGTGCCCATACAATAGTTTTCTCCCACATATGGGGTATCAGCGTACTCAGGACAAATTGGACAACAATTTTTGAGGTCCAAATTCTCCTGTTACCCTTGGGAAAATAAAAAAAATTGGGGACTAAAAGATCATGTTTGTGGAAAAAATATGATTTTTTTTATTTTCACGCCCGGGCGTTATAAACTTCTGTGAAGCCCTTGGGGGTTCAAAGTGCTCACCACACATCTAGATAAGTTCCTTGGGGGGGAGGGGGGGGTCTAGTTTCCAAAATGTTGTCATTTGTGGGGGGGGTTTCCACTGATTTGGCACATTAGGGGCTTTCCAAACGCGACATGGTGTTCGACCTCAATTCCAGCCAAAAAAGTCAAATGGCGCTGATTCCCTTCCGAGCTCTGCCATGCGCCCAAACAGTCGTTTACACCCACATATGGGGTATCAGCGTACTCAGGACAAATTGCACAATAACTTTGTGTCCTGTTATCCAAGGGAAAATAAAAATTGGGGGTGAAAAGATCATTTTTGTGGAAAAAAATATGATTTTTTAATTGTACGGCACGTTATAAACTTCTGTGAAGCCCTTGTGGCTTCAAAGTTCTCACCGCATATCTAGATAAGTTCCTTGGGGGGTCTAGTTTCCAAAATAGGGTCACTTGTGGTGGGTTTCCACTGTTTAGGCACAGGGGCTCTCCAAACGTGGCATGGCCTCCAATCTGAATTCCAGTCAATTTTGCATTGAAAAAGTCAAACGGCGCTCCTTCCCTTCTGAGCTCTGCCATGCGCCGAAACAGTGGTTCCCCCCCACATATCAGGTATCAGCGTACTCAGGACAAATTGCACAATAACTTTTCCAGTCCAATTTCTCCTGTTACCCTTGGTAAAATGGAAAAAATTGGACCTGAAGTAATTTTTTTGTGAAAAAAAAAAATGTTCATTTTTTTTTTAAACATTCAAAAAATTCCTGTGAAGCACCTGAAGGATTAATAAACTTCTTGAATGTGGTTTTGAGCACCTTGAGGGGTGCAGTTTTTAGAATGGTGTCACTTTTGGGTATTTTCTATCATATAGACCCCTTAAAGTGACTTCAAATGTGATGAGGTCCGTAAAAATAAAATGGTGTTGTAAAAATGAGAAATCGCTGGTCCACTTTTAACCCTTATAACTTTCTAACAAAAATAAATTTTGGTTCCAAAATTGTGCTGATGTAAAGTAAACATGTGGGAAATGTTACTTATTATGTTTTTTGTGTGCCATATCTCTGTGATTTAAGGGCATAATAATTCAAAATTTTCGCCAAATTTCCGTTTTTTTCACAAATAAACGCAAGTTATTTGAATTAAATTTTACCACTAGCATGAAGTACAATATGTCAAGAGAAAACAGTGTCAGAATGAGTGGGATCCATGGAAGCGTTTCGGTGCTATTACCTCATAAAGGGACAGTGGTCAGAATTGTAAAAATTGGCCCGGTCATGAACGTGCAAACCCCACCCTTGGGAGTAAAGGGGTTAAATGCCTGCAAAGTCTTCATGGAACACACAGGGACAAATGCTGATTCTGTGGTGAAACTTACAAAATTCATCCTCACCCACAATTACTTTGAATTTATCAACAAGATGTATCTACAAGAGACTGGTACAGCGATGGGAAGTAAAATGGCTCCACAGTATGCAATTGTTTTCATGGCCAAGCTTGAAAGAGAATTTTTGTCCTCATGTCCCATCAGGCCTCTTGCCTACTACCGTTACATTGATGATATTTGAATCATCTGGATGGAGACAGAGCAACAGCTAAAGACGTTCCATGAGCAGTTTAATCAATTTCATCCCACCATCAACTTAACACTCAACTACTCCAGCACTGAAATTAACTTTTTGGACACCATCATTAAGCTACAGAACAATGAAATGGAGACATCCCTGTATCAGAAGCCATTCGACTGTCCAATATACCTTAAATGGGACCATTTCCATCCAAAACACATAAAGAACTGTATTATCTACAGCCAAGCCATCAGATACAATCAGATATGTTCCACCCCCATGAATAGAGACAAACAAAAATACTTTTTTGAATCAGGGCTACCATCCAAGAAAAACTGAAAACCAAATTACAAGAGCCACCAGAATATCAAGGAATCATTTTCTACATTACAAAGCTAAAGAAGAAAATAACCGGGTGCCTCTAGTTGCACAGAAATTACAACCTTTACTACAAAAAGATGCTGATTACAATCCATATTTCCAGACCCCCCACTACTGTGTTTTAGGCAGCCCCCAAATTTAAGAAGCATCATTGTCAGAAGCTCCCTGTCCTCTCCAACAGCTACAGGAACCTTTCCTTGCAACCAGAAAAAATGTAAAACCTGTCCATTTATAATGACCACGGACAAGATAAAGATCTCCAATTCACATCGGGACTACAAGATTCCAGGTACTTTCAGCTGCATCACATCTAATGTGGTGTACTTAATTATTTGTACTAAATATGTCCAGCTGAAGGTCTGTATACAAGGGAGACAGGGCAAAAGCTTAGAACAAGGATGAATTCTCATCGCCACACAATAAGAGAAAAAAAGAATGGATCTACCTGTGGCCAAACATTTTTGTCTTCAATCACAGCACCATGGACATTAAATTACTTGTATTAAAAGGTAACTTCAAATCTCAGAGAGACAGAAGGGTCTGGGAGTATAAACTTATGACAACCTTTGACACATTCAGTGCAGGAATGAATGTGTCGCAAAGATTTATGTCTTTTTACATCAATTAAGGAATTTTACCCTCAGACCTTGTGGGGGCATCACAACACAGAACCAGACCCCAAGCAGAGGAAAATAAAACTTTCACACTACTTATCTATTCATAATGATAGTTCTGCTTCACGTCATTTGTCTTACCTACTGCACTATTTCTGTGCTGTGTTGTGTATAAATATGTGATTCTTCAGATTTTGTATTAGTCTGACTGATGAAGAGACCTGAGTAGCCTGGAAAGCTTGCAATTTGTTACCATCTATTCAGCCTGTTTCACACTTCCGTTTTTGACCATCAGTCAAAATACGCCGTTTTGCAAAAAAAAAACGGATCCGCCATTTTTTTTGGCGGATCCGTTTTTTTCCCCATTGATTTGCATTACCGGCGGATCTTGACGGATGGCCATCCGTTGGATCCTTTTTTTTGCGGATCCGTCAATTTTTTTGCATCCGCCGACATGCCTGGACGGACCATGCAACGTTTTTTTTGCTGCAGAATCCGCATTTTATAGTGCGCATGCCCGGAGGAATGAAGTCAGCCGGAAATTTAACCCTGAAATCATTTCTGGCGAACAGAAAAAATTCTCTCTCGGCTGCGGTTCCTTTAAAATTCTTCTTTCATCGGATCCGTCAAAAAAAAACAAAAAACGGTCCGGTGGTATCCGTTCACATCAGTTAGCAACGGATCCGCTTTCCGCCATTTTGGTGGATTTTAACTGACACAAAAAAACTGAAGTGTGAAACAGGCCTAAGGCCTGTTTCACACTTCAGTTTTTTTGCATCAGTTCAAATCCGCCAAAAAGTCATTCAAGCGGATCCGTTGTTAACTGATGTGAACGGATGGCACAGGATCCGTTTTTAGACGGATCCTGAAAATTTAAAGGAAATGCTGGGAGAGAGGGAGAGAGAGGGAGAGGGAGAGGGAGAGAGAGAGAGAGAGAATTTTTTTTTTTGTCCAGCACCCAGAAAGAATCTTTGAGGATGGTGACGGACAGCAATTTTTGGCGGATCCTCAAAAAAAACGGATGCAACGGACAGCAATCCGTCACAATCCGCCATTAATGTAAGTCAATGGGGAAAAAAAAACGGATCCTCAAAAAAAATTTGAGGATCCGTTTTTTTCAAAACCTGGCGGATTGTGACTGATTGTAAAATACGGAAGTGTGAAAGAGGCCTAACCAGTAAAAGGTATAAACCACTGAGGACTCTCAATTCTAAACATTTTTGTATCTAATGGCTAACACGGTACAAAGATATACAACCCCCCCACCCTGTAATGAAGCACCTCAGGTGATGTCATGCACAGGTAGCCACAGATCTCCCCCCACATCTCATAGATGCAGCCACGCTCTAGTCACATCCAAATTTGCACCCGCAATCCCGTTACTTTGCTATTGCCAGAATGCTGCACAAATGACCAGACTTTACTGGGAGATTTACTGGGAAATTCCTTCATTCTCAGCATCCGGTTTTCACATCTCACCTACTGTTATCTCTGCTGCGGTGCGATGTGGGGGATGCAATGTTCACAATATGCCAAATGGATCCCTCACCATACATTACTGAAGCATTCAAGGCAACTCCAGCATGCAGCTTTGGATGTGACAGGAGTAGAAGTTTGCACTGATGTTGAGCGGAGGGTTTGCACCTCGCCATATGATTATGTATATAAATGATGGCTTTGGCTCGTACTCACTCCTGAGGGTGGTAGTCCTTCTACGATATCCTTCTTTCCTGACAGGACGTCGGACACGGGTCTCTTCTTCACAGGCTCCTTCTTGGTTCGGTACCGGACAGTAACGGCCGTGAGGTCCGACTCCGATACAGAGGGCGGGATGGATCCGTTGTTCCTCCTGCCAGTCAGATGTTCACCCCCAAACTGTACAGGGCTGATGGCGGTCACCCGGCGCTCATTCTCCACCTCGGGTATCTTGTGCTCGTAGATGTGAAGATGATTGACAGGCATGGCGCTGTAGGGGTAGCTGGATTCAGACTCGTCCGTGTAGGTCTCCATCACTGGCCTCAGTTGGGATCGGTCGTATATCGGCGTCTGTGATATGTTGGTGCTGCCATCATCATTGTCTTCCTCGTCATCCTCGCTGCTGTGGATGAGCATGGTGGCGTCGGATAGAGACTTCTTGTGGCTGTATCGCCCCCTCTCGTGCTCGCCGCCTTGCTCCTCCTTCGCGCGCTCAATGTAAACATTGTTCTGTGAGTCGGTTGGCATGACCCGATGAGACGCCACGTTGGCTGCGGAGGAAGACATGGCGCGCTCCTTCACCCGCATCCCCTCGAAGCTGTGGGTAATCCCCGCTATTTCGATGCTGTTTCTCTTCTGTAGCTGTGCATGACGGGCGGCGGTCAGTGGCTCGCTGACTTCCTGAAGGGAATGAGCCACGGGCAAACTGTCCTCCTGGAACATCTGGACAGAGTGATGGACGCGCCTGGTGATCAGATCTGGGTTACTGCTGCTCGTATGGTGGCGGGTCAGATCCGGGGTGCTGTTGGCCGGCCGCGGGTACGGATAGGGAGGTGGAGGGCGATATACCTGGGTCTTCATGATGTTGGAGGGTGTGTAGTCCTGAGACTGAAGCTGGACATTGGTCAGCTCTGGGACGCTGACTGCACCCACCACCGGGCGGCGCTCTGCCTGGTACGGGTAGGGCGACTGGCTGTGGAAACTATAGTTCAGGTTGAATGGGTAATGAGGAGATTGGGGTGAAGCGAACTGCGCGTGCTCGCGGATCTCCGGCTGGCTGTAAACCAGGGCATCCGCTCCACTGTAGGCGTAAGAGTTGCCGATGTTAAGGTTCCGCATTGAGTGGCTCTGCCGCTCCGTTTGCATTATCCCGCGGTTCAGCTGCCTCATGACCGTCTCATAATCCGGCGTAGGGCGATAGGAGGGTGGGATGAGGGCACTGTGCCGGTGGGATGGGATGTACTCCTGCCTCATGATGTCGCTGCCTGTGATGCTGGGGTTGGAGGACATGGGTGAGGGTTGCATGTAGTGCTGCTGGGTGTTCAGAGAGTTGGTGCTGTGTGCGCTGTACACACTGCCGTTCCGGATTCTGCCATTGTAGTCATGTGGGCTGCGATCAAGACTCGTCTGGGAGTGATAGTAAAAACCGTTCTGATTGCTGACGAAGACGGGAAGATTGTCTGCAACCAGCAAAACAAAAGGATTAAAACTGAGCACAACATATTTCTGGTGGCTTTAGTGGCAGCTGACTGGCACAAAAAATGAGCTACAAGTAATAAACTGGACAGAATGGATTGTGGGGCGAGTTATTGCTCTATGGTATCAAGGGATTGGTCAGCAAAGGTCTTCAGGAGGGCGACCAAACATGGACGCCCGATTGTATCTTACTAATCTATTTATATAATTGCCTTGTAATGTTTTCATTTCCTGTTCTGTCCAGATGTCACCGTAGCCCAGAATTCCAAGCGGAGGAAGTTCACCGCCCGCCATATTGGGACACTCACGTGATAGGTGTCTCAATATGGAAACAGCTGCTGGTACCAACCTATTACACGGTATCACCAGTGGAACACCGTCGCACCGCACACACACACTCTATATGCCGTATGCACCACACACACTCTATAAGCCGTACGCAACACATACACACTTTATACACCGTACGTACCACACTCACATTCACACTCATACACTCACACACTCACACGGTACCACAAGTGGAACACCGTCACACTACGCCTGCGCGAATTTGGCAGTGAATCATTTGGCTGATCCTGGCGGCAGATGTGCAATGTGTCTATAGGCAGAGGAAGCCGGTCACATTAAAGGGGTTTTCCCACAAACGAAAGTTCATTTTAAAAGTTGTCTGCGTCTGACCGTGTACAGAGCATACCACATCTCCTGGGCAGAGAAGCAAAAGACAATACTGACATTACAGCAGGGGATCACAGAGGATTCATTTTGTGATGTAAAATATTTCACTGACTGTTTTTAAACAACATTTTACCTCACAAAATGAATCCTCTGTGATCCCCTGCTGTAATGTCTGTATTGTTTTTTGCTTCCTCCCCTGCCCAGGAGCTGTGGTATGTTCTGTACACGGTCAGACACAGGGGTGAGAGAGACAGAACACATGGGGGAGACAGCTCAAACAGGACAGGACAGAAGGGGAGAACACAGCACAGGAAGGAGAGCGACAGCAGATAAGGGGGATAGCACATGGGGTAAACAGGTCAAAGAAGACAGCACAGATGGGAGAAGTCAGCACATGGGGAAAGAGAGTGTGGATAGGTGAGTGAGCACATGGGGGGAGAGATTCTCTTCGCTGCAAAGCCTGCCCCCACCGTGACATTACTGCCCTCCCGATGCGATAGCATCGGGACTCCCATCTAGTTATATATAATCAATCAATGGGTGTCTGTACAGAAATGGATTACAACCCTACTTGCATGCTACTGCTATCAGCCACCACAGGATTAGAAGAGGCTCTTATGACAAAAACAACGCTTACAAAGCAAAAAGTGGTGGTTACCCTGTGAGGAGGTGTAGGGCTCGCTGTAGTGTCCGTTGTAATGCAGCTGAGGAGGGGGGATCATATATGGCTGGTGCTTGGGCTGCAAGATACAAATAATGCCAACTGTTACCAAATATCACGATCCTGACCCATAAATGTGCCGAATACCCAAACACCCGCTCATCATCTACAGTGCCTTGCGAAAGTATTCGGCCCCCAGGAACTTTTCAACCTTTTCCCACATATCATGCTTCAAACATAAAGATACCAAATGTAAATTTTTGGTGAAGAATCAACAAGTGGGACACAATTGTGAAGATGAACGAAATGTATTGGTTCTTTTAAATTTTTGTGGAAATTCAAAAACTGAAAAGTGGGGCGTGCAATATTATTCGGCTCCTTTACTTTCAGTGCAGCAAACTCACTCCAGAAGTTCATTGTGGATCTCTGAATGATCCAATGTTGTCCTAAATGACGAATGCTGATAAATATAATCCACCTGTGTGTAATCAAGTCTCTGTATAAATTCACCTGCTCTGTGATAGTCTCAGGGTTCTGTTTGATGCACAGAGAGCATCATGAAGACCAAGGAACACAACAGGCAGGTCCGTGATGCTGTTGTGGAGAAGTTTAATGCCGGATTTGGATACAAAATGATTTCCAAACTTTAAACATCCCAAGGAGCACTGTGCAAGCGATCATATTGAAATGGAAGGAGTATCATACCACTGCAAATCTACCAAGACCCGGCCGTCCCTCTAAACTTTCATCTCAAACAAGGAGAAGACTGATCAGAGTTGCAGCCAAGAGGCCCATGATCACTCTGGATGAACTGCAGAGATCTACAGCTGAGGTGGGACAGTCTGTCCATAGGACAACAATCAGTCATACACTGCACAAATCTGGCCTTTATGGAAGAGTGGCAAGAAGAAAGCCATTTCTCAAAGATATCCATAAAAAGTTTAATTCAAAGTTTGCAACAAACCAACTGGGAGACACACCAAACATGTGGAAGAAGGTGCTCTGGTAAGATGAAACCAAAATCGAACTTTTTGACAACAATGCCAAACGATATGTTTGGCGTAAAGGCAAAACAGCTCATCACCCTGAACACACCATCCCCACTGTCAAACATGGTGGTGGCAGCATCATGGTTTGGGGCTGCTTTTCTTCAGCAGGGACAGGGAAGATGGTTAAAATTGATGGGAAGATGGATGGAGCCAAATACAGGACCAATCTTGAAGAAAACCTGTTGGAGTCTGCAAAAGACCTGAGACTGGGACGGAGATTTGTTTTCCAACAAGGCAATGATCCCAAACATAAAGCAAAATCTACAATGGAATGGTTCACAAATAAACGTATCCAGGTGTTAGAATGGCCAAGTCAAACTCCAGATCTGATTCCAATCGAGAATCTGTGGAAAGAGCTGAAAACTGCTGTTCACAAACGATCTTCATCAAACCTCACTGAGCTCGAGCTGTTTGCCAAGTAAGAATGGGCAAGAATTTCAGTCTCTCGATGTACAAAACTGATAGAGACATACCACAAGCGACTTGCAGCTGTAATCACAGCAAAAAGTGGCGCAACAAAGTATTACGTTAAAGGGGCCCGAATAATATTGCACGCCCCACTTTTCAGTTTTTGAATTTCCACACAAATTTAAAATAACCAATAAATTTTGTTCAACTTCACAATTGTGTCCCACTTGTTGTTGATTCTTCACCAAAAATTTACATTTGGTATCTTTATGTTTGAAGCATGATATGTGGGAAAAGGTTGAAAAGTTCCAGGGGGTTGAATACTTTCGCAATGCACTGTATCGCTGCTGACAACCAGCCCAGATAAGTGAGAGCCCAGCTCACTGTTGGCGACATCACTGAGAGGTTGTCAGCTCCACCCCCTGGTGGCAATACTATATAGTAAAGTGAGATACCAGGATAGAACATAAGTGGCAGTAACTCTGCTATCTGTCACACATGTCTGCTCTCACCAGGGACATTCGGCTTGATGATCGCCGCCGCACTGGATTCACCGCCTGAGTTTGCCTGGAATAAAATAATTGTTAATTATTCATGTTCTCTACGAAGAATGTAAAACTTTAATGACAGCAAGCAGCAAAGTGGAGGCCAGCGAAACAAACATAGTAGTAACAGCTCATCCTCAGAATAGAACACCATGTGGCGGCATAGTACACAAAGGCTTGATTAGGCTTCCACCTGCTATGCGGTAGAACTATATGTGCCAGCATGCTGTGATGGAGGGCGGCTCTGGTCAGATGGAAAACCTTATGCCAGTTGCACCCCACAAGGCGGCAACGCTCTCACATGCGGTATGTAAGCGCTGGTTACAGGGGGCAGAGCATGCAGCCCCCACCACGCATTGGACACATCTCACCCTTTAGGAAGTGATGGGCGCAAGAGAATAGGAAAATGTTGGTAGGAAAGAAGAGAGGAAGATTTCTGGGCTGAGTCCACAGGAGGAGGATCAGAGGAATCACTGAGGACAAACAGATGGAGTGATAAGAAGGAAGCACAGGGACACTGCTGAAATACTCTGTGCTGCTGCAGAATAATGCACGACCTTGGCTTCGTTATCCCCTAATAATGATGGTCAGGTGGGTAGTCGCCTAGTTTTCCCAGAGTTACACTTAGTGTCTTGGTTTAAAAAAATAAAAATAAAAATTTAAAGGAATAGTCCTTAAAATTATAACAAAGAAAGCCGCAGACATCTGATTTTGGTGTCTCATTTGCTATCAAGATCTCCGTTTGTTGACAGTGAATGAGAACATCTGTTTGTTGCATTTCTCCGAGCTTCAGCTCTTATCTACACTGATACATTGTAACAAAAAGATGTAAACTCTCAGCACCAACATCAAGCACTCCCACAAGACACGGAAATATTTCTGTTCTCACACTAAATATCATCAGATCTTCCACCACATTATCAGAAACTGTCAAAGTCTCGGGTAAAATCCATGGAATGGAGCAAAAACAGAAGAGAAAGGGCAAAAAAAAAATGGAAATAGAAAGTTGCAGATTTTTATTTTTCTGCTTGCAGTCAGTGAATTGACAGTTCTTGTTACCCCAAGATGCCGATTCCCCTCCTGACTCTTCTGCGGGTACTTGACTTGACCCGAACAATCGGCATCGCTGATACATTGCAACAACACAGAGACTGGAGCTTGTGCCGATATTTCTCAGGTCACATGACATTGTTAAATGTTGTGAGCAGATAATTTTATTTTGTGCAGACAATCCAAAAATAAAGCCAACGTTTCGGTCCTACAAAGACCTTCATCAGTCATGTGCTGCATGTCCTGAGCGCTCATTTCTGCCTCTAACCCTGTGCACACTGCAATCTGTCTGACTAATGAAGGTCTTTGTAGGACCGAAACTTTTCTTAATTTTATTTTGTGCAGGCAATCCAAAAATAAAGAAAAGTTTCGGTCCTACAAAGACCTTCATTAGTCAGACAGATTGCAGTGTGCACAGGGTTAGAGGCAGAAATGAGCGCTCAGGACATGCAGCACATGACTGATGAAGGTCTTTGTAGGACCGAAACGTTGGCTTTATTTTTGGATTGTCTGCACAAAATAAGATTATCTGCTCACAACATTTACCAGAGTGCCAAGTTTTCTACAAGATTTTCATGGGATAGGATCCTACTTGGGCACCATCCACAGGAGTGCCGTAATTAACTTTTTTGACACGACATTGTTACATAGTAACAAATCTCAGCAGTGAGAAGTATTAGGTCTGAATAGATTCCAGGTGTAAAAGAGAACATTCCCTTTCACTTACAGCAAGCAGAGATCTAGAAGACGGTGAGGATTTTTTGCCAGCTTTGAATGTGGAGTAATGGAGATGGTGAGGACAGAAGGAAATATCTTCACTAAAGACAGTGGGGGCAAGATGTCAGCAGCAGCTGTGCCATGAAATGGACAGATGTCCCCCAGAGAAGCTTCACAATATGGGGTCCGAGGAGGAGAGGAATCGGTGTGTCAGGGGACAGGTGGCCATGGTGGAGGAGGGGTGCAGAACATCACCGAAAATTCAACGGCTCAAATAAACAAGAAACTAAATAACCGCTCATACGCCTCTGCTGTCACCAGTGTAACACCAGCTCCTCCAGCCCGATCAGCTGATAACAGAGAGAAATAGAGTGTCTGGCAGGCTGATGTATAATGGCCATTTATCAACTTACAGGTTGCAGTTCATTCTGTAGAATTTGTGCCTGGCGACGCACATCCTCCACACGTACTTAGCTGTTTCCATGTCATCCTAACAGAACAAAACAAGAAAGGTTATTGGAAAACAAAACACAGATGACTCAACCCCGAGCTGCAGCCAAAGACCCCCACATTATGTCCTGTATTATACTCCAGAGCTGCACTCTGACTGCACCAGCAGAAGTCAATATACATACAGTACATTACTGATCCTGAGCTACATCCTGTATTACACCTCAGAGCTGCACTCACTGATTTTGCTGGTGCAGTCACTGTGTGCATACATTACATTACTGATCCTGTACTGGTCCTGAATTACATCCTGTATTATACTCCAGAGCTGCACTCACTATTCTGCTGGTGGAGTCACTGTGTACATACATTACATTACTGATCCTGAGTTACCTCCTGTATTATACCGCAGAGCTGCACTCACTATTCTGCTGGTGCAGTCACTGTATACATACATTACATTACTGATCCTGAGTTACATCCTGTATTATACCCCAGAGCTGCACTCACTATTCTGCTGGTGCAAATCACTGTGTACATACACTACATTACTGATCCTGTACTGGTCCTGAGTTACCTCCTGTATTATACCCCAGAGCTGCACTCACTATTCTGCTGGTGCAAATCACTGTGTACATACATTACTTTACTGATCCTGAGTTACATCCTGTATTATACCCCAGAGCTGCACTCACTATTCTGCTGGTGCAGTCACTGTGTACATACATTACATTACTGATCCTGTACTGGTCCCGAGTTACCTCCTGTATTATACCCCAGAGCTGCGCTCACTGTTCTGCTGGTACAGAGGCCCTTTTTCTCCTCTATTGCCGCCCCTCTTTATATACTCACAGTCTGGAACTGGATCGTCTCTTCTTTACTGGCCAGTTCCAAAGTAAAGAAGGATTTGTTGTGGGACATGTTAGTGATGTCCAACCACCTACAGGAAAGAAGAATCCAACATCAGTGATTTGGACGTGGCCCCTGAACCAGGGAGGAGGATACAATGTAAATCCGCTGTATGGATACAATCTATATGATATTCTGTTTTCTGTAGCACTTAAACTTTCTGAGATACATTGTCTCTTGGGCTCCAGTCACATTCACAATTCCAGCTGACTTTACTCTATACATCTCCCCTTACTGGTTCAGGGTCTGTATGGGGTTAGTATCTGGGTACAATGAGCAAAAACCCCCAGATGTGCAGTCACCACGTTTATGGCAGAATGTCAACAGAAGAGATGTATGCGATGTCATGTAAAGGTTATTTGGGTTCATGTAAACATTTGCAGAATAGTTAAAATGTATCAGTGCAGACAATTTTTGCAGGTATGCAGACATCCTTGCTCTTCTTCACACTGACACATTGTAACAAACCCTCAGCAGTGAGAGCAGGACTAGTTCAGAAATCTGGAAACGTTGAATGAACACACAAAACCTATTGCACAGCTTCAGAACTTCTGACCATTAAACCTTTAATTACAGAAGACTGGACCCCGGCCATTTAAGTACTGATGCTTTAAAAATAAGTACATCTTTACCGGAAAATAACGGGTGATCGGCCATTTTTGTGCCTAACGAAGATCCCATTCAGGCATGCCCCTATTGAGAGATCGGCACCTTGGCTGTCCTGGGAATGAGAGAATGATCTTCAGGAATTTCTAATACATATCAGCTACTGTTGCTGTTATCAGCCAGCGTATAGTGTTAAAGTGCATCCCAAAAACCTGCGCGGACCTCCAATCATCCGGCACAAAATTACAAAAAGACCATTTGGACAATTATTGATCCCACTACAGATTGGGTACAGATCCGGAATCCAGCAGGTGGCGCAGCTTTATTTTAAAGGGAACCTTCACCTCCACAAACAGTTTTTACCTGCAGATGTCAGGTGATGATATAGGGGGAATCTGCAGGTAAACAGCGTGTAAATCCTCTGCTGATGATACTGGAGCAGCGACTACGGGAGAATGTGGAAGCGAGTGGCTGCAGGGGGATGGAACTTCATTTTCTCCATGTAGTCGCTGCTCCAAAGCCTGAATGCTGTTTACCTCCAGAGTACCCCTATATCATCATCACTTTATCTGCATGTAAATTGCCTTTGTGGAGGAGGTTCATCCCTTTAACACTATAGATATTTGGAAAGTTTGGTGTTTTCAGAAGCAGTAGAGCCAAACATGCGCTATCCCCAGCAGGAAATACCACCCACTGTCTTCTCCATCATTAAATTACCTTGGCAGGGTACGTTTCCTCTCCATAGTTGTCCAGCCTCTCAATTTCCTGCATGTACAAGAGCTCGGCCTCCGGAGGGGAGAGGCCCCTAAAAAGAGACCCGGGATTATAGGCACGGATCACTATGGTTTTAATTCTTTTGCTCAAATAATAAAACTGCTTCATGTCATTAGTCAGTGCATGGAGTGCTTATCGTAGCAGTGAATCAGAACAAGCAGAGCTGTAGTGCAAAGCATGGAGGAGGAAGGAGCAGAGGCTAAAGGCCCCGTCACACAACGATCTCGCCAGCGAGATCGCTGATTTTGTGACGCCACAGCGAGATCGCTGTGTGTGACGTGGATCAGCGACCCTCCCCCCCCCCGCCGGGTATCACTGATCACGCTCCATCGTCCTGGGCCATTTTTTGATCGTTGGTTTCCAATGTAAACAGCGGGTATCTAATAGCCGTGCGGCTCTTGGATACCCGCTGTTTACATTAGAAACCAGCTTGCTCGCTGGTCCTGATCACTGGAGGGGCTGTCTAAGGCCTGTTTCACACTTCAGTTTTTTGTGTCAGTTAAAATCCGCCAAAATTGGCGGAAAGTGGATCCGTTGCTAACTGATGTGAACGGATGCCACCGGACCGTTTTTTTTACGGATCCGATGAATGAAGAATTTTAAAGGAACCGTAGCCCGGGAAGGAGAGAGAGAGAGAGAGAGAGAGAGAGAGAGAGAGAGAGAGAGAGAGAGAGAGAGAGAGAGAGAGAGAGAGAGAGAGAGAGAGAGAGAGAGAGAGAGAAAGAAAGAAAGAAAGAAAGGGAAAAAGAAAGAGAGGGAAAAAGAAAGAGAGAGAAAAAGAAAGAGAGAGAAAAAGAAAGAGAGAAAAAGAAAGAGAGAGAAAAAGAAAGAGAGAGAAAAAGAAAGAGAGAAAAAGATAGAGAGAGAAAAAGAAAGAGAGAGAAAAAGAGAGAGAAAGAGAGAGAAAGAGAGAGAAAAAGAAAGAGAAAGAGAGAGAAAGAGAAAGAGAGAGAAAGAGAGAAAGAGAGAGAGAAAGAGAGAGAGAGAAAGAGAGAGAGAGAGAAAGAGAGAAAGAGAGAGAGAAAGAGAAAGAGAGAAAGAAAGAGAGAGAGAAAGGGAGAGAGAGAAAGAGAGAGAGAGAGAAAGAGAGAGAGAGAAAGAGAGAGAGAGAAAGAGAGAAAGAGAGAGAGAGAAAGAGAGAGAGAGAAAGAGAGAGAGAGAGAGAGAAAGAGAGAGAAAGAGAGAAAGAAAGAGAGAGAGAAAGAGAGAGAGAGAGAGAGAGAGAGAAAGAGAAAAAGAGAAAGAGAAAGAGAGAGAAAGAGAGAAAAAGAGAAAGAGAAAGAGAGAAAAAGAGAAAGAGAGAAAAAGAGAAAGAGAGAAAAAGAGAAAGAGAAAGAGAGAGAGAAAGAGAGAGAGAAAGAGAAAGAGAAAGAGAAAGAGAGAGACATTTTTTGTGTCTGCCAAAAATGATTTCAGGGTTAAATTTCGGCTGACTTCATTCCTCCGGGCATGCGCACTATAAAATGCGGATCCTGCAGCAAAAAAAACATTGCATGGTCCGTCTGGGCAGGTCGGCGGACGCAAAAAATTTGGAGGATCCGCAAAAAAACGGATCCAACGGATGGCCATCCGTCAAGATCCGCCGGTAATGCACATCAATGGGGGAAAAAACGGATCCGCCAAAAAAATGGCGGATCCGTTTTTTTTTTGCAAAACGGCGGATTTTGACTGATGGTCAAAAACAGAAGTGTGAAACAGGCCTAAGTGACAGCTCACCAGTGATCAGCTAATGATGTCCCAGAGATCCCATCCATGACGGATCATAAGTGGGATCACTGGGACATCGTTATGTGTAACGGGGCCTTTAGGAGCAGAGGCAAGATAAAAGGTAAATTTCAGATGACCTTGCATTGAAATGGACAACACAAAACAGCTGAGGAACAGTGGTGCAGTGTAAAGCATGAAGAGACTCCGCAAACAACAACTATTTAGATATAAGGTGACAAACAGGACAAGAAAGTGAAGAAAGCCAGGGTGAAACATACCGTAGCTTCTGGTGCAGCACCGCTACGCTCTGTGTCGCCTCCTCCAGCGTCTTTTCATCCTGGATCCATCCCTTAAAGCAACAGAAGAACATTCATATTAAACACCAAAAGGACAGTTGTAAATATTTCTATCTTTTTGGCTTCCTGCAAAGCAGACTGATATATTGTAACACCTTCAGCTGTGAGCTGCTGCTCTGACAGTTTGTTATAATGTGTCCATTAATGTCAGTCCTCAGTGTCAATAGGGCAAGATCTGTTCTCAGGGCATGGATGGACAAGAATGTTTCCATTCAATAACAGCAAGCACAGATCTGAAAATTGCCGAACAAGTAATGAACATCGATTCAAAAGTTGTTGATTGTTTCATTATTTATAACAAATGGGAGACAGTTTCTGGCTTCAGCCATGGTGACTATCAAGGGTTAACAGCAAGTGTCTCACCACAGGAAACAGCGCGTAACGTTGCAGGAAATCCTGAGATTCGTACTGATCGTAGTCGCCAAAATCAGCTGGAAAGGGAGAAAAAAAGAAATCAGATGGTTCCTGTAAACCAGGGCAGAAGATGGAAAGTTCTTTGGGGGGTCAGCACACATGGGTGTCCACACCCAGTGACACAAACAACCAGCCAGCAGAGAGGTCGGGTCTTTAACCCTCCCTGTGCCATGACATGTACTGACCCCACAACTGTTGTGTTGAATGGGCAGGGTCCCATTAATCTTGGGTGTCAGTGTACTCACCCTGCACAGCCAGTCCCGCCAGCTGGATTGCCTGCTCCAAACTACAGGGAATCTTCCCTTCCAAAATGTCCTTCTTCAGCTGTAGGTAATACTGGTATCTGCAGAGACAAAGTGCATACGAGCTGGAACAACGACTGGAGGATTCACATCAAGATCTCTGCTTGCCATCAGTGAAAAACGAGCTAAAGACAATCACTCAGATCCATCTGCAGTCCTGACTGGAGATGGACACATGGTGAAAATCCTTAGCTGTAAACCAGAATGTTCTATTCACTGACAGCAAGTGGAAATCTGGAAAATGGTGAAGAATTGATGCAGAACTTTTCTTGTGTTGCGGCGACCTCCATCACTGACTGTATCCAGTATGTCCATCCGCTCACCTAGTGATCTCCTGCTGTAGCTGGGACACGGAAGGCACGTAGTAAACCACCCCAAAATACACGGTGGACTCCAGGGCATACTTGTCCAGCTGCTTCTTCAGAGGTTTTTCCAGATCCACCCATCGCTGCTGGTTCTGCTTGTTATAATACCACAGGCTGAAGTAGGTCACCTGACAGGAGGACAACAGTAATAATCTGATTACAGAGATGTAGGCCATTACTAACTGATACCCCAAGAGTGTGATACCGGCATCTGCATGAGCATCAAACCCACGGACGGCGCACCAGCCCTACAAACCGAGCGCCAGACCCACAGACCTCCTGGGCCGGGTGCCAGATCCGCGGACCAATTGCCAGGTCCATGGACCAAGCGCCATACCCACGGACTAAGTACCGGACCCAAGGACCACCCATGGATCAAGCATCAGACCCATTGACTGACGTCAGACCCATGGGCCGCGCGCCAAATCTGCGGACCGAGTGCCAGGTCCATGGACCAAGCGTCAGACCCATGGACTAAGTAAGAGAACCAAGGACCACCCATGGATCAAGCACCAGACCCAAGGACATGGCGCCAGACCCACGGACCGAGCGCCAGACCAGTGACCCATGGCTCGAACCAGCAAACCCATGGACCAAACAGAAGAATCCCACTTAAGCATCAGAGTTGCTCAGTGTATGAATTCTGGAAATCTGCAGGTCCTCCACTACGTTGCTCATCCAGGGGGAGCAGAGATCTGCGCGGGGGGACAGGATTATTCAATACTGTATTCACCAATCTGAAAGCAGAACAAAAATTATTACCGCACCCAACATCACTGACTGATATACCATATACAAGGCATTCCGTATCAGCAGTCAGTATCACACAGGATAGGATTAGATACACGGCTCAGCAGTCAATGTCACACAGGATAGGATTAGAGAGACTGCTTAGCAGACAGTATCACACAGGATAGGATTAGATACACGGCTCAGCAGACAGTATCACACAGGAGAGGATTAGATACACGGCTCAGCAGACAGTATCACAAAAGATAGAATTAGATACATGGCTTAGCAGACAGTATAACACAGGATATGATTAGATACACAGATCTGCAGACAGTATCACACAGGAGAGGATTAGATACCAGCTTCAGCAGACAGTGTCATACTGGATAGGATTAGATACACGGCTCAGCAGACATTATCATATAGGATAAGATTAGATACACGGCTCAGCAGACAGTATCACACAGGACAGCATTAGATACATGAATCAGCAGACAATATCATGCAGGATAGGATTAGATACACAGCTCAGCAGACAGTATCACACAGGATAGTATTAGAGATACATGGCTCAGCAGTCAGTATCACACAGGACAGGACGGTGTTAAACACCACTGATGCATGTATCCCCTCGGTGACCCCTCAGAGTCGCTGCAGATGATGATGCGGTTGGGCAGGAATGATGTTGGGACATATTTAGCCTTCGCGCAACAGGACAAGACGGGCGGTGACATATGAATCTGCTGCCAGAAGCCGTCAGTTATCGAGCTTCTGGGTCCTGGAGCCATGAGCCCACAGTCAGCACCCAGAGTCGCTGGGGTCCTGGGGTCTCCCGAGCCCCTTGGGACGTTATCACACTGTGAGACAGTGAATGGGATGTAGACTTTCACCATGGCGGCCGTCCAGGGAGCTGGCTCTGGCCTGGAATGCGTTGCACAACAGCACTGGCTGCATTCCGCGCATTGCTCTGCCGCAGCCCCAGCCGTCCCCAGCTGTCAGCGGGCAGGTAACGTCACTGTCACCGGGACGCCAAGTGCTTCACATTCCTCACCACCGTGCCAGTGAAACCTTTCTCCAATTTTCTTCTCTACTCCCTGATGAAGTTGAGGACTCCTGTTTGCTGTCAAATATAAATTCAACTTTAAAAAAAAACAAAAAAAAACCCACAACATCCTGACCCAAAACTTCTCACAGCTGAGAGCTTGTTACATTGTAGCAGTGTAGGAATCCTTCGAACTGGACACATCGGCAGCACCAATTGCCTCTCCTCTGCTCAATCCTAGGATGATAGGGCTCTCTGACACTGATACACTGCACCAAACGCTCAGCTGTGACAGAAGGACTGTTCAGAGAGGAAACGGAAATATTTATAAGCCATTTTCAAAGACCGCAAGCAGAGATATTGAAAATGATATAAAGGAAAAGCCATTTAATTACTCAGTGATTAGGAACATATAGAAATTACTGCCCCCTAAAGGGGATTCACTTCGTTAAGGTCCAGATATTTATGGGTAAATCATGAGTGTCTGGGACCCCCATCTTCCTCCAGGAAGCCCCAGTCTTGATTCCCATCCCAGCTGATAAAGTGGCAATAAATGTCTATAATAAGAATATCCAGACTACAGCCTGGACAGAACTACAAGTCCCAGGACAGACGTTGTTACCTCTCGGAGCTCCAGCCTCTGGGCCACAGCTTCCAGACATTCCTGTCCTGAACTTTCAACGGACAGGGTGAACTCCACAAACTCGTTGTTGAGCAGCTGGATGCGGGCGACCAGGCAGCTCTTACTGGACACCGTGTACCTCCTGGTCCGCTTCAACTTCAGCCCAAAAGGAAGCGGCATCTTCCCAGCGAGGGCGATCAGCTGCAGAGTTCCGGGGGTCCGGCCCAGATCATCCAGCAGCCATTAAATACAGAGAGAAGAATCTGCACGTGCGACACATTCAGGACCCTGCGGGGAGAAAAAGCAGAGACATGAGCTCACCAGCAAGAAGGGACAGAGACAGGAGCAGCACAGGGAAAAAGGCCAGAGACCAGAGAAGCACAGGGGAAAAGAGACAGAGACCGAAGAAGCACAGGGGAAAAGGGAAAGAGACCGGAGTAGCACAGAGGAAAGGGGACAGAGACCGGAGAAGCACAGGGGAAAAGCGACAGAAGCAGCACAGGGGAAAAGGGACAGAGACCGGAGAAGCACAGGGGAAAAGGGACCGGAGAAGCACAGGGGAAAAGGGACAGAAGCAGCACAGGGGAAAAGGGACAGAAGCAGCACAGGGGAAAAGGGACAGAGACCGGAGAAGCACAGGGGAAAAGGGACCGGAGAAGCACAGGGGAAAAGGGACAGAGACCGGAGAAGCACAGGGGAAAAGGGACAGAGACCGGAGAAGCACAGGGGAAAAGGGACAGAGACCGGAGAAGCACAGGGGAAAAGGGAAAGAGACCAGAGAAGCACAGGGGAAAAGGGACAGAGACCGGAGAAGCACAGGGGAAAAGGGACAGAGACCGGAGAAGCACAGGGGAAAAGGGACAGAGACCGGAGAAGCACAGGGGAAAAGGGACAGAGACCGGAGAAGCACAGGGGAAAAGGGACAGAGACCGAAGCAGCACAGGGGAAAAGGGACAGAGACCGAAGCAGCACAGGGGCAAAGGGACAGAGACCGGAGAAGCACAGGGGAAAAGAGACTGGAGCAGCACAGGGGAAAAAGGACAGAGACTGGAGAAGCAGAGGGGCAAATAGACAAGACAATGGAGCTGCACAGGTATGTATATAAAGTCTGCATGAAAGTAAAAGCCTCTAATGTGACTCCATTTCACCTCTGAATGTCAACAGAATTCTATAAACCTTTTGAAAAGGTAATCTGTATCACTGCCTGTGTATCTAAAACTGTTATATGTTCAAATGATTGCATCTGATCCCTTCTTACCAAGTCTGCAAAGGAGCGGAATACACAAAACGGTAAAAGATATTTTTTATCAACTCTATTAAAAAAAATAAAAAACAAATACGTAACACATTTGTAGTCGCTTGGTGGAAGCATCTGGTGATGGCAGAGGTTGCCCAGTCTGTGTGGCTCCAGGTAAAGTGTTGGGTTTTTGTCTTTTACATTTTTGAAGACATCCAGTCCAGAGAAGCGGCTACAATATCATCACCTCGATTAATATCCACATTCCAGGCGGTGAATTATCAGCGATGTACCAGTAATATCATTACCACTGTTCTCACACCCTATAGATTTACATTCTGCACTTACATAACAGGCGGATAACAGGTGAGAGGATTATTAATAGTCAGACATGAGTCATCCCTGGTATCAGGGCTGTGACCCAGAGCAAAAGCAAAGGTGGAGAAAAAGTGTACGATCTGCATACCTAATGAGCAAGAGGATGACAGAAGACATAGTGCAAAAATAGCAATTCCTTAATATAGTACAAGACAGAGCCACCCCATGAGGAACTGCACTCACACATTACTGATCCAACTCTGATCCTGAGTTACATCCTGTATTATACTCCAGAGCTGCACTCACTATTCTGCTGGTGCAGTTACTGTGTACATATATTACATATCCTGAGTTACATCCTGTATTATACCCCAGAGCCACACTCACTATTCTGCTGGTGCAGTCACTGTGCACATACATTACATTACTGATCCTGAGTTACATCCTGTATTATACTCCAGAGCAGCACTCACTATTCTGCTGGTGCAGTCACTGTGTACATACATTACATTACTGATCCTGAGTTACATCCTGTATTATACTCCAGAGCTGCACTCACTATTCTGCTGGTGCAGTCTCTGTGTACATATATTACATATCCTGAGTTACATCCTGTATTATACCCCAGAGCCACACTCACTATTCTGCTGGTGCAGTCACTGTGTACATACATTACATTACTGATCCTGAGTTACATCCTGTATTATCCTCCAGAGCTGCACTCACTATTCTGCTGGTGCAGTCACTGTGTACATATAGTACATTACTGATCCTGTACTGATCCTGAATTACATCCTGCATTTGGGTACGAGCCCACAATAAGGAATAGCAGCATTTTGGAAGCAGCACACTTGCTCTGATTTCAAAAAGCTTGGTGTCCAATACAAGCACAATGGATGGGATTTATAGAAATCCCATGCTCACTGTGATTCTATTTGACGAGGTGTAAACGCACTCGTGGTGCGGTTTATGACCCACAGCATGCCAATTTCTGTTTCGGAGACGTTAGACAATAGAAGTGTATTGGAAATCTGCATGCGGATTTACCTGTGTGCTTTGAAAGCAGCGAAGGTGAGGCATGGTTCCTCAGGGGGCGCCCCATCCACCATTCCATTGCGCGTGGGCAAGGCATGGCTCCTCAGGGGCCACCTCTCCCTCTCATGTAGATGAGGCAGAGCTCCAAGCGTGGGAGGCCACTCCCCAGCCACTTCTCCCTCGCATGTGAGGGGAGGCCGCCCTCCCAGGCACCTCTCCCTCGTGCGATGGGGGTGAACCCCCACCCCCTCCTCCGCGTGGGACAGGTGCGGCTCCTCAGGGGTGAGGGGCCACAGACACCAATCCATCGTGCGTGGGCCAGGTAAACTCCTCAGGGGGAACTCATGCCATCAATTCCCCATCAATTCCTCAGGGGTGGGAGGGCCCCAGCCACCAATTCCTCATGGGTGGGAGGGACCCAGCTACCAATTCCTCATGGGTGGGAGGAGTATGGCTCCAAAGGTGCGGGGGGTCCAGCCACCAATCCCTCGCACGTGGGTGGGGCTCCTCAGAGTGTGTGTGGGGCAGCCACCAATCCTTCGAGCATGGGATGAGTATGGCTCCAAAGGTGCGGGGGGTCCAGCCACCAATCTTTTGAGCGTGGGAGGGGTACAGCTCCTCTGATGTGGGGGGCAGCCACCAATCCCTTGAGCATGGGCGGTGCACGGCTCCTCGGGGGGTGGGGCCCCAGCCACCAATCCCTCGTGGGGATGGGGGGCCCCAGCCACCAATCCCTCGTGGTGGTGTGGGGGTCCTAGCCACCAATCCCTTGAGCATGGGAGGGGAACAGCTCAGCCATCAATTCCTCAAGTGTGGGAGCGGTACAGCTCCTCAGGGGGAGGGGATGCCCAGCCACCAATCCCACAAGCGTGGTGGGGTACGGCTCCTCGGTGGTGGGGTTGCCCAGCCACCACTAATACCTCAAGGGATGTCACAGTGTAGAGGGATCATCATTATTATCATTTGCACATGGAAACTTGAGAAGTAATGGAATGAAACTGAAAGGGAGAAGATACAGATTAGATAATATAAACTTTTTAACAGTGAGTGGAAGAAGCTGCCACGAGAGTTCTACTTCAATGGAAGTCTTCAAATAAAAGGCTAGATAGACAGACATCTGTCTGAGATGGTTTAGTGAATCCAGCACTGAGTAGGGGGTTGGACACAGTGACCATGGAGGTCCCTTCCAACTCTGATATTCTATATGTAGACAGGTGCAAGCTAAGAGAGCCACTTCCATATGTAACAAATTGAAGCTGTACTCTGCTAGGCTATGTTCGCACATTGTAGTTTTGCTGCGTTCTTTTCCACAGTCAACACCTGATCTCTTGACGGTAAAGAAGCTGCTTTCAAAAAGCAGGTTTTGCTTCATTTTTTTTTTTGCTTCCTTTTTCATGTGCATACTGAAAGTTTAGTGTCCCACTAAAAAAAAAAAAAAAAAAACATGATGCAACTTCCTTAAGGTTTTTACACCAAAAACGAAGCAAAACCTGATACCTGCATTTTTGCACTTGCCCATTACTTTCTATGGATGAAAAAACGCTGCAAAAATGCTGGTGAGTGACATGCTTCAGTTTGCAAAAGCACAGCACTTTTCCATATCAGTCAGGAAAAAATATTAGGTGTGTGCATGAGATTTCTTAAATCTCAAAGCTTTTGCAGGTACAGTAAAACAGATTAAAATTTGCATTAAAAAAAAAAAAAAAAAAAAAAGCAAAAATGCAACAAATGAACATAAGTAATGGATGGGTAAAAAAAAAAACAATCTGCAAAAGTTTCAAAGCACCGATTAGCGTCACCACTAGGAGGTGCGAAGAAGCTCTAAACACATCACGCTGTGAGCTCCCATAGTGGTGGATTTTGGCAGCAGAATTTTATCACTTACATCTATGCAGGGGTTTTGGAGCTTTGTATCACAAAAACTGAGTCTTGAACACTATCATGATATATTAAGAGAAAAATCTGCGGGAAGTTTTTAAGCCAAAAATGACTGTAGAGATTCTCTGTAAGTGCTCTTACGTTACATTATTGGCATGGCGTGGGCCGTAAGGGTATACTAATGGACTTTGTTGCTGGATGTATCTAAGCAGCGAGCAAATAGCCCTGTCTTGGAGGTGAGCCTCATAGCTCTCCATCACACTCACTGAATTCTTGTGGGTTTATTTAGCTGCCAACTAAAGGATCAATTTTTGCCATTCTGAGCTGCTGTAGAGAGAGGAAAAAAAAAAGACCAGCAAGACCCGTGACTCAGTGCCCGCTGGCTGAACAGCCTGGTAACTCTGGACCACACCTGACAAAGCGAGGTCGTCACCTCGCAGACCCGGACCTACAGGAAGCCAAAGTCCTGATAATTCATGGAATGGTCCAGAACATCAGCAGAACAGGGGATACAGATACTGGCATGGGATTAACCCCAATGATGCCAGCCGACACCAATGAAAATTGGTGAAATATTACAATCCAGCCATGGCCGATGCTGAAATAGCATCGGACATGGCTGGACACCGAGACCCGACCCCCCCCCACACCGACTGACGGCACCGATCGGCTGCCGCCACCGTCTGACGGCACCAATCGGCAGCCGCCGTCATGATCTGCCCCTCCGCCTTCCCTCCGCCCCCCCCCAGCCCTCCGATCGCCCCTCCGATCACCCACTCTCACCCTCCTTTGTGCCTCTGACCTCCCGCTATCCGTCCCGGTGTCCTGCCGTCCAGCGTCATGGGCGCCGCCATCTTGCAAGATGGCGGGCGCATGCGCAGTGCGCCGAATCGAATCTGCAACGCTGCAGATTCATTCATTTATTTTGATCACTATGATAAACTTTCATAGTGATCAAAATAAATAAAAAGTAAATCACCGCCCCCCTTATCACCCCCATAGGTAGGGACAAATAATAAAATATTTTTTTTTTTTTTCCATTAGGGTTAGGTCCAGGGCTAGGGTTGAACTTAGGGTTAGGGTTGAACTTAGGGTTAGGGTTGAACTTAGGGTTAGGGTTGAACTTAGGGTTAGGGTTGAACTTGGGGTTAGGGTTGAACTTGGGGTTAGGGTTGAACTTGGGGTTAGGGTTGGGGTTGGGATTACAGTTAGGCTTGTGGTTAGGGTTAGAGTTGGGATTTCGTTAGGGGTGTGTTGGGATTAGGGTTGTGGTTAGGGTTATGATTAGGGTTAGGGGTGTGTTGGGGTTAGGGTTGGAGATAGAATTGAGGGGTTTCCACTGTTTAGGCACATCAGGGGCTCTCCAAACGCGACATGGAGCCACCATTTATTCCAGCCAATTTTGCGTTCAAAAAGTCAAACGGTGCTCCCTCCATTTCGAGCCCCGACGTGTGCCCAAACAGTGGTGTACCCCCACTTATGGGGTATCAGGGTACTCAGGAAAAATTGCACAACAACTTTGGGGGTCTAATTTCTCCTGTTACCCTTGGGAAAATAAAAAAATGGGGGCTAAAATAATTATTTTTGTGGAAAAAAAAGATTTTTTATTTTCACGGTTCTGCGTTACAAACTTCTGTGAAGCACTTGGGGGTTCAACGTGCTCACCACACATCTAGATAAGTTCCTTGGGGGGTCTAGTTTCCAAAATGGGGTCACTTGTGGGGGGTTTCCACTGTTTAGGTACATCAGGGGCTCTGCAAACGTAACATGACGCCCACAGACCATTCCATCAAGTCGGCATTTCAAAGCGTCACTACTTCCCTTCCGAGCCCCAACGTGTGCCCAAACAGTGGTCCCCCCCGACTTATGGGGTACCAGCGTACTCAGGACACACTGGACAACAACTTTTGGGGTCCAATTTATCCTGTTACCCTTGTGAAAATAAAAAATAGTGGACTAAAAATTTTTTGAGGAAAAAAAATATTTTTTTATTTTCACGGCTCTGCGTTATAAACTTCTGTGAAGCACTTGGGGGTTCAAAGTGCTCACCACACATCTATATTAGTTTCTTGGGTGATCTAGTTTCCAAAATGGGGTCACTTGTGGGGGGTTTCCACTGTTTAGGTACATCAGGGGCTCTGCAAACGTAACATGACACCCACAGACCATTCCATCAAGTCGGCATTTCAAAACGTCACTACTTCCATTCCGAGCCCCAACGTGTCCCCGAACAGTGGTCCCCCCCCATATATGGGGTATCAACGTACTCAGGAGAAACTGGACAACAACTTTGGGGTCCAATTTATCCTGTTACCTTTGTGAAAATAAAAAATAGCAGGCTAAAAATTTATTTTTTGAGGGAAAAAAAATATTTTTATTTTAACGGCTCTGCGTTATAAACTTCTGCGTAGCACCTGGGGGTTCAAAGTGCTCACTATGCATCTAGATAAGTTCCTTAGGGGGTCTAGTTTCCAAAATGGGGTCATTTGTGGGGGAGCTCCAAAGTTTACGCACACAGGGGCTCTGCAAACACAACATGGTGTCCGCTAACGATTGGAGCTAATTTTCCATTCAAAACGTCAAATGACGCTCCTTCCCTTCTGAGCCATGCCGTGCGCTCAAACAGTGGTTTTCCCCCACATATGGGGTACCAGTGTACTCAAGACAAACTGGACAACAACTTTTGGGGTCCAATTTATCCTGTTACCCTTGGGAAAATAAAAAATAGCGGGCTAAAAAATAATTTTTGAGGAAAAAAAATTATTTTTTTATTTTCACTGCTCTGCGTTATAAACTTCTGTGAGGCACTTGGGGGTTCAAAGTGCTCACCACACATCTAGATAAGTTCCTTCGGGGGGTCTAGTTTCCAAAATGGGGTCACTTGTGGGGGAGCTCCAATGTTTAGGCACACAGGGGCTCTCCAAATGCGACATGGTGTCCGCTAACGATTGGAGCTAATTTTCCAATCAAAAAGTCACATGGCGCTCCTTCCCTTCCAGGCCTTGCGGTGCGCCCAAACAGTGGTTTATGACCACATATGAGATATTGATGTACTCAGGAGAAATTGCCCAACAAATTTTAGGATCCATTTTATCCTGTTGCCCATGTGAAAATGAAAAAACTGAGGTCAAATAAAATTTTTGTGAAAAAAAAAAGTACTTTTTTTTTTTACAGATCAATTTGTGAAGCACCTGGGGGTTCAAAGTACATACTATGCATCTAGATAAGTTCCTTGGAGGGTCTAGTTTCCAAAATGGGCTCACTTGTGGGGGAGCTCCAATGTTTAGGCACACAGGTACTCTTAAAACAAGACATGGCAACCGCTAAACATTCAAGCATATTTTACATTCAAAAAGTAAAATGGCGCTCCTTGCCTTCTGAGCCCTGCCGTGCGCCCAAACAGTGGTTTATGACCACATATGAGGTATCAGTGTACTCAGGAGAAATTGCCCAACAAATTTTAGGATACATTTTATCCTGTTACCCATGTGAAAATGAAAAAACTGATGCTAAAATAAAATTTTGGTTGGAAAAATTAAAATGTCCATTTTTTCATTCCATGTTGCTTTAGTTCCTGTGAAGCACCTGAAGGGTTAATAATCTTCTTGAATGTAGTTTTGAGTAGCTTGAGGGGTGCAGTGTTTAGAATGGTGACACTTTTGGGTATTTTCTGCCATTTAGACCCCTCAAAGTGACTTCAAATGTGAGGTGGTCCCTAAAAAAAATGGTTTTGTAAATTTTGTTGTAAAAATGAGAAATTGCTGGTCAACTTTTAACCCTTATAACTTCCTAACGAAAAAAAATGTTGTTTCCAAAATTGTGCTGATGTAAAGTAGACATGTGGGAAATGTTATTTATTAACTATTTTGTGTCACATAACTCTCTGGTTTAACAGAATAAAAATTCAAAATTTGAAAATTGCAAAATTTTCGCCAAATTTCCATTTTTTTCACAAATAAACGCCAAAATTATCGACCTAAATTTACCACTATCATGAAGCCCAATATGTCACGAAAAAACAATCTCGGAATCGCTAGGATACGTTGAAGCGTTCCTGAGTTATTACCTCATAAAGGGACACTGGTCAGAATTGCAAAAAATGGCCAGATCATTAAGGTCAAAATAGGCTGGGTCATGAAGGGGTTAAGTCCATCTAGTTCAACCCATATCCTATCCTAACTTGCCCTAACATGTTGATCCAGAGGAAGGCAAAAAAAACCCATGTGGCAAACAGTAAGCTTCACATTGGGGAAAAAGATTCCTTCCCGACTCCACATACGGCAATCAGACTAGCTCCCTGGATCAACACAATATTAAGGAAACTAGTGTATATACCCTGTAATATTATACTTTTCAAGAAAACATCTGCAACACAACTCTCTCTCTTATCCTGTTACTAAATATCCACACATGTTGTTAATTCACTTTCTGGCCTACCTCTGGTTACTGCTGAAGGTGGTGGAGCTGGTCAAGTTGACGGAGGGGTTGCGAGTTCTCTTTCTGGGCTCCCTCTGGTGGTTACTGGAGGTAATGGAGCTGATCTGATTAACAGAGGCTTGCCACCTGATAATGAGGACGATGATTGGAGATCTGGGGTTTCAGACTGGATTTAAGACAGCCGACTCCCTCTATCCCTGCTGGTGATTTTTTCCTGCCTCCTGAGGTCTTAGTTTCCAGCTCAGTCCCTGCATGCTCAGCTAAGTGTTCTTTTGCTATTCTGTTCACATTTGATCTGGTTTTGTCTATTTCAGTTTTGTGTGGGGCAGCCAGCTCCGGCTGGGGCTGTGCTGAATCACCATCCATATGATACTGCTTGTGCCAGTTTGTTTTTGTCCCTTACTAGATTGGCCTCTTTTTGTTCTGCTTTCAGAATATACCAGAGTGCTGATATAGTGGGCGAAGTCGTGCGAATTCAGTATTTTTGCATCAGACGTGTTGGACCTTTTTGCAGGGTTTTTGCGTGATTGCAGACAGTGTCTTTCCTTTCCTGTCCTGTCTAGTTAGTGTGGGCCCCATCGTTTGCTCAGTGTATTTTCCTACCTGCGTTTGTGTTTTCATCTTGTCTCACCAACAATATATGTTTGGGGGCTATCTATTCCTTTGGGGTCTGCTCTGGGGCAGTTTAGATTTCCCCTTTCTTGCTTTAGGCTTAGTTAGCTCTCTGGCTGTGCCAAGGCGTCTAGGATCATCGTAGGCACGCTCCACGGATACTGCTAGCTGTGTGGATAGGATCAGGGGTCTGCAATCCGCTTAGTTACCAACCTCTCTGGTTTTCTGTGGCTTAGCTTGCGCTTGCTCTCCTCCTCGGTGACCCAATCATAACACACACAGGTGAAATCAATCTAGATGTAACAAAAAGCAGATGCAACATTCTGGACTCTCCTTAGGAGTATTTCAGACACAGCTGTTGCCTGTCCTGCACAAGTGCAAAGCAAACATATGGAGCAATAAGAGGAATATGACCGCTTTGAAGCTCAGGCCCAGTCCTGAATATACTGCAGCTACATACAATATATTCAGGCTGCAGTGTAGGACTGGGGTCTGCAATTTGTGGCGCTCCAGAAGTTGTGGCCAATCTAGGGTTAGTGGATAGCTGAAGGTTGTAGACCCCAGATGTAAATTATGCGCCATGTCTATATTAAACAAGAGCATAACAACTTAGACTTAAGGGCCTGTCACACTAAGCGATATCTCTAGCAATATCGCTATAGCTTGTGACGTTATAGCGATATCGCTATGTCTGATACTTATCTACGACCCGCTCCCCCGCTGGTTATCGCTGGTCGCGCGAGAACAGGCTGGACCGTTTCTCGTCGTCAGCTTCCTGTGGAGAGACGAGCGTGGAGCAGGGCGGGAGGACGCAGGATCGCCTAGTGTGACAGGTAAGTAGCGACCCCCGTCCCCAGCGATGTCGCTGGTGAGATCTGCCTGTGTGGCAGCTCACTAGCGACCACTTAGCGATGCACCAGCGATCTTGACCGCGTCATATCGCTGGTCGGGATCGCTGATGCATCGCTAAGTGTGACAGTACCTTTAACCCCTTACCTACAATTGACGTAATATTCCGTCCATGTGACCATGGCCCTAATTACCATGGACGGAATATTACGTCATCGCGATCAGCGGCGCCCACGTGGTGAGCGCCGCTGATCGCGGCCGAGTGTCAGCTAATTATCATAGCTGACACCCGGCACAATGTGTCAGGGGCGGTCACGGACCGCCCCCGACACGTTAACCCCTTGCACACCGCGATCAAACGCGATCGCGGTGTACCGGGGGTTAAAGGGAAGCATCGGCAGGGAGGGGGCTCCCTCCGTGCTTCCCTGAGCCCCCCACGGCAGCGCAATGTGCAGCGCTGCTGCGGGGGGCTCCTTTCCTCCAGGCCCCCGAATCCAAGATGGCGACGGGGGCCTTCGGGGGCCTGAGGAAGCTGGCTCTTCACAGCTTCCTCAGGCCCATCACAGCTTCACTCTGTCACAGTGATCTGTGATGTGACAGATCAGCGATCTGTCACAGGACAGTGATGTCCCACCTGGGACAAGGTAATAAAGTAAAAAAAAAAAAAAGTGTTAAAAATAATTTAAAAAAAAAAAAAAAAAAAAAAAAATCGCTAAATAAATTAGTAAAAAAAAAAAAAAAAAAAAATATTCCCCAATAAATCCATTTTTTCAAAATAAAAAAACCCAAAAACAATAAGAGTACACATATTTGGTATCGCCGCGTCCGTAATGACCTGCCCTATAAAACTGTCCCATTAGTTAACCCCTTTAGCGAACCCCTTAAAAAATAAAAATAAAAAACAAAGCAAAAAATAATGATTTATTATCATACCACCGAACAAAAAGTGCAATAACGCGCGATCAAAAAGACGCATATAAATATCCATGGTACCGCTGAAAACGTCATCTTGTCCCACAAAAAACGAGCCGCCATACAGCATCATCCGCAAAAAAATAAAAAAGTTATAGCTCGCAGAATAAAGCGATACAAAAATAATTATTTTTTATATAAAATTGTTTTCATTGCAAAAAACCGACAAAACATAAAAAAACGACCTAAATGAGGTATTGCTGTAACCGTACTGACCCGTAGAATAAAACCACTTTATCAATTTTACCGCACGCGGAACTGTGTAAACGCACCCCCCCAAAAGAAATTCATGAAACGCTGGTTTTTGTTCATTCTGCGTCCCAAAAATCGAAATAAAAAGCGATCAAAAAATGTCACGTGCCCGAAAATGGTACCAATAAAAACGTCAACTCGTCCCGCAAAAAATAAGACCTCACATGACTCGGTGGGTCAAAATACGGAAAAATTATAGCTCTCAATATGTGGTGATGCAAAAACTATTTTTACAATAAAAAGCGTCTTTTAGCGTGCGACAGCCACCAAACATAAAAACCGCCATAAATCGTAAATCAAACCCCCCGTTATCACCCCCTTAGGAAAAATAATAAAACTAAAAGAAAATGTATTTATTTCCATTTTCCCGCTAGGGTTAGGGTAGGGTTAGGGCTAGGGTTAGGGTTAGGGCTAGGGCTAGGGCTAGGGCTAGGGTTAGGGCTAGGGTTAGGGCTAGGGTTAGGGCTAGGGTTAGGGCTAGGGTTAGGGCTAGGGTTAGGGCTAGGGTTAGGGCTAGGGTTAGGGTTAGGGGTGTGTTGAGGTTAGGGTTGGAGTTATAATTGGGGGGTTTCCACTGTTTGGGCACATCAGGTGCTCTCCAAAGGCAATATGGCGTCTGATCTCAATTCCAGCCAATTCTGCGTTGAAAAAGTCAAATGGTGCTCCTTCCCTTCCAAGCTCTGCCATGCGCCCAAACAGTGTTTTACCCCCACATGTAGGGTATCAGCCTACTCAGGACAAATTACAAAACAACTTTTGGGGTCCAATTTCTCCTGTTACCCTTAGGAAAATAAAAAATTGGGGGCAAAAATATAATTTTGCGGAAAAAAATGTTTTTTTTATTTTCACGCCCAGGCGTTATAAACTTCTGTGAAGCACTTGGGGGTTCAAAGTGCTCTCCACACATCTAGATAAGCTCCGTGGGGGGTCTAGTTTCCAAAATGGGGTCACTTGTGGGGAGTTTCAATAGTTTAGGTACATCAGGGGCTCTCCAAACGCACATGACACCCGCAGACCAATCCATCAAAGTCTGCATTCCAAAACGTCACTACTTCCCTTCCGAGCCCCGACGTGTGCCCATACAGTAGTTTTCTCCCACATATGAGGTATCAGCGTACTCAGGACAAATTGGACAACAACTTTTGGGGTCCAATTTCTCCTGTTACCCTTGGGAAAATAAAAAAATTGGGGACTAATTGATCATGTTTGTGGAAAAAATACGATTTTTTTATTTTCATGCCTGGGCATTACAAACTTCTGTGAAGCCCTTGGGGGTTCAAAGTGCTCACCACACATCTAGATAAGTTCCTCAGGGGGTCTAGTTTCCAAAATGGGATCATTTGTGGGGGGTTTCCACTGTTTAGGTACATTAGGGGCTCTCCAAAGGCAACATGACACCCACAGACCATTCCATCAAAGTCTGCATTCCAAAACGTCACTACTTCCCTTCCGAGCCCCGACGTGTCCTCATACAGTAGTTATCTCCCACATATGGGGAGTCAGCGTACTCAGAACAAATTGGACAACAACTTTTGGGGTCCAATTTCTCCTGTTACCCTTGGGAAAATAAAAAAATGGGGACTAAAAGATGATGTTTTTCACGCCCGGACGTTATAAACTTCAGTGAAGCACTGGGGGGTTCAAAGTGCTCACCACACATCTAGATAAGTTCCTTGGGGGGTCTAGTTTCCAAAATGGTGTCATTTGTGGGGGGTTTCTACTGTTTTGGTACATCAGGGGCTCTCCTAACGCGACATGGTGTCCGATCTCAATTCCAGCCAAAAACGTCAAATGGCGCTGCTTCCCTTCCGAGCTCTGCCATGCGCCCAAATAGTGGTTTACCCCCACATGTGGGGTATCAGCGTACTCAGGATAAATTGCACAATATATTTTAGGGTCCTGTTACTTTTGGAAAAATAAGAATTGAGGGTGAAAAGATCATTTTTGTGGAAAAAATATGATATTTTAATTGTGCTGCTGTACGTTAACTTCTGTGAAGCCCTTGGGGGTTCAAAGTTCTCACCACACATCTAGATAAGTTCCTTGGGGGGTCTAGATTCCAAAATGGTGTCATTTGTGGGGGGTTTCCACTGTTTTGGTACATCAGGGGTTTTCCAATCGCGACATGGTGTCCGATCTCAAATCTAGCCAAAAACGTCAAATGGCGCTGCTTCCCTTCCGAGCTCTGCTATGCGCCCAAATAGTCATTTACACCCACATATGGGGTATCAGCGTACTCAGGACAAATTGCACAATAACTTTTAGGGTCCTATTACCCTTGGAAAAATAAAAATTGGGGGTGAAAAGATCATTTTTGTGGAAAAAATATGATTTTTTAATTGTACCGCTGTACGTTATAAACTTCTGTGAAGCCCTTGTGGGTTCAAAGTTCTCACCACATATCTAGATAAGTTCCTTGGGGGGTCTAGTTTCCAAAATGGGGTCACTTGGGGGGTTTCCACTGTTTAGGTACATCAGGGGCTCTCCAAACGCGACATGGCGTCCGATCTGAATTCCAGCCAATTTTGCATTGAAAAAGTCAAACGGCGCTCCTTCCCTACTGAGGTCTGCCATGCGCCGAAACAGTGGTTCCCCCCCACATATCAGGTATCAGCGTACTCAGGACAAATTGCACAATAACTTTTGCAGTCCAATTTCTCCTGTTACCCTTGGTAAAATAAAGAAAATTGAACCTGAAGTATTTTTTTTGTGAAAAAAAGTTAAATGTTCATTTTTTTTTTAATATTCAAAAAATTCCTGTGACGCACCTAAAGGGTTAATAAACTTCTTGAATGTGGTTTTAAGCATCTTAAGGGGTGCAGTTTTTAGAATGGTGTCACTTTTGGGTATTTTCTATCATATAGACCCCTCAAAGTGGCTTCAAATGTGAAGTGGTCCCTAAAAATAAAATGGTGTTGCAAAAATGAGAAATCGCTGGTCAATTTTTAACCCTTATAACTTCCTAACAAAAAAAAATTTTGGTTCCAAAATTGTGCTGATGTAAAGTAAGCATGTGGGAAATGTTATGTATTAAGTTTTTTGTGTGCCGTATCGCTGTGATTTAAGGGCATAAAAATTCAAAGTTGGAAAATTGCGAAATTTTCAAAATTTTCGCCAAATTTCCGTTTTTTTCACAAATAAACGCAAGTTATTTGAATGCAATTTTACCACTAACATGAAGTACAATATGTCACGAGAAAACAATGTCAGAATCACCGGGATCCATGGAAGCGTTCCAGAGTTATGACCTCATAAAGGTACAGTGGTCAGAATTGTAAAAATTGGCCCGGTAGTTAACGTGCAAACCACCCTTGGTAGTGAAGGGGTTAAGGATGATGATGATCTGATAATACAAATCCTATAATGTGATTATACTAAAAAAGTTATCAAATACAATGTATCAGAAATCATCTCCAAATAGAAATAAATCCACAAAAAATTACCGATCATTGTCACAAAACAAACACAGGTGAAATACATCAAAAAAAGGCACAAATCCAATAATAAACCGGGCTCCAAATCTTTACATCAGAAAAAACTGCAGAATTTCCCTGCACATTCTATTCAATAAGTATAGAAGAAATAGAATGCAAAACATATGAATAGACCTGATAACAGTGCAGGGTCCGGAGTCATAGGAAGCCCCCGCTCTCAGCTATTCCAAGTTTGCTGGAGTACAGAGGGGACAGTCTGCCCTGCCAGAGCCCCGATCCCCCGCCACAGTCACTGCTTAATATAGATCAATGAAGATCCCATCCAGACTTCCAAAAAAGCTCCCAACCCCCAACTTGGACCCTTATACCCCCATATATATGACAATATTTTATCTGCATGACCCTAAAGCAGAAAAGGCACAAGACATCGATCCTCGGATTTCATAACTCCACGCACTGCCCGGCAGACAGCGCATCCCTCTGGGAGGTATATAACAAAAACAAAGCATCAGTCCTTGAGATACAGCATAGAAAAAAATGACAGATAACACACTAGATACAATGTATCAGTGCAGAATACAAGGGACACAACATGTCTCTACTCACAGCAGTACAGCACGGTATAATGCATCTCTTCTGGAGTGCACAGAAGGATCTAGATAAGCTTGAGCAATGGGCAGTGAGTAATAGAATGGTATTTAACAGAGACAAATGCAAGATTCTACATCTGGACAAGAAAAACAAAAGTTACATCTATAGAATGAGAGGAACAGAACTAAACAACAGCACGTGTGGAAAAGACTTGGATATACAAATAGATCACAGACTGCACATGAGTCAACAGTGTGATACAGCAGCAAAAAGGGCAAACAAAGTTCTAGGATGAATTAAGAGAAGCATAGAGTCTAGATCACGTGAAGTCATTATCCCCCTCTACTCCTCCTTGGTCAGACCTCATCTGGAAGACTGTGTCCAGTTCTGGGCACCACATTTTAAAAAAGACATTGAAAAACTGTAGCAAGTTCAGAGAAGAGCGACCAGTAAGTGGACTGCAAACTATGTCTTAAAAGGAACGGTTAAAGGGTCATTGAATGGTTAGCTTTCAAAAAAGAAGACTAAGAGGAGACTTAGTAGCTGTCTAAAAATACCTGAAGGGCTGTCACAGTGTAGCGGAATCATCCTTATTCTCATTTACACATAGCAACAGAGAAGTAACGGAATGAAACCGAAAGGGAGAGGAAAGATACAGATTAGATAAAACTTCTCGACAGTGAGGGTGATCAATGAGTGGAAAAGGCTGCCACGAGAGGTGGTGAGTTCTCCTTCAATGGAAGTCTTCAACCAGAGGCTGGACAGACACCTGCCTGAGATGGTTTAGTGAATCCTGCATTGAGCAGGGGGTTGGACTCGATGACCCAGGAGGCCCGTTCCAACTAATTTTAGGATTCTACACAGCAGTACAATGTATCAGTCCTGGAGTGCACACAGCAGTACAGTGTGGGACAATTTATCAGGCCTGGACCGCACACAGCAGTACAGTGCGGTACAATGTATCAGTCCTGGAGTACACACATCAGTACAGTGCGCTACAGTGTATCAGTCCTGGAGTACACACAGCGGTACAGTGAGTATCAGTCCTGGAGTGCACACAGCAGTACAGTGCAGTAAAATGTATCCTGGAGCGCACACAGCAGTAAAATTTATCAGTCCTGGAGTGTCCTGTGGGCAGCACGGTGGCTCAGTGATTAGCACTGCAGCCTTGCAGGGCTGGAGTCCTGGGTTCGAATCCCACCAAGGACAACATCTGCAAGGAGTTTGTAAATTCTCCCCGTGTTTGTGTGGGTTTCCTCTGGGTATTCCTCGCACATTCCAAAGATAGGGAATTTAGATTGTGAGTGATGATAATGTGTGCAAACTGTAAAGCGCTGCGGAATATGTTACCGCTATATAAAGATTATTATTTATTATCAGTCCTGGCGTGTACACAGCAGTATAGTGTGGTACAATATATCAGTCCTGGAGCGCACACAGCAGTACAATGTATCAGAGTATAACACTGTACCGCACACTGTATCAGGCCTGGAGTGCACACTGTACCGCACTATACTGCAGTGTGCACTCCAGGCCTGATACATTGTACTGCACTGTCTCCAACCAGAAATTAATCTGCACAGCAAGAAAATTAATCTGCACAGCATTCATTGTGCACATGCCTGTGTGAACTGCCGCCTAAGAGTACGTGCAGTATAAGAAGTTCTCCATAGACCAGGGTGCCACTCCAAAGCAATAGGCACAACAACTATTGTACTGCACTGTACTGCTGTGTGCACTCCAATGTACAATGTATCAGTCCTTGAGTACACACAGCGGTACAGTGTGTATCAGTCCTGGAGTGCACACAGCAGTACAGTGTATCAGTCCTGGAGAGCACACAGCAGTACAGTGCGGTACAAAGTATAAGTCCTGGAGTGCACACAGCAGTACAGTGTGAATAAAAAAAGGAGAGCGTAGAATCCAAATCCATTTCAAGCATATATTTATTGATCAATAAAAAGACAAATATCAGAGATACAGGGTAGTGAAAAAACAATAAAATGGGAAATCATATAAACGGCCCGGAACTAGAAAAGACAAATTGACAGCCTGTTATAGGCATGAATGCCCAAACAAATCCTCCAGGGAAAAATTGCAGAAGGCTATATAATATTGCTCAAAGAGCTTCTGCTGCACAGTATTATATATTGCACTAAACCCGGGTAAACAGTGTGTGATAATGCCAATTAATGATAAGCTAGATGTAGGTAACCAGTGCTGCAGTGGATTATGCAACCCCCATGTATAAAAAAAAATAGATTGTTAATACAGTTGTCCTTTATATGTGATATAATGAAACGGGGAAAAGCAGCCTTCATTTACAGCACTGGCTATAAAACAGCATATAAGTAAACATAACACCATCCAAATAGCGTATGATGAGTCATATTACACTGTATAGTCGCTCAAAAAAACTACCTCTGTGCAATATTGTATATTGCACTTAACCCAGGTAAAAGATGTAACAATGCCAAATAGTGAGCTGGATGCAAACAGCCAGTGCTGAAATGGATAAAGCGGCCCCCGTATATTAGGGAATATATTAATAGTTGGCACAATTATCCATCTGCATTATATAATTGAGCAGGAAAAGCAGCTTCCATTCACAGCACTGGCTGTAATATAGCATAAGAACTGGATCTAAGTAAAGCTCAGCAGTGCACCTTCCTGACAACATGTAATAAGGCATGTAACACGGAATCCTGAAGGATAAAAAGGTGAACTTAAGTAAGCTGGGTGAACATACCCATCATGTCCTGGTGTGTAACAGGCGTCGACTTGTGTATCCCTACGCGCGTTTCGCGGTATGCAAGACCGCTTCCTCGGGGGGTGAGTCCTGGAGTGCACACAGCAGTACAGTATCAATCCTGGAGTGCACAAAGCAGTACAGTGCGGTACAATGTATCAGTCCTGGAGTGCACACAGCAGTACAGTGCGGTACAATGTATCAGTCCTGGAGTGCACACATCAGTACAGTGCATCAGTCCTGGAGTGTACACAGCAGTACAGTGCGGTACAATGTATCAGTCCTGGAGTGCACACGGCAGTACAGTGCGGTACAATGTATCAGTCCTGGAGTGCACACGGCAGTACAGTGCGGTACAATGTATCAGTCCTGGAGTGCACACGGCAGTACAGTGCGGTACAATGTATCAGTCCTGGAGTGCACACAGCAGTACAGTGCATCAGTCCTGGAGTGCACACGGCAGTACAGTGCGGTACAGTGTATCAGTCCTGGAGTGCACACGGCAGTACAGTGCGGTACAGTGTATCAGTCCTGGAGTGCACACGGCAGTACAGTGCGGTACAGTGTATCAGTCCTGGAGTGCACACGGCAGAACAGTGCGGTACAGTGTATCAGTCCTGGAGTGCACACGGCAGTACAGTGCGGTACAGTGTATCAGTCCTGGAGTGCACACGGCAGTACAGTGCGGTACAGTGTATCAGTCCTGGAGTGCACACGGCAGTACAGTGTATCAGTCCTGGAGTGCACACAGCAGTACATTGCGGTACAGTGTATCAATCCTGGAGTGCACACAGCAGTACAGTGCAGTATAATGTATCAGTCCTGGAGTGCACACAGCAGTACATTGCGGTACAATGTATCAGTCCTGGAGTGCACACAGCAGTACATTGCGGTACAGTGTATCCGTCCTGAAGTGCACACATCAGTACAGTGCATCAGTCCTGGAGTGCACACAGCAGTACAGTGCGGTACAATGTATCAGTCCTGGAGTGCACACGGCGGTACAATGTATCAGTCCTGGAGTGCACACGGCAGTACAGTGCGGTACAGTGTATCAGTCCTGGAGTGCACACAGCAGTACAGTGCGGTACAGTGTATCCGTCCTGAAGTGCACACATCAGTACAGTGCATCAGTCCTGGAGTGCACACAGCAGTACAGTGCGGTACAGTGCATCAGTCCTGGAGTGCACACGGCAGTACAGTGCATCAGTCCTGGAGTGCACACGGCAGTACAGTGCATCAGTCCTGGAGTGCACACAGCAGTACAGTGCGTTACAGTGTATCAGTCCTGGAGTGCACACGGCAGTACAGTGCGGTACAATGTATCAGTCCTGGAGTGCACACGGCAGTACAGTGCGGTACAATGTATCAGTCCTGGAGTGCACACGGCAATACAGTGCGGTACAATATATCAGTCCTGGAGTGCACACGGCAGTACAGTGCGGTACAGTGTATCAGTCCTGGAGTGCACACGGCAGTACAGTGCGGTACAGTGTATCAGTCCTGGAGTGCACACGGCAGTACAGTGCGGTACAGTGTATCAGTCCTGGAGTGCACACGGCAGTACAGTGTATCAGTCCTGGAGTGCACACGGCAGTACAGTGCGGTACAATGTATCAGTCCTGGAGTGCACACGGCAGTACAGTGCGGTACAATGTATCAGTCCTGGAGTGCACACTGCAGTATAGTGTATCAGTCCTGGAGTGCACACAGCAGTACATTGCGGTACAGTGTATCAATCCTGGAGTGCACACAGCAGTACAGTGCGGTATATTGTATCAGTCCTGGAGTGCACACGGCGGTACAATGTATCAGTCCCGGAGTGCACATGGCAGTACAGTGTATCAGTCCTGGAGTGCACACGGCAGTACAGTGTATCAGTCCTGGAGTGCACACAGCAGTACAGTGTATCCGTCCTGAAGTGCACACAGCAGTACAGTGTATCCGTCCTGAAGTGCACACATCAGTACAGTGCATCAGTCCTGGAGTGCCCACAGCAGTACAGTGCGGTACAATGTATCAGTCCTGGAGTGCACATGGCGGTACAATGTATCAGTCCTGCACACGGCAGTACAGTGCGGTACAATGCATCAGTCCTGGAGTGCACACGGCGCTACAATGTATCAGTCCTGGAGTGCACACGGCAGTACAGTGCGGTACAATGTATCAGTCCTGGAGTGCACACAGCAGTATAGTGCGGTACAGTGTATCAGTCCTGGAGTGCACACGGCAGTATAGTGCGGTACAGTGTATCAGTCCTGGAGTGCACACGGCAGTATAGTGCGGTACAGTGTGTAAGTCCTGGAGTGCACACGGCAGTATAGTGCGGTACAGTGTGTAAGTCCTGGAGTGCACACGGCAGTATAGTGCGGTACAGTGTATCAGTCCTGGAGTGCACACAGCAGTACAGTGCGGTACAGTGCATCAGTCCTGGAGTGCACACAGCAGTACAGTGCGGTACAGTGTATCAGTCCTGGAGTGCACACAGCAGTACAGTGCGGTACAGTGTATCAGTCCTGGAGTGCACACAGCAGTACAGTGCGGTACAGTGTATCAGTCCTGGAGTGCACACAGCAGTACAGTGCGGTACAGTGTATCAGTCCTGGAGTGCACACAGCAGTACAGTGCGGTACAGTGTATCAGTCCTGGAGTGCACACAGCAGTACAGTGCGGTACAGTGTATCAGTCCTGGAGTGCACACAGCAGTACAGTGCGGTACAGTGTATCAGTCCTGGAGTGCACACAGCAGTACAGTGCATCAGTCCTGGAGTGCACACAGCAGTACAGTGCGGTACAGTGTATCAGTCCTGGAGTGCACACAGCAGTACAGTGCGGTACAGTGTATCAGTCCTGGAGTGCACACAGCAGTACAGTGCGGTACAGTGTATCAGTCCTGGAGTGCACACAGCAGTACAGTGCATCAGTCCTGGAGTGCACACAGCAGTACAGTGCGGTACAGTGTATCAGTCCTGGAGTGCACACAGCAGTATAGTGCGGTACAGTGTATCAGTCCTGGAGTGCACACAGCAGTACAGTGCATCAGTCCTGGAGTGCACACAGCAGTACAGTGCGGTACAGTGTATCAGTCCTGGAGTGCACACAGCAGTACAGTGCGGTACAGTGTATCAGTCCTGGAGTGCACACAGCAGTACAGTGCGGTACAGTGTATCAGTCCTGGAGTGCACACGGCAGTACAGTGCGGTACAGTGTATCAGTCCTGGAGTGCACACGGCAGTACAGTGCGGTACAGTGTATCAGTCCTGGAGTGCACACAGCAGTATAGTGCGGTACAGTGTATCAGTCCTGGAGTGCACACGGCAGTACAGTGCGGTACAATGTATCCGTCCTGGAGTGCACACAGCAGTATAGTCGGTACAATGTATCAGTCCTGGAGTGCACACAGCAGTACAGTGCGGTACAGTGTATCAGTCCTGGAGTGCACACAGCAGTACAGTGCGGTACAGTGTATCAGTCCTGGAGTGCACACAGCAGTACAGTGCATCAGTCCTGGAGTGCACACGGCAGTATAGTACGGTACAGTGTATCAGTCCTGGAGTGCACACGGCAGTACAATGTATCCGTCCTGGAGTGCACACAGCAGTACAGTGCGGTACAATGTATCCGTCCTGGAGTGCACACAGCAGTATAGTCGGTACAATGTATCAGTCCTGGAGTGCACACAGCAGTACAGTGCGGTACAGTGTATCAGTCCTGGAGTGCACACAGCAGTATAGTGCGGTACAGTGTATCAGTCCTGGAGTGCACACAGCAGTACAGTGCGGTACAGTGTATCAGTCCTGGAGTGCACACAGCAGTACAGTGCGGTACAGTGTATCAGTCCTGGAGTGCACACGGCAGTATAGTACGGTACAGTGTATCAGTCCTGGAGTGCACACGGCAGTACAGTGCGGTACAATGTATCCGTCCTGGAGTGCACACAGCAGTATAGTCGGTACAATGTATCAGTCCTGGAGTGCACACAGCAGTACAGTGCGGTACAATGTATCAGTCCTGGAGTGCACACAGCAGTACAGTGCGGTACAATGTATCAGTCCTGGAGTGCACACAGCAGTACAGTGCGGTACAATGTATCAGTCCTGGAGTGCACACAGCAGTACAGTGCGGTACAGTGTATCAGTCCTGGAGTGCACACAGCAGTACAGTGCGGTACAGTGTATCAGTCCTGGAGTGCACACAGCAGTACAGTGCGGTACAGTGTATCAGTCCTGGAGTGCACACAGCAGTACAGTGCATCAGTCCTGGAGTGCACACAGCAGTACAGTGCGGTACAGTGTATCAGTCCTGGAGTGCACACAGCAGTACAGTGCGGTACAGTGTATCAGTCCTGGAGTGCACACAGCAGTACAGTGCGGTACAGTGTATCAGTCCTGGAGTGCACACAGCAGTACAGTGCATCAGTCCTGGAGTGCACACAGCAGTACAGTGCGGTACAGTGTATCAGTCCTGGAGTGCACACAGCAGTATAGTGCGGTACAGTGTATCAGTCCTGGAGTGCACACAGCAGTACAGTGCATCAGTCCTGGAGTGCACACAGCAGTACAGTGCGGTACAGTGTATCAGTCCTGGAGTGCACACAGCAGTACAGTGCGGTACAGTGTATCAGTCCTGGAGTGCACACAGCAGTACAGTGCGGTACAGTGTATCAGTCCTGGAGTGCACACGGCAGTACAGTGCGGTACAGTGTATCAGTCCTGGAGTGCACACGGCAGTACAGTGCGGTACAGTGTATCAGTCCTGGAGTGCACACAGCAGTATAGTGCGGTACAGTGTATCAGTCCTGGAGTGCACACGGCAGTACAGTGCGGTACAATGTATCCGTCCTGGAGTGCACACAGCAGTATAGTCGGTACAATGTATCAGTCCTGGAGTGCACACAGCAGTACAGTGCGGTACAGTGTATCAGTCCTGGAGTGCACACAGCAGTACAGTGCGGTACAGTGTATCAGTCCTGGAGTGCACACAGCAGTACAGTGCATCAGTCCTGGAGTGCACACGGCAGTATAGTACGGTACAGTGTATCAGTCCTGGAGTGCACACGGCAGTACAATGTATCCGTCCTGGAGTGCACACAGCAGTACAGTGCGGTACAATGTATCCGTCCTGGAGTGCACACAGCAGTATAGTCGGTACAATGTATCAGTCCTGGAGTGCACACAGCAGTACAGTGCGGTACAGTGTATCAGTCCTGGAGTGCACACAGCAGTATAGTGCGGTACAGTGTATCAGTCCTGGAGTGCACACAGCAGTACAGTGCGGTACAGTGTATCAGTCCTGGAGTGCACACAGCAGTACAGTGCGGTACAGTGTATCAGTCCTGGAGTGCACACGGCAGTATAGTACGGTACAGTGTATCAGTCCTGGAGTGCACACGGCAGTACAGTGCGGTACAATGTATCCGTCCTGGAGTGCACACAGCAGTATAGTCGGTACAATGTATCAGTCCTGGAGTGCACACAGCAGTACAGTGCGGTACAATGTATCAGTCCTGGAGTGCACACAGCAGTACAGTGCGGTACAATGTATCAGTCCTGGAGTGCACACAGCAGTACAGTGCGGTACAATGTATCAGTCCTGGAGTGCACACAGCAGTACAGTGCGGTACAGTGTATCAGTCCTGGAGTGCACACAGCAGTATAGTGCGGTACAGTGTATCAGTCCTGGAGTGCACACAGCAGTATAGTGCGGTACAGTGTATCAGTGTGTGAGTTCTCACCTGTTGTACAGATCCAGGGCACAGCTGCTGCTTCACTACTTTGTGCTCAGCCTCTCAGTGATATAAAGTCTTATCCTCGGTTCTCCACATCAATGGGTGCAGCCTCCTCTATACACGGTGCAGTCCCCTCTGTGCTCGGTGAAGCCCCCTCTGTATACAGTGTAGCCCCCCACAGTCGCGCTCCTCAGCTCCTCACTTCCTGTCTGAAGCGCTGGCAGCGGATCAGTGCGCACTGTGATGAGGCTCTGCCTGGGTGTAAGAACCCTCTGTAAAATAGTCCGTGCCCCCGTGGCTGCTGAGTGCTCGCTGTGGGGGCGGGGAGGCTGGCACTGATCGCACAGGGAGTGGAGGGACGAGAGGTGTAGTCCCCGCGGAGGGACACGTGGATGTGCTGGAGCTTCTGCTGCCCATGATGTCAGGGGGTTGGAATGCCTGGCAGTGAGGCTGTCAGTGCTGGGACAGCTGCTCCCCGGGCTCCACAGAAATAGAGGAGCGCAGACCCCCAGCATCGCAGCTCTACCACAGTCTGCAGGTGCAGATGCTGGGACTTGTAGTTAATCTTTACCACGAGGGTTAAATAAAATAACTCTCTTTTGATAGATCGGATTTTTTTAGGATACAGACCACCAGGGTAGGACAGACCACTGGGATGGGTAAGTCCACTGGGGTAGGACAGACCACCGGGGTAGGATAGGCCACCAAGATAAGACAGACCACCAGGATAGGACAGGCCACCGGAAAAAAACAGACCACTGGCTAGGAGAGACCACCGGGATAGAACAGACCACTGAGGTAGGACAGACCACCGAAATAGGACAGACCATCGTAATAAGAAAGACCACTGGGGTAGGACAGAGCACTGGGGTAGAACAGACCACCAGGGTAGGACAGACCACTGGGATAGGTAAGTCCACTGGGGTAGGACAGACCACCGAAATAGGACAGACCATCGTAATAAGAAAGACCACTGGGGTAGGACAGAGCACCGGGGTAGAACAGACCACCAGGGTAGGACAGACCACTGGGATAGGTAAGTCCACTGGGGTAGGACAGACCACCAGGGTAGGACAGACCACTGGGGTAGGACAGACCACTGGGGTAGGACAGACCACCAGGGTAGGACAGACCACTGGGATAGGTAAGTCCACTGGGGTAGGACAGACCACCAAGATAAGACAGACCACCAGGAGAGGACAGGCCACCGGAAAAAAACAGACCACTGGCGTAGGAGAGACCACCGGGATAGAACAGACCACCGAAATAGGACAGACCATCGTAATAAGAAAGACCACTGGGGTAGTCACAAGGATAAGACAGACTACCGGGGTAGGAGAAACCACCAAGATAGGTCAGACCACTGGGGTAGGGCGGGCCACTGTGATAGGACAGACCACCGGGATAGGACAGGTCACCAGGATAAGACAGACCACTGGGGTAGAACAGACCACCAGGGTAGGGCAGACCACTGGGGTAGAACAGACCACCAGGGTTGGACAGACCACCAGGGTAGTAAAGACCACTGGGGTAGAACAGACCACCAGGGTAACACAGACCACTGGGGTAGGACAGACCACCAGGATAACACAGACCACTGGGGTAGAACAGACCACTGGGATAGGTAAGTCCACTGGGGTAGGACAGACCACCAGGGTAACACAGACCACTGGGGTAGGACAGACCACCAGGATAACACAGACCACCAGGGTAGGACAGACCACTGGGATAGGTAAGTCCACTGGGGTAGGACAGACCACCGGGGTAGGATAGGCCACCAAGATAAGACAGACCACCAGGATAGGACAGGCCACCGGAAAAAACAGACCACTGGCGTAGGAGAGACCACCAGGATAGAACAGACCACTGAGGTAGGACAGACCACCAGAATAGGACAGACCATCGTAATAAGAAAGACCACTGGGGTAGTATAGGCCACAAGGATAAGACAGACTACCGGGGTAGGAGAAACCACCAAGATAGGTGAGACCACTGGAGTAGGGCGGGCAACTGTGATAGGACAGACCATCGGGATAGGACAGGTCACCAGGATAAGACAGACCACTGGGGTAGAACAGACCACCAGGGTAGGGCAGACCACCGGGGTAGTAAAGACCATTGGGGTAGAACAGACCACCGGGGTAGAACAGACCACCGGGGTAGAACAGACCACCAGGGTAGGACAGACCACCAGGGGTAGGACAGACCACCAGGGTAGGACAGACCACCAGGGTAGGACAGACCACTGGGGTAGAACAGACCACCGGGGTAGAACAGACCACCGGGGTAGGACAGACCACTGGGATAGGACAGACCACCAGGGTAACACAGACCACTGGGGTAGGACAGAGCACTGGGGTAGAACAGACCACCAGGGTAGGACAGACCACTGGGATAGGTAAGTCCACTGGGGTAGGACAGACCACCGGGATAGGACAGGTCACCAGGATAAGACAGACCACTGGGGTAGAACAGACCACCAGGGTAGGACAGACCACCAGGATAATGCAGACCACCGGGGTAGTAAAGACCACTGGGGTAGAACAGACCACCAGGATAACACAGACCACTGGGTAGAAGAGACCACCAGGGTAGGACAGACCACCAGGATAACACAGACCACTGGGGTAGGACAGACCACCGGGATAGGACAGGTCACCAGGATAACACAGACCACTGGGTAGAAGAGACCACCAGGGTAGGACAGACCACCAGGATAACACAGACCACTGGGGTAGGACAGAGCACTGGGGTAGAACAGACCACCAGGGTAGGACAGACCACTGGGATAGGTAAGTCCACTGGGGTAGGACAGACCACCGGGATAGGACAGGTCACCAGGATAAGACAGACCACTGGGGTAGAACAGACCACCAGGGTAGGACAGACCACCAGGATAACGCAGACCACCGGGGTAGTAAAGACCACTGGGGTAGAACAGACCACCAGGATAACACAGACCACTGGGTAGAAGAGACCACCAGGGTAGGACAGACCACCAGGATAACACAGACCACTGGGGTAGAACAGACCACCAGGGTAGGACAGACCACCAGGATAACGCAGACCACCGGGGTAGTAAAGACCACTGGGGTAGAACAGACCACCAGGATAACACAGACCACTGGGTAGAAGAGACCACCAGGGTAGGACAGACCACCAGGATAACACAGACCACTGGGGTAGGACAGACCACCGGGATAGGACAGGTCACCAGGATAACACAGACCACTGGGTAGAAGAGACCACCAGGGTAGGACAGACCACCAGGATAACACAGACCACTGGGGTAGGACAGAGCACTGGGGTAGAACAGACCACCAGGGTAGGACAGACCACTGGGATAGGTAAGTCCACTGGGGTAGGACAGACCACCGGGATAGGACAGGTCACCAGGATAAGACAGACCACTGGGGTAGAACAGACCACCAGGGTAGGACAGACCACCAGGATAACGCAGACCACCGGGGTAGTAAAGACCACTGGGGTAGAACAGACCACCAGGATAACACAGACCACTGGGTAGAAGAGACCACCAGGGTAGGACAGACCACCAGGATAACACAGACCACTGGGGTAGGACAGACCACCAGGATAACACAGACCACTGGGGTAGGACAGACCACCAGGATAACACAGACCACTGGGGTAGGACAGACCACCAGGGTAGGACAGGCCACCAGGATAACACAGACCACTGGGGTAGGACAGACCACCGGGATAGGACAGGTCACCAGGATAACACAGACCACTGGGTAGAAGAGACCACCAGGGTAGGACAGACCACCAGGATAACACAGACCACTGGGGTAGGACAGACCACCGGGATAGGACAGGTCACCAGGATAACACAGACCACTGGGTAGAAGAGACCACCAGGGTAGGACAGACCACCAGGATAACACAGACCACTGGGGTAGGACAGAGCACTGGGGTAGAACAGACCACCAGGGTAGGACAGACCACTGGGATAGGTAAGTCCACTGGGGTAGGACAGACCACCGGGATAGGACAGGTCACCAGGATAAGACAGACCACTGGGGTAGAACAGACCACCAGGGTAGGACAGACCACCAGGATAACGCAGACCACCGGGGTAGTAAAGACCACTGGGGTAGAACAGACCACCAGGATAACACAGACCACTGGGTAGAAGAGACCACCAGGGTAGGACAGACCACCAGGATAACACAGACCACTGGGGTAGGACAGACCACCGGGATAGGACAGGTCACCAGGATAACACAGACCACTGGGTAGAAGAGACCACCAGGGTAGGACAGACCACCAGGATAACACAGACCACTGGGGTAGGACAGAGCACTGGGGTAGAACAGACCACCAGGGTAGGACAGACCACTGGGATAGGTAAGTCCACTGGGGTAGGACAGACCACCGGGATAGGACAGGTCACCAGGATAAGACAGACCACTGGGGTAGAACAGACCACCAGGGTAGGACAGACCACCAGGATAACGCAGACCACCGGGGTAGTAAAGACCACTGGGGTAGAACAGACCACCAGGATAACACAGACCACTGGGTAGAAGAGACCACCAGGGTAGGACAGACCACCAGGATAACACAGACCACTGGGGTAGGACAGACCACCAGGATAACACAGACCACTGGGGTAGGACAGACCACCAGGATAACACAGACCACTGGGGTAGGACAGACCACCAGGGTAGGACAGGCCACCAGGATAACACAGACCACTGGGGTAGGACAGACCACCGGGATAGGACAGGTCACCAGGATAACACAGACCACTGGGTAGAAGAGACCACCAGGGTAGGACAGACCACCAGGATAACACAGACCACTGGGGTAGGACAGACCACCGGGATAGGACAGGTCACCAGGATAACACAGACCACTGGGTAGAAGAGACCACCAGGGTAGGACAGACCACCAGGATAACACAGACCACTGGGGTAGGACAGAGCACTGGGGTAGAACAGACCACCAGGGTAGGACAGACCACTGGGATAGGTAAGTCCACTGGGGTAGGACAGACCACCGGGATAGGACAGGTCACCAGGATAAGACAGACCACTGGGGTAGAACAGACCACCAGGGTAGGACAGACCACCAGGATAACGCAGACCACCGGGGTAGTAAAGACCACTGGGGTAGAACAGACCACCAGGATAACACAGACCACTGGGTAGAAGAGACCACCAGGGTAGGACAGACCACCAGGATAACACAGACCACTGGGGTAGGACAGACCACCAGGATAACACAGACCACTGGGGTAGGACAGACCACCAGGATAACACAGACCACTGGGGTAGAACAGACCACCAGGGTAGGACAGGCCACCAGGATAACACAGACCACCAGGGTAGGACAGGCCACCAGGATAACACAGACCACCAGGGTAGGACAGACCACCAGGATAACACAGACCACTGGGGTAGGACAGACCACCAGGATAACACAGACCACTGGGATAGAACAGACCACCAGGGTAGGACAGACCACCAGGATAACACAGACCACTGGGGTAGGACAGACCACTGAGATAGAAGAGGCCACCAGGATAACACAGATCACTGGTTTGGAATAGACCACCGGGATAAGACAGGCCACTATGATAAGATAGACTACCGGGGTAGGACAGACCACCAGGATAAGACAGGGTAACATAGACAACCTGATTGGGGCAGACCACTGGCATAGGATGGACCACTGTAATTGGACGGAGCACCTGGATAGGACAGACAGACGCAGCGATGATCTCCACTTCTCCGCTCTGCATAGGCTGCAACTGAGACGACCATGCTCACATAATAATGCTGAGAGAGTTGTAATCTCGGTCGCTGACTATGAAGAGCGCAGCAACCAAAAACAGATGTTGCGCTCTGCATAGGCAGCAACTGAAATGCCAATGGCTGCACTCTGCTCCCCGAAGGTCCATCTCTCTATCTTTGTAAGGTTGTGGGAGGCGAGACAGAGACTGCATGGGGAGATGCCAAAATTAAGAAAAAACTGTAACCAAAAGCTAAACTTGATGACGTCACACAATTTGCTGGGGCTGAGGATACACACAGCACATGTGGGCTGTCTGTGGCTTTGTGCATCATGCCCTTGGCTTTGCGTCAGCAGGATCACATTATGCCAGTGGCAGATTCTCTTCACGGACACAATGATGTCTGTACAGATCAGGAGCAGCTTTCTTCGCTGACAGCAAGAAGAGTTATTTATCTCATGAGGGGCGGAGCTATGAATGATTGGCAGTTGGTGGGCGGGGCTGTACCTGCCTTCCTGGCTGCAGTTCGTCCTCCGCTCCGCTGAGTGCTGCTCTGCCGCTAGCTGGTAGCTGGTAATTGTCCACTGTACGTAGCCTCCTGTACTCTCCAGCGCTATGGAGATTGGAACCGAGATCAGCCGCAAAATCCGGGTCTGTAACCGCAAGTGTGTGTACAGTGGGATGTGTGTGTATCGGGGGGCTGGAGATGAGTGTGTACAAGGGGGTGTATATACGAGGATGTGTATATGTATTGGTAGATGTGTGCTGGCGGTGGGGGACGTGTGTGTGTTAGGGGTGTACACTGGTAGTGGGGACGTGTGTGTATTAGGGGTGTACACTGGTAGTGGGGACGTGTGTGTATTAGGGGTGTACACTGGTAGTGGGGACGTGTATGTATTAGGGGTGTACGCTGGCGGCGGGGACGTGTGTATGTATTAGGGGTGTACGCTGGCGGCGGGGACGTGTGTATGTATTAGGGGTGTACGCTGGCGGCGGGGACGTGTGTATGTATTAGGGGTGTACGCTGGCGGCGGGGAATGTGTGTATATTAGGGGTGTACGCTGGCGGCGGGGACGTGTGTATGTATTAGGGGTGTAAGCTGGCAGTGGTAGACGTGTGTGTATTAAGGGTGTGCGCTGGCTGTGGGGACGTGTGTATTAGGGGTGTATGCTAGCGGAGGGAGACGTGTATGTATTAGGGGTGTACGCTGGCGGCTGGGAATGTGTGTGTATTGGGGTGTACACTGGCGGCGGGGACGTGTGTATGTATTAGGGGTGTATGCTGGCAGGGAATGTGTGTATGTATTAGGGGTGTACGCTGGCGGCGGGGAATGTGTGTATGTATTAGGGGTGTACGCTGGTAGTGGGGACGTGTGTGTGTGTGTGTGTGTGTGTATTAGGGGTGTATGCTGGCGCCGGGGACGTGTGTATGTATTAGGGGTGTACGGTGGCAGTGGTAGATGTGTGTGTATTAGGGGTGTGCGCTGGCTGTGGGGGACGTGTGTATTAGGGGTGTATGCTGGCAGAGGGAGACATGTATGTATTAGGGATGTACGCTGGCGGTGGGGAATGTGTGTGTATTGGGGTGTACACTGGCGGCGGGGACGTGTGTATGTATTAGGGGTGTACGCTGGCAGTGGTAGACGTGTGTGTATTAGGGGTGTATGCTGGCTGTGGGGGACGTGTGTATTAGGGGTGTATGCTGGCAGAGGGAGACGTGTTTATGTATTAGGGGTGTACGCTGGCGGTGGGGAATGTGTGTGTATTGGGGTGTACACTGGCGGCGGGGACGTGTGTATGTATTAGGGGTGTACGCTGGCAGTGGTAGACGTGTGTGTATTAGGGGTGTGCGCTGGCTGTGGGGGACGTGTGTATTAGGGGTGTATGCTGGCAGAGGGAGACGTGTATGTATTAGGGGTGTACGCTGGCGGCTGGGAATGTGTGTGTATTGGGGTGTACACTGGCGGCGGGGACGTGTGTATGTATTAGGGGTGTACGCTGGCAGTGGTAGACGTGTGTGTATTAGGGGTGTATGCTGGCTGTGGGGGACGTGTGTATTAGGGGTGTATGCTGGCGGCGGGGACGTGTGTATGTATTAGGGGTGTGCGGTGGGGAATGTGTGTGTATTGGGGTGTACACTGGCGGCGGGGACGTGTGTATGTATTAGGGGTGTACGCTGGCAGTGGTAGACGTGTGTGTATTAGGGGTGTGCGCTGGCTGTGGGGGACGTGTGTATTAGGGGTGTATGCTGGCAGAGGGAGACGTGTATGTATTAGGGGTGTACGCTGGCGGCTGGGAATGTGTGTGTATTGGGGTGTACACTGGCGGCGGGGACGTGTGTATGTATTAGGGGTGTACGCTGGCAGTGGTAGACGTGTGTGTATTAGGGGTGTATGCTGGCTGTGGGGGACGTGTGTATTAGGGGTGTATGCTGGCGGCGGGGACGTGTGTATGTATTAGGGGTGTGCGGTGGGGAATGTGTGTGTATTGGGGTGTACACTGGCGGCGGGGACGTGTGTATGTATTAGGGGTGTATGCTGGCAGGGAATGTGTGTATTAGGGGTGTATGCTGGCAGGGAATGTGTGTGTATTAGGGGTGTACGCTGGTGGCGGGGAATGTGTGTGTATATTAGGGGTGTACGCTGGTGGCGGGGAATGTGTGTATATTAGGGGTGTACGCTGGCGGCGGGGACGTGTGTATGTATTAGGGGTGTATGCTGGTGGAGGGAGACGTGTATGTATTAGAGGTGTACGCTGGCGGCTGGGAATGTGTGTGTATTGGGGTGTACACTGGCGGCGGGGACGTGTGTATGTATTAGGGGTGTATGCTGGCAGGGAATGTGTGTGTATTAGGGGTGTACGCTGGCGGCGGGGACGTGTGTATGTATTAGGGGTGTAAGCTGGCAGTGGTAGACGTGTGTATTAAGGGTGTGCGCTGGCTGTGTGGGGACGTGTGTATTAGGGGTGTATGCTAGCGGAGGGAGACGTGTGTGTATTGGGGTGTATGCTGGCAGTGGTAGACGTATGTGTATTAGGGGTGTACGCTGGCTGTGGGGGACATGTGTATTGCAGGTGTATGCTGGCGGAGGGGGACGTGTGTATTGGGGAGTGTATGCTGCCTGCGGGGGATGTGTGTATTGGGGGTTACACTGTTAGCAGGGGAAGGGTGTTTGTACTGGGGGGTGTACGCTGGCGGCAGGGGATGTGCGTTCTGGCAGTGTACGCTGATGGCGGGGGTCGTTTGTGTGTACTGGGGGGTGTACACTGGTGGTAGGGGTTGTGTGTGTACTGGGGGGTGTACGCTAGCAGTGGGGGAGGGTGTTTATTGGGGGGATGTACGCTGGATGTGCTAGGGATGTGTGTGTACTGGTGGGTGTATGTTGGCGGAAGGGGTCATGTGTATACTGGGGAGTATATGCTGGCAGTGGGGGAGGGTGTGTGTATTGGGGGTGTATGCTGGCTGCAGGAGATGTTTTGTTTTTCCTTTTTGTTGCTCATGTTTTCTTTCTCCATAGACGGCCATTAAGGGGAAGCTGCAGGAGCTCGGCGCCTATGTCGGTAAGGTCCTTGAATGTGATTTAATTTTTAATCCCTCCTGCACGCTGGATGTGATGTGACCCCCACTCTCCCCTCCCCCATTGTCTCCTTCAGATGAGGAGCTCCCCGATTACATTATGGTGATGGTGGCGAACAAGAAGAGTCAGGATCAGATGACGGACGACCTGTCGCTCTTCCTAGGGAACAACACGTCCAGATTCACCACCTGGTAACTGCGCTGCCTTCTCTCGGGGCTCAGTCTTTTGGAGTCCAGTGCTTCCTTATCGTTAGTCGGCGGTACACAGCAATACGGGCACGGTTGTCATATAAGGAGCTTATAATGTAGAGGGCAGCACTCAATCCATCGCACCACGGATACCATCATGCCCTGTGCACACAACTGGCTGACACTGCTGTTTGGCCTTAGATGTGGATGGAAGGAGAAGCTTCTCTCAGCATTGTGACAGAGGCTGTAACCTGAGCAGTAAAGGGGTATCTGACTCTGAGCACAGCACATGATGGCACTGATCCCGAGATGGCAGCGGCCGCAGTGCTCCATCCCTCCTTACAGACTCTGCAGCCGTCCCCGTTAATGTGACTGGAACTGTGATTGTGTTGCAGCCTCTTCATATTTTTTGTTTAGTGGGGTACTCAAAGGTAATAAGCGGGGGGCAGACCTTATATTTCTCACAGCTGATGGTTTGTTACAATTGTATCTGGTCTAGAGATTCCTCCTGAGTATTTGCTCTGTCCGGGGATGTGTACGTTGCTTTCTGCTGGTTGGTTGTTGCTTTGTGACACTTTTCTCTATTCTAGGCTGCAGGGAGTCCTGGATAAGCTGCGCTCCGTCACTCCAGGTCTGTGCTTCAGAACTTTTTTATGGTTACCATAAATGTGGGATTTGGTGTCTCTGGATATTTTGGAGGATGGCAGAGTCCACATTGGTTTGCATTTTTTTTCCTGTGGATTTTTCGGCAGATCTTCGACTTTCACAGACGGCAGTCTCTACAGTGAAGGTGTAACATCCATAATGTAGTTGACATTGTACAGATCTGGGAGTGGGCAGCGTTTTTCATTTTCCATTCATGGGTTGGGGTTTTTTTATGTTATTTTGGGGTTCTCATCTAGTGAGCCACAGCCCCGCTGATTGACACTCCGTCCTCATTGTGCCGCATGGGACCAGACTTGTGCTGACATTTCTATTAACGTGATTTTTTTTTTTACTTTCTGTGTCCAGAAACTAATAGCGTGAAAGCCTCGGAGGCTATCATCTTCAACAGCAGCATGCCGCCCCTGAAAAGTCTGCCACAAAGAGAGGATCCTGTGAGAGAAGCCCCTCCAGCTCGCCAGGAGCGACTGCACAGTGACTCACGGGCACAGCGACCTCCGAACGTTGGGTACGGCTCATAGACCTGGGTGCTTTGTCGTCCTATCCCTTTTAGTCTCATGCGCTGCATCCTTTATGTTCCAGGGTCTCCTCCGATGTTGTCACGGCTGCCCGTCTTACCTCTGCAGTAAAGCCCATGTATGAGTTCTCCCCCTCCGAGGCAGTCATTGACATCAAACTGGACTCCGATGATCCATTCATTGACGACTTGAGCTACGGACCTGACAACTTGCTGTACGCCAGGAAGAGGTCGGCCGCAGCTGACAGTACCAGAACCCAGCGGCCCGCAGCTCCGCTGTACCGACCCCCTGGGAGTGGCCAGAGCACTTACCAGGTTACAGAGGACAACTCTGCATATAGACCCCAACCGACGAGACCAAAGGGTCCTACGGTCAGCAGGGCGCTGAATACCACAAAGATGTATGATCCTCAGGACGTGAGCCCCACAGAGGCGTATCGGTCCGCCATGGCGTCAGCACGGGAGGTAGGGGCAGGGTCACCTCTCAGACGAAATACGGCGTCATTGAACAGACTCTCTTTTACCCTTGCCTGCCTGCCTTTTACCCATGCCTGCCTGCCTTTTACCCTCTTTGGTTTAGGCAGACAATTCCCGAAAGAGGAAGATCCCAGTGGCCAGTTCTGTCGTGAAAGTGAGGAGACTGGTTGACGATGAGCAGGAGGAAGAGGAGGAGGAAGAAGATGAGGAAGATTACCTGTCCCATGCCGCTGGTTTATCCAGCAGCATCTCTGTGCCGTCCCGGCCAGAGAGAAGGTAACTGGTGGTAACAGGTCTGACCCTTCCGTGTATTCACCTATTGTTCATTGTCTGCAGCCACTGATTGTCTTTTTCTCTTATTTTTAGACCGACCCTCCCGCCCTCAAAACAGGCCAACAAGAACCTCATCCTGAAAGCCATATCCGAAGCCCAGGAGTCTATCACTAAGACGACGAGTTATTCTGCAGGTAACGGGGACAATACGTCCAATACAGAGGCCTGGCATACATGGGAATGAATATGCATTGTGTAGGGGGCCCGATATTCGTCACATATGATCTCATGTCTGGAGACATTGTTTCCTGTGCCACAGTGGGTGATGAGAAATGAGAGAAGTAGCGCCCTTTTCCCATGTTTGATGAATGTTTTTTGTGTCTCAAACCCTAAAGCTGCGCCAAAGCAAATGGTGCCTGTTGCTCCACGAACCCGTCTCCTGCCCGAGGAGGAGCTGATCCTAACGAAGAGCAGAGAATCTGTGCTGCGCTACCAGGAGCAGCCAGAGGAGGCAGCCATGATGGACACTATGCCAGGTATGCCCTACGCTGCCTTCCTCTGTACCGCTGCCCGCTCTGCATCCTCCACCGGGAGATGGGCATTTATAAAACCTGCCATTTGCTCTGTAGAATTTTTCACTTGGATGTTTCCTCTCAGAGATTTCCGTTACGTCACACTTCTGTTTGTAATTTCTGCTATTACATATCTGTGCTTTGATTTCAGCAGATCAGCGCAGAATGGATGTCATGTCCCGACTTCAGCCTGATCCCTCCGTCGAAGCGCAGCTCTGGAGACAAGGTGGCAGCCCTGTCCACATCTTTCTAAGTAGTGGAATAACACACCACATACTGCTACGGAGCAGCATTTACTATTCTTCAGGCTTCAGAGCTGTAATATCTGAGCATTCCCTCCTTCGGTGTCCATATACTTGTTGATTCTTTTCAGTAAGACTGAATTGAATTTGTTTTTGCAGTGGGAGAACCAGGAAAGCTCCCAACATAAGACGTCACCCAGACAAGGGGTTAATGCAGCCCGGTCTATGTCTTGAGTGTTTTGCTGATCATTTATATTTGGAGACATCCTGCCAAAAATATGATACAGTGGCCTAACAGGTTATCTTTTTCATTCCATTGCATGGTCTTACACGGGCAACCACCATGTATACATCAGGAAATCTTCCACAAATGCACCGTCAGGCCGACTTGTGATTGCAGCTCTGGAGCAGTATTAGATCTGTGTATTCTAAGACTTCCTATGTGCAAAACTGTACCTTTGTGATATTATTATTCATTATTCCGTTATATATTCTGCTGCTGTTATTGATGGTCAGTGTGTTTCTGTATCAGAGGAGGAGGCGGAAAACCTCAGACCAGCGGACAGCCGCTCCTTCATCCTCAAAAGACCAAAAGTCACCAAAGATCCTGCAGTCCAAGGAATTCCCACAGCCCCGGAGGGTCAGCCGCAGCCAGGCCGACTAATCCAGCCCAGGTATGTATAAATTTCCCATCCGGAGTCTTGTGTAGCACTTGGCGCCATGTAGTGCACCATTACTTTACACAGCAGGTGTGAATCCACTACGTTTTTATCTTTTCATTCTCATCAGAGAATCTGTGGTGCCTGAAAAACCTCAGAGTCCAAAATTTATAGTAACCCTGGATGGGGTTCCCAGCCCCCCAGAATACATATCTGAACAAGAAGCGGAGGAAGAGCCGATGAGTTACACAGAACAAGGAGAGACCGATTATCCTGAGGTGTATAATGCCCTGAGCAGGACGGAGCCAAGCTTCCCCATCCTCCAGGATCTATCCAGCACAAACGGTACGCCCCAGCACTGATAGTGCTCACCCGCAGCGGATATCAGCTACGCTGACGTAGGGTCTGATGTGGCTGGCAGCTCTCTCCCACGACATCATTATAACTATTTAAAGTGGGTATATACGGGAACAGAAGAAATGATGCCCAGGCTGCAAGAACATAGTGAGAATATTGTATAAAGATTTTACTTACAAAATTAGTGCAGATTTTAGTTCGGGTCATGTATTTGATCCTTTCGCTGTGGCGCACATAATATCAGGCAGCTCCCACACCTGACCGCGATGCCTGATGGCACAGCGATGCCCAATCGCACCCAGCAAATACAGATGTGACTGGTCTCAGGATGTCGCCATTCATATGGACATTACCTAAGATGTGTTTGAAGAGAAGCATTACGTGTATTTTTGGAGATTCGTACTGCAGATGGTGGAGTCGTTCTGCAGGGAAGGTTTTCTACAATCTTAAGTTCTCTTTCTTCACCAGAGTCCAGTGACGTTCCACCCAAAGCGAAGATCGCAGAGCGCTGCAAGTACTGGCCGGCATGTAAGAACGCTGAGCGCTGCACATACCACCACCCCACTACACCCTGCAAGTGAGTGACTGTCCACACAGTCGTGCTGTTTCCCCTGACCCTCTGGCTGCTGATTGCTGGTTGTCCTTTCCCTCCAGAGCTTTTCCCAAGTGCCGCTTTGCAGAGAAATGCTTCTTCATACATCCAAATTGTAAATTTGATGCAAGGTGCACCAAGCCCGACTGCCCGTATACACATGCCAGCAGACGGATGCCAGCGCCTCCGATAAAACCAGGTAAGACTTGTATAGATAAATGAGATATGATCACCCTGAACCGTGGGAACTTCTCCAGTCCTGGAATTGGCCCTAAGTGCAACTTTGGATGTGATTGGAGTATAAAATATGGGAGGATACAGTAATGGAGAGGATCCCCAAATTTAGATAAAGCTGTAGGAATGGGAGGCATGGCTGCCCAGTGACTGCAGCCGCTGGCTTATTAAACATGACTTAATTTACTTCTTTGTGCAGGATAGCAAGGTTTTCACTTCATATTCTTTTGTAAATGTTTGTCTTATCTCCAGTAGCGCATATCCCGCCTGTGGTGCAGCAATGCCGCTATTTCCCTGCTTGTAAGAAGACGGAGTGTCCATTCTATCACCCTAAGGTAAGTGTGATCGCGGTCTATTTCCATGCCAAACTTCAGATGTGAGCAAAAGAATTGTCACTTTACTGGTCTGGTCTTGTGCTCTTTGGCCGCTGGGCCAGGGCCGTCTTCTCTGCTGCTGCACCCCTGCGCCTGTCATAGTGTGCGTCTCTGGTGCACTGTGGCACGTCATACGTCTTGACATTACAAAGCCTGTTAAGCAAAACAAAGGAGAAAAAAAATGACCATAAAGTCCAAAATATTGTGATGAAAAATCAAGATCAATTTATTGTACTAGGTATAATCAGGTAAAATAGCAGAAAAAACAACAATGTAGATAATATAATAAAAGTTATTTAAACCAAGGGCACACTCCCAGAGCAATTAAAACTAGATGTTGAAAGGCCAAATTGTCAAAAAATCAATTGATACATATATTGATATAAATAATATAAAGAGGAATTATAAAAGTGATGCAAAAATGAAATAATCCAAAACTTGGGTGAACCATAAAAAGTGTAAAAAATGAATGAATAATAAGACAAAAAGTGAGAGGTGACTGAATAAATAAAATGTATGTGTAGTGTGACACCAATAGGTGGTACCATAAATCCATGGTGATCAAAGATATGTGACTCCTCTATGAGATATCTGAGCACAAATGACAATTTATAAATGGGTGTACTGAGGAGGAGAGACCATATGGAAATATAGGCAGTCAATCCAAAAATGGAGTGTAATTTACACTAGTGATGCTGGTCTCAGTCTCCTGGATGGCATCCTCACCAACGCGCGTTTCGGTACGCTGACTATATTTCATATTTGGTGTGCTGCCATTTTCTATTTAATATGTAAGTTGCCTTTTGGTATGCACCTATTCAGACTAGTTCTAGATGTGCCGTCAGTTTTATTACTTATGTCGGGGTGGCGTCATCAGGATGGTGTGGGGTTTAAATATGCATGCAAGCCAATGAAAAGAAGAGGTGTGTAACAACAACCCAATCGTGTAAGGGGCGTGGTTAAGGACTCGGCAGTGCGGGTGCGTCCAGGGGCACCTAGGAGAGGTGTGCAAGTATGAGCCAATCATACTGGAGGGGGTGTGGTTTAGAACCTGGCAGTACGGTGGTGTCAGGGAGCACCACGGTAACCGCTCCACGTCGCTGGAAGCGCCGCGACCATGTGAACGGACAGGTGATCTGGCAACCCCGGGCGCAGAGGAGCAGCCGATGAGGCGTCCCTGACGACGGAATTGGTGAGGCCAGTGTTGGAGAGGGCGTGGTGTGACGCGCGCAAAGCAGGACGTGGAGGGGCAACCATGGAGACCACGTAATTCGCTCCCAGGCAACGGGCAACACGTGACCGCAACCTCAGGGCGCATAGAGACGCAGCCGATAAGGAGGACCCAGAGCGATACTACCACACAAGCGTACCGGTCTCCAAGGTGGAAATTTAAGGGGAAATGAGTGGCAGCATAGGAAAGTAGTGTGTATGTTGAAAAAGCAATATTATTATTGTTGTTGTTATTGTCTTTTCTCATTATATATTTTCTTATCACCACTTATGTTTCATTCCCGTACTCTTAAGTTTCTTTGCCTTGGCAGTCTCCATCACCTTCCCTACACACCTTAAATATTTTAATTTTCCCTTGTCACCTTTTTGTGATCTTTATTCATTTACCATTGTTTTTGCTCAAAGTGATCCTACACCATATATCTTCTCATCTGCACATCCTTATTGCACCACTATTTTCTTTCATTTTAGAGGCTCCATTTATTGCTTTCCAACGTATACACTACTTTCCTTTGATGCCACTCACTCTGGCACTCCTCCCCTCTGTTGCCAACTGCCATAGCAAACCGTGCTGGATACTAAACCAGACCAGTGCCAATCTACAAGTCTACCATGATTGGCACCATTACTTATGTCACTCCTTCTTCTTCCCACTCAGCACTGCAGGTTCAGCACTAACTGCACTCGCCCGGACTGCGAGTTTTATCATCCCACAGTTCCTGTCCCACCCCGCCATGCTCTGACGTGGACCAGGACACAAGCCAGGTAACGTCGGGGGGCCTTCCCATGTGCTCATCTCTAAACACAGAATGCTTCATTGAAAATATGGTGCATAAAGTTAACCCTTTCCCCCTTGCAGACAAGATTTAGGTCTGGATCGTGTCATGATCGCTGGTGAGCTGTAAAACAGACAGCTTCACCAGCGATCAGCACCAGCGACGCCGAGCGCGTGGCGTCGCTGTGTACTATAGTTACCAGAGTGCTGATGCAGGGAGCTGGTAACTAAGGTACACATTGGGTTTCTAAGGGGCATGCATCACTTAGAAACCCGATGTGTACCTTGGTTACCAGCTCCCTGCATCAGCGTGCTGGTAACTAAGGTACACATCGGGTTTCTAGGCGCTGCGCGCCCCTTAGAAACCCTGCGTTTACCCTAGTTACCAGCTCCTGGTCGCTGGTCTCCCGCCTGTCACACGCAGCGATGTGTGCTGGCCAGCAGGAGACCAGCGACCCCCCCCAAAAATGTCCAGAGGTTTCCACAGTGATACCCGGCAGGGGGGCCGGTCGCTGATAACTGTCACACACAGCGATCTTGCTGGTGAGATCGCTGTTGCGTCACAAAACTTGTGACTCGGCAGCGATCTCGCTAGCGAGATCGCTATGTGTGACGGGGGCTTTAGTCCTGTAGGTTTAAAGCAAATAGATATAGTGATGTCCCGTGGGTGGGATGGTCACAGGAACTGTGCTGTCTGTAATCTTCAGTCCTCCTACTACAGCCATGGTCTGTAGCCATCGTAGCATCTCTGGTTAGACCGGCTCTTATAATGGCTCCACGAATGTCAACATAACTTTAACTTTGCCAATGTATCCTTGTGTTTCTTGAATGTGGCAACATAAATTTTTGTAATGTTCCCCCACAAAATGTTCCATGATTGTGCATGGATTATAGTACTCCATGAAAACACCAGGTCTGTTATGTAAGGACCAAAGGTACATAAATCTGATGGAATTGCTATGTAACAAAACAAACAAAACTATGAAAGGTCCTGTCTCAAAATGTAGTGACACAAAACCAAAAAATGTCTGCAGCCCTAAAAAAGAAGGTCTTATGAGCTTCATACTAGTGAGGATTATCGTTAGGATGGGTCATAAATTCACGTATGATACCCCCAGCAATCTGCTCTGTCAGCAACTGGATGTAGATGGTTCAGCTCCATACACTGTGCTGTTCCCTGTACTGCAGCACAAATCCTGTTCAGGTCAGTAGGATCTGTGCTGCAATATCAGTCGTCTCCATTCCTGGCCCTCGCTTTGCAAGTTAGGCTGATGGTAATCGCTGCCATCACCATGACCTAACTACATCTTGGAGGCTTCAAATGTAAATGTCAACAGACCTGGTCCTTGGGGGGGGGGGGGGGAGATAAAGTAATACGTCACAATAAGTTGACCCTTTTAGCCAAACCTCCGACTCTGACCCCACAGCCCCGGTCACTACTGACATGGACAAAGTGCAGCACAGATTCATCTCCACTAACAACTGAGATCAGGAACAGAGCAGACATAGGACATTTTCATCACTTTCCCAAATTCTTCAGCACATCCTGCATTGTACAACACCCAGTGTATTTATATGATAGGAGTTGGAGTTGCTCCGGTTTATACCGACTCCACACTTCTGCTTTTAGCAATCAGTATGGACCGGCCGCGGATCTCCTGCCCAGACGACAACCTTCTATATATGCCAATGTGTTCGGGGCACGAGACCTGCGGCTGCTCCGTGACTAGGACTAATCCGTATTTGACATTTAATTGGCTTCTTAGCGTCGCGCTAACCTCCGGTTTCTCTCTTCTCAGCGACTGATGATGTGGACTTGGCTTTCAGAAGACGCAAGATTGTCTCACCAGCAAACACCATGGCAGACTTTATGGTTTTTTAGACTTTTTTTCTTGTGTTCCACGTTATATATTCCTGTTACTGAGAGAAGTTTCAACCGACTTTTATTAAAAACATAAACCTAATTTGTGTCACTGTGACTAAATCCGGCGTTCAGGTGTCGCCGTTGTATCCACTGAAGGCTGTAGTTGCTATAACGTCTTGTTTTTTTTTTTTTTCATTCCTCCATGGCTGTGACCACAGACCTGTTGGACTGTTTCAAAACTGCAACCCTCAGCATGCCCTGTCCAGTGCTGGCTAAGAATTGTAGTCTTGCATCAGGTGGTGATCGCAGCTTCATAGATTCTGCTAAGCTCTTCTTATAACCTTACAGCAGTCCCCATTGTGTCCGATACATTGCACCAAATCCCCATCTTAGACCTGTCATGCAACTCAAGCAGAGAGGAAGCTAAACCCCTACTAGTTATAGGACGTAAATATATGTTGGGTGAGAAGTATTGTGGGTTTGTTTTGCAGTTTGGTACATGATAATGAGGCAGGATTAGCGGCTCTTCCCCCCAGACTAGTCCTAGTCCTCCAACGGTGCCTCCCGGCCTGACAGCCTCCATACACTCCAGTCATCATAGGACCACTAAAAGCCTCCTGAATGCACGGGATGTGTCTGTGCCATACCAGAGGTGTATGGAGGCGATCAACCCGGACTAGTTCTGTCTTATTACAATCAACCAATCTGCAAGATCAGAGCACAATACGTAAAACAATTTTTCTAGGATAAAGGAATCTGCCGGGGGGATCGGACAAGGTGCCTTTTTTTTTTTTTTTTTTTTTTTAAACCATAAACTTTTTAATAAACTTTAAATAGTCATTTAACAACCATTTAGCCTCCAGTCATTGTACATTTTTACAAAAACCTTCTCAATAATTTATCAGCTAAATATAACAGTAATTTAACATAGATATTATGGGAAAAAGAAGGGGGAAGGGGTGATGACAACAGATTATTATACCATATATTACTATTAATAGCTTTATTACATCTCTATGACCACAGTGTTTAGTGTGAATGACAGCCAGCTGTCCCACTTCCTGCGATAGGATATTGTATTATTGGTGGATGAAGCAATTATCTTCTCTGATAGACAATTGTCATTCACCAATGCTACGATCTCAGTCAATGACTGACATTCAGGGTTTTTCCAATATCCTGCAATTTTTAATTTTAGTGGCTAAGAGGATGTGCGTAATCACTGTCCTGAACTCGTACGGAATCAAATCCAGGTCAATGGCCAGAAGCGCCTGCTCTTTCCCAATTTTCATTGGGATGCCACTAATTTCATACACTAAATGGGAGATTGCGTCCCAGAGATGCTTCACTTTATGGCACTCCCACCAGACATCTAACATATCTGCATTGGCGTCTCCACACCTCCAGCACACATCTGGAGAGTTGCGGTAGATCTTACACAATCTGTATGGTGTGAAGCTTTCTGGTGTTCTCCAGGTGATTGGTGCATTTAGAGTGTGTCCCTATCATTGAGACGGACGTCCGCCACTGACCCGGGGTGATCCCGCATTGTAGATCAGTCTCCCATTTGTGGAGATACGAGTCCAGAGAGGGGAACGTCTCCTCCAGCATATGGTTGTAGCTTACGACAGCGCTCTCATCTGCCGCGCTGGAGCGAGGAGCATCGCATGTAGTTTGGAGGGTTGTGAGAATATTATCTTTTTTTTTCTTCCCTGTAGACAGCATCTTATTTGTGAATATTTCTAATGATCTTTATGAAGAAGGTGGTATTTCTCTGTGATCATAGAGACTGATAACAATATTCCTTCCTCGTACATGTCCCCAATCAGAAGGACTCCCAGGGATTTCCAGTTACGAAACTGGAGGTCTGGAATATACCGCTCCAAAGTCTCTATGGGGCTTTAGAGAGCGCCAATTTAATAGTATGCCGTTTATCAGTATGCTCCACATTCCCATCGCCGCTTCCACCGTTGATGGCAGACAGTTTTTCATCATCGCCAGGGTTAGGCACGGTAATGATATGAGTAAAAAAAACGATGCAACGTTTGGGGACTTTGGGATGTTTCTCGATTTTTCTATCCAATGTCTGATATCCTTATCATTCCACATCAACCTCAGTTGTTCAAATATGGCTGCTCTATAATATCTGACCACTGAGGGGCAGCCCAGACGACCCTCTTTTATTGGGATATATACTATATCTGCTTTGACTCGCTGCTGTTTTTCCTGCCATATGTATTTTAATATGATTGTAACTCTTGAGTATTTTCATGGTGACTGTGATAGGGGGAGATTGTGTAATACGTACAATATTTGGGGGATTATGAACATTTTTACGGACGCTATTCTTCCTAACCAGGACATGTGTTGCTTCATGCGCAGCATGTCGCCCGTTACCTCTTCACTCACTCCCTCCTAGACCCTTCACAGTCTGGCTTCTGACCCCTACATTCGACTGAAACTGCACTCATCAAAGTTACCAATCACCGTCTGACAGCAAACTGTAACGGTGACCACTCTCTGCTCATTCTTCTCAACCTTTCTGCAGCTTTCCACACTGTTGACCACCGTCTCCTACTCCATAGGCTCCAGTCACTAGGCATTAAGGACATCACTCTCTCCTGGTTCTCCTTCTATCTCTCTGACCGCTCCTTCAGTGTTTTGTTCGCTGGCTCCACGTCATCTCCTCTTCCTCTCGCTGTCGAGGTACCTCAGGGCTCAGTCCTTGGCCCCCTTCGCGTCTCTCTCTACACGGCCCCAATTGGACAGATCATCAGCAGATTTGGCTTTCAGTACCATCTTTATACTGATGACACACAACTATACACGTCATCCACCGACCTTACCCCCGCTGTACTACAGAACGCCAGTGACTGTCTGTCCGCAGTCTCCAACATCATGTCCGCTCTCTATCTGAAACGAACTTCTTCTGCTCCCGCCGTCTACTAACCCCCCTAAATCTGACATTTCCCTCTCCGTGGGTGGCACCACAATAACGCCCCGGCAGCAGGCGCGCTGTCTGGGCGTTATGTTTGACACCAATCTCTCCTTCACATCCCATATACAATCTCTTGCCGATTACACCTAAAGAATATCTCCAGAATTCGCCCTTTTCTCACCATGGAAACAACAAAAACCCTCACTGTAGCATTGATCCACTCCTGCCTGGATTACTGCAATGCTCTATTAATTGGTCTCCCCGTTACTTGACTATCCCCTCTCCACTCCATACTTAATGCAGCAGCCAGGGTCATCCATCTGGCTAATCGGTACTCAGATGCGTCCACTCTTCGCCAATCGTTACACTGGCTGCCCATTCATTATAGGATCCAATTCAAAGTACTTGTTCTCACCCACAAAGCTCTCCACAGTGCAGCACCCCCCTACAACTCCTCCCTCATTTCTGTCTATCGGCCTAACCGACCGCTGCGCTCTGCAAAAGACTTTCGACTAACCTCTGCACTAATCCGTACATCCCACTCCTGACTCCAAGACTTCTCCCGTGTGCGCCAATCCTCTGGAATGCTCTACCCCAAAAAATTAGGACTATCCACAATTTGCAGTTTTAGCTCCCTCAAAACACATCTGTTCAGAGCCGCCTATCACGTTTACTAATCAAAGTCATTCTATGTGTAAGTGTGCGTCTGTAGCCTATTCACTATCTCTATCCCCCACCTTCTCAAGATGGCTGGACCATCATTGCAAATACATCATTGTAAATACACACCTGTACTTTGTATCTCCCCCACCTCATTGTAGATTGTAAGCTCTCACAGCAGGGTCGTCTTATTTTGCTTTAATTATGGTATTGTTAACATTGTTACTTGTGACTTGTGTTTTGAAACTGTAAAGCGCTGCGGAATATGTTGGCACTATATAAACAGATTATTATTATTATTTGATCTTTTGTCTCAGAGCCTCATAATTTAATGACAGCATTCTGGGGGCTAATCTGATTCCCAGATGTTATATTTTCATTGTCCCATTTTAAGGGGTATTTAGCTTTCAGGTTTACAGGATGTGATATGGTGTTAGATTCAGCATTTGGGGATATTTAATTTATAGTATGACGCTCAGGTAAATGAGTCAATAACCTACATTACTCTATTGAGTGACTCTTCGGGATTGATAAGGGATAAAATAATGTCGTCCGCAAATAACCCGATTTTGTGCTCTACATTACCAATTTCAATACCAGTTATTCCATGGTGTGATCTAATTTTTTCAGCTAAGAGTTCAATTATTAGCACGAATATTAGGGGAGAGAGTGGACACCCCTGCCTCATTCTATTAGTGATATTAAATATCTTCTTAAGGGAACACTTAAACAACAGAATATAACTCCAAGTAAATCAAACTTCTGTGAAATCCACTTAGGAAGCAACACTGATAATCAATTTCACATGCTGTTGTGCAAATGGAATAGACAACAGATGGAAATTATTGGCAATTATCAAGACACACTCGATAAAAGAGTGGTTCTGCAGGTGAGGACCACAGACCACATCTCAGTACCAGTGCTTTCTGGCTGTTTTGGTCACTTTTGAATGTTGGTTGCTTTCACACTCGTAGCATGAGACAGACTCTACTACCCACACAAGTGGTTCAGGTAGTGCAGCTCATCAAGGATGGCACATCAATGCGAGCTGTGGCAATAAGGTTTGCGGTGTTTGTCAGTGTAGTGTCCAGAGACTGGAGGCACTACCAAGAGATAGGCCAGTACACCAGGAGACATGGAGGGGGCCGTAGCAGGACCGATACATTCGCCTTTGTACAAGAAGGAACAGGAGTAGCACTGCTGGAGCCCTGCAAAATGACCTCTAGCAGGCCACAAATGTGCATGTGTCTGCACAAACTGCTAGAAACCGACTCCATCAGCACGGTCTGAGGGAACGACGTCCACAGATGGAGGTTGCGCCCACACCCCAACACCGTGCAGGACGCTTGGCATTTGCCACAGAACACCAGGATTGTCATTCGCCACTGGCGCCCTGTGCTCTTCACAGATGAAAGCAGGTTCACACTGAGCACATGTGACAGAGTCTGGAGACACCGTGGAGAGCGATCTGCCTGCAACATCCTTCAGCATGACCGGTTTGGCAGTGGGGTCAATGGTGTGAGGTGGCATTTCTTTGGAGGGCCGCACAGCCCTCCATTTGCTCGTCCGAGGTAGCCTGACTGCCATTAGGTACCAAGATGGCATCCTCAGACCCCTTGTGAGACCATATACTGGTGCGGTTGGCCCTGGGTTCCTCCTAATGTAGGACAACGCCAGACCTCATGTAGCTGGAGTGTGTCAGCAGTTCCTGCAAGATGAAAGCATTGAAGCTATGGACTGGCCTACCCGTTCCCCAGACCTGAATCCGATTTGAGTACATCTGGGACATCATGTCTCGCACCATCCACCGTCATGTTGCTCCACAGACTGTCCAGGAGTTGGCGGATGCTGCAGTCCAGGTCTGGGAGGAGATCCCTCAGGAGACCATCCACTGCCTCATCAGGAGCATGCCCAGGCATTGTACAGTAGGGAGGTCATACAGGCGCGTGGAGGCCACACACAATACTGAGCCTCATTTTGACTTGTTTTAAGGACATTACATTCCACTTTAATTTTGTGTGTGACTCCAAATCCAGGCCTCCATTGGTTAATAAATTTGATTTATTCGGTCGTCCATGACAGCACCACCTGAGAAAGGGGATCCGCCCTTTTAGGAACATGAAACCTACAGATACAAAAGGGTGGCACCTCTCCCACGCATCAGTTGGTTTCCTGTTCCTAGAGGACAGGACTCTCTACAGATCGTCCGTCATGGAGTCGTCGTTGAATACCCAGGCCGGCTGACCGACCCAGGTAGCGAGGGGGTCTCCTACCTCGGTCAGTGCGGGGTCCCTGGAAGCGCCACGGTGGGGCCGGGTAGGTCACCACGGCAGTGGACGGAGCAGGTGGAGCAGGGGTCCGGTGGATGCCATCTCCAAAACGCCAGCACCTGGTATGTACGCCCCGGTCCTGCTGCGCTTCCCCAGGCCCGGTCCTCCCGGTCAGTGCTGGCCCCTGGCAGCGCTCATGGCGGGGGGGCTGGGGGCATTCCGGGCAGGAGGCGCTGCGCGGCTCCTTCGCGCGCGCTCCCGCAGGGCTCTGGTGAGCGGCGGAAATGACGCGGCGGAAGGGGCGGAGCGATAGCGCCGATACCGGAAGTCGGGTGCCGGCCGGCCTCCGGCGCGCGCCGCGGGTGCACGCCTGTCCGGGGGTCGCGCGGCGACCCGGGTAAGGCGAGGAGGGCCGGAGCATGGGGGAGGGAACGCGAAAGGCCGGGTGGGTGGTGCTATGGCAGGATACCTGCTGACCCGGACACCAGGAGGCATATAAGGCAGATGGGGAGGCCGCTGGGGTGCTTCTGAAGGCCCCAGCAATGGATACAACGGAAGCCCCCTTAGACCAGCAGGACGAGGCGCAGGAGCGCCCGCAAAAACAGGCCACAACAAAACCGCATGCGAGTGGCCAGCAGAAGAAACAGAGACGAACTAGCGACCAGAGCCGCGAAAGTTCCTCCAGAAAGGACCCCCCTGCCTCCCTCCGTGATCCGGTACCTGCTTCATCTGCATGGGTAAGAGATCTCCGTGAATGTACCCTGATGCAGTGTTCCCTTATGTTGTTTTGCAGGGGAAGAAGGCTACGGGAAAACAGAAGCACAGGGAATGTGCCCTCTGTAGTTCCCCCCTACCAGATGGCCACCCTAAAAAATTATGCCAACCATGCATTCGGCAAACGGTAGGGGTTAATAAAGACAGGGAGTCCAGGGGTAGGTTGTCAGGCCCTTATACTCTCCCCCGTTTATGCAGGTAGAGGAAGAGACACCTGACTTCACTTCAAACCTGAGAGAGATGATCAGGGCAGAAATGAAAGCCTTACCTCAAAGTGAACCTTCTAGGAGAAGAGAGGCTAGTGGTTCAGGCTCGGAGGCCTCAGTCGCCCCTAGGAAAGGTGACAACTCCTCGTCGTCTTCCTCGGATGAAGACTCTAGCCGGTTCTGCTTCCCCTTAGACCAGATGGACAGATTAGTGAAAGCAATACGGTCCACCATGGGGGTAGCGGACAAAAAACGGGAACTCTCAGCACAGGACATAATGTTCGGGGGTCTAGACCCCAAAAAACGCAGAGCTTTTCCATTAAACGATAAGGTTCAGAGCCTAATTGACAAGAGAATGGAAGAGACCGGAAAAAAGGGGCTCCATGCCACCAGCCTTTAAGCGGAGATACCCCTTTGATAACCCGGTAGTAAACAGATGGGATAAAGCCCCGAAACTAGACGCAGCAGTAGCCAAAGCATCTAAAAAATCCGCCATACCATTTGACGATATGGCCTCCTTGAAAGATCCGCTAGATAAAAAAGCGGATTCTTTTCTTAAAGGGACATGGGAGGTGTCAGCAGGCGCGTTAAGACCAGCGGTAGCTGCCACCTGTACAGCCAGATCCATGATGGTCTGGCTAGATCAGCTAGATTCCGAGCTAAAAGACGGAGCTTCAAGAACATCTATTCGGAAAAGTTTGCCGATCATTCAGAATGCTGCGGCGTTTTTAGCCGATGCTTCTGCAGACTCTGCAAGAATGGCGGCTAAAGCCGCGGGTCTATCTAATGCAGCGCGAAGAGCGCTCTGGTTAAAATGCTGGCCAGGAGATATTCAAGCCCGGTCCCGTCTCTGTTCCATTCCTTGCGAGGGGGAGTACCTATTCGGCCCCGTCTTGGACGAATTGTTAGAGAAAGCTGGAGATGACAAAAAGAAATTTCCCAGTCTCCCGAACCCCTCTTACAGACGTCCCTTTACCAGGAAAGGTTTTTTCCGCAGAAGGCCGTCCAGAGATCAGGGCAGATGGGATGAGAAAAAAAGGAAAGGTACAGGATTCATGTTTGGAGGGGGGCGCCAGGAAGGTCCAGCTCGGGATACGAAAAAGCCGCCCCAATGACTAGCTGCCCCGGTAGGAGGGAGACTAGCTGCCTTCTACCCATCCTGGTCTCTGATCTCTAATAGCAGCTGGATACTGGGGATAATAGCCGTGGGACTACGACTAGAGTTTTCTAGGGTTCCCCTTGATCAATTTAAAATCACCCCACTCAGGTCGTCTGCTGCAGAACAAGCTGCCCTGGAGGCCGAGGTTCATGACCTGTGCGCCAAGAAAGTCCTGATAGAGGTTCCAGAGGGAGAATGGGGGAAGGGATTCTACTCCCCTCTGTTCCTGGTCCGCAAACCAGACAGCTCCTTTAGGACAATAATAAACCTTAAGGCCCTCAACAAGTTTTTGGTCATACGTCCTTTCAAAATGGAAACAATTAAATCTGCAATAAAATTGCTGTTCCAAAACTGCTTTATGGTGGTGTTAGATCTTAAAGACGCATACTACCATATACCCATCCATGCAGGCCATCAGCGGTTTCTCAGAGTGGCGGTTCAGTTGGATGGGTCAATTCGACATTTCCAATATGCGGCCCTCCCCTTTGGAGTGGCAGTCGCTCCCCGAGTATTTACTAAAGTAATAGCGGAGGTCATGGCCCATCTACGTGAATCGAACATTCTGGTGATCCCCTACCTGGACGATTTTCTTATTGTAGGTAAAACGGCGAATCATTGTTTACAACAGCTACAAAAGGCAATGTCTGCCCTAGAACGGTTAGGATGGTTGCTGAACGTCATAAAGTCTCGGTTGCAACCAATGAAAGTCCAACAATTCTTGGGCCTAACCCTGGATTCTGAGAAACAGGAATGCCGTCTGCCTCCGGAGAAGCTTGTTCGCCTCCATAATCAGATCCTGAACGCCTCCAATAACCCCACCATGTCCCTCAGGAAAGCCATGTCCCTTCTAGGCTCTCTTTCGGCCTGTATCCCTGCAGTCCAGTGGGCCCAGTTTCATGCAAGGAAACTACAGAGCGAGGTCTTATTACATCAAAAAGTCCTTGGGGGTTACTTGGAGGGTCAGCTAACCTTGTCCCGTAACACAAGGGAGTCCCTAGAGTGGTGGTTAGACAAGGATAACTTGTCTAAAGGGGTGCCCTGGGAGTATAACGTAACCCGCATAGTCACCACGGATGCTAGTCCTTACGGTTGGGGAGCTCATATGGGTGAAATATTAGTCCAGGACCAATGGCAACATGATCAGTTAGGAATGTCATCTAACCTAAAAGAATTGACAGCAGTAGAACAGGCGGCTAAAAAGCTCCTTGTGTATCTACAGGGCCATCACGTGCGAGTGTTCTCCGACAATCAGGTCACCGTGGCATATATCAATCACCAAGGCGGGACCCGTTCCAGACCCCTGATGATTGTAGCAGAGCGGTTGTTCCATCTAGCAGAACAATACTTTCTATCTTTAACAGCGTTGCATATAAAAGGAAGAGACAACATCACGGCAGACTTTTTAAGCCGCAATCAGCTAAAGCAAGGGGAATGGTCCCTAAACACCTCCATATTCAATCTGATTGTTCAAAAGTGGGGATATCCAGAGGTAGACCTCTTCGCCACCAGAGACAACAGGCAATTGAAACAATTCTGCTCCCTAAATCCCAGAGAGAATCCTCTGGCGGTAGATGCCTTCCTGATAAAGTGGGACTTCAGACTAGCCTACGCCTTCCCTCCCCTATCTCTTCTACCCCTGGTGATGAGGAAAATCAGGAAAGACAGAGCGAGGGTTATAGTCATCGCTCCATTTTGGCCCAGGAGAGCATGGTTCTCATGCCTCAGGACCATGTCGGTGTCCGATCCTTGGGTTCTGCCGGACATCCCGGATCTCCTGTCCCAGGGCCCAGTCTTCCATCCTCAGGTGGCTGGCCTACATCTGACGGCGTGGAGTTTGAACGGTCATTATTAGAAGAGAAGGGCTTCTCCGCAGACCTAATTAACACCCTACTTAAGAGTAGAAAAATCATTACCACAAAAATTTATGTCAGAATTTGGAAAAAATTCCTTCAAAACTCAGGAGTAGTCGCTGGGGATTCAGCGCCTATAATGCAGATATTAGAGTTCTTACAAAAAGGTCTGGACATGGGGCTCTCTACCAGTACCCTTAAAGTACAAGTGTCAGCCTTGGGGGCCCTGTTTAGCTGTAACATCGCTGGTAATTATTGGGTAAGCAGGTTCATTAAGGCGGCAGGTAGATCCAGGCCAATAATGAAGGATAGATTCATGCCGTGGGACTTGAACCTGGTCCTCACTGCTATGACAGAGACCCCATTCGAACCTATCTCGTCGGCTTCCCTTAAAAACCTGTCCCTCAAGGTAGCCTTCCTGGTGGCTCTAACATCAGCCCGCAGAATAAGCGATATCCAGGCTTTATCTAGGTGTCCTCCTTATTTACAGTTCAAAGAGGATAGGGTAATACTTAGACCTGATCCAGCGTACTTGCCGAAGGTAGTTTCTAGTTTCCATAGGACACAGGAAATAGTTCTTCCATCCTTCCTCCCTAATCCAACTAATGAGAAGGAAAAGAAACTACACACCCTGGATGTCAGGAGAGGCCTCATAGAATATCTGACAGTCACCATCCCTGGAAGAAAGATAATGCCCTATTTATCTCTCATCAAGGCCCCAGAAAAGGTTGTAGGGCATCAAAAAATACACTAGCCAGATGGATTAGAGAGGCGATTTCAATAGCATACACCTCAAAGGGCAGGTCGCCACCCGGGAAGCTGAGGGCGCATTCCACCAGGGCCATGGCGACCTCATGGGCCAAAAGATCAGAAGTCTCCATTGACCAGATATGTAAGGCGGCTACTTGGTCCTCTCCAAGCACCTTTTATAGTCATTATAGGCTAGACCTGGGTGCTTCCACAGACCTCTCTTTTGGTATAAGGGTGCTGCAGGCTGTAGTCCCTCCCTAAAGCTGATATTACTCTCTGTAAATCTCTCAGGTGGTGCTGTCATGGACGACCGAATAAAGTCTTAGTTACTCACCGGTTAACGGTATTTTTCGGAGTCCATGACAGCACCCGTATATTCCCTCCCTTTAGTTTAATTGGGGTGTGCACGTCTATTTCTTGTATATGCTCACTGGTGATAAAAGTTTATAATTGTAAAGAATACTGTTCATAAATCATGCATTAACCTTGGAAGTCCTCTTGTGCTCTGTAATCCAACTGATGCATGGGAGAGGTGCCACCCTTTTGTATCTGTAGGTTTCCTGTTCCTAAAAGGGCGGATCCCCTCTCTCAGGTGGTGCTGTCATGGACTCCGAAAAATACCGTTAACCGGTGAGTAACTAAGACTTTCCATTGATTTTTGTGTGATTTTGTTGTCAGCACATTCAACTTTGTACAGAACAAAGTATTCAGTGAGAATATTTCATTCATTCAGATCTAGCATGTGTTATTTGAGTGTTCCCTTTTTTTTTTTTGAGTAGTGTATGTTATCGTCAAACCCAAATCTGGACAGCACTTCGAACAAGAACCCCCCCAATGCACCCGATCGAACATCTTTTCGGCATCTAAAGAGAGGAGCATAGAGGTGGTCCGCCTACCTCCGGCCATATGGATGATATCGATCATCCTCCTCGTGCCATCCAAGGTCTGTTTAGATTTAACAAATCCCACTTGGTCTTTATGCACTATGGCCGGGATTATTTCTGAGACCCTCTTCGCCAGGATTTTGGAGTAAATTTTAAGGTCTGTATTCAATAATGAAATCGGCCTAAAATTGACGGTTTGATCAGGGATTTTCCCTGGTTTGCTTTCCTCAATGTGGGTGGCATCTTCTTCTTTAGCGGGGAGCTGGTCTCCTCATCCACTGTCGCCAATGACCACTTCTGCAGCAGAGTCATGGCCTCCCGGGGGTGAAGTCAGTACCTGTGTGGCTCCATTCTTGGTGACGATCAGGTTCACCGGGTAGCCCCACTTGTACGCGATCCCATTGTCCGGTAGGATCTTGGTGGCTGTGGAGAATTCCCGCCTTCTGTTCAGGGTGACGGCAGAGAGGTCAGTGATCACCAGGATGCTCTTGAACCTTTCCAGTTCTGGTCCATCCGCTGCTGCTTTACTGATGGCTTCTTTGAAATGGTAAAACTGAAGCCTGGCAATTACATCCCTGGGTGCAGAGGCGGGGGCTCTTTTGGGTTTGGGGATCCTGTGCGTTCCGTCTATTATGAGGTCTCACTTTTCCGCCTCAGGGACTAGTGCGGTAAAGAAATCCGTTAGGAACTCCTTCAATGCGTCCGCAGCCACGCTTTCCGGTATCCCCTGAAGCGCAGATTGTTGCATCTGGAGCGGTCCTCCAGCTTCAGTTTTAGTGAAAAGCTGCAGCAAAGCGGTCTATAGGAGCGCTAAAGGAGAGGCAGAAACCATAACAAAGGTTTTAAAAATCAGCTTTATTTCTTCCTCCAATACCCACAACGCGTTTCCACGGTCACAGCCGTCTTCTTCAGGTGGAATCCTGCTCCTTTAGCGCTCCTATAGACCGCTTTGCTGCAGCTTTTCACTTATTTTCCTCTCCTTGAGGACTAGCGGCAGGAGCAGCTTGGAGGGCAGCCGCTTGCCGGAGGGCCTGCATTTTTTTCGGCGACGCTGAGAAGCTCCAGGACATTTGGTATCGCACTTATGGCTGTGACCGGCTACAAGATATATCCGGAAGCCAGTGAGAGAAGGACCGAACAGGAGAGTGGAGGTTGCCGACAGCCACGTGCAGTGCCCTCCTGGGGTGAGAGGACACGCTCCCCACCCACTACTAGCGTTCACACCGTGGTTGTGCAAGGGTGGCACAACCCTCTAAGGTGAGCACCCTGTTCATATAGTTAGGGCAATCGTTTTTAATACAGGTACACTTATTGCGCCTCTCTTTTTATTTTTTCCTTAGCTTCAGTTTTAGGGCGGTGATTGTCTCCTCTGCCTCATTATGAGCGTCCACTAAGTGGTTGTGGGCTGTGGCAAATGCCTCCAGCTTCTTCCCCTATGTCTTTCTGTAGTGCAGTGAAGGCTGAGGTAATGTCACTATGTATAGCCTGCTTTAGCTCGCCTAGCAGGGAGTTTAGTGGGTCCTCTGTGATGGGGGTGCAGCTGTGCCGTGTCAGGTGCGTATAGTTGCAGTTTGGTGCCGTTTCTTCGGCCTCCTTCAGTGACTGCTCTATTATGATGAGGCTCCTCTCCGGTGAGGTCTGTCCCGGTGTCGGGAACAGATCCCCCTAAAGCGCTCCACACCGCTGTCGGCCATCTTGGTTTTTCCCGGGAGCCGGCACAAAGGCCGGTGTCCTGCTCGAAGCTGCTCCCCTGCTCCTGGAGGTGTGCCCCATCGGTGCCCAGACCCTGCCTGAGGTTGCGGTGAGTGATGGTGCGGGTTTCTCCCGCCGTCATCTGCTGCTGTGAGCCACGGTAGGGCTGCAGGAGCACGGAGCTAGCGCTACCTGCGTCCGCTCAGCTCCTCATCCATACACGCCCCCCACAAGGTGCCTTTTTATAATATGGAAATGTCATAAATTAGTATCATTAAGAATTGCCACATTGCGGCCATTCACCACCTTCCAAAAAAAAAACCCCTCAAGTATCAGAACATAATCTGTACCTCATACTGTACGTATAAAAGCAACCCCTTGCTGCGCTAAAAAGTTGTCCACCGTTTTGTTGGGGCTTGTGCACATGTTGCAGATTTATTGTGTTTTTTCACCACAAATAAGCGTGTTCAGGAGACTTCAGGATTCTCATTCACTTTGCTGGCATCAGGAAACTATTCAGGTTTTGTGACAAATCTGCACAAAGAAAACTGCAACATGTGTATAAGCCCTAATAAATGGGGAAAAATCTGCACCAATAATACACATTAAAAACACGCTCATTTTAAGCAGCACGTTTTGTGCAGAAATTGCTGCAAATATCCCTGGAGATTTAAGAAAATGGAATAACAAATGAATTTCTGGTTTTGCGAAGTCCAGAATTACTTAAAACCCATAAAATATAAATCTATATAAATGTTCCACATTTTTTTATTGCCGTCATCATACTGACCTGAAAAAATAAAGCTCGGCCGGGTCCTGAAGGGATTAATGCATAACTAGATATTTAGGGTGAAGACTTTCCATCTACACAGACGACTTGGAGTTAAGTATCAGAGAAGTAAAGATATACTATATGTCAGCGCAGAATGATACTATGAAGTCTGGTATTGTGTGACTCAGTCGCAGTACCAGACCCAGACACGAAGGTGCAGTACTGTCCCACTGCTACTACCCCTCCAAGCACACTGGATTCCCATTCTGCAGCAAACAGACACTTATTACCTTTCTGAGACCACCCCTTAAACTGCACAGCCACCAACCACCCCTGGGGTAACAGCGTCTCCCCCCTTCCTGACACCAAAAAACAACAACATGAAAACATGAAAAGAACTTATAAGAAATTATATTCTTTTTTTTTTTTTAGAGTAAATGCTCCCAGTGACCCCCAATATGAGATACGGCCCCTTCTAGCACCGAAGAGGTTTAAAGGTGATGACCAGGATTAGAAAAACATGTCTGCCTCCATCGTCAGCTTGTCTGGTATTGAAGTGAGCTGTAATACCAGACATAACATGTACGCAGTGGGGGGTGCTGTTTTTCGGAGACGTCATGTTTATCTAATCTCGGACCCCCCCTTTGAGAACACAGCTCCACAGACGCAGAAAGTCTCATAACACAGCGGGAAATGGTCAAAAGAAACGAGCAGCACGTAGATATGGCAACGTCAGCGTGGGGTGGACAAGGCAAAGATGGGAAACTTTGGGAGAGAAGGGAAGGCACTCGCATCCTGGCTGGCACAGCGATTGTAGCGAGCGAGGCCCTGGTGCCCGCGGTACATCCTGGCTGCTGTGCACCATCTTCGTAGGGGAGTCTCCATGCTGGTAGAAAGGTCACAATGTAACCGCTGCATCCTGTGGCCGAGTAGTCAGACCGGTCCCACAACTGGCACAAGTGAGATAGGAACACCGACTCCTGCTCTGAATAGAGCAACCCCACGTGGGGGTAGCGCATGCTTCCCAGTAAAGCTGATCCGCCGGACCCCCGCCTTCTCAGCAGGACACGTCTGGCTCTGGATACCAATGCAACTTGTTTGCGATTCTGCAGGATCCGCCACTGTCACAGGAGAAGAGTCGTGCAGTCGCCATCAGTGCGGCATGTGCACACATTTCCATACAAACAAGCTGCAAAACACACAAACATGTCACCAGGAGGAAAAACAGGATATTACACCAGCATGGTATGTACAGAAAGAAGCTAGAAATGTATTAAGGTATGAGCACACGTTGCGGATTCGTGTGCGGATTTTTCAGCACGGAATCTGCAGAATCCACAGGTCAAAATGCCCGTGTTTTACCTGCGGATATTGGCCTGCGTTTTTACACCTGCGGATTCCTATAATGGAATGGGTGTAAAAACGCTGCGGAATCCGCACAAAGAATTGACATGCTGCGGAAAATAAACCACTGCGTTTCCATGCGGAATTTTCCGCAGCATGTGCACAGCGGTTTTTATTTTCCATAGCCTAACATTGTACTGTACATCACTTATGGATCTGCAGCGGATCTGCAGAGGCAAATCCGCCACATGTGCACATACCCTTACACTCCAGAGCTGCACTTACAATTCTTCAAGTGAAAACCGGACTCTCTCAGCATAGCCTGCAGCGTCTGTGACGCAAATATCAATGTATTCTCAGAAATGCTACCTTTATGTCATCTGATGCCAAAAACTATCTGCTCCCTGCTCAAGTAATAATTCACAGAGAGAACATCAACCACCAGAAGAATAGTGAGTGCAGCTCTGGAGTATAATACAGGATGTAACTCAGGATCAGTAATGTAATGTATGTACACAGTGACTGCACCAGCAGAATAGTGAGTGCAGCTCTGGAGTATAATACAGGATGTAACTCAGGATCAGTAATGTATGTACACAGTTAACAGCGCCAGCAGAATAATGAGCGCAGCTCTGGGGTATAATACAGGATGTAACTCAGGATCAGTAATGTAATGTATGTACACAGTGACTGCACCAGCAGAATAGTGAGTGCAGCTCTGGAGTATAATACAGGATGTAACTCACGATCAGCAATGTAATGTATGTACACAGTGACTGCACCAGCAGAATAGTGAGTGCAGCTCTGGAGTATAATACAGGATGCAACTCAGGATCAGTAATGTACACGGTGAATAGTGAGTGCAGCTTAGGAGCATAATATAGGATGTACCTCAGGGTCAGTAATGTAATTAATGTATGTACACAGGGACTGCACCAGCAGAATAGTGAGTGCAGCTCTGGAGGATAATACAGGATATAAATCAGGAACAGTAATGTAATGTATGTACACAGTGACTGCACCAGCAGAATAGTGAGTGTAGCTCTGCTCAGCTGCTGCTCATTGTGGTGATTGTGGGTGCGGTCGACACTGATCCTGCTGTGTGCTCCAGAGAACCAACACCTCTCCACCCAGGGACCTGCTCTCTCTCCTACCCAGGGAGGAGTGGGTTTCCTGGGATGAGTGAAGGAGCCAAGTCCCAGGCTTCTGTTTCCCGGTCCAGGCCGGCGGGGAACAGAAGAAACCAGCAACCGGCCTGCACATCAGAGGACTCGGGGGTGAGACGCTCCACCAGGAGACGCAGCAAGGTGGCTCCTACTCCCCCCAAGTCTACAGAGACCCAGAGAAGCCGCAAGGCTTCCAACATGGAGGAGAAGCCTGCTAGCAGCGTGCAAGATGGCGGTCCTGCCGGAGGGAAGCTGAGTGCTCACGGAGGTAAGGCAAACCTCACGGAGGAGGGTTGGGGGCTGCAGAAACCAAAGGAGTCTGTGTCCACCTATGCCTCCCGGGTCATGAGCCACCTCCGTGAGTATGAAGAGGCGAGTAAGACCATCAGGAGGCTCCGGGAGGAGCTGCGCTGCACAAGCGCCAAAGCTGCAGGTGCCTCCAGACCCAGGAAGACCCAACTCCAAGCGGAGGTAAAGCAACTAAAACTGGATATTAATGAGCTGGAGGTGAAGAAAGCATTCCTAAGAGAGAAAAGTGGACCATTTAAAGAAAAACTGATGAATGAGGACAGATTCAGAGAAATGGCTGAAAACAGAGAGCAAAGGCAGATGGGGCTGCAGCCTGAGAGCCAGGTGGATGATGATGATGACAATGAGGATGATGACCAGCAGAAAGCACCACCTGGCAGCCTGCAAAGTCACCCGCAGGCCTCGTGCAGCGAGCTCCCTGCCGGACAGGCAACATTGGCATCTGGTCGCAGTTCTGCTGGCTCTGGGGAGGACAGTGACAACAGCGGCCAGGGAGGGGCACTAATGGCGGAGATAAAGCTCCTGGAGTCCCCAGTGTGCCTTCAGAACTTCCATCTTGGTGATGATTTACCAGAGGAGGCACCTGGGGGCCAGAAGAAAAAGACCACCAAACCAAAGCTCCAGGAAGTGGTGAGTTATGTATATGCCCCCCTTCCTGTACCCCCTGAGTCAGCTGCAGGGTCAGCTCACTGTATAAGCCCCGTTGCCCAGCCCAGCCCGGGTTCTGCTGTGGATCTGGTGCAAAGGCACGGGGAGAGTACAGAGCACAGTAGTGAGGCGCAGAGCTCCGTCTCAATTTGTATTAGCGGGGACGTAGCAGCAGGTGCATCAGCCGAGAGGCTGGACAGTGAGGGCGGCCCGGCAGTGGGCATACTGTTAGGCCACAATACTGTGGTACGCTCCTCAGTGGGAGGGGGGAGCGGCCCTGTGTCGGGGGCAGCTCCGGTAGCCTCGGTGCCCCTGAATGCTGTTGCCGCTGATCACTTAGTTGAGAAGCGGCCGCAGTGTGAGGGGGCTGGGCGTTCCGATCCTCCCAAGATCCTGTTCTGCGTTGGCGCCGCTGGTCAGCAAGATCTTGATATGAAGGATCAGCAGCGCCTCACGGCGGCAAAGGATCAGCGGTGCGTAGTGAAGCAACGGAAATGACCAACTGATGATGCGGAGGGCACCCGTAAGTCCAGGAGTGAGGTCGCCTCCAGTTCTGTGGAGGAGACTGAGCACCTTGTGCCTGATGATGCAGAGGTCAAAATGTCACCCCCTGTTGTCACTGGTCCAGCAGGAGAGAATGCGGTGGGAGGTGTGGATGAGGAAATTTCTTTGTCTAGTGGTGTGGTTGCTGGTTTGGTGGAGAGTGAGGGTGTTATGGAGATGGGTAATAGTGATACTGTTGGTGTTGATGTGGTCACTGGTCCGGTTGCCCCACCGGTGGTGTCAGTACCCGTTAGTAGTTATGCCGCTGTCACCTTCGGGGGAAATAGGGCGTCCTCCTCGTCTCCGGCCTCTGGGGACGGCATGTTGCAGCGGCGTCTCCTGGAGGCTCCAAAGAAGGGGGAGAGATCACTAATGGTAGAGGGTCGAGAGGTTGATCTATCCTTCTGGATAGAGAGGCATGGTCTCGGGGCCTTCCGGGAGCAAAATGGGGGAAATATGTGGTCCCTTCCGACAGCCTGGCCAGGTAGTGTGCGTAAGAATGTGGTCCGTCTTCGGTGGAGGGGAAGTGATGCGTGTCCTCCAAGGTCTAAGGTTGTGGAGCTCCTGCTGAAGATGGGCTTCAAGGCTATTGACATCTACGCCTTGATACATCCCTATTCCACGCCTGAGTTTGATGTCAGCTTTGTCCGGCCAGAGGGGCTTGAGCTCTTCTGGTCGAATTATGAGTTGGCATAAAATGAGCCTGGCTGGCGAGACTTTGCCATCCAGGCGGTGTCTCGCCAAAATCAAGTCAAGAAAGTGACCATGATGACTTGTAACGAGTCGCTTTCTTGTTATGACATCATGACGTGGCTTGGCAGATATGGAAAAGTGGTGAATCACTGCTGAGGCACGGCGGTGCCTGCATCCCCCACTGCGCCACCAATGTTTTTTTGCCATACCAACAGGATCTCTGCTCCTCTAGCACCTGGACTATTGGCTATATTGGATAATCCGCATTTTTTTGAAATATTGCCTAGCAGTGATAAACTATCAACCGGTGACTACCAAAACTCAACTTCAAAAGGGCGACTATGTGATAAAGGCCGTTGTTAGGCCGAAACGTCAGCGGTCGCTTCATCACCGTCAAATAAATAATAAAAAGTTCACTTTAGCTTAATTTACGTGTGCAGTGATTCTATATTGACTTTATGGTAAAACTTAAGCGTTCAGGTGGTACGGTTGCCCACATTCCATCTTCTGCCTTCCTGGGTAGGGATCGTATCCAGGTCTTCTACCATGGGCAACCGAAGCTCTGTCACAAGTGCGGCGACCCCACACACTTCAGTGCAAACTGCACTGTGCAGAAATGTGCATTGTGTGGGGATATCGGTCATCTTGCTGCATCTTGTGTGGAGATTAGGTGCCACCTGTGTGGTGACTTAGGTCACCCATTCAGCCGTTGTCCTCGCTCCTTCGCTAATGCAGTCGTGACCCCGGGGGAGAAAGCCGTGAGGTTGATTCTGCTGGGGAAGGGACTAGCAGGGGTGAGAGAGCTGAGGGCCCAAGGAGGAAAAGCAATAAAAAGACGTCTGCCCAGCTGAGGCGTCTGTACAAGCGCAGACAGGAGAGGGAGCTAGGCGAGCCCCGAGCTACTGCGGTGACCCCTATCCTGGATGCCAGTCTTGCTGCTGAGGCCCCGAGGGATGAGGAGGAGGTCAGGTGGATCCACAGGGAGGAAACTGCCAGTGCCTCTGAATCCTCCCATTATGAAAGTATGGATGAGGATAATAAGCAGTGGCTAGAGGACAAGCGTAAGCTCGGCACCAAAAAGAGAAAGAAGGGAGATAAAACATCTTCTCCCGCTCTGACCAAGGTACCTAAGGAAGGAAAAACTGACTGCCCTCTGGTTGGTCTTTCTAATCGGTTCCAAGCCCTTGAGAACATCTCTTCCTCTGAGGAGGAAGCTGAGGGTGAGGTTCCGGCGTTGGCGGAGCTTACAGGGGGTGCCGAGTCTCCTTCTTCTGGGAATGTAAGGTCCCTGGAGGGAGGGACTGGCCCGGAGTCCGGAGACTAGGACGACAAAAAGAAAAATCGCATGGGAATGGACACCTCTGTGTCATTAAAGAGGGGGAAGGATTCCTCCTCTGAGGCAGAGGATAAGGAGAGTGGGAAGAAAGCCATCTAACTCAATCACCAATGATGGCGGTACACACTCCATTGACGCTGGCGTCCATTAATGTTGCCAGCATAAAGTCAAATACAGCCAGATTTTCGGCCTTTGATTTTGTCAGCAGTGTTGAAGCTGACATTTTCTTTTTGCAAGAGACCAGACTGCCAAACATGGCAGATGTGTTCAAAGCCAAAAGGGAGTGGAGACTCGGGCCCTCCTATTGGTCTCTTGTGGCCAAGCCGTATAGCAGAGTGGCGGTTCTTTTTTCACCGCACCGGTGGAATGCCGACGGGTTATTGAGTTAGAAATGGGGAGATGCCTGATCTTAGATGTCCTCATGAAGAGAGAAGAGCTCAGGCTCATTAACATCTATGGTCCCCAATCTAAGTGGGACCGGAAGTGTCTCTTTATGAGGATCAAGCCCTATCTTTTTACAAGTTGGCAGGTTGTCTTTGGAGGAGACTTCAATACTGTCACGAGGCCCCGAGATAGGAGGTTCCAGAGACAAGCTGACTTATGATAGCGTCTCCCTTAATTGTATAGCTAGCGAGGCTCGCCTGGTGGATGTCCACATTCGGCACACCCCAGGCCACGAGAGGTTCACCTATCATAGAGGTAACTGTAGGTCCAGAATAGATAGGTTTTATTTAAAGGAGGAAGCTGTCTCTTCAGCAGTGTCTGTTGTTGAGGTGGAGTTCTCCGACCACTGTTTAATCTTGTTTTCTCTGAATGTTACAGAGATCCTCCGGATGGGAAGAGGCTTTTGGAGGCTCAATTCATCTCTCTTGGAAGAAGAGGATATAAGACAGTCCTTTGAGGATTTTCTTCAGAGCCAGGTACCCTTTCTGGATCTTTGTAGTAGTAAGTCAGAGTGGTGGGAGATGTTCAAGAAAAGGGTGGTGAGATTCTTCCGCCAGCTCTCGAGCCTCAGGAGTCTGAACAGGTACCACCTGTATCAGGGTCTGAGGAGGAAACTCAAGCATCTTGTCTCAACTGGAGGTAGCCGCGAGGAGACCTCCATAGTGATATCTTCGCTCATGAGGTGTCAGTACGATAAACACGCATCTTTGGTTTTTGAGAGGGATTACGGGAAGTACCGCTCGCCCGACCCTTACAGAATCTGCAAGATGTCAGTGAATAGTAAAGTGGTTACAGGACTGGTCGACACTACGGGGTCCCTGAGGCGATGCAGATCAGGGATCCTGAAGGTTGTCAGATCCTTCTACTCGCACCTCTTGGGGAAGAGGGATCTTGATTGGGATGAGATGTCGGTGTCATGATCCAGGTTGGATATGACAGGTTTTGAATAAGTAACCTTTTTTTTTTTCGTTAAGCCGTGTGCTTAAAGGTAGTTTTGCCCCCGGTGGCCATTAGGGTCATTGTACTGTGGTGATTTCAGTTCTAATTTTGCCCCTGGTGGCAGTTAGGGTCATTGCACTCTGGTTACTTTAGTGCACGTGATTATGAAGCAGGTGTGATTGCTGGCTCTTACCTATAAAAGAGTGTCAGGTGGTTGCAATCACTGTTGGTGATATTGGTCTTTTCCAACCATCCTTGGTGAAGGAGCTAGAGAGAGTTCCTTGCAGCACAGTCAGAGTCCTGGTGTGGAAGGACCCACAATGAGGAGTGGAGGAGTGGCAGCTATGGTGTCAGTGTTGAGTTCTTGCAAAGCTTGGTGGAGTGGCAGCTATGGTGTCAGCGAGGAGTTCTTACAAAGCTTGGTGGAGTGGCAGCTATGGTGTCAGCGAGGAGTTCTTGAAAAGCTTGGTGGAGTGGCAGCTATGGTGTCAGCGAGGAGTTCTTGCAAAGCTTGGTGGAGTGGCAGCTATGGTGTCAGCGAGGAGTTCTTACAAAGCTTGGTGGAGTGGCAGCTATGGTGTCAGAGAGGAGTTCTTCAAAAGCTTGGTGGAGTGGCAGCTATGGTGTCAGCGTGGAGTTCTTGAAAAGCTTGGTGGAGTGGCAGCTATGGTGTCAGCGAGGAGTTCTTGCAAAGCTTGGTGGAGTGACAGCTATGGTGAAAGCTGCACTCAGATGCTGGACTCTTGCTGGAAGTGAGCTGTACTCAGATGCTGGACTCTGTTGCTGGAAAGCTGCACTCGGATACTGGACTCTGTTGCTGGAAAGCTGCACTCGGATGCTGGACTCTGTTGCTGGAAAACTGCACTCGGATGCTGGACTCTTTTGCTGTATAGCTGCACTCACATGCGGGACTCTGTTGCTGGAAAGCTGCACTCGGATGCTGGACTCTTTTGCTGTATAGCTGCACTCACATGCGGGACTCTGTTGCTGGAAAGCTGCACTCAGGTGTTGGATCCGGTTGGAGGAAAAGATGCACTCAGGTGTCAGACTCTGTTGCTGGGAGCATTAGCAACAGAGCAAAGCTAAGTGGTGTTTCCCAGTTTGTCACTTTCCTCAATGTGTGTTTTAGTGCAGTGGTGGGATTAGTTTCTGCACCGTCCACTTCACTAGTAAGGGATTGGTTCGGGGCGAGCTAGGGATTTTAGGTATCCTGATCGGCGCCCGATGCGGAACCGGCCTAGGGATCGTTAGGAGTGTAGAGACACTGACTCTGGGGAGTGCAGGAGGTCTCCACGTCCCCGTTCCCTATCGCAGGGCCCCCATTGTAATGTTTTCCCCTTCCCCGTGTCTTGTTGTTTTAGTTACCGGCCTGCGGGTCGTGACACACAGGACAGTTACATGTGCCGTGTCTTGTTGTTTTAATTACCGACCTGCGGGTGGTGTCACACAGGACGGGTCCACGTGACAGTCGGCTTTTCTGGCTGAAGCCGTTCCCGAACGTCTCTTGACGTTTTGACAGAGATGATCAGGGAAGAGGAAGTTAAGTTGGCGATTGAAGGTCTTGCCCAAAAAAAAATCACCCGGTCCAGATGGCTTAACATCTGAGTTTTATAAGACCTTTAAGGACGCTTTGGTTCCCCTCTTGACTGAGGTATTCAATGAGTGTCATTCCTCGGGTATTCTACCAAATTCAATGAGGCCTGCCCTGATCATCTTGTCAAAGGGTAAGGACCCATCGTGCATTGAGAATTGGCGTCCCATAGCGCTTCTCAATGCAGACAGGAAGGTTCTGGCAAAGGTGCTGTTCAATCGGCTGGTGAAATTTGCACCCCGACTCCATTTGGAGGCCCAGCATTGCTCTGCTCCAGGTCGCAGCACGTTTAGTGCTGTGCTCAGTGTCCGGGAGGCGGTGGAGCAGGGTAGGGCTGGTCACTGGAAGGGGTACATGCTGTCACTGGACCAGGCAAAAGCGTTTGATCGGGTTAATCATGAGTACCTCGGGTCTGTCCTTCTGAGATATGGCCTGCCGGGGGGGGGTTTGTTGATTGGCTTAAAACCTTGTACGGTGGGGCTGAGAGTTTCCCGCTTGTGAATGGTTGGATTGGCAGCTCTTTTGAGGTTGGATCTGGTGTTCGCCAGGGTTGTCCCTTGAGCCTGCTGCTGTACGTGTTTGCGATTGACCCAATTCTTAGGAGGGTGGAGCCTGGATCGTTGGCCGGGATCAGGATGGACCAGGCAGCACCGGAAGCCACAATGAGGGTGGTGGCGTATGCCGATGATGTCACTGTTTTTGTTTCCTCTCACGAGGAGGCAGGGTGGCTGATGTCAGAGGTAGATCGCTACTCGGAGGCATCCGGGTCCAAGATCAACCGGGATAAGTGTGAGAGTCTCTGACTGGGAGGAGGAGATCCTGGTTTTGATCTCCCGGACACCCTTCCAGGACCCAAAGTCTCTGCAAAAGTCCTTGGCATCGAATTTGGCCAGGGGGATTACCCCAAACAAAATTGGGACAGCAGGCTAGAAATCGCCACTCAGAAGGTGAACCAATGGAAGGGTTGATCTTTGACCCTCAGGGAAAGGGTAAACCTGATCAAAACTTACCTGCTCCCTTTACCGATTTATCTGGGCAGTGTTTGCATCTTGCCGGAGTCTCTCTGGACTCGGGTCTACAGTTTGTTCTTCCAACTGTTATGGGGAAATAGACTGAACCTGGTCAAGAGGGAGGTTACTTACCGTACGAGGAGACTAGGAGGGTTGGGTATGGTCAACCCTGTGGTATTCCTTGTGGATACCTTCATTAAGATCAATATTGCAAACCTCTGGAAAGAGCGGGCTCCTCCGTGGGTATTCTCCTGTAGGGGATGGTTTCAGCCTTTCTTCCAGGAATGGGAGACAGGAGGGCAAGTGAAGTATCTTCGCACACCGCATGGACATCTTCCGGCTTACGCTACCTTGGTTCTGAAGGTAATTCGCCGGTGGGGTCTGGGAATGTGGGAGATCAGGACTCTAAGAAAAGGAAGAAAGGTCCAGCTCCAGAAATTTAAAATCCAGGATTTTTATTGTATCATGTTTAAAATACATTCATGGCTGCTTGTGATCAAGTAACGGCAACAAAGTTCACCGCATGGGGATATTCTCCAGGTCTCTGTACGCGTTTCGAGCACAAGTGCTCTTAGACTCAGAGTAGCTGTGGAATATCAGCTGAACCACATATAAAACTCTGTCACAGGTGATCTAATCAGAAGTGAACAATTTATACAAAAATAATAAAATCAGAAAAATGAGAAAAAAAAGAAAAAACACATTAATACATACATAATAGAAATATATATAAAAAATCAATAGTACAGCATAAATTCCTTTTTCTTTTTTTTTTAAATTTAATCTCAGAGGAACAAGTGTATCAAACATATATCCAATGTGCCTCTCAGTTCCTTAAAGGTTTTTCTATGTCTCCACATCATAAATCTCTTCTAATCCTCTCCGCTGCATGAATCTTCAAACCAGATAAATCCCTGTTATAAACAGAAGTAAAATGCTTTGACAGATAAAAACATTCCTAGTAGTAGTTTACCCGACATCATATAGGTGTTCACATGTTCTCTCCTTTACTTTACAGATAGTGGATCCTGCATACTTTAAACCGCATTTAGTACATTCAGCTATATAAACCACATAGTTTGAGTTACAATTTAAAAACTCTTTGATCTTATATACCTTACTATTAGTGGCATTAGAGAAAAATATATAAGATACATATGCAAACCCACTACAAGTCTATTGTGGATAATGCATTGGGGTATAACCCTCAAGCATGCTCAGATGACACTCAGTTAGCTGTTAGAGCACAATCAGATGAAGATACACATGTCTTTCCTCCACCAATGCGTCCTATAATAGCTGGCATAGGGTCACTCAATGAGCGATCAGGTGAATGGCTTGATTCTGTCCTCCAACCTTTGGTATATCATATACCTGGCCATCTGAAGGATACGAAAGATGTACTTAATATGTTCCAGGGCATTTGTTGGAACACAAACTTCACATGGGTTACCTGTGATGTTGTTTCTTTATATACAAGTATCCCTCATAATGTTGCTATTTCTGCAGTACGCTTCCACCTTCAGAAGTACAGTTTGTATTGTGCTGACTTACAAAATTATATTGTGGTGGTTTTACAGTTTTTGTTATCACATATTATTTTTTGTTTGACAAAAGGTTCTATCTACAAAATAACGGAGTTTCTATGGGAGCCAAATTCTCACCATCTGTGGCCAATTTGGTCATGGCTTGGTGGGAAGAGCTTTTTATCTTTAATGTTGATAATCCTTTTTTTTGACCATATTGAATGGTACGCTAGATATATAGATGACTTGTTATTAATTTGGAAGGGGGACATTAACACTATTCCTATGTTTATAGATTATATTAATTTAAATGAATTTAATTTAAAATTCACTTATTCTTTTGATTCACATTGTATATATTTTTTGGATCTTTGTTTAACTGGAAAATCACATCAGTGTATTTCTACTGCTACCCATAGAAAGAAAACTGCAGGTAATACCATTCTTCATGCACACAGTTACCACCCAGCCCATACCATTAAGGCTATCCCTGTGGGAGAACTCACAAGTGCTAAAAGAAATTGTAGCACAGAGGAAAGCTATAAAAAGAGTCTTTTTCTATTAAAAGTCGTTTAAATAAAAGAGGTTATCCTAATTGGACGATTCAGAGAGCTGTAAATATTGTTAACAAAAAAATCAAGGGACACTTATCAAGTCTAATTCAGACATTGATAAGAAAAAAAAATAATGATCGTCCGACTTTAATTCTCACATATAGCCCTTATTTCAATCAGATCCGCAGGATCATTAACAATAACCTATATATTTTGCGGAAAGATGATACTATGAATGAAATACTGAGAGACGGAATTAAAATAGTCTCCAGAAAGGCATTAACATTAGGAAATAGCCTGTCACCTAGTTTACACCGATCAGAGCAATCTTATAATAACAAAGGTAACTGGTTATCTGTGGCAGGATATCATAAGTGTGGCCAATCACCATGTAAAACTTGCTGTTTTTCTTCTAAAACCTTATCTTTTTCTAATGCCACAAATAGTAAGGTATGTAAGATTAAAGAGTTTTTAAATTGTAACTCGAATTACGTGGTTTATATAGCTGAATGCACTAAATGCGGTTTAAAATATGTAGGATCCACTATCCGCAAACTAAAAGAGAGAATGCGTGAACATCTATATGATGTCAGGCAAACTACTACTAGGAATGTTTCTAATCTGTCAAAGCACTTTACCTCTGTTCATAACAGGGATTTATCTGGCTTGAAGATTTATGCAGTAGAGAGGATTAGAAGAGATTTATGAGGTGGAGACATAGAAAAACTTTTAAGGAACCGAGAGGCATATTGGATATATATGCTTGACACACGTGTTCCTTTGGGATTAAATTTAAAAAAGGAATTCATGCTGTACTATTGAGGGAGGAGAGGGAGAAAAGAAAAAAGAAAAAGGAGAAAAGAAAATTTTTCTTTTTTTCTTTTCCTTTTTCTGACATTATTATTTTTGTATAAATTGTCCATTTCTGATTAGATCACCTGTGACTAAGTGGTATATGTGGTTTAGCTGATATTCCATAGCTACCCTGAGTCTAAGAGCATATCTTTATTTTGACTGTGCTCTAACAGTTAACGAAGTGTCATCTGGGCATGCTTGAGGGTTATACCCCAATGCATTATCCATAATAGACTTATAGAAGGTTTGCATGGGTATCTTTATCTTGATTGTGCTCTAACAACTAACTAAGTGTCATCTGAGCATGCTTGAGGGTCATACCCCAACGTATTATTCATAATAGACCTGTAGAAGGTTTGCATGTGTTTCTGTATTTCGATTGTGCTTTAATAGTCAATTAAGTGTCATCTGAGCATGCTTGAGGGCTACACTCCAATGCATTATCTACAAATAGACCTGCAGAAGGTTTGCATGTGTATCTTTATTTTGGTTGTGTTTTAACAGCTAATTAGGTGTTATCTGGGCATGCTTGAGGGTCACACCCTAATGTATTATTTACAAGAGAGCTGCAGAAGTTTTGCATGTGTATCTTCATCTGATTGTGCTCTAACAGCTAACTGAGTGTCATCTGAGCATGCTTGAGGGTTATACCCCAATGCATTATCCACAATAGACTTGTAGTGGGTTTGCAGGTGTATCTTATATATTTTTCTCTAATGCCACTAATAGTAAGGTATATAAGATCAAAGAGTTTTTAAATTGTAACTCAAACTATGTGGTTTATATACCTGAATGTACTAAATGCGGTTTAAAGTATGCAGGATCCACTATCTGTAAAGTAAAGGAGAGAACATGTGAACACCTATATGATGTCGGGTAAACTACTACTAGGAATGTTTTTATCTGTCAAAGCATTTTACTTCTGTTTATAACAGGGATTTATCTGGTTTGAAGATTCATGCAGCGGAGAGGATTAGAAGAGATTTATGAGGTGGAGACATAGAAAAACCTTTAAGGAACCGAGAGGCACATTGGATATATATGTTTGATACACGTGTTCCTGAGATTAAATTTAAAAAAAAAAAAAGGAATTTATGCTGTACTATTGAATTTTTATATATATTTCTATTATGTTATGTATTAATGTGTTTTTGTGTTTTTTATCTTTTTTTTCTCTTATTTTTCTGATTTTATTATTTTTGTATAAATTGTTCACTTCTGATTAGATCACCTGTGACAGAGTTTTATATGTGGTTCAGCTGATATTCCACAGCTACTCTGAGTCTAAGAGCACTTGTGCTCGAAACGCGTACAGAGACCTGGAGAATATCCCCATGCGGTGAACTTTGTTGCCGTTACTTGATCACAAGCAGCCATGAATGTATTTTAAACATGATACAATAAAAATCCTGGATTTGAAATTTCTGGAGCTGGACCTTTCTTCCTTTTCTTGGAGTCATTATACGTCCTGGCAGAGACGTGTCCGCGCTCAGAGCTTTTCAATAGTTCTTACGAACTTACAAGAGGTGAGCTGAAATTTATCTTTTTCAGATCAGGACTCTGCCAAGGAAACTCCTTGACAATAGGGTTCTGTTAACCCATTTCCAGAGGCCTCTGGTGCTCAGGGATTGCCCAAGTTGGGATCTTGGGGTGGGTTTGAATTTTATCAGGATCCCCTCGAAGTTTTGGGACTTTGCTTGGAGCTGCTTCCATGGGAAACTGTGTGTGAGGGACAATCTGAAGTGCAGGAGCTCTGAGGACAGGAACTGTCCTCGGGAGCAATGTGGTACCGTGCTGGAAAGCATGGACCATTTCCTGCTTCATTGTCCCTTCAACACAGAGGTGTACAACAGGATGGGCACCTCCATTGGTTGGTCTCGGCTGGCCGGTCTCTCCTATGTAGAATAGGCCTATGGAGCGTTTGGAGACCTTGGTGGCCGGGACCGCTGCACCTTATTTCTAGTTAGCGCAGTGGTTAGGTATCACATGTGGAATGCAGGGTGCTTAGTATCTACGCAACGGAAAATCCTCCCAGTGGACGATGTGCTTAGGACCATACTCGGTGACCTGGTGAAGGTGCGCTCTCAGGAGTATGGGAGACTGGGCTCACGAAGGGTCGATCTCCTCTGGAGGGGCTTTTCTTTTAGTGTGCCCTAGTCTGGTCATCTCCTTTCCTGGTGGTGGGCTGCCGCTGACACTGTAGATTTTTGTTTTGTGATCGGTATACAGTGATGTAGGGCTGCAGGCGCCGAACTTGGGCTTTGTGATTTGTGGGTATTGTAGTGTTTGTTTCTGTATATATTGTATATAGGGATATAGATTTGGGTGTAGGTGTTAGGTTGGGTGGTGGGAAAAAGGGGGAGGTGGGTTTATCTTGTGGGACTATGGGACACTGGGGGTGTTTGGGGAAACACTGGTACTGCCTTATCTGGCCTATGGACATTGGACATGGACTGAGGCATGAGACGCAGGACCAGCTCTCAGGTCAGTGCGGGGGGTTGGGAATAGTGGGCTGGAGTGTGGGGTTTTAGTTTAGTCTTGTATAGATTTGTGTGTATATATATATATATATATATATATATATATATATATATATATATATATATATATATATATATATATACACACACACTCATTCTTCGTGGCAGAGATTCAACAAGGTGCTGGAAGCATTCCTCAGAGATTTTGGACCATATTGACATGATGGCATCACACAGTTGGCGCAGATTTGTCGGCTGCACATCCCTGATGCGAATCTCCCGTTCCACCACATCCCAAAGATGCTCTATTGGATTGAGATCTGGTGACTGAGGAGGCCATTTGAGTACAGTGAACTCATTGTCATGTTCAATAAACCAATCTGAGATGATTCGAGCTTTATGACATGGCGCATTATCCTGCTGAAAGTAGCCATCAGATGCCTGTTCTTAGCTGAGAGGAGTGGTACCCAGTGTGGTCTTCTGCTGCTGTAGCCCATCTGCCTCAAAGTTCGACGCACTGTGCATTCAGAGATGCTCTTCTGCCTACCTTGGTTGTAACGGGTGGCAATTTGAGTCACTGTTGCCTTTCTATCAGCTCGAACCAGTCTGCCCATTCTCCTCTGACCTCTGGCATCAACATGGCATTTCCGGCCACAGAACTGCCGCTCACTGGATTTTTTTTCTTTTTCGGACCATTCTCTGTAAACCCTAGAGATGGTTGTGCGTGAAAATCCCAGTAGATCAGCAGTTTCTGAAATACTCAGACCAGCCCTTCTGGCACCAACAATCATGCCACGTTCAAAGGCACTCAAATCACCTTTCTTCCCCATACTGATGCTCGGTTTGAACTGCAGGAGATTGTCTTGACCATGTCTACATGCCTAAATGCACTGAGTTGCCGCCATGTGATTGGCTGATTAGAAATTAAGTCTTAACACACAGTTGGACAGGTGTACCTAATAAAGTGGCCAGTGAGTATATATATATATATATCTCTATATATATATATATATATATATCTCTATATATATATATATATATATATATATATATATATATATATATATATATATATATATATATATATCTCTATATATATATATATATATATATATATATATATATATATAGAGATATATATATATACACTCACTGGCCACTTTATTAGGTACACCTGTCCAACTGTGTGTTAAGACTTAATTTCTAATCAGCCAATCACATGGCGGCAACTCAGTGCATTTAGGCATGTAGACATGGTCAAGACAATCTCCTGCAGTTCAAACCGAGCATCAGTATGGGGAAGAAAGGTGATTTGAGTGCCTTTGAACGTGGCATGATTGTTGGTGCCAGAAGGGCTGGTCTGAGTATTTCAGAAACTGCTGATCTACTGGGATTTTCACGCACAACCATCTCTAGGGTTTACAGAGAATGGTCCGAAAAAGAAAAAAAATCCAGTGAGCGGCAGTTCTGTGGCCGGAAATGCCTTGTTGATGCCAGAGGTCAGAGGAGAATGGGCAGACTGGTTCGAGCTGATAGAAAGGCAACAGTGACTCAAATTGCCACCCGTTACAACCAAGGTAGGCAGAAGAGCATCTCTGAACGCACAGTGCGTCGAACTTTGAGGCAGATGGGCTACAGCAGCAGAAGACCACACCGGGTACCACTCCTCTCAGCTAAGAACAGGCATCTGATGGCTACTTTCAGCAGGATAATGTGCCATGTCATAAAGCTCGAATCATCTCAGATTGGTTTCTTGAACATGACAATGAGTTCACTGTACTCAAATGGCCTCCTCAGTCACCAGATCTCAATCCAATAGAGCATCTTTGGGATGTGGTGGAACGGGAGATTCGCATCAGGGATGTGCAGCCGACAAATCTGCGCCAACTGTGTGATGCCATCATGTCAATATGGTCCAAAATCTCTGAGGAATGCTTCCAGCACCTTGTTGAATCTCTGCCACGAAGAATTGAGGCAGTTCTGAAGGCAAAAGGGGGTCCAACCCGTTACTAGCATGGTGTACCTAATAAAGTGGCCAGTGAGTGTGTGTATATATATATATATATATATATATATATATATAATTTTTTTTTTTTTTTTAAACTAAATAAAAAGAAATGTATATGTATATATTTATGTCGGCCTTTGTTTATTTTATTGTTTGTTATTAGTTTGTTTGGCGACCGGACCAGAAGGTGTAAGTTATTATTCTGTATATATGTATAATATGTGTGACAGGAAAGAATGAGCAGCTGGACCAGTCTTCAGTATGCGGATTATTTTCTGGCTGATATTCTTGTTATGTTTCTGTTATTATTATTGTTATGTTTTTCATTTTTATGATAAAAGATCAACAGGATGTAAATCAGGATCAGTAATGTATGTACACAGTGACTGTAGAATAGTGAGTGCAGCTCTGGAGTATAATGCAGGATGTAACTCAGGATCAGTAATGTAATGTATGTACACAGTGACTGTAGAATAGTGAGTGCAGCTCTGGAGTATAATACAGGAGTCAACTCAGGATCAGTAATGTATGTATATAGTGACTGCACCAGCAGAATAGTGAGTGCAGCTCTGGAGTATAATACAGGACGTAACTCAGGATCAGTAATGTATGTATACAGTGACTGTACCAGTAGAATAGTGAGTACAGCTTTGAAGTGTAATATAGGATGTAACTCAGGATCAGTAATGTACTGTATGTACACATTGACTGCACCAGCAGAATAATGAGTGCAGCTCTGGAGCATAATACAAGATGTAACTCAGGATCAGTAATGTAATATATGTATACAGTTACTGTACCAGCAGAATAGTGCATGCAGCTCTGGAGTATAATACAGGATGTAACTGATAGGCGTCAGGTTTCTGCAGCTCCCGGCTGCTATAAAAAGCCCGCATGGCCGTTCCGCCATGCGCTAGTATAGTCTCTAGCTGCTACTGTGTGATTGATGATGGATGTATGATTCTGGTGAATGACTCATTTGAAACCCCTTCCCTCTGATATTACGTATGTGGACAGGGACTAAGCTTAGAGTCAGTGCGCCACTACTACATCATCCACAGTAGCGTCCGACATTGCGCTTGCGTACTAGCTTTGTCGTCTAGCGGCAGTGTCCTATGCCGCGCTGCAGTTGCAGCCCTCCTTGGCGTCCGCAGTTGCGACATCGCACGCACAGTAGGTCTAGAAGGACGCAGTTCCGCTATCTTTGGCTCTGCTTCTGTGACCAGATACCGTGTGTGCATTTATTCTGAGTACTGTGACTCCAACAGGCTCAGCCTTATTGTATTTGTCTTTGTTGGCACCTCTGTGACTTAACAGAGATTGCTGTGCGCACCTGGGTGACGTTTAACCCACGTACGCATTTCTGCCATATTGCTTGCCTGCCACCACTTAGCAGCAGTCATATCATCTACTGCACAGTGGACCCCGAGCGGCGAACACACTTTATTATCATTTTTATTTAGTGCGTTCCGCCGTTCCTAACATTATACTAGCACCAGGGTCTGGCTAGTGATGGCAGAACAGCAGCAACTCTTACAGTATATTCGGCAGCTGGAGGGCTGGTTGGCTACTCTTGAGTGCTATCTCAGCTGCGAAATCCACTGAAGCTGCTGCACAGGCAATCGCAGACGCAGTTTCACGTATGTCCACGTCCTCCCACGCGCTGACAGTTACCCGCCTCCCGTTGCCCGATAAGTTTTCTGGCGATGGCGCCTCCTGTAGGGGTTTCGTCAGCCAGTTCTCTATCCAGCTGGAGTTACTAGCTGCGCGATTCCCTACGGAACGGGCCAAGGTGGGGTTTATTATTTCCCTTCTCTCGGGCAAGGCGTTGGAGTGGGCTACGCCACTATGGGAGCGTGGTGACCCAGAGGTTCGGACCGCTGCTCAGTTTTTAACAGCTATTAAGCAGGTCTTCCTGGGACCACGGGTCACGCACGACACCTCTCTTCAGCTACTTGCTTTGACTCAGGGATGCCTCTCGGTTAGTCAGTATGCCGTTCGTTTTCGAACACTGGCATCCGAGCTGGAGTGGTCTGACAAAGCCCTCATCCCTGTGTTTTGGAGAGGTTTGGCGGAGCATGTTAAGGATGCTCTCTCTACCAGAGAGGCTCCTGCAAGTTTGGAAGAGCTGATTGCCATTTCCACCCGCATTGATCTCCGTTTTTCGGAGCGCGGCCTGGAGCATGCTCAATCCAAACGGAAGGTTACCTCAGCTCCCAACTTTTTTGAGCCTCTGGAACCACCCAAGCCAGAGACTCCACTCCCAGAGCCCATGGAGGTGTCTCGCGCCGTTCTCGAGGCGCGTCCGGCACAAAACTCCATTTGTGGTTACCATTGTCAACATGCTGTTTCTCAGGACAACAGTGCCCCGCAATGGCCAAACTCTGTGCCGCCGGGCAAGACCTTTGTCCCTCCCCGCCTTCGGCCGAGGGTTCTCGCGTGGGCACACGCCTCAAGGAGGGGTGGTCACTGTGGCTAGATGCAGACCACAAAACTCCTGGCGGGGTCGTATTGGTGGCCGCACAGGGCTCGGGACGTTAAAAAGTATATTCGGGCCTGCGCCTTTTGTGCTCGGAATAACTTCCTTAAACAGAGAGTGCAGACGCCAGCCGACACACTGCGGCGTTCCACTTTAGCTTCTGCTCATGGCGATTTTGCCGCCCCCGTTGTCTCCCACGTGTCCCTTCTCAAACCTGGCGACCTTGCCGCCTCTGATGCCTTCCACGTGTCCCGGTTTTCCTTGTCACCTACAGGGACATCAGACTTGCCTTCGGACGGGTCTGAGGCCTATGCCCCTGATGGGCACAAGGTGGTGGATCGGAAGGCTCAGGGAGGAGGGGGCCCTAGGAGGGGGGGTAATGTTAGGCGTCAGGTTTCTGCGTCTGCTCTGCAGGAATCCAGATCCTTACATTCTGCGGTCTCTTGCTGTTTATCTACCGCAGAGGAGATTGCCTTGCAGCAAATCTCTCCAGGGGCTAAGTCCCTCTGTCCTCCTACTGAGCATGCTCATGAGACAATTTCCCATTGGAGATCGGGAGTCATGTGCTCAGGTCCTGCTCCAGATCTCATTGGTCCATCTCAGAGATCTGGAAGCTTCCGGAAGGTCCCGGCTGCTATAAAAAGCGCGCATGGCCGTTCCGCCATGCGCTAGTATAGTCTTTAGTTGCTACTGTGTGAATGATGATGGATGTATGATTCTGGTTAATGACTCATTTGAAACCCCTTCCCTCTGATATTACGTATGTGGACAGGGACTAACCTTAGAGTTAGCGACATTGCGCCACTACTACATCATCCACAGTTGCTAGCGTCCAACATTGCGCTTGCGTACTAGCTTTGTCGTCTAGCGGCAATGTCCTACGCCGCGCTGCAGTTGCAGCCCTCCTTGGCGTCCGCAGTTGCGACGTCGCACGCACGGTAGGTCTAGACGGACGCAGTTCCGCTGTCTTGGCAGGTACGGCACTGACTAAGGATCGTGCCTCTGACTGTGTAGCCCCCAGAGATTTAGCTAGAAGGTCAGATTACGGTGCCAGAATTCCCCCCTACCACTATTCCCTCCAGGTAATGCTCTATTGGGACCCCCGAATGACCAATGGGAAAAAAGGGGGAGGGGGTGGCCAGACACACCCACAGGGGTTAAATCCAGGTACCAGGGGTCAGTGCATCCTCTTTCTCCTCGGCTGACCCCTGGTAGCTTTTTTCTTTTATCGTGTTTGTTTTGTTTTAAGTCACAGCGGAAATGCCAGGAGGGGCAAGGGTTCATAACTCTCATTGGCCGTTCGCATGTCTATCACAGACGGGGCCTACGGCGATTGAGCCAGTTGCAGAATGTAGTTTGCCCCTCCCCGCGTGGTTTAATTTAATTAATAAACTGTGACCGACCTGTTCAACCCATCCATGGCCTGTGTTCGTTTTATTGGAGGGTCTAGCGGGAGGGGGGGGGGAGCACCGCCTACGCCAAAATAGGTGTGCGCAGTCTTGGCTCTGCTCCTGTGACCAGATACCGTGTGTGCATTTACTCTGAGTACTGTGACTCCAACAGGCTCAGCCTTATTGTATTTGTCTTTGCTGGCACCTCTGTGACTTAACAGAGATTGCTCTGCACACCTGGGTGACGTTTAACCCACGTGCGCATTTCCGCCATATTGCTTGCCTGCCACCACTTAGCAGCAGTCATATCATCTACTGCACGGTGGACCCTGAGCGGCGAACGCACTTTATTATTATTTTTATTTAGTGCTTTCCGCCGTTCCTAACAGTAACTCAGGATCAGTAATGTAATGTAATGTATGTACACAGTGACTGCACCAGCAGAATAGTGAGTGCAGCTCTGGAGTATAATGCAGGATCATTGTTGTTACTGGGCACCTCACCTGCTGTCATCTCCTCCTGCACTGACCACATAGTGATCTGCGCTGGTGAAGCGGATGTTCGTCACGTGGGCTGAATGCCCCAGAAACCGCTTATGCTTTGCCTGGATTAATAGACACACAATTGGTTACAATGGTCGCACTTTTCTTCGGTGGAGACATTTCTACATTTGTTTGCTTTTTCGTTATTAAACTTTGAACTTACAAACTTCTCAGGACAAGGAAAGTCGAACAGTTTGACCATCCCAAAGTCATCGCCCGTAACTAGACTGATTCCTGAGTGAGAGACGCAGGCGCACGTCACGTCCGACTTCTCGTTGTGTCTGGACCAGATTCCCACCACCTCGTCGCCCAGAACGCTGCAGGGGAAGACAGACAAGACAAGGACAGGTCAGCGCCCGGAGGAGCCGATCATTGAGGGCAGCAGCGAGGATTCACCTGATAATGTCCTGCGCACAGCAGCGGTACAGGGGGTAACTGGGCCGGTTCGTATATGTAAAGGGTTTGAGCTCCCTGCATCCTGCTGTCCTAAAATATGGAAACTATGCAGATGATGCATTACTTTGGGGGACCAGGAGGAGTATACATAAATTGCCATATGCCTTTGTATCAGAGGGTAAAGGGGGTTTTACACTAAGCAATATCGCTAGCAATATCGCTAAAACGTCACTGGTTTTGTGACGTTATAGCGATATTGCTAGCGATATCGCTATGTGTGATACTTACCAACGACCGGCTCCCCCGCTGTCCATCGCTGATCGCGCGAGAATGTCCGGCTCCATTTCTCGTCGGGCGCTTCCTGCTGAGACTTCCTGCTGTGATGACGAGCGACGCGTGGAGGCGGGCGGGAGGACGCAGGATCGCTGTGTGTGAATGGTAAGTATCGTGCGCTGCGTCGCTGCTGCATCGCTGTGAGATCTTTCTGTATGAAAGCTCACTAGCGATCATTTAGCGATGCACCAGCGATCCTGACCGGGTTGGATCGCTGGTGCATCGCTAAATGTAAAAGGGCCTTTAGTCTTGAGTCGCTAGTTCACCTCACAGAGGATTGTCTGGGATGGAACCCAGTGACAAACCCTCAGCTGTGAGAAGGATAAGGTTTCTGGCTGTAAACAACAGTATCTTCAATTCAATTACTAAAGCAGAGATGGGTGTGTGATTAGGGACTAGCACAACTATGGCGTGTCGGACTACTGCTCTCATTATGAGGGGGGTAGCAGTCACTTGCCTGGTCCAGGTGGCCCATGTTATCCGGTCGATCACAGCTTGTTCCATGAGGAGTTTTCCTGAAGGCACTTCATAAACCAGCCTCTTATAACAGCCCGTGGAGACCTGCGAGTGTGAGATAAAGTGGTGGTTTGCGGGTATGGAACCATAACTCCCAGCATTGCTGCTGACCAGCATGCTGAGGATTTTATAATCACGATGGGAGAGGTTCACATTGTGCACCGACAATATAAGCTCCCTTAGGAAAAGTAATACATATTCCAGTGAATGGAGCAGAAAATGCCAGGGGGTAAAGTATCTGACAACAGTTTGGCCCTCGGTGCAGAGGGGATCATGATCCCAGTCAATCGGTACCTGCACATAGCGGCTGTCAGCGGAGAAGTCGATCTGCAGCACGAAGCTGGGGATGTCTTTACAGTAACTGATGCGATTGAGCGAGGGGCCGATGGTGAGATCATAGAAATCCACTGCGTTTTCACTGGATCCCACCGCCAGGTAATGAGAGTCCGGGCTGAACCTGGGGACAATAAGTATAAGCTCTTGTGTCTGTAGGAACACATAATCAGCTGCCATTGCGACACCTGCCGAGATGATCACGGGATCGCACCTGATGTCCTGGATTGCCGACCTCCGGTCTCTCTTTTTGCCCCAGATCTTTAAGGAAGCGACGAGCAGGATGATGAACTCTCCGTTCTTCATGCCTATGGCCACCATGTCTCCCTCCGGACTGTAGGAGACGGTACGAGCCGCGTGGCCCAGATTCACCTTATTCAGCATCTTCTGTGAGAGAAAGACAAGAAATCCCAGAAAACTAAAGACAAATCACACCAGTGTGCATCGACCCCAGAGAGTGTCCGGGATTTCTACCTTATCCCCAATGTCCCATAACCGAACCGTCCCGTCCTCTGCTGCCGACAGGAAGAAGTCTCGGGTGGGATGAGTCGCCAGCCCCCAGATGGGTCCGTCCATGTGCCCATTGATGAGAATGTTACATGCTGCATTCTTCTCCCCGACCTCAATGATTTCTGCATTCCGGGTTCCCACCAGGATTTTACCCTAAAAAACGAAAGACAAGATGCCATGAGGTCTAAACACTCCAGGGCCCCCAAGCTCAGTGCCTTTAAATGTATAGTTTTTGTGTTATTTGTAGGTGCCTGTGGCCCCCAAAGCTGAAAGTGAGACCACCCACCACAAGGAGCCCCTTACCTTCCCCCTGCACACGGATCGCACACAGTCTGTCGTCTGGCCAGTTTCCAACCTGAAGGCACGACATCTTTTCAGTTCTTGGTCCCAAAGCTTCACTGCACCGCCCTCTTTGGACCTGTATGGGTGGAGAAAGTAATCCATCATTGTGATATAGGCCAGGGTTCCTCAACTCCAGTCCTCAAGGTCCATCAACAGGTCATGTTTTCAGGATTTCATTAGTATTGCTCAGGTGATAATTGCTTCCCCTATGCAATACAAAAGGAAATCCTGAAAACATGACCTGTTGGTGGGCCTTGAGGACTGGAGTTGGGGAACCCTGATATAAGCAACGATTGAGAGGATGGAGTAACAAGTGTATCCATCAACAGATCCAAACACTCAGTATACCTCCAGGTTTAGCACTTACGGTCTTTCCTTGCCCCCGGTGACGATCAGCCCGTCCCGCAGGGTTGTGTACATGGTAAACACTGGCCCATTGTGAGCTTTGGCCACAATCCGTGACAATATGTGATCTTTCCAGACACAGACGTCCCCGCTGATGGTACCAGTGAAGGTCAGGTTACCCTGCAAAAAGGAACAGCATCAATAAAGTATTGCCAGATTTGCCATCCAGAGATCGGGGGAAAACCAACATTACAACTCCTCCAAAAGATGGCAGAAATGATACTCACCGCTCCAAAAGCCACTGCCAACATGGTCTGCATCCTGGCGTCTTCTATAGAACTCAGCATCCCCTTCTTACTCAGCAGCGCCCTCCCGGCCAGAGTCCAGAAACGCACGTGTTTCACCCCCACAGACACAAACTGGGTGTCAGAATCTGGGCGGAATTCGGCCACAAAAATCCGCTGATTGTGACCGACTTTACTGGCAATTTTGGCACCTGAAGCAAATAAAGAAAATGTGTCAGATGTAAGGAACCTGCAACTCAGCAAAGAGCTGTTTAGCTACTACTGGGCCTTGTCTGGGGCACTCACTCAGATACCCAGGAACATCCATTCCGCTGCATGATTGGAGACACGGGGCAGAATGAAAGACATGGGGGCAGGATTGGAGACACTGGGCAGGAAGGAGACAGATGGGGCAGGATGGAGACAGATGGGGCAGGATTGGAGACACAGGGGGCAGGAAGGAGACATGGTGCGTGATGGAGACAGATGGAAGTAAAGTTAGCGTGCACTCTGTCTGGATTACGAGGTGCCGCTGCAATGGACCAATTGGTCCCAATAGCAATGTAATTTAGATTCACCGCACACTCATGTGGATTTAATGCTGATTAGTATAAATTTTTATTATATACAAATTTATGGGAGCAAACAAGAATATATAGTAGAAGCGATATAAACACTTGACGTTTCGGCTCTACCAGAGCCTTAATCACTATCGCTTAATCCAAAGCCAGATCATGGATAAGGTGCAGCCAGGCGCAGGAGCGCCGCTTTATATCTACATTAAACCAGACTTCCAACATCATTAAGTGGTCACCTGTAATTATCATAAGAACAGTGTTGCAGTACTAGCTGTTTCTGGGAACTACAGGGAGATCTTCCCTCCCCCTCTTTTCTCTGCACCTTATCAATGATCTGGCTTTGGATTAAGCGATAAAGTGATTAAGGGTCTGGTAGAGCCGAAACGTCAAGTCTGTCTCTGACGGAGAAAGATGGGGAGATCATATGGGGCAGAATGGATGAGGGCAGGATGGGAGAATATATGGCTGAAGCCAGGAATGAGACACACGGGTGTCAGGATGGGGGATATTATTACCATAGGGACTAATTAAGGGATATTATTAATGCAGTGATGTATTTATTTTATTTTTTGAGTATATTGTTTTAAATGGGTGGACGGTCCTGTTACTGTGCAGAGTGATACTATGTTGCCTTTTTTCTTTCATGTGGTGTAATGTAGAAGTTGGGAAAATAATAAGTAATATGTTCTGTGCAAGCGGAGCTGTAGATAACTGTTATTTCCTGCAGAGACAAGCCCTAGCTGGAAGAAGTTATGGCGGTTTGTGCTGGATGAAAGATGAAAAGCAAAGATGAAGGACTTCACCTAGAGCCGTCACTGGTGAGTCAGTGTGTTATGTATACACTGACACTATACACAGTATACTATATACAGAGGTCCTGTGTATAATGTTACCAGTGATCACTGTATTACCTATACATTATATACAGAGCTCCTGTGTATAATGTCATTGATCACTGTATTACCTGTGCACTGCATACCAAGTACAGATCTCCTGTGTATAATGGCACTTATGGTGATAGTATTGTTTTTTTTATTACTGATCAGTATTGTAGTATTCAGTCACTATGTGGTGGTAATATGTGGTCTCGACATGGTGTTGCGGTATTTGTCCCTTGTATGTGCTATTATTTGGTCACTTTGTGGTGGTAATATGGTGTCTGGTCATGGTGCGGTGGTATTTGTTCCTTGTATATGATATCATTCGGTCACTGTGGTGGTAATATGTGGTCTGGACATGGTGTGGCGGTATTTGTTCCTTGTATGTGGTGTTATAGCTCATTATGTGGTGGTAATATGTGATCACGACATGGTGCAGTGGTGTTTGTCCCTTGTATGTGATATTATTGGTCATTTTAAAAATTGAAAAATAAATAAAAATATACCTAAACTGTATTGCATAATTTAACAAATATTTAATAGGTTACAGTAGAGTAGAGCTCGGCCAAAAGTGTCTACCGCGTTGTGGTGGCGGCTTAAAAAATCTTTTGGTCAAAACAAGAGCTGCCGGCTATATGTGTGATCTGGTGATGGGAACTGTTAATGGGTGATTGGTGAGAAGTGGAGTTCTTCCAAGAGCAGTGGGGCGGTGGACAGTTTGAGGGGTGGAGGCGGGGCTGGGGTGGAGCCTGGGCAGAGTCTCAAGGGGGCCCTGAAAATTTTGCCTGTATGGGGCCCCGAAATTCCTAGTGGCACCCCTGTTCTCCTATATACCATCCATTCCTCCACAGTGCTCCTCCTATACACCATCCATTATTTCACAGTGCTTCTCCTATATACACTGTTATGAATGGGTCACCGAGGAGGATGGCAGGAACAGGCTAAGCCACCAGAAGACCAGAGAGGTTGGTAACTAAGCGGATTGCAGACCTTGATCCTATCCGCACAACTAGCAGCCGTGGAGCATTCCTCTATGATGCCCTAGACACCTCGTCACAGCCGGAGGACTAACTAAGCCTAAAGACAGAAAGATGAAATCTAAACTGTCCCAGAGCAGATTCTCAAAGGAATAGACAGCCCCCAAGCATATATTGTCGGTGAGACAAGATGAGACACAAACACAGGCAGAGAACAGACTGAGCAAACGGTGGGGCCCAAGCTGTCTAGACAGGACAGGATAGAAAAGATACTGTCTGCAATCACGCACAAAATCCTGAAAAAGTCCAACACTACTAGATCAGCACTCTGGTATAAACTGTCAGCAAGCAAAAAGATACTAACATAACAGAGGACTCAACAAGCTGCAACATATGAAGCAAGGCCCAGAGCTGCCCCTAGCAGCAAAACAGAGAGCAAAAAAAAAAAAAACACAACCAGATTAGATGCAAAGGATTAGCAAAAGAATCACTTAGCTGAACCATGCAGATCAGGCAGGGGACAAAAGAGCTCCAAATGCACACTGAAGAAATCAGCAGCAACCTCAATTATATGCTCCCATCCAGTAATCCCAGGTTTCCAATTATCGTCATCAGGTGGGGAACTTCCATCCACCTGGCCAGCTCCACTACTCTCAGCAACCACCAGAGGGAGCTTCGGCTCAGAACGATGAGCAAGATAATTCACAACAATACACCATCCATTCCTCCACAGTGCTCCTCCTATATACCATCCATTCCTCCACAGTGCTCTTCCTATATACCATCCATTCCTCCCCAGTTCTCCTTCTATACACCATCCATAATTTCACAGTGCTCCTCCTATATACCATCCATTCCTGGAAAGTGCCCCTCCTACACACCATCCATTCCTCCACAGTGCTCCTCTTATATACCATCCATTCCTCCAGTGCTCCTCATATATACCATCCCTTCCTCAACAGTGCTCCTCCTATATACAGCATCCATTCTTTCACAGTACTCCTCCTATACTCAATCCATTCCTCCACAGTGCTCCTCCTATATACCATCCATTTCTCTCCAGTACTCCTATATACCATCTATTCCTCACCAGTACTCCTCCTATATACACCATCCATTCCTCACCAGTACTCCTATATACATCATCCATTCCTCCACAGTGATCCTCCTATATAGACCATCCATTCCTCCACAGTACTCCTCCTATATAGACGATCCATTCCTCCACAGTGCCCCTCCTATATAGACCATCCATTCCTCCACAGTGCTCCTCCTATATACCATCCATTCCTCCAGTGGTCCTTGTATATACCATCCCTTCCTCAACAGTGCTCCTCCTATATACACCATCCATTCCTCCACAGTGCTCCTCCTAAACACCATCCATTCCTCCACAGTGCTCCTCCTATATACCATCCATTCCTCCAGTGGTCCTTGTATATACCATCCCTTCCTCAACAGTGCTCCTCCTATATACACCATCCATTCCTCCACAGTAATCCTCCTATATAGACCATCCATTCCTCCACAGTACTCCTCCTATATAGACCATCCATTCCTCCACAGTGCCCCTCCTATATAGACCATCCATTCCTCCACAGTGCTCCACCTATATACCATCCATTCCTCCAGTGCTCCTTGTATATACCATCCCTTCCTCAACAGTGCTCCTCCTATATACACCATCCATTCCTCCACAGTGCTCCTCCTATATACACCATCCATTCCTCCATAGTACTCCTCCTATATATACCTTCTGTTCCTCCACAGTGCTCCTCCTATATACACCATCCATTCCTCCAGTGCTCTTCCTATACACCATCCATTCCTCCAGTGCTTATATACCATCCATTCCTCCACAGTGCTCCTCCTATATACCATCCATTCCTCCAGTGCTTTTCCTATACACCATCCATTCCTCCAGTGCTCTTATATACCATCCATTCCTCCACAGTGCTCCTCCTATATACCATCCATTCCTCCAGTGCTTATATACCATCCATTCCTCCACAGTGCTCCTCCTATATACCATCCATTCCTCCAGTGCTCTTATATACCATCCATTCCTCCACAGTGCTCCTCCTATATACCATCCATTCCTCCAGTGCTCTTCATATACACCATCCATTCCTCCAGTGCTTATATACCATCCATTCCTCCACAGTGCTCCTCCTATATACCATCCATTCCTCCAGTGCTCTTCCTATACACCATCCATTCCTCCAGTGCTTATATACCATCCATTCCTCCACAGTGCTCCTCCTATATACCATCCATTCCTCCAGTGCTCTTCCTATACACCATCCATTCCTCCAGTGCTCTTATATACCATCCATTCCTCCACAGTGCTCCTCCTATATACCATCCATTCCTCCAGTGCTCTTCCTATACACCATCCATTCCTCCAGTGCTCTTATATACCATCCATTCCTCCACAGTGCTCCTCCTATATACCATCCATTCCTCCAGTGCTCTTATATACCATCCATTCCTCCACAGTGCTCCTCCTATATACCATCCATTCCTCCAGTGCTCTTCCTATACACCATCCATTCCTCCAGTGTTCTTATATACCATCCATTCCTCCAGTTCTCTTCCTATGCATCATCCGTTCGTCCATATCACTTATATCTTGCACTGTATATTCGGTGCTTACCTTCCTGCCATTTCCAGATGGTGACCGTATGTTCTGGGTCCAGCCCCACAGACAGGAGCAGTTTCCCAGTGGCACTGAAACTGACGGAACAGACGCCCTTGGAGTGATAGCAGCGCAGCACAGAGAGGGTCTGCTTACTCATTGCATCCCACACATGTATAGAGGGGGCCGAGGCTGAAGGGGAAAAGGACACAAGTAATAAACTGACAAGACAAAAAGTGAGATCTCACCCCACACACACAGTATTTTACAGGCTATAAGATGCACTAGACCATAACATGCACCCCAAATATTGGGGAGGAAAATAGGAAAACAATTGTTTTCAATAAAAAGGGATCTGTATTATACGCTGAATTTAGCTTACTGGGGGATTGCAACACAGGAGGCATGGTCGCTGCTGCAGGAGGCCAGTGGGAGGAGTGGGGCAATGCTGCGGGTCCCATGCTGGGAGGAGGGGGGTGTCCCGACAGTGTGAGGCTGCGGGCCCTGTGTGTCAGGAAAATGTTGGTACAGAAGCAGGAGCGGAGTACCCGCTCTGCCCATTGATTTCCCAGCGGTGGAAAATGGCAGCCAGAGGTGAGAGACTGTCAGCCTTGGGCTTCAAGAAAATCTCGGTGGAGAGGCAGAAGCGGAGTCCACTTCCTGCCTATTTATTTCCTGTTGGTGGGCTTCAGGAAAAAGGCCTCCCGTTATTAAGCTGAAATTTAAATTTGCACATGCGCCGCTTCCGGCAGCCATGCTCCTGGAATCCACCGCTAGGGACTCCGCTCCTGCCTCACTGTCAACATTTTCTTGAGGCCAAGAGCCCTCAGCCTCACAACCCCTCCTCCCAGCTTGGGGCCCGCAGCATCGCCTCACTCCTTCCGCCGCCATGGGCTTCCTGTTGCAGGCACCCTGCCTCCGGTGGCCCCGCTCCACCACCACCGCTGCTCCCCTTCACCCCTGGTAAGCTACATTCGGACTATAAAAACACACTCCCATTTGTCTCCAAAATTTTTTGGGGGAAAAGTGTGTCTTATAGCTTGAAAAATATGGTAATACGGTAGCATGTGGCAAAACAAGGGTATGTGAACAAGTTACATATGTGCTGCATTTTTTACATGTTTTTTCCACGCAGTTTTATTTATGAAGTACCAACAAAGTGATTGTGGTTCCTGATGTCTCATGCAAATGCTTCTTATTTTTTCCTTGCGAATTTAACCCCTTTACCCCCAAGGGTGGTTAGCACGTTAATGACCGTGCCATTTTTTACAATTCTGACCACTGTCCCTTTATGAGGTAATAACTCTGAAACGCTTCCATGGATCCCGGTGATTCTGACATTGTTTTCTCGTGACATATTGTACTTCATGAAAGTGGTAAAATTTAATTGATATAACTTGCGTTTATTTGTGAAAAAAACGGAAATTTGGTGAAAATTTTGAAAATTTCGCAATTTTCCAACTTTGAATTTTTATGCCCTTAAATCATAGAGATACGGCACACAAAAAATTTAATAAGTAACATTTCCCACATGTTTACTTTACATCAGCACAATTTGGGAACCAACATTTTTTTTCGTTAGGAAGTTATGAAGGTTAAAAGTTGACCTGCGATTTCTCATTTTTACAACACCGTTTTATTTTTAGGGACATCACAATTTGAAGTCACTTTGAGGGGTCTAGATGATGATTTTTTTTCCCCAAGAGTAACAGGAGAAATTGGACCCCAAAAGGTGTTGTCCAATTTGTCGCTGATACCCCATATGTGGGAGAAAACTACTGTATGGGCACACGTCGGGGCTAGGAAGGGAAGTAGTGACGTTTTGGAATGCAGACTGGAATGGTCTGCGTTTGGAGAGCCTCTGATGTGCCTAAACTGTTGAAACCCCCCACAAGTGACCCCATTTTGGAGACTAGACCTCCCCCCAAGGAACTTATCTAGATGTGTCGTGAGCACTTTGAACCCCCAAGTGCTTCACAGAAGTTTATAACGTAAAGCCATACAAATAAGAAAAATCATTTTTTCCACAAAAATGATATTTTTGCCCCCAATTTTTTTTATTTTGCCAAGGGTAGCAGGAGAAATTGGACCCCAAACGTTGTTGTGCAATGTGTCCTGAGTAGGTTGATACCCCATATGTGAGGGTAAACCACTGTTTGGGCGCATGGCAGAGCTTGGAAGGGAAGGAGCACGACTTTTTCAACGCAGAATTGGCTGGAATTGAGATCAGTCGCCATGTTGCATTTGGAGAGCACCTGATGTGCCTAAACAGTGGAAACCCCCCAATTCTAACTCCAACCCTAACGCCAACACACCCCTAACCCTAATCTCAGCCCTAACCCTAGCTCTAACCCTAGCCCTAGCAGGAAAATGGAAATAAATACATTTTTTTAAAAAATGTTATTTTTCCCCCAACTAAAGGGGTGATAAAGGGGGGGTTTGATTTACTATTTATGGCGGTTTATATGTTTGGCAGCTGTCACACGCTAAAAGACGCTTTTTATTGTAAAAAGTTTTTGCATCACCACATTTTAAGAGCTATAATTTTTCCATATTTTGACTCACAGAGTCATGTGAGGTCTTATTTTTTGCGGGACGAGTTGATGTTTTAATTGGTACCATTTTCGGGCACATAACATTTTTTGATCGCTTTTTATTCCGATTTTTGGGACGCAGAATGAACAAAAACCAGCATTTCATGAATTTCTTTTGGGGGGTGCGTTTACACCGTTCCGCGTGTGGTAAAATTGATAAAGCGGTTTTATTCTTCGGGTCAGTACGATTACAGAGATACCTTATTTATGTCTTTTCATGTTTTGGCGCTTTTATGCAATTAAAACAATTTTATATAAAAAATAATTATTTTTGCATCGCTTTATTCTGCGAGCTATAACTTTATTTTTTCGCTGATGACTCTGTGTGGCGGCTAGTTTTTTGCGGGACAAGATTACATTTTCAGGGGTACCATGGTTATTTATATCCATCTTTTTGATCGCGCGTTATTGCACTTTTTGTTCAGCGGTATGATAAAGCATTGTTTTTTGCTTTGTTTTTAATTTTTAGTTTTTAAGGGGTTTACTAAAGGGGTTAACTAGTGGTACAGTTTCATAGGGCGGGTCGTTACGGACGCGGCGATACTAAATATGTGTACTTTAATTTGTTTTTTTTTCCAAAAAATGAATTTATTAGGGAATTTTTTTTTTTTATTTAGGGATTTTTTAAAACCTTTTTACATCTTTTTTTTACTTTATTTTATTGTCCCAGGGAAGGAGACCCTCAGACAACGCAGCACATCGCGCTGCTCCAGGGGTCTCAGGGAAGCAAGGAGGGAGCCCCCTCCCTTCCGATTCTTCCCTAATCCCCCGGTACACTGCGATCATGTTTGACAGTTGACACCCGGCCGCGATCAGCAGCGCTCCCCCCACCTCCCCGGGGGCGCCACTGATTGCTATGACGTACTATCCCGTCCATGGGAATTGAGTCCCAGGTCACATGGATGGGATAGTACGTCCGATGGCAGAAAGGGGTTAAAGCAGTTTCATATCTGCAGCATGTTAAATCTTTCAGCATTTTTGACCTATTCCAAGGCATGCAAAAAACGATAAAAAAGCACATATTTTAAGCAGCCTTTTTTTCTGCCAAGACATCAGTATTTGCAGAAGAGTTTTCAGCTGCAAATACCAATCGTGTGCACAGACCCTTATACATCTACACAGGAATGTGTTCATCATATGTCATACACAGAGTATGACTCACCAGACATGTCCGCTGCATCACCTGAAATCACAGAAAAGAAAGGTCTACATAAAAATCATCACACGTAGATTAGGGGTTAAGTCTTATGTCCACGTATCAGTGTCAAACAATATTGATTTCTCACGGGCTTTAAAAAAAAAAAAAAAAATGTATACATGGAGCTCCCCCTAGTGGTGGCTGCAGACAGGATCTTATCATGTATCTCTGTATACAGGGAGCTTCCCCTAGTGGTGGCTGCAGACAGAATTCTATCATGTATCTCTGTATACAGGGAGCTCCTCTTAGTGGTGGCTGCAGACAGAATCTCATGTATCTCTGTATACAGGGAGCTCCCAATAGTGGTGGCTGCAGACAGATTCTTATCTTGTATCTCTTTACAGGGAGCTCCCCCTAGTGGTGGCTGCAGACAGAATTCTATCATGTATCTCTGTATACAGGGAGCTCCTCTTAGTGGTGGCTGCAGACAGAATCTCATGTATCTCTGTATACAGGGAGCTCCCCCTAGTGGTGGCTGCAGACAGGATCGTATCATATATCTCTGTATACAGTGAGCTCCCCCTAGTGGTGGCTGCAGACAGGATCTTATCATGTATCTCTGTATACAGGGAGCTCCCTCTAGTGGTGAATGCAGACAGAATCTTATCATGTATCTCTGTATACAGGGAGCTCCCCCTAGTGGTGGCTGCAGACAGGATCTTATGTATCTCTGTATACAGTGAGCTCCCCCTAGTGGTGGCTGCAGACAGGATCTTATCATGTATCTCTGTATACAGGGAGCTCCCCCTAGTGGTGGCTGCAGACAGGAATCTTATCATGCATCTCCTTACAGGGAGCTCCACCTAGTGGTGGCTGCAGACATAATCTTATCATATATTTCTGTATACAGGGAGCTCCTCCTAGTGGTGGCTGCAGACAGGATCTTATCACATATCTCTGTATACAGTGAGTTCCCCCTAGTGGTGGCTGCAGACAGAATCTTATGTATCTCTGTATACAGGTAGCTCCCATAAGTGGTGGCTGCAGACAGAATTTTATCGTGTATCTCTGTATGCAGGGAGCTCCCCATAGCGGTGACTGCAGACAGGATCTTATCCTGTCTCTCTGTATACAGGGAGCTCCCCCTAGTGGTGGCTGCAAACCGACCCATAACAACAATCTGTGAAAGGATTATTAAAGGGGTTTTTCCATGAACAAACGTTCATTTTAACCCCTTAACTCCCAGGGCCATTTTCCGTTTTTGCTTTTAACTCCCCTTCTTGTTAGAGCCATAACTTTTTCATTTTTCGGTCAATATGGCCATGTGAGGGATTATTTTTTGCGAGACAAGTTGTACTTTTGTACCACACCATTGATTTTAATACATTTATAGGTTCTTTTTTTTTTAAGTGGTGAAAAAAAATCCAAACTTTGTGGAAAAAAAAACATAAATGCTACTGTCAAGAGATTGACAGCGACCTTTAACTAATTAACAGATGCGGGTGGATCTCGATTCCACCCGCGGCTGTTGAAGTCAAGTCAGCAGTATATATCAGCTGTCATGTGCCCGGAAAGGTGCGGGCTTTGGCGCTGAGCATGTGCGTATTATTATGCCACATGTCGGAAAGGGGTTAATCACTAGACCTTGGAATAATAATAAATTCCACAACTGGATGTGATAAATAAAATGTTCCTGTGCTGAGATAATCTTATAAATGTGTTCCTGCTGTGTACTGTGTAATTGAGGTGTCTGACCGTGCAGGAACATGGTCTGATCATACCACATCTCAGCAGAGGAACATTTTACTTTAACATCCAATTGTGGAAATTGTTATTATTCCAAGATCTATTGATTAAAGTTAACTTTTGTTTGTAGGAAAGACCCTTAAAGTATAATTTGCCATGTGCTCCCCACTTTTTGGGTGTGGTGGTTAGGCCCGGCTTTACGTACAAACATACCTACTTGGCCAGTTGCCACTATGTTGGTGAACTTTGGATGTTGGTTTATCGTGAGGCACAATATGTCATCTGTGTGTTCCTGGTAAAAACTCTGAGATCCTATAAAATGAGAGAAGAAATGAGCAAGATGTCGCAGGAGGATGAAGCGGTGACGTGGTGTCAGTACATTACCTGTGGCGACATTGTACAGGATCCCGACAGAGGCAGCGTGGTACAAGATATCAGCTCCGTCGTTCAGATAGTGCACGTTATTCCGACAGTCTTTACCCCGATATCCGAACACCAACTCCAGCACCAGATCCTGCAGGACAATGGGATCCCATCATTGTCATAGTAATGCATGATAGGAGTCATGATCCCAGACGTGAATATGAACCAATAATTGGCCCCTTTCTCACCTCGATAGGCCGCTTCTTCTTCCCAACGTTGTTGGTCTGGAGTTTCTCGGGCTGCGGTAACGCTCTACTAACAGGAGGTCTGAAATAGAGAACTGAGAATAAGTCGCAGCCAGGGCGTCACTCATCTCACGCGAGAGAATGATCTGCAGAGGTCGAGAGTGAGCGAAGGGCACGGCACGGACCATGAGACATGATGCAGGAGCAGGCTACAAGCTGCATGGACTGCGACGCTCTGCAAATCCCCTCATTGTCCTCTAGGAAGCAGCGTGGGTCATGATTATCGCCTGGGCAGTGATGATGGGTGAGGTGTGTCGATGGCATTCAGGAGCGGTGATGGGGGGCACTGAGAGCAAGAGATTTACCTGGAACCTCTACACAGCAGCGGGTAAGAGAAAGATAAGAATTACACAGGAATAGTGAATGTTGGAGACTAGAAACATTAAGACAGCTCAGATCTGCTGCATCCGGGACCGATACAATGAGACCGGGAACCAAGCTACGCAAACCCAGAGTCATCGCTTACAGAAGCCATCTACTGATCGCTCAGGTATAAGTGTCACCTCCGCAGGAATGTCCCCCGGAGGGTCCTGGAAAAAGAGGAAACCAGCCATGTCCTCATGGAGAACTTGGCAGGTCTACCAGTGCCACAGACCCACCCAGGACCAACGGAAAGCAGCGTTACCTGACCGCTCAATGTGTGTCGCCGTCCCTGCGCCCTGTGCTATAATCTACCCTGGTAGCAGCAGTGCTCTGCCCAATACTTGGCCTCACGGTCCCCTCCTATCATATATACATCTGCTCCTCGCAGTTTTCTGCCCTGTTTGCTCCTCTCCAGTGCTGCCCCCCAGGTGTCTCACCACCATTGGTGATCCTGATAAAGGTGTGTGGGTTGCCTAGTGTCTCCTCTTCATGTACTCCATGTAGTACCTTTGCTATATTGGGGTGAGGGGATGAAGTCTGTAAATAGTAGCGACTGATCCCTAGGCGAAGAACTCACAACTTTCACTGAAGACAATTTCCAAAAATTGCCAAATATGATCAGAACAGTTCACCGTCCAGAGGATGCAGACGCCCACCAGTCCACGGCTGTAGGGTCTCATTACTTGTTTAGACTTTTACAATCATTTTTACTGAACTGATGCAAATTAGGCATAGGCCCTCCCCCCCAATTTCCTAACGGACCTCCAATATGACTCTACATTAGTATGTCTGGCGAGCCGGATAGTGTGAGGCTGCCGGCCTTTACAAACCAGAATGCACGCAGATAATGCCAGTTGTGTATAATCAGCGCAATTTCAAAGACCAGAAGTCTATTACGAAGTTTCAAACAGCATGGAAACCTGACCAAAGGTCCGTGACCCTACAGAAGTTTGGAGGAACTGAAAAGGAGAAGATAGAAAGGTGTGTATAATAGACGGTGAAGAGCATGAAGTGTGTGCAATGTGGGGGGGTGTCTATGTAGCATGGAGAGTGTGTGTGTGTAAAATACAGAGTGTGTGTGTATGTAGCATAGCGTGTGCGCGCCTGTATGTAACACATCACTCACTGTAAACAGGAAGCGTCATCCAGCTCTATTAGCGATCGCTCTGTCCCCATTATTCTTCGTCTTCTGTATAAGAAGCCGGTAACCCCGCGCCGAACAACCTGAATATATTTGATTGGCGCTCGTTTATCAGCTAATGCAAGTGCTCCCTCAATTCCTCTGTCTGATGCTGCAATACAGTATGTTAGCATCTGGGGGCACACGTAACTTTGCCCTGGGCCACATATTGTCTAAACTGTCCTTGGGCGAATGCAATGAGGTGACAGGTTATCTATCGCCTGCTGAAAAATGACAACCAAAGTGGTGGAGAATCGAGAGAAAAGTGACAGCAGCCACTACATTATCAATAGTGACAAATGCGCCGCTGTTTGTAGGTTTGGGTGCAGGCCCCCTTTAAGAATTTTCAGAGAGAGAAGTGAGAATAGGGAGAAGGAATCTCACATATTCTATACAGACCGAGACAAATCATCCCATAAGACCACCAAAGAAGGCGCAGCGGAGACCACTTACCGAACGACTCCCTGCCTGCAAGGAAGCAAAAAGGGGAAACCATCAGTGACCGAAGCAAAACACAGAGGAGAAGACTTGCTCCTGATACAATGTATCCACAGAGGGAGGGGCATCACATGGAAAGGAGGGGCATCATCCAAGGGGGAGGGGCATCATCAATGGGGAGGGGTATCGTCAAAAGGGGGCGGGACATCACAAGGAGAGGAGGAGCATCATCACAAGTGGGAGGGACATCACATGGAGGAGGCGCATCATCACAATGGGAGGGACATCACAAGGGAGAGGGACATCACACGGAGAGGAGGGATAGCATCACAAGGAGAGGAGGAGCATCATCACATGAAGGAGGGGCATCATCCCATGAAGGAAGATCATCATCACATGAGGGAGAAGCATCATCACATGAAGAGGAGGAGCATTGTCACATGAGGGAGGGGCATCATCACATGAAGAGGAGGAGCAATGTCACATGAGAGAGGGCCACCATCACATGAAGAGGAAGAGCATTGTCACATGAGGAATGGGCATCATCACATTAACAGGAGGAGCACTGTTACAAGGGAGGGGCATCATCACAAGGGGAAAGGGGGAACATGAGGGAGGGACATCACTTGAGGGAGGATTAGAATTGTCACACTGGGGGAGGGGCAGGGGTTAAGTTGGGGATGGGTATAAATAACACTGGGGAGGGTTAATGGGGGGAGGGGTATCATCACAAGGTGCAGGAGAAGCTTTATAACATGGAGGGGAAGAGATGCATCATCTGGACAACCCCTTTAGGCTGACAGCACCAGTTCTGTTGGTCTCTGCGGACCACTTTGGATCTCCGGACACAGACTGTCATGCAAGATGTGTACGGAGCACTGCTCCTGAAGATGTCGCCTGTTACCTCTCGTCCAGGGACAGCTCCTTCTGCTGCAGGTGAGGTTTGGTTCCCGCCGTCGGCCGGATGCTGGAGGATAAGGCTTTGATGGTGTATGCCATCTCGTTCTCCCGCGTCACATCGCTGTCATAACCTGGGGTAAAAGTGATGACAATGGTCACTGAGTCTGCAGATCCGCCCCCAACCAAAGGGGGCTCCACTAAATGGCAAAAAAAACATAGGGGAAGTATCAGAACATCAGAAAAGCTGAGTGACAACTACTGACGAGCTGAAACAGCAGCCAAAAAGGTTGTCACCAAGAGAACAGGGGTTTGCACTACCACTGCTCCCATCATTCTCCTATCTTCTCCAGTACCTCCATCCTCCTCCGAGTCTATATCAGACTCCTCGCTGTCGCACTGTCTCATCTCTCGGTGTCCTTCCACTTCATGAGTCCAGAGCATTAACGAGGTGTCGGGGCCCCCAACACTGACCAGGAGCCCGTCATCATGGATCCAGCGCAGGTTAGTAACGTGCGAGGAGTGAGCCACATATCGCTTAAACTTCCCAAACTTCCCCTGAGAAATATAACAAGTGGACCGGTATTACATGAGACTGCAGGTGACATCTACTACATTATTTGTAATCAGGGAGTTAACACTGTTATCTGTGGTGTTACATAGGACTGCAGGTGACATCTACTACATTATCTGTACTCAGAGTTATTAGTGTTACATAGGACTGCAGGTGACATCTACTATATAATCTGTGCTGTTGCATAGGACTGCAGGTGACATTATTACATTACATGTACACATCCAGTTCGGCTACATTTGATTCTTACTTTAACCGGATACCGGAAAAGCTTCACGAATCCGAAGTCGTCCCCGGTGGCGAGGATTTTGCTGTCATTACTGAGTGCGGCGGTTGTTACGTCGCTGACCTCCCCAATCACCGGCCAGATCCCCTCACAGCTCGGACCCAGGACACTCGTCCAAGACGACCAGGACATTTTTTCTACCTGAGAAATAGACAGCTCAGCGCCAGTGTGACCTGAGGGGACACTCCCTAATACTGCAGACACATGTGATCCCCCACCTTACCTCATGAGCTGGAATCATTTGTCGCTTCCCTCGTGGGGCCTCAAAAAACAATTGCTCCTTAGCACCAGTGTTCACCTGGAGGAGTTTACCTGGGAAGAACACAGAAGTGACTGAGCACTAGGGGGCGCCACCGAGGCCCCATCACTTCATGTAGGGCAGGGAAACGCTACGTCTACCACAATGCACTGCAACAAAGCACAGACTCAGCCAGCAGGGGGTGGCAGAGAGATGAGTGCTCCTATAGCCTTCAAAATAAGCAGAGTATTTGCTTTACTCCAGTTGCATCACTCACAACCATAATTGCAATCACAATTCTGCTGGCTGTGGTTAGTCTACATGTGACTTTTTCCAAAAACAGCGCCACCATGAACACAGGTCATATGCAGTATTGCTGATCAGTCAAACTCTTCAATGGAGCAAAGCTGCAATACCAGACACAGCCTGCACACAGGTGTGGTGCGGAATCTTGAAAAAAGCAGATTTAACAGCTCCTAAAATGAATTGCACTCAAGAAACAGCAAAGTCTTATAAGTTGCAGCTGAAGCTTTGGCTCTGACTGGAGGATTAGACCTGCTGTTTAGCAGAGGAGAAGTTATAAGACCAGGTTCAGAAGTGACCCCAGGCCCTTCGCTCACCCCTCGAGTCCCAGTCCAGGTGGGTGATGTAGCTGGACGAACCCTTGCATACGCCGACCCGTTTGCTGCTCATCACGTTGTAGATGTCCACAAAGTTGTCGTAGGAGGCGACGGCCAAGTATTTCCCAGTTACTGAAACAAAACTCGATCAGAACGGCGTCGAGGAGCGCGAGACGGCATCGATCGACGGGTCATCAACTCACCGGGGGAGAAGCGTATGTCCGAGATCACGTCCTTCCGGTGGTGAAATGACACCAAGTCCTCCAGCGTGTCGGCATTCACGATGAGGAAGCTTCCGTCATTGAGGCCCACAGCCAAAGCCTTGCCATCTGGGGAGAAGGAACAGCACCGGCCACCTGGGAGCAGCACAGAGCCCATCACTCATATAGAAGACCCTGACAACTTGCACTCCTAAGACCCTCGTACTGACAACCCTTGTTCTGATAGCCCTCGCTCAGACAGACAACCCCCGCTGATGACCATTGATCTGATGACCTCTCCGTCTGACAACCATCGCTCTGTTGACCCCCCCTACTTATGACAACCACCTCACCCATTTTGACAACCATCGCTTTGACAACCCTCCCTCCCAGGCTCCAGATGACAAGACTTATTGTGTGTCAGATCCTCATTATTGTAGAAACCTCTGCTCACCTTCAATGAAAGGAAATCTTCCTGTGTTGTTACAATGTGTCAGTGTAGGCGGCTCTGCTGCACGGACTGATACAATGTAACAACCCCCAGGATTCAGAGGATTGTCTAGACTGGATACTCTGATACACTGTAACAAATGCTCAGCTGTGTGGTGATCAACATGTAATGAGACTGAACCTGGGAGAGGTTGTATTTTGGAGAATCGCTCACAGTGCAATTCCACAATCCTCTTACCCTTCTTGAGCTTGCGCACAGCCAGCATGCAGTGACTGGGGGACAGGTCCCAGATGCGCAGAGTCTTGTCATCGCTCACAGTGGCACAGATTGGTAGATGAGGATGGGCGGCCAGACCCCAGACTTCTCCCTCCATGTGTCCCTGCACATTACAAGAAGAAGCATAAGGAGGAGTAGACAACACTGGAGGGCAGGAAACTGTGAATATCAGGAGTCATCGGACAAATTATACCTCCTACTAGAGGCAGAAGTTCACTAAGGGCAACCTGCTGCTGTCTATCCCCCATACTTTACACTGCAGCATACTTTACACTGTCTGTTGTGTATAACAACAGAACAAAATATTAAGTTTATGAAAAAACTACTTGTTAAAAGAAGATCTTCAAGAAACTGCTGCGTCCAGACCGAGAAGAACCTAAAAAGAGCGGATCGAGTTTATTAAGAGGGAGCAGCCAGACAGGTGGGGAGATCCTAAAAGAGGGGATGGGGTTTATTAAGAGGGAGCAGCCAGACAGGCGGGGGGATCCTAAAAGAGGGGATGGGGTTTATTAAGAGGGAGCAGCCAGACAGGCAGGGGGGATCCTAAAAGAGGGGATGGGGTTTATTAAGAGGGAGCAGCCAGACAGGCGGGGGGGGATCCTAAAAGAGGGGATGGGGTTTATTAAGAGGGAGCAGCCAGACAGGCGGGGGGGATCCTAAAAGAGGGGATGGGGTTTATTAAGAGGGAGCAGCCAGACAGGCGGGGGGGGGATCCTAAAAGAGGGGATAGGGTTTATTAAGAGGGAGCAGCCAGACAGGCGGGGGGATCCTAAAAGATGGGATGGGGTTAATTAAGGGGGAGCAGCCAGACACGCGGGGGGATCCTAAAAGAGGGGATGGGGTTTATTAAGAGGGAGCAGCCAGACAGGCGGGGGGATCCTAAAAGAGGGGATGGGGTTCTGCTTTTAGATACATAAGATTGGGGCCTGATCATTTACTAGAACTGTACTGAGCTGAGCAGAGATCAAACACTAAGTAATCTAATGCTACAGCAGCACAGAGTATTACAGAAAAGGTGCAAACTGAAAAAGAGGAACTGCAGTCACCTGGACAAGCAGGGTGACCGGTCCGCTCTTGTCCACCTCCAGGATCTCCCCATTCTTCGTTCCTACTAGAATATGGCCGTGCCCAAGAGATATGGCACGTATGGACGGGTTGTCTTCTAGGAGCAGCCCTGGAATGGAGAAGAAGGAGGTCGGGGTGCGGTCACCTTAGTCATGTGTGAACAGGTATGTTGTCAGTGCGCAGTGTGGTCAGTACATACAGTGTGTACAATACGGTTAGCACATGCATTTACAGTGCAGTGCGGTCAGTGTGCAGCCAGAGTGGTGACAGGTGTGATCAGAGTGCCCCTTACGGTCAGTGTGTGTGGAGTGTGTAGCCATTAGGCCGGGGTCACACTGGCGAGGAATATGGCCGAGTGAGAGGCGCTAAAAGCACGCATTAGACACGGACCAATGATTCTCTATGGGGTCCCTCGCACCAGCCGTATATTTCTCATCCGTATTCTACGGTCCGTGCCAATCGCAGCATGCTGCGATTGTCAGCGTACTACGGCCGTAGTACGCCAATGCAAGTCTATGGGTGAGCAAAAAATACGGATTACACACAGACCAGACGTGTGACCTGCGAACAATACGCACCCGGTGTCTTTTAGCAAAGCCGGCAATTCAGCGCGCGATACAGTAAACTCACACTGACAGTTTTAATAAAGAAACGAAAGGATATAGAAGCCCTGTCATAGGGTTCCATTATATGTCCATTTTGCAAGCCTGCGAGATAATCTCGCCATACGGATGCCATACGGATTACACACGGATGCTTACGTGCGCAAAATACGCGACCACACCTTGATTACGGATGACATACGGAGCACTGACCGTATTTTGCGTCGGTTAGTGTGACCCCGGCCTTAGAGTATAAGGTGCGACCAGTGAGTGTGGAGTGGTCAGAGTATGTGATGAGTCCAGTGTTTGCGGAGCAGTCACAGTGTGTGGTGCGTCCAGTGTGTGCCGAGTAGTCAAGAGTGCATGCTGCGGCCAGTGTGAGCAGATCAGTAATAGTGCGTGGTGCGGCCATTGTGTAAAGAGTGGTCAGAGTGCGTGGTGTGCATAGAACAGTCATAGTCCGTGTTGCAGCCAGTGTGCATGGAGCAGTTAGAGTGCTTGGTGCAGCCAGTGTATGCGGAGCAGTCAGAGCGCACAGAGTGGTCAATATGTGTAGAGTATAGAGCAGTCAGAGTGCATGGTTTGGCCAGTATGTATGGAGCAGTCAGAATGCATGTTGAGGCCAGTGTGTGCGGAGTGGTCAGAGTACATGTTGCGGCCAGTGTGTTCGGAGCGGTCAAAGTGCATGATGCAGCCAGTGAGTGAAGCGACAGAATGCATGGTGCAGCCAGTGTGTATCAAGAGGTCAAAGTGCATGATGCGGCCATTGTGTGTGGAGCAGTCAGAATGCATGCTGTGGCCAGTGTATGGAGCAGTCAAAGTGCATGTTGCGGCCAGAGTGTGCGGAGAAACAGAATGCATGGTGCGGCCACTGTGTGCGGAGCAGTCAGAGTGTATACTGCGACATATCTGTATGGAGCACTCAGAGTGCATGGAGCAGTCAATGTGTGTGGAGTGCATGCAAGGTGCAAGCAGTGTACATTTGCAGTCAGAGTGCATGCAAGTTGCAGTCAGTCTGTGTCTGTGGCCGGTGATCTTGTCACCTTTAGAGCCTGGCGCCAGTGCAGCCCTCTTGATTGCGTAGGTTTTGAGGCATCGTTCAAAGGAATCATCCCAGAGCGCCACCACTCCGTCCTTCCCACCAGTCACAAAGCCCTGTGATGGGAAACACTGTACTCAGCCGTAGTACGACCTGGGGCGAGCATTCTGCACCTCGTCAGCATGACGGGGAAGACTGTGCTGCAGAGGCTTCTCCATTACAGATTGATCAGGGGTCAGCAACCTTCGTCACCTCAGATACTGTGGTAGTACAATTCCCAGTAGCCACAAGCAATGTTGGGAGATGTTGTACCTGGCAGCAAGAGCCAAAGGTTGGTGGTCCCTGATCTAGAATGATGCACTGTAACAAGACTGTTCCCAATATCTGAAAGCAAGCAGAGATCCTTACTGTGAAGAGAGATTGAGGCATAAAGGAAACTACTCTGAGCTCCAATCACATCTAGAGAAAAAAACAGACACCAGTGGATTCCCCTGGTATCAGGCTGCTAATGATTTCCACTCACAGTCAGCAGCGGGACCCCCCTACTGTCTGAGATCCTATGCTGCCAAGTGAAGGCCAGCAAAATTGAGATGCAGCTTTGGATGTGACTGGAGTAGAAGTAGAGATATAACTTCAGACTTGTATAGGATTGAATATGACTGATTGCAGTAAATGGATGAAAGCTGTTGGCCGGGGGTCTTCTCACCTTGTCTAGGGCGTGCATGCTGAACACCGGCCCGTCGTGCGCCTTCACGGTCTTCATCAGGAACATGTCTCTCCAGATACAGACATCTCCGGTGGAGGTTCCAGAGAAGGACATCTCCTCCGTCCACCCGTAGACCACACACATCATGGTATCAATCTTCGAGCCGGTGCCAATACAAGCTTTGCGTCCGATCAGCCCCCCACCTGCCAGGACAGGACGGCAGCATTAGGCCTGTTTCACACTTCCGTTTTTTCAAATCCGTCAGAATCCGTTGTTTTCCGTAAAAAAACGGATCCGCCATTTTTTGCAGGATCCGTTTTTTTTGTCCCATAGACTTCCATTACGGTTACCGCGGATCCGTCAAAAAAACGGATCCGTTTTTAAAAAAACGGATCCGTTTGCATCAGTTTCCGTCAAAAAAACGGAAACGGATCCGTTTGGCGGACACAAAAACGGAAGTGTGAAACAGGCCTTACATGGGCAGAGGGGTACAGACGCAGGACTAGAGGGGCTGCAGTGCTGAGATCTCCGCTTCTATAGGGGTCACAAACTGCACAGATCACTGTGTCCACTAGGTGTCGCTGCCACCCATTGATTGAGCAATCGTGGCGAGCAGGACCATCACCCTCATCATCCTTGTTTCTATTTTTATACATTTATACACAATTTTAATTGTTGCCTCCCCTTAGACTGCCCTGATTCAGCAGCTTGGAAGGTGGGATCTATATGGGTCTTAGGCTACTTTCACACTAGCGTTTTTTTGTGCTGCGCCTCGTGCGCATTCCAAACGCATGCAAAAAAAATGCATTAAGCGTTTTGCATGCGTTTGCTGTTTTTTTGCACATGCGATTTAACCAGTTTGTCACCATGTAGACTCTAAAAACGCATGCAATTTTAAACGCATGCGTTCGAATGTCCTAGCGCACGATCCCATAGACTGTAATGTTGTTTTTTTGCGAATTCCGTGCACATGTGTTTTTTGGCAACAGTTGGGCACGCAGAAAAATGCAACATGTTGCGTCTGGCGCGCCTGGGCGCACACCTGGAAAAAACGCAGCGCACGAAAACGCACATGAACACGTACAAGCGCTATACCATGTGCCCACCATGTTAAAGATAGGGGAGCAATGCGCATGCGTACGATAGCGCACCAGGCGCAGCGCTAAAAAACGCAAGTGTGAAACCAGCCTTACATGTTGCAAAAACCCCAAGGAAAGAACCACAAAAATCAGGAAATAATATAACACAAAAGTCTTAAAGGCACCGCACCTGCTCGCCTCCAGAACCTCATGTGCTTCACCCCCGCAGTGATCAGCTTATCAGGCATGTAGGGGTTAATCTTCACTGCAAAGATTTTATCCTTACTCCCTCTGCAAAATAAAAACCAGATACAGATTAATTAAAGAGGGGGATCACACTCCCAATAGAAAATCAGTCAATAACCGCTTTCTGATTTTCCAAGTGTGCTGAAACTGCAAAAAAATGAAATTCCACAATTGTTTTTTGGGTTTTTAGTTATTATGTTCACTATAAGGTAAAGAGAGACAGATGATGGCTGAGTAACACAGCCATCATCTGCCGGGAAAGATGCGGCTCAGCATGCCAGCTCGCATCAAATGTAGGGAGACGGCATATGTCGGTAAGTGGTTAAACACAGGTGACAAGATGTTCTGCAGCAGCCTGGCAGTTAGGAAACCGGCCACCACCACTGATAGACTAAGCAAGGAGACTTAACCTTTACAACTTCTCATAGCAGAGGGTTTGTTACAAACAATCCACAGGCATTACCAACTGATAAAACGCCCCCTGAGGAAGGAATTTTTTCCGAAACGCGAATTGGGGCCAACGGTGGGCAGTGTACGGTGTTCCTCTAAACCCTGGTATGTGTTTTATCAGCTATTAGTTACATATGTGGCCATAATATTGGTTATATGATATTAGTGGATATCAGCCTGGGATTATCCCTGTTATTTAGACAATGAGCTGTCCATCTATTTAACCTAGGCTGTCTATCGGCCACTATCATGGCCTTATGCACTTTATTATGATTCAGTTATTTATAAGGGTTTTTGTCATAGCTATGACGATACTATTGAGGTAATCGCTGTCTACTTTTTCACTGCTGCTTCTGCAGACAACATGTGTCACTTTTTAACCCATATTTGTTACCTATCTGGTGCTCTAATAAAGATTTGCTATTTTTCATAATATTACCATTTTTGGACTTTTTTGCATTGCAATTCGTTTGTGGTTTGAGGCATTACAACTGGACTGATAAATTGTAAGAAACGGTCATGAGACAGATCTGTGCCGCTGTGTTTAGCTCACAGAGGATTGTCTAAACTGTTACATTGAAACAAACCATCAGCTGGGAAAATCAGAGCTGGGCCAGATCAGGTCTATTAAGGGGGCTTCACACATAGCGATATCGCTAGCAATATCGCTAAAGCGTCACCGATTTTGTGACGCAGCAGCGATATTGTTAGCGATATCGCCAAATGTGATACTTACCTCCTGCCGGCTCCCCCGCTGGTTATCGCTGATCATGCGAGGACGTCCTGGGCCGTTTCTCGGCGGCGGCTTCCTGCTGTGGCGACGAGCGACGCGTGGACGCAGGCGGGAGGACGTCAGGATCGCCGCGTCTGACAGGTAAGTAACGACCGCCGACCGCTGCTATGTCGCTGGTGAGATCTGCCTGTGTGGCAGCTCACTAGCGACCATTTAGCGATGCACCAGCGATCCTGACCGGGTCCTATCGTTGTCAGGATCGCTGGTGCATCGCTAAATGTAACGGGAACCTAAGAATCATGATTTTAATGGGAAGGTTTCCATTCACTGACACTGAAAAGAGTCACTGAAAATAGTGAAGATCTCTGTCTATTAGATAATGGCAGAACTTTCCGTTACAGGGTTATAAACATCACCGCTTCAGCCAATCAATGAGCTCAGCAAATCAGCAGAGGTAAACAGCATGAACTGCTGAGCTCAATAACTTGCAGCAGCGGTGATGTGAGCTGTCAATGTGACATCAACCCTGCAGACGAAAGAAGGAGACCAGAGCAGCAGTGAGGGGAATATCCCGGACCAGGGGAGGGGGAGTAGTTGATGAGTTCGCCATTTTAGGTATTTTACACAGCTTGGGGACCGCTTTCTTGAAAGTGGACAATCCCTTAGTCAGTGATCCGGACTGTTGAGTTTGTACCTGACTGATGACAACTTCTCCCCTTTTTTCCAGTCCCACAAGACCACAGTGTGATGGTCGTCGATGCCGACAGAGGCCAAACGCTTCCCGTCCGCTGCATAGAGAACAAATATGACGGTTACAGTATAAGATTATATGTTACATATATAATATATCTACAGTACACACAAACCACCTATATAACTGGTGGCCAGTGATATCATCATGGTCTGATCCACAGAAATAAAGATGAACTACAGAAAAAGTGCAAGAAACGAACCCACAGAGCCGGCGATCTATTATAATGCAATCTGAATGACTGCAGAGGTCAGCGCCTGATCAGATGAGGATGGTTGACTTCATGGACAAATCATCGATACAAAGTCTTCTGACTATGACGACCATTATGGCGAGATACTGTCATCACTCCAGGTGGCCATTAGATGGCGACACTCATGTTAGGCAGCATGGTTATAGCCAGGGGGTACGTCTATGGGGTGCAGAGGATTTGGCCACATGTGGACCCTGTTATAGTGGATCCAATGTAGGAGTCCGCTGAGAACATGATTGTAATGGTTCTTGCTCGCTCACACCTGTGTAGTCCTCGCTCACACCTGCGCAGTCCTCGCTCACACCTGCGCAGTCCTCGCTCATACCTGTGTAGTACTTGCCCGCAGGGCTGGCTGCTATGGCAGTGGTGACATGTGCTTTTGCTTCCAATAAAATACAATGTTTTTACTGAATTCGCGACACAACGATTATAAATTAAATGAATGCAAACTGATGCCAAGATAAATTGTACCTCAGCAGAGGGGGACGGGCAATATGCCCGGCGTAGTTACAAGGTGATTATATGGCGAACACCAATCACCAGCATGTTACACCTAACTGCGAGGTTCCTGGGTGTTTAATACTAATGACAGACAAGCGACAAATCCGAAGAAAACAACACGCTGCAAATAAATCAATGCTCATTAAAGGGCCGGTACCATCTCCGGGAAATAAGGCTGAATAAAAAAAAGTTCCTAGTTCACTTTGTAATTGAATTCTTCGCTATTTTTAAGACTCCTCTGATTGCTGTCAGTGAATGGGACCATTTATGGTTAACGTTCAATGTTTGAAAACCCATCCTGAAGTAATACATCTCACAGAGGAGGGTTTGTTACAATGTCTGGTCCAGGGTCTCTGATTAACTTTAGGGGTATGGTTTGAGGTCTGAAATAATTTATGGGCCTCGTCTACGGTCTTATTGATTTTATAGATCTGGGGCATGAATAATTTCAGTGGTCTTATTTGTGGTCTAAATGAGTTTACTTTGGGCTCTAGTTTGGGGAGTGATTGTTTTTCGGGGCCTGGTGGGAATGAGTACAAGGGTCTGATTAACCTTGGGGTAAATGAATTTAAGGGTCTGGTCTGAGCTCAGATACATTTTGGGAGTCTGGTATCAATGGTTATCTATGGGATGAATAACTATGGGATCTGATTTAGGGTATCGATGAGTATGAAGGGTCAGTATGAATTAATATGGGGGTTCAGTCTAGGGTTTGATGAACTTTGGGGGCTGGTTTGGAATGTGAATGAGTTTAGGGGTCTAGTCTAGTTCTCCAACCATCTAGAACAGAGGTAAATATTGGAGATCCAGGTAAGACCGACAAAAGAACTAATCCAGATCCTTTACTGTAGATATAAGAATGTTTCCAGTCACTGACAGCAAGCAGAGAAAAGAAAACACAAAGTTAATTTCAAAGTTGCAGAGCCGTTAATTATATAAATATTACAGTAGACCAGACACCGTCCCTTTAATCTTTATCGGAGATTCACAGCCGCCTCCTCAGGGGTTAGAAGAGTTACCTGAGAAGTCCACGGCACACACCCCGAACTGGTGATGTCCCTTTAACACGGAAAGAGGTTTGATTGTCTCGCAGTCCCAGATGTGCACAGTGCTGTCTCTGCCCACCTGCAAGACATGAAGCGTCAGCGTCAGAGGTGCTACATCCCTTCCCTGGCTCCATGCATCACAGAAAGCACTATACACTCAATGTTAGTCTGCAGCTACTAAAGCCATCGCAAAAGTGTCCTTTCTGCTTGAGATTTATCAGCTCTGCTGCTCCTAAATCACCCACTGATCGCGTGTTTTAATCAAAGCTTAACACGTTTGTGCCGAGAGCAGAACATACCTGACCGGTGGCCACGTAATCCTTCATGGGGTGAATGGCCAGGCAGAGAATATCATCGGTGTGGCCCAAATAGAACCTCTGCGTGTTCTGCTGCCGGTTATACACCACTCCGATGGCCGCCACGTGGTAAACGATCTCCCCCGTCTGGGTGTAAAAGAGGTTGCTCCGGCAGTCGTAGCCCCGGTACCTGCAGGAAAAGAAGAAGTTGCAGTCAGAGCTGCGATCACGTGTCTGCACAGACAGCGGCGCTCCTATAATGCATCGCAATACATGCACATGACCCATGACTCGCGGACCACCGCTCACCCATGCACAAAATGCAGGCGGATGCTGTTGACGGGCGCGCGCTCCCTCCTCTTAGAAGAAGCACTTCTGTGTTTGTCTTTGCATTGCTCTTTAAGTTGAGGTAGATCTTCTTTATAAACCTGGAAGAAAAAATAGGAAGATTTAGAACAGAAGGGCCGGAGGTTGTTAGACCAGCTCATCTATGCTGACAACCAGCCTGTGCATCACGAGTGAGAAGTTGTCAGCTCCGCCCCCTGGTGGTGACATCTGTAACATTGGGCGACAGTAGATAATGACTTACTGCAGAGCCGAATATGGCAGCAACTTGCAGGTAAATGTAACCTGTGACCCAGTTCCCAGCGCTGATCCTGGTGCCGGGTGTCACATCAGACTCCCAAACACCTAACACCTAGCATTCCTGATACAATACCACTATATAGTAGACGCTCTGCAGTGCACATTCTGCAGCGTGCGATCAATGATTCACCTGGCGCCGGTACGTCATCTGCGTCTCCTGCTCGATCTCAGAGTCCAGCTCTGGGACGTCGGACTGCTCTGAATCCGATTCATCGCTGTTCGAATCCATCAGACTCTCTGAGAAGGAAGGAAATGACAATGTGACAGCCTGGGATAACTATGGCCACATGCTGGGACTTGTGGTCTCCATGTCGGACAGTGTACACTGGAGCCCCCAGCACACGTGTATAGTGCATCATCCATCCACCTTGTTCTCACCTTGCGGAGCGATGTGCAGCGCGTCCTTCAGTTTTCTGTCCGGAATAAACTTCCACTGAAACACGGAATGATCGGCGCCACCGACGGAAACGATCCACTGATAGTCGTGTGACCACCGCACGCTCGTCACGTGAGCCGAGTGACCCAGGTACTTCCGAAACTTCGCTCCTGGAAACACAAAATACAATGAACTTTGTTTATAGATCATCACCCTGCCAGTCTGAAATACTCTGTGCTGCTGGGGATCCTGCAACCGACACTATTTACCAACAATCTGTGACCCCCTACAAAGCCAGCTCATAACCGTCCTGAAATACTCTGTGCTGCTGGGAATCCTGCCCCAACACTATGTACCAACAATCTGTGACCCTGTACAAAGCCAGCTCATAACCCTCCTGAAATACTCTGTGCTGCTGGAAATCCTGCCCCACCACTATGTACCAACAATCTGTGACCCTATACAAAGCCAGCTCAAAACCCTCCTGAAATACTCTGTGCTGCTGTGAATCCTGCCCCACTACAATGTACCAACAATCTGTGACTACCTACAAAGTCAGCTCATATCCCTCCTTACATATTCTGTGCTGCTGGGAATCCTGCCCAGCCACTATATACCAACAATCTGCGGCCCCCTACAAAGCCAGCTCATGTCTCTCCTGACATACTCTGTGCTGCTGGGAATCCTGCCCAGCCACTATGTACCAATAATCCGTGACCCCCTACAAAGTCAACTCATAACCCTCCTGAAATACTCTGTGGTGCTGTGAATCTTGCCCCACCAATTTGTACCAACAATCTGTGACCCTCTACAAAGCCAGCTCATGCCTCTCCTGACATACTCTGTGCTGCTGGGAATCCTGCCCACCACTAAGTTCCCACAATTTGCGACCCCGTACTATAGCCAGCTCATGTCTCTCCTGATCAGTACAGGCTTCTCCTGAAATCCTCTGCGATGCTGTAAGCCTTGCTTCTTTATCTCTGTGAGTTTGTGTCCTCTCATAAGGATCAGTTCACTCCTAAAATACTCTGTGCTGCTGGTAACCCTGCTTATGTCACTATACAATTCTCATTTTGTGACCCCCCCCCTACAGTCGCTGATCTGTATAGGCCATCCAGAAGATCCCAAATTTGGACAGCGAGGATAAATTGCTATTACCCCCTTATAATAAATCCTTATGTCACAGCTCCTGAGCATAAAGACTGAGATAAAAAAAGATTCACTGCCTGAATCCAACCGCGACGCACCGAGTAATTAACGTATTCAAGAATTAATGGTGCATCATTAATATCTAATTGGATCTCACTACACAGGACGTATAATAGTGGAGAAGAAGAGACACAACCGGGAAGAGCAATACATAACGAACAACCAAGCCCAGGTTATATCAGCAGTACATATATAATTACTAGCTGAAGAGCCTGGCGCTGCCCGGGCATAGTAACCAACTGTGGTTAGTTATAACAAATTATAATTATCCTCCATCCCATAGTCCCGTGCCCATATACCCATCATACATATCCTCCATCCCATAGGCCCGTGCCCATATACCCATCATACATATCCTCCATCCCATAGGCCCGTGCCCATATACCCATCATACATATCCTCCATCCCATAGTCCAGTGCCCATATACCCATCACACATCCTCCATCCCATAGTCCCATGCCCATATACCCATCATACATATCCTCCATCCCATAGTCCCGTGCCCATATACCCATCATACATATCCTCCATCCCATAGTCCAGTGCCCATATACAGTTGTGGCCAAAAGTATTGACACCCCTGCAATTCTGTCAGATAATACTCAGTTTCTTCCTGAAAATGATTGCAAACACAAATTCTTTGGTATTATTATCTTCATTTAATTTGTCTTAAATGAAAAAACACAAAAGAGAATGAAGCAAAAAGCAAAACATTGATCATTTCACACAAAACTCCAAAAATAGGCCAGACAAAAGTATTGGCACCCTCAGCCTAAAACTTGGTTGCACAACCTTTAGCCAAAATAACTGCGACCAACCGCTTCCGGTAACCATCAATGAGTTTCTTACAATGCTCCGCTGGAATTTTAGACCATTCTTCTTTGGCAAACTGCTCCAGGTCCCTGATATTAGAAGGGTGCCTTCTCCAAACTGCCATTTTTAGATCTCTCCACAGGTGTTCTATGGGATTCAGGTCTGGACTCATTGCTGGTCACCTTAGAAGTCTCCAGTGCTTTCTCTCAAACCATTTTCTAGTGCTTTTTGAAGTGAGTTTTGGGTCATTGTCCTGCTGGAAGACCCAAGACCTCTGAGGGAGACCCAGCTTTCTCACACTGGTCCCTACATTATGCTGCAAAATTTGTTGGTAGTCTTCAGACTTCATAATGCCATGCACACGGTCAAGCAGTCCAGTGCCAGAGGCAACAAAGCAACCCCAAAACATCAGGGAACCTCCGCCATGTTTGACTGTAGGGACCTTGTTTTTTTCTTTGAATGCCTCTTATTTTCTCTTGTAAACTCTATGTTGATGCCTTTGCCCAAAAAGCTCTACTTTTGTCTCATCTGACCAGAGAACATTCTTCCAAAACGTTTTAGGCTTTTTCAGGTAAGTTTTGGCAAACTCCAGCCTGGCTTTTTTATGTCTCGGGGTAAGAAGTGGGGTCTTCCTACGTCTCCTACCATACAGTCCCTTTTCATTCAGACGCCAACGGATAGTACGGGTTGACACTGTTGTACCCTCGGACTACAGGGCAGCTTGAACTTGTTTGGACGTTAGTCGAGGTTCTTTATCCAACATCCGCACAATCTTGCATTGAAATCTCTTGTCAATTTTCCTTTTCCGTCCACATCTAGGGAGGTTAGTCACAGTGCCATGGGCTTTAAACTTCATGATGACACAAGCACATGGTAGACACAGGAACATTCAGGTCTTTGGAGATGGACTTGTAGCCTTGAGATTGCTCATGCTTCCTCACAATTTGGTTTCTCAAGTCCTCAGACAGTTCTTTGGTCTTCTTTCTTTTCCCCATGCTCAATGTTGTACACACAAGGACACAGGACAGAGGTTGAGTCAACTTTAATCCATGTCAACTGGCTGCAAGTGTGATTTAGTTATTGCCAACACCTGTTAGGTGCCACAGGTAAGTTACAGGTGCTGTTAATTACACAAATTAGAGAAGCATCACATAATTTTTCGAACAGTGCCAATACTTTTGTCCACCCTCTTTTTTATGTTTGGTGTGGAATTATATTCAATTTGGCTTTAGGACAATTCTTTTTGTGTTTTTTCATTTAAGACAAATTAAATGAAGATAATAATAAAGAATTTGTGTTTGCAATCATTTTCAGGAAGAAACTGAGTATTATCTGACAAAATTGCAGGGGTGTCAATACTTTTGGCCACTACTGTACCCATCACACATCCTCCATCTCATAGTCCCATGCCCATATACCCATCATACATATCCTCCATCCCATAGGCCTGTGCCCATATACCCATCATACATATCCTCCATCCCATAGTCGAGTGCCCATATACCCATCATACACCCTTCATCTCATAGTCCCATGCCCATACACCCATCATACATATCCTCCATCCCATAGTCCCGTGCCTATATACCCATCATACATATCCTCCATCCCATAGTCGAGTGCCCATATACCCATCACACATCCTCCATCCCATAGTCCCATGCCCATATACCCATCATACATAGCCTCCATCCCATAGTCCAGTGCCCATATACCCATCACACATCCTCCATCCCATAGTCCCATGCCCATATACATATCCTATATCCCATAGTCCAGTGCCCATATACCCATCCTCCATCCCATAGTCCCATGCCCATATACCCATCATAGATATCCTCCATCCCATAGTCGAGTGCCCATATACCCATCATACATCCTTCATCTCATAGTCCCATGCCCATATACCCATCATAGATATCCTCCATCCCATAGTCGAGTGCCCATATACCCATCACACATCCTCCATCCCATAGTCCCATGCCCATATACCCATCATACATATCCTCCATCCCATAGTCCAGTGCCCATATACCCATCACACATCCTCCATCCCATAGTCAACCATTATGACATCATAATGAGCGGCAGGGCTTGCAACCTATGATGACATCAGCGTCGCCATGGCAACCATTATGAAATCATAATGAGGGGCGGGGCTTGATACACACACACTTATTCCCCATTATGTAGATAAGGGCAAAATTGTTTGGTGAATTGGAACACGCGGGGTTAAAATTTCGCCTCACAACATAGCCTAGGACGCTCTCGGGGTCCAGACGTGTGACTGTGTCAAATTTTGTGACTGTAGCTGCGACGGTGCGGATGCCAATCCCGGACATACACACATACAATACATACATACACACACTTGAGAGTTATATATTAAATATACAGGCGATGCCCAGGTTATACCAGCTGTGCATATATAATTATATACAGGAGATACCCAGGTTATACCGGCTATACATATATAATTATATACAGGAGATGCCCAGGTTATACCAGCTGTACATATATAATTATATACAGGAGATGCCCAGGTTATACCAGCTGTACATATATAATTATATACAGGAGATGCCCAGGTTATACCAGCTGTGCATATATAATTATATACAGGAGATACCCAGGTTATACCGGCTATACATATATAATTATATACAGGAGATGCCCAGGTTATACCAGCTGTGCATATATAATTATATACAGGAGATGCCCAGGTTATACCAGCTGTGCATATATAATTATATACAGGAGATACCCAGGTTATACCGGCTATACATATATAATTATATACAGGAGATGCCCAGGTTATACCAGCTGTACATATATAATTATATACAGGAGATGCCCAGGTTATACCAGCTGTACATATATAATTATATACAGAAGATACCCAGGTTATACCAGCTGTACATATATAGCTATATACAGGAGATGCCCAGGTTATACCAGCAGTACATATATAATAATAAACAGGAGATGCCCAGGTTATACCGGCTGTACAGATATAATTATATACAGGAGATGTCCAGGTTATACCGGCTGTACATATATGATTATATACAGGAGATGCCCAGGTTATACCAGCTGTACGTATATAATTATATGCAGGAGATGCCCAGGTTATACCAGCTGTACATATATAATTATATACAGAGGATGCCCAGGTTATACCAACTGTACATATATAATTATATACAGGAGATGCCCAGGTTATACCAGCAGTACATATATAATAATAAACAGGAGATGCCCAGGTTATACCGGCTGTACATATATAATTATATACAGGAGATGCCCAGGTTATACCGGCTGTACATATATGATTATATACAGGAGATTCCCAGGTTATACCAGCTGTACATATATAATTATATACAGGAGATGCCCAGGTTATACCAGCTGTACATATATAATTATATACAGGAGATGCCCAGGTTATAGCAACTGTACATATATTATTTTATACAGGAGGTGCGCAGGTTATACCGGCTGAACATATACAATTATATGCAGGAGATGCCCAGGTTATACCAGCTGGCTGTACATGTATAATTATATACAGGAGATACCCAGGTTATAGCAGATAAGGGACGGGACATATAATTTTGTGTCTATACTGGAGTGTTCACCTTTTCTTGGACACGGATAGCGGAAAAGCTTCACTATCCCGTAGTCGTCGGCCGTCACCAGCACTTGCCCGAGGTAATTGGCATCTACCGAGTTGATCTCAATCACGTCAGCATACTTGGGTCCGATGCCGTTCACTTCGTTACCAGTGACACACGTCCATCGCGCCCACTGCACACCCTTCAGCTCCTCTTTGATTGTGATCTCCTTGCCCCCTAAAAACAGAGAAATCATTAAACGGGTGTCCAGGATCAGAAGAACATGGCTTACTTATTAAAAATAAAATCCTCCAACAGCGACACTGCTGCCCACAGGTTGTGTATGTTATTGCAGCTTGTCTCTAATAAAGTGCGGCTAAGCTGCAAGAGGAGACACAATTATAAAACAGCAGTACACTTATCGACAGATGGTACCCAAGAGGGATCCCAGTCAATTTAAGGGATCTGGTGAATCTGCTTGGACCATTTTAAAAACATTTCTTAAGAATTAAGATCACATTACAAAGTACACAACCTTTCTGACATTCCACAGAACATTCTAAGACCTTCCTAACATTCCACAGAACAGCCTAAGACCTTTCTAACATTTCACAGAACAGCCTAAGACCTTTCTAACATTTCACAGAACAGCCCAAGACCTTTCTAACATTCCACAGAACAGCCTAAGACCTTTCTAACATTCCACAGAACAACCTAAGACCTTTCTAACATTTCACAGAACAGCCTAAGACCTTTCTAACATTTCACAGAACAGCCTAAGACCTTTCTAACATTCCACAGAACAGCCTAAGACCTTTCTAACATTTCACAGAACAGCCTAAGACCTTTCTAACATTTCACAGAACAGCCTAAGACCTTTCTAACATTTCACAGAACAGCCTAAGACCTTTCTAACCTTTCACAGAACAGCCTAAGACCTTTCTAACATTCCACAGAACAGCCTAAGACCTTTCTGACATTCCACAGAACAGCCTAAGACCTTTCTAACATTCCACAGAACAGCCTAAGACCTTTCTAACATTTCACAGAACAGCCTAAGACCTTTCTAACATTTCACAGAACAGCCTAAGACCTTTCTAACATTTCACAGTACAGCCTAAGACCTTTCTAACATTCCACAAAACAGCCTAAGACCTTTCTAACCTTTCACAGAACAGCCTAAGACCTTTCTAACATTCCACAGAACAGCCTAAGACCTTTCTGACATTCCACAGAACAGCCTAAGACCTTTCTAACATTCCACAGAACAGCCTAAGACCTTTCTAACACTTCACAGAACAGCCTAAGACCTTTCTAACATTTCACAGAACAGCCTAAGACCTTTCTAACATTTCACAGAACAGCCTAAGACCTTTCTAACATTCCACAGAACAGCCTAAGACCTTTCTAACATTTCACAGAACAGCCTAAGACCTTTCTAACATTTCACAGAACAGCCTAAGACCTTTCTAACCTTTCACAGAACAGCCTAAGACCTTTCTAACATTCCACAGAACAGCCTAAGACCTTTCTGACATTCCACAGAACAGCCTAAGACCTTTCTAACATTCCACAGAACAGCCTAAGACCTTTCTAACATTTCACAGAACAGCCTAAGACCTTTCTAACATTTCACAGAACAGCCTAAGACCTTTCTAACATTTCACAGTACAGCCTAAGACCTTTCTAACATTCCACAAAACAGCCTAAGACCTTTCTAACCTTTCACAGAACAGCCTAAGACCTTTCTAACATTCCACAGAACAGCCTAAGACCTTTCTGACATTCCACAGAACAGCCTAAGACCTTTCTAACATTCCACAGAACAGCCTAAGACCTTTCTAACACTTCACAGAACAGCCTAAGACCTTTCTAACATTTCACAGAACAGCCTAAGACCTTTCTAACATTCCACAGAACAGCCTAAGACCTTTCTAACATTTCACAGAACAGCCTAAGACCTTTCTAACATTTCACAGAACAGCCCAAGACCTTTCTAACATTCCACAGAACAGCCTAAGACCTTTCTAACATTCCACAGAACAACCTAAGACCTTTCTAACATTTCACAGAACAGCCTAAGACCTTTCTAACATTCCACAGAACAGCCTAAGACCTTTCTAACATTCCACAGAACATTCTAAGACCTTTCTAACATTTCACAGAACAGCCTAAGACCTTTCTAACATTCCACAGAACAGCCTAAGACCTTTCTAACATTTCACAGAACAGCCTAAGACCTTTCTAACATTTCACAGAACAGCCTAAGACCTTTCTAACATTCCACAGAACAGCCTAAGACCTTTCTAACATTTCACAGAACAGCCTAAGACCTTTCTAACATTCCACAGAACAGCCCAAGACCTTTTTTAACATGCCATAGAACATTCTAAGGGTATGTGCACACGTTGCGGATTCGTGTGCTGATTTTTCCGAGCGGAATCTGCAGAATCCGCAGGTCAAAATGCCTGCATATTACCTGCGGATTTAGTGCAGATTTCGCCTGCGTTTTTACACCTGCAGATTCCTATAATGGAATGGGTGTAAAAATGCTGCGGAATCCGCACAAAGAATTGACATGCAGCGGAATGTTCCGCAGCATGTGCACAGCAGTTTTTATTTTCCATTGCCTAATATTGTACTGTACATCACTTGCGGATCTGCAGCAGATCCGCAGAGGCAAATCCGCAACGCGTGCACACACCATAAGACCTCTCTATGGCTGATAAAAGGAGTCAGCTCTTGGGCTGTAACATTGCGCAGAACATGCTAAAATCTTTATGACTTTCCGTGGAACGTTCATTATGATCAGTATCAGGACTCCACCTGGCATCCTGTAGAACATTCTTTTGCCGCTTCCATCGTTGGTCTGCAGATATTTACTATCGGAGGACCAGTCCATGTGTGTGATGAAGGTCAGCGAGCCCAGGCACTCGCCCACTTTCTTGTATCTCTGTACCACCCCGTAGATGTCTATGCAGCTGTCATTGGAGCCAACGGCCAGGAAGTTTCCGTCGGGCGAGTACTTCAGCTCATGAATGGCTTCCTTCCTGTCCTTGATGTGCACAACCTCGGTCATATCCCTGGAGGAGAGTCGTGAACCCCAAATTATCGAGGACTTCTGGGAAGGCTATCAGCTAGGAGACATCCGGGCACAGGGGTTATGGACTCACCTGACTCTGAGCACAGTAAACGAGCCGTCCTTCATGCCCAGTGCCAGGTGGATGCCATCCGTACTGACAGCTGCGCAGCGGATGGGCTCCTCCATATTGCAGCGAGCGATGAGTGCATGATCCACCAGACTCCAGATCCTGCAGGTATAAAGCAGCCATCAGACACTGGCCCCGGGGAGAGGAGATCGCTGATATCACAGATACACAGGGTGCAAAAAAGACACATTTTTACCATGCCTGCTTGCTGTCAGTGACTGGGAACAGTCTTGTTTACAATCAGAGGCTGTAAACCTGTTCAGTCTAAATATTTTTCAAAGCAGAGGGTTTGCTACAATTATTTCTATTCTGGATTACGCCTGCCACAATATATCATTGCAGGTAACATGTAACAAGCAGAGCAGGAGAGAGATTTGTGCAGTAATGTCCTCCTCAGACAGGTGAAACCCATCAGATAAGTTCCATCAGGGGTGTCCCCTTTCCCCGGCCCTTTGTGCTCTTGCGTTGAGGCATTGGCAATTCGCATAAGATCTTCCCCTAATATTGAGGGTATAGAGATAGCGGGTCTGGTAGATACCATAGGCTTATATGCTGACATTTATGGATAGAGCGGAGGAAACACTGACGCGGGTGATTGCCATTATAAATAAATTCAGCAAATACTCCGGCTTATATATAAATTGGGAGAAATCTGCCCTGATGCCCCTCTCTCATACCCCGATAAAGACAAAGGGAAAAGGGACCAAGTGGTGCTTGAAACCCGAAGGGTAGGAAAACAACAAGTCAAATTTTACAAACATTTCAATAAATTCTATAACTACAAAGGCACTAAATGCAACTCATATTAAGTATAGTGACTTAAGAAAACTTTATGGAAATAGAGAAATCCATCTGGACCATTTTTTTGCAAATTTATCGAGATTGCCCTTCACCATCGCTATTTGTTGTTCAAAGGCTTTATGGAGGGCAATTTTTTCGATAATATCTTGGATTTTGGGAGGGTCAGATCTTTTCCAGTGAAATGCGATGGAGTTGTTTGTAATTTGTAAGATATGAACCACCAAAGGAATGGTGGAATGCTCAATGCCATCAGAGTCCACTGAATTCTGGACCCAACATAGTGTCTCCTCGATAGGTGATCTGCATGATCATGGAACCCTGCTGTCGTTTGAACAGTTGCAGGTTAAATATGATGTCCCGAGATCCCAATTCTTCCGCCATTTGCAGTTAAGGTCGGCCTTTCAGTCACACATGAGATGTGTGGGTGTAAACAATGTTATTTCGTCTCTACCCTTGATAGGAATCCTTAATTCGCAGGGTCCCCAGGGTCTCGTCTCCTCTTTGTATACATACATGCTGTCAGAGTCCGCCACAGATTCGGTTAAGGGGAAATGGGAAAGGCTCATCCCTGGTGTACAGGGAGAGGAGTGGGAGGAAATCTTGGAGTCTCCAATCAAGGTGTCTCCGTCTGTTAACAACAGGATGATACAATTATATATTATTAACCAATCATATCTGACTCCGACTCGACTCTTTAAGATGGGCCGATACCAATCATCAGAATGTTTGAGATGCCATTCTTTGGATGCAGATTTTATTCACATGATCTGGCATTGGAAGGAGGTGACATCATTATTCACTTCCCCTGGTACAAGCTCCTGTTCTCCTTGAGCCACTGGTTTGTTTGTTTGGGGTATGGGATGAGGAGACATGGGGTCACTATGCTGGGATCTTTTTGCGGGAGACGCTGTTTATGGCACGAAAGGTACTGGCACTGCGGTGGATGGGGGGCTCATGTCCCTCTCTTAGGATCTGGATCAATTTGGTGAATTCGATTATCCCATATGAACGAACACTGTATTGAAACAGGGGATGTCCAGGAAAATTTTGAAAGATCTGGGAGAGGTGGAATTCCTCTCATCTTACTGTGTAGAATGGAGACATTGCATGGTGAATAGTTGATTGCGTGAAATCAGGCTGCGAAATAGTAGTTTCTTGTAGTTGTAGTTTAGGCTTTATTACTTGTGCAATAATATAAAAGCTTGTACAATTTAACTGACATTACGTTTTATCCCGTATGTAAACCAGAATGTACATTTTGCTTTGCATCTAATACTATGTAGCAATATATATATTCTATACAGTATTTATCACCATATGCAAGTATGTATACTGTATATTCTGTTTGTGGTTAATAAACGAATTGAAAAAAAAAAATGGCAAAGTTAGAGAACACCCTCCTCCAACCTCTCAAATTGCTTATCATTACATGCCTAGTCGCCACCTTATGTGGACCAAAAATGCCACCATACCGTGATCAATTAATACCACTATACAGTACTCAAATACTACCATGCATAACGTCATACAAAACTGAAATAATCCCATATAGTGATCAAATAATACCCCTATACTGGGCTTAAATACAGCCATACAGTAACCAAATACTAACACTGTACATCGCACAATCGCTACTACCAGGTAGTAACCACATAATATCAGCATTAAAGCCTCAAAATAATACCACCTAATAATGACAACATAACACCTCCATACAGTGACCACATGATACAACCATAGTGTTCACATAATTCTGCCATACAGTGACCACATACCACCATAACGTCCACATAACACACGTCACAATCCACAATAGACAACCTCAAAAGGCACAAGCTGAAAGTTTTACAGTGACCCTCACAGTCCCTTAGTCTGAACATCATTGAAAGTCTGTGGCTAGACCTCGGAATAGCAGAAGATGCAAGACGACCCAGGAATCTCACAGAACTGGGGGAATTCAACAAGGAAGAATGGAGGAAAAAGACTCTTGTCTGGCTACCAAAAGTGTTTACAAGCGGTGATACCTGCAAAAGGGTGTGTTACTAGGTACTAACCATGCAGGGTACCCCACTTTTGAATCAGCCCATTTTCATTTTTGTAATTTTTAAAATGTAATGATGAAAAAAAATTTCATTTGTCTAAAATACCAAGGAAATGTGTCCTCTTTAACGTTAGGCCTTTTAGAGATCATTTAATATTCAACTTGCTTAAAAGGGGTTGTCCACTACTAGCAAACCCCTTATCCAACTAAATGTTAGGCCGCAATAGAATAAAAAAAACTATACTCACCTTCCGTGCCGGCGCCAGTCCAGTGGTGTCAGCACTCATGGTCCTGGAGCTCTGGTGCGGTGGAATGACACGTGGTGCCCGGCGCCCAATCAGCGCTAGCGTCACTGTCTCTGCCTTCATACGGATTGAACATGAAGAGGAAACCAGGTCTGCAGATGATCTCTGACTTCCTCCTCATGTTAAATCTGTACGTAGGCATGGACCACGTGTCATTCCACCGCACCAGAGCTTCGGGACTGCGATGGCAGACACCAATGGAACGGCGCTAGCACGGGAGGTGAGTATAGGCTTTTTTATTTTATCGGTGCCATACATTTAATTCAAGAAAGGGTTGGTTGTACTAGTACTGGACAAATCATTTAACTGTTCACAGTAAGAGTAATTTTGACCAAGGAGCCCAAACTTTTACAGTATTTGGTACACTGCCGATTTTGCACCTTCTCCCACCTACAGAGAATGGAGAGATCTGTAATTTTTATTGCAAGGTACATGTCACCTGTGAGAGACAGAATCTAAAAATAAAATCCAGAAAATCACATTGTAGGATTGTTACATAATTAATTTGCATTATATTGCAAGAAATAAGTATTTGATCACTTACCAACCAGCAAGAATTCTCTCTCACAGACCGGTTAGTTTTTCTTTAAGAAGCCCTCCTACTCCATACTCATTACCTGGATTAACTGCACCTATTTGAACTTGTTACCTGTATAAAAGACATCTGTCCACACAGTCAATCACACTCCAACCTATCCACCATGGCCAAGACCAAAGAGCTGTCTAAGGACACCAGACACGAAATTGTAGACCTGCACAAGGCTACGATGGGCTACAGGACAATAGGCAATCAGCTTAATGAGAAGGCAACAACTGTTGGCACAATTATTAGAAAATGGCAGAAACACAAGATGACTGTCAATCTTCCTCGGTCCGAGGCTCCATGCAAAGTCTCACCTTCTGGGGTAAGGATGATTCTGAGAAAGATCAGGAATCAGCCCAGAACTACACAGAGGACCTGGTCAATGACTTGATGAGATCTGGGACCACAGTCTCAAACATTAACGTTCGTAACACACTGTGCAGTCATGGATTAAAATCCTGCAGGGCACACAAGGTCCCCCTGCTCACACCAGCACATGTCGAGGCCTCTTTGAAGTTCGCCAATGACCATTTGGATGATCCAGAGGAGACATGGGAGAAGGTCATGTGGTCAGATGAGACCAAAATAGAACTTGGAATCAACTCCACTTGCCGTGTTTGGAGGAAGAAGAAGGATTAGTACCACCCCAAGAACACCATCCCAACCGTGAAGCATGGTGGGGGAAACATCATACTACAGGGGTGCTTTTCTGCAAAGGGGACAGGAAGACTGCTCCGTATTGAAGGGAGGATAGATGGGGTCATGTATTGTGACAACCTCCTTCCATCACTAAGAGAATTGAAGATGGGTAGTGGCTAGGTCTTCCTGCATGACACTGACCCGAAACACACAGCGAGGACAACTAATGAGTGAGTGGCTCTGTAAGAAGCATTTCAGGGTCCTGGAGTGGCCTAGCCAGTTTCCACACCTGAATCCAATCGGAAAACTTTGGAGGGAGCTGAAACTCAATGTTGCCCAGCCACAGCCCCAAAACCTGAAATATCTGGAGAAGATCTGTATGGAGGAGTGGGCCAATATCCCTGCTGCAGTGTATGCAAGCATGATCAAGAACTAGAGGAAAAGTCTGACCTCTATAACAGCAAACAAAGGTTTTTGTACCAAATATTAACCGCTTTACCCCCAAGGGTGGTTTGCACGTTAATGACCAGGCCAATTTTTACAATTCTGACCACTGTCCCTTTATGAGGTAATAACTCTGGAATGCTTCTATGGATCCCGGTGATTCTGACAATGTTTTCTTGTGACATATTGTACTTCATGTTAGTGGTAAAATTTCTTTGATATGACTTGCGCTTTTTGTGGAAAAAAAAAACGGAAATTTGGCGAAAATTTCGCAATTTTCCAAATTTGAATTTTTATGCCCTTAAATCACACAGGTATGCCACATAAAATACTTAATAAGTAACATTTCCCACATGTTTACTTTACATCAGCACAATTTTGGAACCAACATTTTTTTTTTGTTAGGAAGTTATAAGGGTTAAAAGTTGACCAGCGATTTCTCATTTTTACAACACCACTGTTTTTTTAGGGACCACATCACATTTGAAGTCACTTTGAGGGGTCTATATGATAGAAAATACCCAAAACTGCACCCCTCAAGGTGCTCAAAACCACATTCAAGAAGTTTATTAACCCTTCAGGTGCTTCACAGGAATTTTTGGAATGTTTAAAAAAAAAATGAACGTTTAACTTTTTTCACAAAAAAATTACTTCAGATTATTTTTTTTTAATTTACCAAAACTAACAGGAGAAATTAGACCCCAAAGTTGTTGTACAATTTGTCCTGAGTACGCTGATACCCCATATGTGCAGGTAAACCACTGTTTGGGCGCATGGCAGAGTTTGAAAGGGAAGGAGCACCCGTTCGACTTTTCAATGCAGAATTGGCTGGAATTGAGATCGGACAACATGTCGCGTTTGAAGAACCCCCTGATGTGCCTAAACAGTGGAAACCCCCCACAAGTAACACCATTTTAAAAGTAGACCCCCTAAGAAACTTATCTAGATGTGTGGTGAGCACTTTGAATCTCCAAGTGCTTCACAGAAGTTTATAACGTAGAGATGTAAAAATAAAAAATCAAATTTTTTCCACAAAAATGATCTTTTCGCCCACAATTTGTTATTTTCTCAAGGGTAACAGGAGAAATTGGACACCAAAAGTTGTTGTGCAATTTGTCCCGAGTACGCCAATACCCCATATGTGGGGGTAAAACACTGTTTGGGCGCATGGCAGACGCTTTTTACTGTAAAAAAAATAGTTTTTGAATCACCACATTTTGAGAGCTATAATTTTTCCATATTTTGGCCCACAAAGTCATGTGAGGTCATGGTTTTTGCGTTTTTTTACGAGTTGACGTTTTTATTGGTACCATTTTCGGGCACATGACATTTTTTATCACATTTTATTCCGATTTTTGGGAGGCAGAATGAACAAAAACCAGCAATTCATGAATTTGTTTTTGGGGGGGGGGGGTCGTTTATACCGTTCCGCGTGTGGTAAAATTGATAAAGCGGTTTTATTCTTCGGGTCAGTACGATTATAGCAATACCTCATTTATATCACATTTTTTCAGTTTTGGCACTTTTATACAATATAAACTATTTTATATAAAAAATAATTATTTTTGCATCACTTTATTCGGAGAGCCATAACTTTTTTATTTTTCCGGTAATGGAGCTATATGGCAGCTTGTTTTTTGCGGGACAAGATGACGTTTTCAGTGGTACCATGTTTATTTATATCCGTCTTTTTGATCGCGTGTTATTCCACTTTTTGTTCGGCGGTATGATGATAAAGCATTATTTTTTTCCTTGTTTTTTTATGGGGTTCACTAAAGGGGTTAACTAGCGGGACAGTTTTATAGTTTGGGTCGTCATGGACGCGGCGATACCAAATATGTGTACTTTTATTGTTTAGATTTTTTTAATTCAAATATTTATTTATTGATATAATAAATATTGATTTTTTATTATTATTATTTTAAAAAAAATATTTTTACAATTAAACATTTTTTTTCAACTTTATTCTGACTTTTACACTTTGTCCCACTATGGGACAATCATTTTTTGCAGACTGATCGCTTCTATAGCATGCAGATGAAGCAGCATCTGCATGCTATATAGGCTGTCAGCGCTGCAATCCGTGCACACTGACCTGAGACTTTCTGACATGCACTGCGCATGACAGGAACTTTCTCAGCTCTGGTAACCCAGACTTCGTCATGACGACATTGGGTTACCATAGCAGCGATCAGGACCCCACGTCATGCCACGGGGTCTCCGATCCAAAGGCAGAGGGACTGTCAGCCCCTCTGCCGGCACCGGAACGCTGCGATCTTGTTTCATCGCAGTGTTCCGGGGGTGAAAGTGCTGGGAAAGGTCCGTGACCGCTCCTAGCACTTAGTGCCGGGTGTCAGCAGTGAGAATCAGCTGACACCCGGCCGCGCTTTTCCCCCGTGAGAACGGCTGATCGCCATGACGTACTATCCCTTCCATGGTCTAATTGTGCCGGGGCACATGGACGGGATAGTACGTCAGCTGGCACAAAGGGGTTAAGTTATGTTTTTCTATTGTATCAAATACTTATTTCATGCAGTAAAATGAAAATGAATTACTGTAGGTAAAAATAATACCATGATATTTTCTGGATTTTATTTTTAGATTTTGTCTCATAGTACCTATGATAAAAATTACAGACCTCTCCATTCTTTGTAGGTGGGAAAACTTGCAAAATCGACAGTGAATCAAATACTTATTTTCCCCACTGCATACAGTGTCCACAAAACACCTCCATACAGTGACAACATTACACCTCCATACAGTGCCCCCTAACACTCCATTCAGTGTCCACATTACACTTCCTTACAGTGACAATATTACACCTCCATAGAGTGCCCCCTAACACTCCATACAGTGTCCACATTACACCTCCATACAGTGTCCACATTACACCTCCATACAGTGTCCACATTACACCTCCATACAGTGCCCCCTAACACTACATTCAGTGTCCACATTACACTTCCTTACAGTGACAATATTACACCTCCATAGAGTGCCCCCTAACACTCCATAGAGTGCCCCCTAACACTCCATACAGTGTCCACATTACACCTCCAGTGTCCACATTACACCTCCATACAGTGTCCACATTACACCTCCATACAGTGTCCACATTACACCTCCATACAGTGCCCCCTAACACTCCATACAGTGCCCCCTAACACTCCATACAGTGTCCACATTACACTTCCTTACAGTGACAATATTACACCTCCATAGAGTTCCCCCTAACACTCCATACAGTGTCCACATTACACCTCCATACAGTGTCCACATTACACCTCCATACAGTGTCCACATTACACCTCCATACAGTGTCCACATTACACCTCCATACAGTGTCCACATTACACCTCCATACAGTGTCCACATTACACCTCCATACAGTGTCCACATTACACCTCCATACGGTGCCAACATTACACCTCCATGAAGTACCCACATTACACCTCCATACAGTGCCCCCTAACACTCCATTCAGTGTCCACATTACACTTCCATACAGTGACAATGTTACACCTCCATAGAGTTCCCCCTAAGGCCGGAGTCACACTAGCGATTAAATAGGACGAATGCAATGCGATAAAAAAAAAAAAAAAAAAAAAAAAAAAAAAAAAATCGCATTGCATTCGTCCCAATGTTATTCTATGGGGCTGCTCCCATCATCCGATTTTTTTTCTGAATGTTTCCTCAGACCGAGACAATCGTAGCATGCTGCGATTGTCACCGATTTTCAGATCGGACTCGCCAATGCAAGTCTATGGGGGCGATAAAAAAATCGGATTACAAACGGACCAGATATGTGAGTTGCGATAAAATACGAAAGAATAGATATTGACACATAGAATACAATATATATAATTCATGCAGTTCTTCATAGCAGAATAGCCACTGTAACATTTGCCGGCTTCTGTAAATTCATTCCCCTACCCGACATGAAATGACACATGGTTTACATATAGTTAACCATTTCATTTCATTTTTTTTTTTTTATGTCTATCACTAGTAATTAGATGAGGGTTTTTGTGTAAAATTTTGGAGTTGTAGGTGTTAATTTAAGGGGTTAATTCGTTGTAAAAAATTGCGGGGAATTCCGCTGACGTCACTGAGGCTGCAGGGAGTCCCCGCAATTTTTTACAACGAATTAACCCCTTAAATTAACACCTACAACTTCAAAATTTTACACAAAAACCCTCATCTAATTACTAGTGATAGACATAAAAAAAAAAAAACATGAAATGAAATGGTTAACTATATGTAAACCATGTGTCATTTCATGTCGGGTAGGGGAATGAATTTACAGAAGCCGGCAAATGTTGCAGTGGCTATTCTGCTATGAAGACCTGCATGAAATATATATATATATATATATATATATATATATATATATATATATATATATATATATATATATATATATATATATATATATATGTATGTATTCTATGTGTCTATATCTATTCTTTCCTTTGTGTTTGAAAACCTGTCATAGGGCTCCATTAGATGTCCATTTTGCAAGTCTGCGAGAAAATCTCGCTAGATGGATGTCAAACGGATGCTTACATACGAATAAAATCGGTTCTACGCTGGAAAATCGGATCACAGACGGAGCCATGGTGAAGAAACCTTTGTGCAATTTCAGACCGTTAAAATCGGACCGATTTTTTAATCGTTGTGTGTGACTCCATCCTAACACTCCATACAGTGTCCACATTACACCTCCATACAGTGTCCACACTACACCTCCATATGGTGCCAACATTACACCTCCATACAGTGCCCACTAACACCATACAGTGTCCACATTACACCTCCATACAGTGTCCACATTACACCTCCATACAGTGTCCACATTACACCTCCATACAGTGTCCACATTACACCTCCATACAGTGTCCACATTTCACCTCCATACAGTGTCCACATTTCACCTCCATACAGTGTCCACATTTCACCTCCATACAGTGTCCACATTTCACCTCCATACAGTGTCCACATTACACCTCCATACAGTGTCCACATTACACCTCCATACAGTGCCCTTAACACTCCATACAGTGTCCACATTACACCTCCATACAGTGTCCACATTACACCTCCATACAGTGTCCACATTACACCTCCATACAGTGTCCACATTACACCTCCATACAGTGTCCACATTTCACCTCCAAACAGTGCCCCCTAACACTCCATACAGTGTCCACATTACACCTCCATACTGTGCCAACATTACACCTCCATGAAATGCCCACATTACACCTCTATACAGTGCCCAATAACACCATAGTGTCCACATTACACCCCCATACAGTGCCCACATTACACCTCCATACAGTGCCCCTAACACTCCATACAGTGTCCACATTACACCTCCATACAGTGTCCACATTTCACCTCCATACAGTGTCCACATTTCACCTCCATACAGTGTCCACATTTCACCTCCATACAGTGTCCACATTACACCTCCATACAGTGCCCCCTAACACTCCATACAGTGTCCACATTACACCTCCATACAGTGTCCAAATTACACCTCCATACAGTGTCCACATTACACCTCCATACAGTGTCCACATTACACCTCCATACAGTGCCCCTAACACTCCATACAGTGTCCACATTACACCTCCATACAGTGTCCACATTTCACCTCCATACAGTGTCCACATTACACCTCCATACAGTGTCCACATTACACCTCCATACAGTGTCCACATTACACCTCCATACAGTGCCCCTAACACTCCATACAGTGTCCACATTACACCTCCATACAGTGTCCACATTACACCTCCATACAGTGTCCACATTTCACCTCCATACAGTGCCCCCTAACACTCCATACAGTGTCCACATTACACCTCCATACTGTGCCAATATTACACCTCCATGAAATGCCCACATTACACCTCTATACAGTGCCCAATAACACCATAGTGTCCACATTACACCCCCATACAGTGCCCACATTACACCTCCATACAGTGCCCCTAACACTCCATACAGTGTCCACATTACACCTCCATACAGTGTCCACATTTCACCTCCATACAGTGTCCACATTACACCTCCATACAGTGTCCACATTACACCTCCATACAGTGTCCACATTACACCTCCATACAGTGTCCACATTACACCTCCATACAGTGCCCCCTAACACTCCATATAGTGTCCACATTACACCTCCATACTGTGCCAACATTACACCTCCATGAAATGCCCACATTACACCTCTATACAGTGCCCAATAACACCATAGTGTCCACATTACACCCCCATACAGTGCCCACATTACACCTCCATAGAGTGGCCACTAAAATCATACAGTGTCCAAATTACACCTCCATACAGTGTCCACATTACACCTCCATACAGTGTCCACATTACACCTCCATACAGTGCCCCCTAACACTCCATATAGTGTCCACATTACACCTCCATACTGTGCCAACATTACACCTCCATGAAATGCCCACATTACACCTCTATACAGTGCCCAATAACACCATAGTGTCCACATTACACCCCCATACAGTGCCAACATTACACCTCCATACGGTGCCCACTAACACCATACAGTGTCCAAATTACACCTCCATACAGTGTCCACATTACACCTCCATACAGTGTCCACATTTCACCTCCATACAGTGTCCACATTTCACCTCCATACAGTGTCCACATTACACCTCCATACAGTGTCCACATTTCACCTCCATACAGTGTCCACATTACACCTCCATACAGTGTCCACATTACACCTCCATACAGTGCCCCTAACACTCCATACAGTGTCCACATTACACCTCCATACAGTGTCCACATTACACCTCCATACAGTGTCCACATTACACCTCCATACAGTGTCCACATTACACCTCCATACAGTGTCCACATTACACCTCCATACAGTGTCCACATTTCACCTCCATACAGTGCCCCCTAACACTCCATACAGTGTCCACATTACACCTCCATACTGTGCCAACATTACACCTCCATGAAATGCCCACATTACACCTCTATACAGTGCCCAATAACACCATAGTGTCCACATTACACCCCCATACAGTGCCCACATTACACCTCCATACAGTGCCCCTAACACTCCATACAGTGTCCACATTACACCTCCATACAGTGTCCACATTTCACCTCCATACAGTGTCCACAATTCACCTCCATACAGTGTCCACATTTCACCTCCATACAGTGTCCACATTACACCTCCATACAGTGTCCACATTACACCTCCATACAGTGTCCACATTACACCTCCATACAGTGCCCCTAACACTCCATACAGTGTCCACATTACACCTCCATACAGTGTCCACATTTCACCTCCATACAGTGTCCACATTACACCTCCATACAGTGTCCACATTACACCTCCATACAGTGTCCACATTACACCTCCATACAGTGCCCCTAACACTCCATACAGTGTCCACATTACACCTCCATACAGTGTCCACATTTCACCTCCATACAGTGTCCACATTACACCTCCATACAGTGTCCACATTACACCTCCATACAGTGTCCACATTACACCTCCATACAGTGCCCCTAACACTCCATACAGTGTCCACATTACACCTCCATACAGTGTCCACATTTCACCTCCATACAGTGTCCACATTACACCTCCATACAGTGTCCACATTACACCTCCATACAGTGTCCACATTACACCTCCATACAGTGCCCCTAACACTCCATACAGTGTCCACATTACACCTAAATACAGTGTCCACATTACACCTCCATACAGTGTCCACATTACACCTCCATACAGTGTCCACATTACACCTCCATACAGTGCCCCTAACACTCCATACAGTGTCCACATTACACCTCCATACAGTGTCCACATTACACCTCCATACAGTGTCCACATTTCACCTCCATACAGTGCCCCCTAACACTCCATACAGTGTCCACATTACACCTCCATACTGTGCCAATATTACACCTCCATGAAATGCCCACATTACACCTCTATACAGTGCCCAATAACACCATAGTGTCCACATTACACCCCCATACAGTGTCCACATTACACCTCCATACAGTGTCCACATTACACCTCCATACAGTGTCCACATTTCACCTCCATACAGTGTCCACATTTCACCTCCATACAGTGTCCACATTACACCTCCATACAGTGTCCACATTACACCTCCATACAGTGTCCACATTACACCTCCATACAGTGCCCCTAACACTCCATACAGTGTCCACATTACACCTCCATACAGTGTCCACATTTCACCTCCATACAGTGTCCACATTACACCTCCATACAGTGTCCACATTACACCTCCATACAGTGTCCACATTTCACCTCCATACAGTGTCCACATTACACCTCCATACAGTGTCCACATTACACCTCCATACAGTGTCCACATTACACCTCCATACAGTGTCCACATTACACCTCCATACAGTGCCCCCTAACACTCCATATAGTGTCCACATTACACCTCCATACTGTGCCAACATTACACCTCCATGAAATGCCCACATTACACCTCTATACAGTGCCCAATAACACCATAGTGTCCACATTACACCCCCATACAGTGCCCACATTACACCTCCATAGAGTGGCCACTAAAATCATACAGTGCCCACATTACATCTCCATACCGTGCCCACATTACACCCTCATACAGTACCCACATTACACCCTCATACAATGCCCACATTACACTTCCATTCAGTGTCTACATAACATCTCCATACATCCATAGTGTCCACATGACATCTCCATATAGTGCCCATATTACACTCCCATACAGTGCACACTAACACCATACAGTGCCCACATTACCTCTCCATACAGTGCCCACATGACATCTCCATATAGTGCCCATATTACACCTCCATACAGTGCACACTAACACCATACAGTGCCCACATTACCTCTCCATACAGTACCCTCTAACATCATACAGTGCCCACATATTACCATCAGGTGTCCTAATAACAGAGATATACAATATATAATACATCTATATATTTAATATGTGTAGTCGCAGTGGTCGCATGCCTTGGGTGTCAGGTCATCTGTAACCCTCATTCAGTGGCAGCGGGTACACCCCAGAGGTTGGCCCTGGTATTGAGAATTGGGGGCCCACAGTAATCACAGGAGGATCGCTAATAAAACCTCACAATTACAGGGTTTCTGTGCCTTTAAACAAAGCAGTGACTTGTATTGCATGTCATACTGGAAGAATGAAGCGAGCGCAGCTCTGGGGAGTGGGGGGGATGATCACTGCGCCCATTGCTTATGTTAATATGATGCGTTCTGATGAGACATTGTGACAGGATGATAGAGGAGGCTTTTACTCGGGATCATCTCCTGGTGGATGGGAGCCAATTCACTAATGATCTGGAGACAGCACCAGAATTAATTACATAGAAAGGACGGATCAGGGGGAGCTCCAGTCCTCATGACTCAGCATAGAGGGGCAGCCCCCCAAAAAATGGAGGACAACAGAGGCCTAATGATTACAATCATGCAGTTGTATCTGTAAGCGGGAAAGCCATAATGGTGGGCCCCCTACTGTCCAGATCTGTGAATGTAACACCTGACTCGTCACACATTGATACACCCCCTCATATCACTGATAGATGGGCACACCTGACATTCAGGAGTATGGAAAGCTGAGTGACCATCCCCATGGAATCACAACATTGTAGTTTTATAGCAACTCCGATCCACACATCCAAAACCAGGGTAGAAACCAATCCCTGTATTATTATACTGTATAGGCATATCTGCCATTCAGGACTAAGGAAAAGCTGGGTGACAACTACTATGTGAGCTGAGGTAGGAATACTGGTGATTACCAAGCTTTCCCAGATCCCATGATACAAACTCAAGTTGAAATCCATTCCTGTATAACTCCTATATAACTATATCTGCCATTCAGGACTATAAAAAAACTGTAAGACCCCCAGATACAAAACCTAGGAGGAAACACATTAATGACTACTAGTATATAGGATAATCTACCATTCTGAAGTACAGAAAAGCTGGGTGACCACCCAGACTGTAACAGTGATTACTGAGCTCCCCCAGACCATGAATATGAAGCTTGGGTCTAGACACCTTCCTGTATGGTTGGTAAACAGGTGGACCTACCATTCAAGATTGTGGAAAGCTGAGTAGCTGAGTGGCAACCGCATACATATTAATATTGACAGTTGTACAGCTTTCCCAGATCACAAGACACCAAAATCCCATTCCCATACAACTGATATATTGGCATATCCACCATTCAGAACCACGGAAAAACTGGGTAAAAAAAAAAAATATAGGGCCGACATATTCCGCAGCGCTTTACAATAGCAACCCATTGTAAAAACTCAACTTTCCCAGAGCCCTGAATACAAGATCTGTGAAGAAATCAATTAATATTCCTCTGCAATTCAAGACAAAATAAAGGCGAGTAGGAACCCAGCAGGAATAATAATGATTATAGTGCCGGTCACCCAGCGTTCCCGGACGCAGAAATCTATTAATGTGGCTCCTGATAGAGTGTCCCCCAGTCCTATGTAAGGCGCACCCCGGATAAGGGGACGGGAAATCGCCCTAAACTTCACCCAGATGTAAATATTTATTGTGCTCTCTTTGTAGGAATTATCAGATTCACTGTTACTATTATTATAATATCCATTATTATCATTACTAATACATTGTTACTATTATTATTACTATTAGATACAGTTGTTATATCCACTATTACTACTAAGAGATACATTGTTAAGATTAGTATAAAATCCATTATTGTCATTACTACTAGATAAAGTGTTACTATTATTATATCCATTATTAACACTACTAATAGATACATTGTTACTATTATTATTATTATATACAGTGTTACTGTTATTATAATTATAGCCAATATTACTACTAACAGATACATTGTTACTATTAGTATAATATCCATTATTGTTGTTACTACTAGATACATTGTTGCTATTATAATAATATCTGTTATTAACATTACTAATAGATACTTTGTTACTATTACTACTACTACTATTATTAGATACAATGTTACTAGTACTATAACCAATGTTACTACAAACATTGTTACTATTATTACTATTAGGCCGGGGTCACACTAACCGACGCAAAATATGGTCAGTATTTTACATGCGTAATACGGATGACAGACCCCTAAACAGTGCTCCGTATGTCATCCGTAATCAAGGTGTGGTCGCGTATTTTGCGCATGTAAGCATCCGTATGTAATCCGTATGGCATCCGTATGGCGAGACTTTCTCGCAGGCTTGCAAAATGGACATATAATGGAGCCCTATGACAGGGTTTATAACAGAAACCAAAGAATAGATATAGACACATAGATTGCATGTATATATATATATATATATATATATATATGTATTTTATGTGTCTATATCTATTCTTTCATTTCTTTATTAAACCTGTCAGTGTGAGTTTACTGTATCGTGCACTGAATTGCCGGCTTTGCTAAAAGACACCTGGTGCGTATTTCTCGCAGGTCACATGTGTGGTCCGTGTGTAATCCGTATTTTTAGCGCACCCATAGACTTGCATTGGCGTATTACGGGCGTAGTACGCTGACAATCGCAGCATGCTGCGAGTGGCACGGAGCGTAGAATACGGATGAGAAATATACGCCTGGTGCAAGGGACTCCATAGAGAATCATTGGTCCGTGTCTAATGCGTGCTCTTAGCGCCTCTCTCTCGGCCGTATTCCTCGCCAGTGTGACCTCAGCCTTAGATAGAGTGTTAGTAGTTAATATCCGCACAGTCACACACACGACAATCAGACGCTGCAGACCTGACCGATCGGTCGTCGCTCCCGGTAATCGCCAGCGGTTTGGTTGGGTGGACGGCCAGGGCCCAGAGCTCGCCCTCACAGTGTCCCTGCATTATCAGGAAAGGTTTATTCCGCTCGTGCACCACAACCTCGAAGATCTCGCTGTCCTGAGTCCCCACCAGAATATGGTCTCCCCTCCAGCACACGCTCCGCACGGATAAACCTGGAAGCACAAGGGGCGACATTAAAAGGGTGCACAGATGTGTCGATACGGGTTACTTGTAATATAAGCCACGAGACCTTACAAAAAAAACAAAAAATGTATCTAAGCACTAGCAGGCCTAACAGGCAGGTAATAAATAGCCTGTTGTGCACGGCACCGTTCGCCCCCTATCCTATCCGATGTCTGATCGATGGGAGTGCGACACCCGGCAACCCCACCACTCCCATTGTTGTCATAGTCTTCGACTGCTTAGTTATAGATCTGCACAGCACAGCTCCGTCGACTATATAATGGTTGCAGCTGGGTACTTCACATTTGCCTCCATTTATTTAAATAGATGGCGGATGTGCAGTACCTGGCCACGACCACTATGCAGTCAATGGAGCTGTGCATGTAGCTCTGTAACTGAGCAGTACCAGGAATGGCTGATCGGCAGGGGAGCCGGGTGTCGCACGCCCACCCATCAGACATTGATGACCTATCCCAAGGGTAGGCCATCAATATTTCCTTTCCAAATAACACCTTTAAGAAACTCTCAGAATAGTGACACCTGGTGGTCAAAATATCAAGAAAAGCAAAACAAAAAGCCTACAGCATTTATTTTCTGCCGCAGAAATTTTGTGTGGTTTAAATAATAATGGAAAACATTATGATTTCCTCCTAACTGTCCCAGAATCTGGAGCATCAAATATACTTACTATCTTTACCGAACTAGGCAGGAGTCTGGGAAAGCTCCACCATACACATGATTAGGGAGTATGGGACAGAGGAATGGCGGCATATGGCCAACACCCAGATTTGATTGATTAAAAGCACATCATCACCAAACCAGGAGATGAGCGAATCAATTTGCAACGACCCAGGACCAGCGACCACATCGGTAGTCAATAGCTGCTTGATGGGAGCCCAGCGAGCCTCCTCCTATGTGCCGACATCTCCAATGCGTCAGAGTCATCAAATCACAAGAGGAGCCGGGGTCTCCAGCAGCTTGGAGGCGGCTCACAGGCTCCTGACCTCTGAAGTATCCTGTGAGTTGATTCGGACATCTCTAAAAAAAAATATATTGAAATATGGCGCCATTATGAAATAATGAATCGCTCCTGAAAGGACTTAGTCCATTTCCTGAAGCCGCAGGGAGCGTGTTTTCCACCAGGGGGTGCTCTGTGTAATCGCAGACCCTGAGCGGCTGCCATCTGTAGCGTAATAAAAAATTAGGTCAGTGGAGAGATATGATTTTATTCTCAGCCACAGACAGGAAATTTTCCTTCATTTATGGGAACTGCGGAGACAGCTCAGATCCCATTGAGGTGAACCGACCATGACGAGCGCATCGCCCCTACAGATCCAGTATAGGGTGGCTGTGTGTTATGTGTGGACCCTCACACTGGACCATATGACCAATCCGGCTGCGTTCGTCCATCTGCATCTATTTAGTTGGCTACACTTTTGCATATTCAACTATTTTGGATATTTGTGACATTTTCGTCCCCCCCCACCCCCTTCAGAGTTTCAGCTGTACCTTTATATCCTTGGTCTGTTTCCCTGAGATCAATAACAGTAATAGGTTTAAAGTTTAAATCCCACAGACGCACGCAGCCGTCCCGTCCACCAGTGGCAAATCCCTCCTCGCAGGCGTTCATGCTGAAGATCCCTGCCTGGAAGAGAAGAGGTTAACGGATTAGTGGGGAGGGGGGGGGTCTCATCCGGATGGAAGTTACTGGTTTTCCTTGTGGGATTTCTACACAGATATAGTGATTTTTATGATCACTCCATGCAGAAACTAACAACCCCCGCCGCTCACACAGCTGAGGGTTTGTTACAATGCTTTAACGCAGGCAATCCTCAGTGAGCTAAAATAGGCAAGAACATTACAGGGCAGGCGAGAGACTTGTGCTAGCTATATGGAGTCATTGTAACAAATCCTATTGTTTGTGTTTCTATTCACTGTCAGGAAGCAGAGACCTTGAAAATATATCTGCAAATTGCATAATTTTTCAAACTGAGAAATATATTATCGTCTACAGGAAACTGGAAGCAGGCCCTTTAATGATTCCTCAGATGGCGATCTGCTCTAGATATTGGAGGGGTGGCTCTCGTGGAGAACTACAAGTTTCAGCACATCCTTTGTGTACCGATGGCGGCGCTGCTCACCGTGTGCGCTCCCTGGATTGTCCGAGCGAGGTTCATCCCCTTCCAGACGTAGATGTCCCCGTTCAGCGCTCCGGAGTACGTCACCTCGTCCCTTGCACCTGCCAGGCACAGGATGGTCTGCAGGTCACCTGTCTTCCCAAAGACACCGCGCTTCGGGGTCAACGAATTCCCGCACAAAGACCAAAACTGCAGGAGAAAAAGGGCACAATCCATCAGGACAGAAAAGCCGCAATCATGGAGGGACGGCAGGAAGCGTAACCCCAATAGAGACACAACAGCATGGACGCCACCAACCACCAGACTCCGAACCCCCGCACTTCACCATCTTTCAAGTGGCAGCAGAAGTTGTCCTTCTATATAATCATCTAAACCTGATAACGAAGCGACTAGCCCCGAGGTAATTACTTTAGGAGCCATTTCCTCCACAAATAAGAGCTAAATGGATCAGAGCCCACAAAGCCGTGCAGGAGCTGAGCCGGCACTATGGACAGCAAAACCTCCAATTACGGAGGATGACGGATCGATTCCGCTCTGGTGGGTGAAGGGAACATCGGATGTTTTAATCTTGCCACAATGGATACATCATGGGAATAAGGACGAACACAGCTCAGAAAATGAACATGTTGGATCAATAAGTATATGCAGGGGTGTACAAAGAGGTGCAGCTCCAAAAAATCCGGTCATACACACATCATGTATTATCACCTGATGACACTGCAATTATATCACTGATGACATCACCATGGGGCGGTGCTGACAACCCCCCATATATGGTGTACAGACAGGGTTGTCAGCAGTAATAGATGAGCTGGTACTGTAATATAAGGAATGTGGTCTCACGTCTGCTGTGTGCATACATTAGTTCTCCTGTATTACATACCAGAGCTGCACTCACTATTCTGCTGCTACAGTCACTGTGTACATACATTACATGGGCAGCACGGTGGCTCAGTGGTTAGCTGCCCTGGGTTCGAATCCCACCAAGGACAACATCTGCAAGGAGTTTGTATGTTCTCCCCGTGTTTGCGTGGGTTTCCTCCGGGCACTCCGGTTTCCTCCCACACTCCAAAGACATACTAATAGGGAATTTAGATTGTGAGCCCCATCAGGGACAGTGTTGAAAATATGTGCAAAAACTGTAAAGCGCTGCGGAATATGTTAGCGCTATATAAAAATAAAGATTATTATATAAAAAAATAAAGATTATTACATTACTGATCCTGAGTTACATCCTGTTACATCCTGTATTATACTCCAGAGCTGCACTCACTATTCTGCTGCTACAGTCAATGTGTACATACATTACTGGTCCTGAGTTACATACTGTATTATACCCCGGAGCTGCACTCACTATTCTGCTGGTGCAGTCACTGTGTACATACATTACTGATCCTGAGTTACATACTGTATTATACCCCAGAGCTGCACTCACTATTCTGCTGGTGCAGTCACTGTGTACATACATTACATTACTGATCCTGAGTTACATCCTGTATTATACCCCAGAGCTGCACTCACTATTCTGCTGGTGCAGTCACTGTGTACATACATTACTGATCCTGAGTTACATACTGTATTATACCCCAGAGCTGCACTCACTATTCTGCTGGTGCAGTCACTGTGTACATACATTACATTACTGATCCTGGGTTACATCCTGTATTATACTCCAGAGCTGCACTCACTATTCTGCTGGTGCAGTCACTGTGTACATACATTACTGATCCTGAGTTACATCCTGTATTATACCCCAGAGCTGCACACACTATTCTGCTGGTGCAGTCACTGTGTGCATACATTCCATTACTGATCCTGAGTTACATCCTGAATTATACTCCAGAGCTGCACTCACTATTCTGCTGGTACAGTCATTGTGTACATACATTACATTACTGATCCTGTACTGATCCTGAGTTACATCCTGTATTATACTCCAGAGCTGCACTCACTATTCTGCTAGTGCAGTCACTGTGTACATACATTACATTACTGATCCTGAGTTACATCCTGTATTATACTCCAGAGCTGCACTCACTATTCTGCTGCTGCAGTCACTGTGTACATACATTACATTACTGATCCTGAGTTACATCCTGAATTATACTCCAGAGCTGCACTCACTATTCTGCTGGCGTGATCACTCTGTAGCTATGTCTAGAATCAGCACAGATTTCAGTCTTAATCTTTAGTATCTTTCCATTTCCAGTGATGCTACAATGCGGATCTGTATCTAGCAATGGGGGTCTCCTAGCGGTGGACGCCTTGTTAGCATGTCTTTCCTCTGCGCTCTGCGCGTCCCATTATTTGGTAATGAATAGTTGGGCTGTTCGTGTCCCGGTTTGGCGGCGCAGCCTCAATGTGAAGTTAAATATTTATCTTTCTATAAATAATTCATCTTATCAGATAAATAATTCAGAGTAAACAGCGCAGAGAAATGTTACTCAAGTGGCGCTGTGCGCAGAGAGCGCGTCCCACTGCTTATCTGGCGGCACGTTGTGGAGGACTACAGCGGGTGGTGAGGACAGAAGTGCGGGGGCGGGACAGGGGCCAGTTACCCCCATGATGAGAGGCATAGGGGTATCTACAGAACCGCACAGGGACACAGGAGTCAAGAAAACTGGAGATATATGGGGCATAAAACAAATCTGTGCACTCTGGAAAGGTAGCATATTGTATAGCAGAAAAAGATAAAACTGTCAGAGCAAGAAAGCTGCCATAAATACTCTATATTACAGATGGTGACCCAAAGGATTCACGATCAGAATCGAACCCAAGCAATCCACGTTAATGTAGATGCAGACCTTGATGTGCTTCACCCCGCAGCTGACCAGCTTGTTCGGCTGATAGAGATCCCACGAGATGTCAAAAATCTGGAAGAAAAGCGGATAGTAGTGAGACATCACATGGCAGCATCACAGGACACGACTTCACGTGCAGGGGCCACAGGGCCAGCATTAAGCGGGGCCCTCACATCTACATAATGTATAGGATGCACACGTGATCTTTAACCTGTAACTGTTCAGTTCAACCTGTCAGGACATGATGGGAGTTATAGTTTTACAAGAACTGAAGAGCCACAGGTTGGAGAACACTGGAATAGAGTGGCAACCTGCAGCTGATAACTTAGAACACTAGCTTGCAATCATACAAATATGTACAGATATCACCACCAGATATGAGGCCTAGGCTTATGGTCTGTAGGGAGTCCCACACTTTCTTATATACGCCCCTAGATAACCCCCATACCCGGTCAGTGTGTCCCGGAGCCATAGAGAGCATCTTCCCTTTCCTCCAGTCCCATACACAAATCGTGTTCTTGGAGTCGAGGCCCACGGACACCAGACGCTGCATGGAGGAGAAGGAGGAAGATGAGAAGAGAGAAGAGGTCATGGTTACATTTCCTACACAGTAAGAAGCAGTGTGCCTGCACCTAGACAGGCCGAAGCCAGTGCTATTAGGGACTGCCCCCTGCATCCACCAATGGAGAGCAGCAGGTCCATGCACCCACCAATAGAGAGCAGCTGGACCCCCTCTGCAGCCACCAATAGAGAGCAGCTGGCCCCCTCTGAATCCACCAATAGAGAGCAGCTGGCCCATGCACCCACCAATAGAGAGCAGCTGGTCTCCTCTGAGTCCACCAATAGAGAGCAGCTGGCCCCCTCTGAATCCACCAATAGAGAGCAGCTGGCTCCCATGTGCATCCACCAATAGAAAGCAGCTGCCCCCTCCACATCCACCAATAGATAGCAGCTGGCCCCCTCTGAATCCACCAATAGAGAGCAGCTGGCCCCCATGTGCATCCACCAATGGAGAGCAGCAGGCCCATGCACCCACCAACAGAGAGCAGCTGGCCCCCTCTGCATCCACCAATGGAGAGCAGCAGGCCCACTCTGCACCCACCAATAGAGAGCAGCTGGCCCATGCACCCACCAATAGAGAGCAGTTGCCCCAACTCTGCATCCACCAATGGAGAGCAGCAGTCCCCTTCTGCATCCACCAATAGAGCAGCTGACTCCCTCTACATCCGCCAACAGAGAGCAGCCTGCCCATGCTCCCACCAATGGAGAGCAGCTGGACCCAGGACCCACTAATGGAAAGCAGCTGGCCCATGCGTCCACCAATAGAAAGCAGTCAGCCCATGTACCCACCAATGGAGAGCAGTTGTCCCATGCACTCATAAATGGAGAGCAGCTGGCCCATGCACCTATCAGTGGAGAGCATCTGGCTCATGCATCCACCAATAGAAAGCAGTTGGCCCATGTACCCACCAATGGCAGAGCAGTAAAGAAAACCTGCGCCCACCAATGGAGAGAAGTCTCCCCCCCCCCACACCCACTAACGGCAGATCAACCCACCAATGGGTAGCAGTCACCCCTTGAACCATGATGACTTACACTCTGCACTACGAGGACTAACCTCCTAAACTATAATAACCTGTGTAAGCCCCCATATATTGTACATACAGGTTACACTGTATCTCAGCCAAGCACTCACCTGACCATCCAGATCAAATGCCAGGCACGCGATCCCGTGAGTGTGAACATCTTTCAGGATGGAGACTGTTTGCACGGAGTACGAATCCCACACGCAGATATACGGCTCCTTCCCAACTTGCCCAGTAGCCACCAGCAGCCTCTCGGGGTGCAGCGCCAAACTACAATGCAAGATACAACTTCAGCGACTGATCTCACATAGTAATGAATGACACCAAGAAAAAGCAGCTGTGACCAGGCCTGTATAGGGGAGCCACGTATGGTTTAGTGTGGGGGTCGCAATCCACTTATAACAAGACATATAGGATGGTAGATGTATGCCCCGGTAAATAATATAGCATGTAGCGGCCTCATATGAAGCAATGCCACATCATTAGCCTCAGGAGCGGAGCATGAGGTTTCTATGATTAGCTCACGATCAGGAGAGTCGAGAGGAATATTTTGACTCAATGTATTGGTAAAAGCATGGCCTGACAATATGCAATACAGACAGGTTCCCTACAGTGTCAGATTTACGAGGCCACCACCTGTAGGAATGGCGGTCAGCGCTCCCAGCACCACAGACTCGTTAGAATAAATGGTTAATAGTTTAGGAAAAGACAGCTAAACATTAACAAGGAGCACAGAGAACATCTATTACTGCAGATTATTCCTCCCGGGAGGCTCCTAAAGTCTGCACTGAATAATGGCACGGACCATAAAAGACAATCCACAGCTAAACACGGAAAGCGAGCAGGATTCTGGAGCATCGGACAGTGAACACTCACACAAGACTTGGATGGTGATGCAATGTTCAGAACATGCACAAGACCCAGAAGAGGATGCAATGTCCAGAACTCTAGAAAACAGACAAGACCCGGGGGAAGAAGCAGTGTCTAATACACTAGAAAATACACAAGACCCGGGAAAGAAACAATGTCCAGTACTCTATAGCATACACAAGATCGGGGGAAGAAGCAATGTCCAGAACTCTAGAACATACAAAAAAACAGGGAAAGAAGAAATGTCCAGTATTTTAGAACATTGTCACGCTGGGTGAAGGACAAGTAAGTGCACAACAACGTGAAGAGAGAAGGGGGAGCCCAAACACTAGGGAAGAGGGGACCCTTAGGCAGATCTAAAATCACCCTGTCTGCCCTAAACTTCCCAATATAAGTTCTGCACCTATCGCCAAGCAGGAACCTAATCCCTGCCTTACCCTAGCGATAGGCCCTACATAGGGAAGGGACAGGCTATGTACAAGTCAGTCACAACTAAAACTAAAGACAGAGAGGGAAGACGGATGGGGGGGGACACTTAGCTTGAGAAGACAACCGAGATGTCACGCCAGCAATCCTCCAGGGAAAGACACTAACCGACTGCTAGAACCTCCAACAAGACTGAGGCAAATAAGAGCCAACATCCGCACCATGCTGCAGCAATTGAATGTATCTATACCTTCAGTATAGGTGTGTGATTAGCAGCAGGTAGAGGTAACTATTGGGTCCTAGAGAGAGAAGGATATCACTCCATAACACATGCAAAAATCAAGACTGTGCTTGAGCTAAACACAAAGACCTTCTACAGCCGGATCAAGGGTGACTGTCTGTCACACCTGACTCACCAGTGACATTTCTCGCCCCCCCCCTTCTACGAGTGGCCTCCGGACACTCAGAACCTGGTTTCTCAGGATGCGAGGCATGGAACGAAAGAACCAGTCTAGGGGCATTCACCTCTGATGCTGAAACACACATCCTCTGTTCTGGACCACACCCCCTCCAGTGCACCAAGTACTGCAGGGAATGATGCTGAAGACGAAAATCAACAATCCTCGAAATCTGGAACTCCAAATTACCACCATCAACAATGATTGGGGGTGGCGGCAGGGAAGAAGACTCAAGAGGTTCAACATACCTCTTGAGCAAAGAACTGTGGAACACAATGTGGATTTTAAGAGCCTGGGGTAGCTCAAGGCGAAAAGCTGCAGGGTTAATGACGACGGTTATTATATAGGGGCTGGACCTGACTAGCATTTTCTGTCAGCCATATGCTTGTACCTTTCTCCCATGACCTTCAAATTACTCAGAACTCCCCGCCACACAGAGAAGAGTTACGAAGCAAAATGTTCTTCTTCAGGGACTCTCGAAGCCTCTCCCCCACCAAAAATACCAAAATGTGGATGGAAACCGTATGCACCAAAGAATGGTGACCTGCTGGTAGATTCTTGGCGATGATTATTAATAGCAAACTCAGCCAACGGAAAGTAGGATGCCCAATCCTCCTGTTTTTTTAGGACAAAAGTCTCCAAATTCTCGTTAACGTGCTCAGTCTATCCATTCGACTGAGGATGGAAAGCAGAGAAAAAGGACAGCTGCACCCCCAGTCGAGTACAGTATGCTTTCCAGAACTTAGAAACAAATTGGGTCCCCCTATCTGACACCACATTGGAGGGAACTTTACAGCGCAAATCAAACGGTACAAATAACCTCTCTGAAGGGCAGGAGGCAGGGGTGTCCCCCTGAGCCTCCAAAACTTCACCCTCCACGTCAGGGTATAAGGCTGAGATGGCTACCCCTTTCTGCAAAACACCACCAGGGAAGCTCCGGGACAAAACATCAGCCTTGGTGTTTTTAACTCCTGGATGGAAAGTGACTACAAGGTTGAATCTAGCAAAGAACAAGGAACCACCTAGCTTGTTTCGGGTTGAAGATAGGACAGGATCTTATGGTCAGTAATAATAGTAATAGAATGGACAGCCCCCTCCAACCAATGTCGCCACTCCTTGAACGCCAGTTTAATTAACAAAAGCTCCCTATTACCCACGTCATAATTTCTCTCAGCCGAAGATAATTTTTTGGAAAAAAAGGCGCATGGACGCCATTTACCAGGGGACGGACCCCGAGACAACACAGCCCCAACTCCCACCTCCAACGCATCCACTTCTATGATAAAAACAGAGCTGTGGAGTCGGAGTCGTGAAGTCGGATATCATTTTGGTGGAGTCGGAGTCGGTATAAAATGGACCGACTCCGACTCCTAAAATATATAATACTGTAAATTGGGTACAGTAGTTCCATGCAGAATGTGCTGAATATTTTTTCACAGGAATTTGGGAAAGTTATGAAATGTCCTATAAATGGCTGTTGTATTCCTGATCTAAGGCTACATTCACACACAGCATTTTTCCTTCATTTTTTGAGGATGTTTTTCAGATGCAAAAGCAGATCAGCTTTTTAAAAAACCGCATCACCTGAAAGGTTTTTGAGCTCATAGATGTTTTCAATAGCAAAAGCATATTAGAAGCCCTGAAGAAAACACGACTACTTGTTACACTGTGTGACAAATGTTTTTTTTTGTAAAAGATAATATACCAGTATTGGGTCAGGAAGATGGGCTAGGAAAGTGATGTAACTTTTGACAAAGCATTTTATCTGTCACATGTATTGTTTTTTCCTTCTTGTTTAAATCTAATAAAAAGTTTAAAAAGTAAAAGCAGATTAGAAATCTGCTCTATCTATCCATTTATCCATATCTGTCTATCCATATCTTATCTGTACCAAAAAGAATGAAAGCCGGGTAGCACACAGACTAACACTCCTTTTTTTTAGCACCAGTCAGGTACACCTCATAGCTGCCCAAAAGGACGCCGAGGACAGGCATTGCTCACCCTTAGTAACACATCAACATCAATTGATAGTTGGAATAAATAGACTGCATTCATCACCACATCTTCTTATGGTGCAGGCTTTATTTTCAAGTGTAGGGGCGTGCAGTATGAGGATCTGCAGCAGCTGAGGTGTGCAGTATGAGGTTCTGTGGAACAGTATGAGGTTCTGCCCCCCCCAGGTTTGATCCTGGCTACCCCCATTGTGTGAATGTAGCGTGAGGATCTACGGTTTGTCTTAGCTGAGATAAGTCATAGAGTGTGTGTATATATATATATATATATATATATATATATATATATATACACACACACACACACAGTACAGACCAAAAGTTTGAACACACCTCATTCAAAGAGTTTTCTTTATTTTCATGACTATGAAAATTGTAGATTCACTCTGAAGGCATCAAAACTATGAATTAACATATATGGAATTATATAATTAATAAAAAAGTGTGAAACAACTGAAAATATGTCTTATATTCTAGGTTCTTCAAAGTAGCCACCTTTTGCTTTGATTACTGCTTTGCACACTCTTGACATTCTCTTGATAAGCTTCAAGAGGTAGTCACCGGAAATGGTTTTCACTTCACAGGTGTGCCCTGTCAGGTTTAATAAGTGGGATTTCTTGCCTTATAAATGGGGTTGGGACCATCAGTTGTGTTGTGCAGAAGTCTGGTGGATACACAGGTGATAGTCCTACTGAATAGACTGTTAGAATTTGTATTATGGCAAGAAAAAAGCAGCTAAGAAAAACGAGTGGCCATCATTACTTTAAGAAATGAAGGTCAGTCAGTCCGAAAAATTGGGAAAACTTTGAAAGTGTCCCCAAGTGCAGTGGCAAAAATCATCAAGCACTACAAAGAAACTGGCTCACATGAGGCCCGCCCCAGGAAAGGAAGAACAAGAGTCTCCTGCGGAGGATAAGTTCATCCGAGTCACCAGCCTCAGAAATCGCAGGTTAACAGCAGCTCAGATTAGAGACCAGGTCAATGCCACACAGAGTTCTAGCAGCAGACACATCTCTACAACTGTTAAGAGGAGACTTTGTGCAGCAGGCCTTCATGGTAAAATAACTGCTAGGAAACCACTGCTAAGGGCAGGCAACAAGCAGAAGAGACTTGTTTGGGCTAAAGAACACAAGGAATAGACATTAGACCAGTAGAAATCTGTGCTTTGGTCTGATGAGTCCAAATTTGAGATCTTTGGTTCCAACCACCGTGTCTTTGTGCGACGCAGAAAAGGTGAACGGATGGAGTCTACATGCCTGGTTCCCACCGTGAAGAATGGAGGAGGAGGTGTGATGGTGTGGGGGTGCTTTGCTGGTGACACTTTTGGGGATTTATTCAAAATTGAAGGCATACTGAACCAGCATGGCTACCACAGCATCTTGCAGCGGCATGCTATTCCATCCAGTTTGTGTTTAGTTGGACCATCATTTATTTTTCAACAGGACAATGACCCCAAACACCTCCAGGCTGTGTAAGGGCTATTTGACCAAGAAGGAGAGTGATGGGGTGCTACGCCAGATGACCTGGCTTCCACAGTCACCAGACCTGAACCCAATTGAGATGGTTTGGGGTGAGCTGGACCACAGAGTGAAGGCAAAAGGGCCAACAAGTGCTAAGCATCTCTGGGAACTCCTTCAAGACTGTTGGAAGATCATTTACGGTGACTACCTCTTGAAGCTCATCAAGAGAATGCCAAGAGTGCGCAAAGCAGTAATCAAAGCAAAAGGTGGTTACTTTGAAGAACCTAGAATATAAGACATACAGTATTTTCAGTTGTGTCACACTTTTTTGCTAATTATATAATTCCACATGTGTTAATTCATAGTTTTGATGCCTTCAGAGTGAATCTACAATTTTCATAGTCATGAAAATAAAGAAAACTCTTTGAATGAGAAGGTGTGTCCAAACTTTTGGTCTGTACTGTATATATGTAATCGTTATTACATAGTGTATTACATATTTACAATTTATTACAGTTTTTTGTGTTCTAAAGTTGTATTCCAATAAATATATATTATGTTCTATCTAAATATCTTGATTATTGTATCATAAAAATGATTAAATGTCTGATGTTCACATTGTACTACAATACATTTTTCACTTAAATATAAGCAATATATGTGGGAGTCGGAGTCGTGGAGTCGGTGTAAGGGATATTGAGAAGTCGGAGTCGCAGGTTTGGCTTACCGACTCCACAGCCCTGGATAAAAGGTTGAGAAACATCTGGTTGACTGAGTATAGGTGCAGCGTCAAAACAACTCTTTAAGGAGGAAAAAGCCTGTTGAGCAGCATCCGACCATTTGGAAAGATCAGACCCCTCCCTTGTCATGTCAGTAAGGAGTTTTCACCATTACCGAAAAATTTTGAATAAACTTTCGTAAAAAATTAGTAAAACCCAGAAAATGCTGTAATGCCTTCAGATTTTCGGGTCGGTCCCAGTTGAGCACAGCCCGAAACTTTTTAGGATCCATCCGAAAACGTGAAGCTGACAACAGGTAGCCCAAAAACTGCACCTCCAGAATGGCGAAAACACATTTCTCTGGTTTGGCATAAAGCTTGTTATCCCTTAATATCTGAAGCACCTGTCTCACATGCCCCTGATGTCTCTCCAAATCAGGTGAATAAACCAAAATATCATCCAGATAGACCACCAGAAACCTGCACACCAAATGATGGAAAATAACTAATGAAATGCTGGCAACACCACTGGTGCATTGGTCAGACCGAAAGGCATAATCAGACTCTCGAAATGTCCCTCGGTATTGAACGCCGTTTTCCATTCATCCCCATTCATCTGCTTCTAACCAGGTTATAGGCCCCCATTAAATCCAACTTGGAGAACACCTTAGCTCCCACGACCTGGTTGAATAAATCTGGAATCAGGGGAAGAGGATATGGATCTCGGATAGCAATTAGATTCAATTCCCAAAAATCTAAACAGACCACCATCTTTCTTCTTCAAGAAAAAGAACCCTGCCACCACGGGCAAAGATGAAGGTCTGAAATGTCCCTTCTCAAGAATCTCGGCAATAAAATCTTTCATGGCTTGTCTCTCAGGACCGGACAGATTGTACACTCTGTACTTGTGTAGTTTAGCACCAGGAGTCAGGTTAATAAGACAGTCATATGCACGATGGGGAGGCAAATCCTGACACCACTTCTCGGAAAAAACGTCCTCAAAGCCAGACAAAAACGCAGGTAAGGTCCCCATAGATACTGTAGAAAGGGAAATGTTTAGACAGTTATCAAGGCAGTAATCTCCCCATTCCACAATTTCTTTGGATTGCCAATCCACCGTTGGGTTATATTACAACGACCAGGGTAAAGCCAGAACAATTGTTGTGGGGAGACCCTCCAGGACATAAGGAATTACCTCATAATGGAAAGAGTCCATTATCAGTCTTATGTTATGTACAATTTGCGTCAGTGTTCTCTGTGCAAGTGGCGCTGATTCTATGGCGTAAATAGGAATGGGCTTAGATAAGGTGGAGCAAGCAAGCACATGAGTTCTAGCAAACTCAGCATCCACCATACTGACTCCAGCTCTACTGTCCACAAACACAGAAATTCTCCTAGTCCTGCTCTCTAGCACCATCTCTGCTGCCAGGAAAAACCGAGAATTATAGGGTGAACCTACACCTTGATGTCATGGTATGCCTAGGTTACTTTAGGCAAAAACCCCGGGACCCCTGCGATGTCCCTCAGACTAGGGGAACCCTGTCTGTCCCTCTACCCAGGGTTTACACTGAAGGTGTGCCTGCCTGAGCCTCCACCCTGTCCCTGTCTCCTGTCCAGCCCTAAGCTGAACCCACCACCCTCCACCCAGTGAGGGACCAGACCCCACAAATACGTATGGACAGGGGTAAAAGAAACACCACACAGTTAATACACAAGGGAATACAATAAGGTGCAAGGGCAACCAAATATATATATATATAACAGATTGGAGAAAGAACCACTGAGGGATATACTGCACCAGATATCAGACGCTCCAACACCACCACTGCTGACCGGTATTGCTAGCACTAGGCTAAAGCTATAGTCGGCGACGCCCATAGTCAGGACGAACTATTTAAAGACCAAGGGCGTGGCCCAGCCCTCAGCCAGCATGACAACCTGGTTAACCCTATCCCGACTGGAACAGAATACCCAACAGGGTATTACCGCTGTCTGCCGGACACCCTGGTGACTGTGAACAGTGTCCGACATGACAGTACCCCGCCTTCTACGAGGGACCTCCGGAACCTCACCATGTCAAGGACCTGGCTTGTCCGGATGGCGACGATGGAACATAGTAACCAGTCGATCAGCATGAATGTCAGAGGCCGGCACCCATGTCCTCTCCTCAGGACCATAGCCACGCCAGTGGACCAGGTACTGTAGAGTGCGACGCACAACCCTAGAGTCCACCACTTTGGACACCTCAAATTCCAACGCGCCATCCACCAAGACGGGAGGTGGTGGCCCGGGGGAACCATCCACCAAACCCACGACCTTCTTTAGCAATGCTTTGTGAAATACATTATGAATCTTATACACAGCCGGCAACTCCAAACGAAATGCCACGGGGTTGATCACTGCGGAGATTCTAAATGGGCCAATGAACCTGGGACCCAACATAAGTGACGGTATCTTGAGCTTAATGTTCCTAGTAGATAACCACACCCAATCACCCACACACAGGTCCGGACCTGGCACACGTCTGCAGTCAGCCACCCGTTTGTACCTGGAACCCACCTTCAACAAGCGCTGCTTGACTCTCCTCCAAACAGACGACAATTGAGCTCCCAACTGGTCCTCTTCAGGGACGCCAACTGGGCACCCCTGACGCAAGGTGCAAAATTGAGGATGTTGACCATACACACAAAAAAATAGGAGATTCCCCAGACGATTCCTGGCAATGGTTGTTTATTGCGAATTCTGCCAGAGGAAGAAACGCTGACCACTCTTCCTGATTGTCGGAAATAAAGCAGCGCAAGTATTGCTCCAGGTTTTGGTTCATCCGCTCAGTCTGTCCATTCGACTGAGGGTGGAAAGCCGATGAATGAGATAATTTGATTCCAAGGCGAGAACAAAAAGCTCTCCAAAACTTTGCCACAAACTGCGTACCTCGATCAGACACAATGTCAGACGGGACACCATGAAGTCTGACCACCTCGCGAATAAATATCTGAGCAAGAGTCTTAGCATTGGGAAAAGACGGTAAAGCAACGAAATGTGACATCTTGGAGAACCTATCAACAATTACCAAAATGACCGAGTTCCCTGCCGAGGCGGGCAAGTCAGTAATAAAATCCATGGAAATCTCAGTCCATGGCTTACTGGGCACCCCGAGAGGCTGCAAGCTACCAGCAGGACGGGAACGAGGAGTCTTGGCCCGTGCGCACGTGGTACAGGCAGCCACATATGAGGCCACATCCTGCCGGATTTTAGGCCACCAAAAACGACGCGATACCAGTTCCAGAGTGCTCTTAACCCCTGGATGACCTGCCAGTACCGTGTCGTGATGTTCGCCCAACACTCTAGAGCGAAGATGTAGCGGCACAAAAGATTTATTATTTATTATTTTACTAGTAAAAAAGTGATGTCCAGTCCTCTAGAACATTCCAAGAGGATAATGCAATGTCCAGCGCTATAGAACATACACAAAACCGGGAAAAGAAGAATTGCCAGTACTCTAAAACGTACATAAGATCTGGGGGAAGAAGCAATATCGAGTACTCTAGATATACACAAGACCGGGGGAAGAAGCAATGTCCAGTACTCTAGAACATACAGAGGGCTAGAAGGAAGAAGCAATGTCCAGTACTCTAGAACATAAACTAGACTAGGGGCAGAAGCAATGTTCAGAGAGAAGAATTGAATATTACTCATCATGCCACATTTATAAGAGTAATAAGTCATTTCTCAGTAACATTGATGTGATTTTTTTTTTTCAGAAACTAGTGACAACATTGAAAAATATCAGCTGAACTAAAGCTGTCACAGACACACCAGATATTCCGGGTTCAGGAAGCTCAGAAAGCTGCAATACAGAGAGGCACAATTACACTGCAGAGCATAGCTCCCTAACAGTGCATTACATCAGATAAAGAGCCGCAAACCATAGTTGTTGGCAGAGACCCTTGCCTGACTTGTCATGTCTGATCAGCGGTTGCCGCAATAGGAATGGCTCCCAGTAAAATGTGCTCCCGCTCCTGTCAGGTCCTCCCAGCCTTTCTATTACGGTGCGGTCGTCAAAAGGACATCACTTCATACCGCTCCAATACTACTGACAAATCCGCGATGCATCCAAGCTTTGGCAAAAGGGCTGACTGATTCACGTATGCTCAAGTCACCACACAACATCCTGTGGATTACTCACTACAGAGGGAAATATCGTCCAAAATGTCCTGCATGTGTGCAAGTCTGTAACTCAAAGCAGATGATCTCTAGTGATGGACAGGAGGCATTCTCAGTGATGTCACCGCTGATCTCTAGTGATGGATAGGAGGCATTCTCAGTGATGTCACCGCTGATCTCTAGTGATGGATAGGAGGCATTCTCAGTGATGTCACCTCTGATCTCTAGTGATGGATAGGAGGCATTCTCAGTGATGTCACCTCTGATCTCTAGTGATGGATAGGAGGCATTCTCAGTGATGTCACCGCTGATCTCTAGTGATGGATAGGAGGCATTCTCAGTGATGTCAACGCTGATCTCTAGTGATGGATAGGAGGCATTCTCAGTGATGTCACCTCTGATCTCTAGTGATGGATAGGAGGCATTCTCAGTGATGTCACCGCTGATCTCTAGTGATGGATAGGTGGCATTCTCAGTGATATCACCTCTGATCTCTAGTGATGGATAGGAGGCATTCTCAGTGATATCACCTCTGATCTCTAGTGATGGATAGGAGGCATTCTCAGTGATGTCACCTCTGATCTCTAGTGATGGATAGGAGGCATTCTCAGTGATGTCACTGATGATCTCTAGTGATGGATAGGAGGCATTCTCAGTGATGTCACTGATGATCTCTAGTGATGGATAGGAGGCATTCTCAGTGATGTCACCTCTGATTTCTAGTGATGGATAGGAAGCATTCTCAGTGATGTCACCGCTGATCTCTAGTGATGGATAGGAGGCATTCTCAGTGATGTCACTGCTGATCTCTAGTGATGGATAGGAGTCATTCTCAGTGATGTCACCGCTGATCTCTAGTGATGGATAGGAGGCATTCTCAGTGATGTCACCTCTGCTCTCTAGTGATGGATAGGAGGCATTCTCAGTGATGTCACCGCTGATCTCTAGTGATGGATAGGAGCCATTCTCAGTGATGTCACCGCTGATCTCTAGTGATGGATAGGAGGCATTCTCAGTGATGTCACCTCTGATCTCTAGTGATGGATAGGAATCATTCTCAGTGATGTCACCGCTGATCTCTGGTGATGGATAGGAGGCATTCTCAGTGATGTCACTGCTGATCTCTAGTGATGGATAGGAGGCATTCTCAGTGATGTCACAGCTGATCTCTAGTGATGAATAGGAGGAATTCTCAGTGATGTCACTGCTGATCTCTAGTGATGGATAGGAGGCATTCTCAGTGATGTCACTGCTGATCTCTAGTGATGGATAGGAGGCATTCTCAGTGATGTCACTGCTGATCTTTGGTGATGGATAGGTGGCATTCTCAGTGATGTCACTGCTGATCTCTAGTGATGGATAGGAGGCATTCTCAGTGATGTCACCAGTGATGGATAGGTGGCATTCTCAGTGATGTCACTGCTGATCTCTAGTGATGGATAGGAGGCATTCTCAGTGATGTCACCGCTGATCTCTAGTGATGGATAGGAGGCATTCTCAGTGATGTCACCGCTGATCTCTAGTGATGGATAGGAGGCATTCTCAGTGATGTCACCGCTGATATCTAGAGATGGATAGGAGGCATTCTCAGTGATGTCACCTCTGATCTCTAGTGATGGACAGGAGGCATTCTCAGTGATGTCAACGCTGATCTCTAGTGATGGATAGGAGCCATTCTCAGTGATGTCACCGCTTATCTCTAGTGATGGATAGGAGGCATTCTCAGTGATGTCACCAGTGATGGATAGGTGGCATTCTCAGTGATGTCACTGCTGATCTCTAGTGATGGATAGGAGGCATTCTCAGTGATGTCACCGCTGATATCTAGTGATGCATAGGAGGAATTCTCAGTGATGTCACTGCTGATCTCTAGTGATGGATAGGAGGCATTCTCAGTGATGTCACCAGTGATGGATAGGAGGCATTCTTAGTGATGTCACTGCTGATCTCTAGTGATGGATAGAAGGCATTCTCAGTGATGTCACCGCTGATATCTAGTGATGCATAGGAGGAATTCTCAGTGATGTCACTGCTGATCTCTAGTGATGGATAGGAGGCATTCTCAGTGATGTCACCAGTGATGGATAGGAGGCATTCTCAGTGATGTCACTGCTGATCTCTAGTGATGGATAGGAGGCATTCTCAGTGATGTCACCGCTGATCTCTAGTGATGGATAGGAGGCATTCTCAGTGATGTCACCAGTGATGGATAGGAGGCATTCTCAGTGATGTCACTGCTGATCTCTAGTGATGGATAGGAGGCATTCTTAGTGATGTCACCGCTGATCTCTAGTGATGGATAGGAGGCATTCTCAGTGATGTCACCAGTGATGGATAGGAGGCATTCTCAGTGATGTCACTGCTGATCTCTAGTGATGGATAGGAGGCATTCTCAGTGATGTCACCGCTGATCTCTAGTGATGGATAGGAGGCATTCTCAGTGATGTCACCAGTGATGGATAGGAGGCATTCTCTGTGATGTCACTGCTGATCTCTAGTGATGGATAGGAGGCATTCTCAGTGATGTCACTGCTGATCTTTGGTGATGGATAGGTGGCATTCTCAGTGATGTCACTGCTGATCTCTAGTGATGGATAGGAGGCATTCTCAGTGATGTCACCGCTGATCTCTAGTGATGGATAAGTAGCATTCTCAGTGATGTCACTGCTGATCTCTAGTGATGGATAGGAGGCATTCTCAGTGATGTCACCGCTGATCTCTAGAGATGGATAGGAGGCATTCTCAGTGATGTCACCTCTGATCTCTAGTGATGGATAGGAGGCATTCTCAGTGATGTCACTGCTGATCTCTAGTGATGGATAGGTGGCATTCTCAGTGATGTCACTGCTGATCTCTAGTGATGGATAGGAGGCATTCTCAGTGATGTCACCGCTGATCTCTAGTGATGGATAAGTAGCATTCTCAGTGATGTCACTGCTGATCTCTAGTGATGGATAGGAGGCATTCTCAGTGATGTCACCGCTGATCTCTAGAGATGGATAGGAGGCATTCTCAGTGATGTCACCTCTGATCTCTAGTGATGGATAGGAGGCATTCTCAGTGATGTCACCGCTGATCTCTAGTGATGGATAGGAGCCATTCTCAGTGATGTCACCGCTTATCTCTAGTGATGGATAGGAGGCATTCTCAGTGATGTCACCGCTGATATCTAGTGAAGCATAGGAGGAATTCTCAGTGATGTCACTGCTGATATCTAGTGATGGATAGGAGGCATTCTCAGTGATGTCACCAGTGATGGATAGGAGGCATTCTTAGTGATGTCACTGCTGATCTCTAGTGATGGATAGGAGGCATTCTCAGTGATGTCACTGCTGATCTCTAGTGATGGATTGGTGGCATTCTCAGTGATGTCACTGCTGATCTCTAGTGATGGATTGGTGGCATTCTCAGTGATGTCACCGCTGATCTCTAGTGATGGATAGGAGGCATTCTCAGTGATGTCACCGCTGATCTCTAGTGATGGATAGGAGGCATTCTCAGTGATGTCACCGCTGATCTCTAGTGATGGATAGGAGGCATTCTCAGTGATGTCACCAGTGATGGATAGGAGGCATTCTCAGTGATGTCACTGCTGATCTCTAGTGATGGATAGGTGGCATTCTCAGTGATGTCACCGCTGATCTCTAGTGATGGATAGGAGGCATTCTCAGTGATGTCACCGCTGATCTCTAGTGATGGATAGGAGGCATTCTCAGTGATGTCACCAGTGATGGATAGGAGGCATTCTCAGTGATGTCACTGCTGATCTCTAGTGATGGATAGGAGGCATTCTCAGTGATGTCACTGCTGATCTCTAGTGATGGATGGGAGGCATTCTCAGTGATATCACCGCTGATCTCTAGTGATGGATAGGAGGCATTCTCAGTGATATCACCGCTGATCTCTAGTGATGGATAGGAGGCATTCTCAGTGATGTCACCAGTGATGGATAGGAGGCATTCTCAGTGATGTCACTGCTGATCTCTAGTGATGGATGGGAGGCATTCTCAGTGATATCACCGCTGATCTCTAGTGATGGATAGGAGGCATTCTCAGTGATATCACCGCTGATCACTAGTGATGGACAGGAGGCATTCTCAGTGATGTCACTGCTGATCTCTAGTGATGGATAGGAGGCATTCTCAGTGATGTCACCGCTGATCTCTAGTGATGGATAGGAGGCATTCTCAGTGATGTCACCAGTGATGGATAGGAGGCATTCTCAGTGATGTCACTGCTGATCTCTAGTGATGGATAGGAGGCATTCTCAGTGATGTCACTGCTGATCTCTAGTGATGGATGGGAGGCATTCTCAGTGATATCACCGCTGATCTCTAGTGATGGATAGGAGGCATTCTCAGTGATATCACCGCTGATCACTAGTGATGGACAGGAGGCATTCTCAGTGATGTCACTGCTGATCTCTAGTGATGGATAGGAGGCATTCTCAGTGATGTCACCGCTGATCTCTAGTGATGGATAGGAGGCATTCTCAGTGATGTCACCAGTGATGGATAGGAGGCATTCTCAGTGATGTCACTGCTGATCTCTAGTGATGGATAGGAGGCATTCTCAGTGATGTCACTGCTGATCTCTAGTGATGGATAGGAGGCATTCTCAGTGATGTCACCGCTGATATCTAGTGATGGATAGGATGCATTCTCAGTGATGTCACCTCTGATCTCTAGTGATGGATAGGAGCCATTCTCAGTGATGTCACCACTGATCTCTAGTGATGGATAGGAGGCATTCTCAGTGATGTCACCTCTGATCTCTAGTGATGGACAGGAAGCATTCTCAGTGATGTCACCGCTGATCTCTGGTGATGGATAGGAGGCATTCTCAGTGATGTCACCGCTGATCTCTAGTGATGAATAGGAGGAATTCTCAGTGATGTCACCGCTGATCTCTAGTGATGGATAGGAGGCATTCTCAGTGATGTCACTGCTGATCTCTAGTGGTGGATAGGAGGCATTCTCAGTGATGTCACCACTGATCTCTAGTGATGAAAAGGAGGAATTCTCAGTGATGTCACTGCTGATCTCTAGTGATGGATAGGAGGCATTCTCAGTGATGTCACTGCTGATCTCTAGTGATGGATAGGAGGCATTCTCAGTGATGTCACCGCTGATCTCTAGTGATGGATAGAAGGCATCCTCAGTGATGTCACCGCTGATCTCTAGTGATGGATAGGTGGCATTCTCAGTGATGTCACTGCTGATCTCTAGTGATGGATAGGTGGCATTCTCAGTGATGTTACTGCTGATCTCTAGTGATGGATAGGAGGCATTCTCAGTGATGTCACCGCTGATCTCTAGTGATGGATAGGAGGCATCCTCAGTGATGTCACCGCTGATCTCTAGTGATGGATAGGAGGCATTCTCAGTGATGTCACCGCTGATCTCTAGTGATGGATAGGAGGCATTCTCAGTGATGTCACCAGTGATGGATAGGAGGCATTCTCAGTGATGTCACTGCTGATCTCTAGTGATGGATAGGAGGCATTCTCAATGATGTCACTGCTGATGTCTAGTGATGGATAGGTGGCATTCTCAGTGATGTCACTGCTGATCTCTAGTGATGGATAGGAGGCATTCTCAGTGATGTCACTGTTGATCTCTAGTGATGGATAGGAGACATTCTTAGTGATGTCACCGCTGATCTCTAGTGATGGATAGGAGGCATTCTCAGTGATGTCACCGCTGATCTCTAGTGATGGATAGGAGGCATTCTCAGTGATGTCACCGCTGATCTCTAGTGATGGATAGGAGGCATTCTCAGTGATGTCACTGCTGATCTCTAGTGATGGATAGGAGGCATTCTCAGTGATGTCACCTCCGATCTCTAGTGATGGATAGGAGGCATTCTCAGTGATGTCACTGCTGATCTCTAGTGATGGATAGGAGGCATTCTCAGTGATGTCACCTCTGATCTCTAGTGATGGATAGGAGGCATTCTCAGTGATGTCACCGCTGATCTCTAGTGATGGATAGGAGGCATTCTCAGTGATGTCACCTCTGCTCTCTAGTGATGGATAGGAGGCATTCTCAGTGATGTCACCGCTGATCTCTAGTGATGGATAGGAGCCATTCTCAGTGATGTCACCTCTGATCTCTAGTGATGGATAGGAGGCATTCTCAGTGATGTCACCTCTGATCTCTAGTGATGGATAGGAAGCATTCTCAGTGATGTCACCTCTGATCTCTAGTGATGGATAGGAAGCATTCTCAGTGATGTCACCGCTGATCTCTGGTGATAGATAGGAGGCATTCTCAGTGATGTCACTGCTGATCTCTAGTGATGGATAGGAGGCATTCTCAGTGATGTCACCGCTGATCTCTAGTGATGAATAGGAGGAATTCTCAGTGATGTCACTGCTGATCTCTAGTGATGGAAAGGAGGCATTCTCAGTGATGTCACCAGTGATGGATAGGAGGCATTCTCAGTGATGTCACTGCTGATCTCTAGTGATAGATAGGAGGCATTCTCAGTGATGTCACTGCTGATCTCTAGTGATGGATAGGTGGCATTCTCAGTGATGTCACTGCTGATCTCTGGTGATGGATAGGAGGCATTCTCAGTGATGTCACCGCTGATCTCTAGTGATGGATAGCAGGCATTCTCAGTGATGTCACCGCTGATCTCTAGGGATGGATAGGAGGCATTCTCAGTGATGTCACCAGTGATGGATAGGAGGCATTCTCAGTGATGTCACTGCTGATCTCTAGTGATGGATAGGAGGCATTCTCAGTGATGTCACTTTTGATCTCTAGTGGTGGATAGGAGGCATTCTCAGTGATATCACTGCTGATCTCTAGTGATGGATAGGAGGCATTCTCAGTGATATCACCGCTGATATCTAGTGATGGATAGGAGGCATTCTCAGTGATATCACCGCTGATCTCTAGTGATGGATAGAAGGCATTCTCAGTGATATCACCGCTGATCTCTAGTGATGGATAGGAGGCATTCTCAGTGATATCACCGCTGATCACTAGTGATGGACAGGAGGCATTCTCAGTGATGTCACTGCTGATCTCTAGTGATGGATAGGAGGCATTCTCAGTCATGTCACCGCTGATCTATAGTGATGGATAGGAGGCATTCTCAGTGATGTCACCAGTGATGGATAGGAGCCATTCTCAGTGATGTCACCGCTGATCTCTAGTGATGGATAGGAGGCATTCTCAGTGATGTCACCGCTGATCTCTAGTGATGGATAGGAGGCATTCTCAGTGATGTCACCAGTGATGGATAGGAGGCATTCTCAGTGATGTCACTGCTGATCTCTAGTGATGGATAGGAGGCATTCTCAGTGATGTCACCGCTGATCTCTAGTGATGGATAGGAGGCATTCTCAGTGATGTCACCGCTGATCTCTAGTGATGGATAGGAGGCATTCTCAGTGATGTCACCGCTGATCTCTAGTGATGGATAGGAGGCATTCTCAGTGATGTCACCTCTGATCTCTAGTGATGGATAGGAGCCATTCTCAGTGATGTCACCGCTGATCTCTAGTGATGGATAAGATGCATTCTCAGTGATGTCACCTCTGATCTCTAGTGATGGACAGGAAGCATTCTCAGTGATGTCACCGCTGATCTCTGGTGATGGATAGGAGGCATTCTCAGTGATGTCACCTCTGATCTCTAGTGATGAATAGGAGGAATTCTCAGTGATGTCACTGCTGATCTCTAGTGATGGATAGGAGGCATTCTCAGTGATGTCACCGCTGATCTCTAGTGATGGATAGGAGGCATTCTCAGTGATGTCACCGCTGATCTCTGGTGATAGATAGGAGGCATTCTCAGTGATGTCACTGCTGATCTCTAGTGATGGATAGGAGGCATTCTCAGTGATGTCACCGCTGATCTCTAGTGATGAATAGGAGGAATTCTCAGTGATGTCACTGCTGATCTCTAGTGATGGAAAGGAGGCATTCTCAGTGATGTCACCAGTGATGGATAGGAGGCATTCTCAGTGATGTCACTGCTGATCTCTAGTGATAGATAGGAGGCATTCTCAGTGATGTCACTGCTGATCTCTGGTGATGGATAGGTGGCATTCTCAGTGATGTCACTGCTGATCTCTGGTGATGGATAGGAGGCATTCTCAGTGATGTCACCGCTGATCTCTAGTGATGGATAGCAGGCATTCTCAGTGATGTCACCGCTGATCTCTAGGGATGGATAGGAGGCATTCTCAGTGATGTCACCAGTGATGGATAGGAGGCATTCTCAGTGATGTCACTGCTGATCTCTAGTGATGGATAGGAGGCATTCTCAGTGATGTCACTTTTGATCTCTAGTGGTGGATAGGAGGCATTCTCAGTGATATCACTGCTGATCTCTAGTGATGGATAGGAGGCATTCTCAGTGATATCACCGCTGATATCTAGTGATGGATAGGAGGCATTCTCAGTGATATCACCGCTGATCTCTAGTGATGGATAGAAGGCATTCTCAGTGATATCACCGCTGATCTCTAGTGATGGATAGGAGGCATTCTCAGTGATATCACCGCTGATCACTAGTGATGGACAGGAGGCATTCTCAGTGATGTCACTGCTGATCTCTAGTGATGGATAGGAGGCATTCTCAGTCATGTCACCGCTGATCTCTAGTGATGGATAGGAGGCATTCTCAGTGATGTCACCAGTGATGGATAGGAGCCATTCTCAGTGATGTCACCGCTGATCTCTAGTGATGGATAGGAGGCATTCTCAGTGATGTCACCGCTGATCTCTAGTGATGGATAGGAGGCATTCTCAGTGATGTCACCAGTGATGGATAGGAGGCATTCTCAGTGATGTCACTGCTGATCTCTAGTGATGGATAGGAGGCATTCTCAGTGATGTCACCGCTGATCTCTAGTGATGGATAGGAGGCATTCTCAGTGATGTCACCGCTGATCTCTAGTGATGGATAGGAGGCATTCTCAGTGATGTCACCGCTGATCTCTAGTGATGGATAGGAGGCATTCTCAGTGATGTCACCTCTGATCTCTAGTGATGGATAGGAGCCATTCTCAGTGATGTCACCGCTGATCTCTAGTGATGGATAAGATGCATTCTCAGTGATGTCACCTCTGATCTCTAGTGATGGACAGGAAGCATTCTCAGTGATGTCACCGCTGATCTCTGGTGATGGATAGGAGGCATTCTCAGTGATGTCACCTCTGATCTCTAGTGATGAATAGGAGGAATTCTCAGTGATGTCACTGCTGATCTCTAGTGATGGATAGGAGGCATTCTCAGTGATGTCACCGCTGATCTCTAGTGATGGATAGGAGGCATTCTCAGTGATGTCACTAGTGATGGATAGGAGGCATTCTCAGTGATGTCACTGCTGATCTCTAGTGATGGATAGGTGGCATTCTCAGTGATGTCACCGCTGATCTCTAGTGATGGATAAGAGGCATTCTCAGTGATGTCACCGCTGATCTCTAGTGATGGATAGGAGGCATTCTCAATGATGTCACCAGTGATGGATAGGAGGCATTCTCAGTGATGTCACTGCTGATCTCTAGTGATGGATAGGAGGCATTCTCAGTGATGTCACTTTTGATCTCTAGTGGTGGATAGGAGGCATTCTCAGTGATATCACTGCTGATCTCTAGTGATGGATAGGAGGCATTCTCAGTGATATCACCGCTGATATCTAGTGATGGATAGGAGGCATTCTCAGTGATATCACCGCTGATCTCTAGTGATGGATAGAAGGCATTCTCAGTGATATCACCGCTGATCTCTAGTGATGGATAGGAGGCATTCTCAGTGATATCACCGCTGATCACTAGTGATGGACAGGAGGCATTCTCAGTGATGTCACTGCTGATCTCTAGTGATGGATAGGAGGCATTCTCAGTCATGTCACCGCTGATCTCTAGTGATGGATAGGAGGCATTCTCAGTGATGTCACCAGTGATGGATAGGAGCCATTCTCAGTGATGTCACCGCTGATCTCTAGTGATGGATAGGAGGCATTCTCAGTGATGTCACCGCTGATCTCTAGTGATGGATAGGAGGCATTCTCAGTGATGTCACCAGTGATGGATAGGAGGCATTCTCAGTGATGTCACTGCTGATCTCTAGTGATGGATAGGAGGCATTCTCAGTGATGTCACTGCTGATCTCTAGTGATGGATAGGAGGCATTCTCAGTGATGTCACCGCTGATCTCTAGTGATGGATAGGAGGCATTCTCAGTGATGTCACCGCTGATCTCTAGTGATGGATAGGAGGCATTCTCAGTGATGTCACCTCTGATCTCTAGTGATGGATAGGAGCCATTCTCAGTGATGTCACCGCTGATCTCTAGTGATGGATAAGATGCATTCTCAGTGATGTCACCTCTGATCTCTAGTGATGGACAGGAAGCATTCTCAGTGATGTCACCGCTGATCTCTGGTGATGGATAGGAGGCATTCTCAGTGATGTCACCTCTGATCTCTAGTGATGAATAGGAGGAATTCTCAGTGATGTCACTGCTGATCTCTAGTGATGGATAGGAGGCATTCTCAGTGATGTCACTGCTGATCTCTAGTGATGGATAGGAGGCATTCTCAGTGATGTCACCGCTGATCTCTAGTGATGGATAGGAGGCATTCTCAGTGATGTCACCGCTGATCTCTAGTGATGGATAGGAGGCATTCTCAGTGATGTCACCGCTGATCTCTAGTGATGGATAGGAGGCATCCTCAGTGATGTCACCGCTGATCTCTAGTGATGGATAGGAGGCATTCTCAGTGATGTCACCAGTGATGGATAGGAGGCATTCTCAGTGATGTCACTGCTGATCTCTAGTGATGGATAGGAGGCATTCTCAATGATGTCACTGCTGATCTCTAGTGATGGATAGGAGGCATCCTCAGTGATGTCACCGCTGATCTCTAGTGATGGATAGGTGGCATTCTCAGTGATGTCACTGCTGATCTCTAGTGATGGATAGGTGGCATTCTCAGTGATGTCACTGCTGATCTCTAGTGATGGATAGGAGGCATTCTCAGTGATGTCACCGCTGATCTCTAGTGATGGATAGGAGGCATCCTCAGTGATGTCACCGCTGATCTCTAGTGATGGATAGGAGGCATTCTCAGTGATGTCACCAGTGATGGATAGGAGGCATTCTCAGTGATGTCACTGCTGATCTCTAGTGATGGATAGGAGACATTCTTAGTGATGTCACCGCTGATCTCTAGTGATGGATAGGAGGCATTCTCAGTGATGTCACCGCTGATCTCTAGTGATGGATAGGAGGCATTCTCAGTGATGTCACCGCTGATCTCTAGTGATGGATAGGAGGCATTCTCAGTGATGTCACTGCTGATATCTAGTGATGGACAGGAGGCATTCTCAGTGATGTCACTGCTGATCTCTAGTGATGGACAGGAGGCATTCTCAGCGATGTCACTGCTGATCTCTAGTGATGGTTAGGAGGCATTCTCAGTGATGTCACCGCTGATCTCTAGTGATGGATAGGAGGCATTCTCAGTGATGTCACCGCTGATCTCTAGTGATGGATAGGAGGCATTCTCAGTGATATCACCGCTGATGTCTAGTAATGGATAGGAGGCATTCTCAATGTTGTCACCACTGATCTCTAGTGATGGATAGGAGGCATTCTCAGTGATGTCACTGCTGATCTCTAGTGATGGATAGGAGGCATTCTCAGTGATGTCACCGCTGATCTCTAGTGATGGATAGGCGGTATTCTCAGTGATGTCACCTCTGATCTCTAGTGATGGATAGGAGGCATTCTCAGTGATGTCACCGCTGATCTCTGGTGATGGATAGGCGGCATTCTCAGTGATGTCACCTCTGATCTCTAGTGATGGATAGGAGGCATTCTCAGTGATGTCACTGCTGATCTCTAGTGATGGATAGGAGGCATTCTCAGTGATGTCACCACTGATCTCTAGTGATGGATTGGAGACATTCTCAGTGATGTCACCGCTGATCTCTAGTGATGGATAGGAGGTATTCTCAGTGATGTCACCCCTGATCTCTGGTAGGCGGCACTGCTCGGATTGAGTCTCCAAACAGTGCTTCGCCTCTATCTAATAATACGTATAACAGGCGCGGTCCTCTGTACATTACAGTGAGGAGATAACCGACAATTAATTACAGCTCAACATCCAGCGGAGCAAATAATGAACTCGGGATAAGAAATGATCCACAGTGCACAATATCAGGAGGCATGAGCACCCTAATACGTAATGCCACGTCTAACCCTAACCCCCATTAACCCTTGTGCTACTTGTAAGTCTCTGGCTAAGAGTCACCTTGCCTGCTCTTGCTCAGGGATTAGAGGAGATGGATTAATACGGGTAAAAGAGTCAGGAAGAGGTTTACGACTCTCTGCGCAGCGCAGCACTAATCCACTCACGCTAGCAAAGCGACTGCAGGAAAGGAAGGGCGGCCACTGCCAGTCAATACAACTCAGGGACAATTAATGAATTTCTCACCAGGACAACAGCACGTCTGCACCGATACCCAGATGTATCAGAACCAATTATCCTAACAGCAGCGGGACGAGAGCAGACACTCTGCACTACACCCAGAGTACAGAACTGGAGAAGTGGTACTTTGCAGTGTATATATACCGGACAGGAGGAGTGGTACTGTGCAGTGTATATATACAGGACAGGAGGAGTGGTACTGTACAGTGTATATATACAGGACAGGAGGAGTGGTACTGTGCAGTGTATATATACAGGACAGGAGGAGCGGTACTGTGCAGTGTATATATACCGGACAGGAGGAGTGGTACTGTGCAGTGTATATATACAGGACAGGAGGAGTGGTACTGTACAGTGTATATATATACAGGACAGGAGGAGTGGTACTGTGCAGTGTATATATACAGGACAGGAGGAGTGGTACTGTGCAGTGTATATATACAGGACAGGAGGAGTGGTACTGTGCAGTGTATATATACAGGACAGGAGGAGTGGTACTGTGCAGTGTATATATACAGGACAGGAGGAGTGGTACTGTGCAGTGTATATATATACAGGACAGGAGGAGTGGTACTGTGCAGTGTATATATATACAGGACAGGAGGAGTGGTACTGTGCAGTGTATATATACAGGACAGGAGGAGTGGTACTGTGCAGTGTATATATACAGGACAGGAGGAGTGGTACTGTGCAGTGTATATATACAGGACAGGAGGAGTGGTACTGTGCAGTATATATACAGGACAGGAGGAGTGGTACTGTGCAGTGTATATATACAGGACAGGAGGAGTGGTACTGTGCAGTGTATATATACAGGACAGGAGAAGTGGTACTGTGCAGTGTATATATACAGGACAGGAGGAGTGGTACTGTGCAGTGTATATATGCAGGACAGGAGGAGTGGTACTGTGCAGTGTATATATGCAGGACAGGAGGAGTGGTACTGTGCAGTGTATATATGCAGGACAGGAGAAGTGGTACTGTGCAGTGTATATATATATACAGGACAAGGAGTGGAACTGTGCAGTGTATATATATACAGGACAAGAGGAGTGGTACTGTGCAGTGTGTATATACAGGACAGGAGGAGTGGTACTGTGCAGTGTATATATACAGGACAGGAGGAGTGGTACTGTGCAGTGTATATATACAGGACAGGAGGAGTAGTACTGTGCAGTGTATATATACAGGACAGGAGGAGTGGTACTGTGCAGTGTATATATACAGGACAGGAGGAGTGGTACTGTACAGTGTATATATACAGGACAGGAGGAGTGGTACTGTGCAGTGTATATATACAGGACAGGAGGAGTGGTACTGTGCAGTGTATATATACAGGACAGGAGGAGTGGTACTGTGCAGTGTATATATACAGGACAGGAGGAGTGGTACTGTGCAGTGTATATATACAGGACAGGAGGAGTAGTACTGTGCAGTGTATATATACAGGACAGGAGGAGTGGTACTGTGCAGTGTATATATACAGGACAGGAGGAGTGGCACTGTGCAGTGTATATATACAGGACAGGAGGAGTGGTACTGTGCAGTGTATATATACCGGACAGGAGGAGTGGTACTGTGCAGTGTATATATACAGGACAGGAGGAGTGGCACTGTGCAATGTATATATACAGGACAGGAGGAGTGGTACTCTGCAGTGTATATATACAGGACAGGAGGAGTGGTACTGTGCAGTGTATATATACAGGACAGGAGGAGTGGTACTGTGCAGTGTATATACAGGACAGGAGGAGTGGTACTGTGCAGTGTATATATACAGGACAGGAGGAGTGGTACTGTGCAATATATATATACAGGACAGGAAGAGGTACTGTGCAGTGTATATATACAGGACAGAAGTGGTACTGTGCAGTGTATATACAGGACAGGAGGAGTGGTACTGTTCAGTGTATATATACAGGACAGGAGGAGTGGTACTGTGCAGTGTATATATATACAGGACAGGAGAAGTGGTACTGTGCAGTGTATATAGACAGGACAGGAGGAGTGGTACTGTGCAGTGTATATATTCAGGACAGGAGGAGTGGTACTGTGCAGTGTATATATACAGGACAGGAGGAGTGGTACTGTGCAGTGTATATATACAGGACAGGAGGAGTGGTACTGTGCAGTGTATATATACAGGACAGGAAGAGTGGTACTGTGCAGTGTGTATATACAGGACAGGAAGAGTGGTACTGTGCAGTGTATATATACAGGACAGGAGGAGTGGTACTGTGCAATATATATATACAGGACAGGAAGAGGTACTGTGCAGTGTATATATACAGGACAGAAGTGGTACTGTGCAGTGTATATATACAGGACAGGAAGAGTGGTACTGTGCAGTGTATATACACAGGACAGGAGGAGTGGTACTGTGCAGTGTATATATACAGGACAGGGACAGGAGGAGTGGTACTGTGCAGTGTATATACACAGGACAGGAGGAGTGGTACTGTGCAGTGTATATATACAGGACAGGAGGAGTTGTACTGTGCAGTGTATATACACAGGACAGGAGGAGTGGCACTGTGCAGTGTGTATATACAGGACAGGGACAGGAGGAGTGGTACTGTGCAGTGTATATACACAGGACAGGAGGAGTGGTACTGTGCAGGGTATATGTACAAGACAGGAGGAGTGGTACTGTGCAGTGTATATACACAGGACAGGAGAAGTGGTACTGTGCAGTGTATATATACAGGACAGGAGGAGTGGTACTGTGCAGTGTATATATACAGGACAGGAGGAGTGGTACTGTGCAGTGTATATATACAGGACAGGAGGAGTGGTACTGTGCAGTGTATATATACCGGACAGGAGGAGTGGTACTGTGCAGTGTATATATACAGGACAGGAGGAGTGGCACTGTGCAATGTATATATACAGTACAGGAGGAGTGGTACTCTGCAGTGTATATATACAGGACAGGAGGAGTGGTACTGTGCAGTGTATATATAAAGGACAGGAGGAGTGGTACTGTGCAGTGTATATACAGGACAGGAGGAGTGGTACTGTGCAGTGTATATATACAGGACAGGAGGAGTGGTACTGTGCAATATATATATACAGGACAGGAAGAGGTACTGTGCAGTGTATATATACAGGACAGAAGTGGTACTGTGCAGTGTATATACAGGACAGGAGGAGTGGTACTGTTCAGTGTATATATACAGGACAGGAGGAGTGGTACTGTGCAGTGTATATATATACAGGACAGGAGAAGTGGTACTGTGCAGTGTATATAGACAGGACAGGAGGAGTGATACTGTGCAGTGTATATATTCAGGACAGGAGGAGTGGTACTGTGCAGTGTATATATACAGGACAGGAGGAGTGGTACTGTGCAGTGTATATATACAGGACAGGAAGAGTGGTACTGTGCAGTGTATATATACAGGACAGGAAGAGTGGTACTGTGCAGTGTGTATATACAGGACAGGAAGAGTGGTACTGTGCAGTGTATATATACAGGACAGGAGGAGTGGTACTGTGCAATATATATATACAGGACAGGAAGAGGTACTGTGCAGTGTATATATACAGGACAGAAGTGGTACTGTGCAGTGTATATATACAGGACAGGAAGAGTGGTACTGTGCAGTGTATATACACAGGACAGGAGGAGTGGTACTGTGCAGTGTATATATACAGGACAGGAGGAGTGGTACTGTGCAGTGTATATACACAGGACAGGAGGAGTGGTACTGTGCAGTGTATATATACAGGACAGGAGGAGTGGTACTGTGCAGTGTATATACACAGGACAGGAGGAGTGGCACTGTGCAGTGTGTATATACAGGACAGGGACAGGAGGAGTGGTACTGTGCAGTGTATATACACAGGACAGGAGGAGTGGTACTGTGCAGGGTATATGTACAAGACAGGAGGAGTGGTACTGTGCAGTGTATATACACAGGACAGGAGAAGTGGTACTGTGCAGTGTATATATACAGGACAGGAGGAGTGGTACTGTGCAGTGTATATATACAGGATAGGAGAAGTGGTACTGTGCATTGTGTATATACACAGGACAGAAGTGGTACTGTGCCGTATATATACAGGACAGAAGTGGTACTGTGCAGTGTATACACACAGGACAGAAGTGGTACTGTGCAGTGTATATATACAGGACAGAAGGAGTGGTACTGTGCAGTGTATATATACACAGGACAGAAGTGGTACTGTGCAGTGTATATATACAGGACAGGAGAAGTGGTACTGTGCAGTGTATATACACAGAACAGGAGGAATGGTACTGTGCTGTGTATATACACAGCAGGGCTGTGGAGTCGGTAAGCCAAACCTGCGACTCCGACTCCTCAATTTCCCTTACACCGACTCCGACTCCACGACTCCGACTCCCACACATATTGCTTATATTTAAGTGAAAAATTTATTGTAGTACAATGTGAACCTCAGACATTTAATCATTTTTATGATCCAATAATCAAGATATTTAGATAGAACAGAATATATATTGGTGTACTACCCGGTTTTCATTCTTTTTGGTACAGATACGATATGGATAGACAGATATGGATAAATGGATAGATAGAGCAGATTTCTAATCTGCTTTTGATATTGAAAACATTATCTATGAGCTCAAAAACCTTTCAGGTGATGCGGTTTTTTAAAAAGATGATCAGCTTTTGCAGCTGAAAAACGTATCCTCAAAAAACACAGGAAAAACGCTGTGTGTGAATGTAGCCTTAGATCAGGAATAGAACAGCCATTTATAGGACATTTCATAACTTTCCCAAACTCCTATGAAAAAATATTCAGCACATCCTGCATTGAATTACTGTACCCAATTTATTATATATTTTAGGAGTCGGAGTCGGTCCATTTTATACTGACTCCAACTCCGACTCCGACTCCACCAAAATGAGCACCGACTCCGACTCCGACTCCAAGACTCCGACTCCACAGCCATGATACACAGGACAGGAGGAGTGGTACTGTGCAGTGTATATATACAGGACAGGAGGAGTGATACTGTGCAGTGTATATATACAGGACAGGAGGAGTGATACTGTGCAGTGTATATATACAGGACAGGAGAAGTGGTATTGTACAGTGTATATATACAGGACAGGAGGAGTGGTACTGTGCAGTGTATATATACAGGACAGGAGGAGTGGTACTGTGCAGTGTATATATACAGGACAGGAGGAGTGATACTGTGCAGTGTATATATACAGGACAGGGGGAATGGTACTGTGCAGTGTATATATACAGGATAGGAGAAGTGGTACTGTGCAGTGTATATATACAGGACAGGAGTGGTACTGTGCAGTGTATATATACAGGACAGGGGGAGTGGTACTGTGCAGTGAATATATACAGGACAGGGGGAGTGGTACTGTGCAGTGAATATATACAGGACAGGAGGAGTGATACTGTGCAGTGTATATATACAGGACAGGGGGAGTGGTACTGTGCAGTGAATATATACAGGACAGGAGGAGTGGTACTCTGCAGTGTATATATACAGGACAGGAGGAGTGGTACTGTGCAGGGTATATATACAGGACAGGGGAGTGGTACTGTGCAGTGTATATGGAGGACAGGAGGAGTGGTACTGTGCAGTGTATATATACAGGATAGAAGTAGTACTGTGCAGTCTATATAAACAGGACAGGAGGAGTGGTACTGTGCAGTGTATATATACAGGACAGGAGGAGTGGTACTGTGCAGTGTATATATACAGGACAGGAGGAGTGGTACTGTGCAGTGTGTATATATACAGGACAAGAGGAGTGGTACTGTGCAGTGTATATACAGGATAGTAGTGGTACTGTGCAGTGTATATACAGGATAGTAGTGGTACTGTGCAGAGCATATATACAGGATAGAAGTGGTACTGTGTAGTGTATATACAGGATAGTAGTTGTACTGTGCAATGTATATATACAGGACAAGAGGAGTGGTACTGTGCAGAGCATATATACAGGATTGAAGTGGTACTGTGCAGTGTATATACAGGATAGAAGTGGTACTGTGCAGTGTATATAAACAGGACAGGAGGAGTGATACTGTACAGTTTATATATACAGGACACGAGGAGTGGTACTGTGCAGTGTATATATACAGGACAGGAGGAGTGGTACTGTGCATTGTGTATATATACAGGACAGAAGTGGTACTGTTCAGTGTATATATACAGGACAGAAGTGGTACTGTGCAGTGTATATATACAGGACAGAAGGAGTGGTACTGTGCAGTGTATATATACACAGGACAGAAGTGGTACTGTGCAGTGTATATATACAGGACAGGAGAAGTGGTAATGTGCAGTATATATACAGGACAGGAGAAGTGGTAATGTGCAGTGTATATACACAGAACAGGAGGAGTGGTACTGTGCAGTGTATATACACAGGACAGGGGGAATGGTACTGTGCAGTGTATATATACAGGACAGGAGGAGTGGTACTGTGCAGTGTATATATACAGGACAGGAGGAGTGGTACTGTACAGTGTGTATATATATATATATATACAGGACAGGGAGAGTGGTACTGTGCAGTGTATATATACAGGACAGGAGGAGTGGTACTGTGCAGTGTATATATACAGGACAGGGGGAGTGGTACTGTGCAGTGAATATATACAGGACAGGAGGAGTGGTACTCTGCAGTGTATATATACAGGACAGGAGGAGTGGTACTGTGCAGGGTATATATACAGGACAGGGGAGTGGTACTGTGCAGTGTATATGGAGGACAGGAGGAGTGGTACTGTGCAGTGTATATATACAGGATAGAAGTAGTACTGTGCAGTCTATATAAACAGGACAGGAGGAGTGATACTGTGCAGTTTATATATACAGGACAGGAGGAGTGGTACTGTGCAGTGTATATATACAGGACAGGAGGAGTGGTACTGTGCAGTGTATATATACAGGACAGGAGGAGTGGTACTGTGCAGTGTGTATATATACAGGACAAGAGGAGTGGTACTGTGCAGTGTATATACAGGATAGTAGTGGTACTGTGCAGTGTATATACAGGATAGTAGTGGTACTGTGCAGAGCATATATACAGGATAGAAGTGGTACTGTGTAGTGTATATACAGGATAGTAGTTGTACTGTGCAGTGTGTATATACACAGGACAAGAGGAGTGGTACTGTGCAGAGCATATATACAGGATTGAAGTGGTACTGTGCAGTGTATATACAGGATAGAAGTGGTACTGTGCAGTGTATATAAACAGGACAGGAGGAGTGATACTGTACAGTTTATATATACAGGACACGAGGAGTGGTACTGTGCAGTGTATATACAAGACAGGAGTGGTACTGTGCAGTGTATATATACAGGACAGGAAAAGTGGTACTGTGCAGTGTATATATACAGGACAAGAGGAGTGGTACTGTGCATTGTGTATATATACAGGACAGAAGTGGTACTGTTCAGTGTATATATACAGGACAGAAGTGGTACTGTGCAGTGTATATATACAGGACAGAAGGAGTGGTACTGTGCAGTGTATATATACACAGGACAGAAGTGGTACTGTGCAGTGTATATATACAGGACAGGAGAAGTGGTAATGTGCAGTATATATACAGGACAGGAGAAGTGGTAATGTGCAGTGTATATACACAGAACAGGAGGAGTGGTACTGTGCAGTGTATATACACAGGACAGGAGGAGTGGTACTGTGCAGTGTATATATACAGGACAGGGGGAATGGTACTGTGCAGTGTATATATACAGGACAGGAGGAGTGGTACTGTGCAGTGTATATATACAGGACAGGAGGAGTGGTACTGTACAGTGTATATATATATACAGGACAGGGGGAGTGGTACTGTGCAGTGTATATATACAGGACAGGAGGAGTGGTACTGTGCAGTGTATATATACAAGACAGGAGAAGTGGTACTGTGCAGTGTATATATACAGGACAGGGGGAGTGGTACTGTGCAGTGAATATATACAGGACAGGAGGAGTGGTACTGTACAGTGTATATATACAGGACAGGAGGAGTGATACTGTGCAGTGTATATATACAGGACAGGGGGAGTGGTACTGTGCAGTGTATATATACACAGGACAGAAGTGGTACTGTGCAGTGTATATATACAGGACAGGAGAAGTGGTAATGTGCAGTATATATACAGGACAGGAGAAGTGGTACTGTGCAGTGTATATATACAGGACAGGAGAAGTGGTAATGTGCAGTGTATATATACAGGACAGGGGGAGTGGTACTGTGCAGTGAATATATACAGGACAGGAGGAGTGGTACTGTACAGTGTATATATACAGGACAGGAGGAGTGATACTGTGCAGTGTATATATACAGGACAGGGGGAGTGGTACTGTGCAGTGTATATATACAGGACAGGAGGAGTGGTACTGTGCAGGGTATATATACAGGACAGGGGAGTAGTACTGTGCAGTGTATATGGAGGACAGGAGGAGTGGTACTGTGCAGTGTATATACAGGATAGACGTGGTACTATGAAGTGTTATACAGGATGGAAGTGGTACTGTGCAGTGTATATATACAGGATAGAAGTAGTACTGTGCAGTCTATATAAACAGGACAGGAGGAGTGATACTGTGCAGTTTATATATACAGGAGGAGTGGTACTGTGCAGTGTATATATACAGGACAGGAGGAGTGGTACTGTGCAGTGTGTATATATACAGGACAAGAGGAGTGGTACTGTGCAGTGTATATACAGGATAGAAGTGGTACTGTGCAGTGTATATACATGATAGAAGTTGTACTGTGCGATGTGTATATACACAGGACAAGAGGAGTGGTACTGTGCAGAGCATATATATACAGGATTCAAGTGGTACTGTGCAGTGTATATACAGGATAGAAGTGGTACTGTGCAGTGTATATAAACAGGACAGGAGGAGTGATACTGTACAGTTTATATATACAGGACACGAGGAGTGGTACTGTGCAGTGTATATACAAGACATGAGTGGTACTGTGCAGTGTATATATACAGGACAGGAGAAGTTGTACTGTGCAGTGTATATATACAGGACAGGAGAAGTGGTATTGAGCAGTGTATATATACAGAACAGGAGGAGTGATACTGTGCAGTGTATATACAGGGCAGGAGAAGTGGTACTGTGCAGTGTATATATACAGGACAGGAGGAGTGGTACTGTGCAATGTGTATATACAGGACAGGAGGAGTGGTACTGTGCAGTGTATATATACAGGACAGGAGGAGTGGTACTGTGCAGTGTATATATACAGGACAGGAGGAGTGGTACTGTGCAGTGTATATATACAGGACAGGAAGAGTGGTACTGTGCAATGTATATATACAGGACAGGAGGAGTGGTACTGTACAGTGTATATATACAGGACAGGAGGAGTGGTACTGTGCAGTGTATATACAGGACGGGAGGATAGGTACTGCGCAGTGTATATACAGGGCAGGAGAAGTGGTACTGTGCAGTGTATATATACAGGACAGGAGGAGTGGTACTGTGCAGTGTATATATACAGGATAGAAGTGGTACTGTGCAGTGTAGATATACAGTACAGGACAGGAGGAGTGATACTGTGCAGTGCATATACAGGACAGGAGAAATGGTACCATGCAGTATATATATATATACTAGCTGAAGAGCCCGGCGCTGCCCGGGCATAGTAACTAACTGTGGTTAGTTATAACAAATTATAATTATCCTCCATCCCATAGTCCTGTGCCCATATACCCATCATACATATCCGCCATCCCATAGGCCCGTGCCCATATACCCATCATACATATCCTCCATCCCATAGTCGAGTGCCCATATACCCATCACACATCCTCCATCCCATAGTCCCATGCCCATATACCCATCACACATCCTCCATCCCATAGTCCCATGCCCATATACCCATCACACATCCTCCATCCCATAGTGGTCTCTGAATTTTTGTCAGAGCGGTAGTTTTAGTTGTATCCAGACTGGGGAATACTGGAGCATCACAGACTGATACATTGTAGCAAATATTTGGACTAGAGAAAGATTTGTGTTGCTGGTGTATTTAGCTCACAGTGGATTGATGGGAGACAATGTTCTGTGTTTTCTCTCATTGTTTACACTGCGGCACTGCTCTATGTGGGTGGGACCAGGACAGGTGCTGATTGACAGCTGGTCCTTTCTTCGGGTCACATAGTGACAGAATGGAGTTTTGAGCAATCACTGCATACATACAGTATACAGGGACATCATCGGTCCCGGGGGAGGGGTCAGCGTATATGAATGATTTCGCTGTATGATTTTTATCTCTTCCACTTCATTTCTACATCACAGAGATGTCAGTGCAGTGAGCGGTCGTAAGCCATTACGGCGGCGTCTCTCCCTGTATTATGGGATGTTTGATAACAACGTCTCCAGTGATTGCCCCCATTGTGATGAATAATGCAGCAGATAACGGAAGCGATCAGCGATGTTGAAGTGTATAATGTTCCTGCCAGACCTCATCCATCCAGGAGGCGAGGAAACTGTTCCCCATTGTCCCGGCCATTAATCGCCCATGTGGAGCAACAGGGAATTAATCCACAGCGGAGACATCACCGCCACAGAGGACGATCCACAGAGCAGACATCACCTGCACAGACGACGATCCACAGCGGAGACATCACCTCCACAGAGGACAATCCACTGAGGAGACATCACCTCCACAGAGGACGAGCCACAGAGGAGACATCACCTCCACAGAGGATGATCCACAGCGGAGACATCACCTCCACAGAGGACGAGCCACAGAGGAGACATCACCTCCACAGAGGATGATCCACTGAGGAGACATCACCTCCACAGAGGACGATCCACAGAGGAGACATCACCTCCACAGAGGACGATCCACAGAGGAGACATCACCTCCACAGAGGACGATCCACAGAGGAGACAACACCTCCACAGAGGACAATCCACTGAGGAGACATCACCTCCACAGAGGACAATCCACTGAGGAGACATCACCTCCACAGAGGACAATCCACTGAGGAGACATCACCTCCACAGAGGACGAGCCACAGAGGAGACATCACCTCCACAGAGGACGATCCACAGAGGAAACATCACCTCCACAGAGGACGATTCACAGAGTAGACATCACCTCCACAGACAATGATCCACAATGGAGACATCACCTCCACAGACGATGATCCACAGTGGAGACATCACCTCCACAGACGATGATCCACAGTGGAGACATCACCTCCACAGAGGACGATCCACAGAGGAGACATCACCTCCACAGAGGACGATCCACAGAGGAGACATCACCTCCACAGAGGAAAGTCCACAGAGGAAACATCACCTCCACAGAGGACGATCCACAGTGGAGACTTCACCTCTAAAGAGGACGATCCAAGGTGGAGACATCATCGTGACAGAGGAAAATCCACAGAGGAGACATCACCATCACAGAGGACAATCCACGGCTCCAAACCTGCCAGGATAACGCCAAAGAGCAGATTGCAGCTCCATAATGGAGCAGATCACACAGGATACTACACCTCAAATAACAAAAGACTGACTGGCACATCCAAGCTAGCGTGAATAGGTCCATACCAGGAGCAGCTACCTTCTGGTATGAATAGCTATACGGCTTCTGAATATTAGGAAAAAAATTAGACGCTTTTCACACAATTTGGCCAAATCATGCCAGCCCATCAACTAACGTAAAGGTGGTCCCAAAAACTAATGGGTCCCTAACCATGTGAATACCTCTCTTAGGTCGGGGTCACACTTGCGAGTACGACACAAGAAACTCGCGCAAGTCTCTCGAATCAATACACAGCACTGCCGCCAGCATTCGGGACTGGAGTGTGTGGCTGCATGTGTTTCTATGCAGCTGCACACTCCGGTCCCGAGTGCTGGCGGCAGTGCTGTGTATTGATGCGAGTTTCTCGCATCGCACCCGCAAATGTGACCCCGGCCTTAGGCTGACGTCTGTATTATTATTATTATTTTTATTTATTTATATAGCGCCATTAATTCCATGGTGCTGTACATGGGAAGGGGGGGTTACATACAAAGTTATAGATATCGTTAACAGTAAACAAATTTACAATGACAGACTGGTACAGAGGGGAGAGGACCCTGTCCTTGCGGACTTACAGTCTACGGGATAGTGGGGAAGAGACAGGTCAGGGGTGCAGCAGCTCAGGTGGCGGTGAGGCGGAAGAATGGTTATTGCAGGCTGTAAGGTTCCGTATGAAGGATCCGAGGGTGATGGATAATCGGACGTGTTGAGGCATGGCATTCCAGAGGATAGGGGATATTCAGGAGAAATCTTGGAGGCGGTTGTGTGAGGAACGAATAAGTGTGGAGGAGAGTAGGAGGTCTTGGGAGGATCGAAGATTACGTGAGGGAAGATATTGGGAGATTAGTTCATAGATATAGGGAGGGGAAAGGTTGTGGATGGCTTTGTAGGTCAGTGTTAGTAGTTTGAACTGGATTTTCGTTGGGGAATTGTGAGCCAATGGAGGGATTTGCAGAGGGGGGAGACAAGGGAGTGTGATGTCACGGATGACTGGATACCCCGCCTCCAGCAGGGCGAATTTCTATGACACCCGTGACCCTGGATACACCGACTCCAGCGGGGCGAATTTAAACAATGTAACGTGCAGCTGGATACACCGCCTCCAGCAGGCGAATTTCAATCATTACACATGTATCTGGATACACCGCATCCAGCAGGGCGAATTTACAGAGTTAAAGGAAACACCAGGCAAACCGATACAATGGAGGGCCCTGCAATAGGGAACGGGGACATGGAGACCTCCTGCACTCCCCTGAGTCAGTGTCGCTACACTCCTGATGGTCCCTAGGCAGGTTCCGCACCTGGCGACGAGCAGGATACCTAAAAACCCTAGCTCGCCCTGCACCTATCCCTTTCTAATGAATTGGACGGTGCAGAAACTAATCCCACCACTGCACTAAAACACACAAGGAAAGTTACAAACAGGGAAAAACCACTTAGCTTTGCTCTGTTGCTATTGCTCCCAGCAACAGAGTTCAGCACCTGAGTGCAGCTTTCCTCCTGAATAGCTGCTACGTCACCAAAGCTTTGTCAGAGCTGCAAGGAACTCCTCACTGTTGCTTCTTCCACACCAGGACTCTGACTGAGCTGCAAGGAACTCTTCTCAAGCTCCTTCCTCCACCAAGGATGGCTGGAAATGACCAATATCACCAACAGTGAGTGACACCACCTGACTCTCATTTATAGGCAAGAGCCAGAGCAATCACACCTGCTAGTGATTCCCATGTAATAATACTAGCCACCACCGGGGGCAAAACTAGAACTAAAGACACCACTGTGTAATGACCCTAATGGCCACCGGGGGCAAAACTAACTTTAAGCAAATAGCTTAAAGGAAAATAAAGTTACATGTGCTTTTATCTGTCACAATCCAGCATGGATTGTGACAGTACCCTCCCTCAATGAGGGGCCTATGGACCCTCAAGACCACTCCCCATCAGGGAACCACCTACAGAGGGGACGCCCAGATCCAGAGTTCACCCCAGCCACTACCTGAACTTCAGGTTCATGACAAACGAGCACCGCTGGTATTGGCAATGTATGTTCTGGAGGCACCACACATCTCCTGGGGAACGAGTTGTAAATGTGCATGTTTGGGGGTAACTCGAGCTGGCAAGACTCCGCAACACACTTCCACTGGATGTTTTTTGGTGGCCACCCATACATGCTCGTTCACACACAGGTCCGGACCTGAACGTTTATTGCCACACATTAGTTTGTCACAATACGGTGAATTCTTATTGGAACAGACCACAGAGGCGTCCCCCTGTGTCACCACACTCACACCCCCGCAATTCACCAAGGGGCTCACCACCCTCCAACCCCTTCCACCTTGAGGTCTGCGCCTCCCAGGGTTGGCTAATGGCGAGGGTTGAGACTTGCCCCTACTCTCCCGCAGCACATCTGCTGCTCCCACGGGAGAGGAAGGGGCCAGGTGCAGAGAGACGGCAGAGACAGTAGCCCCTAGGCAGCAGCCCTCACACGACTGCCCCCAGCTGACTACTTCCCTAGCCCGCCAATCTATTACCGGGTTGTGTTTTTTCAGCCAAGGGAGGCCTAAAACGATAGGCACTGGCATTCCCTTCAAGACGTAGCATGCCAAGGACTCCTCATGATGTCCTATACGCAGATGGATATTTTCTACGACTTGAGTCAAGCTCCCCTGGCTCAGTGTAACAGAGTTAATGGCCTGGACGCTTATAGGTTGGGCTAACATCCTAGACCTCAGGCCGAGTCTGGACAAAGCGGGCATTCACGAGATTGACTCCTGCTCCACTGTCCACAAGCACCGGTATCACCCTCGGTACCCCGCCAGCCAACACCTCCGCTGACATAGTACCTTGGGAGGGCAAAATGGAGGAAATATACACTCCCTGGTCACCTCCCTCCAAGCAACCAGGGGAATGCGGCTTCTGAGGTGGCATAGATAATTTGGCGAGCGTAGGGCAAGCCTTCAGGACATGACCAGTCTGCCCGCAGTGGAAACATGCCGACACCACTCCCTGAACCATAGGCAGCCTTGTACACAAACTAGCTCTTCCTACTTGCATGGGTTCGTCCGGAGACTTGGCACGCACTGGGCAGGCTCCCATGAAATGGCCCGGCTTCCCACGGGAAAAGCATACCCCCACATGGCGAGCCACAGACAACCCCTTCTTTGTACCAACACCACCGGGCTGCCTGGGTTCCTCCGTCCGCACTGGTGGGTCCTCCTCCCTAGCGAGGACAACAGGGGGCATATCATTCAATTGTGTGTCACATAAGGATTCTCTTAGTACTTTTGCTTCCCCCTGACCCCGCACCTTTCATGCATAAATACCTTTTTTATATCGGTTCAGATGTATGTAAACTGCCACGGTCCGGTACGCTGGGCGGGGCTTATTCAACTGCTCCCCCCCCCGTCTTGCTCTACACAAGAAGAAATGCGTAAAGCAAGACAGGGAGGGGGGAGCAGGTGAATAAGCCCCGCCCAGCGGACCGGACAGCGGCAGTTTACATACATCTGAACCGGTATAAACAAGGTATTTATGCATGAAAGGTGCGTTGTCAGGGGGAAGCAAAAGTACTAAGTGAATCCTTATGTGACACACAATTGAATGATATCATTATATGATATCGCAAAAAAGGGGTGACGGATTCCCTTTAAAGGCAAAAAAGGTTACATGTGCTTTTATCTGTCACAATCCAGCATGGATCGTGACAGGGAGTAGCGAGGAGAGAGGTGGATTAGTCGGGCAGCAGAGTTGAGGACAGACTGGAGTGGTGCAAGAGAGTTAGCAGGGAGGCCACAGAGGAGAGTGTTGCAGTAGTCAAGGCAGGAGATGATGAGGGCATGTACAAGAGTTTTAGTAGATTGAGGACTGAGGAAGGGACGGATTCTGGAAATATTTTTGAGTTGGAGGCGACAGGAGGTGGCAAGAGTTTGGACGTGTGGTTTGAAGGACAGGGCAGAGTCGAGAGTTACTCCAAGGCAGCGGATATCAGGTGTGGGAGAGAGCGTGATGCCGTTTACCATAATAGATAGATCGGGTAGGGAAGATACGTGAGATGGAGGAAAGATAATGAGTTCAGTTTTGTCTACGTTGAGTTTTAGGAAGCGAGAGGTGAAAAAGGAGGATATGGCTGATAGACACTCCGGGATTCTGGACAGCAGAGAGGTGACATCAGGGCCAGAGAGGTAGATCTGAGTGTCATCTGCATACAGGTGGTACTGGAAGCCATGGGACTTTATGAGTTGCCCTAAGCCAAGAGTATAGATGGAAAAAAGTAGGGGCCCCAGGACAGAGCTTTGGGGGACTCCAACAGAGAGAGTGCGGGATGAGGAGGTAGTGTGGGAGTGGGAAACGCTGAATGTGCGGTCAGAAAGGTATGAGGAAATCCAGGACAGGGCAAGGTCTTTTATGTCAAGGGAAGAAAGAATCTGTAGCCGTAGGCAGTGGTCAACTGTGTCAAAGGCAGAGGACAGGTCAAGAAGGAGGAGGATGGAGAACTGTCTGTTAGTTTTGGCTGTCAGTAAGTCATTAGTAATTTTGGTCAGGGCAGTTTCAGTGGAGTGGAGGGGTCGGAAGCCAGATTGCAGGATGTCAAGGAGGGAGTTAGATGAGAGGTGGGAGGAACCTGCTGTAATTAAAATCATCACACGGTAAAGGGCGGAGTGTCGGTCAGTAGGTTAACACAAGTAACACAAGACTGATTGAACCACCTTGACTTTGGTTGATGGGCAGGCATGATTTGGCCAAATTGTGCGCAAAGCGTCTCATTTTTTCCTAATATTGAGAAGTCGTATTGCTATTTATATTACATATATTTCACATTGACATGCTTTAGCACAATAGAGTGCAACCTTTTTAGATACTGCACCCCAGCAGACAGTATAATACAGGATAAGATTAGATACACGGCTCAGCAGACAGTATAATACAGGATAGGATTAGATATACGGCTCAGCAGACAGTATCACACAGCATAGGATTAGATACACTGCTCAGCAGACACTATCACACAGGATAAGATTAGATACACGGCTCAGCAGACAGTATCACACAGGACAGGATTAGATACACGGCTCAGCAGACAGTATCACACAAGATAGGATTAGATATACGGCTCAGCAGACAGTAACACACAGGATAGGATGAGATACACGGCTCAGCAGACAGTATCACACAGGACAGGATTAGATACACGGCTCAGCAGACAGTATCACACAGGATAGGATTAGATACATGGCTCAACAGTCAGTAACACACAGGATAGGATTAGATGCATGGTTCAGCAGACAGTATCACACAGGATAGGATGAGATACACAGCTCAGCAGACAGTATCACACAGGATAGGATTAGATACACACCAAAACATGTCCCCTGGGGATCTCACAGCTGGTCTTCTGTTACACTGTGTCAGTGGTCGGGGTCAGTCTTCCCACCAGGTCACTGAGCGGACACTCCTGATCCTCTCTTGCCTCCATACTGGGGAGAGTTCGGTGGGATGAGACCCTGCAAATCCCGTTTGAATATCTGATCATCGGAGTGACACAAGTTACATTTTTCCACTATAATCCCTGAATCAGCATGTAATGGAGGCGCGATTTGGGATCAGCGGGTGATGAAATTGCTGTTTTGTGGGATGTGCAGATTAGGATGGAGCCGTGCACTGATTACCATGTGTTCATGGGAGGACGGGATCCAAAGCAGAACACGGCGCACACAAATCCTGCCGCCGTGGTCCTGACTCTTCTGCCTTTTCTGGGTTATGTTAGCTTCTGGTAAAGTTGCGGAAAATCATTCTGGCTGCCATGACGGCTCCCGGAAAACAGTGCTAGACCAGAATGGGAGCTGTGGATAAAATGTGGCACATTTGCCATTCTGGAGTCTTGATGTGGTCCATATTGGCTATCATGCAACAAATGAGCGCATGGGGTATGTTTTAGGATCTGCGGCGGTTTATCTGCAGGGGATCGCAGGACCAGCAAAGTGAAGCTGCATAAAAAATAGACACCTACAGAATCCGGCCATTGGTGCAGATCTTACATCCGCGGCCAATTATTTTATGATGCACAGGATGAAAATCTGTAGCAGAAAACGATATGTTCACACGTAGCGATTTTGCTGCATTATTTTTCTGCAGCAAAACCTGTTCAGTAAGGCTAGTTTCACATTTGCGTCTTTGTGCGCAGCGCATCGTGCGCAAGTAGAAATGCACATGCGTTTTTGCATGTGTTTGCGTTTTTATGTGCATGCGTTTTATCCAGTTTCTAGCCATGTTTACTCTTAAAACGCATGCGTACGCAAACGCAGGCGTACGCATATCCATGCGCACACCTGCGTTCCCATAGACTGTAATGCGTTGTTTTGACGCAGTCCATGCGCAAGCGTGCACATGTATTTTTTTTACGCCTTTGGACGGACCCAAAAATGCAACAGGTTGCGTCCTGCGCGTCTAGACGCACACCTTGAAAGAACGCATGCGCACGAAAAAGCAGACAATCGCATGCAAACGCAAGACCATGCATACGCCATGTTAAAAATAGGGACGCATGCGCACGGATGTGCACGATGCGCTGCGCAAAAAACCGCTAATGTGAAACCAGCCTAAAGAAGCTGCAGGAAAAAAAGCAGGTTTTCCTTTCTTTTTTTTGCAGTTTTTGCTACATGCTACATTTGTTTCTTGTGCCTGCTGATAAAGTTTAGTAACAAAAAAAAAAAATCATTCTACTTCATAAGGTTTTGGCACAAAAAATGCAGAAAAACCTGATACCTGCGTTTTTTCAGCATTTTTTCACCACCAATTTTTTTTAGTGGGTGGAAAACGCGGAAAAAAACACTGAAAGAAGTGACATGCTCTATTCTGCATATACTGTACCAATCAGAGCACAAAATACTGAAGACAAAAAAATGAGCTGTGTGCATGAGATTTCTGAAATCTCATAGACTTTGCTGGTATTGTGAAACGCAGCTAAAAATGTGCATTAAAAAAACGCAGCAAAGCTAAAAAAAAAAACGCAACATGTGAACATGGCCTAAAAATTGCAGACGCTGATATTGACTCTGCAACTATTTTGTTTTGCAGCAATTCACTTTTCATGTGGACGTAAAAACTTGGGCAATTCCACATTGGATCTCCCACAGCAGAAATGGTGCGGCAAAATCGTCAGCTGTTTTCCCATTGTGCTGGGCATGTCAGCTATCGCATTGCAGTGACATTTGAAGCATACGTGAACCTGCTGCCGTGGACCCTGGAGCCTTGTAGGCCCCTTTGGCCCATATGATAAGAACAATAACACTAAAGCACTGTGAGAGTTTGGAGCATGATTGGTGATTTTGCAGAAACTTGAAGTTCCGCCATCACATGGCGAGGGTTTCTAATCCGCAGTCACGGTCAAGTTACTCTGCAGACATTCTCGGCAGGCTCGAAAGGGTCCGTTCATTACATCGCCTGTTGCAGCTCCATTCATCTCTCGTTTTTACTAAAAATTTTTAACCCCAATGTCATGTTATACTCTCTTAAAGAGTTCATGCAGAATTATAAAGACATGGTGACCTTAAAAAATAAAGCAAACAGCGCCACAATCGTCTTCAGGTAATGTTTGGTATACCAGCCCAGCCTCATGACAACAACCTCTCTGGTAGAGGATTGGCCACTACTGCGCATCACCTCCGATGATATTGGGGGATGTCTGGTGCAATCACCAGAACAGAAGTCTGAGATTACGCCACAGAGGAGGCTAGGAACCATCTGCCTCAACCAATATACTAAGATGCTCATTTGCTTTGGTAGATCGGGAGCTCCAGACGTAATCTTCATAAAACGGAGCAAAGTCAGGACGGAAGGATCAGACAGAACCTTCTGTGACCTTGCACCTGCTATCGGGGCATGCACCATTATCATTTTTGTTGCTCAGATGGAAGTGTAGCTCAATATTCGTTCTATACGTCCATGGAGGGAGGAGCACTCTAAAACGGTTCTCCAACCCCAGACTTATCACATACTGACTTGCACCCTGAAATTTCCAGAGAATGCGGGTGCCAGATCTTCCCTTATAGCAGAGAAATTATTTAATCGCTCCATCGGGGCAGGGACATAAGGGCAGCTGTGACTTCCAAGCTTCCAGGGACGACTATTCCACCTGTGGTAGACACAGAGAGAAAGTAACAACAAGCTAAGGAAGATGACAGTCCATTCAGGTACAAGGCCAGGTGACCAGAGGGTCACAACCTGGCTTCTCCGAACATCTCCGAACATCTTCATGGAACTAGGTGACCGGTGGGTCTCAATCCTGGCTTTCCCAAATGTATCCATGGGGGGCTCAGGCGACCGGTGGGTCAAAATCCTGACCACCCCAAACGTATCCATGGTTCAGAGATGGATAATGGAGCAGATCTATATTCTTTCAGCCAGGGCTGATGTCCCCTAACCTTGCATTCTGTAGAATGTCAAATCGGTGTGCATCATGATCTGGCAGCTATCCTGTAAAGCAGACCGGGGCAAAGTGCAGCCCGCAGGCCACATCCAGCCCTCTGGCTGTCTCAGTCTGGCCCTCGGGCCGAGACAGCCATGATGCTGGAAACCAGAGGTCCACGGGCGGCACTGTGCCTTTCCGCTCGCTGTCTCCATCTGCGCCGACTTTTTTTGTGAAGAGGGGCCTCCGGCATCTTCCTCCGCCAATCAGTGTGTGAAACAGCTGACGCGATGACATCACTTCATCTCGTCAGCTGTGTACTGCGGAGAGTCGGCACACCGGAGGCAGGGAGAGAAGCAGAGCGCCGGGAAACAGGACCGAGGTAGGTATGTGGTGTTCTTTTTTTCATGTGTATGGAATGTTTGGGTGAGCATGGAGAGGCTATGGGGGTGACATGCTGCACATGGTCCTGCATATGGAGGTGACATGTTGCACATGGTGCTGTATATGGGGGTGACGTGGTGCTTCATATGGGGGTGATATGGTGCTACATATGGGGATTACATGCTACACATGGTGCTGCATATGGGAGTGAATGGTGCTGCATATGGGGGTGGTGTGGTGCTGCATATGGGGGTGGCGTGGTGCTGCATATGGGGGGTGACATGGTGCTACATATGGGTGTGATATGGTGCTGCATATGGGGTGACATGCTGCACATGGCGTTGCATATGGGGCCGACATGCTGCACACGGTGCTGCATATGGGGGTGAAATGGTGTTGCAGAAATCCTGAACATGGTGCTGCATATGGGGGTGACATGCTACTGCATATGGGAGTGATATGCTGCACATGGTGCTGCATATGGGGGTGACATGCTGCACAAGGGAAGGCTATGGGGGTGTCATGCTGCATATGGGGAGGCTATGGGGGCCTCATGCAGTGTATAGGGAGGCTGTGTGGGGCACATGCTGTATATGGGGGAGGCTGTGTGGGGCTCATGCAGTGTATATGGGGAGGCCGTGTGGGGCTCGAGGCCGTGTGAGGCTCATGCAGTGTATATGGGGAGGCCGTGTGGGGCTCATGCATTGTATATGGGGAGGCCGTGTGGGGCTCATGCATTGTATATGGGGAGGCCGTGTGGGGCTCATGCATTGTATATGGGGAGGCCGTGTGGGGCTCATGCAGTGTATATGGGGAGGCCGTGTGGGGCTCATGCATTGTATATGGGGAGGCTTTGTGGGGCTCATGCATTGTATATGGGGAGGCTGTGTGGGGCTCATGCAGTGTATATGAGGAGGCTGTGTGGGGCTCATGCAGTATATGGGGAGGCTGTGTGGGGCTCATGCAGTGTATATGAGGAGGCTGTGTGGGGCTCATGCAGTGTATATGGGGAGGCTGTGTGGGGCTCATGCATTGTATATGGGGAGGCTTTGTGGGGCTCATGCATTGTATATGGGGAGGCTGTGTGGGGCTCATTCAGTGTATATGAGGAGGCTGTGTGGGGCTCATGCAGTATATGGGGAGGCTGTGTGGGGCTCATGCAGTGTAAATGAGGAGGCTGTGTGGGGCTCATGCAGTGTATATGGGGAGGCTGTATGGGGCCCATGTTGTATATGGGAAAGCTCTGGGTTTCATACTGTGAATAGGGAGGCTGTGTGGGGCTCATGCTGCATATGGCGGAGGCTGTTTAGAGCACATGCCACTTATGGGGGAGGCTAGTGTGGGGCTCATGCCGCATATGGGGAAGGCTGTGTCATGCCACATATGGGGGAGGCTGTGTGGAGCTCATGCCGCATATAACAGGCTGTTGGGGGGCTCATACGATATACAGAAGGGGCTGTAATATGTTTAAACGATATATAGGGGATGTCAGCATACTTAATTCTATTCAATATTAAGTGATACAATTAATATGAATATAATTAGCAATAATATAATTATAATTTATCAATATTAATATTGAGTAGAATTAATTTTGGCCTATTGGTTCGGCCCTCCACAACAGTCACGGTCTCTCATATGGCTTTTCGGGAAAATCAATTGCCCACCCCTGCTGTAAAGTGTTCCTGGCTGTGGTTTTACAAAGAGTCTCTGGTTCTATGGATCTCTTGGCTGTCTGGATGCATATTGTTAGAGGCATATACTATTTACCGTATATACTCGCGTATAAGCCGAGATTTTCAGCCCATTTTTTTGGGCTGAAAGTCCCCCTCTCGGCTTATATGCGAGTCATATACCGGGGGTTGGCGGCGGAGGGGGAGCGGGAGTGTCAGAGACCATCCTCGGCCCCTCCTGGCACGGTCTCTGCACTCCCTGCTTCCCCCATGGTCTCGGCACCCCAGCTGTTCCTGCATTCAGCGGTCATGTGGTATCGCTCATTAAAGTCATGAATATGCGCATGAGCGGTACAACATGGCCGCTGAATGTAGAAACAGCTGAGAGACCATTGGGGAAGCAGGGGCTGAAGAGACTGTGCGCCAGGAGGGGGTAAGTATGATGGGGGAGGACAGGGAGCAGAACAATATTTACCTGTTCCCATTCCACCGCCATGTACCGCTCTGTTTCCCGGGTCCTCTGACTGTGACGTTCAGGTCAGAGGGCGCAATGATGTAGTCAGTGCACGCCCTCTGCTGAAAGTCACTGCAGAGGACCCGGGAGACAGAGCAGTGATGGAGTGGGGACCGGTAAATATCGCCACTGCCAGGGGCCTGAGCCAGCGGCGACACCGGCCCCTGGCCCACATAGCGCGCCAGTGATCCCGCCTGCTCAGGACACCAGCACCTGGCCCCCAGTGATGAGAGGTGAGTATGTCTTTTTTTTTTTTTTTATAACAGCAGCAATATATGGGGGTATTTATCTATGGAGAATCTTGTTGGGCCACCATTAACCCTTGTGCATCATTTTATGGGGGATATTTATGTATGGAGCATTTTCTTGGGCCACCATTAACCCTTGTGCAGCATTTTATGGGGGTATTTATCTATGGAGCATCTTTTTGGACCACCATTAACCCTTGTACAGCACCATCCTTGGCTTATACACCAGTCAATAAGTTTTCCCAGTTTTTTGTGGCCAAACTAGGGGGTTCGAGTATACACGAGTATATACGGTATATAGATCACAAATTTTGTCCTTCAAGCCAAATCCAGAGCTCAAGAGGAAGAATTGATGAGATTAACTTGCCTTGTTTAATTATGTAATCTATTTGCATAGTTTCCCCCCCCCCCTTTTGCAAGTCAACAAACTGGCTGGCCTGGAAAATGTGTAATCAAGATATCAGCAAACATCATTGTTAAATTACCCTGCGTCTTTGTCATCTAGGATAACAGCACGATATGTTACAACAAGTGTCAACTTAATAGTCAATATTACAGGCTTATAAGAACAAAAAATCTGTGTTTTCTTGATCAACCAAAGAGCATACACATAAATTTATAACTCAACATATAGATAAGTCTATTCCTCCTGGCTTACTGAAAATAGACATCAGGTTAATTATGGTAAGATAAAATGTTGTATCGTTACAGGTACCTCTCATGTATGAACTGTTGTGAGTTCATTCTCTGGTTCTCTGAGTTCTCCTTCCAGACTCCCTCTGGTGGTAACAGGAGGTAGTGAGGCTGATTTGATTGGTGGAGATCTGCCACCTGAGAATGAGGATGACGATTGGATCTCAGGAGTCTCAGATTGGATTTAAGACAGCCGACGCCCTATTCAGTTGCTGGTGATTCCTTCTGGCTAGTCAGCTCTTGGTTTTCAGCTCTGTTCCAGTCATCTAAAGCTAAGTTTTTCTGCTAATGTTCACACTTGATTTTGTTGGTCTATTCAGCTTTTTGTGTGGTCAGACAGCCCCGGCTGGGGGCTGTGCTGAATTTCCACTCTTATTTATCTGTATTTGCCAATTTGCTTTTTGTCCCTTATTAGATTGGCCTCTTTTTTGCTCTGTCTCAGAATATTTCAGAGTGCTGATATAGTAGGAGAAGTCTAGTGACTTCAGGGTTAATTTTGTTATCAGAAGTGTTGGACATTATTTTGTAGGGTTTTGGGCAGATTGCAGACAGTGCCTTTCCTTTCCTCTCCTTTCTAGTTAGTCTGGGCCCCATCGTTTGCTCAGCCTATTTTCCTACCTGTGTTTGTGTTTTCATCTTGTTTCACCATCAATACATGTGTGGGGGATGTCTATTCCTTTGGGGTCTGCTCTGGGGCAGTTAGTTTTCCCTTTTCTTGCTTTAGGCTTATTTAGTCTTCCGGCCGTGACGAGGCGTCTAGGTTCATGGTAGGCACGCTCCACGGCTGCTGCTGGTTGTGTGGTAGGATCAGGGATCTGCAATCTGCATAGTTACCAACCTCTCTGGTTTTTCTGGGCTTAGCATGTTTAGGTTTTTTCCTCCTTCGGTGACCCATTCATAACAATGAACCATATCATTACGCTCTCTCTTTGGGATTCGATCTTTGCATAGGCTAAGACAAGACTCATGCACCAAAACAAATGTGAACAGGGTCTTAAAGGGACCACACATGACATGGTTAATCCTGTGGGCATACCACCCTTTACTATGATGCCAGACAGTGATCGATAGATCGCACGCGACCTTGCATTAATCTAGGCCTAATTGGGTTCACCCTGCCGACCTGAACCTCAGGTGGTCACACGATCAAATCTGCAAAGTGACCCCCAGTGACTCGTCAGCGGGACGAGCGACTAATTACTTCTCTGGTGACATTATGCGCTGTTACCCCGATTAATCAGGGGAATTTTCTCTTTGGGGTCGCCCAGCTACGCTCTGGAGACCTAAACCAATTTTAAAGAACAACTATAAAGTCTGGTATGAGTTGTGTCAAAGCCGGCGGTCACCTTAAAAATGCGGCTCCCTTGTGGTGGATTACGTGCTCCCTTGTCACGTATAAGTGTAGGTACGAGCAGTCAATCTGTAATCGCCGGACAGAAGACAGATTTGTGCTGCTGCGTTTAGCTCGTGGGGTGTCAGTGAGACTGATACACTGTAACGAACGAGATTTTAATCTCCAAAAATGCTATTATTCCCTGAAAATAGACAAGAGATTTATAAAATGGTGATGGAATCTCAGTCCTGGTGGTTGGTAACAAATGTCTCAGTCGGGAGCACAGGATACAAATCTAACAGTGAACACGCTGATGTTCTCATTCACTGACAGCAAGCAGAGATCTAAAGAATTCATGCTAAGTATATTAGAAGGCTGCAAATTCCTGGCTGGCCGATACTCCAGCCGCCATGCTTGAGCCCTCTAGGGGTAGAATAGCCCCCTGCGTCCAGGGTAGGGTTGGGGGCAACATTGGTTTAGTTGATAAATCAGTAAATGGAAACCTAAGTAAAACTGTGTCAGATCTAATAATAGCCAGAGATATACTGTGGAGTCATTAATAGAGAGGGAAGCTGAACAGAACTGGGGCAGGGATATCTGGATCATCACCACTGACCCCTAAAATCAAGGTCACCGCAGGGGAAACAAAACTTACACAACACTCTCATGCTAAGTCACTGGTCCATGTAATGGTGGGGGGAAGGGGTCATACCTAAAGATAATGGAGACCCAACAAATCCCCTCCCTGTCTCCTCCCTGTCTAAATGTGTCCATGCACCTCAGCAGCTAGATGAACACCAATTCTCAGATTAGCCACCACTCCTCACCCCCCCCAATACATGTACATCCATCTTCTCTAAAAGTTTGTGTATTTTAAATTTCCCTGGTGCCTCTGTTCCCTTCCACCTTTTTCAGATGTCTCTGTCCTCCTCTAGACACCTCTATCCCCCTACTCCTCCAGAATCCTTTGTCCCCCTCCTTCAGATCGCTCTTTCCCCTTCCTCCTCCTCCCGCTCCTCTGTCCCCTCCCTTCTCCTTTTACTCTAGACCGCTCTGTCCCCCTCTTCCTCCTCCAGGTTCCTCTGTTCTCTTCCTCTAGACTCCTCAGTCCATCTCCTCCAGGCTCCTCTGTTCTCTTCCTCCAAACCCCTCTGTTCCCTTCCTCCTCCGGTCCCTTCTGTCCTCCTCTTCTTCCAGGCTCCTCTGTTCCCCTCCGCCTTGTTCAGATGCCTCTGTCCCACTTCTCCTTCAGAACCTTCTGCCAAAGTCCTCCAGACCCCTGTTCCACTTCGTCAGACCCTTCTGTCCCCCTTCTCCTCTAGACTTCATTGTTTCCCTCATCTAGTCTCCTCTGTTCCTTCCATTCTCATGTTCCTCTAGACCCCTCTGTCCTCCTGCAGACGCTTGTTCCCTTTCTTCCAGACCCCTCTGTCCCCTATTCCTTTTCCACCAGAACCCTTTATCATCCTCTTTTTTTCTCCAGACTACTCTGTCACCTTCCTCCTGCAGGCTCCTCTGCAACCTCCTACTTTTACTCCATACCCTTCTGTCGTCCTCCTTTTCCTCCAGACCCCTCTGACCTCCTCCTTTTCTTCCATACCCTTCTGTCCTCCTCCTTTTCCTCCAGACCCCTCTGTCCTCTTCCTTTCCTCCAGATCCCTCTGCTCTACTCCTTTTCCTCCAGACCCCTCTGTCCTCCTCCTTTTCCTCCAGACCCTTTTGTCTTAATCCTTTTCCTTCAGAAACCTTGGTCCTCCTCCTTTTCCTCCACATCCCTCTGTCCTCTTGATTTTCCTCCAGAACCCTTTGTCCTCCTTCTTTTCCTCCAGGCCCCTCTGTCCTCCTCCTTTTCCTCCAGACCCCTCTGTTCTCCCTTTCTTCGACACCCCTTTGCTTTGTCCTCCAGAACCCTTTGTTCTCCTTTTCCTCCAGACTCCTGTCATCCTCCTTTTCCTCCAGACCCCTCTGTCCTCCTCCTTTTTCTCCAGACACTCTCTCCTTCGTTTCCTCCAGACCCCTTTGTCCTCCCCCTTTTCCTCCATAGCCCTTGCTTCTCCTCCTTTTCCTCCAGACCCCTTCGTCCTCTTCCCTTTCCTCCAGACCCCTTTGTTCTCCTCCTTTCAGTCCAGACCCCTTTGTCCTCCTCCTTTTAGTCCTGACGCCTCTGTCCTCCTGCTTTTCCTCCATAAACCTTGCGCCTCCTCCTTTTCCTCCAGAACCATAGCTCTTCCTCCTTTTCCTCCAGAACCCTTGGTCTTCCTCCTTTTTCCCCCAAACACCTCTGTCCTCCTCCTTTTCCTCCAGACACCTCTGTCCTCCACCTTTTCCTTCAGGACCCTTTGTCCTGCCCATTTTTCTCCAGAACCCTCTGTCCTTCTCATTTTCTTCCAGACTTCTTTGTCCTCCTCCCATTACGCCAGACCCCTCTGTCCTTCTCCTTTTCCTTCAGAACCCTTTGTCCTCCTCCTTATCCTCCAGAACCTTCTGTCCTCTTACTTTTCCTCCAGACCCCACTGTACTCCTCCTGATTTTCCTCCATATACCTTTGTTCTCCTCCTTTTCCTCCAGACCCTCTGTCCTCCTCCTTTTCCTCCAGAACCCTTGGTTGTCCACTTTTTCCTCCAAACCCCTCTGTCCCCGTACTCCAGACAAAAATAGACATTTAATTTACAACTGCGTCCTGCTTTTCTCCCGACATCGGTGGAGGAGTAGGACAGCCTCCACATACGAGTTGGAAAATTCCACCAGTTTTTTAAAATGTGTACAGGACCTTATCAAAGCAAATGTCTGACCATGATGACCCCGATACAGAGCCATCTTCAGACACATTTGTATTATCCTGGTCTCGCTGGTCACCTAATGTAGGGTGGCACCGAGGGAAAGGTATTATCAGGTTCATTTACAAAGTCTTGCAGTCTGACACAGATGAAACCGCCCCTCACCAGTGACGACCGCTCTACTCCATAAGGGACAGAAATTACTATCACAAAGGATAAAGATCGATCTCTGGTGTCAGGTTCTTGTATCAAAGGGAAAGATCTGATGAAGAACAGAAGGTGATGACTATCAGCCCATGACCGTGGCTCTGGTATTAGGTGAGAGCGCCCCTCCTCTGCCCTGCTTCCAGGAGAGATGAGGGACAGTGCAGCTGGCAACTCACGGCACCAGTTTTTTATACATAGAAATTGATATATTTGTGACTAGTAACCAGAATAGTAACTGAGATTCATTAAACATCTTGGAGGTTTTCTCCATCCTCTATGTATCAGTGTAAATGATCAGTTAGCGATTCCTTGGCTGCTCTGTGACACTTATCTGTACAGATGGCAGCAATCTCCAAACTCCTCCATCAACACTAGCAAGCATTCACTCTGACGCTGTAAACACTTAGGGTATTAACGCTTTTTTGTTTACAACTCTTTGCCTTGGAGACCGCCAACCGCTGCTAGATGGCAGAACATGCGCAGTGCTTGCAACCCGCTCTTTTCTATTGAACTTTTTGACACTGCCAGGATCGCTGGGGCCCGTTGTTAGCCCCTAATCCGGGCCAGAGCTCATGCAGTGCTTACAAGTCAGACAGCAGCAGTGGTCGGTCTCCAAGGTAATGAGCTGTAAACAAAAAAGAGTTCTAATATATCAAGAACGGCTGCAAATTTTAATAAGCTGTAAATTACAAAAAGGCAAAAGGGCTGAATTTAAGAACCCCAGCATTGTTGCAGCATTTTTTCCCCATGGAAGGCAATGAGAAAATGCAAAAAAGCTGCAAAGAGAAACGTAAGCTTTATTGCAGCGTTTCTGTTGAATAAATCTAACTTTCTAAACATGTACTGTAGACAAAGCCAACAGGTCATCTGCACCAAAAAAGCCACAAAATTAGTGTTTTATAGCTGCATTTTTACTGCCGAGAGAGCAGGTTTTAAAGGGAATCTGTCACCGGAAGTTGGAGGCCTATGTAAATGGCCTAGGTCCGGTCCGATGGGCGGTGTTTTTTCTTTCTTCTCCACCACATCCATGTCCCCCGTCCGCGATCTTCTCCGGTATTCCTCTCCATCGTTTGCGCGTGCGCAAAGCAATCTTGCTTTGCGCACGCTCAGTATGCTTTGCCCAACTGCGTGTAAAGCCGAAAATCTTTACTGCGCATGCGCCGGTCACTATGTCCTGGAACACAGCTAAATACTTCCGGGACATAGTGCACCGGCGCATGCGCAGAACGATGGAGAATACCGGAGAAGACCGCGGACGGGGGCCACGGATGGGGTGGAGAAGAAAGAAGAAACATCGCCCATCGGATCGGACCCAGGCCATTTTCATAGGCCTGCGACTTCCGGTGACAGATTCCCTTTAACTGCAGAAAGAAAGCATAAAAACTTTGACAAAACTTACGCGTGCATTACATGCATTTTCAGTGCCTTTCTCCAGCAGAAATGAGCTAAAAACACATAGACGGTTTTTACCTGCAGATTCTTTGCAAGAGGAATTGACATGCTGAGGATTTCAGAAATTTACCGCAGGTCAGTTTGCACTGCGTAAAAGTAAAAGCCCAGCAGGCAGGAGATTCCTATAAATCCCATTCACCTTGCTGGAATCGTAAGACGCTGCGGTATTTAGTCTTTTTGAAAATAGGCAGTGACAAAAACTCATCATGAACACAGCCTTAAAGGGATATTCCAATCTCAACCATTTACAGCACATCCATAAATGTCTGACAGGTGGGGGCAGCACAATCCTTCATGCACCTATCAGACATAGCAGGAGTAATCCATCCGTGCAATGTAACATAATGCAGGACAGATAACAGGATGTCATATAAGTTACGCCCCATCAGACCTGGAGCGTCTCGGCCCCTCTGCACCTGCTGGACTTGCACACAGGTGACATCATTACTGATAGGTGGAGTAGTCTCAGGACATCTGCTGCGCTCCTGTTCTGCGGCGCTGTAGCGATGCTTCTAGGAACATGTACTCTGTAATCAGAACCCCGGTGCTGTGCCCCCCATACAGAACAAGCCTCTGTGAGGTGCAGAGGGGCGCAGTGTGGACCCCAATATGGAGCACAGGAGCCTTCCACATACACCTCCCACCAGTCTCCTCCCCAGATCTGCACAGTGACCCAGAACCGCAGAGCATCAGCTGGAACCTGTGCTAATCCGCTCTGAAATAGCAGATGTTCAGCGCAGACTGGAGCGCGGCCAAGTAGAACAATCAGGAAAGAAATGAGTCTGGAGATGAAATCGTCATAATGATCGGAATACAAGCGAAAATCCAAAGCACAAGGGGGAATTACATACATAGCAATTACCCTACATCCTACTGCACAAGTAGCAAACCCCTAATTATAATACCACTGCACAAATAGCAATCCCCAATATCCTGACGGTATGAGTGCACTGCCCGGTGAGTAACAGGACAGCATGCATCCTCCGCTGTGTGCAGGATTTGCAGCAGATTTTTCTGCACCAAAACGAGAAATTGGCAGAAAAAAAAAGACAATGCATAAAATACAAAAGTTTTGGATGAGTTTTTATGATTCATTTTTCCTATTCTTTTGAATGGGTGAAAAACGCTGAAAGAATTGATGCTGCAGATTGAAAAAAAAAATGCCTTGATGGTTCAATTCCAAATGGAAAAAATAATCAGCGTGTGCAGGAGCGTGCAGAAATCTCATTCACTTTCATGGTACTGTAAAGCGCAGCGTTGTTTTCGACTTGAAAAATACAGTGGGGCAAAAAAGTATTTAGTCAGTCAGCAATAGTGCAAGTTCCACCACTTAAAAACATGAGAGGCGTCTGTAATTTACATCATAGGTAGACCTCAACTATGGGAGACAAACTGAGAAAAAAAAATCCAGAAAATCACATTGTCTGTTTTTTTTTCATTTTATTTGCATATTATGGTGGAAAATAAGTATTTGGTCAGAAACAAGCAAACAAGATTTCTGGCTCTCACAGACCTGTAACTTCTTAAGAGTCTCCTCTTTCCTCCACTCATTACCTGTAGTAATGGCACCTGTTTAAACTTGTTATCAGTATAAAAAGACACCTGTGCACACCCTCAAACAGTCTGACTCCAAACTCCACTATGGTGAAGACCAAAGAGCTGTCAAAGGACACCAGAAACAAAATTGTAGCCCTGCACCAGGCTGGGAAGACTGAATCTGCAATAGCCAACCAGCTTGGAGTGAAGAAATCAACTGTGGGAGCAATAATTGGAAAATGGAAGACATACAAGACCACTGATAATCTCCCTCGATCTGGTGCTCCACGCAAAATCCCACCCCGTGGGGTCAGAATGATCACAAGAACGGTGAGCAAAAATCCCAGAACCACGCGGGGGGACCTAGTGAATGAACTGCAGAGAGCTGGGACCAATGTAACAAGGCCTACCATAAGTAACACACTACGCCACCATGGACTCAGATCCTGCAGTGCCAGACGTGTCCCACTGCTTAAGCCTGTACATGTCCGGGCCCGTCTGAAGTTTGCTAGAGAGCATTTGGATGATCCAGAGGAGTTTTGGGAGAATGTCCTATGGTCTGATGAAACCAAACTGGAGCTGTTTGGTAGAAACACAACTTGTCGTGTTTGGAGGAAAAAGAATACTGAGTTGCATCCATCAAACACCATACCTACTGTAAAGCATGGTGGTGGAAACATCATGCTTTGGGGCTGTTTCTCTGCAAAGGGGCCAGGACGACTGATCCGGGTACATGAAAGAATGAATGGGGCCATGTATCGTGAGATTTTGAGTGCAAACCTCCTTCCATCAGCAAGGGCATTGAAGATGAAACGTGGCTGGGTCTTTCAACATGACAATGATCCAAAGCACACCGCCAGGGCAACGAAGGAGTGGCTTCGTAAGAAGCATTTCAAGGTCCTGGAGTGGCCTAGCCAGTCTCCAGATCTCAACCCTATAGAAAACCTTTGGAGGGAGTTGAAAGTCCGTGTTGCCAAGCGAAAAGCCAAAAACATCACTGCTCTAGAGGAGATCTGCATGGAGGAATGGGCCAACATACCAACAACAGTGTGTGGCAACCTTGTGAAGACTTACAGAAATCGTTTGACCTCTGTCATTGCCAACAAAGGATATATCACAAAGTATTGAGATGAAATTTTGTTTCTGACCAAATACTTATTTTCCACCATAATATGCAAATAAAATGAAAAAAAAACAGACAATGTGATTTTCTGGATTTTTGTTTCTCAGTTTGTCTCCCATAGTTGAGGTCTACCTATGATGTAAATTACAGACGCCTCTCATCTTTTTAAGTGGTGGAACTTGCACTATTGCTGACTGACTAAATACTTTTTTGCCCCACTGTATGTAAAAAAAAAAAAAGCAACACAAACAAGGTGTGAACATGCTATTAAGGCAGTTTTGGAGTTTCAGCCTTTGGATGAGAGCTAGAATATTTTATTTAAATCACTGACGGGAAAGAGATCTGGAAACTGGTCAGAAGCCGCCATCTCAATTGTCCGTGGACTTGAGAGCAGTGCTGAGTCGGAGTCGTGAAATCGGTGTCCATTTTTGTGGAATCGGAGTCAGTATAAAATGGACTGACTCCTAAAATATATAATAAATTGGGTGAAGTAGAACAATGCAGGATCTGCTATAAGGGTGTGTGCAGACGCTGCGGAGTCCACAGCGTGTGCACATACCCTAAAGGTTTCCAGAAGAATTTGGGAACATGGGGAATAGTGATGATGGAGCAGGTCAGACACTCAATGGTATCGACTCGAGTAACGAGTATAATGGAAGTCAATGGGAAACCAGGGCTGTGGAGTCAGTAAGCCAAACCACTGACTGACTCCACAGCCCCAGTCACTACTGACATGGACATAAAGTGCAGCACAGATTCATCTCCGCTAACAGCCGAGATCCTGAGATCAGGAACAGAACAGACATTTATATGAAGTGACGTGTGTCTAAAGTAATGTGATGTATTATGGTGATGGACAGTATAAGGTGTTAGAGCATAATGTGAATATAGTATATGGATAAGCTTAGGACAGAATAGAACATATAACAGGTTAGTGTGTAGATAGGAGATGGTTAAGGTTAGGATTAGCCCAGTAGGGGGCGCTAGTGCTGATAAAAAGGGGGCACTTTCTGGGTAGAGAGAGTTCAATGTCAGCCAGTAAAGTGTGGAGGAGGGTTCAGGTATGGTGGACTGCTAGGGGCAGCATGGGACAAACGTTCAGGGCAGTAGGTGGCCAAATGGAGATCCCTGATGGACATTCCTACAATGTCTGGAGCCTAGGGCTCGGGTCAGGTCTTCCGACATCACGAGGTCTTTGGACATGAAGATACATGAGGGACAGGTGGCTAGACCCAGGTAGTGGGCACCAAATCCCTGAGGCTGATAAAGTCAGTGGGATTGGGGGTAGTCTAGAATGAACGGGTGGCAGAAGAGGAGTTGTACTAAGGAAGTCTGCATCACTGTGCCCTTTCCCACCTGTATACACCTGATGATCTGGGGACTCTTTAGTAAAAGTTTGACTGTTTCAAAGAAAGTGGTGTCCCATGCATTGTTTGCGGGGGCTCCTAAGGACAGGGGCAGCAGGCCTGCGGCCAACAAGTGAGTGTGGTGCACCCCACACCCTACAGCACGCTAGGACTGGCACAACCATTGTCTGTAAAGTGCCAGAGTGCATCCGGACAACAGCTTGGTCACGACCACTGCTCTGCAGCACTTTACATTTGACATAGCCGGTAGTTTGAAAGATCCAGCTAAAACGCAGATGGCGGTGAACACCAATGGCGGTGAGTGGTGAGAAATTACTTGGTGGACCCGACCATCGTGGGTGTACCAGGAGAGAAACCGCACAAAAGTCACAAAAGAAACCACACTTTTCACAGCCAGTCAAAATAGAATGGGCAGAGAATGCCGGAAAACAGAAAGGTGAGCCGAACGTAGCCCCACCCATGAAGGGACGGAACCATGACGGGCACCAGGAGTCGGAAGCGAAGATGCCATTCTTGGGCAGTGAGACACTGGCGGAGTCAAGCGAAGCCTCTGAGGGTGCGACCATAAGAATAGGAGAAACCGGAGCAATTTAGATCAGTCACATAGGGAAAAAGAGCCTGCGGCCTGGAGCCGGCCAGCTTCCCTGAGTCACCAAGGCCAGAACCCAGGCCACAGCCTTCACCGCTTGGGTTCCTGCGAACTGCGGACGGAAGAGACAGGATCCAGCAACTGGTGAGCTAGCTGAGGGACCTAGGCTAGTGGGAAGAGAGAAAGAGGCAAGCTAGGACCAGGGTTGGAGACATGCTAGAAGGCCAGCTAGCTGCAAGGTACCAAGAGTTGGCATCGAAGGGGGAGGTATGACTGACAATGGAGATGGGGGTCCATAGTGGAGTCTGGGATTTGTCACGACATCTTGTTCAACCAGCGAGCAGTAGAGACTGAACACTTGCCTCGAAGGCTGCAGAAGATGACGGCTGGAACTCGGGTCACATTCCTCAAAATGGAGAGGAGACATCACTGGTGTGCGGTGGGTGTGACCTGAGAAGGCAAGGAGCAGGATAAAGGCTTCCTGCAAAATGACTGGGCCTGGAAGAGACTTCTCGAGGCGGCTTGAGTCAGGGCCACCACCCTCAAGACATTGAACAGTCCTTGGGGTTACTCACCACCCACATGAGAGCAGGCAACACTACAGGTGATGCAGGGGGTCATAGCTCATATAGATAAGTCTTTGATTTTGGGGTCAGTGCACTCACCAGCAATGGACACTCTATACCCCAGAAGAGAAGAGACTAATGGTTTAAATGTTTTATGTGATTATTGCATGCTGACTTTTGTCTTCCAGGTCCTAGAATGGTTTAGGACGACCATGTTTAAATAGGGGTGGAAAGTAGGGTTGTGGACTGTCTTACCCTGTTCCTGCCCTTGAAGACAACAGACACACTGTGTGAATACCATTGTGTGGCTTTATATGTGAATAAATGTGTAACTAATAATAAGGATTAGATGCAGCATCAGATGTGGCACATCATTCTCCTCCTGTCTCAGAATGGCGGAGAAAACGCTGATCCAACCATAACTATAATTGGATGGCACAAAAATCAATTGTTCCAAGCTGTGACATCACTGTCCCGTTCGTCCTACCATAACATATACCCAACAGAGGGTGTACACCGGCCCATGCGTGCTTTGTGGCTAGGTGCACGACTCAATGGCTTCCAGTGGATGGAGAAACAAGTTACTTGTAGCTGGTGATCTCACTGCAGTGGGGATTATGCTTCTATGGAGTCCCATGGGCATGTGTTAAGCCCCTGTGTCACATACATGTGCGGTGACTTATAATACAATGTAACCCTGGTGGATTGAGACAACTACACATTGACTATTATATTACACTGTGCACTAGTGGCAGCCACAGGGGGCACATGGGGCGGCACACATGACATCCAGAGGCTGCCCACATCAAGGGCTTCAGCGAGGCACAGACTGCAGGTCAACAGGACTGAGAACACCCGAGCAGCCAGGCAGAGTATTATGGTCTGGGGAATTATTTTTGTTTGCCTTGGGTCTGAAAATTTACACGCCCTCAATTATCTCACCCAAGTCCACTAAGTTATCAGACCCTAGAACAGTTCACTATATTATTAGACCCAGCCCATACCCTAGAACAGTCCACTATATTATTAGACCCAGTCCAGACCCTAGAACAGACCACTATATTGTTAGACCCAGCCCAGACCCCACAATATCAGATCCTAGAACAGACCACTATATTATTAGACCCGGCACAGACCCAACAATATCAGACCCTACAAGAGACCACTAGATTATTAGATGCGGCCCAGACCCGACAATATCAGACCCTAGAACAGACCAATAGATTGTTAGATCCGGCACAGACCCGACAATATCAGACCCTAGAACAGACCACTATTAGACCCGGCACAGACCCAACAATATCAGACAGTAGAACAGACCACTATATTAGACCTGGCCAAGATCCGACAATATCAGACTCTACAACAGACCACTAGATTATTAGATGCGGCACAGACCCGACAATATCAGACTCTACAAGAGACCACTAGATTATTAGATGCGGCACAGACCCAACAATATCAGACCCTACAAGAGACCACTAGATTATTAGATGCGGCCCAGACCCGACAATATCAGACCCTAGAACAGACCAATAGATTGTTAGATCCGGCACAGACCCGACAATATCAGACCCTAGAACAGACCACTATTAGACCCGGCACAGACCCAACAATATCAGACAGTAGAACAGACCACTATATTAGACCTGGCCAAGATCCGACAATATCAGACTCTACAACAGACCACTAGATTATTAGATGCGGCACAGACCCGACAATATCAGACTCTAGAACAGACCACTATATTATTAGACCCGGCACAGACCCAACAACATCAGACCCTAGAACAGATCACTATATTAGACCCGGCCAAGATCCGACAATATCAGACCCTACAACAGACCACTAGATTATTAGACCCGGACCAGACCGACAATATAAGACCCTAAAACAGACCACTATATTATTAGATCAGGCACAGACCTGACAATATCAGACCCTAGAACATACCACTAAATTAGACCTAGCCAAGATCTGACAATATCAGACCCTACAACAGACCACTAGATTATTAGATGCAGCCCAGACCCGACAATATCAGACCCTAGAACAGACCACTATATTATTAGACCCGGCACAGACCCGACAATATCATACCCTAGAACAGACCACTATATTATTAGATCACAAAACTCAAGATAAAAAGCGGACGGCACCGCTGTTACCGTGTGACTTCAAATGATGTGCGGCATACAGAAGCCCAGCAACTGGGAATCTCGGGTGCCAGACCTGGAAACATTCAATCCTGGGAATCCATGCAAAGAGAAAAGGTCGCACAGGACCTGTTGAAGCGCTCGAGCAGCGCGAAACGGCCGTTGTCAGCCTTTCTTGCACTCCTTATGTCACTCCCCCGACTTGACATGTTCATGATATGTCAATAAATCAGTGAAACTTCCATCTCGATGAGTGCGACCTTTTCTCTTTGCATGTATTCTCACTATATTATTAGACCCGGCACAGACCCGACAATATCAGACCCTACAACAGACCACTAGATTATTAGACTAGGCCCAGACCCGACAATATCAGACCATAGAACAGACCACTATATTATTAGAGACCCGGCCCAGACCCGACAATATCAGACCCTAGAACAGACCACTAGATTGTTAGAACCGGCCCAGACCCAACAATATCAGACCCTAGACCAGACCACTATATTAGACCTGACCCAGATGCGACAATATCAGACCCTACAACAGATCACTAGATTATTTGACCCGGCCCAGACCCGACAATATCAGACCCTAGAACAGACCACTATATTATTAGATGCTGCCCACACCAGACAATATCAGACTCTAGAACAGACCACTATACGTATTATTAGATCTGGCCCAGACCCGACAATATCAGACCCTAGAACAGACCACTATATTGTTAGATCCGGCACAAACCCGACAATCTCAGACCCTGGAACAGACCACTATATTATTAGATGCAGCCCAGACCTGACAATATCAGACCCTAGAACAGACCACTATACTATTAGACCCGGCCCAGACCAGACAATATCAGACCCTAAAACCAGCCACTATATTAATAGGCCTGGCTCAGACCCGACAATATCAGACCCTAGAAGAACAGACCACTATATTATTAGACCCGGCCCAGACCCGACAATATCAGACCCTAAAACCAGCCACTATATTAATAGGTCTGGCTCAGACCCGACAATATCAGACCCTAGAACAGACCACTGTATTATTAGACCTGGCACTGACCCAACAATATCAGACCCTAAAACCAGCCACTATATTATTAGATGCTGCCCACACCCGACAATATCAGACTCAGATCACTATACATATTATTAGATCTGGCCCAGACCCAACAATATCAGATTCTAGAACAGACCACTATATCATTAGATGCGGCCCAGACCCGACAATATCATACCACTATATTATTAGACCCGGCCCAGACCCAACAATATCAGACCCTAGAACAGATCACTATAATATTAGACCCAACTCGACAATATCAGACCCTAGCTCTTAAACTATTGAACTTCTAAATTATCACACCTTAAACCAAAATCTAAATGATCAAACTCCTTATTTAATGTACCTCAGACCTCCACACTGTCAGACCCCAGCCAAGATAAGAAGTTATCAGACCCCTCACTAACTAGAGCCATATGATATCAGACCCAGATGCCTAAATTATCAGACCCCAGACCATACTTTCACTTATTAGACCCCTAAATTGTAATACCCTTGATAAATTAAGCATCTGGGATTTAACAATATATTGGTGTGATGAACTGAGGGTTTGCTAACTCAGGGGTCTTCTCTGGCAATGAACCTTTTGTGGTGTTGGGCTCACAGCAGACCTTGCATGTAAACGGTCTCTGTCCTATATGCACAGTGCTGTGTGGAAGCCTGGGTACTTTTCTTGCTCTGTTCACACATATTGCGCTCATTATGTGCTGTACACGTCGGACCGTGCACTTATGCAGACAGTGGACAACTACAGTTCCTATCTTCCTATAAATACAGGCTTTACCATGTTATTAGTCAGAGGTTAGTTTACACTAGGCAGTTAGAATAGGGACCCGTTCACTGAGATCACCTTGTCGTTGGTGAATGGGCTCACATCTTTTGGTCAAATTTTGTGCTAATTATCTCATATGTTTTTTCTAGATTACAAAAGCCATTATGCTATTTGTATTTCACATATTTCATATTTGATATGCCTTGATGCAATGGAGTGCAACCATTTCCTTATTTGATACAGTTACTACAACGCCATTCTTCACAGGGTGAAATTTGACGCTGTGGATTCATTCTTACAGATACAATGGATGTCCACCGCCCTAGCCACAAGTTGTCTCTGCAGATATTGGGCACAAGATGATGTCTGAGCTTTGTGCCCAGGCTAAGGACGTGATAGCAAAGCACGGTGCAACGTCGCTGGCAGCCATAACGCCATTCACAGACAGCAACCACTTGACGATGTCAAATCAGATAATGAGACTCTATAATCATTGCAGGCAAGTGGAAAATAAGAAATCAGCTCCCAGGACCCCCAGCAATCAGTGGCAATATGTGCTCAATCCCTGCAGCACCCCCAAAGGAAGAATGAAGGATTACAGCACTGTCATGGTTGCTAGATGCACTGCACATAAGTGTCGGGTTCTATTCAGATCATTAGAGAAACATTTACTAGGGACTCTCAATCGGAAACTCTCCCACAAGGAGGATCCCGGCCACCAAGACATGGCCCAAGGAGTCTACAGACCTCAGGTCAATGGGACCCTAGCAGCAAAATTCCAAGGGCGAGGGGAGTAATCAACTGAGTCTTGTGTCTGCAGTGACTACTAGTGCCCTAACACAAGAAGTGCAGTCATACCAAGAAAGACAGACAGATACAGATACATAGTGTAGAGACACTGGGCAACAGCAGTTGCCCTGGTCTGCTATCAGAAACCGCATGGACCAGGGATCATCCCACAGAAAGCCAGCTCTCCTTTTACTGTAGGCGTAATACTACTCAGATAACACAGGCTGAGAGTAAAGCAGTGTGGCAATAATTTATTGAACCACAAAACAGGCAGATAACATGTAGAACAGTCACAGCAAGATACCCAAGATGGTGCAAATTACAGAGTCTCAGGCTTCCGCTGTCTCGCCGGGATAAGAGCAGCTGTGACTTCAGAGCTTCCAGGGCCAACCACCCCACCTGTGGTACACACAGCGAGGAGGTAATGACAAGCTTAGGAAGATGACAGTTCAGTGAGGTACAAGCCAGGCAACCGGAGGGTCACAACCTGACTTCTCCAAACATCTCCATGGGGCTCATGTAACCGGTGGATCCACATTCTGACTATCCCAAATGTATACATGGCTCAGCGATGGTCAATGAAGTAGATCTGTATTCTTTCAGCCATGGCCATGGACCCTAAGCTGGCATCCTGTTCAATGTCAAATCTGTGCCCATCGTGGTGAAGCCATGATTTGGCATCTATCCTATAGCGTGTTCCTGGCTGTGGTTTTATAAAGAGTCTCTGGTTCTTTGGATCTATAGATCTCTTGGCTGTCTGGATGTATATTGTTAGAGGCATATCCCACTTATATGGCTCACAACTATTGTCCTTCAAGCCAGCATCCAAAGGTCAAGAGGAAGATGTGATAAGATTAACTCGTATTGTTTGACTATTTAATCAATTTGCATAGTTTTACTACTCTGTTTTGCAAGTCAGTGAGCCACAGGACCCACACAATGGTCACTCAACATATTAAGCAAACATCCATTGTTCAATAACCCTGCATCTTTCAAAGACAGCAGACAATAAGTTGTAGGAGCTGGTGTAAGAGGCAAACATTAGCCATTCAAAAATATGAAAATTCAACTTTTAACACTCATATGACAACAGTGTATGGTTCTTGACCAACTGAAGAACAAACGCATAATAGATAGACCTGTGTGGGGTGTGCGTTAGGCAGCAGTAAGGTGATCTGTGTGGGGCAGTAACCTTATACACGGGAGCAGTCAAGGCTCCAAGCACCAGCTGTGAGGAGGCCACACAATCCCCTTGTGCCTCCATCACGTTATATGTATACAGGGATGTCTCCATTCAGACATCTTACATGTCGTAAACAACAAAAACCCAATAAATAATAACGGCAAAAACTCAAATTAGAATCCATAAACAGCAAGAATAAGTATAAATTGCCCAAAAATAAACACTTTTATTGAATACAAAAATACAAGGATAAAAATTACACACAAGGGTGACTGCTATCCAAAGCAGGAGCCATATTGCACTAGTGCCCATTTAACCAAATATAAGTACAAATATTAAACAATTACACACACTGATCAGAAAGTGGCATGTGCTATAATACATATAGCTGAATATTTATATTGCCCGTTTAACCAAATATAAATAAAAGTATTGAATAACTACACATATTGATCAGAGAGTGGCATGTAATTTGCTACGTACAGCTAAATAGCCCAAAGAGAACAGCACAAATGTTACTGAACTCACAGTACTTCCCACAGTGGGTATATACACAACCACTCAGTGATCACTTAGCAAAAAGAGCCCAACTATGAGCAATGTGTATAAACAGATACATAAACATACTACTAATGTGGTAAGGACACTTACAAGATATAAGTAATGGCGCTGGCTTCCCACTCGCCCCAACGCGCGTTTCGCTTCTTCGTCAGGAGGCGTGTCTAATGGCTAGGTGGGTGGGTATTAAATATACTGGACGGCCAATCACAAGTTAGCAACATATGCACGTCACCAATTTATCATGCAATCCAACCCCATTACGTATCACTGCTTCCTGTCTTCATGGCGCATGTGCCGCTGGCGTCACACTCCCTAGAAGGAGACCACGGATGGGCGGACCCGGACCAGAAGCGGCGGCGCGTCGTCAAGACGACCGCGCAAGCGCACCACTTTCCCATTGTCCGCCCATCAGAGGTCGGAGCCCGACCAAGCCGGACATGCGCACTCCACAGAGCAGTTAATGTCGATATTATATTAACTCTAGGGAAAATCTAGAAGAACCAAAATATAATATAAATAGGATATCAATACATTTGCATAGTCAGTAATATAATACAAAACTAATACATAAAGAAATAGACAAAATATACAAAAGCAGCATCAAAATACCACAATATACATTCAAAGTAGGCTACAATCTAGTAGAATAAATTATTTAACCATACTGTGATATACATAATATTATATATACTGTAGTAGAAAATCTTGAACGATGCAGAAAATTCTTCAAGAGATCCCTACTTAGAACGTCCCACTTGAAGAGGATGATTCAATGGAAAGAGAGGTCAGAAGGAAATCTTTATAAACTAAAATCAAATACATAAAATATTAAAACAAAATAAAATGAAAGAATAGAAAAGAAACATACAACCCAACTACACACAGGACCCACATATAATACTATAAAAAGGAGCTGAACCCGAAACTTTCATTTAGCCCAAAGGGGGTAATGGAATGTAAACGGTATATCCACTTACTTTCTATTTGGGATAAACTTTTAAATATGTCCCCCCCTCTAGGGCCCAAAGATACCTGGTCAATAGCTTTAACAATCAGCTTGCTTGAGTCGGATTTATGGTGAACTTTAAAATGTCTCGCAAGAGTCTTCAACGTGTCCATGGACTCCGTATTCTTTGCCTTTTCGATGTCACGTACATGCTCTCGGACACGAATTTTTAGCTCGCGAGTAGTCATTCCTACATAAATCAATCCACAAGGACATTGAGCGTGATAAATGACTCCTGAGGACGAACAGGTAAGGCGGTGCAAGATCTTAAAAGAGCGGGATCCATCAAAATTAGAAAATTCCTTACATTTAACTAAATTTCTACACGCTTTGCACAGTCCACAAGGGAAAAAGCCCTTAATAGACTGACCAATCGATTTTTGCCTAGATCCCTCATAGTGACTTTGTACCAACAAGTCACGCAGATTTTGAGATCTTTTTGCTGTAACTAACGGTACTGGTGAGATAAAATTTCTAATGATGGGATCCATTTTCAGTATGTCCCAATGTTTTTGGAAGATACCCTTTAGAGAATCCCATTGATTGTTAAATGGAGTAATCAGTCTAGGTGATGAATTGGCATTAATCTCCCTATTAGGAGATTTATATAATAACTCATTTCTGGTGACATTGCATGCTCTACGATATCCCCGCCGAATAGTCCTATGACTGTAACCGCGTTCTCGGAACCTCAAATATAAATCTTTGGCCTGTTGATCAAAAGTTTCTTTCGTTGAGCATATTCTCTTAATTCTAAGATGCTGACCAATCGGAATACTGTTGATGGTTGAGCGCGGATGTGAAGAGCCAGCATGTAATAGAGTATTGGTTGACGTGGGTTTCCGATATACATTAGTGGCCAAATGGCCATCTTCCATACATTGGATATCTACATCTAGAAAATTAATTCTGCGACCATAAGAATGGGTCAGTCGAATGTTTAAACAATTGTCGTTGAGTTCCATCATAAGACAATCCAACTGTTCTAGTGAGCCCTCCCATATGAACCAAATGTCATCAATATAACGAATCCATTTATGGATTCTATTCATCTGGTTCACTGGGTTGCTCTGAAATATGTCACGCTCCCAAGCCCCAAGGAACAAGTTGGCATATGAGGGGGCACAGCAAGCCCCCATAGCTGTCCCCTGGAGCTGTAGGAATATCTGACCATTGAAAGTAAAACAGTTGTGCTTGAGTATAAATTCTAGAAGCAGAATCAAAATCTCCACCAACGGTTTCTCTAAATTACTAGACTGTAGATACCAAGATACTGCACGCAAACCATCCTCATGCCGTATCGAGGTGTAAAGGCTCTCCACATCCGCGGTCACCATCAACATATTGTCCTGCAAATCCAATCCATCAAAATGACCCAAAGCAGATGTAGTATCTTTGATGAAAGAAGGCAAAGTAGAAACTATTGGTTTTAAATAATGGTCAATGAATTGACACACCAATTCACAAAGTCCTCCATTCCCAGAAACTATGGGTCTCCCCGGTGGATCAATAGGATTTTTGTGAATTTTGGGAATTAAATAAAATGTAGGGAGACGTGGTTTAATACCAATTATGGTGTCTTTCATCTTTTTCGAGATTATATTCAAATCAAAGGCTTTAATAATTATTTCACTGAGTTCTTCTTGAAAACACGTCAGTGGATTATGTGTTAATTTCTTATAACACTTTTTGTCCGACAGCAGTTTCATAGCCTGTTTCTCATATAATATGTTAGGCCAGATTACTAGGTTACCACCTTTATCGGCGGATTTAACTGTAACATCTGACCATGATTTCAGCTCCTTAATGGCAGCTTCAATTGACTGCCTATTTTTATTTTTAGGGGAGAAAGTCCTCAATTTCTCAATGTCAGCTGAGACCATTTTAACAAAAATATCAACTGCCGGACAAATATTGAGGCTAGGAAATTTTTTTGATTTATTAAAAAGATGATGAGGAAAATCACTAACCTCAGACATACCGTTCTCATCCACCAAGGATTCCAAAATCTCCAATGCTTCTCTCTCTTCCCTAGTGTCAAATCCTATATTCGTGCTGGATTTTTCATGAAAACGCTTAAGAATCAGTTTTCTGGCAAACAAGTGAACATCCTTTATTGCCGTAAATGGGTCTAGGGGAGTACCAGGCGAGAAAGTTAAACCCTTTTCAAGAAGATCAATCTGAATATCAGAAAGACAATGTTCTGAAAGATTTATTACCTTAGGATAATAAATCATGGTCAGATGTTACAATTAAATCCGCCGATAAAGGTGGTAACCTAGTAATCTGGCCTAACATATTATATGAGAAACAGGCTATGAAACTGCTGTCGGACAAAAAGTGTTATAAGAAATTAACACATAATCCACTGACGTGTTTTCAAGAAGAACTCAGTGAAATAATTATTAAAGCCTTTGATTTGAATATAATCTCGAAAAAGATGAAAGACACCATAATTGGTATTAAACCACGTCTCCCTACATTTTATTTAATTCCCAAAATTCACAAAAATCCTATTGATCCACCGGGGAGACCCATAGTTTCTGGGAATGGAGGACTTTGTGAATTGGTGTGTCAATTCATTGACCATTATTTAAAACCAATAGTTTCTACTTTGCCTTCTTTCATCAAAGATACTACATCTGCTTTGGGTCATTTTGATGGATTGGATTTGCAGGACAATATGTTGATGGTGACCGCGGATGTGGAGAGCCTTTACACCTCGATACGGCATGAGGATGGTTGGCGTGCAGTATCTTGGTATCTACATTCTAGTAATTTAGAGAAACCGTTGGTGGAGATTTTGATTCTGCTTCTAGAATTTATACTCAAGCACAACTGTTTTACTTTCAATGGTCAGATATTCCTACAGCTCCAGGGGACAGCTATGGGGGCTTGCTGTGCCCCCTCATATGCCAACTTGTTCCTTGGGGCTTGGGAGCGTGACATATTTCAGAGCAACCCAGTGAACCAGATGAATAGAATCCATAAATGGATTCGTTATATTGATGACATTTGGTTCATATGGGAGGGCTCAGTAGAACAGTTGGATTGTCTTATGATGGAACTCAACGACAATTGTTTAAACATTCGACTGACCCATTCTTATGGTCGCAGAATTAATTTTCTAGATGTAGATATCCAATGTATGGAAGATGGCCATTTGGCCACTAATGTATATCGGAAACCCACGTCAACCAATACTCTATTACATGCTGGCTCTTCACATCCGCGCTCAACCATCAACAGTATTCCGATTGGTCAGCATCTTAGAATTAAGAGAATATGCTCAACGAAAGAAACTTTTGATCAACAGGCCAAAGATTTATATTCGAGGTTCCGAGAACGCGGTTACAGTCATAGGACTATTCGGCGGGGATATCGTAGAGCATGCAATGTCACCAGAAATGAGTTATTATATAAATCTCCTAATAGGGAGATTAATGCCAATTCATCACCTAGACTGATTACTCCATTTAACAATCAATGGGATTCTCTAAAGGGTATCTTCCAAAAACATTGGGACATACTGAAAATGGATCCCATCATTAGAAATTTTATCTCACCAGTACCGTTAGTTACAGCAAAAAGATCTCAAAATCTGCGTGACTTGTTGGTACAAAGTCACTATGAGGGATCTAGGCAAAAATCGATTGGTCAGTCTATTAAGGGCTTTTTCCCTTGTGGACTGTGCAAAGCGTGTAGAAATTTAGTTAAATGTAAGGAATTTTCTAATTTTGATGGATCCCGCTCTTTTAAGATCTTGCACCGCCTTACCTGTTCGTCCTCAGGAGTCATTTATCACGCTCAATGTCCTTGTGGATTGATTTATGTAGGAATGACTACTCGCGAGCTAAAAATTCGTGTCCGAGAGCATGTACGTGACATCGAAAAGGCAAAGAATACGGAGTCCATGGACACGTTGAAGACTCTTGCGAGACATTTTAAAGTTCACCATAAATCCGACTCAAGCAAGCTGATTGTTAAAGCTATTGACCAGGTATCTTTGGGCCCTAGAGGGGGGGACATATTTAAAAGTTTATCCCAAATAGAAAGTAAGTGGATATACCGTTTACATTCCATTACCCCCTTTGGGCTAAATGAAAGTTTCGGGTTCAGCTCCTTTTTATAGTATTATATGTGGGTCCTGTGTGTAGTTGGGTTGTATGTTTCTTTTCTATTCTTTCATTTTATTTTGTTTTAATATTTTATGTATTTGATTTTAGTTTATAAAGATTTCCTTCTGACCTCTCTTTCCATTGAATCATCCTCTTCAAGTGGGACGTTCTAAGTAGGGATCTCTTGAAGAATTTTCTGCATCGTTCAAGATTTTCTACTACAGTATATATAATATTATGTATATCACAGTATGGTTAAATAATTTATTCTACTAGATTGTAGCCTACTTTGAATGTATATTGTGGTATTTTGATGCTGCTTTTGTATATTTTGTCTATTTCTTTATGTATTAGTTTTGTATTATATTACTGACTATGCAAATGTATTGATATCCTATTTATATTATATTTTGGTTCTTCTAGATTTTCCCTAGAGTTAATATAATATCGACATTAACTGCTCTGTGGAGTGCGCATGTCCGGCTTGGTCGGGCTCCGACCTCTGATGGGCGGACAATGGGAAAGTGGTGCGCTTGCGCGGTCGTCTTGACGACGCGCCGCCGCTTCTGGTCCGGGTCCGCCCATCCGTGGTCTCCTTCTAGGGAGTGTGACGCCAGCGGCACATGCGCCATGAAGACAGGAAGCAGTGATACGTAATGGGGTTGGATTGCATGATAAATTGGTGACGTGCATATGTTGCTAACTTGTGATTGGCCGTCCAGTATATTTAATACCCACCCACCTAGCCATTAGACACGCCTCCTGACGAAGAAGCGAAACGCGCGTTGGGGCGAGTGGGAAGCCAGCGCCATTACTTATATCTTGTAAGTGTCCTTACCACATTAGTAGTATGTTTATGTATCTGTTTATACACATTGCTCATAGTTGGGCTCTTTTTGCTAAGTGATCACTGAGTGGTTGTGTATATACCCACTGTGGGAAGTACTGTGAGTTCAGTAACATTTGTGCTGTTCTCTTTGGGCTATTTAGCTGTACGTAGCAAATTACATGCCACTCTCTGATCAATATGTGTAGTTATTCAATACTTTTATTTATATTTGGTTAAACGGGCAATATAAATATTCAGCTATATGTATTATAGCACATGCCACTTTCTGATCAGTGTGTGTAATTGTTTAATATTTGTACTTATATTTGGTTAAATGGGCACTAGTGCAATATGGCTCCTGCTTTGGATAGCAGTCACCCTTGTGTGTAATTTTTATCCTTGTATTTTTGTATTCAATAAAAGTGTTTATTTTTGGGCAATTTATACTTATTCTTGCTGTTTATGGATCTTACATGTCGTGTATACACGTTCTGCAGCAGCTGCACATACACAGCTCTGCAGCCTGCGGAGCTCCAGCTATGGGGAAACAACAATCCCAGCATCTTCTCACAAGCTGCAGCCTAGCTATAAAGATGGGACCTATAGTCACACAATATTTGTACAGCCACAGGCTACAGAAAGAAGCAAAGTGTACAGATATATGTGTATATAATATACAAACAGATACACCCACTTCTTATAATACACCACAGACTACAGCACGTGGGTATAAATATGTATATACTTCAGTATGGTCACCGCCAAGCTCCGCAATAAGCAAAGTAAAACTAGCTGCCACCACCAATCATTTATACAGGCTGAATGAACGCCTGTTTCTGGTAACGTGGAGCCTCATAAGGCTTCAGGAGTGCGGTTTAAAGAGCAAGAGGAAAAAAGCTATTACATTTTATACATTTAATCCAACAATTAGGCCATGCTTATAAAAATATACTAGAGAAGTTACAAAGTTGACAAGACAATAAACTATATACAGTGATATAAAAATAATGGATAAACAAAATAAAGTTACTAGACCTGATGTCATAGGAATGGCATGGATCTTGTTGAGGGGAGCTCTACATTTACAAAGTGGTGCAGTCCTTACAGCGTGCTGTATCGCTCAGCAGTGAACATGGGATCTAGGCCAGAACATGCTTTTATCAGGTACAAGCCCCTCCCATCGACATACCCCGGTGAGCTCAGATAGGGGCTCAAGTACCAAAAATTATAAAATGCCTGATCTTAAGGATTTCTGGCCCCCTGGAGGTCCCAGGCAGGAGATATTAACGCTATAATTCCTATCATAATTTTAGCTTTCTATACATGAAACATGTTATATACAACTTCATCCACCTGGCCGATATTAATTCAGAGCTAGTGTGCAGACCACCCTGTGATGCAAGTGACTGCGTTGTGTTCAGGGCTGTGCCAAGATGCAGACAATTTAATTCCAATATCTATAAAACCTACACCTGTCACTTAAAACCCAATATTCATATCTGGTTCGTGGTCCCATAAAGTCTAGGACTTTAGCCATGTTGCTTTGAAGTCAGAAAGAGACTAATACAGGAAAGTGTCATCACAAAGTTATTTTACATTAGTACTGACCACATCACTGGAGGCGGCTGCATCACAGCGCAGGGGTCAAATGGGAGGAAGGGAGCATCAGCTCTTCTTACCATGGCCCTGATTCACAACTCATATTGAAGCTGTGCTCATATACTCGATATGAGGGTGACACATAGCTTATAATATATTACAGACCACAGCATATAGTCCCTATAATATGCTCCAGCAGGATGTTTAGGGTTGTTGTCCTGCTGGAAGGTGAACCTACGCCCCAATCTCAAGAATTCTGTAGCCTCTAACAAATTTTCTTCCAACAACTTTGACTAGCTCCCTACGCTGCTGAAGAACAGCCTCCCCACAGCAGGATGCTGCCACCACCATGTGTGACGATGGGGATGGTGTTTTCAGGGTGATGGGAAGTGCTAGTTTTCCACCATACTTAGAATTTTGCATTTAGCCCAAAAAGTTGTCCTTTGGTCACATCTGAACCGAGCCCCTACCTCCACATTCTTGCTGTGTCCAAGTTCTTATGGCTTTCTTTTTGCCTCTCTTCCATGGAGACGAGATTTGTGCAGCACATGACTAAGGCCGGGGTCAGACCTGCGAGAAACTCGCACGATTCTCGCACGTCAATACCAGCTCTGCTACCGGCACTTGGATCGGAGTGTTCAGCTGCGTGTATTTCTATGCATGTATTTCTATGCAGCAGAACACACTCCAGTCCCGAGTACCAGCGGCAGTGCCGGGTATTGACATGCGAGAATTGTGTGAGTTTCTCACAATCTGACCCCAGCCTAATAGTTATCCTGTGGCCAGATTCTCCCCCCTGAACTGTGGATTTCGGCAGCTCCGCCAGTGAGCATGGGCCTCTTCTCTGATTAGTGCTCTCCTTGCTTGGGATGTCAGGTTAGGTGGACAGCCATGTCTTGGTAGGTTTGCAGTTGTGCCATACTCCTTCCATTTTGGATGATGTATTGATATATACATGAGATGTTCAGAGCTTGGGCTCTTTTTTATAACCTAACCCTGCATTTCTCTTCTACGCAGCTTTATCCCTGACCTGTCTGGTGGGCTCCTTGGTTTTCATGATGCTGTCTGATCCCTAATGTTCTCACACAAACCTCTGAGGCCTTCACAGGCCAGCTGTAGTTATACTGAGAAGAAATCACACCCAGGTGTACTAATTATGTGAGATCTGGGAGCAATTGGTCACTTAGTATTTTATTTAGGTGGATCAGACTACAGGGGGATGAATATAAATGCACCTCACAATGTTCAGATTTACAGTTTTAAAATAATTTATAAAACCTCGAATAATTTCCTTTAGGCCAGGGTCACACTTGCGACTGCAATGCGAGAAACTCGCGCGAGTCTCTCGCCTCAATACCCGGCACTATCGCCGGCACTCGAGACCGGAGTGTGCGGCTGCATGTTTTTGTATGCAGCTGAACGCTCCGATCCGAGTGCTGGCAGCAGTGCCGGGTATTGAGGCGAGAGACTTGCGTGAGTTTCTCGCATTGCAGTTGCAAGTGTGACCCCGGCCTAACACAGTTAATTGTTACTGTCACGATCTCCACTCTGTTGTGTGTTTAATTTCATTGATGCGGGACTTGTTCTGAAGTTAGGATTAGGGACAGTTAAGCTAGAAAGTCCTATTCAAATCGTGGCCATTGATAGAACACTTGCTTAAAAATCTGGTACATTGGAAGGGGTATGGACCTGAGGAAAGGTCCTGGGTTCTAGCTCATTCTGTAAGGGCTGATCGGTTGGTCCAGGCCTTTTATCTGAGGTTTCCTGGGAAACCTGGAGGTCCGGTGGCCCTCCCTTGAAGAGGGGGTACTGTCACGATCTCCACTCTCATCCTGTCTAATATATGTTACAGTACTTTGTGTAGGGGTTGTGCTGGGTTTGTGCTGCATCATCTGTGTTCACTTTCCTTGATTAGTCTTCTACTTAAGCAGGCAAGCTCCTTCACACTGTGTCAATCGTACACATGCTGTTGCCTGTGTAAGTCTGATCACTCTGTGCTCTGCGCCTGACCCAGCCTGACTTTATTCCCTTCCTGGACTTAGACTATTTGCTTGTACCTGACTTCCCTTTTGCCTGCTCGCTGTAAACTATATTGCCTTACTGATTTTCCTGAACCCGGCTCATGAATTTGATTTTGTCTCTGACTACCCCATGTAGTACTGCGCCATTTTCTGGACCTGACCTCCCTTTACTTACCCAGTAAGTAGCATTACATTACTATCTGTTATAGTAGTCTTTCGCTCCATTTTTGGGACTTATTATTACAGTAGTGGCTCATGTCACAGTTACTTTGAGTTGGTGTCACATAAAATCCCAATAAAATACATTTAAGTTTTTGGGTGTAATGTGATAAATTGTGAAAAAGTTCATGGGGTATGAAGACTTTGTCAAGGCGCTGTATCCACAGGTTATAATATAGTACAGAGTACAGCATACACCCCCTATAATACACAGCACAACATATCCACAGCTTTTAATAAACCACGGATTACATTATATAATTATTATTAGCCTTGGAGACACTTTTGCACTTTTGGAGACATCAACCCTACTAGGGGCTCTCAGCTGTTTAGCAGCCATGAAGAACCGCTTGAAGGGAAATATTCCTTTTACCTAGGTATCAGCACAGAAGGCACAGTTGGGGCAGGATGCACCTATTGGTCTTTGGCCATTCTCACATGGGATACCAGTAAGGACACCTTAATTGGCATGTGCCCCCCTCTTGCGGTCTTTGGACTCTCTTGAACTGGGGATTAGTTACCACCACAAATGGTACTATTGAGGGTTGTTACTGCTATTAGGGGTTCTCTGCCACCACTGATGATACTATTGAGAACTGATATAGCTGTTAGGTGGTCTCTCGAAACAATGATGGTGCTATTGAGGGTTGGTTCTGCTATTAGGAGGTGTTTGCCACCACTAGTGGCACTATTGACTGTAGATAAGGAGATTAAGAAGTCTCTGTATTCTCTGCCACCACTGATTTTACATTTGAGGGTACATCCTGATAGGGTTCTTGGCTACCACTGATCAAACTGTTAGGGTATGTGCCCACGATCCGGAGTAGCTGAGGGTTTAACGCTGCGTATTTATGCAGCGTCCAACCCGCAGCATCCAGCTGTTTCAGCATAGTGGATGGGATTTCTAGAAATCTCATGTCCACTGTGCATCCACAAACGTCCGCGGCTCACCCGCGAAAACATGTGGCGCATCTCTCCAGACCGCAGCATGTCAATGGAATACATTGAACGTGGTGAATCTGCACGGTTCAGTGATCCCATGCGGATTCACCTGCGTTCAATAGATGGCAGCAAACACACTGCATCCAAAGCGCTGCTATTTCTGGATTGTGGGCACCCGGCCTTAAGGGTGGGTACTGCTATTAGGGGGTCTCCTTGGTTTCTCTAGGGTTCTAATAAGGGTAGCGATTGCTTTCAGGTAGTCTCAAAGGTAGGTCACTCTATTAGAGGTCTCTTAAGGCTGGCTACCTCTATTAAGGGTCTCTTAGGATCCGTATGGTTGCGTACCTCTATTGGTGGGGGTCTCTGGTCTCTTTTAGCTAGGTACCCCAATTATGGGTATCTTTTTAGGCTGAATACTTCTATTAGGGGTCTCTTGCGGCTGGGTACTTCTATTACAAGGTTTCTTCAGTCTTGAGTAGGATTGGTACCTACAGTAGGGGGTTCCTTTGGTCTCTTAAGGCAGTGTGCCTCTATTAGGAGTCTGTTTAGGAAGGGTGTCTCTGTTATGGGTCTCTTTAGGCTGGTGCCTCTGTTAGGGTTCTCTTTAGGCTTGTGCCTCTGTTAGGGGTCTCTTTAGGCTGGGTGCCTCTGTTATGGGTCTCTTTAGGCTGGTGGCCTCTCTTAGGGGTCTCTTTAGGCTGGGTGCCTCTGTTAGGGGTCTCTTCAGGCTGGTGGCCTCTCTTAGGGGTCTCTTTAGGCTGGGTGCTTCTGTTAGGGGTCTCTTTAGGCTGGTGATCTATTAGGGGACTCTTTAGGCTGTTGCCTGTTAGGGGTCTCTTTAGGCTGGGTGCCTCTGTTATTGGTCTCTTTAGGCTGGTGCCTCTGTTAGGGGTCTCTTTAGGCTGGTGCCTCTGTTAGGGGTGCCTCTGTTAGGGGTCTCTCTAGGCTGGGTGCCTCTGTTATTGGTCTCTTTAGGCTGGTGCCTCTGTTAGGGATCTCTTTAGGCTGGTGCCTCTGTTAGGGATCTCTTTAGGCTGGTGCCTGTTAGGGGTCTCTTTAGGCTGGTGCCTCTGTTAGGGGTCTATAAGGCTGGTGCCTCTGTTAGGGGTCTCTCTAGGCTGGGTGCCTCTGTTATTGGTCTCTTTAGGCTGGTGCCTCTGTTAGGGATCTCTTTAGGCTGGTGCCTCTGTTAGGGATCTCTTTAGGCTGGTGCCTCTGTTAGGGATCTCTTTTAGGCTGGTGCCTCTGCTAGGGGTCTCTTTAGGCTGGTGCCTCTGCTAGGGGTCTCTTTAGACTGGTGCCTCTGCTAGGGGTCTCTTTAGGCTGGTGCCTCTGTTAGGGGTCTATAAGGCTGGTGCCTCTGTTAAGGGTCTCTCTAGGCTGGGTGCCTCTGTTAGGGGTCTCTTTAGTCTGGTGCCTCTATGTGTCCGGTCTGTTCCTGTCTCTGCCGCCCGTTAACCCTTTCCTCCCCGGTACCTGATGATATCATCGTTGTGGCCCAGGTAGAATTTCTGCTTGTGCTCCCGGGTGTTGTAGACCACCCCGACCCCCGCCACGAAGTAGACGATCTCCTTGGCAGCGGTGTAGTACAGGTTGTTCCGGCACTGGTGGCCCCGGTAGCCGTACACCCACTCCAGCCGGAGGTGGCAGTTGGGCGCCGTTCTGTCAGCCATGTCCCCGGGGTAATCTCCTCATACACGGCGGGCAGGTGTGCGGGGCAGAGGCAGCATCAGTGGGGGCTGAGGGGACGGCTGTGCTCCTCGCCGCGGGCTCCGGGCATGACGCCGCCGCTGTCCCTGGTGCTGAAGCTCCGCAGCCACCGCCGCCTCCTGCACTGAGCGCCGGAGTAGCGGCTGCTCGGGAACGCCTCCTGCTCAACGCGGATTGGATGTCTCACAGGATTAACGTCTGTGCGGTCCAATCACAGTCAGGTCCCATTGGCAGCGCTCAGAATTTAAAGTGATAGTGCCCAACAGACAAATCTGGGGTCTGGGAGGGCAGGGGGTCCGCACCAGTGTCGCCACCGGTGACGAGCATGGTACTACAGCTGGTATTTGTAACTACCACTAGTTGTGGAACCATAGATCCCAGCAATTCACACCAGTCTCTGGGAATACATATCGGTAGATTAGCTGAGCAAGTGAGCAATGTAAAAATAATGGATGCAAGCATTTACCAGATCCATGGTCTATGCATACAGCCTACAGTATGGACACAGTCATTGTGGAACCAAAGTCCCAGCACAGCACTCAGTTGCCTCCAGGGAGATAGATGGAAATTGTGCCTGACTTTTTCCATCCATCCCTGATTTCTTCCTCCTTTCCCTGCTCATTTCCTCTCTTTTCCCCCTCTTCTTCTCTCTCTCTTCTTGCTTCCTTCCTCTCTCTTTCACTCCTGCTTTCCCTTTCCTCCTTCCCTTCTTTAATTTCTCCTTCCCTCGTTCCTCCATCTTCTCTTCTTTCTCCTTTCCTTGCTCTCTCTCTCATCTTATTACCCTTTCTTGCTTTTTCTGCTCCCTCTCCTCTCTTTCTCCCTCCCTTCCTTTACTTCTCTCTCCCCTGTTCCTCCCTCCTCCCATTCCTCTCTTTATTCTTCACCTTCCTTCTCTTCTCCTTCTCTTCCTCCTTTCTTTCCTTCCTCCTTTCCCTCTTCCATTCTCTCTCCTATTCCTCTTCCCCTTTTCCCATTCTTCTCTATCCATCTTCCATTCCTTCTTTCCTCCCTCACTCCTACACTTCTTCCCTTCCTCCTTTCCCTGTTCTCTACCTTCTTATTCCTTATTACTTTCCTTCCTCCCTCCTCTCCCTCTTACCCTTCTCCGTCCTGCTTCCTCCTCCTCCTCTCCTTCTTCCCTCTCTTCCTCCCTCCCTCCTCTTCTTCCATTCCCTTTCCCTCCTCCTCTTCTTCCTCCCTTCTTTCTTCACCTTCCTTTCTCATCTGCTTCTTCCCTTCCTCCTCTCCTTCCCTTTCTCCCTTCCTCCTCTTCTTCCATTCCCTTCTCCTCCTCCTCTTCTTCCTCCCCTCTTTCTTCACCATCCTTCATCTCCATCTTTCCTTCCTTCTCTCCATCTTCTCTTCCTCCCTCCTCCATTCTTTCTTCTTCACCTTCCTTCCTCATCTGTTTCATCCCTTCTTACTCTCCCTCTTCCTTCCTCCTCTTCTTCCTTTCCCTGCTTCCTCCCTCCTCCTGTTCTTTTCCATTCCTTGCACTCTTCCATTCCCTGAGTCTAGTTCTGCCACTTTCTCTTCTGTTTTCTGTTGTCATCTCTTTGCTTGCTATCAGTGAATGGAAACTTTCCTGTTTGCACCCACATGATGAGACCAGAGGCTACAGAGCAGCACTGGCCTGACCCTTCCCACAGCTGAAGGCTTAGTACCATTGTTTCCAGTAGTCACTTCTCTTTGGCTTCAGACTGATATACTTTATCTGCACTAATACAAGGTAACAAATACTAGAGCTGCTGATTACTAGCCGCTAGTCTAACAGTATAGCACCAAACCCTCAGCTGTGAGAAGTATTAATTTTAGGGTCAGGGTGGGGATTTCAGCCACTGGATTCACACCAGAACATTTCCATTCTCTGAAAGTAAATAGAGGTCTTAGGAAAGGATTCACCAACTCTTTTAGAAAGTCGCAGAACTTTTTGTACAAGAATGAAGCTTTATAACACTCTTGGCTGATATGGGAATCTCAGTAGAAAGGTGCAAGAGAGCCAAAAGCAAAGGAGAGGGGGTGAGTAGCCCCTACAGGAGCAGGAATGGCGGCCATGTTGGTCTGACCCTGAAACCTAGGTCTATGGGAAGCCAGGACATCATGTTGTGCCGCCACTATTGCTCCCCAGCAGAGCTTGTACCATACAGAGGAGGTTTGAGTGCAGTGTTTAGAGCCAGTGCATTTTAGAGGAATGGAAAATATAAAGGAAGGACTGACACTTCATGCAGGGTCCAATGGTGATTGCAGCCCTAAAAGAAGTGACTCCACCATAGTCTGTGAATACTAAATCATATCCAGTGAGATGACTGTGGAGGCAGAACAGTGGCAGCTCCGTGATATCCAGCTCCAGTCAGGGCCCCCGGGTACAGGATGACCTTAATAATGAATTGCTTTTCATTAGGGGCTTAGCTGTGATTGCATTTCATTTCTTTCAGTTTCTCTCGTCTCTTGGTCTTCAGTATGGCGGATCAGCAGGGTCATGTGACAAGTCATGGGACAACTGCTCGCCACAGCAAAAAAAAATATTATATATATATATATTGTTTCCCATCTGATGTTTCCCATTAAAAAGTAAGATAACAAACTGACCCCAGAAAAGGAGAAGCTGCATACGGTCTATTTACTTCCATTATTAGAGCCTGTCGGGAAGGGTCTTCAGTTCAAGATCCTCCCCATTATATAACAAGGGTGCACACGCACTGCTGCTCTCTGGAAGACTGTAGGGGTGAGGATTGGACCGCCAGAAGATCCCATTAATAGCTGCAGGACCCCTCATGCGTCATGATCAGATGTAAGGGCTTGTGCACACAACTGTGTTTTTAGTATGAGGCTGGAGTCACACACAACGAATAAAAAAATCGGTCCCATTTTAGCGGTACAAAATCGCACAAAGAATTCTTGTCCAGGGATCTGTCTGTCATCCCATTTTCTGGCGATGAACCGATTTTATTCGCATCTAAGCATCAAATTGACATCCAATGCCAATGCCTGATGCTCTTTCCTGTTGACCTGGAGAAGTCTTGCGATTTAATCGCAAGTCACACGTGTGGTCCGTTTTCAATGTGATTTTTAATCGAAACCATAGACTTGCATTGTCGAATCCGATCCGAAAATCGGTGACAATTGCAGCATGCTGCGATTGTCTCGGTCCGAGGAACGGATCCAATAAAAAAACGCATGATGGGAGCAGCACCATAGAATAACATTGGGACGAATGCAATGCGATTTTTTATCGCATTACATTCGTCCGATTTTATCGCTAGTGTGACTCCGGCCTGAGTGTGATCCAACAAAACATCAGATCGCACTCAGCCTAATGTTATTCTAAGGGGCCATGCACATGTCTAATCCTTTCCCTGAAACTAGTTGGTACAAGGAAAAAAAAAAAAATCGCAGCATGCACAATTTGCATCCATAAATCGGATCGTACTTGGCCATACAAGTCAATGAGTCTGATTTTCACGCACTGACAGCATGGAGGAGATGGAGAAATTGTTTTTCCATCTTCACATCCGAGAAGATCGGATCCCATTCTAGTCAGAGTGATTAGCATCATCGGCCCAATTCTCTCGGATGGAAAAAAAAATATGCTTGTATGACCCCGGCATTATTCGGGGTAGTAGACAAAAAAGAGGAAAACTTCCCTATTCGGGGTAGTAGACAAAAAAGAGGAAAACTTCCCAGAAGGTTTGTCCAGTCCCCCATGCATAAAACAGGCTTGTTCATTCATTCTGATTGCTTTCACTGAATGGAAACTTACTTGTTTGCACCCACAGGCTGAAAACCAAAACAGATCTAGTGCTTCTTCTCACGGATGATTGTTTTCCGCAATTATATCCAGTCTCCACAATCATCTGTGAGGCAAACAGTCCAAGCTGCAGTCCGCACTCAGCCATGACAGGAAGATTTTCATCCTCTGGATGTAAGAAAGAAGGCTTCTAGCCCATTACAGCAGGAAGAGATCTTGAAAGGATAAAGGGGTTTGCAAACATGTCAGCTTTGTTACAGAAGCCTGTGCAAGGATCGTGTCTGCTCTTTCAACTCAGGTATATTGAAGTGAATGTGGATAAGCTGCAATACTGGACACAACCTGAGGACAGGGGTGGTGTACTGTGCAGTCATAGGCTGAATTCAATCGGTGGTATTCCAGAAGGTCCCAGTGTTGCCCAAACCTTCTACCCTTCATTGCTCAGACCTGGCACTTTGCTCAGCTGGATAGCACTCATTTTATTAAAGAGGTGCAGACATGAAGGTGCGTGCAATCATTATATACGTCCCTTAGATTTTCCCCACAAGAACATCGCAGTGACAAATGCTGCCCTCAGGGCTTCCCCGGGCTCTGGAATAAAGGAAGATGCCACCTTTTCTCATGCCAGCCATTTCACGCTGATGACTACAATAGTGACATTTGTGGAAGTGACGAGGCCGCTCCCTGCAGAATGGACGGGGTGACAGGAGGTGGCATCCAGCTTTGGATAATCTATCAGCAGCTCAGAATAAGAGGCGCAGGAGCTGAGCGCAGAGCTGCCCCAGATTCCTACAGGGGAGAGCCATTGTGTCTATTGTCACCATAGGGATATCTGCAGGGCAACGGCTTTTAGATTGGGAGGTCACACTCAGGCCCTGGTATGGCCCTAGATTCCTACACTGGGAGAGCCATTGTGTCTATTGTCACCGACTTATCCATACGGATATCTGCAGGGCAACGGCTTTTATATTGGGAGGTCACACTCAGGCCCTGGTTTGGCCCTAGAGATCGGGACGGAGGATTATCTGCACTGATACATTGGACCTGACCAGGTCATCTTCTGAGAGTCAGGAAGGTTCTCATTCACTGCCAACAAGCAGAGATTTTGAAAATGATCCAAAACCGAGACATAAAACATGATATAATGAAAAGTGCTGAAACTTTCTAAAAGAGTTAAGTTTTATTAAAGAAGATTGGACAATCCCTATAATTAGAGTTTTGGAGAAGTGATGTCCCCTGCCCCTTGCAGCTGCCTAGTTTGCCTGTATGGTAAGCAGAGCTCCACATGCAGATGAAGACGAGGAGGTCATGTAAAGATCTCACCACCCACCCTCTTGATTCACTTAGCCCAATTGCCTGCAGCTCCTGGGACTATTGATGTAACTAAATGAGAAGGAGACCGATTGGAAATCAATGGTGGTACAGGAAAGCTCTATTCATGCAGAGGATCTATTGACATTTAACAGTGAATGATCAGCGGAGCAGAGAGCACATCCATGTGACAGGCGACTGCTGATCTAATACAAATGGCCGGTATATTGTGGAGTAATGCCAGGATCGGCTCCAAATAATAAATTTGCAAGAAAGGAGAACCTGTGAAAGCTGGACTCTGCACACAATATATATACAGGTGCCTCTGACAAAATTAGAATATCATCAAAAAGTTATTTTATTTCTTGTGTATGCTTTACATATTTCCCATAAGGGATGGGGGCTTTGCTCTAGAATCACTGCATTGAGAAACATGTGATGGTGTCTCCGCAGTGTTGGATGTTGATCTACGTGAGTTCATTCATCCTCTTTTTTCACATTGCTAAAGAAGCTGGCTGCTCACACAGTGCTGTATCCAAGCATAGTAATGGAAAGTTGAGTGGGAGGAAAAAATGTGGTAGAAAAAGGTGCACAAGCAACCGTGATAACCACAGTCTTGAAAGGATTGTTAAGAAAAGGCCATTCAAAAATTTGGAGGAGATTCACAAGGAGTGGAATGCTGCTGGAGTCATTGCTTCAAGAGCCACCACACACAGACATATCCAGGACATGGGCTACAAGTGTCACATTCCTTGTGTCATGCCACTCATGACCAATAGACAAAGCCAGAAGCCTCTTACCTGAGCCAAGGAGAAAAAGAACTGGACTGTTGCTCAGAGGTCCAAGGTGTTGTTGTCAGAGGAAAGTAAATTTTGCATTTCATTTGGAAATCAAGGTCCCGGAGTCTGGAGGAAGAGTGGAGAGGCCACAATCCAAGCTGCTTGAGGTCTAGTGTGAAGTTTCCACAATCGGTGATGGTTTGGGGAGCCATGTCACCTGCTGGTGTAGGTCCACTGTGTTTTATCAAGACCAAAGTCAGTGCAGCCATCTACCAAGAAATTTTAGTGCACTTCATGCTTCCCTCTGCTGACAAGCTTTTTGGAGATGGAAATTTCATTCTCCAGCAGGACTTGGCACCTGTCCACACTGCCAAAAGTAACAATACCTGGTTTACAAACAACAATATCACTGTGCTTGATTGGCAGCAAACTCGCCTGACCTTAACCCTATAGAGAATCTATGGAGTATTGTCAAGAGGAAGATGAGAGACACCAGACCCAACAATGCAGATGAGCTGAAGGCTGCTATCAAAGCAACCTGGGCTTCCATAACACCTCAGCAGTGCCACAATCTGATCGCCTCCATGCCACGCCGCATTGATGCAGTAACTGATACAAAAGTAGCCCCGACCAAGTATTGAGTGCATTTACTGAACATACGTTTCAGTAGGCCAACATTTCGGATTTTAAAATCATTTTTCAAGCTGGTGTTATAAAGTATTCTAATTTACTGAGATAATGACTTTTGGGTTTTCATTGGCTGTAAGCCATAATCATCAACATTAACAGAAATAAACATGTGAAATAGATCACTCTGTCTGTAATGAAACTATATCATATATGAGTTTCACTTCTTGTATTGAAGAACTGAAATAAATTAACTTTTTGACTATATTCTAATTTTGTGAGAAGCACCTGTATAAAGGGTTCCCAATATACCAACAATGCTCCAGGTCATTGCTCAGTTCAAACAGTATATTTTGTTGTCTCTTGGCTAAATGATAAATTGCTCATTTAGAACAACCCTTTTAATGGAGTTGTCTCAAGTTCTGAAATGGGTAAAATTGCAAAGTGCATGTAGAAACGAGCAACTTTGAAATGTCTTGATCTCACAGGAAAGGAGTGTGCACTTGCAAACTTTTTACAATATAGTTTGGAAGCCCTGCTCTGAATGTGGCTGGGTGGATAGATCTGGACAGCTTTAGTATTCCTACTCTCGCCAATGCTGAAGAGGCCACGTTGCCTTTGCTAGCAGCACCTGAGCGCACACTGTTCAGACAAGCTGTGCCGCCATGCTGCTGGTCCCAACTGTCAATCATATGAAGTGCACAGCTGCCCGGCAAGCAGCAAGCCGGAATGCTACAGCGCAGAGCGCTCCAGAATAATGGGAGGACAACCCTTTAGCCATTGTATTAACCTCTTCAACTTTCTGTCATTTGATTCCTGCTGCTTGAACTACGCGCACCATTAAAAGGGTTAACTGGTACTATTTTGTTTTATCTTATGGGCCTAAGAAAAAATTTACCTGCTGTACCTGGTGCCGATCTCTGCCAGCTCAGATGGGTCATGGGCTGCTCCTCCACCTTGCGGTGACGTCACATAAACAGAGCAGCTGCTTCTCTGTCGCTCTGCTCTGCCGATATCATGCTGATTAAAAACTGGCTGTCAATCAGCATGATGTCAGCAGTCACGCACAATCGATAAAGCAGTGCAAAAGAGGAAGAGCTGCTCTGTCGACGTGAAGCAGCAGAATCGCTGACAGGAGTGGTCTATGAATGCTCTGTGCCAGCACCAGGCAGAACAATCTGAGCCTGGTTCCATTACTGTAGCGGTAATTTGGAAAGCTTAACTGGGACTATGCGTCTTGGCTGAGTGATCTGAGGCAAGACCTAGGAGGCTTCTCGCCACCATACTCGACAGTCAGGCCTCTCCCAGTGTGTATACAGGTACTGCCTATCAGACAAAAGGATCAGGGTGGGATCAAGCCGCGGGGTCCATGGCCAACTTTCCAAATTATGCTTTTGTGAAGCGCCGCAGCGTCTCAAAAACATACAAGACTGCAGTAACCCAGGCAGCCTCTGATTCATGCCGCCCATGGTTCAGGCAGAAGATGATGGGTTCCATAGTTCATCAAAATTTACATGATCTCCGCTTCCTGTTAGTATATGAGGATGCACTTGTTTCTTTTTATACCTAGACCTGCTCTCAGAATTGGATGGAGCAGAGATTGGGGCACAAACTGATGTGTGCACGCACTTGATACAATTGCGCCAATCTTTGTCATAGTATCTCACCGCATGTGTGATTGATAGAGGCGACTCTCTGCCTGCAGGGAGCAAGGTTTTCAGTTCTCATGTTGCACACATACTCTGATCAGTGGGAAGTGCAGGTACGAGGCAGGAATGATAACGCTGAACGCATTGGGGACCGCTGGCACAACAAACGGAATAATCAAGGAAATACACCGGAGACAGGGCGGGAATACTGATTACTGCCTCTCCTCAATATGGCCGATGCCTGTGGTGCCCATGTGCTACCATAGGTCCGGAATATATGGGCGATAATGTCAGTAGCGTGCGCGGCACATGTCTCGTATCAGGAGTGGTGTGTGCAGCATGTGTCCCGCATGTCAGTGGTAGCACGTGTGTCAGTGACAGGGGTGGCACGTGTACCAGAGGTGGGTGCGGCAGGTTTCCCGTGTGTCAGTGGCAGGTGAGGCACGTGTCCCGTGTTTCAGTGGCGTGAGCGGCACGTGTCCCTTGTGTCAGTGGCGGGTGCGGCACGTGTCCTGTGTGTAAATGGTGGGTGCGGCACATGTCCCGTGTGTCAGTGGCAGTTGCGGCACGTGTCCCGTGTGTCAGTGGCGGGTGCAGCACGTGTCCTGTGTGTAAATGGTGGGTGCGGCACATGTCCCGTGTGTCAGTGGCAGTTGCGGCACGTGTCCCGTGTGTCAGTGGCGGGTGCGGCACATGACACGTGTGTCAATGGGGTGAGCAGCACTGATCCTGTGTGTCTGTGGCAGGTGCAGCACGTGTCCCGTGTGTCAGTGGCGGGTGTGGCACGTGTCCCGTGTGTCAGTGGTGGGTGCGGCACATGTCCCGTGTGTCAGTGGCAGGTGCGGCACGTGTCCCGTGTGTCAGTGGCGGGTGCGGAACGTGTCCCGTGTGTCAGTGGCGGGTGCGGCACGTGTCCCGTGTGTCAGTGGCGGGTGCGGCACGTGTCCTGTGTGTAAATGGTGGGTGCGGCACATGTCCCGTGTGTCAGTGGCAGTTGCGGCACGTGTCCCGTGTGTCAGTGGCGGGTGCGGCACATGACACGTGTGTCAATGGGGTGAGCAGCACTGATCCTGTGTGTCTGTGGCAGGTGCGGCACGTGTCCCGTGTGTCAGTGGCGGGTGTGGCACGTGTCCCGTGTGTCAGTGGCGGGTGTGGCACAGGTCACGTGTGTCAGTGGCAGTTGCGGCACGTGTCCCGTGTGTCAGTGGCGGGTGCGGCACGTGTCCCGTGTGTCAGTGGCGGGTGCGGCACGTGTCCCGTGTGTAAATGGTGGGTGCGGCACATGTCCCGTGTGTCAGTGGCAGTTGCGGCACGTGTCCCGTGTGTCAGTGGCGGGTGCGGCACATGACACGTGTGTCAATGGGGTGAGCAGCACTGATCCTGTGTGTCTGTGGCAGGTGCGGCACGTGTCCCGTGTGTCAGTGGCGGGTGCGGCACGTGTCCCGTGTGTCAGTGGCGGGTGCGGCACGTGTCCCGTGTGTCAGTGGCGGGTGCGGCACGTGTCCCGTGTGTCAGTGGCGGGTGCGGAACGTGTCCCGTGTGTCAGTGGCGGGTGCGGAACGTGTCCCGTGTGTCAGTGGCGGGTGCGGAACGTGTCCCGTGTGTCAGTGGCGGGTGCGGCACGTGTCCCGTGTGTAAATGGTGGGTGCGGCACATGTCCCGTGTGTCAGTGGCAGTTGCGGCATGTGTCCCGTGTGTCAGTGGCGGGTGCGGCACATGACACGTGTGTCAATGGGGTGAGCAGCACTGATCCTGTGTGTCTGTGGCAGGTGCGGCACGTGTCCCGTGTGTCAGTGGCGGGTGCGGCACGTGTCCCGTGTGTCAGTGGCGGGTGCGGCACGTGTCCCGTGTGTCAGTGGCGGGTGCGGCACGTGTCCCGTGTGTCAGTGGCGGGTGCGGCACGTGTCCCGTGTGTCAGTGGCGGGTGCGGCACGTGTCCCGTGTGTCAGTGGCGGGTGCGGCACGTGTCCCGTGTGTCAGTGGCGGGTGCGGCACGTGTCCCGTGTGTCAGTGGCGGGTGCGGCACGTGTCCCGTGTGTCAGTGGCGGGTGCGGCACGTGTCCTGTGTGTAAATGGTGGGTGCGGCACATGTCCCGTGTGTCAGTGGCAGTTGCGGCACGTGTCCCGTGTCTCAGTGGCGGGTGCGGCACATGACACGTGTGTCAATGGGGTGAGCAGCACTGATCCTGTGTGTCTGTGGCGGGTGTGGCACGTGTCCCGTGTGTCAGTGGCGGGTGTGGCACGTGTCCCGTGTGTCAGTGGCGGGTGCTGCAGGATTATTTGAATGTATTTTCTACAGAGTGCAACCTTACAGCAGGTGAGGGGCGCAGGGTACACAGGGATTTGGGCTGAGTGACAGCATTAAGTATTTCATCACGGGGATTGTCGAGCACAGCTCACAGGTCCCATCACATCCCATTAGGAGCCAGGAAGAGGGAGACATCTCGGCCCCACACAACAACGACAGTGAATAGCAGCGGGGAGATCACACAAACCCAGAGGAGATGCAGACACAGCGCAGCACTGACACACGGGGAGGACGATGTCCATGTGTGGTCCCGCGCAGCAGCAGCAGTGTCATGGTGGCTCCTGGAGGTCGTCACTCAGCATTTTGTGACACCATAAACCAATCACAGAGTATGAGATGAGATTTCTGGTGGTGCTTTCTTGTTGTGGTGGTCCTTATCAGAAAATTGCACTATGGCTACTAACTGTATCATTACTGTGGTGGGCTATTGCTGGGGGGGCCGCTGTGGTGGTTTTGTTGCTGTGGGCGGCTCTGTGGTGGGTTTTGTTGCTGTGGGGGGCCGCTGTGGTGGGTTTTGTTGCTGTGGGGGGCCGTTGTGGTGGGTTTTGTTGCTGTGGGGGGCCGCTGTGGTGGGTTTTGTTGCTGTGGGGGGCCGCTGTGGTGGGTTTTGTTACTGTGGGGGGCGCTGTGGTGGGTTTTGTTACTGTGGGGGGGCGCTGTGGTGGGTTTTGTTGCTGTGGGGGGGCACTGTGGTGGGTTTTGTTCCTGTGGGGGGTTTTGTTGCTGTGGGGGGCGCTGTAGTGGGTTTTGCTGCTGGGGGGCGCTGTGGTGGGTTTTGTTGCTGTGGGCCGCTGTGGTGGGTTTTGTTCCTGTGGGGGGCGCTGTAGTGGGTTTTGCTGCTGGGGGGAGCTGTGGTGGGTTTTGTTGCTGTGGGGGGGCGCTGTAGTGGGGTTTTGCTGCTGGGGGGCGCTGTGGTGGGTTTTGTTGCTGTGGTGGGTTTTGTTGCTGGGGGGGCGCTGTGGTGGGTTTTGCTGCTGGGGGGGCGCTGTGGTGGGTTTTGCTGCTGGGGGGGCGCTGTGGTGGGTTTTGTTGCTGTGGGCCGCTGTGGTGGGTTTTGTTGCTGTGGGGGGCGCTGTAGTGGGTTTTGCTGCTGGGGGGCGCTGTGGTGGGTTTTGTTGCTGTGGGCCGCTGTGGTGGGTTTTGTTCCTGTGGGGGGCGCTGTAGTGGGTTTTGATGCTGGGGGGAGCTGTGGTGGGTTTTGTTGCTGTGGGGGGGGCGCTGTAGTGGGTTTTGCTGCTGGGGGGGGGCGCTGTGGTGGGTTTTGTTGCTGTGGGCCGCTGTGGTGGGTTTTGTTCCTGTGGGGGGCGCTGTAGTGGGTTTTGATGCTGGGGGGGCGCTGTGGTGGGTTTTGCTGCTGTGGGGGGGGGGCGCTGTAGTGGGTTTTGCTGCTGGGGGGGCGCTGTGGTGGGTTTTGCTGCTGGGGGGCGCTGTGGTGGGTTTTGTTGCTGTGGGGGGCGCTGTAGTGGGTTTTGCTGCTGAGGGGGCGCTGTGGTGGGTTTTGTTGCTGTGGGCCGCTGTGGTGGGTTTTGTTCCTGTGGGGGGCGCTGTAGTGGGTTTTGATGCTGGGGGGAGCTGTGGTGGGTTTTGTTCCTGTGGGGGGCGCTGTAGTGGGTTTTGATGCTGGGGGGGCGCTGTGGTGGGTTTTGCTGCTGTGGGGGGGGGGCGCTGTAGTGGGTTTTGCTGCTGGGGGGGCGCTGTGGTGGGTTTTGCTGCTGGGGGGCGCTGTGGTGGGTTTTGTTGCTGTGGGGGGCGCTGTAGTGGGTTTTGCTGCTGGGGGGGCGCTGTGGTGGGTTTTGTTGCTGTGGGCCGCTGTGGTGGGTTTTGTTCCTGTGGGGGGCGCTGTAGTGGGTTTTGATGCTGGGGGGAGCTGTGGTGGGTTTTGTTGCTGTGGGGGGGGGGCGCTGTAGTGGGTTTTGCTGCTGGGGGGGGGCGCTGTGGTGGGTTTTGTTGCTGTGGGCCGCTGTGGTGGGTTTTGTTCCTGTGGGGGGCGCTGTAGTGGGTTTTGATGCTGGGGGGCGCTGTGGTGGGTTTTGCTGCTGTGGGGGGGGGGCGCTGTAGTGGGTTTTGCTGCTGGGGGGGGCGCTGTGGTGGGTTTTGTTGCTGTGGGGGGCGCTGTAGTGGGTTTTGCTGCTGGGGGGGCGCTGTGGTGGGTTTTGTTGCTGTGGGCCGCTGTGGTGGGTTTTGTTCCTGTGGGGGGCGCTGTAGTGGGTTTTGATGCTGGGGGGCGCTGTGGTGGGTTTTGCTGCTGTGGGGGGGGGCGCTGTAGTGGGTTTTGCTGCTGGGGGGGCGCTGTGGTGGGTTTTGTTGCTGTGGGCCGCTGTGGTGGGTTTTGTTCCTGTGGGGGGCGCTGTAGTGGGTTTTGATGCTGGGGGGAGCTGTGGTGGGTTTTGTTGCTGTGGGGGGCGCTGTAGTGGGTTTTGCTGCTGGGGGGGGCGCTGTGGTGGGTTTTGTTGCTGTGGGCCGCTGTGGTGGGTTTTGTTCCTGTGGGGGGCGCTGTAGTGGGTTTTGATGCTGGGGGGCGCTGTGGTGGGTTTTGCTGCTGTGGGGGGGGGCGCTGTAGTGGGTTTTGCTGCTGGGGGGGCGCTGTGGTGGGTTTTGCTGCTGGGGGGCGCTGTGGTGGGTTTTGTTGCTGTGGGCCGCTGTGGTGGGTTTTGTTGCTGTGGGGGGCGCTGTGGTGGGGGCGCTCTTGCCGGGACTCTTGGTCACTTTAGTGTAAATTACCATAGCGACCATGAGATCTCAGCTGTTACGAGGATAGAAAGCGAAGAAGTCATGTGACCGGTTGCTAGAGGTAACACACTGGTCTCCCCTCACACTGTCACATATCCGGGGCTCGGATATCGCACATATCTTGTCTATTACTGATTGTAAAAACTAAAAAAGAAAACCATCAATGAACCATATCTACAACACAGAAGCTCCGTCAGGCGCTCAAAGGACAGCTCCATAAGGACCCCACAACGGCACAGGCAGCTCGCGGGCAGCCCCGGACTTTCAGTGCCCTGCGGTTGCTACGCGTGGACGCTGCGTCGGGGTCGTTGTCAGGGTGACGGTGCCTGGTCCTCCGCACTGTCCCCGGCCTCACCTGGTGTCGGAGCAGGAGGATGGCGCCACAGATGGATCCGCTTCTCCAGGCTTGGAGCTATTTTCGCCGACGGAAGTTCGAACAATGCTCCCAGGTGTGCGGCCGTATCCTGGAGAGGGAGCCGTGCGACCAGGTGAGAACGGGGGAGGCGGAGTGTGGCTGACAGGAGGAACTGCGGAGGCACAGAAAGACCGGGACAGCAGAGGGAGGGTTAACTATAGGCGACCCGTGTATCTAATCCTATCCTGTGTGATACTGACTGCTGAGCTGTGTATCTAATCCTATCCTGTGTGATTCTGACTGCTGAGCCGTGTATCTAATCCTATCCTGTGTGATACTGTCTGCTGAGCTGTGTATCTAATCCTATCCTGTGTGATTCTGACTGCTGAGCCGTGTATCTAATCCTATCCTGTGTGATACTGTCTGCTGAGCTGTGTATCTAATCCTATCCTGTGATACTGACTGCTGAGCTGTGTATCTAATCCTATCCTGTGTGATACTGACTGCTGAGCTGTGTATCTAATCCTATCCTGTGTGATACTGACTGCTGAGCTGTGTATCTAATCCTATCCTGTGATACTGACTGCTGAGCTGTGTATCTAATCCTATCCTGTGATACTGACTGCTGAGCTGTGTATCTAATCCTATCCTGTGTGATACTGACTGCTGAGCTGTGTATCTAATCCTATCCTGTGTGATACTGACTGCTGAGCTGTGTATCTAATCCTATCCTGTGATACTGACTGCTGAGCTGTGTATCTAATCCTATCCTGTGTGATACTGACTGCTGAGCCGTGTATCTAATCGTATCCTGTGTGATACTATATGCTGAGCTGTGTATCTAATCCTATCCTGTGTGATTCTGACTGCTGAGCTGTGTAATCCTATCCTGTGTGATACAGTCTGCTGAGCTGTGTATCTCATCCTATCCTGTGTGATACTGACTGCTGAGCTGTGTATCTAATCCTCTCCTGTATGATACAGTCTGCTGAGCCGTGTATCTCATCCTATCCTGTGTGATACTGTCTGCTGAGCTGTGTATCTAATCCTATCCTGTGTGATACTGTCTGCTGAGCTGTGTATCTAATCCTATCCTGTGTGATACTGTCTGCTGGGCTGTGCATCTAATCCTATCCTGTGTGATACTGTCTGCTGATTCGTGTATCTAATCCTTTCCTGTGTGATAGTCTGCTGAGCCGTGTATCTAATCCTATCCTGTGTGATACTGACTGTTGAGCTGTGTATCTAATCCTCTCCTGTGTGATACACTGCTCAGCAGACAGTATCTAATCCTATCCTTTGTGATTCTGACTGCTGAGCTGTGTATCTAATCCTATCCTGTGTGATACTGTCTGCTGAGCTGTGTATCTAATCCTATCCTGTGTGATACAGTCTGCTGAGCCGTGTATCTCATCCTATCCTGTGTGATACTGACTGCTGAGCTGTGTATCTAATCCTCTCCTGTATGATACAGTCTGCTGAGCCGTGTATCTCATCCTATCCTGTGTGATACAGTCTGCTGAGCCGTGTATCTCATCCTATCCTGTGTGATACTGTCTGCTGGGCTGTGCATCTAATCCTATCCTGTGTGATACTGTCTGCTGAGCCGTGTATCTAATCCTCTCCTGTAGAAGGTGGACCCAGGCAACTATAGGCCGGTGAGTCTGACTTCTATACCAGGAAAGATCTTTGAACAAATTATTAAACAACATGTATGTCAGTACCTGGATAGGAATGAAGTGATTAAACAGAGTCAGCATGGGTTTGTAACTAATAAGTCATGTCAGACTAACTTAATTACCTTCTATGACGGAATCACTGATTTGGTGGATCAAGGAAATGCTGTAGATATAGTATATCTTGACTTCAGCAAAGCATTTGACAAAGTATCTCATACAATCCTTATTGAAAAAATGACTAAGTATGGAATGGACAAGGCAACTGTTAGGTGGATTCATAACTGGCTTAGTGATCGGACCCAAAGAGTGGTCGTAAATGGCTGCACATCCAGTTGGAAGAATGTCTCAAGTGGGGTACCACAGTGCTCTGTCCTGGGCCCTGTATTGTTCAACATCTTTATCAACGATTTAGATGAAGGAATTGAGGGTAAACTGATTAAATTTGCTGATGACACAAAGCTAGGAGGGATAGCTAATACTAGAGAAGAGAGAGAGAGAGAGGATTCAAAAAGATTTAAATAAACTGGAGAAGTGGGCAGCAACAAACAGAATGGTTTTTAACAGGGAGAAATGCAAAGTACTACATCTGGGCAATAAAAATGAAAAAAGCATATACAGAATGGGAGGAATAGTGCTAAGCAACAGCACATGTGAAAAAGACTTGGGTATACTAATAGATCACAGACTGAATATGAGTCAACAGTGTGATGCAGCAGCAAAAAAGGCAAATGCAATTCTAGGATGTATTAACAGAAGCATACAGTCTAGATCACGTGAAGTCATTATTTCCCTCTACTCCTCTTTGGTGAGACCTCATCTGGAATATTGTGTCCAGTTTTGGGCACCACATTTTAAAAAAGACATCAACAAACTGGAGCAAGTTCAGAAAAGAGCGACCAGAGTGGTGACTGGTCTGCAAACCCTGTCTTATGAGGAAAGGTTGCAGGATTTGGGAATGTTTAGTTTGCAAAAGAGAAGACTGAGAGGAGACTTAATAGCTGTCTACAAATATCTAAAGGGCTGTCACATTGTAGAAGGATCAACTTTATTCTCATTTGCACAAGGAAAGACTAGAAGCAATGGGATGAAACTGAATGGGAGGAGACACAGATTAGATATTAGAAAAAACTTTTTGACAGAGTGATCAATGAGTGGAACAAGCTGCCACGAGAAGTGGTGAGTTCTCCTTCAATGGAAGTCTTCAAACAGAGGCTGGACAGACATCTGACTGGGATGATTTAGCGAATCCTGCTTTGAGCAGGGGGTTGGACCAGGAGGTCCCTTCCAACTCTACGATTCTATGATTCTATCTCATCCAGTCCTGTGTGATACTGACTGCTGAGCCGTGTATCTAATCCTCTCCTGTGTGATACTGACTGCTGAGCCGTGTATCTAATCCTATCCTGTGTGATACTGTCTGCTGAGCCGTGTATCTAATCCTATTGTGGATGGCTGGGATTCTCCTGGGAAGCTCAGACTTTGCGGTTTTGTATATTGTTGAGCCGATTTATTTGCTGTGGTTGTTGCATTTCGCCCACTGACTTCTATGAAGATATGTGATGTGTGAACGGCGCTTGGGTACTAACCGAAAGTCTTCAGCGTGCTTGAAAAATATGTTCAAGTCCACGCGGCTGGATGTCTTCGAGCACACCGAATATACTCGGTTAGCACACAAGCTCGGATTACACCAAATACGAGCATGTTCACTCATCACTAGTGAAGACTTCTGCCCTGACACTGCGTTTTTTTGCTTTTCTTCTCACACGTGGCCCCACAAGAGGTGTTTTCAACAACTTTTGAAATTGCAAAAGAAACATATTTGTTTAAAGGGTTGTAATCCTTTTCTTTCTTCAGGAGCGCACCCATCCCCTGCTTTCTGGGGAGCGGTGTGCTCCTGATGATTGACAGCTCACATCGTCCTGCACTGGGAACTATCTGCTACTCGTAGTGACGGCTTTACCTCTGCTGCAGTGGAAGCACTGGAGCCGGCTCCGGGCGCAGCTGTGTCCTGCCGGCTCCGGGCGCAGCTGTGTCCTGCCGGCTCCGGGCGCAGCTGTGTCCTGCCGGCTCCGGGCGCAGCTGTGTCCTGCCGGCTCCGGGCGCAGCTGTGTCCTGCCGGCTCCGGGCGCAGCTGTGTCCTGCCGGCTCCGGGCGCAGCTCTCGCAGCTGTATAGCAGAGAACATGGATGCTCAGAATTCTTGCAACGATCAGTTTAATCCTATTAGAAGGTGAATTCTCGAGCTGCAGATGTCGTTGCTGATATTTTGTATTGAGATCAGTCGAGATGACGGACGGTCAGATGTCCATGACTGCAATTTCACCCGGAAGGAACAAATAGAGCACCAAAACCCAGACCAATGTGTGTAGATCTGCAGGGAGTGCTGCGTATTTCCTACAGATTTCACTCTTCGCAGACAAGATTGTGATGAATTAAAGCCACAGTCTGAACAAACGCTAAAGAAAAGAGGCTTTCCTGTGTTTTCTCATTGAATTGTTATAAATGAGGAATATGGGGGCAGGAAAAGAGCCGTAATCAGATTATGTACTAATGAGATGAGTATGGAGCGCATGTCCTGTAGATGAGAAGAGATATATCTGTTCTGCACGTGCATGTATCATATATACAGTATATAGAATACTTAGCACCTATGTATATGCTGTGCAGTGTCAGGTAATGATTGTTGGTCTGCGCTGGTTTCCATCCTCCATTATGAGTATTGTTCATATCCTGAGGCTGACCTTGAGAAGAGACCTTGGTAGATTTAGAGCAAGACTGATCACATGTGGTACGCAGGAAGGAGTGACCCCCGAGTCCGTACGCCCTGCGTACACTTGTTACTTGTTCTGATATGTATATTCAGTTGGTACAGAGGTGTAAGAGCTGCTTTGTGTGCTACGTCAATTGTTCCTTGAATTACATAGTGTGATGAACACATTAGATGGGCCCATGCTGAGACGGGACCCCTGTTCCCCGTTTCCAATTTGTTTAAGAAAAAACAAAAGCAAACAAACAGTGCTTTACTAACCTTCCCCGGGTCCAGTGCTGAGTCTCTTCCGCTGCGCCCAGTGCTCCTTATTGTCTGCAGCGCTAATGTTGCATCAACACTGCAGCAGCCAATCACTCAGCTCAGTGGTTCTGCCCAAGTTGCTGGCTCAGAGCCGCTGAGATTACCAATTGACTGCAGCGCTGTTGACATGTTAGCGCTGCAGACAATAACAGACACCAGACGCAGCAAAACCCAGAGCCGGTGTCTTCTGTTGGCAGCAACCAAGGGACAGGGATTTTCTGACATCAGTGTAGCTTCTGATCATAAGAAAATTACAGTGAATAACATTGCTGAACTCCATATTCTGCCCCCCCCCCCAATCTTCTATATTCTCTGCGGTTACTTTGATACATTCCTCTTTATTTCATTGCTTCCTAAGGAGAAAGGTTCTGAACAAGTAACACAGGTAACGATGACCACAATGTCGTACAAATTATTGTAGTGTAGTCCACTGTAATTTTAGATTGCTGGAGTCGTAGTTCTGTTCATGCTATTATTCCCCAAACTATACGATTTTAAAATTTAAGAGCAACAAGAAAGGGTTTTTTTTTTTATACATAAACATTATATAAGAATCCGTGTCTCCAGAGCTGCACTCACTATTCTGCTGGTGCAGTCACTGTGTACATACATTACATTACTGATCCTGAGTTACATCCTGTATTCTACTCCAGAGCTGCACTCACTATTCTGCTGGTGCAGTCACTGTGTACATACAGTTGTGGCCAAAAGTATTAACACCCCTGCAATTCTCTCAGATAATACTCAGTTTCTTCCTGAAAATGATTGCAAACACAAATTCTTTGGTATTATTATCTTCATTTAATTTGTCTTAAATGAAAAAACACAAAAGAGAATGAAGCAAAAAGCAAAACATTGATCATTTCACACAAAACTCCAAAAATGGGCCAGACAAAAGTATTGGCACCCTCAGCCTAATACTTGGTTGCACAACCTTTAGCCAAAATAACTGCGACCAACCACTTCCGGTAACCATCAATGAGTTTCTTACAATGCTCTACTGGAATTTTAGACTATTCTTCTTTGGCAAACTGCTCCAGGTCCCTGATATTTGAAGGGTGCCTTCTCCAAACTGCCATTTTTAGATCTCTCCACAGGTGTTCTATGGGATTCAGGTTTGGACTCATTGCTGGCCACCTTAGAAGTCTCCAGTGCTTTCTCTCAAACCATTTTCTAGTGCTTTTTGAAGTGTGTTTTGAGTCCTTGTCCTGCTGGAAGACCCATGACCTCTGAGGGAGACCCAGCTTTCTCACACTGGGCCCTATATTATGCTGCATAATTTGTTGGTAGTCTTCAGACTTCATAAAGCCATGCACACGGTCAAGCAGTCCAGTGCCAGAGGCAGCAAAGCAACCCCAAAACATCAGGGAACCTCCGCCATGTTTGACTGTAGGGACCGTGTTCTTTTCTTTGAATGCCTCTTTTTTTTCTCCTGTAAACTCTGTTGATGCCTTTGCCCAAAAAGCTCTACTTTTGTCTCATCTGACCAGAGAACATTCTTCCAAAACGTTTTAGGCTTTTTCAGGTAAGTTTTGGCAAACTCCAGCCTGGCTTTTTTATGTCTCGGGGTAAGAAGTGGGGTCTTCCTGGGTCTCCTACCATACAGTCCCTTTTCATTCAGACGCCGACGGATAGTACGGGTTGACACTGTTGCAGGGCAGCTTGAACTTTTTTGGATGTTAGGCGAGATTCTTTATCCAACATCTGCACAATCTTGCGTTGAAATCTCTTGTCAATTTTTCTTTTCCGTCCACATCTAGGGAGGTTAGCCACAGTGCCATGGGCTTTAAACTTCTTGATGACACTGCGCACGGTAGACACAGGAACATTCAGGTCTTTGGAGATGGACTTGTAGCCTTGAGATTGCTCATGCTTCCTCACAATTTGGTTTCTCAAGTCCTCAGACAGTTCTTTGGTCTTCTTTCTTTTCTCCATGCTCAATGTGGTACACACAAGGACACAGGACAGAGGTTGAGTCAACTTTAATCCATGTCAACTGGCTGCAAGTGTGATTTAGTTATTGCCAACACCTGTTAGGTGCCACAGGTAAGTTACAGGTGCTGTTAATTACACAAATTAGAGAAGCATCACATGATTTTTCGAACAGTGCCAATACTTTTGTCCATCCTCTTTTTTATGTTTGGTGTGGAATTATATCCAATTTGGCTTTAGGGCAATTCTTTTTGTGGTTTTTTTCATTTAAGACAAATTAAATGAAGATAATAATACCAAAGAATTTGTGTTTGCAGTCATTTTCAGGAAGAAACTGAGTATTATCTGACAGAATTGCAGGGGTGTCAATATTTTTGGCCACAACTGTACATTACATTACTGATCCTGAGTTACATCCTGTATTATACTCCAGAGCTGCACTCACTATTCTGCTGGTGCAGTAACTGTGTACATACATTACATTACTGATCCTGTACTGATCCTGAGTTACATCCTGTATTATACCTCAGAGCTGCACTCACTATTCTGCTGGTACAGTCACAGTGTACATACATTACATTACTGATCCTGAGTTACATCCTGTATTATACCCCAGAGCTGCACTCACTATTCTGCTGGTGCAGTCACTGTGTACATACTTTACAATTATTGATCCTGAGTTACATCCGGTATTATACCCCAGAGCTGCACTCACTATTCTGCTGGTGCAGTCACTGTGTACATACATTGCATTACTGATCCTGAGCTACATCCTTTATTATACTCCAGAGCTGCACTCACTATTCTGCTGGTTAGGAGTGATTCTGTAATGTTGCTCTGAATCTTCCTCCTGCTTCCTCGCTCCACATTTCTGTGATTCATGGATTTATTTGCTCGCTTTTGTCCTGGAGGTGAATCCTCAGGAAATTCATTATTTTCTTATCATACTTTAATTAGCTTCCTGCATCGTTACCAGACGGCAGCCACGGCCTCAGCTAGGCAGCTCTGACATTATAATCCCATCTCTGGCCCGGTGAGAACCTCCTAGCGGAGGTGTAAATTGGATCTAGTGGCGCACGCAGTGGCTGTGGTGCACATAAAACATGGTGCTGTGCTGTGATTGGTGAGGAGATTTGGCTTAATCGGAGGTCCGCACAGACCGGCATCTGCTCTGAAGCCACCTCTGTCCACAGTTATTTGGTGCTGAAAATTGCAGTGTAAGGCTGTGTGCACACGATGCAGATTTCTAGCGGATCCGCAGCGGATTTTACCTACGCAGAAACGCTGCATATCCGCATTGTGATGTACAGTAGCATGTTAATCAATAGAAAAAAAAAAAGTGTGCAGACGCTGCGGATTTTTCCGCGCGGTTTTCTTGTGGTTCAAAATATGCAGCATGTCACTTCTTTTGTGCGGTTTTCCACCTGCTCCATTCTCCAAATCTGCAGGGAAAAAACGCACAAAAACCGCAAGAAAAAGAAGAAATCCGCAGGAAAAATTCAGGTCATTTGACCTGCGGATTTCTTCAATTCTGCGCGGAAAAATCCGCAGGGCAAAAAAGTCCGTCTGCACTTAGCCTAAAACTTTTTTTTTTTTTATCTTCTCAATACCTGGCCAGGCACCATTCTTTTCAGGACCACAATGCTGTGCAGTAAAGTAATGAATTCTGATCTGCATCTAGATGTGGTGCAGACAGTGTGTGTTTGTGTTCCTGCAGACAGTGTGTGTTTGTGTTCCTGCAGGCAGCATGGAGCCTGAAGACCCGAGCTCTGACCGAGATGGTTTATGTGGATGAGATCGACGTCGATCAAGAGGGGATCGCTGAGGTGACATTGGATGAAAACTCCATTGCCCAGGTGGCACGTAAGTTCGATGTGGAGAGGGAAAGATCAAGTGCATTGTCATAATAATAATAATAATAATAATAATAATAATAATAATAATAATAATCTTTATTTTTATATAGCACTAACATATTCTGCAGTGCTTTACAGTTTGCACACATTATCATCACTGTCCCCGATGGGGCTCACAATCTAAATGTCTTTGGAATGTGGGAGGAACCCACGCAAACATGGGGAGTACATACAAACTCCTTGGTGGGATTCGAACCCAGGACTCCAGAGCTGCAAGGCTGCAGTGCTAACCACTGAGCCACCGTGCTGCCATCTCTGATTGGCTGCAGCCATCACGTGTCCATAAAACCCAATGGAAACTGAGACCCCGCTGCAGTTGCCCTCATGTTTGTACAACCTAGCGTTGCATGGGTCCCCGCCACTGTAGCCTGAGATTGGCTGCAGTAGTCACATGTCCATACAACCCAGCGTTGCCGGCATCCCTGCCACTTTCGCCAGTGATTGGCTGCAGTGACTACAGGAAAAAACAGAAAAGAATCCTATTATGACCAGACTGACATTGCTGTAGCCCATCCCGGGTGACAGGAAACCTGGGCAATTCTTGGAGAGTAGCTGGGTGTAAATGCTAAGTGACTGTGTGGGTTTTCATATTTCATCCATGCTATGGCACATATAAAATGGGATGGACAATCCCTTTAAGTTTTTTCACCGTAGACTTTTATGTAGTGCCAGGACTTTTCATTGGTGAAGTCTAAGAAGAAAAGAGAGTTTCTGTTCCCTGTTCGCGCTCTGTGATAGATGACGAGAAATGTTTTTGTTTCTTGTTCAGTGGCCACATCTGAAGTCCGTGGCCGCCTGACCGGAGCCCTGAGTCATCTTCAGCACCTCTTCTGATTCGTAAGGTCACACAAGGTCATGCCTATGTCGCAGCGCGATGTAAGAGCGCAGAGGGTGCAGGAGGTAGTAGGATTTTGCAGGCCCTGGGTCCGGTGGTCACGGGCTAACGATGTAGCTAGTAGACAATTCTATGCTTTGGGCCTAACTCGCCCTTTGTGTGTTTAGTACTCGTGTAGAAAGTCCTGTGTTTTTTTTTTTTTTTTTTAAATTTTCATAGCATTTCTTAACTTTTCTTTTGGTTGCGGCTTTTATTTAGTTTTATATTGTAAAATCCATTTTCCCGCGATTTTACAAGTTGTATAAAGAAGCCTATTGTTAAATTAAATGAAAAACTAGTAAAATAAACATCTTCTGATCCTCAAAAACCACATTCTAAGAACATGGCGACTTACACACAGACAGGGCGTGAATCCTGCCGGACGAGGCTTTCTACGAGGCCGATCTGGACACATCCTGTAGTCGTACTTGGCATTAATGGAAATTCTACCTGAGATACTAATCCCCCCCAGCTTTACAGATTAGAGCCGGCCAACTAGTGAGCGGGGGCCACATGTTCCACTCCACTCGCCTGATTAAATATGCACGCAGCATGCACCAAAGATCTATAACTCGCAGCTCGTAAGGTCCGGCGTTATCTCATTCTTCGCTTTTCACTGACTTTTATAAGATGTGTAAATTATTTACAGGTCCGGGGACTTCTATCCGACAAGCCACCGCAAAGAGACCCGAGGGCCCGAGCCCAGCGGTGCGGTGAGTGAGTTCATAGGGCCGTCATGTGACGTAAGCATCCAGATGTTTACGCCTGACACATGGCTTTCTGCAGACCTGTCACTCAGTCCGGGCGGCCTCTTACTGGCTTCGTCAGGCCCAGTACCCAGTCCGGGCGGCCAGGCACCGTGGAACAGGCAATCCGCACCCCAAGGACCGCACACACTGCCCGGCCGATCACCAGCGCCTCGGGGCGATACATACGACTTGGAACGGTGAGCAAGCTGTGGCATTGGCTGAAGAAAGCCCTGTCTTTCCTTAACTTATTTAACCCTTTAAGGTTCTGTTATGTATGTAACCACGTCTGCCATTTACCCATACTTCTGTCCATCACTCACTCGCAATAACACAAAATGGCTTAATGTCACAGACGTCTGCAACTGGATTAATGACGAATTTTGGGAGATCGCCAAGCTGAGATCCTAGGGAGCATGTGAGCACTATGGCGCCAATCATAGGAGAACGAGTCACATCACCGCCTTTACCATGAAGCAGTAGAGACGACACTAAGTTTAACACTTGTCTGTGCTCCCTATTACCACTGTGAATACATGCAGATTAGTTGTCAAAACTGTACATAAAGTGCAAATCATCATGAAAAAATTACTAACAGCAAAAAGACATAACACGAGTAGGGTCTCAGATCTCCCAAAGTGATAATTCTGACTGACGCTGGTTTTATTTTTCCCCTAGGCCTCTATGTTGACCCACCCAGATGGTCCTTTCATTAACTTGTCCAGGTTAAATCTGTCCAAATACGCGCAGAGTCCCAACTTGGCGAAGGTCAGTGAGTAATTCACAAAGAATCCATAATTGTGCAAGAGAAGAAGAAATAAGTCATTATAATGTTACCAGAGCCGCTATAATGGAGCCAGTGCCTCATCTGTATCATAGAGACTCTGTCCACTGATCATTCAGCGGCTCCTGACATCAGCCGGGGTCCTGGCGATGCCACAGAGCTGATCGCTTACATCAGTATAGAAATGTGGGGGAACAGCCCAGTCGAATGTGGAGTCTTACAGCAAAGTATTCAAATTGGGAGAGATAATTGACATAGAATAAAAATAATGCAGTGAAATATTACAGTATTTTCCTTCTCTGTATATTTCTAGTTTTGCTTTTTGATTTTTTGCAGACGTTGTTTGAGTACATCTTCCATCATGAAACGACGTGAAGAATGTAAGGAATTCCTCACAATAATGTTCACTTCCCAAAGTTGATGAAAGTTGCCCTCCTTCGTTGTCAGTGTGCTCATTACTGTGAGCTCTGTGGACCCTGGTAACATAGAAAACGTGGTGTCGCTCTCCAACTTCCCCTAGACATGAACGACCCAACTGTGCAGAATAAATCATAGGGAAAAAGGAGCAAATCACTTTGTCTACGCCGTCCCTCGCTCTTCTCCGGCCGCCTGCGCCGGGCATTGCCCCTCTTCTCCGGCCGCCTGCGCCGGGCATTGCCCCTCTTCTCCGGCCGCCCGTAGCTCACACTGTGCCACATCTATTTCTTATATAGGACATCCTGAAATCATGACCTGTTGCAGTACAGGAAGCACAGATGTAGGAGAATACTTATGTGTACACCCTTGTTCTCCAGGCTTTGGAGCTGGCCGCTTTAGCCACTGAAAATGCTCAGTTCAAGGACTGGTGGTGGAAGGTTCAGCTGGGGAAATGTTACTACAGGTAAGCTGTGTGATAACATCTAGTACACATATGATGTTCCATCTCTCCAGCCCGCACAACACTTAACATTTGTACCGTGCTCTCACTTCACTAATTACACTCCAGTGATTGGCTTCAATTGCAGTTTCCTCCCTGACCACAAGGTGTGCTGTGTTAGTGTGATAATGGAGAGGGCCACTCACTACAGGTAGATGCTGGAACGGCTTCCACAGCACCACCTAGAGCCAGAAATATTGATTGCATGCATTCATATTTTTTCATTAGGCCTCTTTCACACTTCCGTTTTTTACAATCAGTCACAATCCGCCAGGTTTTGAAAAAAAAACGGATCCTCAAATTTTTTTTGAGGATCCGTTTTTTTCCCATTGACTTGCATTAATGGCGGATTGTGACGGATTGCTGTCCGTTGCATCCGTTTTTTGTTAGGATCCGCCAAAAGTTGCTGTCCGTCACCATCCTCAAAAATTTCAAAACGGAGCTTGTAACGTTTTTTTCTCTGGCGGATCCTGCAAACACTGATTTAACCCGAATTTCTTTCTGGGTGCCGGACAAAAAAAAAAAAAAAAATTCTCTCTCTCTCTCTCTCTCTCTCTCTCTCTCTTTTCTCTCTCTTTTCTCTCATCTCTCTCTCTCTCTCTCTTTTCTCTCTCTTTTCTCTCTCTCTCTCTCTCTCTTTTCTCTCTCTTTTTTCTCTCTCTCTCTCTCTCTCTCTCTCTCTCTCTCTCTCTCTCTCTCTCTCTCTCTTTTTTCTCTCTCTCTCTCTCTCTCTCTCTCTCTCTTTTTTCTCTCTCTCTCTCTCTCTCTCTCTCTCTTTTTTCTCTCTCTCTCTCTCTCTCTCTCTTTTTTCTCTCTCTCTCTTTTTTTCTCTCTCTCTCTCTATATCTCTTTTTTCTCTCTCTCTCTCTATCTCTCTATATATATATCTCTCTCTCCTCTCTCTCTCTCTCTCTCTCTCTCTCTCTCTCTCTCTCTCTCTCTCTCTCTCTCTCTCTCTCTCTCTCTCTCTCTCTCCTTCCCGGCCAGCGATTCCTTTACATTTCTTCATTTTCAGGATCCGTCTAAAAACGGATCCTGTGCCATCCGTTCACATCAGTTGAGAACGGATCCGCTTGTCCGCCTTTTTGGCGGATTATAACTGATGCAAAAAACTGAAGTGTGAAAGAGGCCTAAGAGGTCTTTCATAAAGTCAGATTGAATGGTGATAACTAGGGAAAACCTAGATAAGGAGGAAACTAAGAACTTGTATTTATTACTGTATAAACGTATCCAGACTGTGTAGAGGAGTGCTGTGCTCTCTGGGAATCAGCGTCCGGTATCGCCATGTCTCACACACTGTGCATCCGGTTCTTATTTATAGATTGGGCCTCTTCCGTGAAGCAGAAAACCAGTTTAAATCTGCACTTGTTCATCAGGAGATGGTGGATACATACTTGTATTTGGGAAAAGTAAGTTCTCAGGGTTTATATGATTACATTATAAATGTGATTAGTTTTATTTTTTTTTTTTTGTTATAGCTTTGTGATTTTTTTTTTTTTTTCTTAACTAACACCCATGACGTACCCATCATCACCTTGTAATAGTGTCACAGGGAAGCCAACCACGTAGGATCTGTTCATTATTAGCCATCTAAAAACGTCAACCGCCTTCTCCCATCTTTATATATAAAGCTGTGTGTGTGTATGTATGTATGTATCAAGCCACGCCCATTCCACATAGCCCAGCCCACTCCATAGCCAATGGAGGGCGGTGAATTTGAAGGGGTCGGGACTGACCGAGGGGATTTTGGTTGACAGTGGAATGTAGGATTTGGTGCTCAGGCAGCGGAGGAGGACAGTGCGGGAGTCGGGCGCAGGTAATCACCGCACGCGGGGCCGTGGAGGGGGCGACAGGAGCTCCAGAGGAGGCAGCAGCCGCGGACAGAAGGGGAGGGGAGCACAGACTGCTCCCCGTCCCCCCGTGTCCACACATAACAAAGCTGCTCTCAGCCTGTCAAAGCCCTGTCATGACTGGTGTGCAAGCTAGGCTCACACTCCACAAGGGGGCTCACAATACAGAAAGGGTCTCACTGCAAGGGAAGGGGTGCTCACAATACACGGGGTTTCACACTGCAAAGGGAGGGGTGCTCACAATACACAGGGGGTCTCAAAATACACAGGGGGGTGCTCACAATACACAGGGAGTCTGAAAATACACAGTGGGGTTCTCACACTGCAAGGGGACGGGTGCTCACAATACACAGGGTCTCATACTGCAAAGGGGATCTATGCCCGGGCAACGCCGGGCTCTTCAGCTAGTTTTAAAAATAAAGATACAAAATAAAAACATCTGGTATCGAAGCATCTCTAATACTTCAATTTATAGAAGTATAAAAGTAATTAACCCGTACAGGAATCGCTATAAAAAGAAAAAAATTCAAATCCAGGAATTGTCTTTTTTGGTCGCGGGACCTTTCAGACATATGCTAAAAAGTGATCAAAATGTCAAATATATCCCAAAATGATGTCTATAAATGATGCCAGCTTGCTCCAGCCCCCTCACACCGCTCCATCTGCTGAATGGCGCTATATAGACTTAATATTCTTGAAATTACCAAAATAATATTAATAAAACCCCTAAAGTGTGTGTGCACATGTTGCGGATTTTATCTGCAGAAAAATCCGCATTTTCTTTGTAGAAACCGTGGGGTAAAACGCATGCAGTTTTCCCTGCGGATTCCTATACTTTGTCCAATGGAATTGATGCAGATTCGAGAGAGAACACGAACGAACACACCCTTATACCTTTGGCATCGTTGTAACCATACGGACAGAGAATCGTGGTACCAAGGTCATTTCTATCGCGCACTGATCATTTTAAAAACAAACAAAGGAAAAAATGGATGAATTGCAGTTTTTATCATTGTTTATCTCCATTATTTTTTTCCTGCTTTTCAGGACATTATATGGTAAAGAGAATGAATGGTGTCATTTAGAACCTACAGCTTTTCTCCTTCGTCTCATTGGGGGACACAGAGACTGTGGTGTATGCTACTGCCGTCTGGAGGCATACACTAAGTATACAAAAACAAGTTAGCTCCTCCTCCGCCGCATGCACCCTCTCCCCGATAGCGGGCGGAAACCAGTTTTTTGCTTGGTGTCTGATGGAGGCACACGCAGTCTGGATCTCTCCAGACTATTTTTTTGTTTTTGTTTTTTCTCGCTATGAAGAGGAGACAGGGGCGACGGATCCTATTGAAAGGGTCCGATCTCCCCAAACCATCAACGGGCGAGCACGCGCGAGTATCGCCTCCGCGTATCCTTTCCCGCACCGAGGGACATCTCTGGGACTTTTCCCCAGACATCTATTTTTATTTTTTTTTTTTTGTGAAGATGAGACAGGGGCAACGCATCCTATTGAAAGGATCCGATTTCCCCAAACCAACAACGGGCGAACACGTGCGAGTGTCCCTCCACGTTTTCTTTTCCCGTGACGTGGGGACACTATGCCAGACTTAGCCCTGTCCACCCCTAGGTATCGAAACCATGGGCTTGCAAAGAGGCACAAGACTAGTCTGTGCGGCCCCCACTGCTCCACCAACGCACGATGGCGGTGATGCATGGCGGCGGACGGTCCCTCTCCTCGCCCCTTCAGGGCAGACAGAGCTAGGGTGCCTGCACCGTCCAAAAAGGGATTACCTCATGGCCTCGGCTGAGGGCAGGTATGGATGACTGGGGAGGGCCCCGGGGCAGTGAGAGGCTCCAGGTTAGCGGTACGGCCAGAGGTGGCAGGTTCGGGGGCTAGGGCTACAGGTGATCCAGCAGGCTCCATTCCTCTCCCTTCTCCTCTCCTCCCTCCTCCCTCCTATACTGCACGTGGAGGGCCGCGGACCCCCCTGCGGGGTGAGCGCTTCATGAGAGTGCCGGCGGGAACGCCAGGATAGCGGGGCCGCCAGTGCATGGGCGGGCGGGCAGTGACTAAATTTAGCCCGCGGCTTCAGCCCAGGCTGCGGGTGCAAGTCCCGCCCCCCGGCGTGACATCATATCCGGCGCCGCCCCCATGACCGGGGTGGACGCTGGATAAAATTGAGGCCCCGGCTTCAGAGCAGGGTAGGCCCGCGAGCAGGCTCGCAGCCTACCCAGAGGAAGGAGCAGGCAGACGCAGGAGCGCGGGAGAGACACGCAGGAGCCTGGTAAGTGCGACCCCCATCCCGGAGCCACACTAAGGGTTACCCTCCTCTTCCTCCTCCTCATTGCCCCTTCATAAAGGAAAAAAGGAGAGAAAACTGGCCTATTTCTGCAGTATGTCTGGGAAAGGAAAAAAGCACACGTTCCTTTATACCGCATGCGTTTCCTGTGGGGTTATGTTCCCACGAGCGCAGACTGTTAAGTTATGTGAAGCCTGTAGTTCCGAACACGCCCAGGAGCCCTCCCCCGCAACGGAGCCCAGGGGTCTGGATCCCCCGGAATGGGCGTTATCGCTTTCTCGGGCCATGGTTTCACTTACGAAGGCGATTGAGACCCTTCAGGCCCCGGATAGGGGTAGAGACAACGGCTCACCTGTTTGGGAGGGTTCATCCACCTCACAAGAGCCTCCGGCCTGCAGGGGCCGCACACTCTCTAAGCAGTCGCATAGGGAGAAAACCCATATGGCGTCTCAGGGCCCCTCCGGTGCTTCGGCATCCGTGAGTGCGGCGTCTCGCTCACCGTCACCATTTTCTGGGAGCGAGCAGAGTTCAGGTGATGACGTGGAGGAATCCTTGGACCTGGATACCCCAGGGTGTCGGGAGACGGTAGACAGTCTCATTGAGGCTGTCAATCAGACTCCTAGGTATTGAGGAGGATGTGTCCCTAACCGCAGGGCATAAGATATCCTTCAAAAAGGCCAGGCGACCACATAGAGTGTTTAGCACTCATCCAGAGTTCGAGGACATAGTGCAGCGGCACAGGGAATGTCCAGACAAGCGCTTTTCAGGACAAAAGACGCTAGAAACGAGATACCCGTTTGCACCAGAGCTCTGTAAGAGACGGGCGGAATCACTGATTGTGGATCCCCCAGTGTCACGCCTGGCCTCAAGATCCCTGTTGTCAGTACCTAGTGGTTCTTCCATTAAGGACCCCACGGATCGGCTCATGGAAGGTTTAGCCCGCTCCGTGTATGAGGCATCAGGAGCAGCGCTCTCTCCTTCATTTGCGGCAACATGGGTAGCCAAAGCCATGATGTCATGGTCAGATTCTTTTGAATAAAGTCCTACAAGATAGAGACTTGCCGACGGAGATGTCTGAGATAGCAAATCAGATCGCTATGGCGGGTGACTATTTAGTGCGTCCTTGGATGCGGCTAATTGCACGGCACTAGCGGCGGCAAATGCTATCGCCATTAGGAGAGCCTTGTGGCTAAGGCTATGGCGGGCTGATTCGATTTCTAAGAAATCGTTAACTTCCCTGCCGTATCAGGGTAACCGGCTATTTGGTGAGAAATTAGACAAACTCATTTCGGATGCCACAGGGGGAAAGAGCAGCTTTCTCCCACAGCAGAAGATTAGACTGCCTTTTCGTCAGCCTCAGGCGCGCTTTCGAGCATTTCGCACCCCCGGATGGGCAACAGCGGCCAGTTCTTCCGCCCCAATTCGCTACAACCAGGACAAGGAGCGTCAGGTCATGTATAGAACCAACCCGCTGAATAGGATGCGGGGCCGTCCGCCCAGGTCAAGGGGGGGCCAGGTCACAGAGGCCCTCAGCAAAATGACTCGGGGCATCAGGTACCCGAACACAGCAGAGTAGGCGGACGTCGGCTCAGGTTCCGCTACGTATGGGTTGAAGTGGCACACGACGCATGGGTGGCGGAATTGGTGTCATCCGGGTACAAAATAGAATTTGTCGGGGCTCCTCCAAGACGATTTTTTCGTTCCCTTCTTCCCAAATCGGAATCCCGGGCAGAGGCATTGCTAGGGGCCATCAGGGTTCTTCAGCGCAACGGGGTCATTGTCCCGGTTCCAGAGTACGAAAGAACTCAAGGATTTTATTCCAACCTGTTCGCGGTCCCCAAGAAGGACGGAACAGTAAGGCCGGTTCTTGACCTAAAGCTCCTGAACAGGTTCATCAGAATCAGGCACTTTCGAATGGAATCCCTCCGGTCAGTGATATCGGCCATGGGGCAGGGAGAATATTTGGCCTCGATCGATGTCCAGGATGCCTACCTGCACATCCCTATTTTTCCCCCGCATCAAAGGTTCCTACGGTTTGCAATTGATGGTCGGCATTTCCAATTTGTGGCACTGCCTTTCGGGTTGGCCACGGCTCCCAGGATATTCACAAAGGTAATGGCGGTCATCATGGCCATTCTACATTCTCGGGGCATAGTGGTCTTGCCGTACTTAGACGACCTCTTGGTAAAGTGTCCCTCCTTTCGGGCATGCGAGGAAAATGTCAGCATCACGCTGGATACCCTGTCTCGCCTAGGATGGTTGGACAATGGGAAAAAGTCATCCCTTATCCCAGCTCAGAGGATTCCGTTCCTAGGGATGATTTTCGACACTTCCCGAGGGTTGGTAATTCTCCCTCAAGACAAGGCTCGGGCGCTCCGGCAGGGAGTTCGGAGTCTTAAGCAACCAGGCCCTCACACTATTCGATTCGGGATGAGGGTTCTAGGAAGGATGGTGGCGGCAATGGAAGCAATTCCGTTTGCTCAATTTTATCTTCGTCCCCTGCAGCACACTCTCTTGGCAACTTGGGACAGGAGTCCGTTCTCCCTCGATCATCAGTGCAGGTTGTCCTCTCAAGTCCGACGAGCACTTTGGTGGTGGACGCACGACTCTTCGCTTCTGCAGGGGAAACCCTTTCCCCCAGATCAATGGATGGTGATCACAACCGATGCAAGTCTTCTCGGTTGGGGAGCAGTGTTTCGCCATCACACGGCCCAGAGGCATTTTCCTCAGGAGGCTCGTCTCCCGATCAACTTGTTGGAGATTCGCGCGGTGCGGTTGGCACTGCAGCATTTTCAGCACTTGCTAGCAGGACGCCCAGTCCGGGTTCAGTCAGACAACGCCACGGCAGTGGCATACGTGAATCACCAGGGAGGCACGCGCAGCAGGGCAACCATGCGCGAGATAGAGCATCTACTCCGTTGGGCCGAGTGGCACCACTCGGTAATCTCAGCAGTCCACATTCCAGGCGTGGAAAATTGGGCAGCAGATTTCCTAAGCCGGCAAGGTGTCGCGGCCGGGGAATGGTCCCTGCACCCTGAGGTCTTCCAACAGATCTGCCAACGGTGGGGGACTCCAGACGTGGACCTGATGGCCTCCAGGGAGAACGCCAAAGTGGGCATGTTTGTCGCTCGGTCTCAGGACCCGCAAGCAATCGCAATGGATGCGTTGGTTCTACCATGGAACCAGATTCGGCTCCCATACCTGTTTCCCCCACTGCCACTTCTCCCGAAGGTCATCAGAAAGATCAAGACAGAGGGGGTCCCGGCAATTCTGCTGGCCCCAGACTGGCCCCGTCGAGTATGGTACGCAGACCTAGTGCAGCTTCTCGCAAACGTGCCTTGGCGTCTGCCGGAACGACCAGACTTACTGTCCCAGGGGCCGATCTGCCACCCGAACTTAGGGGCCCTGTGTTTGACGGCATGGCCGTTGAATCTTGGATTCTGACCCAGGCGGGGTTTGTGCGTGAGGTGGTTTCTACAATGGTTAGCGCCCGGAAGCCGGCCTCGGCGAGGGTTTATCATAACACTTGGAAGGTTTTCTTTCACTGGTGTCGAGAGCACGGGGTTGCGCCATTGTCCTTCTCGGTTCCCAACATTCTGGCTTTTCTGCAGTCAGGTCTAGACGCAGGCTTGGCCCCGAGTTCCCTGAGGAGACAGATATCGGCCTTGTCTGTCCTTTTCCAGCGAAAGATCGCTACCAATATGCAGGTCAAGACGTTCATTCAGGGGGTCTCTCATTTGGTGCCCTCCTTTTAGAGTGCCCATGGACGCCTGGGACCTTAACCTGGTTCTGGGTGTCCTGCAGGAAACTCCTTTTGAGCCGTTACAAGAAATCTCATTGTCATACCTTTCCAGGAAGGTTGTATTCTTGGTAGCCATAACTTCCATTAGGCGGGTCTCGGAGTTGGCATTCCTATCTTGTAGAGCTCCGTTTCTGACTTTTTTTAAGGATAAGGTAGTCCTTAGGCCACCACAGCCCTTTCTGCCGAAGGTCGTGTCCTCTTTCCATATTAATGAGGACATTGTTCTGCCTTCGTTTTATCCAGTGCCAGTACACAGAGTGGAAAGGGCGCTCCACACGTTGGACCTGGTAAGAGCTCTCAGGAGGTACGTGTCGAGGACAGCACCTTTTCACCAGACAGACTCGTTGTTTGTGATTCCCGAAGGGCGCAGGAAGGGGCTCGCAGCCTCACGGTCGACCATAGCCAGATGAATTTGTCTAACTATTCAGGAGGCTTACCGTATCAGAGGCACGCCGATTCCACCTGGAATAGGGGCGCACTCTACTCGGGCAGTGGGCGCCTCTTGGGCGCTTCGGCACCAGGCTTCGGCAGAGCAGGTATGCAAGGCGGCAACCTGGTCAAGCCTGCACACGTTTTCTAAACATTACAATGTGCATACTCAGGCTTCGTCAGATGCGAGCCTGGGTAGGAAAATTCTCCAGGCAGCAGAGGCACACCTTTAGACAGGAGGGCATGCGGTTTGGATCGGTGAGCTGCTCCCACCCAGGGACTGCTTTAGGACGTCCCACAGTCTCTGTGTCCCCCAATGAGACGAAGGAGAAACATGGATTTTTGTGAGTACTCACCGTAAAATCCTTTTCTCCGAGACGCTCATTGGGGGACACAGCACCCACCCTGATAGCCAGTTGGCTCTTGTTTATTTGATTAGTATAATTCCTTGTTTAATGTAGGGTGGTCCTTTTTCAGACATATGATTTTCTGCGTTAAGGCTAATTTATTGTTATGTTCTCCTACTGCTTTTGCACTAAACTGGTTTCCGCCCGCTATCGGGGCGAGGGTGTATGCGGCGGAGGAGGAGCTAACTTGTTTTTTGTATACTTAGTGTCGGCCTCCAGACGGCAGTAGCATACACCACAGTCTCTGTGTCCCCCAATGAGCGTCTCGGAGAAGAGGATTTTACGGTGAGTACTCACAAAAATCCATGTTTCTCACCAAAAAACTTAATCCCTCATATGGCTATGTCAATGCAAAAATAAAAAATTACAAAACAAAAATATATATACCTATTGCTGTTGTAAAGCATTGGAATGGCAACGTTTGCTGTCTCTTTTGGAAGCAGCCTCAGCGCAGGACATAATTGACTGCGGCTCTTCTGTGTTTTGCAGGTTTGCGCCCGCATGGACCAGCCGCTCACTGCACTCTCAGTGTATAAACAAGGCCTGGACCGGTTTCCTAAAGAAGTGGCCCTCCTGTGCGCCGTGGCACGAATTTACGAGGTTGGAGCTGGCACTCGTCCTTTTGCAGATGAGCGTTATACGATACGTAGATCTGTGTGACGGCCGTTTTGCATCTGCCCTGATGTCGCTGCTGTTCATGAGAACGGCGGCGCTACATTTGCAGGAAGCAGTGGACACGTTGGTTGCACTGATTTTCTGTCGCATTCGTTTTTGTTTTACAACCTTTGCTGTTATGCAGATATTTTGCATCACTTTGTTTCATCTGTCCCATCATTCAGGAAATGAATAACCTGACGTCCGCGACAGAATATTACAAAGACCTCTTGAAACAGGATAACACGCACGTGGAGGCCATCGCCTGCATAGGAAGTAACCACTTTTATACGGACCAGCCGGAGATAGCGCTGCGGTTTTACAGGCGAGTTGCCCAAGAGCTGGACAGGGATAGGCGTCTTATAGATGGATAGATATACCTTACTGGTATAACTTGTTTGCACTCTTCCTTCCCGTCTGCTCTGCCATCCATAAAATGGCTGCAGATGGAGGGGCAAGTGATGAGCCACAATATTTAGCCTCTCCTGTTGTAATATATGGAAAATGCAGTAAAAAGTGACTTGAGCCAACTCCCGTCGTACTACGAGTGATACTGTTAGGTGATTCTTACCCCCCCCCCCCCCCCCCCGAGTTCATCAGGATTGTCCATCCTTTAATTAGTATGGGACCATTAGATTTTGATGGTCTGTGCTTAGAGCGGGTTATCAATATCAATGTGGGTCCGTCTCCCGTCACCACAATCGATCAGCTGTTGGCAGCTCTGGTGACTGATGGATGCCATGTACTGGACCAGTACCGCCCCGTACCTTGTGTAGTGTTTTTTCTCACATACTGATCAGCTCATATTAAAGTGCCTGTGATCTAAGCTACAGTACAGAGACCAATCATACACACGGTGCAGCACTGTGCTGGTTTGTGTATCCTATTACTGCGGAAGCTGCACACAGCTGTTCTGGGAGGGGGCCAGGATCCCAATAATATGACTTTGGTGACCCAAGGTTGAGCCATGATTATCTAGAAGGTGGAAAGCCTCTTTTATATCAAGTCGGTTGATCTATAATACTGTCCATAAACTGATCCTCACCTTTAAGAGTCTCCATTGTAAGTGAATGATGAGGATAGAGTGTCTAATTCTGGGATCACTTCACAGGCGCCTCCTACAGATGGGGGTCTATAACTGTGAGCTGTTTAACAACCTGGGGCTGTGCTGCTTCTACGCCCAGCAGTACGACATGATCCTGACATCTTTCGAGAGAGCGTTATCCCTGGCAGAGAACGACGAGGAGGTCGCTGAAGTCTGGTACAACCTGGGACACGTCGCCGTGGTACGTCCATAGATCGCAGAAAAATAATGGTTTAGTATTAAGAGGGTGTGACAGAGGGGGAGTCTGTAGATCCAGCTGCTCAACAAATAAAGATAAGGGCCACTGTTTAATATGGGGAAATTCATCAAGGGATTGATCGGCTCAGTGCATCTTCCTCCAGTGAGCTTTTCATTAATACACGCGGGACTTTTAATAAACTGATCGCATCTCTGGCCATGCAGAATATCGGATCTGTGCCAGCTGAGGGTTGTGCAGATTTATGCCAAATTCTGCTGTAAATTGCAGTACATTTTTTTTTTTTTTTTTGAGCAATGGGTGACTCTTCCTCCAGCTGTGTTAAGTTTTTTTTTTTTGGACTAAAATATTAAGGTTTTTGTGTCATTTTTCTGGCGTAAATCTAGTTTGAAATTTGCCCATTTTGTTTTAGTTCTTCAGTTTGCGAACTTGCTGTCAGTGAATGTGTCCAGGTCCCATCCTGCTTGTTCGTCTTTCGATTTTTTTTTTTTTTTTTTGCTTTCCATAAATCGGGGTGTGATGGAGCAGCGGCGTATGGCGATATCTGTGTAGCTCCCCTCCAGTTCTTCATTTTGGTAATGAACCGCACTGAGATCGGTAATATCCCTCACATTTGTTCTGCTAGTGTCTTTGTTTGAAGGAGAAACTAAGTTTACAAAAAATTTAAAACTATCAGCAGAAGTTTACTGGTCATTGTAGTCCTCCCAGCGCTCCGTTACCTGATGCACAGTGATTGTCCATTACCCGTGAGGATGACCCTTTATCATCTGTGCAGAGGAGTGGATGCTTGAGCGATGATCTGCTGATGCCAGATTAAATCGTCTCTTCAATTATTTAGGTCCCGCTCACGCTGCAGCTGCGTTTCTCTAAGATTTGTTGCATCCGCTCCATCAATTCTCACGTAGTTTTCAGACAATATACTGGCACCAGCCGTCTGTATTACATTGGATCGATGAGATTTGTAATTCCCAGGGACTTTCTCTACATGACAAGTAAATCAGATAACAGGAGCCGGGTTACGATTCCCATTCTAAAGCCTGGAGTCACACATAGCGACTCACCAGCGATCCCGACAACGATATCGACGTGTCAGGATCGCTGGTGAGTCGCTATGTGATCGCTGGTGAGCTGTCACACAGACAGCTTCACCAGCGATCAGCACAGCAACGCCGAGCGCGCGGCTCTGTGTTCGTTAGTTACCAGCGCGCTGATGCAGGGAGCTGGTAACTAACGTACACATCGGGTATCCAAGGGACGTGCGTCCCTTAGATACCCGATGTGTACGTTAGTTACCAGCTCCCTGCATCAGCGCGCTGGTAACTAACGTACACATCGGGTATCTAAGGGACGCCCGTCCCTTGGTTACCCGATGTGTACGTTAGTTACCAGCAGATCGCTGGTCTCCCGCCTGTCACACGCAGCGATACGTGCTGGCCAGCGGGAGACCAGCGAACAAAGAAAAGTCCAGAGGTTTCCCAGAGTGATCAGCGCTACCGGCAGGGGGTGCAGTCGCTGATCGCTGTCACACACATCGATCTCGCTGGTGAGATCGCTGTTGTGTCACAAAACTAGATCGCTATGTGTGACGGGACCTTAACCCTCTGTGTGACTGAGAATCACTGGACGCATCTGTTACATTTCCCTGCTGCAGTCACAGCAATGCAACGGAACAATTGTCACCCAAATGAAGGTGCAACCACTGACCACCTCAAAGCCTCCTCATAGATGTGACCTAGATTAAACATGAAGACCGAGTTGTCTGTTAAAGGGTGGACCGTGAGTCGTGTGAGTAAAGTTTGCCATGAAGGTCTGATTCCAAGAAAGAAGTGGCTGTGATGCAGAAAGCGCCACGTCCCTTCATTTCGGCCCCATGTCCCTTCATCTCAGCGTCACCGGACAGCTGCATGGACGGACTATAACAGGCCACACTAGTGAGCCATGAGGAGATTAATTTCCAGCCTCTACGGTTTCCTTTCAGCGAGCGCAGGGGTCCGCGGTCACATATTGGTGATCTAGTCTAGCAATATACTGTATGACCATTACCTACCCGGCTCCGTCCTGTAAGTCTTCAGAACCTGTGCGGAGCTTTAGGAGGGATTGATTTTGACATTATTTCTGGTGCTGACACTTTCCCCTTATTTTATGTCTTTCTTTAGGGCATTGGAGATCTGACTCTGGCTTATCAGTGCTTCAAGCTGACCTTGGCCAATAACAATGACCATGCTGAGGCGTACAATAATCTGGCCGTATTGGAAATGCGTAAAAGCCACGTCGAGCAGGTAAGTCCTACGTATATTTAGCTGACGAGACACTTCATGCGCGCTCGTCTTTTGCCTTTTTAACTGTTTCAGTGTGGGTTCCTTAATTTTGGAATATCTCCATCTCCTATATTCCGGCAGGCCCGTGCTCTGCTCCAGACATCCGCTGCCCTCGCCCCTCACATGTACGAGCCGCATTTCAACTTCGCCTGCCTCTCTGACAAGGTGAGCCTGGTTACTGTCTAGAAGAGGCTACAGTAAGAAAGAGACCAATGAAATCATCCTGATATTATATCCAGAATTAGCTAAACATGGAATCAGAAACTAAAACTCCCAGCATTTCCTGACTGTCAGCAGCTGACAGAAGGTGGTGTAGATTGTAGTTTTGCAGCAGCTGGAGTGATACGATTTGCTGATACTTTGCCATCTTTGTCTTGCAGATCGGGGACCTCCAGAGCAGCTACGTCGCCGCTCGGAAGTCGGAAGCTGCATTTCCTGCCCACGTGGAAACTCGGCAACTCCTGGACAAGTTGAGGCAGCATTTTGCAATGATTTAAGCTCAATGGTCTCTAGATTCAAGGTCATGTAGTAACAGACTTTTCATTAGTCATTGGTGATCGCTGCGGCAAAAGGTTCTGCTGATAATGCTAATGTGTACAGGACACAATTAACCCTGAACATCACCGTGATTCTGTATTTCTAATGGTCGGTTGTTCAATGTCCAACATAGAATCTTCAGACAAGCCCCCTCCAGTCTGGTTGTTAGTCATACATATATCGATGCAATGTTATCAGCCAAAAATCTTGTCCCATGCCCCATTTGATCGGATCGTACCTCTGTGCATGGTATCCCTGCGGACGTTGGGATCTTTGGCCTCATTTCTCTTTTCATCTGTACAAATCTTGCTGTTTTCCTGAGCAAAAGAAAAAAATAACATGCATGTGTTATCGATAGAGCTGTCCTCGTCCCGTCCCACTCGCTGGCACCTCTGTCCTCGTCCCGTCCCACTCGCTGGCACCTCTGTCCTCGTCCCGTCCCACTCGCTGGCACCTCTGTCCTCGTCCCGTCCCACTCGCTGGCACCTCTGTCCTCGTCCCGTCCCACTCGCTGGCACCTCTGTCCTCGTCCCGTCCCACTCGCTGGCACCTCTGTCCTCGTCCCGTCCCACTCGCTGGCACCTCTGTCCTCGTCCCGTCCCACTCGCTGGCACCTCTGTCCTCGTCCCGTCCCACTCGCTGGCACCTCTGTCCTCGTCCCGTCCCACTCGCTGGCACCTCTTTTCCCTGTGGCAGACCCCTTTTTCTTTGCCTTTCTAATTTTCCATAGAAGTAAAAGGAGTGGACATCATAGTTCCACATTCCCGATTCTTCTCTACAACAACATCATCTGACACATGGGGCTCCTATCTCTCCTCCACTAGCTGGAAGGTGCACGGATTTCTGCATTTCCTGTACAGATGAATGGGACGGCTGCAGAGGGGGCGTCTCGCCCATTGGGGTACGCAGTGCAGGTTTGTGGTTTTCCATGTTTCTGTACAGTATAATGACAAGTCCTGCACCTTTTTATACTTGGCACTTCATTCCTCACCTTTTTCAAAATCTCTGTTTGCTATCAGTCAATGGACACATTCTTGTTTACAGGTGGAGGCAAAACTCCCGCATGGCCCACCGAACTGAAATTTTTCCATAAGAGCAAAAACACAGGCTGTGTGCAAATTTTTACTTTATCTATCTGAAAGTATTTGATCAAGACAACTTTTTTTTCTTCGGATGTAAAAAGGAATGTTTCCATTCACTGGCAGGAAGCAGAGATTTGGAAAATGCTGAAGAACTGAATCACAAAGCACTTGTGGAACATATCACGTGAACAGATTTAAAAAGCTCTGCTCATTACACATCAGGAGGTAAACTGAGTCCATGATCTCACATTGCGTGATACCTGCTGGGTCACCAGTCTCTGCACGACCCGATGGGGATCACGCAGCCGGCCTGTGCACAATGCCCGCCTGGGATCACTTACCCAGCCTTTGCACAACGCCCGTCTGTGATCACGAACCCTGCCTTTGCACGACACCTGACGGGGATCACGAACCCGGCCTGTGCACAACGCCCAATGGGGATCATGTAGCCCCCTGTCCTCGCCAACTGGCAGCTATCAGTGATGTGATGGCCCTGGCTCTGCTTTTGGAAGTGAGCAGAGCTGCCGTATCTGATAAAGCAGTGGTCCTGTCTTATGATGGAAGTCTGCACAGCTTGCGATCGGGATTGTCGGGTGCCGTCGAAAACAGACGACAACAAGTATACGAATTTCCTACCTGCAGTCTTGTGATGATAAAACGCGCTCAGTCTCTCTTTTATTGAGCGAGGCAGCGCATGTTTAGTCTGTAGGTGACCTTGTGAAAATTGCATCCTTATAATCTCCGCACTACGAGCTCTCGCTGGCAATACTTGAGAAGTCTGAGTGCATGCAGTTTGCTGTCAGGATTATTGTGCAAATGTAGAAAAAAAAAAATTATAAGAAACCCAAAGTAATGATTACCAAAGAGTTTCTCCAGGATGACAACATAAAAAAAGTTTAAAAAGGTAGAAGAGAAGAGATGGAAATTTCTGTCCTCTTTACACTACATCCTTGTAATGCCTGTTTCGTCTATAAGTCACTACATCGCCCCAGCCAGATGTCCCCCGTATTGTGGCCATGTTCCCTCCACTGGTGGCAATCAGATGCTAATTGTAATAAAACAAATTATTTTTTCTTCCAATTTCAATAATGTTCTCAAACACTGACAGAAAACATGAATATAAAGTGCAACCCCCAGATAATGGAAAAACCCCTGTGGGGAGAATCATTCAGCATCCCTGTGCTCTATAGACTGTATTGATGGAAATTACTCTCGCAGACAGAGGTCTGACTTTTTGAGCTCTTGCTTCGCTCTCGCTGCTGATGGGAGTGATGATTTGTCAGATAAGAGTTTTTTTTAATGCAACTTTATAAATAGATCTCACTCCAATAGAAGAAGAAGTGGCAGAAAAAGTAGAGAAATAGAAGTGTTGTGTATAAGGAAGTTCTCAAATTTGATGCAACACATTGTTAAACTTTTTCTCATGAATTACACCCCCCCCCTCCATAAGTGGAGGGCGGGCGCCTCCCTAAATCATTTATATGACCTCCCAGTCCTGCACATTGAGGGGATAATGCAGCAAACGAGCCGTTCCCTGTGAGTTATTGTGTACGAGAGCATTACATCGTGGACGGAAGCAGTAGACAGCGGCCACCGCCAGGGAGTGATCAGCATTTATAATGTATAAAGGCAAATTATTACAAGCCGAAGAGCGCGGCCCCGGTAGACCATGTGTCATAGGCCCCCACTCAGGAAGAGGCTTCTGGGGTTGTAATGGAAACTACCCCCCGTAAATAGACAGTACGTGAGAATACATGTTGCCCACACAGACAATACACAGAGCTGTGCAAAAGTTCAAGGCAGGTGTGAAACTAATGCTAAAAAGTGAGAAACTTCACACACAGAAGTGAGAATCATATCAATTAAGAAAATATAAAGTCACTGAAGAAAAGAGAAATCTAAATCCCATCAGTACCTGGTGACTGCCCGTCACCTCCATAATCAATGGCTGTGATCGCCCGTCACCTTCATCATCAGAAGCTGGTGACTGCTGGTCTCCTCGATCATCAGTACCTGGTGACCTTCCGTCAGTTCCATAATCAGTGTCTGCTGATTGCCCGTCTTCTCCATCATCAGAAGCTGGTGACTGCCGGTTTCCTCGATCATCAGTATCTGGTGACCACCCGTCAGCTCCTTAATTAGTGTCTGGTGATTGCCCGTCATCTCCATCATCAGAAGCTGGTGACTGCCAGTCTCCTTGTTCATCAGTACCTGGTAACTACACGTGGGCTAGATCGTCAGTACCTGGTGACCGCCCTTTGCCTCCTTAGTGTCTGTTGACCGCCCGTCGCCTCCATCATCAGTATCTGGTGACCGCCCGTCACTTAGATCGTCAGTACCTGGTGACTGCCCATTGCCTCCATCATCAGTATCTGGTGACTGCCCGTCACCTCCATAATCAGTGGCTGTGATCGCCCGTCACCTTCATCATCAGAAGCTGGTGACTGCTGGTCTCCTCGATCATCAGTACCTGGTGACCTCCCGTCACCTCCAGCATCAGAAGCTGGTGACTGCCGGTCTCCTCGATCATCAGTATCTGGTGACCACCCGTCAGCTCCATAATCAGTGTCGTATGGTGATTGCCCGTCACCTCCATCATCAGAAGCTGGTGACTGCCGGTCTCCTTGATCATCAGTACCTGGTGACTACACGTGGCCTAGATCGTCAGTACCTGATGACCGTCCTTTGCCTCCTTAGTGTCTGGTGACCGCCCGTCGCCTCCATCATCAGTATCTGGTGACCGCCCGTCGCCTAGATCGTCAGTACCTGGTGACTGCCCAGTGCCTCCATCATCAGTATCTTGTGACTTCCCTTGGCCTCCATCACCAGTACCTTATGACTTCTGTCATTAGCCACCGGGGACCGCCTGTTGCCTTCGTCGTCAGTATCTGGTGACAGCCCATTGCGTGTGTCGTCAGTATCTGGTGACAGCCCGTTGCTTCCATTACTTCCCAGATAGACGGGAGGTTGTGAGATTAGGGTTTTGGGACTGGATCATCCCCTCCAAGACTCCTCAATTTAATGACATTGGCTGTATGTTGGGGGTCATTGTCCTGCTGCACAATAAATTTAGAGCCGGTCAGACGCAAGTGACTGAGAAGTGATGGAGGCGACAGGTGGTCACCAGAATACTGATGATGGACGCGATGGGCGATCACCAGGCACTGATGGAGGCGACGGGCGATCACCAGACACTGACGATGAAGGTGTCACACAGCTGTCAATCTAAAAAGAAGGGTGGCGTTAGGGGGAAAATAAGCAGGTGGGAAAGTGTACTAAAATGCTCGTCCGACATGATGCACCAAGCGCCTGTGCTTGGTCTGAACAGTCGCTGACAGACTGAGTTTAATGGTTGTCTCGGGAGGGTTCTGCCGCCTAATGCACGTGCGCACATCATCCGGATCCGCTACCGGCAGCTCCTGTGTAATCACCGTCTGTCCTGTTACTCCCACATTTGTCCTAGGGGGAATTATAGGAAATTGGACTGGAGATCACGTGGCCAGCAGCAGCCAGAGGCTTCATGAGGGAACAGGAAAGTCTGACCGGAGCCGTTGAACAATAGATCCATGCCCGGCCGCATGGTGCTTGTACTACTGTGAGTATCGTCATCTAAACTATATATCAGTGCTGTGTCCAACCAGCCTAGTGTCACATCCTCGGCCATCCTGCTTTAATTAAAAGGATTTTCAGGGATAGAAAAACATTATTATTTCCTTCGCAAAAGAGTCCCGTCCACGTGTCTGGTGCAATGATCTGACGAGGTCAATATTGCTGAGCTGCAAATCCTCTCAAAACCCATAGACGGGCATGGACTGTTTTGGGAAGAAAGTCGCCGTGTTTTCTGAGCCGTTCCATCTCTATAGGCCACGTTATATCACTTGGGGCACCGGCTGAGGCTTCCTCAGGACGCCACCTTTCTTTACAATTTATTCACTCAGCTGTGCATCGTTATTTTTTTTTAATTTATTGTTCAGCTTTAAAAAAAAAAAATATTATTCCAAAAGGGGAAAACATGCGTACATATCCCTTTAAAGAGTAATATTTATTTTCAATATACTAAAAAACACCATTGGATAGATGGACTCTGAAGGAAATAATCATGTCAGACTGATGGTAAATTTCGTTGTACTGTGCACGATACAGAATTAGGTGGTGTTTTTTAGTATATTGATAATAAATATTACTTTTTAAAGGGATTTGTGTATGCAAGTTTATTGTGAAGCTGAAAAGATTGCATGAAACTTGGTATAAAAGGAATGCAGTCGAACGACCGCAGTTTTATTTATTTTGCACAAAATTCACGAACCATAGTTGCAAACTCAAAATAATAAATTTCGCTAAAGTGATTGTGATACCATGGTGCCCCCTGCTGGGAAAATCTGGGGTTTTCTGGGAGGTTAGCTGCCCCATAGAGGGCGCCAAGAGCGTAGGCTCTGGCCACATGTAGGCCCCCCACTGGTGATTCCCAGAAGTTAGGCAAAGTTTAGACCTGTAATTGCTGTGAATTTGTGCTGGAAATGGAAAAAAAGTGTCTAAAACACCAGCCAGCGAGGCTAAGTACCAATTGACTGTAATTTAATCAATGTCCTGTCATTACTTGGTGGGCTTTACATGGGGAAGCAATGAACAATACTTACCCCTTTAAAGGCTATTTAGCCAGTGGAATTGATCACAATACTCTATCAATAGGGGAGGAATTGAATAATACCTGCCCCCAAAATAGCCATCAAACAGTGAAGATTGTTCACAGCCACTTCACTCTGAGGGGAGGAATAAATTTCACCCCAATAGGCTAATGCAAAAAAAACAGAACAATAGATCAACCAATATAGACACTGCATTTTTAATGAGCACAACCTTATTAGTATAGTTTAATATAGTGTCAGTGTACAGATAATACAGTGATCACCATGGACATTATACACAGGAACTCTGTATATAGTGTACAGATAATACAATGATCAGGAGTGACATTATGCTTAGGGGCTCTGTATATTGTGTTAGTGTACAGGTAAGGTAATACACTGACACTGAAAACAGTATCATCAAATATAAATACATCACCGCAGTAATGATATCCAACATCCTGCATCATATGATCTACCGTCGTGCGTGCTGAGGTCAGCTGCCGGTCTCTGGCTGGCAGCTGTTAACTTTTGCCATGTAAGAAGGCTGCACACCAATAGATTTGATCTGAATATGCATCTGAGGATGCACGTTTAATTACTGAGGTGGCAGAATCCTGACGATGGGGACTGGTGAGCCGGTCCGGGCCCCCCTCTGCTCACCGGGCCCCATACACCAATAAAGGCAGTAATATCCTGATGGTGGCTCTGCCTGCATTACACTCCAAAGCTGCACTCGCTATTCTGCTGGTGCAGTCACTGTGAAACATAAAGAGAAATGCACATAAATGAGCCAGAAATTAATAAAAAGTAATATTTTATTGAAAAAATTGTATTAAAGGGCATGAAATAATATATATATACCAAGAGATTCAAAAGTAGGTTCAAAATGCCTAATTGTGATTCAGTAAGTTCATAACTCATGCCAGGTAAGTATAAGGACAGTATAGAAAGGAAATGGAACCACTAGTGAACCATAACCAAAAGTAAATCTAAAGGCAGAGAGAACATAAAGATGGTAATTACCTCTGACCTGCAGTTCCACTTGTTTGGCAATTTTCACTGTCATCCACCAAGTGAGCCTCACTAGCTATACTATAAGAGCGACGCTATCATGAGTCAGCTTGTCTTAGGAACCTCCTCTACCTTGGGGCTTCACCAGCAAGACTGGCATCCAAGACAGAAGACGCCGCAGTAGCCACAGGCTCGCCCAGCTCCCTCCTGTCTGCGCTTGTCTAGATGCCTCAGCTGGGCAGGAGTCTTTATTTCTTTTCCTCCTCGGCCCCTCAGCTCCCTCACCTCTGCTAGTCTCTTCCTCAGTAAAATCAGCCTCACAGCTTCCTCCCACTGGGGTCACAACTGCATTAGCGAAGGAGCGAGGACAACGGCTGAATCGGTGATCTAACTCGCCATACAGGTGGCACCTAATCTCCGCACAAGATGCAGCAAGATGGCCGATATCCTCACATAATGCACATTTCTATACAGTGCAGTTTGTACTGAAGTGTGTGGGGCCGCCGCACTTGTGACAGCTTTGGTTGCCCCTGGTAGAACACCAGAATACGATCCCTACACAGGAAGGCAGAAGGTGAAATGTGAGCAACCGTACCACCTGAGTGCTTTAGTTTTACCATAAACGTCCAGGCCCCCGACCAGATACCAAACTCATCACGTTTTTGTTTTTTTTTAAATTCGTCTATTGAACCATAAACAAGTGTACTGCATACATACTGGTATATAATGTTAAGCATAATTTAATTACACATATATTTCACACTGCATTAAAATGTACAGCAAAATGTAAATACCAGTTGCATACAAATAAAGCAAAACATAATATGCATTAAGTCACAGTGGCCTTGTGTTATTATTCCAGTGATGAGATCTACCTGACTACTAAATCATACCTACATCTACAAGAACAAAAAAAACCAAACTATTCCGCAGCCTACTTCCACACACTTAGTTGTTTATTATGTGACATCTACACTCTGCAAAGTAAGGTGAGAGGAATTCCACCTCTCCCATATCTTGTCGAATTTACCTGGGCACCCTCTATTCTGATATAACGTGCGCTCATATGAAATAATCGAGTTTACCAGGCTGATCCAGGACCCGAGAGAGGGAGATGAACTCCCCATCCACCGCAATGCCAATACCTTTCGTGCCATAAACAGTGTCTCTCTTAGGAATATCCCAACATATTGACCCCATGTCTCCTCATCCTATACTCCAAATAGACAGACCAGCGGCTCAAGTGGAACAGGAATTTGTACCAGAGACGTCAGTAGTGATGTCACTTCCCTCCAATATTGTGCAACAACCCGGACAACACCAAATCATATGAACAAAGTCTGCATCTATTGAATGACATCTCAAACATTCCGACGATTGGTATCGGCCCATCTTAAAGAGCCGAGTTGGAGTCAAATATGATTGATTTATAATATATAACTGTATCATCCTGTTGTTAACAGACGGAGATACCTTGATCGATGACTCTAGAATTTCTTCCCACTCCTCTCCCTGTGTATCTGGGATGAGCCTTTCCCACTTCTTAACAGAGTCTGTGGTGGATTCTGTCCCTATTGACAACAGATATGTATATAGAGAAGAGATGAGACCCTGGGGGCCCTGTGATTTAAGGATCCCTATCAAGGGTAGAGATGAAATAGCATTATCTGTACCTATACATCTCATATGTGATTGAAATGCTGATCTTAGCTGTAAATAATGGAAGAACTGAGACCTCGGGACACTGCGATTAATTTGTAATTGTTCAAAAGAGATCAAAGTTCCACGATCATACAGATCGCCTATCGTAGAGACACTATATTGAGCCCAAAACTCGGCAGATGGATGTTCAAGTAACGCCGGAAGGTAACCATTATTCCATAGGGGCATCTCAGCTACAATATCCTCCAATCCAACTACCCTCTTGATCTGTTTCCATATTGATCGTGCCAGATGAAGCAGGGGCAGCAGTCGTGAGACATTTGTTTTCCTCATTTCCAAAAATCCCAACGGGCAACTAGTTTGTGCGGCATGAAGTAAATGGTTTTCAGAATTAGGTAGGTGACCGCCGGGCATCCACGTGCTTATGGCTTTGGCCTGCCCAGACAAATAATACAGGAAGAAATCGGGTAACGCTGCCCCCCCTCCCTTCTTGGGCCTCTGCAAAGTGGCTAGCTTAAGTTTGGGCCTAGTTTTCCCCCATATAAAAGATGTGATTTGGGAATTCAAATTAGCGAAAAAGGATCTGGGCACCACTACAGCACTATGTTGAAGAAAGTAGCTAAGTTTGGGGAGTAATATCATTTTAATTAAATTAATACATCCGGCCACAGACAGTGGAAGTTTACCCCAGATCGCAAATTTGACTTTAACCCCTTCATGACCAAGCCTATTTTGACCTTAATGACCAGTCCATTTTTTGCAATTCTGACCAGTGTCCCTTTATGAGGTAATAACTCAGGAACGCTTCAACGGATCCTAGCGATTCTGAGATTGTTTTTATGTGACATATTGGGCTTCATGTTAGTGGTAAATTTAGGTTGATAATTTTTGCGTTTATTTGTCAAAAAATCAGAAATTTGGTGAAAATTTAGAAAATTTTGCAATTTTCAAATTTTGAATTTTTATTCTGTTAAACCAGAGAGTTATGTGACACAAAATAGTTAATAAATAACATTTCCCACATGTCTACTTTACATCAGCACAATTTTGGAAACAAAATATTTTTTTGTTAGGAAGTTATAAGGGTTAAAAGTTGACCAGCGATTTCTCATTTTTACAATAAAATTTACAAAACCATTTTTTTTAGGGACCACCTCACATTTGAAGTCACTTTGAGGGGTCTATATGGCAGAAAATACCCAAAAGTTACACCATTCTAAAAACTGCACCCCTCAAGCTACTCAAAACTACATTCAAGAAGATTATTAACCCTTCTGGTGTTTCACAGGAACTAAAGCAATGTGGAAAGAAAAAATGGACATTTTAATTTTTCCAACAAAAATTTTCTTTTAGCATAAATTTTTTCATTTTCACATGGGAAACAGGATAAAATGGATCCTAAAATTTGTTGGGCAATTTCTCCTGAGTACAACGATACCTCATATGTGGTCATAAACCACTGTTTGGGCGCACGGCACGGCTCAGAAGGGAAGGAGCGCCATTTGACTTTTTGAATGGAAAATATGCTGGAATATTTAGCGGTTGCCATGTCGTGTTTGGAGAGCCCCTGTGTGCATAAACATTGGAGCTCCTCCACAAGTGACCCCATTTTGGAAACTAGACCCCCCAAGGAACTTATCTAGATGCATAGTGATCACTTTGAACCCCCAGGTACTTCACAAATTGATCTGTAAAAAAAAAAAATACTTTTTTTTCACAAAAATTTTCTTTTAGCCTCAGTTTTTTCATTTTCACATGGGCAACAGGATAAAATGGATCCTAAAATTTGTTGAGCAATTTCTCCTGAGTGCACAGATACCTCATATGTGGTCATAAACCACTGTTTGGGTGCACGGCATGGCCCGGAAGGCAAGGAGCACCATTTGACTTTTTGAATGGTAGATTAGCTCCACTCGTTAGCGGACACCATGTCGTGTTTGGAGAGCCCCTGTGTGCCTAAACATTGGAGCTCCCCCACAAATGACCCCATTTTGGAAACTAGACCCCCTAAGGAACTTATCTAGATGTGTAGTGAGCACCTTGAACCCTCAAGTGCTTCACAAAAGTTTATGACGCAGAGCCGTGAAAATAAAAAAAAATTTTTTCCCTCAAAAAATTATTTTTTAGTGCGCAATTTTTTATTTTCACAAGGGTACCAGGATAAATTAGACCCCAAAATGTGTTGTCCAGTTTGTCCTGAGTACGCTGGTACCCCACATGTGGGGGGGAACCACTGTTTGGGCACACATCGGGGCTCGGAAGGGAAGTAGTGACATTTTGAAATGCTGACTTTGATGGAATGGTCTGCGGGTGTCATGTTACATTTGCAGAGCCCCTGATGTACCTAAACTGTGGAACCCCCCACAAGTGACCCCATTTTGGAGACTAGACCCCCCAAGGAACTTATCTAGATGTGTGGTGAGCACCTTGAACCCCCAAGCGCTTCACAGAAGTTTATAACGCAGAGCCGTGAAAATAAAAAATTTTTTTTTTTACACAAAAAATAAATGATTTTTAGCCAGCAATTTTTTTTTCACAGGGGTAGCAGGATAAATTGGCCCCAAAAGTTGTTGTCCAGTTTGTCCTGAGTACGCTGATACCCCATATGTGGGGGATGACCACTGTTTGGGTACACGTCGGGGCTCGGAAGGGAAGTAGTGACATTATGAAATGCTGACTTTGATGGAATGGTCTGCAGGCATCATGTTACATTTGCAGAACCCCTGATGTACCTAAACTGTGGAACCCCCCCACAAGTGACCCCATTTTGGAAACTAGACCCCCTAAGGAACTTATCTAGATGTGTGGTGAGCACCTTGAACCCCCAAGTGCTTCACAGAAGTTTATAACGCAGAGACGTGAAAATAAAAAATATTTTTTTTTCCTCAAAAAAAATGATTTTTACCCAGCAATTTTTTTTTTCACAAGGGTAGCAGGATAAATTGGACCCCAAACGTTGTTGTACAGTTTGTCCTGAGTACGCTGGTGCCCCATATATGGGGGGGAACTATTGTTTGGGCACACGTAAGGGCTCGGAATGGAAGTAGTGGCGTTTTGAAATGCAGACTTTGATGGAATGGTCTGCGGTCGTCATTACGTTTGCAGAGCCCCTGATGTGCCTAAACAATAGAAACCCCCCACAAGTGACCCCATTTTGGAAACTAGACCTCCCAAGTAACTTATCTAGATGCCTGGTGAGCACTTTGGACCCCCAAGTGCTTCACATAACTTTATAACGCAGAGACGTGAAAATTAAAAAAAAAAATTTTCCACAAAAATATTTTTTTAGCCCCCAATTTTTTATTTTCCCAAGGGTACCAGGAGAAATTAGAACCCCAAAGTTGTTGTGCAATTTTTCCTGAGTACGCTGATACCCCATATGTTGGGGTAAACCACTGTTTGGGCACACGTCGGGGCTTGGAAGGGAGGAAGCACCGTTTAACTTTTTGAACACAAAATTGGCTGGAATCAATGGTTGCACCATGTCGCGTTTGGTGACCCCCTGATGTGCCTAAACAGTGGAAACCCCTCAATTCTAACTCCAGCCCTAACCCCAACACACCCCTAACCACAGCCCTAACCCTAACACATCCCTAACCCTAATTCCAACCCTAACCATAACCCTAACCCCAACAGACCCCGAACCCTAATCCCAACCCTAACCATAACCCTAACCACAAGCCTAACCCTAATTCCAACCCTAACCCTAATTCCAACCCTAACCCTCTTTCCAACCCTAACCTTTTCCAACCCTAACCCTCTTTCCAACCCTAACCCTCTTTCCAACCCTAACCCTCTTTCCAACCCTAACCCTCTTTCCAATCCTAACCCTAACCCTCTTTCCAATCCTAACCCTAACCCTCTTTTCAACCCTAACCCTAACCCTCTTTTTAACCCTAACCCTCTTTTCAACCCTAACCCTAACCCTCTTTTCAACCCTAACCCTAATGGAAAAATAAAAATAAAAATATTTTCTTTATTTTATTAGTTCTGCCTACCTATGGGGGTGATAATCGGGGGGTTTATTTACTTTTTCTTTCATTTTGATCACTGTGAGAGTGATCAAAATGAAAGAATGGAATCTGCAGCCGGCAGATTCGGGCGAGCGCACTGCGCATGCGCCCGCCATTTTCAAAGATGGTGGCGCCCATCATCCGGACCCGAGGGACACCGGGAGGGACGGGGGGACTCAGGAGGTACCGGGGGGGTGAGGGGGGGATCGGAGGCTGGCGGGGAGCAGAGGGAATGGGAGGGGGGCAGATCGCCGCTGTCATTCAGTTGCGGGGGGGCAATCGCCGGTTGGGGGGGTGGAATCGGTGTCTCCAGCCATGTCCGATGCTACAGCAGCGTCGGACATGGCTGGATTGTAATATTTCATCAATTTTCATTGATGAAATATTACTATCGCTCTGATTGGCTGTTTCACTTTTAACAGCCAATCAGAGCGATCGTAGCCACGTGGGGGCGAAGCCACGCCCCCTGTGGTGAATTACAAAGCCCCCTGTATCTGCGGGTCGGGTGACCTTTCAGTGACCCCGGTCACCCGACCCGCAGGGGGGCTTTGAAGTCATGACGCCACATAGGCGTCACTGGTCAGATTTGAACCAGGTTTCATGACGCCTATGTGGCGTCATTGGTCGTGAAGGGGTTAACCATCTCCTGTAGCGGATATATATTAAGGTGGAAATCAAGTTTACTGTCTTTAGAAATATGGACACCCAGGTATTTAAAACTTGTTACAATGGGTAGCAAGGAGAGAGTCTCAAGTCGTGGCATCGGAGCATGGGAAAGAGGCATCAGAGCAGATTTCCCCCAATTTATATATAGGCCAGAAAATTTACCAAATTTATTTATAATAGTGATCACTCTTGTCAGGGTTTCCTCCGCTTTGTCCATAAATATCACCATATCGTCAGCATATAGGCAATGGTGTCTGTCCGACCTGCTATTTCTATACCAGCAACATTAGGGGAAGATCTTATACGAATTGCCAGTGCCTCAATAGCAAGAGCAAAAAGGGCCGGGGAAAGGGGACACCCCTGACGAGTTACCCTATGCAGTGAAAATGGCTCAGATATGGAATTATTTACAATGACCTGGGCCTTAGGCTTCATGTACAAAATATTGACCCATTTTTGAAATCTATCACTGAATCCATACCTCTGCAAACATGCACGGAGAAAAGGCCATTCAAGAGAGTCAAAGCCCTTGGCCGCATCCAGCGATGCCAATGCCCATTCATTGTCCTGCACCAGGGAGCTATATTGGACCACTGACTGTACTCGTCTAATATTAATGGAGGTGCTCTTACCAGGCATAAAGCCAGTTTGGTCAGAGTGTACAAGATCTAATATGACTGAATTCAACCTCTTGGCCAAAATTTTTGCAAAAATCTTATAATCCACATTTACCAATGATATGGGCCGATAAGATCCACAATCTAAAGGGTCTTTCCCCCCCTTTTTAAGAACTATTATATTGGCCTCATAGAAGGATTCCGGCATGCATCCCCCCTCCCAAATCCCCTGAAACACCGTCAACAAAAGAGGCGCCAGTATCTCCTGGTATTTCCTATACAGTTCAACAGGGAACCCATCCGGCCCAGGGGCCTTTCCAGAGGCCATATCCTTTATGGCATCCTCCACCTCCTCCAGAGTAAATTCAGCATCCATAAAGGCCTGCTGGGAAGGACTCAGCGTAGGAAACTCTATATCTGACAAGTAATTTAGACACCCCGGGCCGTCTATATCAGTTTTAGAATTATACAATGAACTATAATAATCAGAAAAACATTTCAGAATTTCTTCCGTTGAAGAAACCAGAGTACCATCCAAGTTGCGAATCTGTAGAATTGTGTTAGTTGTATTATGCTGTCGCACCAAATAAGCCAAGAATTTACTAGCCTGATTCCCCATTTCAAAATAAGATTGTCTAGTAAAAAATAGTTTACGCTTAGTTTTAGTATCAATATATTGAGTATGTAACCTTTGAGCAGTCAACCACACTACCCTACTCATCACGGTTTTTCTTTGGCATCTCCACCACCTCTCCATACCGGCCAAGCCAAGTCATGATGTTATAACAAGAAAGCGACTCGTTACTAGTCATCACAGTCACTTTCTTGACTTGGTTTCGGCGAGACACTGCCAGCTGGTCTCATTTTTTTGCCAACTCATAATTCAACCAGAAGAGCTCAAACCCCTCCGGCTGAACAAAGCCGACATCAAACTCAGGCGTGGAATAGGGATGTATGAAGGCGTAGATGTCAATCACCTTGAAGCCCAGCCTCCACAGGAGCTCCACAACCTTAGAACTGGGAGGACATGCATCACTGCCATTCCACGAAAGACGGACTACATTCCAAAGCACACTACCCGGCCCGGCTGTTGGGATGGACCACACTGTATCCCCCTTTTTTTTTTGACTCTTGGAAAGCCCCAAAGCCATGGCTCTCAATCCAGAAGGATAGATCAAACTCTCGACCCTCTACCATTAGTGCTCACTCCCCATTCTTTAGAGCCTCCAGGAGACACTTGTGACATTCAGGAGCAGACAACATCCAAGAGTGGACCCTCTGTGTCACGGATCTAGAGCCCCTGGGCCGAGCACGCCAGGTGATGACCGACCCCTATACAGGGATCGTTAGGGGCAGGACCGCAGAGGTCAGAACCGCGACAGCCGGTACCAAGAGGGGCGGCTCACAGGAGACACAGATAAGTGTATCAGAACTGGGTACCAGGAACACAAAGAGTGTATACGGAAGTGCACAGTAGCGTAACTACCGGGGTAGCAGCCGAAGCAGTTGCTTTGGGGCCCGGCACATATAAGGGTCCGGGTCCCCGGCTCCGATCGGCGCTACCCGGTAGTGCAATGAAGTACAGCGGCGCTCCGGCGGGTGCTGTGGCCAACGGTGTCTTGGGGGCCTGCCAGCCCCCAGCGCCGACTCCCCCCTCTGCCTGCCCCCCCGAGCGCCGCCGCAATGATGGAGGAGAGCGTCAGCTGACGCTCCCTCTCCCATCATTCCCCGCTCTGCCTGTGACACAGCAGGTGCGCGATGATGTCATCGCGCTCTCACTGAGTGCCAGCCAGGCAGAGGAGCAGGATACAGGAGCTGGGAGCAGCGCAGGCACGAGGAGGTGAGGATAATGTTTGTTTTTTTTAATTTATATATTGGGTGTGTGCTGGACTGTGGCGCCATTCTCTGCGGGGGGGCTATATACCATGTGCTGGGTGCTATATATACCATGTGGTGCTGGGCTCTATATATACCATGTGGTGCTGGGCGCTATATATACCATGTGGTGCTGGGTGCTATATATATATCATGTGGTGCGGGGCGCTATACAGTATACCATGTGGTGCTGGGCGCTATATACAAGGTGGTGCAGGGCGCTTATGTACCATGTGGTGCTAGGCGCTATATATACCAGGTGGTGCTGGGCGCTATATACCATGTGGTGCTGGGTGCTATATATATCATGTGGTGCTGGGTGCTATATACCTTGTGCTGGGCGCTATATACCAGGTGATGCTGGGCGCTATATACCATGTGTTGCTGGGCGCTATATACCAGGTGATGCTGGGCGCTATATACCATGTGTTGCTAGGCGCTATATACCATGTGGTGCTGGGTGCTATATATATCATGTGGTGCTGGGTGCTATATACCATGTGGTGCTGGGCGCTATATATATCATGTGGTGCTGGGCGCTATATACCAGGTGGTGCTGGGCGCTATATACCATGTGGTGCTGGGCGCTATATATATCATGTGGTGCTGGGCGCTATATACCAGGTGGTGCTGGGAGCTATATATATCAGGTGGTACTGGGCGCTATATACCATGTGGTGCTGGGCGCTATATACCATGTGGTGCTAGGTGCTATATATATCATGTGGTGCTGGGCGCTATATATACCATGTGGTGCTGCGCGCTATATATACCATGTGGTGCTGTGCACTACATATACCAGATGGTGCTGGGCGCTATATACCATGTGGTGCTGGGCGCTATATATCGTGGTGCTGGGCGCTATATATATTATGTGGTGCTGGGTGCTATATATACCAGGTGGTGCTGGGTGCTATATACCATGTGGTGGTGGGTGCTGCACACCATGTGGTGCTGGGCGCTGTATACCATGTGTGGCTGGGCTATATACCATGTGGTGCTGGGTCAGCAACTTTAAATATAAAATTATCAATGATTAACTAATTTGATTGTATTGACTGAGTTACAGGATTAGGAATAATTGTGTTACATTATTTCTAATTCTGTTACTTAATGTGACTCTAGTATGCATTATCGGTAAGGGGGTGTGTCTTGAAGGGGGTGTGTCTTTGAGGGGCCCCGTTTAAAAGTTTGCTATGGGGCCCAATCAGTTCTAGTTACGCCCCTGGAAGTGCACAAACTACAGATAGTGCGAGACAGGTAGCCGTGAGCACGTATGGTGTATAGCGAGTAATACGTCCAGAGGTAAATGAAGCAGGACGCGTGCCAGGAGCACGACAGAGTACTGAATGGAGCAGCAGTCGTGCCAGGAGTTGTTACAGAGCACAGGGACAGAGAGTACCAGGAGGTACGACAGAGCAATAGATAGAGGACTGGATACTAGAGTGTGCCAAGAGGTACTACTGAGCATGAAGCAACGTGAAAGTTCGGAGCGAGTGCTAGGAGCACCATAGAATCCCAGACAGAGCAGAGGACCTGAGAACAGCGCACGGCCCGGCTGGGACTAAGCAGACCCAGCCAGGAAGCACAACAATAATCAGGCACCTCCCATAGGGGAAAGTAGCCTGATATAGCACATGACCATGACAGGTTCCAGGTCAGATCCTAGCCAGAAAGCACATGACCACTACAGCTTCCGGGTCAGTCCTCCATTACCATAGAGGAGACTGACCCGGAGACAGCACTGACAGGAGCGCGCAAGTGCAAACGTGACATGGAGGAGGAGCCCTGGGGATGAGAGCTGCGCGTGCGCACCCGACGGAGGCCCCGGAGAGACCGCCGTACCGGAGGGAGTGACGTCGGGACCGAAGCCCTTCTTCCTGGTGAGCGCGGCATGACAGTACCCCCTCCTTTATGCCCCCGCTCTCTAGAACTGGAAAATAGCACCTTGACACTAGGAGCGGGATCCAGACACTTCCTAACTGCATGAGGACTAATCAGATCCAGAGTCTCACAGCGAGAAAATTTGGTCTCCTGCCATACCCTGGAGAACTCCACGGACAGAGTCGGAGGCAGGTGCGCCCAATACAGGACGAACCGGCAGAGGCACACTGACATGCTTGGAGGCCGAAGCGGTGGTGCAATTACTGGAAGTTAATTCAGCCTTAAGAGGCGAGCTGTCGGAGGATGGTTGCTTGGGAACTTCCTTCTTGGCACAGGACGGACAAGCAGCCACAAAGTCTTTGACATCCTGAGCAATAGACAGCCACCAGTAGTAGTGGGATAAACGGGAGAGTGTCTTCTTGATACCAACATGGCCGGCAACCAGAGAAGAATGTCCCCAGGATAACACCTTTACGGTTACCTTAAGACACGAAGGTCTCCCCCGGGCGCTGGGGTGTCAACTTGACGGAAGCCACGGTAATTACCTTGGACCGGTTACTTGACAGATGTGGAGACTGACTCTCAGCCCCCTTCTCGACAATGTCACACGTCACAGACCGGTTGCTTGACAGATGTGGAGACTGATTCTCAGCCCCCTTCTCGACAACGTCACACGTCACCGACCGGTTGCTTGACAGATGTGGAGACTGACTCTCGGCCCCCTTCTCGACAATGTCACACGTCATAGACCGGTTGCTTGACAGATGTGGAGACTGACTCTCAGCCCCCTTCTCGACAATGTCACACGTGACAGACCAGTTAACGGACGGCGGACCTGTAACCGCCGAAGACGAGCAAGCAGGGTTCTTCAGATGAACGGACAGCAGGCTTTTTTGACAGGACAGTCCCCAACAGAGTATATCTCCGGATTGCCAGTCCAGGGTCGGCTCATGAGTTCGTTACCAAGGAAGACCAAGAAGAAGGGTATGAGCCGAAGTCGGCAATACGTGGAAGGAGATTCGCTCCCGATGACATGTGCCAATCTGCAACTCTACTTCCTCAGTGACCTGGTTAACGGTGTCCTGCAAGGGCTTACCGTCGACCGGAACTACTGACCTGGAGTCTCTAGGGATCTGACAGGAATCCGAAACTTCTTAACTGCCTCGAGACTAATAAAGTTACCCACTGCACCAGAGTCCACAATAGCCTTCACAGTGCAACTCTCGGAACCAAAATTCAGGGAAACAGGCACGGTAAGGGGTAAAGAGGAATCACATACACCAGAGGAGAGCTCGCTTACCAGTCCCAGGCGGAGAAACTTCCCCGGCCTCTTGGGACATGAGCGTAGGAAGTGGGAGGCATCCCCACAATAGAAACAGAGCCCTTGTGTCTGCCTCTTCACACGACGCCGTTGAGCTATCTGGAGACGATCCACCTGCATAGGCTCAGGTACCAGATCTACTGCAGACAACTCGGGTAACAGAGGGGAAGAACTGCGCGTGGAGAAGAGGCGGGAGGCCCCTCTCTGGCTGACTCGCGGGTGCGCTCCTGGTAGCGCAAATCAATGCGCGTTGCGAGAGAGATGAGGTCCTCTAAAATGGTAGGAGTATCTCAGCCCGCCAGTTCGTCTTTGATCCAGCTGGACAGACCACGCCAAAAGGCCCCTACCAGGGCATCATTATTCCAACAGAGTTCGGAGGACAAGGTGCGAAAACATATTGCGTATTGTCCAACTGTTAAGAGTACCTTGACGGAGATTAAAGAGTGACTCGGTGGTGGGAGCGAGGCGACCCGGCTCGTCGAACACCTTACGGAAGGTGTCCAAAAAGACGGAAAGCTGAGAGACGAGTGGGTCGTCCCGCTACCAAAGGGGATTAACCCATGCAAGGGCCTTCTCCTCTAAGTGAGAAACTATAAATGCTATTTTAGCACGATCGGTGGGGTAATGCTGCGGCAAAAACTCAAAATGCAAATGACACTGATTCAAAAACCCGCGACACAACACAGGGTCACCACCATACCGAGGTGGCTTACATAAGAGCGGTAGCGAGAGAGGAACCATGGCCTGTGCAGAAACGGATTGTATAGATAGGAGCCGATTATAGTTGAGGATCTGGGCCTGGGAGTCGCGTTGCTGCTGGAGGCTGGACAACTGGGCAGCATTCCCAGGCTCAGAGGACTGTAAGGCAGATAAACAAGACTCTATGGACTTAAGAAATAACAATTCTAGTTTGGTTTTCCCGGAGAAACGCCAGGTCCTTTTGGACGGAAGCCGTAGTACCAGCGGGGCCCATGGCCTGATTATACTGTGACGTTCAGGAGCAGACAACGTCCAAGAGTGGACCCTCTTGGTCGCGGATCTGGATCCCCTGGGCCGAGCACGCCAGGTGATGACCAACCCCTTTACAGGGATCGTTAGGGGCAGGACCGCAGAGGTCAGAACCGCGACAGTTGGTACCAAGAGGGGCGGCTCACAGGAAACACGGATAAGTGTATCGGAACTGGGTACCAGGAACACAAAGAGTGTATACGTAAGTGCACAAACTACAGATAGTGCAACACAGGTAGCCGTGAGCACGTATGGCGTATAGCGAGTAATACGTCCGGAGGTAAACGAAGCAGGACGTGTGCCAGGAGCACGACAGAGTACTGAATGGAGCAGCAGTTGTGCCAAGAGGTGTTACAGAGCACAGGGACAGAGAGTACCAGGAGGTACGACAGAGCAAGAGATAGAGGACTGGATACTAGAGTGTGCCAAGAGGCACTACTGAGCATGAAGCAACATGAAAGTTCAGAATGAGTGCTAGGAGCACCATAGAATACCAGACAGGGCAGAGGACCTGAGAACAGCGCACGGCCCGGCTGGGACTAAGCAGACCCAGCCAGGAAGCACAACAATAATCAGGCACCTCCCATAGGGGAAGGTAGCCTGATATAGCACATGACCATGACAGGTTCCGGGTCAGATCCTAGCCAGAAAGCACATGACCACTACAGCTTCCAGGTCAGGTCCTCCATTACCATAGAGGAGACTGACCCGGAGACAGCACTGACAGGAGCGCGCAAACGTGACATGGAGGAGGAGCCCCGGGGACGAGAGCTGCGCACCCGTCAGAGGGACCGCCATACCGGAGGGAGTGACGTCGGGACCGAAGCCCCGACTCCTGGTGAGCGCGGCATGACAACGCTGCTGCAACATACCGACCCCGGAGACGAGGAGTATGCCCTATTTCCTCTGGAGGTGACACTGGCATAATCTCCTCACCCTCCACCAAATCAGCAACCACACCACTAGACAAAGAATTTTCCTCATTTACACTCACCACCACATTCACTCCTGCTGGACTAGTGACAAGTAGAGATGAGCGACTTTGCCTTTTTTCTGGTCGAGTCAGGTTTCATGAAACCCGACTTTCGCAAAAGTCGGGTCGAACGAAATCGGCCGATTATCGTGAAAAGTCGAAGGCCGTCTGAAACACGAAACCCAATGCAAGTCAATGGGGAAGCAAAGTCGGCAGGGAGTGGAGGACAGGAAACACACCTACAGTGCCCTTTTGAATGCCAAAAACATCAATTCTGATTACTGAAGCTTTTCAACCTTAATTTACTTCATAATATTAGTTACGCACTGAAAAATGGGGGTTATTTGGCTAAATTTGTGGGGGGGTAGGGCTGGCTCCAGGTTTTCATGTTCCCTGGGCCAAAGAGCGCCCCTTTAGCACATACCACAACTCATGATGCTCCGATACCGCAGAGAAATAGCGGCATAGTACAATGAAAAATACTTCACTTTTTACATCTCAAGACTGAAATCCATTTTTAATAGCTCCAAAAACGGACAGTATATTACTCCATACAGTATTATGGCCATCGCATAGTGCGCTATACAGAGTAATGAGGCCCATATATTTCTCCATACAGAATCATTGGTCCCATATAATGTTTGAAACAGTATATGATGAGCTCCACATAATGCTACAGTATATGTTGGTCCCCATGGATAAAGCTCCACTGTTCTGTTTTATGGGCCCAAATAATGCTCCATACATAATGGGCCCCATTTCAAATGCTCTAGTGTATAATGTGCCCTGTAAATGCTGCTCCAGTGTCTGATGTCCACCTTTGGAATGCTCCAGTGTATGGTGGGACCCATATATCATTCTCCAGAGTATAGTGCTCCCCAAAAATTGCTGTCCCAACATTGAAAACAATTAAATAAGTCACCTCGCTATGGAATCCCTGTACTAGTCTGGACTCCTTGTCGTCCCCATCGTCCATCTCACTGCACTTGGCTGTTTAGGCAGAGGGCGTACAGACGTGATGTCATTGCGCTCTCTGATCAGACTATCACTGTCAGGAAACGCGGAAGACGTCATGGCGGTGGAGCAGGGAGAGGTAAGTATTTCAACTTTGCAAGTGCTGTGATCCTGAGCAAGCAGGGGGGGGCCACTCGTTGGCGACGGCAGTGGCACAGGGCCCCTCTAATAGTACGGCGGTGTGTGGCGGTGTGTCTGACGGCGGGTGGGGGTGGGAGGGCCCTCCCTCCGGCAGAGACACTTTTGCGTACTATGAGGGGCACTGTGCCAGTGCTGTCGCCCATGAGTATCCCCCCCCCACCAGCTCAAGGAACCTGCACTTTCATCTGCACCTTCCTCTTTGTCACCGTGTAAGGTGGTATAGTATGCGGGAAGGGGAACCTGAGCTTCCTCTGGGTCAGATTCTGGCTGTGTAGAGTGTGAGGGGAATATAGTGGTCTGGGTCAATGTACCAGCAGAATCATCTAGCAGTGGCTCGGCATCAGTGCACTTGTGGCGTCCCCAGGAGTACGGTCGCCACAGTGGCATTACCTTCCTCCTAGGGAGTGTGATGTCATGCTTGGGAGCAACGAAGGATCTCTCTAGCAGTTAAACCAACACACAACACATTTCCCACTCCACACCAGCAGGGAGACCTCTGAACATGACTGCTGAGGAGCTGCTCTCTGTGGTCGGGAGGAGGTAAGTTAGGCCATTCTGTGCAGGGAAGAGGGAAGTGTGTGGACGTGAGAAGGGGAGCTGGAGGATGAGCAGAGTTAAGGCTCACTCCTAGCTTGAGCGCATGGTCCGGGTTCCGGTCTCCGAGTTTGTAGGGACACTGATGTTCCTGCAGCAGAATCCGGAGGAAGTAGCAGCTGTAAATGCTCTGTACCCAACTGAGGCTCGGAGGCCCCAGCATCGACGTGTGTGAGCCAGAAGGAAAAGGCTATGGCTGCCAGCCATACGAGAAAGTTCCAAAAGAGAGTCAACAGGGGGAACTTCATTGAACTCAGCACTGCGAGTACCTCAGATAAGCGCTAGAACGGAGGCCACACTACCTATCTGCAGAGAGAGAAATCAAAATTGGCTTCCAGGCCGACCAACTCCTCCATTTGTTCTCTGGGTCCTGGTCAGCACCTACCAAGTACAGGTAAAGGAACTGCACGACTGTGTCTGTCATCTTTCTCCTGCGCCTGGCGCACGGCTCAGCTACATCCTGCACTGCACACCATCTCCCAACTCTTTCATCTGCCCTGCGACTACGGCCCTACCTGTGCAGGTCTTCTACATCTTAGCTGCACCACAACATCTGTCCCACAGAAGCGACACTGCAGCGCTGGTCAATCTAATCAGAAACCAGAGGTGGCGTCACGTATCATTCACCTATAAACGTAATTCACCCCTTTGCATGGACGCCCAGGGCCACGGAACGGGTCACCACCACTGTGACACATCCCTGTGAGACACCGGCCCGGTACCGATAAACCCCACTGCCCTGGCTGCCCACCCACACTCCATGTCAGATTCATCTTGGACTGGGGAATTCACAATTTGACTTGATAACCCATGCATGGTATGATAGAAAGAGCTACATGGACTAATGTGAAGTGTGGCCTGCTGCCTCATTCAGTTTGGGTGGGGGTGCAGGACACAAGGAAAGGGATTCTTCCTGACCAGGAGCCAGCACTTGACCACTCAGTGCTTGCATTTTTTGAAACTTCAGAAGAGGCGGGCATATTTGCTGGAGTCTGTTTCGGCAATGTAAGCCAAAACCAGTTCCTCATGCTCCACCTTTAAAAGCGGTTAACCTACTCCCAGAAAAGGTATCATTCCAGGCGTTCCGGAGCCAGACCATGACGCAGGCTCAATACCTCCTGCCTTAGCTGCTATTGTGCTTTTGCCACTACCAGCAGATGCACCACCACCATCATCACCAGCTGGCCCCCCCGCGCCCACGTCCGTGGCCTCTTCCACCAAACTTCAAAATTTTGCACAAAATAGACACAAAATAACATCAGATATATGGCACTGTATCAGAAATGTACAGCTCTATTCAGTCAAAGGATAATTGTCAATCTCCATATATATTCCATCAGTCACACAGAGATGCTCACAGGCTCAGTATGGATTAGACAAGAATATAAAAAGTAGACAAAGTGTACAGTATCATCAGATAGCAGGTATATATAGCATAGTTTAAACATTAACAATGTACGTCTATATATCAGGAGTAGTGTTGAGCCACCATGCTAGTGTTTTGGTTCGTCACACAGGAGGCAAGTTCGTCGAATGTTCGTCGAACCCCATTGAAAACAATGGCAGGCAAACACAAACACATAGAAAACAATTACAAAACACCTTAAAAGGTGACCCAAAGCAGAGAAAATGCTCAGAAGACAAAAATTACATATGGAAAAGGGCAACTACATTTAGAAAGGAGGTGGAGGAGACACAGATATAGGCTTGTCATTCCCTTATGAAGTCAAGAAAGGCTGAAATAAAAATGTAAAATACCAACCAAAAAAAAAAAATTCTGAAATCGAACACGACCATATACTGTCGGACTTCCCACCAATAAATTATGCCAACTGGCGATCGGGCGGCGTTATTCCCACAAACCTCCAAACAGCGTCCATGAAGGCAAAGTGTTTGCTTTCCGGGGGCAGTATGATTGCAAAGCTGAACCTTAAAGGAATGTCCAAAAGGGCACCACCAGGAGTGGAGCCTGCGGCTTAATTGGACTCAACCCGGGAAACCACAACCATGCCACCTCAAGAAAAGATGCACATATTGAAAGCTTTGTCGATTGTGTGTGTGGTGTGGTATGTCTGTTTGTAGTTGTGCTAGCAATTTGTCAGCTTTATTCCGTTAACGAACGAGACTCCGGCATGCCCCCGCGGTACATGTCAAGCTTACTGGAGGGATACGCGAGGCTCTGGCACTATCATGGCGTTACATGTCCGGGGCTGCATGCGCGCTACACTGAAAGGACCAGCGTGTGTCGCTTACAGGTGCAGATAACCAGCAGAACACCGTTAGTGATAGGGATCTGTGATTCCAATTATTCCCCGCGAACGATGATTTCCCAGTAAGTGCAGGTCAACCGCAATTCCTGAATTAGGCCTAACCGGCATTCCTGAAGAAATGCAAAAAATTACGTGTCCAAACCACAGTTGCGGTAGCTTGCTTAACAGCTCGGCAGCCGTTCTCAGGCCCAGTATGGATTCGACAAGATTCTAGAAAGTTGATAAAGGGTACAGTTTCATCGGGTAACACGTATATATGTAGCATAGTTTACACATTAAAAACCTATGTCTATATATCAGGAGGCAGGCTCAGACGGTCTCAGGTCCAGTATGGATTAGACGTGATTGGACAAAGGTGAAAAAGGGTACCGTATCACTGGATAACAGGTATGTATAGCATAGTTTACACATTAAAAACCTATGTCTATATAACAGAAGGAAGGCTCAGACGGTCTCAGGCCCTGTATGGATTAGACGTGATTGGACAAAGGTGAGAAAGGGTACCGTATCACTGGATAACAGGTATGTATAGCATAGTTCACACATTAAAAACGTAGGTCTATATATCAGGAGGCAGGCTCAGACGGTCTCAGGCCCAGTATGGATTAGACGCGATTGGACAAAGGTGAGAAAGAGTAACGTATCACCGGATTACAGGTATGTATAGTATAGTTTACACATTAAAAACCTATGTCTATAGATCAGGAGGAAGGCTCAGACGGTCTCAGGCCCAGTATGGATTTGACCAGCTTGTACAAAGTTGAGAAAGGGTACATTATCACTGGATAGCAGGTATATATAGCATAGTTTAAATATTTAAAATCTCCATGTTCTCAGTATGGATTAGACAACAATCTAAAAAGTAGAAAAAAGGAAATGTATTTGAAGTGTACACCAGTATACACTTTTGGTGGTATTTTTAAATCTTCATATATATTTCTGTCTCAGTAAGACAGTCCAGACTCTCCGCAATAGGAAATGAGATGCATACAATTACATAAATTCTAGTGATTGCAGAAATCTAGGAATTCCTATTCACGGGATAAACTTCCGTCACAATTCGCAGAGGCGATGCAGACCCTCAATTAATTAGTGTGTGGAGACAGCGAAAACCTTTCTTTGTGAAGAAAGTGTTGCTGTATCGCAGTACAGTTGATCCCATCGCCATTACTCATCCATATAATTTTGATCACAGGGAGAGATGTAAACATGGTGCTCACTGCCTATCATGCTCTGTCACGTAACTTTGGAGTGCAAAAGACAGAAGCCACAGGCCATAGGCGATTCATTTGGATTGGCATGAGAGGGCACATATAAAAATGTGGGCTGGAATGTCACACGTCTGTGGGTAGGAAAACTGTGAAAGCTGATGAGAGACCACCACTGCATCTCATTGTGAGTCGACGTCCATAAGAAATGGAAGCCATTGATCATCTGAAGCTAGATCCCGGCCAGCGGGACAGGGCATAGCTACGTCTTAACCATCATCTTCTATCAGTTCACCAAATTTGTAGTGGCAGTCCCAGTGAAGGATTTGACATCCCAGACTACACAGCGGAGGAGCAGGGAGAGGTAAACATTGCAAATGCTGGGTCCCTTCCCAAGCAAGGGGGGCCCACTCGTGGGCGTTGGTACTGGCACTGGGCCCCTCATAGTACGGCGGTGTGTCTGACGGCGGGTGTGCACCCCCACCGTCAGAGACACTTGATTGCACTATGAGGGACCCTGTGCCAGTGCCCGTGCCCAAGAGTCGGCCCACCAACCTGTCCAGGGCAATGGCACTCGCACGGTTGCGTGCGCTAGGTGGTGACCCCGGCCATGGGGGGAGGAGGCAGCCCAGTTAGGGAGGTTTACAAAATGGCATATGTTGATGTGGGACATTCACCTGCTGCTAAAGGCGAAATTGGTCAAGTTCCAGAAAGAGGCGGACCAAAGAAAGCCATTTTTCTGTCAACCTATGTGTCATCAGGGTAAGGTGTGACAAAATCCTTGGAAACCCATGCATGGTTCATTTTAATGAAGGTTAGATCATCAACATTTTGGGTAGACAGACGGGTCCTTTTTTCTGTCAGGATTGATCCAGCAGCACTGAAGACTCTTTCCGATAGCACACTTGAAGCTGGGCAAGCGAGCTCCTGTAAGGCATATTGTGCCAATTCAGGCCAGGTGTCCAGTTTAGCTGCCCAATAGTCAAATGGAAATGACCTGTGAGGGAGAACATCGATATGGGAGGAAAAGTAGTTTGTAACCATAGTTGACAAGTGCTGTCTCCTGTCACTTTCAATTGATGCAGTATTACCAGTTGTGTGAGCGGGACTTGAAAAATCAGTCCACAACATGGTCATGAAACCCCTGTCTCCAACGCCACTTCTGATGTGTGCACCACCAACACCTCTTCCAAGTTGCCCCCGGCCCCTACGGCTCGTGTGAGAACCATCACCGCTGCTGTGTGCTGGGAATGCCTCAACCAACCGGTTTACCAGAGTTGCTTGTTTGTTAGCCAATATTAGGTCAAGGTTCTCCTGTGGCATGATGTTTTGGAATTTGCCTTTATAGCGTGGATCCAGGATGCTGGCCAACCAGTAGTCATCATCGTTCATCATTTTGGCAATGCGGGGGTCCCTTTTTAGGATCTGCAAGGCATAATCTGACATGTGGGCCAATGTTTCCGGTGTCAATGATGCACTGCGAGTGCTGGGTGGAGGAGCACTTTCTGGCAAATCCACATCCCTCCAGTCACGCACAAACCCAGTACCAGACCTTGCCACGCCAACATTTTCTCTTGCCCCACGAGAAGCATCCTCCTCCCCTAAATAATCATCCCCATCATCATCCTCCTCCTCTTCTTCCTCCACCTCGTCCACGACAGTTCCCTTAACAGACAATGGCTGACTGTCATCAAGGCTTCCCTCCTCCTCTTCCTCATCATCCTCGGCTGCAGATGCCTGCTCCTTCATTTGCGTCAAAGTTTGCATGAGCAGACGCATAAGTGGGATGCTCATGCTTATGATGACGTCGTCGTCGCTCAACCATGTGCAGGGTGGAGTTCCACCTTGTTGCAACGTCGATAATTAGGCGGTGCTTGAGAAGGTGGAGCAATCGCTGCAGCTTCTGCATATGACTGGAGTGTACCAGCGACCGGCGGATGTGCGAGCACAGTCTTCGAACCTTATGGAGCAGGCCTGTTAACTCCGGATAATTAGTGAGGAAGCACTTCACCACCAGGTTCAAGGTGTGAGCCAAGCAAGGTATGTGTCTGAGTTTTGAAAGGGCTATGGCTGCCACAAAATTCTGGCCATTATCACTAACTACCTTGCCTGCCTCAAGATGTAGACTGCCCAGCCATGACTCAGTTTGTCGCTGAAAGTAGTCGGCCCAGCGTCGGACTGGCCCACCGGAGAACCGGTGGATTCTCCGGTGGGCCCTGGCATCTGGTGGGCCCTGGCACCTGCTGGCATACAGGGCCAGCAGTTGCCTAGGGCCCCCGCTGCTCCAGGGGCCCCCAGCCAATGGTGTGTCGCACACCATGCAGCTGCTATGGGGGCCCCTGCCAGCGGAGTAGCAGCGGGTGTCAGGAGGCAGGAGCCCCTGTCCCCGCTGCTAAAGAGAAATGAATATTCACTGCGAAGCAGTGAATATCATTTCAGGTCTCCACCCCCCAGAGGCCCCGCCCCCAGCCCAGTAAGCCGCTCTGCATCAGGGCCGGCGCCGCCCTCAGTCCTCTCTGCTCCTGGCTCACAGCCAGTGCGCGATGACGTCACTACATCGCGCACCCGCTGTGTGTCTGGCAGAGGGGGCAGCTCCTGACACTGAAGCCGGGATCAGCGTGGGAGCGAGGAGGAGAGGTGAGTATTGTGGTTTGTTTGTTTTTTTTATATCTCTCTCGCTCTCTCTATCTGTCTCTATCTATCTATCTATCTCTCTATATATCTCTCTCTCTATCTCTCTTCTATCTATCTATCTTTCTATCTATTATCTATATCTATCTATCTCTATATCTATCTCTATCTATTATCTATATCTATCTATTTCTATATCTATCTCTATCTTTATATCTATCTTATATATATCATCTCTATATCTATATCTATTTCTCTCTATATCTCTCTCTATATCTATCTATTTATCTCTATCTCTATATCTCTCTGTATATCTATCTATCTTTCTATCTCTATATCTATCTTTCTCTATCTATCTATCTATTTATCTCTATCTATTATCTATATCTATCTCTATATCTATCTTTCTATCTCTACATCTATCTCTATATCTATCTATATCTATCTATTATGTCTATCTATCTAGCTATCTCTATTATCTATATCTACCTATCTCTATATCTTTCTATCTTACTCTATCTCTATATCTATCTGTTATCTCTATATTTATTTATCTATCTCTATCTATTATCTATATCTATCTCTCTATCTATTTATCGATCTCTGTATCTATCTATCTCTATGTCTATCTCTCTCTCTATCTACCGCTCTCTCTATCTCTATCTATCTCTATATCTATCTATTAACTCTATATCTATCTACCTATCTATCTCTATATCTATCTCTATCTCTATATCTGTTTCTCTCTATATCTATCTCTATATCTCTCTATAGCTATCTATCTATCTCTATATCTATCTATCTATCTATCTCTATATCTATCTATCTATCTCTATATCTGTTATCTCTATATCCATATCTATCTCTATATCTATCTATCTCTATATCTATCTTTCTATCTAACACTATATCTCTATATCTATCTCTATATCTCATTATCTATCTATCTCTATCTCTATCTCTCTCTTTATCTATCTGTCTATTGATCTATCCATCTATCTCTATATCTATCTCTATATCTATCTATTATCTCTATTATCTATCTATCCATCTATCTATCTATCTCTATATCTCTCTATATCTATCTATCTTTCTAACTCTATATCTATCTCTATACATATCTCTATATCTAGCTATTATCTCTATATCTATCTCTATATCTATCTTTCTATATCTATCTGTCTCTATATCTATCTCTATATCTATCTATCTATCTCTATATCTATTATCTCTCTATCTATCTATCTATCTATCTCTATATATATCTCTATATCTATTTTTATTTATAGCCATCTATCTATATATATTTATCTCTATATCTATCTATATATGTCTATATTATTATTATTATTATTATTATTATTATTATTATTATTATATCTGTATATCTCTTATCTATCTCTATCTATTATCTATCTCTATCTCTATATCTATATCTCTATATCTTTCTATCTATAGCTATCTATCTCTATATCTATCTATCTATCCATTATCTATTTTCTATCTATCTCTATATCTATCTACCTATCGATCTATCTATCTATCTTTCTTTCTATATCTATCTTTATATCTATTTCTATCTATCTCTATCTATCTCTATCTATCTCTATGAATCTTTCTATCTATATCTATCCATTATCTACTTTCTATCCATTATCTACTATCTATCTCTATATCTATTTCTACATCTATCTTTCTATCTATATCTATCTAACTCTATATCTATATATCTATATAGCATTATACCCTATGAGGGGGGCAGTATTATACCCTATGAGGGGGCAGCATTATACCCTATGAGGAGGCAGCATTATACCCTATGAGGAGGCAGCATTATACCCTATGAGGAGGGCAGCATTATTCCCTATGAGGGGGGCAGCATTATACCCTATGAGGGGGGCAGTATTATACCCTATGAGGGGGGCAGTATTATACCCTATGAGGAGGCAGCATTATTCCCTATGAGGGGGGCAGTATTATACCCTATGAGGGGGGCAGTATTATACCCTATGAGGGGGGCAGCATTATTCCCTATGAGGGGGGCAGTATTATACCCTATGAGGAGGCAGCATTATTCCCTATGAGGGGGGCAGCATTATTCCCTATGAGGGGGGCAGTATTATACCCTATGAGGGGGGCAGTATTATACCCTATGAGGGGGTGCATTATTCCCTATGAGGAGGTGCATTATTCCCTATGAGGGGGTGCATTATTCCCTATGAGGGGGGCAGTATTATTCCCTATGAGGAGGGCAGTATTATACCCTATGAGGGGGGCACAGTATTATACCCTATGAGGGGGGCAGTATTATACCCTATGAGGGGGTGCATTATACCCTATGAGGGGGTGCATTATACCCTATGAGGTGGGCAGTATTATATTCTATGAGATGGCTGCATTATACTATGTGAGGGGGCTGCTTTATATTCTATGAGTGGGCTACCCCAACTCCTGCTACATAATTAAGACATGTACAACCTTATATTATACCCGGATATTAGCGTGTTTTACCGCATAATTGGTGGTCTGGTATTTAACTCTATGCAGCTACATAGTGGGCCCCAAGAATGATTTTCTCTGGTGGGCCCAAGGTGTTCCAGTCCGACGCTGAGTCGGCCAGTACCTCCGCCGTGTGTCTGTCGCCCAAACACATCATCTGCAACACAGCCTGCTGATGCTTTCCACTAGCTGATCGATAGTGGGACACATCGTGTGCACCACTGTCAGCTGCGGATGCAGTGCTCGTGCGACTGCGCTCTGTAGACGAGCTTTCGCTTCTGGAGGAGGAGGAGGAGGAGGGTCGAACGCCTACAGCCAACTGTTTCCTATACCGTGGGCTAGGCAGCACTGTGCCATCACAGCTGTCCCCTGTGGACCCTGCATCCACCACATTAACCCAGTGCGCAGTGATGGACACGTAACGGCCCTGGCCATGCCTACTGGACCATGCATCAGTTGTGAGGTGCACCTTTCCACTCACTGATTGCTTGAGTGCATGGACAATGCGGTCTTTCACATGAAGGTGGATTGCTGGGATGGCTTTGCGAGAAAAGAAGTGGCGACTGGGTAGGTCATAGCGTGGTACTGCATAGGCCATGAGTTCGCGGAAAGCTGCGCTTTCAACCAACCGATAGGGCATCATCTCTAACGAGATTAGTTTGGCAATGTGGGCGTTCAAACCCAGTGTACGCGGATGAGAGGATGAGTACTTTCTTGTCCTACTCATAGTCTCTGGTAGGGTGAGCTGGACTTGAGAGCTGCATATGGTGGAACTAGCAGTGGACATGGTGGACTGAGAGAGGGTTGATGATGGTGATGGAGTTGGTGTTCTTTCTGATGGCCTAGATTCAGTCTTTCGTTGCAATAACAGTGTGATTCCCTGACTGATTTGCCCTTGCGACGACAACTCAACATTTGCTGCTGGTGGTGTGCTAACCGGTGGACTTACAGTGGGGGAAACAATGTAGCGTTGCTGACTACCTTCTTTGGGAGCAGTAGCACATGTGGTACGTGAGTTTTGGTAGTCTGCCCACGCTTGCAAGTGCATGGTGGTTAAATGTCTTAGCATGCAACTGGTATTCAAATTGCTCAGATTTTTCCCTTGGCTAAAGTCTTTGTGCACTTCTTACAGATAACCTTTGCCTGATCATTAGGATTTTGTTCAAAAAAGTGCCACACTCCACTCTTCCTACTATGGAAGACATTTTGAGGCCTTGCACGCTGTGCTATTTTGACCGTCTGGCCAAGCTATCCTGCAACTCTTTTGGTTTTTGTAACCCGTTTTTGGACTGCTCCGGGCCTGCCAGATAACAGCTGTTGCGATGTCGATGCCCGCTGTGGATGCTCCTCCTCCTCTTCTGAGCTATTGGCAGCGGCACCCTCTAACCCCAATGGATGCCAATCTGGGTCAACAACTGGGTCATCCATCACCTCCTCTTCAATGTCATGTGCACCTTCCTCTGTGTCACCGTGTATAGTGGTATAGTATGCGGGAAGGGGCACCTGAGTTTCATCAGGGTCAGATTCTGGCTAAGTACACTGCGAGGACAATGTAGTGCTCTGAGTGAATGTACCAGCAGAATCATCTATCAGTGGCTGTGCATCAGCACACTCCATGTCACATTCATCTTTGCCTGGGTAATTCACGATTTGACTTGATAACCCAGGCATGGTATGTGAAAACAGCTCCATGGAGTAATCTGTAGTTTGGCCTGCCACATCCTTCAATTTTGGTTGGGGTGAAGGACACAAGGAAAGGTGTGGTTCATAATCAAGAGCCTCCAATGATGACTCAGTGCTTTTATTTTTTAAACCTTCAGAAGAGGAGGTGATAGAGCTGGAGGCTGAGTCAGCAATGTAAGCCAAAACTTGTTCTTGAAGCTCCGGCTTTAAAAGCGGTTTACCTACTCCCAGAAAAGGGAGCCTTCGAGGCCTTGTGGAGCCAGACGATGACGCAGGCTCAACACCTCCTGCATTAGGTGCTATTTTGCTTTTGCCACTACCAGCAAATCCACCACCAACACCAACACCATCATTACTAGCTGCCAACCCCCGCCCACTTCCACGGACTCTTCCACCACACTTCCTCATTTTTGGGGAAAATGTACCCAAAAAACCACCAACTTTATGGTACTGTAAAACAAGGTACAAGGTGTATATAGTAGTGGGGAGAATTGGAATCTCTGTAGACTTCAGGACACAGTTGGATTCTGTCAGGCCCTGTTTATTTTACACCGCGATGTGACAGGCAGATTCTGGATGTTGTAAGAAAGGTGGATAGAGGACCGTGGAGAATTGGAATCTCTCTACACTTCAGGACACAGTTGGATTCTGCCAGGCCCTGTGTCTATAACACCGCAATGTGACCGGCAGAAATTGCCTAGTGTATGACAAACTACAAGGTGTATATAGAATTGGGCAGAATTGGAATCTCCCTAGAGTGTAGGTCTGTAAGAACGGACAAAATCCTCGGCTTTTCCTTACAGAGTCACACACTTAGCTTCAATTTGGCCGTGATAACAGCCATTACATGGTACTGAGAGAGGAGCGTGCATGTACACCGGTGTATGTAAAATTGTCAAGCTGCGTGTTTTTGTATACGGACTGACACACGCTGTCTCTCTCTAGTTTTGAATGTAATCAAACAGCAAATATACTAAACTGTTTGAAAAACGGACAAAACTATAAGGTGTAGGTCTGTAAGAATGGACAAACTCCTCAACTTTTCCTTACATAGTCACACACGTAGATAGCTTCAATTTGGCCGTGATAACAGCCATTACACGGTACTGAGAGAGGAGCGTGCATGTACACCGCTGTACGGTGTATGTAAAATTGTCAAGCTCCGTGTTTTTGTTTACGGACTGACACACGCTGTCTCTCTCTAGTTTTGAATGTAATCAAACAGCAAATATACTAAACTTTGAAAAATGGACAAAACTATAAGGTGTAGGTCTGTAAGAACGGACAAACGCCTTGACTTTTCCTTACAGAGTCACACACGTAGATAGCTTCAATTTGGCCATGATAACAGCCATTACACGGTACTGAGAGAGGAGCGTACACCGCTGTATGGTGTGTGAAAAAATGAACGCTCACTACCTCACCAGGACAAAACAATACAATTTGGATTGCTTTTAAAAAAGCAGTTTGAACACCAGTGTGCACACAGCAATGCAGCTAGCCATAAAAGGCAGGCTAATCACCACCAGCGCTGCTGCACAAAAGCAAAAATCTGCACCTTTCACTGCACAGTAACTACAGTGAAAAGCGCTAGCAGCAGAAGCAGTTTTTTTTTCTTTTTCCTTTCTAACGCTCTCCCTACAGAATCAGCAGCTGCAGCAGCTCTCCCTATTCTGAGATCAGCATGAGTAACATGGCGGTCAGCGTCCCCGCCCTTTTATACCCCCTGTGACGCCACACAAAGCAAGCCAATCACTTGCATGCCCTTCTCCAAGATGGTGGTGACCGCTGCCTATGTCATCACGTTGCCCACAGTGTCCGTTCTTCCTGATTGGCTGAAAAAGGGCACTAAAGCATCTTTTGAAACGCGACTTTGGCGCTAAAGTCGCCGACCTCGTGGCCAACCTCACGCTAAGGTCAGGTTTCGTTTCATGAAACCCAACTTTGGTGAAAGTAGGCGACTTTTGAATTTTTTCGACCCGTTTTGCTCAACTAGAGTGACGAGTTGACATTTTGCCCTCCACATCATGAGGCACAAGGGGCTCAGTCTCCTCCACAGAACTCACCCCTGGTCTTACGTGTGCCCTCCGTATCATAAGTTGATATTTTCCATTGCTTCACTGTCGGTACCCGGCGCCGCTGATCTTTCGCTGCTGTGAGGCACCGTTGATCCTTAGTATCAGGATGTTGCTGACCGGTGGTGCCAACACAGAATAGCACTATGGGAGGATCGGAACTCCCAGCCTTGGCAACCCCCTCACGCTGCAGCCGCTTCTCAACGAAGTGATCAGCAGCAACAGCATTCTGGGGCGCCAAGGCTACAGAAGATACCCTCGACACTGGGCCACTCCCCCCCTCCCACTGAGGAGCACACCATAGTATCGTGGCCTGACTGTTCACCCGCCCTCACTGTCCAGCCTCTTGGCTGATGCACCTCATACTACGTCCCCTGATACTATAAGCAGAGACGAACCTCTGCGCCTCACTACCGTGCTCTGTACTCCCCGCGCCTTTGCATCGGAACCACAGCAAAACCCGAGCTGGGCTGGGCAATGGGGCTTATACAGCGAGCTGACCCTGGAGGTACAGGGAGGGGGGCATTCACATAGCTTACCGTTTCCTGCAGCTTTTGGCTTGGTGGTCTTCTTTGCCTTTTTCTTCAGGCCCCCAGGTACCTCCTCTGGTAAATCGTGACCAGTATGGAAGTTCTGAAGGCACACTGAGGACTCCAGGAGCTTTATCTCTGCCATTAGCGCCCCTCCCTGGCCGCTGTTGTCACTGTCATTCCCTGAAGCCGGCAGAACTGTGCCCAGATGTCAATGTCGCCTGTCCTGCAGGGAGCTCACTGCATGTGGCCTGCGGGTGACTTTGCAGGCCGCCAGATGGGGCTTTCTGCTGGTCATCATCCACCTGGCTATCAGGCTGCACCCCATTCTGCCTTTGTTCTCTGGTATCATTCATTTCTCTAAAACTGTCTTCATTAATCAGTTTTTCCTTCAAAGGACCACTCTTCCTAACCTCCAGCTCATTTATTTCATGTTTCAGTGTCTTTACCACTGCCGGGAGTTGGGTCTTCGTCGGTTTGGAGGAACCTGCAGCTTTAGCGCTTGTGCAGCGCAGCTCCCGAAGCCTCCTGATGGTCTTGCTTGCTTCTTCATACTCACGGAGGTGGCTCATGACTTGGGAGCCATAGGTGGACACAGACACCCAGGGTCTCTGCAGCCCTCAACCTTCCTCAGTGAGGTCAGCCTCACCTAAGTGAGCACTCAGCTTTCCTCCGGAAGGACCGCCATCCTGCTTGCGGGCTTCTCCTCCATGTTGGAAGTCTTGCAGCTTCTCTGGGTTTCTGCAGACCCGGGGCAAGTAGGAGCCACATTGTTGCGACTCCTGGTGGAGTGTCTCACCCCCGAGTCCTCTGATGTGCAGGTCTGTTGCTGGTTTCTGCTTCCCCCCCCCGCCTAGTCCGGGGAACAGAAGCCTGATACTTGGCCCATCCCGAGAAACCAACTCCTCCTCTGGTAGGAGAGAGAGCAGGTCTCCAGGTGTAGAGGTGTTGGTTCTCTGGAGCTCAGGAGCACACAGCAGGATCAGTGGCGACTGCATCCACAATTACCAGAGCAAGCAACAGTGAACAGAGCTGCACTCACTATTCTGCTGGTGCAATCACTGTGTACATACATTACATTACTGATCCTGAGTTACGTCCTGTATTATACTCCAGAGCTGCACTCACTATTGTGCTGGTGTAGTCACTGTGTTCATACATTACTAATCCTGTACTGAGACTGAGTTACATCCTGTATTATACCCCAGAGCTCCACTCACTATTCTGCTGCTGCAGTCCCTGTGTACATGTGTAAGCAGAAGGACCGGGCTAGGGGTACATTTTTTGCGCCGGGTTCGGAACTGTCAGGGCTGTCTCCTCTGTTGTCCGGTGAAAAGCTTAAAGAACCAGTCCAACCTTTGCACTTGACAGCAGGGGGCGTGTCTGAGACGGAAAAGCGTGTTTGGAAACAGACTTGGCGGGAACTGACAATGACTATACTATTACTATTTCAGGGGATATTAATAAGAAGTCGGACTTTCAAACACTGTCTTCTAAAATTATAGGTCTACATAAGTCCTTAACTAAAATATGGTGGAACATTAGAAGCCTTGAGGAATACAAAAAAGCGGGCTTTGTACCCCGTGGACTTCGTATTCAAATATTCCCAGCTTGGGAAGCCTCGGCCGAATTCCAAACTACGTGGGAAAAGGGTTTGGCTAAATGCTCCACCATTCTAATCGATATGTTAACTGAGCATGACCAGCTGTTGTTAATTAAAATTAAGGAGGATATCAAGACTTGCGAAACTTAACTTACTGATTTTGACAGGGAAACGTTGATCAATCCTTTTCAACTTAAACTAAAAACTTCGATTGATTCCTTTGAAAAGGAGATCATTATCTGTAAAAGAAACAAATTCCATAGAGACAAATCAGACTTTAACAGCGAGAGGGCCTACAGATGGGTCCACCGTGGGAATAAACGTCCGTTTCCAGAAGTCTCAAGGAATACTGATATAGCTGTACCTAGACAAGAGATGTCGTCTAGTGATTTTTTGTCCTCAGACCCCAGCGAGGTGGAGGGCGCCGCCGGAGGGGTCAGGAGAAGAAATAGACAGCAACAGAAAGAAAGGAAGGAACTACAAAAACTGGTCCCCAACCTATCGGAGGGAGACACGCTTCAACAGGAGACGCTAAGTGAAGCAACCAATGAAATTAGTGCAGAAGGTATCTTATAAATTGTGAACCTTTCATCATATGCTTTATCAGAATTGGAAACTAATGTTTTATCCAAAGGGCTCTCCTTCTCCCCAATGAACCCACTCGACAAATTTGTGTTGGTTAAGGATCTATACCTCTTTTGCTGTCAGATCACTTTTAAGTTACTTTACCATCAACCCTCTCTCCTAGATGATCTCCCTGACAACGAAAGACAGGTGTTTAATGACCTTTTGGATCTGCTACGGGAAAATGAATCCTCGGCAACCTGCAGCAGATTTACAAGACGGCTCCCTTCCCAAGCTACTCCTTTTTCGCTCTTTCCAGCGTTCCAAATCTTCTTTGAGAAAGTCTGCAAAGACATTGAGAAGCTACAATTGAACCCTCACAAACAGGATAATCTAGGTAAAAAAGAGAGGGAAGCCTTATGCAAATTAAAGAATAATATGGATTTTGTACTAAGGGAAGCGGACAAAGGGGGGAATGTGGTCCTGTGGCCACATGACCTGTACCAGAAAGAGGTCACACGGCAATTGTATGGAGGACACTGCTATACACTCACTGGCCACTTTATTAGGTACACCATGCTAGTAACGGGTTGGACCCCCTTTTGCCTTCAGAACTGCCTCAATTCTTCGTGGCAGAGATTCAACAAGGTGCTGGAAGCATTCCTCAGAGATTTTGGACCATATTGACATGATGGCATCACACAGTTGGCGCAGATTTGTCGGCTGCACATCCCTGATGCGAATCTCCCGTTCCACCACATCCCAAAGATGCTCTATTGGATTGAGATCTGGTGACTGAGGAGGCCATTTGAGTACAGTGAACTCATTGTCATGTTCAAGAAACCAATCTGAGATGATTCGAGCTTTATGACATGGCGCATTATCCTGCTGAAAGTAGCCATCAGATGCCTGTTCTTAGCTGAGAGGAGTGGTACCCAGTGTGGTCTTCTGCTGCTGTAGCCCATCTGCCTCAAAGTTCGACGCACTGTGCGTTCAGAGATGCTCTTCTGCCTACCTTGGTTGTAACGGGTGGCAATTTGAGTCACTGTTGCCTTTCTATCAGCTCGAACCAGTATGCCCATTCTCCTCTGACCTCTGGCATCAACAAGGCATTTCCGGCCACAGAACTGCCGCTCACTGGATTTTTTTTCTTTTTCGGACCATTCTCTGTAAACCCTAGAGATGGTTGTGCGTGAAAATCCCAGTAGATCAGCAGTTTCTGAAATACTCAGACCAGCCCTTCTGGCACCAACAATCATGCCACGTTCAAAGGCACTCAAATCACCTTTCTTCCCCATACTGATGCTCGGTTTGAACTGCAGGAGATTGTCTTGACCATGTCTACATGCCTAAATGCACTGAGTTGCCGCCATGTGATTGGCTGATTAGAAATTAAGTCTTAACACACAGTTGGACAGGTGTACCTAATAAAGTGGCCAGTGAGTGTATGTTGCTACCATCTGACCCTACACCACTTTTTAAGGAGCAAATTTATTTTCTCATCAACAGTGCCTTTCGAGACAATATGGTGGCTAAAAAGGAAGCAGATTTTCTCACTATGCCGTCCCCAATTGTTCCAACTTTCTACATACTTCCAAAGATACATAAATCACTATCAGCACCACCAGGTAGACCAATTGTCTCTGGCATTGGTAGCCTCTTTGAACGGCCGTGTATTTATGTGACTACTTTCTTCAACCCATGGTTGTGACATTAAAATCGTTTACCAGAAACTCCACCCATTTGATGCAGGCTCTAGAAAATCTGGTTATACCTGACGGAACTCTTCTTGTGAGCATGGATGTAGAATCGCTCTATACGAGTATCCTTCACCAATCAGGTATGTTAGCAGTGTCTTATTTTCTTTTTCAAAAATCGGAAAGTTCCCCGGAACATGACAATTTCATCCTGAAACTTCTACACTTAATTATGCTTAGGTTTAATTATGCTATAATTCGAACATTGGCTATATTTAATCATAGTTAAAAAAGATACTGACATACTATTTCATGGCTGTGTTTAGGTCTTGCGCGTCCTCTTGCACTGCTGCACCTTGATTAGCTTCCTGCACATGTTCCACATTTTTCCCGTTTTGTCCCTTTTCCTTAATAAAGTATACATTTTATTCTACCTTGGATCGGTTGGTCGTATTTTTTGTGGTCTCCACATTCACCTTTTATGATATGTAACGACTGATCCTCTATTTTCCATGATTAACAGCAGAGTCTGAATTGCTGGTACGTACAGGATGCTGTTGTATACCTTTGCTGCCATTTTATGTTGTGAGCATGGATGTAGAATCGCTCTATACGAGTATCCTTTACCAATCAGGCATGTTAGCAGTGTCTTATTTTCTTTTAAAAAAATCGGAAAGTTCCCCGGAACATGACAATTTCATCCTGAAACTTCTACACTTCATTCTAGACAAAAAACTATTTTGTTTTTGACAGAAAATTCTTCAGGCAATTGGCAGGGACTGCTATGGGTGCACGGTGCACTCCGTCCTATGCTAATTTATTTTTAGGATGGTGGGAGGAGCTGGTAGTCTATAAACATCAAGCATTTATGTCCAATGTTCTGATTTGGCAAAGATACAGTGACGATGTTTTGCTGCATTGGACTGGGTCGGTGGAGGCTTGTCAAGCCTTTATTGGGGACGACAACCAGAGCCAATTAAATATAAAATTGCCTTCTAACATTTCAGATACATCCATCGATTTTCTGTATTTGAAACTCTCCATTGCGGATGCCGGCATTAGATGCACCCTGTTTCGTAAGGCTACAGCTACCAACAGTCTCCTCCATTTCACTAGCTTTCACCCCATCACCTTAAATCAGGTAATCCGAAGGGCCAGTTTCTGCGCCTTAGAAGAAATTGCAGCTCTGAAGGAGACTTTTTGCATGAAGCTAAGGATCTGTCTCTACGTTTTAGGAAGATGGGCTACTCCAAAAGGACCGTTTCTGAGGCCTTTCAATTTGCATCCCAACAAGACAGAAAAAAGCTTCTTACAAAGAAGGTACATGATTCCTCCCGGCCACTGTCTCTGATTACAACTTTTAATAACCAGTGGCCCGATATCTGAAGGGTGTTACTTGACAATTGGGACATCTTGATGAGCGATAAAAGGATTGCTCCCATCGTTTCCCATTCTCCATGCCTGGTTGCCAGACGAGCCAAGAACCTAAAAGACAGCTTGTGTCATAGTCATTATCAACGGCCAACGGTGAAACTTAAATGTGGCACTAGGATCTTTGGCTCATATCCTTGTGGCAACTGCAATGTTTGTCAGTTCATGATCGGACAGGATGGTTATTCTATCTCTACTCTTCCTTTCCAGATCAGACCAAAAGAATTCTTTAACTGCAGATCTCGAAACGTCGTTTATGCTCTTTTCTGCGACTGCCCCAAGATTTATGTGGGACAAACCACACAGGAGATCAGGAGAAGAATGCAGCAGCATCTTTCTACCATCTCAACGGCTCAAAGGGATTTTGACAAGAATAAGACACGTCTATCGGAAGCCATTTTCTGGAACACCACCGGTGCAGGACCTCCAGCTTTAAGACTATGGGACTAGAAAGTTTATGCTCCAATATTAGAGGGGGCAACATTGTCAATTGTTTACTCCGTTGTGAAAGCAAATGGATTTATAATCTGCAGAGTCTCTCCCCCAAAGGCCTTAATGAGTAATTGCTGTTCACCGGCTATTACAAACAACTATAGGGTTCATGTCATTGTTTGGCTCCTATGTGATGTCTATTTCATGAAATGAGCCTCATTATGAGGAAAAATGTACTTCGAATTTTCTACCCATTAAATCCTTTCCGTGTAGCTCTATGCGGCCTTTCAATTGACTGAATAAATTCTTGGGTTAAGTTTGGACCTGACCCTTCCTTTGCCATTCTATAGGTTTCTAGGCACCTTACTTATTTATGGTAACCTCCATAACCTTTCATTTATTGGTTATAAATCGGAAGTGTCGTTTCATGACCTGAATTGGGCATATTGATAACAGAAAGGTGATGCTATACCTATATGTATACCGTTTGACATAATTGCGTCATATTCCCTATTTGGTATGTTATGGCGAACTTGGGAAGGCTTATGAGCTCTCTCTTCTCCTTTATTATTGACATACAGTGTTGGCATTGATCCTTTATACGTGATATCTACATCCTTTTGTCATGACATATTATGCTTCTGTGGTTTGTGACTTGGATGGCAAATAGTGTGGCGGCCATGGCTACAACCATGTTATGTTTGCAGAGTTCCATCTGTATGTGATGCCTTAAATCATCTTGCCAAGTTCCATCTAGCTCTATATGACAGATTGGTTGGCTTCTCACTGTGTTAACGCCTCTACATCATGGGTCTATCTCTTAGACTTCATGAATGGATATAATTTTTTGTTATTCTATTTTGTATACATATACCTTTTCTTTATATATATTTTTTTGTTTATTTTGCTACTTCTTCCATCCTTTTGGCGTTATATATAAATTGTGAATATCTGTCCTCCCTTGGTTGTTGGAGATTGCTCTTGCCCAGAGAGTTGCTAAGCAGCTGGAGGTGAGGCTAATAATGGTATGGGAGACCTGACATACAACATTGTTGACCAGGGTATGTTACATAGGCATGTTGTATGATCTTTTCTGCCTTTTTTATTTATTTTTTATTTATCTTTTCGTACCATTTAACATCTTTGGCACATATTTATTGATCTATTGTGATGCTGTACTGTCTTGGATATGGAAGTCTGTGTCCTTGCTCTGCGCAGTGGCGTCAGCGCAGTCTGGGCTCAGAGTGCTGTGTTTTTGTAGCAGCTACTATCTGACAGGTCAAGCTGCAACCACAGTGTGACGTATGTGCCTTTATACATGCCCATCTCAGTACTTCTGCCTGCTTCCTCTATGGATCTGGGCACATAAGCTCTTCTAACTGGCCATATTGATACACTCTCTTTTTACTTCCTGTATCCCCCACTTCCGGGTTCGGCGTCATTTTGCTATTGCACAAGTCCACCAGGATGTCTCCATATGAAAGCTCCACGCAGCTGCTATAAGTTTGTTAATTATTTTGCTATAAATACTCAGTTGTCTGGTTAAACTAGCACCCTTGCCCTTGACGAAGCCACGGAAGTGGCGACACGCATTGGGCTTCTGCCTCCGACCCTCCGGTTTGGTAAACACCCTGGTCATGCTGAATTTATCTTGCTTGGCTCTTTTTATTATTGAGCTATTTGCATTGATCTATTTCTGATGCCCTGGCATTCTATTGGTCTGATCTATTTCTTTTGCTGTGTATAGAATTGTTTTCTTTCATTGCTGCATGTAGCCCTCCGTAGGTCAGCATAGTCTTATCTTCATATTGGTTCCACAGACGCCATCTAGTGGCCAGTCATTATATCAGACAATTATTTACTATAATTGGAGCCTTGCTGCAGCAGTTGTATTTATATCCCTGTGTATGTATTGTTATTATACCTTATCCTCAGGCCTTTGGGGGATTTATGAGCATAATATGGTGACCATTTTATAAATATAATTAATTGCTCATCAATCTCTCTGTATATATTTTTTTGGTCCATTTGACCATATTAGTTCACATGGGATTATAATCAGGCACATTGTGTTTCCAGCCGTTCAGTGTTCAGGAGGATTATAACACCAGATGGGGGCTTTGTGTCCTTGTTTTTATTAACTTGTGGTGTGTTTTCTGTGATCAACTGAATAAAGAATTTCACAATTTGTACACATTGGTGATCCCTGGTGCATAGTATGTCTCTTTTTCTCGTTTTTACATATATCTTTTGACATACTCCAGGCTTGTATCCCATAGTTTATATGGATCTGATGGTGCACTCCACCCCCTCTTTTCCCGGGAACTGACAATGACAATGCGCAGCAGGGGGAGGTGAGTGCTCTGTCCCTCAAGCACCGTAGCAGCGCAGGCCCGCGCTCCAGCATTCCCGCTGCTGCCTGCAGAGACTGCCCGTTGGCCTCCGCAACGCAAGGTGCCAAAAGCTACGGGCGCGCGTGCCGCCTAGGAAGTACCGGGTGTGTGACTGTGAACTGAATCCTGACCCCCCAGTGCATGTTTGTCAGGCCACGTTGAGCTCTGACATTGCTGTGGTCTGTGCCTTACCCTCCACAGCACCCACTGGACTGAGAATCCCGCAGGAGACACCAGAGACTCACCGCCGCTGGGAGGACGCAACTCGTTGTCTTCAGGACTACACCGGATTAACCCCACACTGACCATTGTTGGTGCCAATGCTTGTTTCGCGGACTCTACAGTCGAAGTCGTCGGATTGGATAAGCGATACCTTAAGAACTGCTACCGTCATTGCCCCCTGCATTTTGTCCAAACTGCATACTCTTTATTACCTACTACCTGCATTATCCCTGTTTAACTCTTTATCTCCCTGCGTGGAGTACATATCTGTTAAAGTAAAATACATTAACCCTTGCTCTGTCTTCTGTCTGTCACTGCATCTCGCAGCCTGCTCACACATACATTACTGATCCTGAGTAGTGATGAGTGAGTATACTCGTTGCTCGGGTGTCCTCCGAGTCAGGGCCGGCGTGCCAGGGCTCTGGCGAGACGGGGGGGCCCCACTCGGCACCTGAACAAGCTTTTTTGTTTAATTTATTTATAAGTCTGGGGTCAGTCCCCCACCCTCCACCAAACATCATACTCACTACAATCTTTTTTCCTGTGAGAGCGCAGGGTCCACATGTTACCGCTCATTAAGGTCATGAATATGGACGCCACTCCACTCCCATAGGCGTGGCACCCATATTCATGACCTTAATGAGCGGTACCACGTGAACGCGTGCTTTCACGTGAAAAAGTTACTGGCGCCTCGACTCAGGTGAGCGGCGTTGAGAATGAACGGCGGTGGCTCCTATGTGATGTCTATTTCATGAAATGAGCCTCATTATGAGGAAAAATGTACTTCGAATTTTCTACCCATTAAATCCTTTCCGTGTAGCTCTATGCGGCCTTTCAATTGACTGAATAAATTCTTGGGTTAAGTTTGGACCTGACCCTTCCTTTGCCATTCTATAGGTTTCTAGGCACCTTACTTATTTATGGTAACCTCCATAACCTTTCATTTATTGGTTATAAATCGGAAGTGTCGTTTCATGACCTGAATTGGGCATATTGATAACAGAAAGGTGATGCTATACCTATATGTATACCGTTTGACATAATTGCGTCATATTCCCTATTTGGTATGTTATGGCGATCTTGGGAAGGCTTATGAGCTCTCTCTTCTCCTTTATTATTGACATACAGTGTTGGCATTGATCCTTTATACGTGATATCTACATCCTATCTACATATTATGCTTCTGTGGTTTGTGACTTGGATGGCAAATAGTGTGGCTTTTTTCTTTAATTTATTTATAAGTCTGGGGTCAGTCCCCCACCCTCCACCAAACATCATACTCACTACCATCTTTTTTCCTGTGAGAGCGCACGGTCCACATGTTACCGCTCATTAAGGTCATGAATATGGACGCCACTCCACTCCCATAGGCGTGGCACCCATATTCATGACCTTAATGAGCGGTACCACGTGAACGCGTGCTTTCACGTGAAAAAGTTACTGGCGCCTCGACTCAGGTGAGCGGCGTTGAGAATGAGCGGCGGTGGGGCCAGGGGGAAAATGAGCCGGGGGGGCCTGGGGGGAATGAGCCCAGCCCCCGGGGGAGATGAGAGTGAGCCGGGGGGGAAATGAGCCCAGCCCCCGGGGGAGATGAGAGTGAGCCAGTGGGGGGGGAATGAGCCCAGCGGTGGAGATGAGAGTGAGAGGGGGGAATGAGCCCAGCGGTGGAGATGAGAGTGAGCAGGGGGGTGAAATGAGCCCAGGGGGAATGAGAATGAGCCCAGCGGGGGAGATGAGCCCATTATTCTCTATGGGGCATTATATGGGGCCCATTATCCTGTTTGGAGCATTATATGGGGCCCATTATCCCGATGGATCAAATTACATGGGGACCAGGGAAATTTCCCAATTGGTACACTCCTACAAACATGATTACCAAAAATCTGAGTGTAAATCCCAAATAATATAATCCAAATTTTATTTAGATAATAAATAGATCATACAAAAAATTGACAAATGTACATACAAACAAGTTCACAAAAAGAGGGGAAAGGACAAGCAAGTAAATAATACCAGGCCTTAGAAAAACATCAAGAGGTGGGAACAGTGGTTATGAAAATCACACTAATTTCATATAACATTATGCACGGCTTAAAGTGCATGTGCCCAAATGTATTCCATAAGAAAAACAGTCAATGAGTAAGCCGTAACATATTACAGGGCCTCCCATCAGATCCCTGACCACCACCCATACATCAAAAGTCGATGCTATGGAAACTAACCACTCTTACCCATTATCCCTCACTAAGGGTTCCCGGGACACGCAGCCCCAAAGCACATTTCACGTTGGCTTCCTCGGGGGGGCCGTCAGGGGAAAGGACAAGCAAGTAAATGATACCGGGCCTTAGAAAAACATCAAGAGGTGGTAACAGTGGTTATGAAAATGACACTAATTTGATATAACATTATGCACGGCTTAAAGTGCATGTGCCCAAATGTATACCATAAGAAAAACAGTCAATGAATAAGCCGTAACATATTACAGGGCCTCCCATCAGATCCCTGACCACAACCCATACATCAAAAGTCTACTATGCTATATCGTTGCTATGGAAACTAACCACTCTTACCCATTATCCCTCACTAAGGGTTCCCGGAACACCCAGCCCCAATGCGCGAGGAAGCCAACGCGAAACGCGCGTTGGGGCTGCGTGTTCCGGGAACCCTTAGGCTAGTTTCACACTTGCTTTTTTTTGCAGCGCGTTTTTCCCGCAAAAAAACGCATTGAAAAAACGCATACAAAAGCATACAACTGCTGCGTTTTTTTCAAGCATTTTTATGAGCATGCATGAAAAAAACGCAGCGTTTTTAAGCGTTTGTATGCGTTTTTAGTGCGTTTTTACCGCGTTTGCGTTTTTTTCCAACATTTTTAGGTGGCCCCTCACACTACCCAAACCATGACTTTA